>NC_056079.1:4952500-6202500 GCF_016772045.2 Ovis aries
TGATCCCATATTATGAAAGCACCCCCATCTCGCCTCAATCATCAGGGACCACTGTCCCTCCCAGGAAGGCGACCCCACTGGCCACCTGCCAGCCTCTTGGGGTAAGATCCAACAAGCCTGAGCAGCTAACCGCTTGCAGTCCTGTGCTTCCTGGTTCTCCATAGGAACAAGAGAATCTGCAGAGCCCAGTGCAGGAGAAGCAGGGAGAACAAGTCCAAGTGAGTCACCGGGAGTAGCATTAGTGGATTCATACCCACACCATCACCACTGATCCCTAGACCTATGTATTTTAACCATCAGGGACCCAGCCCCATTGCTCATTTAGAATATATCCTGCAACTCCGAGGATGAGACCCTATCCTCGCAGGATGTCACTGCTGACCTGTGCTGCCCACAGGTGGCACAGGAGATGACAAGGTTGGTGGGGCAGCTTTGCTGCGCCCACAGAAACATCTTCTTTCCTGTCAGGCGGATTCCTCAGTCTGACTCCACGTGACAGAGGACCCAAGCACTTGGACCATTTCAGTGTCAGGCCCTCCATGTCAGGAAAGGCAAACCAGCATCCAAAACACGCTGCTTCTCTGTTGAGATCAAGCTCTGCCTTTCCCAGGGTGGAAGGAGTCCAGCGTGGCCAACTTTCCGCCAAGAGATGGCTGTCTCTGCAATAAACAGTGCCAAGTGAAGGCTCGATGTTGGCCTCTATTTTAGGCAGTGAGCTTTCGGGGCCTTGGTAGGAGATTAGCCTCTAGGAAAGGAAGCCCATGATGCTGGGATCATGCACTCAGAGCCTTCAAACTACAGCCCTGAATATTCTGCTTGCGCCCTTGCGCTAGCATTCCTGGGGTGTCCCCTGGTGCAGGCCTGCTGATGCCGGCTGGCTGTCTCAGCTCCCAGGGCACAACAGGAATGGAGGGGTGCTTGCTTTCCTTCTACGCACAAAAGCGAGCAAAGGACTGATTAACTGACAAAAATCAGTGAAAATTATCTTAAGTGATTTCTTAATTCTATGTCTTTCACCTCTTTCTGTGTCTTTCCAAACAAATAACTCAGGTACCTTGTATTGAGTACTAGTTTCAAGGTTTGTGGTATGGTGCCAGAACCAAGGAAATAAACCAAAATGCAGGATCTTTAAGAATAATAATAATAAAATAAACAACCCTGTTTAAAAATGGGCAAAGTATCTGAATATCTCACCAAAGAAGATACACAAAAGATAACTGTGCAGATGAAAATATGCTCAACAACATGTACTATCAAAGGCTTCCCTGATGGCTCAGTGGGTAAAGAATCTGCCTGTGATGCAAGAGACTCAGGAAACACAGGTTTGGTCCTTGCGTTGGGAAGAGCCTCTGGAGGAGAAAATGGCAACCCACTCCAGTATTCTTGCCTAAAAAAACCCCATGGACAGATGAGCCTGGGAGGCAACAGTCCAGAGGGTTGCAAATAATTGGATACAACTGTTAGTGAATTTCAAATTAAAACAACAATGAGATATCACCGTCTTCCTATTAGCATGTCTCTAATCTAGAATACTGACAACACAAATGCTGGTGAGGAAATTAGGCAAAAGGAACTCTCGTTACTTGCAAAATGTTAAAGCCAGTTTGGAAGACAGTTAGGCAGATTCTTACAAAACTAAACATACCCTTACATACAGGCCAGCAATCATGTTCCCTAGTATTTATCCAAAGGAATTCGAGACTTATGTCCACATAAACCCTGCACACACATATCTACAGCAGTTTTTCCCATGAATGCCAAAATTTGGAAGCATCTTAGATGTCCTTCAGTAGGTGAATGAACAGATAAACCGGTACATCCAGACAATGGGATATTACTCAGTGGTAATTAACCTGTGCTAGCAAGGCATGAAAAGACATGGAAGAAGCTCACGTGTATTACTGAGTAAAAGGAGCCAACGTGGGAACGCTATATATTGCATGACCCTAACAGATAACATCCTGGAAAAGATGAAACTACAGAAGCAGTATAAAGGTCAGCAGTTGCCAGGGGTTCCGAATGAGGGAGGCAGGTTGACTAGGCGGAGCATACAGAAATTTTAAGGCAATGACTTCTGAATAACTGTGTCAGGATGAATAGGTGGCGTTTGGCATGTGTCAAAACTCGTGGGATTATACAACAAAGGAAGTGTGCTAAGTCGTTTTGACTTAGCTAAGTAGTGCCCAACTCTTGGCGACCCCATGACTATAGCCCATCAGGCTCCTCTGTTCATGGGATTTTATAGGCAAGAAATGTGCACTGGGTTTCCATGCCCTCCTCCAAAGGGTCTTTCTGACTCAGGATTTGAACCTATGTCTCATACATCTCCTGCAATGGCATGTAGGTTCTTTACCATTAGCACCACTTGGGAAGCAAAAAGAATGTATCCTAATGTCAACTATAGACTTTAATTTTAAAAAAAGTACTGATATCGGTTCATGAAATACAACAGATGCTACGTACCACACCAATGTAAGTTGCTAACGGCTGCAGAAACTGTGTTAGGAAAAGAAGGGCATACATGGGGACTCTGCACTTCCTGTTCAATTTTGCTAGAAATCTAAAAGTGCTCTAAAAGATGACTTATTAACAACGACAACAAAAAATATCCCGAGAAATAGTGACCAGTTGCCTGAGAGCTCATGTGTTCACCAGCCTAATAATGAAAAGACTATGAAAATCCCCTAAAGCCAGGTTATCTCAGTGGCATTCTATAAAGGCTGGTCAAACAATATCACCCTAAAAAATAAAAAGCATGGCAGCTTCATGATCATAAAACTCCCCAGAGTAAAGATGAGGACAAAGTTGCACTTACATAAGAAGATGAACCAGTAAGACTGGCAAGAAGTTCTTTAGCCATTTATGCAGTGACTAAATGATAACTTCCAAGACAACTTCAGAAATATCTGAATGGATCTGGAGTGACGTGGAGTCAACAAATGCTTAAATATAGACAGGATCAGTTATGACACATATATTAATACATTCTTTCTTGATGTGAGGAACACGTGTGAATATTTTGCATCAGCTGCATTCCTAGAGTAGACGAAAGGGTTTAATTACAGGGCTTAGCTTGAGCCTGGCTTTATTTATCTTCACTAAATCTGTCTTTTCCATATGGCTACCACTGGTCTGCCACCCAAGCTGCTTTCCCTTTTTGCTCCCTTGCTAATAATTACCAACACCTGTGCTTAACTCTATTTAAAGCAAAATAAACCATATCATTAATTTTTTTTGGGGGGGAGGCTGCATGATTTGCAGGATCTTAGTTCCCCAACCAGGGATCAAACCTGTACCCTAGGAATGAAAGCACCAAGTCCTAACTATTGGACTGCCAGGGAATTCCCTTACTGAAACATTCAGATAACATGTATTCCTCAGAAGAATTATGTTTTCATAAAAGTCTCCATGGAGAGAATAATGACGAGTATTAAGAATAAGCAGCATATTTGGAGTAGCGATCATCAGTGTACCACTGGACATTAAGGTGAGCAATGTTTTAACTGTAGGTCTCTTCAAATCTGGCCCACACAGCAGCACTGGAAAAGTAAGTGGGATGGAATTCTCATTTCAAAGATGAAGCAGCAGTGGCGGGGAGAGCTGACATAATCAGGCAAGGGTCACAGTAGAGCAGAGTGGTGTGGCTGGAAGGGGCTGTCACAATTCACCCTTATTCAGCAGCTCCTGCTTCCAGTGATTCGATGACAAAACCTCTGTCTGACTTACTTCACTTGAGATGATAATCTCTAGATCCATCCATGGTTGCTACAAGTGGCGTTATTTTGTTCTTTTTATGGCTGAGTAATATTCCACTGTGAAGGGAGCCAGACAAAGATATGTATCATGTCACACCACTTTATGTGGAACCAAAAAAAAAGATACAAGTGAACTTATTTACAAAACAGAAATGGACTCACAGACATAAAAAGCAAACATAGTTACCAAAGGGGAAAGAGGGGAGAAATAAATTAGGAGTCTGTGATTAATACATACACACCACTATATATAAAATAGATAACCAACAAAGACTTACTGTATAGCACAGGGGACTACACGGCTTTTGAACTGTGGTGCTGCAGAAGACTCTTGAGAGTCCCTTGGACTGCAAGGAGATCAAACCAGTCAATCCTAAAGGAAATCAACCCTGAATACTCACTGCAAGGACTGATGCTGAAGCTCCAATACCTTGGCCACCTGATGCAAAGAACTGACTCACTGGAAAAGACCCTGATGCTGGGAAAGATTGAAGCAGGAGAAGGGGACGACAGAGGATGAGATGGTTGGATGGTATCACTGACTCGATGAACATGAGTTCGAGCAAGCTTTGAGAATTAGTGATGGACAGGGACGTCTGGCGTGCTGTAGTCTATGGGGTTGCAAAGAGTCAGACACAACTGAGTGATTGAACGGATAAGGGAAAAATCTGAAATAGGATACATACATATCAATAGATGGGAATATATTATATACTTTCCCTGATGCTGGGAAAGATTGAAGGCAGAAGGAGAAGAGGACATCAGAGGATGAGATGGCTGGATGGTATCACCAATCCAATGGATAAGAACTTGGGCAAACTTTGGGAGATGGTGAGGGACAGGGAGACCTAGCATGCTGCAGTCCATGGGGTCATAAAAAGTTGGACATGAATGGGCAACTGAAGAACAACAACAATTATATACTGAATGATTATACTATACTGAAAACTGAAATTAACACAAAATTCTAAAGCAACTATACTTCAACTTTTAAAAAAGACAGAGAACAAAAATAAAATGATGGGATTTTCCAAACTGAGAAAAAAAGCACAAAAATCTCTGAAATAAAAAGCAGTGTTACTTAATTGTTGTTATTTTTAAAAAGTAATTAAGGATTGTAATTTCTGACATCTAGAATTATATTTCAGAATAGATATAAATATACGTTGGAGCTTTCCAGGTTGTGCCAGTGGTAAAGAACCCATCTGCCAATGCAGGAGACACAGGTTCGACCCCTGAGTCAGGAAGAACCCCTGGAGGAGGAAATGACAACCCACGCCAGAATTCTTGCCTGGAGAATCCCATGGACAGAGGAGCTTGATGGGCTACAGTACACGGGGTTGCAAAGAGTCAGACACGACTGAGCAACTGAGCGCAGGCACACATATATATATATATGTATGTAACATATAATAGAAATAGTACATTTTATTACACATGTACAGTCCAATTAATAAAGGCTAATTAATTTACAGGTAAATGTTCAGTGCAGATATATTTAGGTGAAATAGCTGAAATGATTGTTAAAAAGCAGTTATAGTAAACAATGTGATCATTAGGGAAATGAAAGTCTAAAAGGACATGAATTTAGGATGAGAGGTGGTGGTGATAGAGAACAATCCATTACCACTTCTAAATGCCTTGAGATTTATAAAGTCCATAACGGCTTTGGCCACATGTCTTTAATATAATTAAAACAGAAAGTTTATTCAAAATATAATATCCCAATGGCTACATTTCTGAATTATTTTCCTTTTATTGCTTTATAACACTTAAAGCCAAGAGCTACAACTAATTTGGAAATGGCTTTTATTACACATGACGTTAAGGAAATCCAGTAAAGTGTTTAATTGGGGATTTGCAGAAATGAGCAGAACCAGCAATCATAAACTCTCTTCAAAGGCGTGTATTCCTATTGCTGCTTTGAATTCATAGCTAAGCAATCACTCTGTGATACTCCACCCGACCCTTCCTGCCTTCAGTCAAACTCGGTCCAACACTTCTGGTACGTTAATATTCATGGAACTTATCAGAAGCTCTCATTAAAATGCAGACACCTATTCAATAGGTATGAGATGGAATTCTTGATTCTGCATTTCTAAAACACTCCCAGGTGGGGCTGACAGAAAAAAAAACCAAACAAACAAACAGGTAACCAGGTAAATATGAATTTTAGGTACTCAATGAAATATATACAATTTCCTTTCATGAATCAAAATTCAAGTTTACGTTGGTGTCCTGGGTTTTTGTTTGCCAAACTTGGCAACAGTTCTCCCAGGTGATGTGGAAGCTACTAAACCAGAGGCCATGCATTAAAGAACCACCCTCTAGAACTTTCACCCCTTCAGAGAATTGGCAGGTAATATAAATCTGTGAAGCCACTAGAATTGGTATGCTGTCTTAAGTCAATACATTAAAAAACATAACAATAATCAATGTATACAGTCCTAACAATGGATCCCCAAAATACATGAGGCAAAATCTGCCAGAATCTAAAGGAAGAATCATTGATTTAGCCATTAGACTTTGATATTTCTATATTCCTTTATTACTAATGGATAAGACAGTAAGATGCAAAATCAGGAGAGATAAAGATATAGATCATGAATCTTGATCTAGCTGACCTCCGTAGAACATTCCACCAAACACCAGCAGAGTCCAAACACCTTTTATGTGTTCATGGAGTATTCTCCAATATAAACCATAGGCTAGACCAGCATATTGAAAAGCAGAGACATTACTTTGCCAACAAAGCTCCATCTAGTCAAAGCTATAGTTTTTCCAGTAGTCATGTATGGATGTGAGCTTTGGACTATAAAGCTGAGCACCAAAGCATTGAAGCTTTTAAACTGTGGTGTTGGAGAAGACTCTTGAGAGTCCCTTGAACTGCAAGGAGATCCAACCAGTCCATCCTAAAGGAGATCAGTCCTGAGTGTTCATTGGAAGAACTGATGTTGAAGCTGAAACTCCAATACTTTGGCCACCTGATGCAAAGAGCTGACTCATTGGACAAGACCCTGATTGAGAGCCGAAGGAGAAAGGTACAACAGAGAATGAGATAGTTGGATGGCATCACCAACTCAATGGACATGAGTTTGAGTAAACTCCAGGAGTTGGTGATGGACAGGGCGGCCTGGTGTGCTGCAGTCCATGGGGTCTCAAAGAGTGGGACACGACTGAGCGACTGAACTGAACTGAGACTATAAAGTAAGTATTGCTAAATTGTTAACACTGAGATAACAGACAGCAGGTTCTATAACCACAGTAGAATCAAATTAGAATGAATGAATCAATGAATAGAGAAGACTTAGGAAATATCTAAATATTTGGCATTTAAACATCACATTTCCAATTAGGATATGAATCAAAAAAGGAATCGGAAGGAAAAATAAATATTTGCAATGAGTAAAAATCAGAATATATCAAAATTCATTGAATGTGGTAAAAGTCATGCTTAGAAGAAAATGTATAGGTATAAAGGCTTCTACAGGAAGAGAAGAAAGATCTAAAATCAACAAACCAGGATTTTTCCATAAGTAGGTAGAAAAAGAACAAATTAAGGTAAGTTAATATTATGTATCTTGTTTGGTGGGGTGGTTATATGGGTGTGTCAGGGCATCAGACTCATTGAAATCTACACTTAAAACTGGTGTAGTTTATCCAGTATGAATTATGCCTCAATTCGGTTTATTCAGAGAATATGAACAAAGAGTCAAATGAATTAACCACTGATCATGAGGAAGTCAGGAGTCCTTCGGATCCACCTGAACGTCGAAGACTGGCCCCCGCCTCGACTTCTTCCCACACGTGCCCCCGGGTCCCACGACTCCCCCTCTGCCTTCCTGTCCTCATATACATTCTCCTTATAGACCAGCCCTTCTTCTCACAGCCTATCCTGAAGTTCTCCTTTCCTTGGGTTATCTACAGGAAACATCCATCTTTCATTCAAAGAGTTTTGCTGACAAGCAATTTAGAAAATCCAATAGGAATTAACCTTCTATTACAAATGGGGGAAAAACAAATGTTTGTCTTCTCTCCACGTTTCTGAAGAATATTTTGGTAGAATAAAAACACATACGGAGGGACTTCCCAGGCATTCCAGTGGATAAGACTCGGCTTCCAGCGCAGGGGACACGGGTTCCATCCTTGGTGGAGGAACTAAGATCCCACATGCTGAGACTTGGCCAAACTTGCTTTCTTTTAAAAAAAGAATACTTACGGAGTCTCCATGGGCTTCCCATGTGGCTTTGGTAAAGAACCTGCCTACCAACGCAGGAGATACAGGAGACGTGGGATTGATCCCTGGGTCAGGAAGAGTCTCTGCGAAAGGAAATGGCAACTGGCTCCAGTATTCTTTCCTGGGAAATCCCATGGACAGAGGAGCCTGGCGGGCTACAGTCCACAGGGTAAGAGTCGGACACAACTGAGCAACTGAGCACACACGCATGGAGGCTACATGATACTTTTCTAGACCCATTTGGAGCATTAAATTGGGTACAATAAGAACAGCTATCCTTTATCAAGTTTCCTATGTGCTATACAATATGCTTGGTGCTTTTCAGAATTTATATATTTTAATCCTTATAAAAATATTTTTCTATAATTTATAATTATATATCTGTTACAGATGCAAAGACCAAAACAATTTATAATTATATATCTATCTCTCACAGATGCAAAGACCAAAAGTGAAGTGAAAATCATTCAGTCATGTCCGACTCTTTGTGACCCCATGGTCTACACAGTCCATGGAATTCTCCAGGCCACAGTACTGGAGTGGGTAGCCATTCCCTTCTTCAGGTGATCTTCCCAACCCAGGGATTGAACCCAGGTCTCTCGCAATGCAGGCAAATTCTTTACCAGCTGAGCTACCAGGGAAGCCCAAAAAGATTTTGCTAGGCAGGGTGATAACAGAAGGTTAAGCAGGATTTCAAAACCCAGTTCACTGAATTCCAAAGCTTACACTTAGAAGTAACTGAATAAAATGCTTCTAGATTGTCATTGTATCTTCCATCTACATAAAGTACAATAAAATTCCTCATCACATGATTTCTAGAATGTATAATCAGCTTTTGGCCTATTAGGTTTGAAGATACTGTCAGTTAAACAGGTAAGCCTAAAGATCCATTCAGATAAATATAAGAGTTTAATCTTCAAGGGCTCTTTGCTTTAAATAAACCTCTTGACATTTGAGGAGTGCTATAATCTGGTCTTCGTACTGAAGAATGGTTTAAGGTAAGGAGCATTACAGTATTACAAAAGTTTTAAAGATCTGAGCTCATTGCTTTCAAAGAACATGCAATTAAGTTGAAAAGAAGACATTAATTTATAAATGTAAATACCACACATGAATAAGAATTTTAAACAGTGTGTTCATATTGTTATCTAGAAAATATTATCTGGTGCATTTATTCCTTGACAATATTTACACAGAGTAGTGGGAATTTTATGGGATGAAGAAAATAGTAAATTACTGAGACAATTAGAGAAAATAAAAAGAAATGTTTGACTATTTGACTCAGGATATAGGAACTAAAGTCTTTGACTGTGTGGATTAAAAAAAAATACTGGAAAATTCTTAAAGATATGGGAATACCAGATCATTTTTCCTGCCTACTGAGAAACCTATATGCAGGTCAAGAAGTAACAGTTAGAACTGGACATGGAACAACAGACTGGCTCAAAATTAGGAAAGGAATATGTCAAGGCTGTATAGTGTCACCCTGCTTATTTAAATTATACGCAGAGTACATCAAGTAAAATGCCAGGCTGGATGAAGCACCAGCTGGAATCAAGATTGCCAGGAGAAATATCAATAGCCTTAGATATGCAGATGACACCACCCTTATGGCAGGAAGCGAAGAGGAACTAAAGAGCCTCTTGATGCAGGTGAAAAGGAGAGTGAAAAGCTGGCTTAAAACTCAACATTCAGAAAACTAAGATCATGGCATCTGGTCCCATCACTTCATGGCAAATAGATGGGTAAACAGTGGAAACAGTGTCAGACTTTATTTTGGGGGGGCTCCAAAATCACTGCAGATGGTGACTACAGCCATGAAATTAAAAGACACCTGTTCCTTGGAAGCAAAGCTATGACCAACCTAGAAAGCATATTAAAAAGTAGAGACATTACTTTGCCAACAAAAGTGTACAGTCAAAGCTATGGTTTTTCCAGTAGTGATGTATGGATGTGAGAGTTGGACCATAAAGAAGGCTGAGTGCCAAAGAATTTAAAGTTTTGAACTGTGGTGAGGAGAAGACTCTTGAGCATCCCTTGGGCTGCAAGGAGATCCAACCAGTCCATCCTAAAGGAGATCAATCCTGAATATTCATTGGAAGGACTGATGCTGAAGCTGAAAGTCCAATATTTGGTCACCTGATGCGAAGGGCTGACTCATTTGAAAAGACCCTGATGCTGGGCAAGATTGAAGGCAGGAGGAGAAGGGGATGACAGAGGATGAGATGATCGGCTGTGTTCACCGTCTTGATGGACATGAGTTTGAGCAAGCTCTGGGAGATGGTGAAGGACAGGGAAGCCTGGCGTGCTACAGTCCATGAGGTCACAAAGAGTCGAACGTGAATGCACAGTTGAATAACAACAACAGAACAGGTGTCAACCAAACTAGAGAGAAAATGCCCGAGATATGTAGGAAGCAGCTACCCAGGCCTATGAGGCTTGCCCCTCTTTAGTTTCAATCATTGCTCATGCTCAGTTGCTCAGTCGTATCTGACTCTTGGCGACTCCCCAGACTGTAGCCCATCAGACTCCTCTGTCCATGGAATTCTCCAGGCAAGAATACTGCAGTGGATAGCCAGTCACTTCTCCAGGGGATCTTCCCAACCCAGGGATCAAATCCATGTCTCACACGTTGAAGGCAAGAGATTCTTTGCCATCTGTACCACTAGGGAAGCCCAAAGAGTGAGACTTAATCATGAATGAAGTCATGGAATCCATCTGCCCACTGCACTTGCCTACCACACCAGCAGGATTCCACTGAAACAGCGCAGATATCAGCTGGAGCAGCAGCAGCACCAACTTTATCTGAGAAGGACTTTATCTTAGATAAGCTAAAAGAAAACATGGGAGGCCATAATAGGCAGGGGAAGAAACAGAAGCCTCGGGCACCAACAGCCAGAGCAAACGTGGAACAGAGCCAGACTCCTTCTCAAGTAAACACAAAGCCTCCCACCAAAGCCTGTTTACCTCAGTTCCCACTCCTTGGTACATCATATCCACTTGTCAACAGAAACTTGCAAAGCATGATAAAGGTCAAGGAAACACAGTCTCAGGACAAAAGCAAGTTTCAGAAGCATACTTAGATATATAAAGACACTATATAAATATGTGTTTATGTGTGTGTATATATACACAGATATATACAAATTTTTATCATCAGACACAGATTTTATAGTGACTATGATTAATATATTAAGAGTTCTAATGACAAAGAAGACAATGTGCAAAATGGATGGGTAATAAAGGCACAGAGACAGAAACTATAAGAAGGAAATGCTTACAGTAAAAAACATCAACATAAATTTAAAAATGCCTTCACTGGCTTTATTAATATGTTGGATTTTATGTTAGAAAATCTTCTTGCAAGCAAGGAGAGTGGAGTGAAATGTTTTGTGTGTTGAAAAAGTACCAGTCTAGAATTCTATCCAATGAAATTATCATTCAAAAGTAAAGAAAAATAAAGATTTTCTCAAATAAAAATAGATTTCATTAACTGCAGCTGTGCCCTGTGAGAAAATTTATTAAAAGTTCTTCAGACAAGAAAAATGATAAAAGTAAAAAAATTCAGATTTACATGAAAGAAGACTGTTGGAGAAGAATTTTAAAGCTAAAATAAAATATTTTTAAATTCTCAGCTGATCAAAAATACATGTTTATTCAAAGTAGTAATTGTAATAATACATTAGGTAATTATAGTAGATGGATCCATGAAATGAATGTCAGCAAAGTCTTAAGGAATACTGTAAGATACCAGAATTAACTATGAAGCAGTAGACAGTTATTTGAAAGTGGCCTGAGGTTACATAAAATTGTGCATTGCAATCTCTAAGACAACCACAAAGAAAATAACAAAGAAGTATATGTGATATGATAAATGACAATATGAAATACAATAGAAACTTAATCAAAACCAGAGAGGGCAGAAAATGAAAACAAAGAGAAACAAGGGAAAAATGCAACTAATAGAAAATAGTTATAAACATAGTAAATACTAATTCAGCCATATCAATAGTCAGTTTAAATGGAAATAGTGTAAATAAACCAACTAACAGAGGTTTTCAAAGCAGATAAAAACAGAGAACTTAATCATATTTTGCCAAAAAATTCTGCATATAGAAGTACAGATATATTTAAAAGAATGAAGATAGACCATTCTAACAGTTATCAAAATAAAGCTGGAGTTACATTATCTTCAGACCATAAACAAACCTAGAACAAGGAAAACTAGCAGGGATAAAAAGGGTATTTCATAGTGGTCAAGGGATCAGTTCTGCAAGGAGACACAGCAGTCTAACAACAGAACATCAAAATACACACGGCAAAGCTAAAAGAACTGAAAGAAGAGATCGACCCATGGCCATAGCTGGAGACTTCAGCTCCTCTCTTCTAGTAACTGATAGATAATACAGTGGTTATAGCGAAAGTCGCTCAGTTGTGTGACTCTTTACGACCACAACAGCCTATATAGTCCATGGAATTTTCCAGGCCAGAATACTGGAGGGGGTAGCCTTTCCCTTCTCCAGGGCATCTTCCCAACCCAGGAATGGAACTGCGGTCTCCTGCATTGCAGGCAGATTCTTTACCAACTGAACTATCAGGGAAGCCTCAGGGATTCAACAGGTAGCTAAGCAAGAAGTGTACAATTGATCAGAAGAGCACTATGAATCTACTTGATATAATTAACATTTAGGGGAAACATATCCTCAAAACAGCAAAACACACGTGCTTCTCTTGCTCACCTGGAGCACTGACCGATATAGTCCACATTCTGAGTCATCATGCAAGTCTTAACAGGTATATTTTAAAAGAAGTCATACAAAAATATTTTCTCAGGTCATCATAAGATTAAACTAGAAATTAACAACAGAAAAATAGCTAGAAAATGCCAAAATACTGGGAGTTTAAACAACACACTTCTAATAGCCCATGGGTCAAAGAAGTCTCAGGAGACACTGGAATAGTTGAGTGACTCTTTGCAATCCCATGGACTGTAGTCTACCAGGCTTCTCTGTCCATAGGACTTTCCAGGCAAGAATACTGGAGTGGGTTGCCATTTCCTTCTCCAAGGGATCTTCCTGACCCAGGGATCAAACCCAGGTCTCCTGTACTGCAGGTAGACGCTTTATCCTCTGAGGCAACTAAAGAGACAGAAGTAAATAACACTGAAAAGACAAATTATCAGAATTTGTGAAATGCAGCAAAAGCAGGGGAGTACAGTTTACAGTACTGAACGCACATATTAGAAAACAAGAAAGATCTTCAATATATAACCTAGGCTTCCATGTTGGAAAACTAGAAAAAGAAGAGAAACATAAGGCTAAAACATACCTAAGAAAAGAAAGAATAAAAATTAGAGCAGAAATCAATGAGATTGAAAACAGGAAAACAATAGAGAAAAATCAATGAAACCAAAAAGCTGGTTCTTTGAAAAGATCAATAAAATTGATATAATTCTAGCCAAGTTAACCAAGAAAAACACCAGACAAGATGCAAGTTACTAATAATAGAAATGAAAAAGAAGTTCATCACTACTGATCCTGCGGTAATAATAGTGAAATAAAGGAATATTATAAACAACTCTATGCCCACAAAGCTGACAACATAGATGAAAGATACAAACTACCAAAATTTAAACAAGGAGATAATCTGAATCAGCCTATATCTATTGATGAAGTTTAATCAGTAATTAATAACCATTCCTACTAAAAGTATGGTATTCATATGATTTAACTGATGAATTCTTCCTAACATTTTAGGGGAAAATGGCATTAACTGTCCATGATCTCCTTAACCAATCTTAGAGAAAAATACAGATGCATGTCAACGTAACAAAGAGAGAACTCATATATAAATAAACCTATGGAAATATTGTTCTTGGCTTAATTTCTCTTTGACAAAGAAGCAAAGGCAATTCAATCAAAAAGAGAAGTGTTTTCAACCAGTGGCCCTGCAACAACTGGACATTTATAAGCAAAAGAATACAGATTGTACAGTCTTTGCACAAACTGACGCAAAACGGATCATAGGCCCAAACGTAAAACATGAAACTATGAGGCTTCCATAAGCAAACACAGGAGAGAATCCAAATCGCCTTGGGTTTGGTGATGACTTTGTAAATAAACACCAAAAACACAATCCATGAAAGAAAACACTGATAAATTGAACTTCATTAAAGTTAAAATCTGTTGCTCTCTGAAAAGATAAGCCTTAAGTTGGGAAAAAATATTTACAAAACATCTATTTAATGTAGGGTTTGTACATAAAATATGCAAAAAAAATCTTTAAAACAAATAGAAAAAATGCAAATTATAACAATGGCATACAACCACAAACCATCTCTTAGAGAAGGGCATGGCAACCCACTCCAGTATTCTTGCCTGGAGAATCCCATGGACAGACGAGCCTGGCGAGCTACAGTCAGGGTCACAAAGAGTTGGACACGACTGGGCGACTAACACACCTATCAGCATGTCTCACATCCAAAAAGTTAAGGGTCTCTTAACTGGATGGTAAGGACGTGAAGCAACAGGAACTCTCACTCACTGCTAGTGATGCAAAATGGTGCAGCCACTTTGGAAGACAGTTTAGTGGTTTCTTACAAAACCAAACACGTCCTTACCACCCATTCCAGCAGTCAAACTCTTAAGCATTTACTTGACAGATGTGAAAAGGAATATCCACACAAAAACATGTTACAGATGTTTGCAGCAATGTGAGCCACAATTATTAAATACGAAATAAGACATCCTTCAATTCGTGAATGAACAAAGAAATCGCTGCGCACTCACATAACACAGCATTACTCTGTAATAAAAAATGGGTGAGCAAGCAATGACATGACATGTGTGACATCTTAAATCATATGGCTTATCAAAATCAGACAATCTGAAAAGGGTACTTTACTGTGTGACTCCACTTATATGACATTCTGGAAAAGGTGAAGGTATAGAAAGAGGACTGGCAGTGGTTTCCACAGGAGTAGCAGAGGTGGGGAAGGCTGAATAGATGAAGCCAGGAACTATTTCAGGGCCGTAAAACTGTTTCACATGATGCTGTCACTGAGAATAGATGACATTATGCAGTTGTCAAAACCCATATATCTTTATAACCAAACATTATCTTAATGAATGCAAATTTTAAAACCATCAGGAGATAAGAGAATCCTGGGGAGGACTGCAGAACGTGAAAAGACACTCTAACTACACCATACACGTACGAACACCTGCAGGAAAGGAAAAGGAGAAGATGTTCACCTACATTAACTCTGGGAAGGAGTACAGTACGTAAAACCAAAAGTAAAGGCATGGGACATAAACAGCATGTTATAGTCACTAATATTGTACCCCACGTGGTTACAGCTAACAGTTCTCATGTTGCTATACATGTATACTGAAATTGATTAATCAATTAAATGGATGGCAGAAAATGGGAGGCAGGCTCCTCACTTTTAGAGTGGGAGCCTACAGGTAAACAAGGAAATACGGTTACAACAATGCAGGTGGTGGTGTATTAGAGTTGGAGAAATCTGTGAATTTGTGCGGTGCTTAATAGGGATACAGATAGTTACACAGAGAAATATTGATAAATGAATAAACAAATATATGTATACACATATATATTAATAGGCACATATATGTTTCTAAGTTGAAAGTGATAGTGAGTCACTCAGTTGTGTCCGACTCTTTGCGGCCGCGTGGAATGTAGCCCACGAGGCTCCTCTGTCCGTGGGATTTTCCAGGCAAGAGTACTGGAGTGGGCTGCCACTTCCTTCTCTAAGTTGAGGGGACCTAAAATCTATGACACCCCAGAAGTAATGAGCACACCCAGTCCCCAGGCTTTGTTTACTAACACCTACTCTGATCAAGTGAACCAGGGTTCCTTGGATAATTGACTGATTCACAGACGGGTGCAGGAAATACACACGGTGAATCTTGAGACTGTTTAGTGCTAGAAAGCAAAGGAGTACCAGCTTACATACCCAGTGAAGAGACACAGGATTCAACTGCAAGAATTCCCGACAACCAGAGATGGAATGATTTGAGAAACGAACAAATAAATAAAACACAGTGGTACGACTATAACCAATAGTGTAAAATATATCAATTCACCAAGGAGTCTGTATTTGCATAAACAAATGAACTAATTAATTAAAATAGAGAAGAGACAAATCTCTCATGCAGTACAATTTCAAATAATTTGTATTTGAAATATAAATTATACTCTGCAATTAAGAAGATGACCATAACTCCTTAGGTTGTGTGTCGTAACTTCTTCCCAGGAATGTGGGACAGAAGAAGTCGGTGGAGGAGGAGGAGGAACTTTACAGCAGAGAAACCTTCCAAGTGCTGCCTCAGGCAGTGACCAGGTTCAACATCTACAGCGAGGATTCAGGCTGACAGTTTACCCCCTGATACAATAAGATGAAAAGGGCACGTTACCTCCATGACCTTCCTCCCAAATACCCACAACCCCAGTCACGTGATGAAAAAAGCGCCAGACAAGTCTCAGATGATAGAGCGCCTCATCATCATTAGAACTGGTTCTCAAATGGGCAAGGGCCCCCAAAGCAAAGCAAGTCTGAGAAACTGCCTCAGACAAGAGGTGTCTCAGTGGGGGCAGGACAAGCATATTCCCTATTTTCATGGGGTCCTGGGACAGAAGGAGTACATTAGACAAAAACTGAACAAGGTGCAATAAAATACAGGCATTAGTTAGTAACACTGCATCATTACTGGCTCACTGATTGGAGCAAATGATTGATTAGAACCAATCATTGATTTGAAGCAATGGAAGGTATTAGAGGGGAAACTGGGCGATGGGTACATGGGAACTCTGTGTGCCGTGGAATTTTCCTATAAATCTAAAACTGTTCCAAAATAAAATGCTTATTTAATGACATAATCCCAAGTGATTTTTTCTATCAAAAACACCAATACCAACTGGTAAACAGTAAACACTTCTCAGCCTTTGCTTCTCAGCTTTTGGCTAAAATCTAGTGTGGCATGGGGGCTTCCCCCGTGGCGCTAGGAGACTTGGGTTTAATCCCTGGGTCTGGAAGATGCCCTGGAGGAGGAAACGGCAACCCACTCCAGGATTCTTGCCTGGAGAATCCCATGGACAGAGGAGCCTGGGGGGCGACAGTCCATAGAATCACAAAGAGTCAGACACGACTGCATGACTAACACACTTACTTCTACATTAAGAATTGTATTGGTCTGCGACAAGTGAATTTCACACACACACACACACACACACACACACACAGAGTTATCTCAGTAATTGGTGTGTTGTTCAGCTGACCAGGGCATGAATCATGTTATTCTCTCACCTGGAAAATCACAGTGACATCTGATCCTGCCAAAATCCTCCGGTCTTCTATCTTCCAAAGTACACACAGTCAAAGACATCTACAGCCCCTCTCCTTTAGCTTTCCCTCTAATGGGTTCCTCAATACTCTGCAAGGGCACTCCGGCCCAAGCTGTGATAAACCCCTCAAAGAGTGTGAAAGTGTTAGTTGCTTAGTTGTATCTGACACTTTTTAACCCCATGGACTGGAGTCTACCAGACTCCTTTGTCTGTGGAATTCTCAGGCATGAATAGTGGAGTGAGATGCCATTCCCTTCTCCAGGGGATCTTCCCAACCCAGGGATCGAACCTGGGAGTCCTATTGTGCATACAAATAATTTATCCTCTGGGCCATCAGGAAAGCTTATTACTCCTATTACTGAGATCAAACGACTGAACATTTAACAGCTTTAATCTCCTGGAGTGGATTGAATTCATCTTCAAGAAATATTCTGGAAAAGACAAAGCTAAAAGAGAAAGAAAAAAATAATTGGCTGACCTCTTGTGCTCACGTGGGTAACTCCCAGAGACTATGGGGGACGGATACCTTGACATTCTTGCTTCTGAATCAGTTCTAGCAACTGACTCTCCTGAGCAACTGTTTCCTCCTGTCACAGGAGGAAACAAAGCATCCTCTTTCTGGTAAGTTTCCGTGAATCACTGAATGAAACACGTAACTGATTTACACTCTGCGCATCACCTCTTCTAGCCACAAGGACACCGCGCAGCCCCTTGGCAGCCACCCACAGGTGTCTGCTCATGTTATGGCTTCTGACCAGAACACAGCGACTTAGCCTGTTCACCTGACAGACACCTCATGCCTTAAGTCTCAGCTGAACCAAGATTTCCTTGAATTAAAGCTTTCCCCGACCTCCTCCTTAGCCAAGTGGAAATGCTCACTTTTTGGCCTACTACAATTAATTTCAGGAATATGTTTGACGATCTTCCCTACTAGGCTAAAAGCATATAAAGATCAAGGGATGTTGTCTAATATAAGACAGACCAGAAACACTAGAAAGTGCACTGGCTTAACTAATGAAGGAAGGAAATCCAGGACGGATGTGTATACGCATGTGCTGCAGCTCTTTGTGGTTTGTTTTCTCCCTATTCAAATATTATTGATAACACATTATCCATTAATTCCTTTCAACAGCAGAAAACAAAATGAAGGGATTGCTACTTGAGCCCCCATATTAAATTTACCTAGTATTTACCCTTGTTAACCGCACACACACAGACACACACATGCACACAAGCTTAAGCTGAACTACCAATAAACAAAATGGACGTGCACTTGCCCTTACTTGTTGAGAAAAAAATGCCAATATCTGAGAGAGGGTGGCATGCAATCAAACCTGTCTTCTTGGGTCCAAAACAATTCTATCTACTTGCTAATTCATCCATCACAGGGAGGAAAAAATTCTGTCATATTTAATCTGTACATCCTCTAAATATAGACATGTGATTTTGAGTAATGCATCTATCTCAGTAAACTGCCATTAGAACCAATAACATGAACGTCTTATGGAGTTTATTAAATGTGATGCTTTGCACGCTTCAGGTCCCAGGCTCACAAAGCTTCAAGAACACTAACTCCTAAATCAAGTAAAAAGGAAGATATTTTCAGCAACTGTCTCATTTATTTTATAATATCTGTTTCAAAAAGAAGCAAGTCCCAACTTAGAAGAATTTGAAGTTAGATTGTTTTACATTGTGATTTGATCTGTTTGTTCCAAATGTTACTACTGTCTAGCATTTTAAAATAAATATTTTATACAGTATACCTATCATATTCCACCTTAATTAAAAATAAAAATTACAATTGACCAAAAGCAATTTCCACCAAAATTATTACAATTTTAAAAAATACCAATTATTTAAAAAGTCATTGACTCCTAATATTAATACCATTTCTTCACTTAAGCAGATTCTGAAATCTGAAAGACTTTCTGAAACTATGTGAAAATAGGAATAAAGTTGGGATTTAGTTAACCTTGATGTCATTTTCACTGTTTTAAAAGGATATCTTTCGTGAAAATTTAGATATTATTAAGCTATCTTATCAGTCTCTAGAATGATTAACTTTGAATGATCTCTACCTTTGGTTCTGTTAAATAATCAAAATATAATGAGGTATGACAGATATTTTTAAATTCCTGTAATTTTAATACATGGCTCATCAAATCTGACAACACCACGGTTTGGCAAGAGACACACCTTCCCATTGTGATGTGTTATTATTGAGAATTGTTTAATATTTTGTCCAATGCATTATAACATGTAACACTGACATAGCAATAACAACACCGAAGAGTTACGTAAGGTCCTCAGAAACCAACTGCAAAAGGGACAGGCGATCTCAGTGCAGACGCCGCTTTGGCCTGAGAGGGCCTGACAAAGCGACAGTGACTTCCCAGAAGCAGAAGCGAGCACGCCAGGAGCCAGCAGAGCCCGCGAGGGTGGGATTCACAAATGCCTCTGGCGGGATGCCAACCTGGCACCTCCTAGGGGTGGCTCAGTTGCAAACCCAAAGAAAGTTCCCACAACAAAAATCCTCTTCCAGCAGAGAAGCAAGAACGGCAGTGAAGCAATTTACTTCAGAAACAATTGCATCTATCGTTTTGAATGTGAGTTTTCGGTCTTAAGCAGCTAACCATGTCTCACGTGCGAGAATTCCGAATAACTGCACAAGCACACTCGGCCTGTATGGACTGCTTTCAAGCCAGAATATCCAAGTATGCTGAGTTCAATAAAGACTAAAACAATACGGCTGACATCTACAAGCAAATAAATGCATAACTCTTAAAAAACAATCTATTTTCTTAAAGTATAAAGAACCATTTTTTAAAAGTAACAACAAAAAAAAAAACTCTACACTGATAATATAGTGATTAGTGAAAAGTGTCGTTATCAGAAAAGTTTAGTACAGTAATCCCTTTAAAGCCCCTAAAGTATAGAAATTCCTTTAAAAACGTCAGTGTGCTTGTTTGTGGGGGTCTATCTGCGGTAATTCTGTAAGAAAGTGCATCATATGTGTTCACAGTTATTGCCGCTGGCTGGTGAAATTAATATTGAATTTGTTTTCTTGTTTTTGCTTAGCTGTATCTTGATTGTTTCTATTTATGAAGTACTATGTATATAATTATACTTTAAACAAGTTAAACCACAGAAAATACTATATAAAATTTTTTAAATAAATAAGGACTGTTTTTAACAGACCGTATGTTTGCATTATTTTTGCATTTAAGTAACTGAGTTACTTTAAAGATCTCTAGCATATTAAAATTACTTTTTGATACTTAAAGTTTAAATTATGTAAGATTTCTCTGGGGATGACGGATTGAGATAGATTTTTTTAAGTGGATACTGTCTTTATAATAATCAAAGATTTACACTTTAAGAGCTAATTGTTTTTGCTACAAATTTGAATGGAAATCTGTCCCAACACAATAGTACCTGTCCATTGCTAACCCAAATTATACAAACGTGATTCTTTATCCTCATTACAGGCATTATTCCTCTGTATTATAATTCAGTGATACCCCAAAGGCAAGCAAGGAGAGTGTATGAGGCATTTGTAACGTGACTACAGTCTAACAGTTTCTAAGTAAAATAAAGACTGCCATCTGGCCAGTAACAGGGACAGAGTCAGTGCCTTTCGCAGACCTCCGTGAGCTGCTCCCCGTATCTTGGACTTCCTTACAGTGTCTGTGTCCCAGAGATACGTGCACTAGCTCCTGGAAAGTGTGTATGGCCAAAAGATTTGAGAATAATTTATGCTGACATGATATCACACAACTGTCACAAGAACTGCCAGAAATGATGCAGACACACACATATCTAACTCACACAGACACAGAGAGGAAAATTATCCCTTCTCTCCATACATTGAGAAAAAGGGAATTTTCACATCCAGTCCTCAAAATAGAGCATCCAATTATCCCCTTTCCTAAAGAGAGACATAGCTACTCAAAGTCCAGGATTTCTATTCTAATCTTCTCCAGAGCCCCACCATTTTGCAACACAAAAGACTTCACGGCTGTCAATTCTAGGAGAGAAGGGAAGCCCCTTACCTTGACTTAAAGGTGATTTATCAACCAAGAAAATAAAGGTGACTACCTGTGTGTGTAGCATCAAGACCACCCACGGTCTCTAATGACTTATCTCCTACTAAAATCTAGCCAGCCCAAGCAATGCTGAACTTTAGGATTAAACAACATGAAATCTACATGGATCCTTAAAGTAGCTTGTCAATTAGTGATTTTTTTTCTACCTCTCCAGTAGTAATGTACAGATGTGAGAGCTGGACTGTAAAGAAGTCTTGAGCACCAAAGAATTGATGCTTTCAACCTATGCTGCTTGAGAAGATTCTTTGAGAGTCCCTTGGACTGCAAGGAGATCAAACCAGTCAATCCTAAGGAAATCAAGCATGAATACTCATTGGAAGGACTGATGATGAAGTTGAAGCTCCAATACTCTGGCCAGTTGATGCGAAGAGCCAACTCACTGGAAAAGTCCCTGATACTGGGGGAAATTGAGAACAAAAGGAGAAGGGGCAACAGAGGATGAGATGGTTAGATAGCATCATCGACTCAACAGATGAGTCTGAGCAGACTCCGAGAGATAGTGAAGGACAGAGGAGCCTGGCAAGCTGCAGTCCGTGGGGTTGCAAAGAGTAGGACACGGCTTAGCAACTGACAACAGCAACACAGTAATAAAGGGAAAAAATCCAAAGGATAAAGTCGAATATAAAGGACTCTTGGCACTGGTACTGGCCAAATATTTAATCACAATTTTGTGAATTAACCAAATAAATAGATTGGAGTGTTGAAGGTCAGTTTCTCTTCCTTCTGTAGATATAAGCATGGCTGAACAGACAGAAAGGCAGGTAGGACTGGAAGAAACAATAAATTCTATGGATACATTAGCCATCATGCCCTTGAAAACTTTAGATGTGGGTACATTCCAAAGAGTGATTTTGAATATTAATTATAACCTTTATTAAAATTTTTAAATTGCATTAATTTTATTCTTACTTCATCAACTGATGTGTAATAGTAGAGTTGCATTTAAGTAAAGCATTTTCTAAATTTATTGAGGAAAGACAAGCTACAGATCTCATTACCTTATTATACTCGTCTTTCCACAATCAAAACATCAACTCCACGAAGCCTGCAATTCACCCTGACATAGATACGAAAGAAATGTCTTCAAAATGCTTAGCATAAGCCTCTCTAAATCCTTCTTAATTAACGTCTGATTTCTATCCTGAGCCCCCAAATTATTAAATTACTTAAATAAAAGATAATATGACTTTTTGAGGATTAAAGCTGTTCTTTGTATTCTTGCCCTAGTTACTAGCCTTCAAGATCATCAATTTATGATTCTGTCTTGAGAGGAAATGCTGTTAAGTCCACAAACAGAGGGTGACATAGATTCTGGTTGGTCAGAGGCAGTCTCATCTTTTCTTTGGGATTTTGGTGTGGGCTTCATCTAGTACATCCTCTTCCTTTCAAAATGACCTGATTAGAATGATAAACCACATGGCCACTTTAACATATATGGTAGGGTTCCTAGGTGAAATCTGGCGAAAGTTTATTGGTCACGGAGATTAGTCATGGAGTTATAGTTCTTCCTAATTTAGGGACAAATGGTGTGACAACGATCTAAAAACACCCCAAAGGAGCTTGCACATTTCATATGGAATGATTCTAGAGACCCTTTCAAGATAAGTGTAGCCTGGGAACATCTTGGGCAAAATACTAATTAAACTGAGCTTTTTCTCCTTGAAAATAAACTTCTAGGATAATTTCAGAAATATTACTAATTTGTATTTTATTCTCTTCATATCTTGCTTCAGAGAAAGGGACACTTGCTCTATTAGAAGGTAGCCTAATAAAACCAGGCTTCTCTGATGATTACCTGAGGTAGGAGGGGAACTTAGCTTAGAACAATTACCCATTTTAAATGGGCCTAACTCCATCTTTCTGTATCTCAGATTTCTAATTGACACAAAATGCTATCTAAATTGCTTAACAAAAATTTTAACTACAAAAAATTTCCTTTCATTACTATTTTTCCTACCAAAATTCAAAATCTCAAACTGATCAAAACCTACTTTTCCAAACTTTTAAATGCATCTTCTACCAAGCCAAATTCCATATAGATGTGCAAAGGTGATCAAGACCACATTAGTCTTTAAGGGATGTTGGGTGAGTGATATCGTAATATTAGCAACTCGCAAATACTTTTTATAAATATTAATATAAATTATGCAATTTCGATTGTAATAGACAAAATAGAAATTATATTTCTCTTGAAAACTATAGACCTACTAAAATTTCCAAGGACTTTGATATACTACTACTTAAAAGAAGTACTGGACTTATAAAGACTTAAAAGTAAGAACAGAAACCATAGAATTCCTAGAAGGGAACACAGATGTAAGACTCTTCAACATAAATCATAGCAACATTTTTTGTATTTGTCTCCTATGGCAAAAAATAAATTAAGCAAAAATTTTAACTAGAATGTAATTAAATTTAAATGCTCTTACACAACAAAGGACACCCCTGACAAAGCGAAACAATACTTACTGAATGGCAGAAAATATCTGCACATGGTGTGACCCATACATACACTCTATTTGTAAACTGCTGTGTATCCAGAAATTTTTTATCTAATTCCTTCCAGTTTTTTAAGAACTTATCTCTTAATATTTTGCTATTTATATTTAATTGCAAAATCAGATAATCATGTTCCCTGCAAATTATTGAATTTGTCTCTTTGTTCTCTTTTTTCATTTTTCTACTCTGTAATTCATGTCCATGTCTTATTACTTTGCCTAGAACTTCTGGTTCTATGTTGAACATTCTTTCCTTGTGCTTGGTGTTGAAAATATTCTTGAAAAATTTTTGGAAATATGGAGTCTAAAATGATTGTACTACACAGGCCCCTTGCTATAGGATACTGTTGTGGTCTCTGTAACATTAATGAAACTGCTTTTCATTTTCAATTTCTGAGAACCTTTATCATGGATAACAAATCAAATACTTTTTCAGCAGGCATTGAGAGGGCTGTCATTCCCTAATTCAACTGATGTGGTAAATTACATTGTAGTATTTTTTGATGTATTTTGATGTAATTTTTCAAGGCACCTATTCATAATCTTGATATTTTCTATTAAAAAAAATTTCCTATCAGTTTTAAGTTTATTGTCACAGGTAACTCTGCTTTTCTTTACCACTCTGAAATTCCATAAGAAAGAAGAATAAGGTCTAACAATATAACACAAGAATCTCAACAGATTATCGTGTGTTTAGTATTTGGAAACTCTTGTCTAGATCGTCCCTCTTTTTATTGATGAGCTATTACAGCTTTTCAAATTATCAAATTTCGTCACTGGGCAACAAGTGAGCCGTGGAGGAACACAGTCCCCAGCGCTCAAGAAGAATGGCCCTGCAATCACCTTCTAAATTCTCACCAATTTTGTGAATATTCATCTCTTCACTCCAGTTGAGGACAGCTCAGAGGAATAATTGTTTGCCAAAAGCAGTTGGAAAATTGTGACTTCTAAATTGGCTATTTCTATGCAAAGTGTTTTGGCCTTTTTAGGAGGCACTGTGTTAGGACTTTCTAATTAACTTCAATTTGCAAATCATAGTTGACTCTAATTTGCAAATTCTATGTATTAATGTGAGTCAAGAATAGTTAATATTAAGTGTTGCCTAATCAGCTTACAAAAATAACAGGAGCGTCATCAACTTGTTATTTATTAATACAAAGAACACTTGGAACTCAGTGTGGTTCCAGCCAAACAATAAATGAAGACAGTCCTGCTTACCAGAGAAGAAACAGAACAGCCCAAACCTCCATCTGCATAAGCCCTTCTCAGGGAGTCATCTGGTTAGAGGCCTGACAGAGGTCCTGCCCGGGAGACAGGCTTGCAGCGGCAGCGATATCCTGTGACCATTCATGCAACAGCTTCGCTCAAGCCTGTCATTATAGCAGACTGTGGCCCTTCTATCCCCATTCACAAAATGCCCGTTTCTAAAATCTAACACACTTTATACATTTCAGTAGCAAGATTTTCAAGGTATCGTCTTCGTCATCATTAATTTATGGACGATTCCTATATGCCAGTCAAAAGGCCAGGAAAGGGAAGGCAGTCCATGTTTATTTACCTTTGTGCCCACTTTCTGATGTTTTTATCCCCTTTGCTGGTTTACAAAATCTTTCAAGGCTGAGACTCTATTTGATTACTTATTTCATTCTTTTTCATTTCTCCAGGCATAGATCAGGAACAGGGTGAGTGTATACTAAATCTGACATAAAAAGATAGTGATGAAGGGATGAAGGGCGTCTGTATACAAAGAGAAAGTCTAGTAAGAACACAAACGATGCTGTAATGGGAGATCGGTGGACAAATAGCAACCAGAGACGTAAGCCCAGAGGACACAGACATGCAAAGGGGAAAAAATGAAAACGCACTGTTGGACAAATTCCTGCATAGATTCCAACTCCTTAAGTTCCAATGAAACTCTCCAATTCTATAAAATAATCTATATTCTAGATAGACTTCTATGGTGATAACAGTATAGCATTACCACAGAATTAGTGTGCTAACATTGAATTTTTGGAAGCAAGTGAATTCTCAATAGTTAACATCCATGAGTATTTTAATTGGTTTGAAGGCTGGTCAGTAGTCAAGAATACAATCCACACTTCATCTTAGACCAAGAATTTTGGTCCAAGAACTTTTACTAATACAGGAGTGAGGAAAGAAGCTATTCTTAATAGAGAGCAAACACTGTCAGTTTCTGTTCATATGCAAGAGATCTTCCCTCTTCGGAAGATAGTGGAAAACCACCCCTTAAAGCCTTTTCAGAATGACAAGGAACACTGAATTGTGCTTTTAGTTTCAACAGCGCCATCTATTGGGGTCCGGCATCTATGTCAGCTGTCAGCCTTCAGGTAGGTTTAACTATTTTGCTGATCATTGTTAATTTACAAATACAGCTGTAAAACATCTTTGGAAGCTAAAATGCGTTATCTCATTTGGAGCGGTAGCGCTCGGCTCAACAATTGTAACTAGTGGTGGGATAAAAGAAAACCATCAGGAAGAGACACGATGAAGTGAAGGAAGCGTATTGATTACAAATGCCACTGAGCTTTCGAGGGCTAACCCCTTCACTCTGTGGACCTTCAGATTTTAGAAGCATTACATCAGCATTCCCACTGCCTCCCACGACTGTGTGTCCTGGGTCTACAACAGCCGTCACAGCAACTGAAATGGCCTCAGAATTCAAATTACTGTGCTCTTTCTAGCCTACCTATTAAATTTACTTTCTTGGCCAGCTGTCTCTGGCCCTAAACCCTTTTCTGAATGTCCTTATTAAGGACACTTATTAATAATGTCCTTAGTAGGTTATCTAGCTAACAATTAGATAATATCCTTAATATTCTATTTATATCAATTTAGAATTACAATAAAATTTTGATAGCTATGTCAAAAGCTTCTGCTTTTCTACACTGTTTGATAGCCAAGAATATCTTCTCTACAAATGATAAGGTCAATCTTTTAAAGGGTTTCCCTGGTGGCTCAGCGGTGAAGAATTTGCTTACAAGGCAGGAGATGCAGGAGACCCGCGTTCGATCCCTGGGTCAGGAATTTCCCCTGGAGGAGGGCATGGCTACCCACTCCAGTATCCTTGCCTGGAGAATCCCATGGACAGAGGAGCCTGGTGGGCTACAGACCATAGGGTCGCCATGAGTTGAACACGACTGAAGCAACTAAGCATACCCACGCTCAATCTTTCAAAAATGTAAGTCAATGACTTTATAACTTTAATGTTTTCTTAGAATCAGCTGCCATTGATACACTAAATATGAATCACAGGTCCTATATTAGTTAAGTATTTATGTTTCCATACCATCAGAAATAGCATCAGAGAGCAGACACAGTACTGAGCACGGCCAGTAGAGGACGCTCTCTCAGTTGATACCAATTCTCTGTTTTTTTTTCTTAGTGAGTGAAGTCGCTCAGTCGTGTCTGACTCTTTGCGATCCCATGAACAGTAGCCCACCAGGCTCCTCCATCCATGGGATTTTTCCGGCAAGAATACTGGAGTGGGTTGCCATTTCCTTCTCTAGGAGATCTTCCCAACCCAGGGATCACCCCAGGTCTCCCGCATTGTAGGCAGACGCTTTACCGTCTGTTAAAAATCTATTTAAACATACTGTCCGCAACCTAAATGGTATACCCGTTTCTAAAGACAAAGATTAAATCCTTTATCATCACATTATTTAACATTTTCGCCAAGATTGTCATCCAGTCATTTAGCCGTAAAAAATGTTGAGGTATACAAATTGAAGCCAGAGAAGCAGTGTAATTCTTTTCAGGTAATATAATTGCATTCCGTATTTCAGGTTTAATTGTGCCCCGTCCCAAAGATATGTTGAAGTCCTAACCCTCAGTACCGCAGAACGTGACCTTGGTCATAAGTGGAGTTCTGCATATGTATTAACAGCTAGCTGAGATGAGGAGTGGAATGGGCCCCAATAATATGAAGAGAGAGGAGCCCAGGGGAGAAAGCCCACGTGAGGATGAAGGCAGCGAAAACTAGGCAGGCGAACGATGCAGAAGCTGCAACTCGGCAATGCAGAAATGGAGGTTTCCCTAAGATCCTACCAAGAAGCACCGAGTTTCTGGACCAGGAGCATTTAGCTATGAACTTGGAGGCATAGTATCAAGGCACAGCATCTGAATCCAGTTATGAAGATTTTCGAGACTTGCTTTCATCCCCAGCGTTATCAGTGCCTGGCTGCTTTCTGCCAGCCTCATCCAGGTCCATCCAGAATCAGAGGGACTCGCTGAAGAAATCTCTGAACAGCTTTTTCCTGATGTCCTGAGCCTCTGACTGCTTAGCCCACATGGTTCAGCAGAGGTCAGAGTGGGGGCCCTAAGGCCCTCTTCCTCTTTCACCAAATCTAACCTGAGACTGGACTTCAACCTTCTCCAGGAAACGTTTCAGAGGACTTCCCTCTCAGAACAAGTGCTTTGTGTCACGCCCTTCATTACTCATTCACTGCCGCAGCCTGCATTCCAATTCCACCTCCTGTGGATTAGTGATCTCTCTCAACTAAACTGAAAGTTATTTGAAGACAGAGTGAGGCCGTGTATTTATTCTGTATCCCTTGGGAATCCTGAGAGGACAGAAAACAAACCTGAGGAATATTCTCAAAAAAGAGCACAAAAAAGCAGAATGAATCACGGATTCAGTGACCGTCCAAAAGCAGAACGTTTTATCTGTGTCACGATAGCCTTTTCTGGTCTTCACAGATAAACACAGAGACAAGGTAACGGGATACTCCGCTGGCTTGTGATCAGAGAGCAGTGATCACCTCATTGTGTCTTGGGCGGCTTCCCCGATAAAACACCAGGAAGATGCAGGCTTCCAGCCTACGAGAGCGGGTCTCCGTGACAGCGCTGATGATGGCTTTGTATCTGAATCCATTCACCTCCCCACACAGTTGGAGATGAGTGCATCTTACATAAGTCATTTTAAAAGCTATTTAAATCCGGCCAGTTTCCACAGCCAAGAAAGCAATAAGACAAAGTGATGGTAACAGACAGATAGCGCACGGGTGGACTCCCAGGAGAGAAGGTATCCAACTTTCTCAGTGGAATTCTGATGGGTTTCCAGCCTCACTCTCTGTGTTGTCATTAAGACAAGGCTGCAGAAAAGAAAGGCAGGGAGTAGCAGGCTGAGTTGGAAATGATTGTTCGGGCTTCAAGGAGGCAGCCTGAAAATCGGAATACTCCTGTGGTTGTCAGAAACTGACTCCTTTCCAGTCAGCTCATATTAAAGGGGAGTCACTGGGGTACTGAGACCTGAAGGAATACTTTAGCGGGGGGGGAAGGGAAAATAGAATAGAGCAGTGAATACTGAGAAGCTGGTTCTGGTAATGTTTTTCCTTTGGCTCTCATTTTCTCTATGGCTTTTCCGTAGCATCTGATACTCATCTCTTTACCAGCCACATTCAGTGAGTGGTACTCACACTGCCAGCACCTCCAGCCCAGACAAACCTGCTGGGCACGCACGTCTCCCCTTTCAGATACACTCGTGTTGAAACACCTCCAGAGGTTTCTTAGGATTCCCACCAGGGAAAAGTGAATACCTCCTTGTATCTAAGGCATTTTACAACCCTCTTTTCCTCTTTCTAGTTATCCTAAAGCTTTGCAACATCAAAAGAATCTCCTCTTAATCAAAAGACTGAGAACCCCAGCCAGAGGCTGCTGACCCCAAAGATATAAGAAAGAGCGTCCTGGCAGGAAAGGTTGTTAAACGTCAAAATGATTTAGCAATGAAGGCTGTGGAATCAGCTCCCCTGCAAACCTTCACATCGAGGATAAATCAGGTCCCCGCAGAACTGCTGACACCAGGTGACTTCTGAACAGGCAGGGTAGACTAGTTCCAATGCCAGAAATTAACTAGCACGAAAAACTGTCAATGGTCAAACAGCCAGTTCTTTCCAGTCCTGGCAATGGGTTTATTCACCAACTTAAAAGAACTCATTGGTGTTAAACCTCAGCCTGACTTTAGCACTTTACAAATGATCTTTTCAGACCAGACTACATCTTTTACTCAGAGAGATGATCTTATCTCTCATGGAATTTACCCAATGTCTTCATCTGTGTGGGCTCTAGGAGACCAAAAGGCATGCAAACCCACCCAGTTCTGTGGGACCTCTTAAACAAGTCAGTGCAACTAGTTGGCTCCATTGAGAGTGGAGAAAAAAAGGTCATTACTAATTTACTTAAAGAATTGCTTCTTTTCAGAGTTTCTGAGAAGTGGAAACCATTAGTTAATGACTTGGTATATAATTAAGGAAACCATTACTTAATAAATCGGTATATAATTAATAGGGCCTCAAGGGGGCAGAGTGGTAAAGAATCCACCTGCCAATTCAGGAGACACAGGAGATGCAGTTTTGATCCCTGGGTCAGGAAGACCCCCTGGAGAAGGGAATGGCAACCCACTCCAGTATTCTTGCTGGAGAATCCCTGGGGGGGCTACAGTCTATGGGGTTGCAAAGAGTCAGACGTGACTGAGCATGCACTGAGCATATGATTAATAAAGTGTGAACAAGGATACTTGTTCCTTACTACCTTGAAGAATCAAAGATAAACACATTAGGCTCCGATGTTGCCTCCAACAGGCTGAGAAGACATGCAATCCAAGAACTGATTCATTACACTTAACAAGCAGAGGGGCTTCGGTTATGATAATCCAAATGTTAGCAGGACTGAAACACAGGGCATTTGAGAGGATCTCCCATTAGTTCTTCACAAGACCTAAATCATACTTTCAAGGTGAAAGTGTTATAGGCACTCAGTTATAGGACACTTTCGACTCTCTGGAACCCCATGGACTGCAGTCTCCCAGACTCCTCTGTCCATGGAATTCTCCAACAAGAATACTGGAATGGGTAGCCATTCCCTTCTCCAGGGGATCTTCATGACCCAGGGATTGAACCCAGGTCTCCTGCACTGCAGGCGGATTCTTTACCATCTGAGCCACCAGGGAACTTGACTTCTTACCAAACTTTGGTCTTATTTTCTCAAGAATATGTTCAATTGGGGTACTTCAGGAAACTGTACTTTCTTTATAGACACAAACCTTTCATCAGGCTCAAGTATGTCTCTGCTCTCCTAACCTAGAGAAGTGAAATGGACCACAAGCCCCTAAACTGATAATATTAAGTTACACCTAAATGATCCCATTTTTCTTACTTTCTACAAGACCTCACCTTAGTCCCAGGTATTGCATCCAACTGAAGGCACCAGTGATGGGAAAAAAAAAGAGAGCTATCCTAAACTTTTCCATAAAGAAATAGAGTTTATAGTTTATTATCTCAATCATTATAATAAGGGCTTATGATTTATTCACAATCAGAAAGACAGTAAGGGGTGAAACCAGACTATAAATAATTTTTCCTTCAATCATGTCAGAGTATATCCCAAAGTTCTAGATGGTTTTGGTTTTGTTTTGCTTGCATTTTTTTAATGTCTAAAGCCATCTTGTCTCATAAATACTTTCTGTAACTATTTGTGGAGTGCATGTGAAGAGCAGAGAAATATGGAGGAAGTTAAGATGAAAACCCACCATCAAATACTCAATATTGTGTCCACTGTATGCCATGCTTCTATTTTTAATCCGTGAAGATATTTATAAATAATAATTAACACAGTGGGAGTGACCTTGTCTCTTGCACAACATTTCTCTTCCCTTATAATAATTTCTATCTGATCATTGTGTTTGGTTTCTTCCCATTCCTCTGAATTCTTCAGTTTTCCCATAAAATCGTCACTCTAAAACCCACAATCAATTTTGCCATCCCACATCCTTAAAGCCTCTCACCGCCTCTTCACTGCCATCAGAATAAAATCCCAGTCCCTTCACATGGGGCGCAAGATCCATAGCAACGCGGCCCTAAATCACCTTCCCATCCTGACCCCTCACCGTCTCTTCTCTTGTGCAAAACTACACCAAGTGTTTCACACTTCCCTCGGCATAGTGTGCCACTTTAAAATTCTACATGTGTATCCAATCTAGAATGCCCCAGCTTTTAGCACCTGGAATAATTCTCTTTTTCTCAATGGTCCAAATCAAATATTACTTATTTCATCATGGTTTTTCTAATTCCTATAAGCAGAGCTCATTTCTCATAGCTCTGGCTACTTCCTTCTGGTCCATATGCTTTTTCCCCAGTAAACTTCCCTTATTAAATCATGGACTTAACACAGTGGCTGGGATTGGGGAGGGATAAACAGGCAGAACACAGAGGGTTTTTAAGGCAGTGACGCTATGCTGTAAGACATAGTAATGGCAGATATATGTTACAGTATATTTGTCCAAACACATCAAGAGTGAACCCTAAGGTAAACTAGAGACTTGGGGTGATGACGATGTGTCAATGGAGGTTCATGAACTACAACTGATCATCAGTTGAAGGATGCTGGAAAGCGGGGAGGCTGCGCGTGTGTGGGGAGAGAGGATATATGGGAAATCTCTTTGCCTTTCCCTCAATTTTGCCATGATTCTTAAAGGCTCTAACAAATTATCTCAATAAAAAGCCATGATATTGACTGAACACTGTGTGTGCGTGTGCACACATCCGTGTACACACGCATGTTTATCTTAGACATACAGTCCTACTGGCCCTGTGGCAGGCACCGGCGACAGTCTGACACTGTAGACATGCGCCATGCCTTAGAGAGTCCTACCGTGATCCCCACCAAGGCTCATGCCCCCAGACTAAAATGCTCTCACAGCAGCATCTTCATCGAGAGCTGGCACTGTACTTGCAACGGATTGGTCTTTGCCCAGACACACTATGGTTTTTTGAAAGAACATACACACAGTTTCTGCAATTATATTCAGGAGAAGAGTCATTTGTATGTTTGATTTCTGCTGTGTGTTCACTGTTCGAAGGTACTGCAAAGCAAACACAACAAAAAATGTCATTGAGATGTTTAGAAAAAAGAGAGACTCTCATGACAAAATTTCCTTCGAAAGATTACTCGGAAGGAGAAAGCCATAAAGCGTCAGTTCCAGACACCCAGGACGACGTGGCAGTGTCCAGGTAAGTGATACGGACAGAAATCTCCAGAGGGCGCCACGGAGGCCCCATGTTCCCATCACCATTCTAGCCTCTGCCTCTGGGAAGAGTGAGGCGCGAACCCAGATCTTGGGGTTTAAGGTAGGGCCTTTTCTAAGCTACATGAATTCATCTTCATGCAAAGAAGATGAATTTTCCAAAAAAGGCAAAGTGTACTGAGATAAGCAGGATGAATTTTCTCCAGGATCAAAGGCTTTGATAGGTAAACTCAGTTTAATTTACTCCAAGGAGCACAGAAGCTACAAAGGTGAATAAAATCCATTGTCAATCTGGTGGTGATTTATGATCCACGGGGAAAGTCGATCTTATTAATTGGTAGTTTTATACAATGCGGCAGAAGGCTTTGAGAAAGGCTTGCATTTTAAACTCAAAACTAGTTTACAGATTCCTGCCATGAGGTAAAATAATTCAGGAGCAGCTAAGTAAGAGTACTTTCTATGTAATCTGACAGTAGAGCTGGGCCATTTTATTTCTTAGAATTATATTGAGAAGTGAGTTCTTAATGAAGCAGACAGAGCCTCAGTAAGATTGTCTGTCTACAATCAAACTCTTTATTCAAATGTGTATTCTCAAGTAAGAATAATAATATCAATTCAGATTTATTATATGAGATATTACAAAATAATACAAAACATATGAATTGTGTGTTTTCTAAAAAAAAATTGTCACAAGGCAAAAAGGAATAGAAGTTCCATGCCATCTACCTGTCTATCCACCTAAACACAATTTTGAATGAAGCAAATATCTCAGACAGCTATAGTGCTACTTAAGGGTGTTAGTGAAGTGAAGTGAAAGTCACTCAGTCGTGTCCGACTCTTTGCGACTCCATGGACTGACGGCTACCAGGCTCCTCAGCAGACAGTCCATGGAGTTTTTCAGGCAAGAGTACTGGAGTGGGTTGCCATTTCCTTCTCCACGGGATCTTCCCAACCCAGGGATTGAACCCATGTCTCCCGCATTGCAGGCAGATGCTTTACCATCTAAGCCACAGGGAATCCCTGTTAGGAAGGGTGTTAGAGCCCTTAGTAAACAAACTTTTATTTAGTTTTGTTCATATTGCTTATTCACAAAGATTTAAAGCTTTCAAATACCAAAATGCTTTCTGACAATCAAAATTTGTCAGTTATAATGATACAGTGGTAATAACTCTGTAAAGGACAGTCTACGATAGTCTAGCATAGATTTTCTGGAGGGAGGTGGGAGGGGGGTTCAGGATTGGGAACTCATGTACACCCGTGGCAGATTCATGTTGATGTATGGCAAAACCAATACAGTATTGTAAAGTAAAATAAAGTAAAATTTAAAAAAAAGACAGTCTACTTTATGTACAAGAAAATAGAATATACACCTACAGATGACAACTAGAATAACCATGGTACACATCTGTTCTTTGTGAAGAGATTCAATACATAGAATTATTGTCATAGCTCTTTAACTATACTTTGTAGCTTATAAAATACTTTCACATACATTAATTGATTAATTTTTTTAAGAACTAGAAGTAATATCTTCAAAACTATGAAAACTGAACTGTAAAATCAATACATGGTAGACTGTCTCGAAAGATTATCTTACAGTCAAAAAATTTTTCTGGCAGAAACAAAAATAGTCATGATATGAGTTACCATATAGAGAGTATAAGCTGTTATCTTGGTGACTTACCAAAGGCCATACTATTTCCCACTGTGTCCACATCCAGCTACAGAATCCTCATAGGATGCTTCAGCAGCCCTGGCTAATAGGATTATGAGAGTCAAGACTCAAGTCTCATCTAGATGAGACTCATTACCATCTTAGATTAGGATGAAGCAAAAGACCAAAAAAAAGACGACAACAAAACCCTTTTTCAGTTTGCACAGTGATCTCAGTATAGGAAAAACAAAGTGCCAGCATTTCTAGACCTACAGAGAAGAAAGCTCCCACAAGAGCAGAAAGGCTGGGCTTCCCCCCGACCAGGGGCATACCCAAACCACAACTACTTACAGAGCAGCTCTATGACAAGTGACCTGAAGACCAGCAGAAAGGCGTTCCACAAGTAAAGATACATCAAGAAGGAACCATGATGCAATAGCCTAGGAGAAAAATCCTGGCTTTTCCGGAAAAAAGAGAAGACCCTAATCAGAGAAGCTCTGATCCTGTGAAGTGCTCCCGGATCAGAGTTGATGGAAGATGGAGAAACGGAGGTAACTGCGTGGCTGTGTCTTCATACACATGAGACCAAAGCAAAGAACGCGGCTGGACTCAAGCAGAGAGGCACCTTGCACACAGAGCGATCCGCTGCTACACGTGCCACCTACACTGCGGAAGAGACGGGCTGTGAGGGACACTGTCCAGAATGAGGCTGTAGAAACGCAATCAGCGCCTTCAGTTCAGTTCAGTCCAGTCCCTCAGTCCTCTCTGACTCTTTGCAACCCCATGCACGCCAGGCCTCCCTGTCCATCACCAACTCCCGGAGTTCACCCAAACTCATGTGCATCGAGTCAGTGATGCCATCCAGCCACCTCATCCTCTGTTGTCCCCTTCTCCTACCCTCAGTTTTTCCCAGCATCAGGGTCTTTTCTAATGAGTCAACTCCTCGCATCAGGTGGCCAAAGTATTGGAGTTTCAGCTTTAGCATCAGTCCTTCCAGAGAACACCTGGGACTGATCTCCTTTAGGATGGACTGGTTGGATCTCCTTGCAGTCCAAGGGACTCTCAAGAGTCTTCTCCAACACCACAGTTCAAAAGCATCAACTCTTTGGCTCTCAGCTTTCTTCACAATCCAAGTCTCACATCCATACATGACCACTGGAAAAACCATAGCCTTGACTAGACAGACCTTTGTTGGCAAAGTAATATCTCTGCTTTTTAATATGCTGTCTAGGTTGGTCATAACTTTCCTTCCAAGGAGCAAGCGTCTTTTAATTTCATGGCTGCAATCACCATATGCAGTGATTTTTGGCAGGACTTAATTCAAGTTGAAAACTGGAAAACAGATGTAATTGAAAAGAAGTGTTCCCCCTACATGACAAACCAGAGGAGTGGGTTTGTATCCATTGCAGCTGACTTTAATGACATTCAACTAACAACATGGAAGAAGAAGGCCAGGAAAATTAGGGTTACAATTCAAATTTGTACAGAATTTAATGACACACAACTGCAGAGACTTTTCAAAGAGGGAATTTCTTACTCTACAAGGAGCTTTCTTGCATGTGTTCATGGTCCATATTAAAGAATAAAGATGACATCAATAAGTTTTTTAAAAATAATAAGATAATAATAATTAGCTATCAATGATAGCTAACTTTTATTGAGAACTTCTCTGTGCTTCTATGAAGCATTTCACTTGAAACTCATAATTAATCTCTGAGGTAGATAATTATTGCTCATCCACGTACAAATAAAAAAACAAAATTACTGACAACTTGTCAAAGGCTAGTAAGCGTGGCAAGGTTCTTTTAGGTAATAGTTTCTATACCACAGTGGAAATGTCTCCTTATGCCCTAGACACAGTTTTTTAATTGCATTTTATTTTTAATTGGAGGATAATTACTTTATGATATTGTGGTGGTTTCTGCCATACATCAACATGAATCAGCCATAGATATACATAAGTCCCCACCCTCCTGACTCTCCCTCCCACCTCCCACCCCGTCCCACCCTTCTAGGTTGTCACAGAGAATCAGGTACGAGTTCAGTGCATCATGCAGCAAATTCCCACTGGCTCTCTGCCCTAGACATAATTAATGGCAGAGTTCCTAATCTTACAAGGTTAACATGAAGAAACGCTATTCCTTTGCTTTATTTCATTATTATTATTATCTTTTAATATTAGGGTCTTACTACATTTGATTGTGATATACTTTCCTCTGAGCCCCACTTAAAAAGGAAAACATTTTTTTCCTCAATTTATTTACCCACAGCAGATTTCGGAACCCTAATCCCTAAGGGTGAGATGGAGTCACTGTAGTAAGAGTATATTCTTCAGAATCTGGAGCAGTGAGAACCATACACTTCCCACCTGTGCTGAGCAGATCTAAGGTAGTTGGGGCTGTGGACCCTGCCTGGTGTTTCTTTAGTGAACAGCAGGAACACCAATTGTGTGGTAGTTTGAGCCTTCTTTGGCATTGCCTTTCTTTGGAATTGGAATGAAAACGGACCTTTTCCAGTCCTGTGGCCACTGCTGAGTTTTCCAAATTTGCTGGCATATTGAGGGCAGCACTTTCACAGCATCATCTTTCAGAATTTGAAATAGCTTCACTGGAATTCCATCACCTCCACTAGCTTTGTTTGTAGTGATGCTTTCTAAGGCCCACTTGACTTCACCTTCCAGGATGTCTGGCTCCAGGTGAGTGATCACACCATCGTGATTCTCTTGGTCATGAAGATCTCTTTTGTACAGTTCTTCTGTGTATTCTTGCCACCTCTTCTTAATATCTTCTGCTTCTGTTAGGTCCAGACCATTTCTGTCCTTTATTGAGCCCATCTTTGCATGAAATGTTCCCTTGGTATCTCTAATTTTCTTGACAAGATCTCTAGTCTTTCCCATTCTGTTGTTTTTCTCTATTTATTTGCATTGATCGCTGAGGAAGGCTTTTTTCTCTTCTTGCCATTCTTTGGAACTCTGCATTCAGATGCTTCTATCTGTCCTTTTCTCCTTTGCTTATTGCTACTCTTCTTTTCACAGCTATTTGTAAGGCCTCCTCAAACAACCATTTTGCTTTTTCACATTTCTTTTCCATGGGGATGGTCTTGATCCTGTCTCCTGTACAACGTCACTAACCTAAGTCCATAGTTCATCAGGCACTCTATCTATCAGATCTAGTCCCTTAAATTGCACTCATCTCATATGCTAGTAACGTAATGCTCAAAATTCTCCAAGCCAGACTTCAGCAATATGTGAACTGTGAACTTCCAGATGGTCAAACTGGTTTTAGAGAAGGCAGAGGAACCAGAGATCAAATTGCCAACATCCACTGGATCATCAAAAAAGCAAGAGAGTTCCAGAAAAACATCTATTTCTGCTTTACTGACTATGCCAAAACCTTTGACTGTGTGGATCACAAGAAACTGTAGAAAATTCTGAAAGAGATGGGAATACCAGACCACCTGACCTGCCTCTTGAGAAACCTATATGCAGGTCAGGAAGGAACAGTTAGAACAGGACATGGAACAATAGACTGGTTCAAAATAGGAAAAGGAGTACGTCAAGGCTGTATATTGTCACCCTGCTTATTTAACTTCTATGCAGAGTACATCATGAGAAACACTGGGCTGGAAGAAGCGCAAGCTGGAATCAAGATTGCCAGAAGAAATATCAATAACCTCAGATATGCAGATGACACCACCCATATGGCAGAAGGTAAAGAACAAAAAACCTTCTTGATGAAAGTGAAAGTGGAAAGTGAAAAAATTGGCCTAAAGCTCAACATTCAGAAAACGAAGATCATGGCATCTGGTCCCATCACTTCATGGGAAATAGATGGGGAAACAGTGGAAACAGTGTCAGACTTTATTTTGGGGGGCTCCAGAATCACTGCAGATGGTGACTGCAGCCATGAAATTAAAAGACACTTATTCCTTGGAAGAAAAGTTATGACCAACCTAGATAGCATATTCAAAAGCAGAGACATTACTTTGCCAACAAAGGTCCATCGAGTCAAGGCTATGGTTTTTCCTGTGGTCAAGTATGGATGTGAGAGCTGGACTGTGAAGAAAGCTGAGCGCTGAAGAATTGATGCTTTTGAAATGTGGTGTTGGAGAAGACTCTTGAGAGTCCCTTGGACTGCAAGGAGATCCAACCAGTCCATTTTTTTTTTTATTTTTTTATTTTATTTTATTTTATTTTATTTTTTTTTTTTTTTAGTTTTTTATTTTTTAAATTTTAAAATCTTTAACTCTTACATGCATTCCCAAACATGAACCCCCCTCCCACCTCCCTCCCCATAACATCTTTCTGGGTCATCCCCATGCACCAGCCCCAAGCATGCTGCATCCTGCGTCAGACATAGACTGGTGATTCAATTCACATGATAGTATACATGTTAGAATGGCATTCTCCCAAATCATCCCACCCTCTCCCTCTCCCTCTGAGTCCAAAAGTCCGTTATACACATCTGTGTCTCTTTCCCTGTCTTGCATACAGGGTCGTCATTGCCATCTTCCTAAATTCCATATATATGTGTTAGTATACTGTATTGGTGTTTTTCTTTCTGGCTTACTTCACTCTGTATAATCGGCTCCAGTTTCATCCATCTCATCAGAACTGATTCAAATGAATTCTTTTTAACGGCTGAGTAATACTCCATTGTGTATATGTACCACAGCTTTCTTATCCATTCATCTGCTGATGGACATCTAGGTTGTTTCCATGTCCTGGCTATTATAAACAGTGCTGCGATGAACATTGGGGTACATGTGTCTCTTTCAATTCTGGTTTCCTCGGTGTGTATGCCCAGAAGTGGGATTGCTGGGTCATAAGGTAGTTCTATTTGCAATTTTTAAGGAATCTCCACACTGTTTTCCATAGTGGCTGTACTAGTTTGCATTCCCACCAACAGTGTAGGAGGGTTCCTTTCTCCACACCCTCTCCAGCATTTATTGCTTGCAGATTTTTGGATCGCAGCCATTCTGACTGGTGTGAAGTGGTACCTCATTGTGGTTTTGATTTGCATTTCTCTAATAATGAGTGATGTTGAGCATCTTTTCATGTGTTTGTTAGCCATCCGTATGTCTTCTTTGGAGAAATGTCGATTTAGTTCTTTGGCCCATTTTTTGATTGGGTCGTTTATTTTTCTGGAGTTGAGCTGCAGAAGTTGCTTGTATATTTTTGAGATTAGTTGTTTGTCAGTTGCTTCATTTGCTATTATTTTTCCCATTCAGAAGGCTGTCTTTTCACCTTGCTTATATTTTCCTTTGTTGTGCAGAAGCTTTTAATTTTAATTAGATCCCATTTGTTTATTTTTGCTTTTATTTCCAGAATTCTGGGAGGTGGATCATAGAGGATCCTGCTGTGATTTATGTCTGAGAGTGTTTTGCCTATGTTCTCCTCTAGGAGTTTTATAGTTTCTGATCTTACATTTAGATCTTTAATCCATTTTGAGTTTATTTTTGTGTGTGGTGTTAGAAAGTGATCTAGTTTCATTCTTTTACAAGTGGTTGACCAGTTTTCCCAGCACCACTTGTTAAAGAGATTGTCTTTACTCCATTGTATATTCTTGCCTCCTTTGTCAAAGATAAGGTGTCCATATGTGTGTGGATTTATCTCTGGGCTTTCTATTTTGTTCCATTGATCTATATGTCTGTCTTTGTGCCAGTACCATACTGTCTTGATGACTGTGGCTTTGTAGTAGAGCCTGAAGTCAGGCAAGTTGATTCCTCCAGTTCCATTCTTCTTTCTCAAGATTGCTTTGGCTATTCGAGGTTTTTGTATTTCCATACAAATCTTGAAATTATTTGTTCTAGTTCTGTGAAAATGTGGCTGGTAGCTTGATAGGGATTGCATTGAATTTGTAAATTGCTTTGGGTAGTATACTCATTTTCACTATATTGATTCTTCCAATCCATGAACATGGTATATTTCTCCATCTATTAGTGTCCTCTTTGATTTCTTTCATCAGTGTTTTATAGTTTTCTATATATAGGTCTTTAGTTTCTTTAGGAAGATATATTCCTAAGTATTTTATTCTTTTCGTTGCAATGGTGAATGGAATTGTTTCCTTAATTTCTTTTCTACTTTCTCATTATTAGTGTATAGGAATGCAAGGGATTTCTGTGTGTAGAGACTAATGAAAATGAAAACACAACAACCCAAAACCTGTGGGACACTATAAAAGCAGTGCTAAGAGGAAAGTTCATAGCAATACAGGCATACCTCAAGAAACAAGAAAAAAGTCAAATAAATAACCTAACTCTACAACTAAAGCAACTAGAAAAGGAAGAGTTGGAGAACCCCAGAGTTAGTAGAAGGAAAGAAATCTTAAAAATTAGGGCAGAAATAAATGCAAAAGAAACAAAAGAGACCATAGCAAAAATCAACAAAGCCAAAAGCTGGTTCTTTGAAAGGATAAATAAAATTGACAAACCATTAGCCAGACTCATCCAGAAGCAAAGAGAGAAAAATCAAATCAATAAAATTAGAAATGAAAATGGAGAGATCACAACAGACAACACAGAAATACAAAGGATCATAAGAGACTACTATCAGCAGTTGTATGCCAATAAAATGGACAACGTGGAAGAAATGGACAAATTCTTAGAAAAGTACAATTTTCCAAAACTGAACCAGGAAGAAATCGAAAATCTTAACAGACCCATCACAAGCACGGAAATTGATACTGTAATCAGAAATCTTCCAGCAAACAAAAGCCCAGGTCCAGATGGCTTCACAGCTGAATTCTACCAAAAATTTCGAGAAGAGCTAACACCTATCCTCCCCAAACTCTTCCAGAAAATTGCAGAGGAAGGTAAACTTCCAAACTCATTCTATGAGGCCACCATCACCCTAATACCAAAACCTGACAAAGATGTCACAAAAAAAGAAAACTACAGGCCAATATCTCTGATGAACATAGATGCAAAAATCCTCAACAAAATTCTAGCAATCAGAATCCAACAACACATTAAAAGATCATACACCATGACCAAGTGGGCTTTATCCCAGGGATGCAAGGATTCTTCAATATCCGCAAATCAATCAATGTAATTCACCACATTAACAAATTGAAAAATAAAAACCATATGATTATCTCAATAGATGCAGAGAAGGCCTTTGACAAAATTCAACATCCATTTATGATAAAAACTCTCCAGAAAGCAGGAATAGAAGGAACATACCTCAACATAATAAAAGCTATCTATGACAAACCCACAGCAAACATTATCCTCAATGGTGAAAAATTGAAAGCATTTCCCTAAAGTCAGGAACAAGACAAGGGTGTCCACTTTCACCGCTACTATTCAACATAGTTCTGGAAGTTTTGGCCACAGCAATCAGAGCAGAAAAAGAAATAAAAGGAATCCAAATTGGAAAAGAAGAAGTAAAACTCTCACTGTTTGCAGATGACATGATCCTCTACATGGAAAACCCTAAAGACTCCACCAGAAAATTACTAGAGATCATCAATGAATATAGTAAAGTTGCAGGATATAAAATCAACACAAAGAAATCCCTTGCATTCCTATACACGAATAATGAGAAAGTAGAAAAGAAATTAAGGAAACAATTCCATTCACCATTGCAACGAAAAGAATAAAATACTTAGGAATATATCTACCTAAAGAAACTAAAGACCTATATATAGAAAACTATAAAACACTGATGAAAGAAATCAAAGAGGACACTAATAGATGGAGAAATATACCATGTTCATGGATTGGAAGAACCAACCAGTCCATTCTGAAGGAGATCAACCCTGGGATTTCTTTGGAAGGAATGATGCTGAAGCTGAAACTCCAGTACTTTGGCCACCTCATGTGAAGAGTTGACTCATTGGAAAAGACTCTGATGCTGGGAGTGATTGGGGGCAGGAGGAGAAGGGGACGACAGAGGATGAGATGGCTGGATGGCATCACCGACTCGATGGACGTGAGTCTGAGTGAACTCTGTGAGTTGGTGATGAACAGGGAGGCCTGGTGTGCTGCGATTCATGGGGTCGCAAAGAGTCAGACATGACTGAGCGACTGAACTGAACTGAAGTGAACTGAGGAATGCCAAGGTGTCAGAATTACAAGCATTTGCTTTCACGCTATTTCAGCTAAATATCTTTACTCTGATACTCACATAGTAATCCTAATTTCACATGGAATTTAGCTTACCATGTAATATTTCAAACTGTCAGGAGATCCCAAAAAGCACAGCAATTTTCCAGCTATCTTATTTTATCTATCTGGGGAGCTCTGAAGAGACTAGGAAAGACTGAGCTTCTACACTTAGAAGGCAAAGAGTCGACAGTCAGACCCTGACATTTCAAGATGTCTCTTGGGGGCAACCAGGACACCTCATTGTGTGTATGTCTCTTCCTCCCACCTGATTTCTGTCCTTTATAGGAAGGGATTTGTTGCCTTATCACTGGTGATTTAAAAAAAAAAAAAAGACAAGGTAAATCTCCTGTCATGTTCAGTTCTAGGATTCTATAGTATATCGTGTAGATGAAGAAAAATTCCTAGACTATAAGCCATAACATAAATCACCTAATGATTGAATGTGTGCCCAGTCATATCCAACCCTGTGACCCCATGGACTATAGCCACCAGGCTCCTTTGTCCATGGGATTCTCCAGGCAAGTATACTGGAGCGGGCTGCCACGCCCTCCTCCAGGGGATTTTCTTGACCCAGGGACCCAGGGATCAAACCCATGTCTCTTGTGTCTCCTACTTTAGCAAGCAGAGTCTTTATCATTAGCACCATCTGGGAAGCCCAGTGAAAAAAATACATAGCCTAAATGTTCATTTCACCCACCCGAGACGTCCTCTCAGAGTATACGATGTAAAAAGAACTCTACTATGTATTTCAACGGTAACTGCTAACATATGAATATAATTAGAGTATGGCAACAATTCTGTAAGGTATGCAGCAACAGTCAAGATCCTGAGCACAAAGCTGGAAGAGTATTTGTTTCAAACCATTTTACTGTGTGCTAATGTTTTCATCAGTCAACTGGGCTTAAATCTAATTGTCATACATATTAAATGGCAAGTCTGACAGATAAGGTTGCTCTAATTCATCCTAATTAATACAGTCAGATTTTTAAAGGCCAAATTAGCATTTTGAATACAGTTAATATTTTTGCTTATATGTGTCCAGGCAAGTAAAACAGATCTGAAATATTGACAATGTGGGGGTTTTTGTTTATTTTATACATACTACTTTTGGAATAAGGGACCAAATGTTTTTCTTTGTATCTGCCATATTGGTTTATTTTTCCGTTCTTCCTATAATAGTAGAAATTGCATAGTCATTCTATCATCAAGCCTCAGCTCATGCTTTTTCCTAAACTTGGATAATCTTTTTCACAGTCAAGACACTTTTATGAAGTTATAAATGATATAAACAAATTCAAAGACAAGCAACAGGGCCAGAACAACTGCCAATACTAAAATATCTTACATGCCAGGCAAATTCTTAGCATTCTTAAAATCACAACACAGAAAATACCTCTAAAAATCAATTTAAAAAATTAACATGGAAGGAAAAAATTGGCAAAACAAATGAACAGGCATTTCTCAGAAAGAGAATCATGCCCATTGAACATGACAGAAGGAATCACAGATTAATATAACAATAAAATCAATTTTTACTGAGAAGTTTGGTGAATTCAACAAACATTAAAAGGCTTTACATTACTGACATCAAGACAATACCCCTCTCATACCAAATACGAAGAGTGTTATTTGCTGCAGTAGGGATTATGTTTTCGGTAGCACTCATCAAAATCCACCCTAAGTAATGCCATGTGGAAAAATAAACGTGTGCATGAATTACAGTGAATGCCGTTCATCACAGTAGCACTAGGAAATCTAAGTTTCCTCAATAAAACAATGGCTAAAATGTGGTTCAGCAATATCACAGTGTATAGTCAGTGCACGTTCAGTCCTGTCTGACTCTTTGCGACCCCACGGACTGTAGCCCTGCCAGGCCCCTCTGTCCATGGGATTCTCCAGGCAAGAATTCTGGAGTGGGTTGCCATGCCCTCTTCCAGGAAGTCTTCCCAACCCAGGGATCGATCCCGTGGCTCCTGGATCTCCAGTACTGGCAGGCAGATTATTTACCACTGTGCTGCCTGGGAAGTCTAGCAATATCATGGTACTTTATGCAGCTGCTAAAAAGAATAAGGTAGGATGTGTATGTGGATAAAGAATGATGTACATCAAACATTACAAAATGAGTTAACAGGTCAAATAATAATAGGCATGATAATTTAAGGACCATTTTTATGATCTCTGGGTATTTCCTGCTAAAATATTTCCAGTTGAACATATAAGTGAAATTACACCATGCATATTCAAGTTTGAGTGTTTTGTGTTAATCTGTTTTATACAAAGCTTCTTCTTGCTCCACGTATGCCTTGGCCCACTTGAATTTACTTACTGCTAGGGGTTTCCTCATAGGGGCTTTTACCAATAGGGGCTTCCTCGGTGGTTCAAACGGTGAAGAATCTGGCTGCAATGCCAGAGACCCAGGTTCAATCCCTGGGTCGGGAAGATCCCCTGGAGAAGGAAATAGCTAACCAATCCAGTATTCTTGCCTGGAGAATCCCATGGACAGAGAAGCCTGGTGCGCTTCAGTCCATGGGGTCACAAAGAGTCAGACACGATTGACCAGCTAACGCTGTCGACACTTTCACTTCCCTTTCACTATGCTATGATCCAAACTGGCTTATAAAACAGTTACATATGTTGACAGAACATTAGAATTGGCAATAGCAATAGAAATTGATCTATATGAATCAAATCCTGAGTTACTTATAAATATACATGAAAAAATTGGAATGGTACATAACTGGCTAATTGTTTTTAATTGGGGAAACATTCTACTTTATAGAAATCATTTTTCACAGTAGACTTCTAATTTTATTTTATTTTTTAATATGAGAACAATGTCAGGGAACATGAACATTCTTGGAAATATCTACAAGAGTCTTTGAGAATCTCTGGTGGTCTCCTCATTCTCCTCTTTTTTAACTTTACTTTTCATCAAGAACCAGCATTTGATAGAAATGTACGACTATCCTTATCCATCTTTAAAAATACATATTATTAACATTTAAATCATATATTGCCCTGTTTCCCACTATACATGTGCTCTATTTTCATCATATTCTGTTTAAAAGGGTTTTAAATCCAATGTGTCAAATTAAAGAAAATGAAACTGAAGACTGACTACATTTCTGAGCTAGGAGTGTGAAGATACAAGCATAGAGATGGAAACAAAGTTGCTCTTCATCCTAAGAATCCCATTGGCTCCCCTTTTCAGCAAAGTAACAATTAGGGATCAGTGTCACCTAGGAGAGCAGCTTTATGCCTCATTTATTCCTCATTTCTCTCATTCTTATCAAATAGTTATTGTCCAATCAAAAAGCAACATTTATAGATTTGCATGCTAGTTCATTATACATTAGAGGGGGCACTGCAATAATCTGACCGGTGTAATAGTGCAAGAAAAGAAAAATAAAAAGTAGACCTATGCAAAACACTGAAAATTCATCTAATATGAAGTTTGGAAACTTCAGCTATTACTAGATCCAGGTCTACAGTCTTCTAGTTGTCAGTTTCAGAAGAATTTCAGCTGGGAGTACGCTATCTTCCAAGGGAAAAAGAATAATTTAGGGGATGCACAGGCATTTAAAATGGGAAATGTAAACACATTTTAATAAAGAATCGAATAAAAACCCAAAAATGATGGCACTGCTTCAAACCAAAATCAGTGCACAATTCTGAGGACAACTCCCCAGGGTTTTCATTAAAAAGTGGTTTCTTTTGCTTAGTTCTTCTAATAATTCACCATTTTTGCTGAGTACCCCAAATTCTCATGCATGGATTTGCCGCATTATGAACTCAAACTGGCTTGTTATATCAGGGACTTCTTCCACACAAGTGAGAAGTGTATATATATATATATATATATATATATATATATATATACACACGTATATATATATACATATATATATATACACATTTTTTAAAGGGCAGGAAAACTTTTATAGGTCTAGAATATTTGTATGACAAGTCCTGTTAATTTACATGATCACTCATTTATCATAAGTCAGTGACACTGTCATTTATTCAGTAATCTACTCACCCATTTTCTCCCATCACTTCGTTAGGGCATTCTAATGACTCACCTACACGTTTTCAATCGCTAGCACATTTCCTTTCCTGTGGCCTGATTAATCTTCTAATGGGGGATCTTAAATTTAGTTCCACTATGAACACTCACCTGGGGCTCCTCTCTCTCTGCGCCATCCCCTGTGAGGCCCAGGACTATGGTCCCTGCTTCACATATTCACAAACTCCACACTTTCCCATCTTCAAATCTTGCTTATGCTGTTTCTGTCTCATTATACCCCTTTCTCCCACCAACTTCCCATGCTCAAATTCCACCCACCTTCCAGTACCCTCTCAAAAAGCATTTCAGAAGAACTCTGCAATTCCACGGAAAATCTTTTTTCTCATTGCCCTTATATCACCTCCCCTAAACTTTCTTGGCTTCCCAGGTGGCTCAGTGGTAAAAAATCCACCTGCCAATACAGGAGATTCAAGAGATATGGGTTCGATCCCTGGATCAGGAAGATCCTCTGTAGAAGGAAATGGCAACCCACTCCAGTATTCTTGCCTGGAGTATCCCATGGACAGAGGAGACTGGTGGGCTACAGTCCATGATGTTGCAAAGGGTCAGACACAACTTATCGACTAAACAACAACTAAACTTACTAATTAAAATGGGATACACTCTTAGTTACCAGTACTTATCTACATCAAAACAAAATCTTCCTTGGTACATAAGTCTCCCTCAGGGCAAGATCCATGTCTGATTGATTTCTGGATTCCAGGCAATGCTTAGAATAAGGGTTCAACAAATAATTCTCAATGCATTAAGATTTTGTACATAAAACCCTTTTTAGTAATGCATCTAGAAAGTGCAATGCCTTAAGAATCCAGAACACTTGACCTATGCTGCCTCATTCTAATTTGCAGATTACAAAACTGAAACAGAACTGTTGTCAGACTTTCCCAAGATTATATAGGAACTTTAAATTGGAGCTAATATTCAAATTCTGTTTCAAAAACATTCATTTGTACTGAATCTCTTAAGGCGAAAATTACATAATGCATGAATCTATTAGTGGTCCTCACACACCTCGCTGATATCACAGGGGCCTCTGAGATTTCTGAGACAGGCCAAGAGCAATGCTATTCCCTCCTTCCCTAGAATACGAGAGATTTCATCTTACTATGCATCACTGATGAACATCCATAAGAATTCACCAACTTCTGTTTAAAAGAGAGAGAATTTAGGTTTCAAGCAATTACAGCAAACACAGCTACATCAATACAATCTTTTAAAAAGATAAGTGCCCTCCCTAAAACATCCCCTGATATAAATTCTACCATTAATTCCTTAAAACCATAGTGCATCAGTCCTTAAGCTAACATCTTTCTCTCCTCTCTGCCTCTTTTTCCTTCCTGTTCCTCTTTGTTTCTCCTTTCCCTTCGAGTTTCCCATTAAAATTCAAACATGCATGAGAAAAGTAATACCTCAGAAAGGATTCAGTTCAATAATTCTTACTGAGCAAACAAAGCCACAGTGGATTCTGAGAACACAGAGATAAACAGAACACCAGCTCTGTCCTCCGGGTAATACAAGGCGGATGAGATTGCCACTCACTCTGCCACAAGGGGATGTTCAGCCAGGCTCCTAACAGATAAAACTGATAAACAGACCAGCCTTAAGAAAGATCTCTCAGAGGTCGGCAGCGTAAAAGAAAGGGCGTTGACATAGGTTAAAAACTGGGATAGTAAAAGTACGGATGTGAATTGCAAGCTCCCAGGGTAGCCTGTGATAAACAGTCCTTAAATAATTAATCTTCCATTTTATATCATACTGGTGCTGCCAGAGGGTGGACCACACACAGAGGAAGATGGGAGGCAGAGGTGAAGACATCAACAGAGAGAGGGTTGGCATGATGACAAGCCAAGCCAAGGAAGAAGAAAGGAGAGGATGCTATGGAGAAGAAGATGCAGGCAAGGCTGGCTCCACAGAAAGGACTTCATTTCACATCACAAAGAAAACCAAACCAAATGCAGAATGAAATTTATATAGCCATCGTCTCAAATTCCTTGGAAACTTCAGACTCTGTGATGTGGATCTTTGGTTTATTCACAATATTTTAAAAACCTCTTTTTCCTCTGTTAATATTTTTCTAGCTTTATTGAGATATAAATGGCAATTAACACCATATAAGTTTAACATACACAATTCAATGACCTGTATCAACAGGTATATACAGGGAATGTTCAACACAGTAAAGCAATTAAAAAACTCTGATGATAAGGAATCTGGAGTTCCACAGGAGATCAAACCTTTACCAGAGTGATTTCCACTCCGTGTGGTTAGACAGATATATCATTATACATGATTAAATATTTAAAATGAAACTATCAATAGTTCCTAATTAACCCCTCTGGCTAGAATATGAGACATTCCACAAGAGAAAGTTCTTGGAGTTGGGGAAGAGGGAATGCAATAAAAGGACTCTGATGCCATACAAACTTCAGATCATCAATTTAGAGAGAACAGCAAGAAAGACAAATCTCAAGGAGACAAGACCAAATGGAAAGCGATGATGGAGGTGGGCAGGATCAACTCAGGGAAAGGGTGTCTTACACTTCAACAAAAAAATTTTCAGGCAGAAACAAAACAAAAGATGTTTCAGAGCACACTATACATGAAGGCATTTAGGAATCAGGGAGGTTTCCTCATCAGCTGTATGACCTTGAACAAGTTTTGAGACTCCAAACTTTGGTTCCAGACCTGCTCAGCTACCATGTCACCTGCCCCCTGTCTGTGGGGGTCACCCAGACCAGTGAGATGAGAGGGAAAAGTATGTAGGACGGTGAGGCCGTGAGGACAGGAGGTGGGGCTTAGGGAATGGCGTATCCTAACCGGAGAAGGTGTTTCCAACGACCTCCCACCAGGGACGCTGCAGAAACCTTTCACCGCTCCCCCATCCTTCATCAGGCAGGAAGAAATGAGCTACGAGTCAATGAAAGCCCAGATAAAAGCCCCTATGGAACCACAGTCAAAAATGATGAGCCACTCAAACATTGTTCTTCTCTCAGAAAGGGGGAAAGAGAACAGTCTAACTTTCATGTTCTTCTAACACGGAGGAGGCGTCAGAAAGCTGCAGGTTCGGGAAGTCCACGTTTGCCCCCGCAGTCTTGCCTACATGGACCATAGTTTTCCAAAACGAGTGTGCAGCCTGGTGAAAAGGGGACACGGTCTGAACCAAGTCAGCAAGGATGACTCTGTGGGGAGCAGGGCATGCTCACCTGAGGGACGAAACAGACAGAACAGGCTCCATCTTGAAAGCAGGACTCCATGTTGGGCTGGACCCTGGACTTTGGGCTCTATGCCCAGTATCTATGGAAACAACACACCAATGGAAAACCAGACCCCCAGATGGAAGAGCCCCAGGGCTTCTACCTAGACTCTCTCTCCCCTAAAAGAATATGCTAATTATCTCTGTAACAGAACAAAGTCGTAAATCCCATTATGCTTATCGGGGTATGACCACAGGCCTATTGATAAATGTCCACTGTTTAGCTATCTAGGCTTATGATGCTTGAATCTTGGGTTAACTCTGATCGTATCTCTCTTTTACCTTGTGCAGACTAGTTCCAAGGAATTTGGGGAGAGGGGTTTGAGCAAGTACACTTAGGGTATAAAAGGTTTACACAAAAACTGGTTGGGGTCCTTGGCTAAGAGGAGACTCTGCCTCAGGCCGCCGGTGTAATAAACTGCACTCCACTATCTGCACTGTCCTCCTGAGTGAGTTAGCTTCCCGGAACGCGTGGCTACAACAGCCTACTTGTTAATTAATTTCTGCAGTGGGGCATCCGTGTTCGCAGGGCTGACAGCTCCCTTCCCACGGCCCTCGCTGGGAGTGCAGAGTGTGTGAAGGGCTGCGGGGACACCCACCACACCGGCCAGGGAAGCCCAGGCAGGGGCCCTCGCAGGGAGAAGCCAGGGAAGGATGGACTTGCTCAGGAGCCTTCACTCTGGGCTTACGACTAAAGCCAAACACAACTCCCTCCTCCCAGTTTGCCTTAACATGTTTTCATTTTGAAATTCAGATTCACTGCATCCTGAGACAAATGCGCTCTGCCTTCCCCAGGCTTCCCGGCCACCTGTGGGAGCTGTCTCCCCGGCAAGGGCCGGGCCCAGCAATCCTTTTTCCTCACAGTTTGAGCCAGTGAAGATGGACTCCTCAGGAGTTAAAATGGAGCTTCCTGCGATGCATGAAAGGAGATGCTGGTCTGGGCATACCTTAGAACCGCTTCAATGTCAGTGCAAGGAGCTCGGCTATTTCAGCACGACTGGCAAAGCATAGTTTGGAAATCATTTATGAAACATAGGGAATAGAAATACGTGGACTTTAAGGATGGTGACTCTCTCTTTTTAGAGAATTTTACCATGTGATGTAAAGGGACCAGGATTTGTGCTGCCTTTTATCTGCTTGCTGGGGAAAAAAAAAAGTTCGGGGATGGGGCTCCCCTGCTGGCTCAGATGGGAAAGAATCCACCTGCAATCAGGAGACCTGGGTTTCATCCCTGTGTCCCGAAGATCCCCTGGAGGAGGAAGTGGAAACCACTCCAGTATTCTTGCCTGGAGAAAAATTCCATGGACAGAGGAACCTAGGGGCAGTTACAGCCCATGGGGTTGGCAGAGAGTCAGACCCAACTCAGCGACTAACACTTTCACTAGGAAAAATCTGCTCCCTCAACCCTGCCCAAAACAGCCTCCCAGAATCAGTGTAAATCCACCAGCACTTCTCCAAAAACAACACAAAACAAATGTGCATTCTAGAAGGAAGACCAGGGGACCTCCTCTGGGGAAGCAAGGCTGCAGAGTACTTTAAAGGATGCTTTAAAGGAGCCTGAGCGGCGAGCAGGAAGCTCTGCCCTTTCAGTGGCCCCCCAGCTGGGGGCGCTCAGTGCAGCCGGCAGCCTGGTCCTCCACGCACGTCACGCACGTGGCTTCCTCATGGAACAGCCACAGCCATTTCACGAAACCCTCCGGGAGCTTTCGGCGAGAGTGCTGGATGCATTAGTTCTGCAAACCCCTAAGACAACCTGTGGAGTAGCTACTGCTATCATCCTCATTTTACATGAGACAGTATGTGGGAAGTCCAAGGCCACAGAACTGAGGGGTGGGGCAGTGCAGCCTGGCTCCTAAGCAACGACCCACATTAATGCCACATCACTAAGGTGGATAGTCATGAGCAAGAAAGGATGAACTATGGAAAAGAAATTCAGTCTGTGGGCTTGATTTTTGATGGTGGTTAAAATGTGGAAAATTCTGAGAGAGATGGGAATACAGACCACCTGACCTGCCTCTTGAGAAATCTGTATGCAGGTCAGGAAGCAACAGTTAGAACTGGACATGGAACAACAGACTGGTTGCAAATAGGAAAAGGAGTACATCAAGGCTGTATATCGTCACCCTGCTTATTTAACTTATATGCAGAGTACATCATGAGAAACGCTGGACTGGAAGAATCACAAGCTGGAATCAAGATTGGCAGGAGAAATATCAATAACCTCAGATATGCAGATGACACCACCCTTATGGCAGAAAGTGAAGAGGAACTCAAAGCCTCTTGATGAAAGTGAAAGAGGACAGTGAAAAAGTTAGCTTAAAGCTCAACATTCAGAAAATGAAGATCATGGCATCCGGTCCCATCACTTCTTGGGAAATAGATGGGGAAACAGTGGAAACAGTGTCAGACTTTAGTTTTGGGGCTCCAAAATCACTGCAGATGGTGACTGCAGCCATGAAATTAAAAGACACTTACTCCTTGGAAGAAAAGTTATGACCAACCTAGATAGTATATTCAAAAGCAGTGACATTACTTTGCCAACAAAGGTCCGTCTAGTCAAGGCTATGGTTTTTCCAGTGGTCATGTATGGATGAGAGAGTTGGACTGTGAAGAAAGCTGAGCGCCAAAGAATTGATGCTTTTGAACTGTGGTGTTGGAGAAGACTCTTGAGAGTCCCCTGGACTGCAAGGAGATCCAACCAGTCCATTCTGAAGGAGATCAGCCCTGGGATTTCTTTGGAAGGAATGATGCTGAAGCTGAAACTCCAGTACTCTGGCCACCTCATGCGAAGAGATGACTCATTGGAAACGACTTTGATGCTGGGAGGGACAGGGGGCAGGAGAAGAAGGGGACAACAGAGGATGAGATGGCTGGATGGCATCACTGACTCGATGAACATGAATCTGAGTGAACTCCGGGAGTTGGTAATGGACAGGGAGGCCTGGTGTGCTGCGATTCATGGGGTCACAAAAAGTCAGACACAACTGAGCGGCTGAACTGAACTGAACAAACCATAGCTTGATCTCTCTGGATCTCTTAATGCTCAGCACTTCGCACAGTGGAGGGTCAATAATGGGTGCTGAATAAAAGTCAATCACATGAATCCATGCAGAGAGGAGTTTCTCAGTGACAGAGACACAGATATAGAGAACAGATTTGTGGACACACCCGGGGAAGAGGAGGGTGGAATGGATTGAGAGAGCAGCATGGAAACATACACATTACCGCATGCAGAGCAGCCAGCCAGGGGAGCTTGCTGTGTGACGCAGGGAGCCCAAACCCCAGCGCTGTGCGACAGCATGGGGTCGGGGTGCGGGTCAAGATGGGGGTCATGTGCACGCCCACGGCTGACTCATGGTTGTATGGCAGGAACCGACACGATATTGTAAAGCAATTATCCTCAGATGAAAAATAAATTAATTTTTAAAAAGGAAGAGCCTCCATGATAAGACGGTTTTGAAAAATCAAAACCAGCAGAAACCAAAATGGATGCAAGCGGACTTGACACAACTCAGGAAATTGCCCGAAAATCCCAGAGAAACCTTGCCAGTGTGGAGCGTGGGTTAAGCCCAAATAAATTAAGCACCCTGACTTGAACTTAGCATTAGGGCCCAGAAATGCAGACCTAATTAGTGGTTGACCTGAAATTTTTACACACACGCACACACCAACACACACGTACTCTACGCCCAGTAAACATTGTGAAACGGTCAGCTTAGCTCTGCTGCTGCTGCTGCTGAGTCGCTTCAGTCGTGTCCGACTCTGTGCGACCCCAGAGACGGCAGCCCACCAGGCTCCCCTGTCCCTGGGATTCTCCAGGCAAGAACACTGGAGTGGGTTGCCATTTCCTTCTCCAATGCATGAAAGTGAAAAGTGAAAGGGAAGTCGCTCAGTCGTGTCCGACCCTTAGCGACCCCATGGACTGCAGCCCACCAGGCTCCTCTGGGATTTTCCAGGCAAGAGTGCTGGAGCGGGTGCCACTGCCTTCTCCAGGTGTAGCTCTATCCACCACCTATTGGTCAATGTATCAATCACCTACCTATTATTTACCCACCAACTTATTTATATATCTGTTAATAGCTGAGGATGTATAATCATATGTAGATTTATTAACATGAATTAAGTTTTCAGTGTAGCACTGTACATTAATAGTACCAAAAACTAGATAATAAGGATATATTTAGGGAAAACACTTAAAATTTCTGACTATTAGAATGCTGGCATCTTTGATTTTTCATTGGATGATTAGAAGGGCCTTTTGTTTGTTAAAAAGCACATGCTGATTATATGATACATGATCAAAGGTCACCGACAAGTGATAAGTCATTTTCAAGTAAGTCATTTATTTTAAATTACTGCACAAACAGTATTTTATTCTTAGGTACAACCTATTATGAGCTATAAGCCCAAATGACACACTAAAATGTGTCCAAAGGTTAATTACAAATGAATGCTTTCAAAAATATAAGAAATTAGTAACTGAAAGTCAAATATGTGTTACTATACAGACAGCTAAAAATGGAAAGAGCACTGTTATTGAATTGTTGACAAGTGAATACAAATTGGGAGACAATTGTTCACCTGCCTTCATTTTATCCCACGTACAATGAAGGCTACATCCTTGACCTCAACCTCCCCAAAATGGAAAGGAGACTAATTAGTATTTGTGAAGAGTTTATAATACCTTGGCTTAGAGAAAAGAATGATAAATGGTGCCTGATACTGCAAGTGTTGTTTAATTTTAGTAATAAATAAAAAAGAATTTTTACCAAAGGATAACTTCTATCCATAAGGACTGAATAATTCAAGGATGATTCAGAAACAGCTCTACTGATTTTTTCCATCCTCTAGGAAAGCAGGTTTTCTTTTCTCTTCACTTTTACCCTGGAGAAATATATGCAACCTGGTTTCCTTTTTGCACAGAGGGAACAAATATTGAAGCATGATTTAAAAAAGAAAATCAGAAAAAGCTGTAATACAAGATTATGTTGAACGTCGTTTGAGCACTGATATTATTCTCTAGGGAGTTGCTGTCTAGACTAACGCTGTGTGTTTCCTGAGGATTTGATGTAAAGTTAAGTTAGGGCAGAGGTTCTCAAACTTTCACAAGCATTTGGGTCACCTGCAGGGTCTGTTAAAACAGGTTTCCACAATCCTTAAGTCCAGGCGGGGGACAAAGAATTCATACTTCTAACAAGTGCCAGATGATGCTCATGCTGCTCTCTGGGAACCATAATTTGAGAAAGAACAAGTTAGGAAATTCTGTGGTTTCCAAACCAGAGTCTGTGTGATTCCCCCACGGAGCTTTGGTAAGAATGCAGATTCCTGACCCAGGCTGAGGTCTGCAGAATCAATGTCTCCAGGACATACGATTTAATAATCTGCCCTGGTTATAAGCTCATCAGGTAGCCTTGATACACAGTTCCAGAAGCTAATGAATCAACCATGTCATTCAGAACTCCCGAGTCAGGAAGCCAAGGGCTGAATCAGGTCTGACACTCTTTTCGCATGTTCAGAAGGTCTGCCTCGCTCATCTGTGACGATCCTCTGTCCCCACGCTGGTGACAGTGCCACGCCCCAGGCTTTAATGAAGACTGCAATCATCAGTTCCTAAGGAAAAGATCTTTCTATTAGGCCTCTCTCTGAAGCATGCGTGTGTATGTGCTAAGTCACATCAGTCGTGTCTGACTCTGTGACCCTGTAGACTCTAGACTGCCAGGCTCTAGTCGATGGGATTCTCCGGGCACAAAAACGGAGTGGGTGGCGACACCCTCCTCCAGGGGATCTTCCCGACCCAGGGATCAAACCTGGGTCTCTCATGTCTCCGGCTCTGACCAGTGGAAAGCCCTCCCTGCAGCACCTAAAGCATGAAAGAAGCAGTATAGCATATGCAGTCTACAAACACAGATTCTGGAGTCTGACTACCTGGGCTTGAAGGGAGTCGTCATTCACCAACTGCAATAACCTTGGACAAAGTTTCAAACCTTCTGTGGCTCAGTCCTCCTTCTATGAAATGGGGTCATAGGCCCTCCCTATTCAGAACCAACTTAAATGGAACAGGCAAAGAACCTAGGCTAGAATAGTGCCTGATATAATTTAATTTTTAATGTAACTTTTACATTTATGATTGGATGCTATTAGGCAGTTTTAGCTCAATACAAGTACAACTTTTGAAATAATTTTTTCTGCAAGAGAATATATTCTTTCAGTGAGTTATTATTCCTGCCCTTCAGGTGGCATTCAAATACAGATAGGACAATCTCTAGAGCAGGGTATTTTAGATGTGGTCCATGGCTGGATGAGGGATAGCAAAGTATTTCAAATAACCGAGAGAGAGAGAGAGAGAGAGAGAGAGAGAGAGAGAGAGAGAGAGATCTAGGGAAGAGTCTGAGGATAATTTTTCAAACTCCTGGCTGAGTGGGTGCTTTGTCGTTTTTGGCTTGTCCTACGTCCCCCTGCTGTTCAGACTATTTGATTGGACACAAGCTTCCCAAGTGACTCTGTGCGATCCCATAGACGGCAGCCCACCAGGCTCCCCCATCCCTGGGACTCTCCAGGCAAGAACACTGGAGTGGGCTGCCATTTCCCTCTCCAATGCATGAAAGTGAAAAGTGAAAGTGAAGTCGCTCAGTTGTGTCCGACTCCTAGCAACCCCATGGACCAGGCTCCTCCATCCATGGGATTCTCCAGGCAAGAGTACTGGAGTGGGGTGCCATTGCCTTCTCCAAGTGGCAACTAGTGGTAAAGAACCCGCCTGCCAAGGCAAGAGACTCAGGAGATGTGGGTTTGATTCCTGGGTTGGAAAGATCCCCTGGAAGAGGATATGTCAATCCACTCCAGTATTCTTGCCGGGGAAATCCCATGGACACAGGAGCCTGGTGGGCTACAGTCCGCGGGGTCACAAAGAGTCAGACATGAGTGAAGCAACTTAGCAGTGCACATACGCACAAGATCCTGACAACCCCTCTGTAAACAAAATCAGAAGAGGGTTGGCCTGGCTGGGACCTGGAACTGCAGCCACATACACTGTTGATCATAAGGCTTTAGAGAATAAATACTTTCCTAAGACTTAATTGTTCTTGATAAGTTTCATTTGCTTAAGCCCTCTGTTTGTCTCTTAAAAATGCAAACATTACTGGTAAGAGATGCAAACAACATGGACTCTAATAACTTTAAAATAAAGGCTTATCATTCAATAAGGCTTCATCCCTGTGGATGGACTTATAGGATTATTCCAGAATCTGAGAGTATTGAATTTTGTGTGTCCTAGTGATGCACTCCTTCCCCAACACACATACACCCCCCCCCCAAAAAAAAGGGTGAGGGAGAATTAGGCTAAGGAATAATACTGAGAATAATAGTATAAAATTAAAGCTACATTTCAAAGTTTTATCCCTCTTGAGTTATGCTGTAATGATCATTGCTGAAATAAAAGTTTTTAATACCACTTTTTGTTTTGAAAACTAGACAACAAATTAAAACTAGCTTCAAGAACTAGTCAAATAAAATATAACTATATTTCTTGTATAAAAAAACATTTTCAATGCCCACCATTAGGAAGGATATAAAAACGGAAACAAACTGTATTGATAAAAATAAAATTTCAAGAGTCATTTCAAAATACATAAATAACAAAATGGCAAAAACTTATGAACTAGAATTTTTACTTACAGGAATTTCTTTAAGGAAACTATAATGTATGTGTTTTCCTATATTTCCTCTTGACCTCTGTAAGCAGGCCAAGAAGCAAGAGTTAGAACTGGACATAGAACAGACTGGTTCCAAATTGGGAAAGGAGTACCTCAAGGCTATATATTGTCACCATGCTTATTTAACTTATATGCAGAGTACATCATGCAAAATGACGGGCTGGATGAAGCACAAGCTGGAATCAAGATTGCCGGGAAAACTATCAATAACCTCAAATATGCAGATGACACCACCCTTATGGCAGAAAATGAAGAACTAAAGAACCTCTTGATGAAAGTGAGAGAGAATAGTGTAAAAGCTGGCTTAAACTCAACATTCAGAAAACAAATATCATGGCATCCGGTCCCATCACTTCCTGGCCAATAGATGGGAAATAATGAAAACAGTGACAGGCTTTATTTCCTTGGGCTCCAAAATCACTGCAGATAGTGACTGCAGCCATGAAATTAAATAATGCTTGCTTCTTAGAAGAAAAGCTATAACCAACATAGACAGCATATTAAAAGCAGAGACATAAATCTGTCAACAGAGATACGTCTAGTCAAAGCTTTGGTTTTCCAGTAGTCATGCACGTATATGAGAGTTGGACTAGAAAGAAAGCTGAGCACCAAAGAATTGAGCTTTTGAACTATGGTGTTGGAGAAGACCCTGGAGAGTCCCTTGGACTGCAAGGAGATCCAACCAGTCAATCCTAAAGGAAATCAGTCCTGAATATTCATTGGAAGGACTGATGCTGAAGCTGAAACTCCAATAATTTGGCCACCTGATGTAAAGTACTGACTTACTGATAAAGACCCTGATGCTGGGAAAGATTGAAGGCTGGAAAAGGGACGACAGAGGATGAGACGGTTGGATGGCATCACCGACTTGATGGACATGAGTTTGGGTAAACTCCAGGAGTTGGTGATGGACAGGGAGGCCTGGCATGCTGCAGTCCATGGGGTCACAAAGAGTCAGACATGACTGAGCGACTGAACTAAAATGTATGTATATATAGAAAATAATGTTACATGACAGCATTTTAAGTACTATTAAATATGAAATGTCCAATAATAAAGTATTGGTTGAAAGTTATGATATATACATAGAATAGAATCCTGTTTTTATTAGACTACAAATTGAAGGAGTAAATTAAGTTATTAATTTGAAATTATATTGTCCTGAAAATTATCAAATGGCATTTTTAAGGGAAAAACCTTATTGACAAAATCTGTAGTATGGACTCTTATTGTGAGAGCAAACCAATGGACATTATCATTAAATTAAAATATTAACAGATTATCTCTGCATGGTGGGTGTTGGGGGTATTTCATGTCTTTTTGCTTATCCATATTTTATGTATTTTGTAAAATGAATGTGCATTTTATAATAAGGAAAAAGGAGCATCTGCCTTGCTTTGCTTGATGGAACAAGGAAGAAACCCCTTATGGACCCTTGACATTTTAAATTCTATTTGCCTGCTTCATTCCTGACTATAAGCTGAAACAAGAGAAGAAACAAACAAACAGGCACTGACTTCTTAACCATTTCCAGTTCTCCCAGCTCTCCTCATAGGATTTTTTTTTTCCCTATTTGGGCACTAATATTGGCATTTTTGCAGCTTTCACTGCTTACCTGTCCATGATCCTGATTTGGGACAGGACAACTTCAGGAGATTCTCAGAGCACATTGTGAAGAAGAGATCTTTCAGCAAAAGTTTGCACAAATCCTCAGTTCTTCTTCACGGAGGAACAAAGTAACAGCGAGATACCTGCATTGGGAGTCAATGAGATCTTCTTCGTGAAATACGGTCTTGATGTTTTAGGCCAGTGGAGTGGAAAGTCCTATGTCTGGTGACTAAGGAAGTCACTGTGGTCATGGGGATGGATGCGGGTAACGTCCAGTAGATACTGATGATGTGCATCCCAGGGAAGTGAGCAAGGACCCCTTCTCTCAGAGGAGCTTCCATGGCAACAGGAAAGCATCCAGAACTTAACCAAGAGGGAGTCAGGTAAGAACAGCCTTTATTTTTTCAATTGCCTGCTCTTCAAAACGAGGCTCAGTTAGGCACAGTTGAGTGTTGTTGTTGTTACTGTTGCTACTATTTTAAATCTAAAATGTGATGGGCTTTTGAGCAGCCAATCAAGTACACCACTGTGAGCTTTTTCTCAGCTATTTAGCATTAAACATCAGAGATTTGGTGATGCTGAACTGCATCTGACAGTCTACAGGCCCAATCACACTATGAGAATTTCTGACAAATAATGTTTACACAGCTGGAATGCAGTCAATTGTGCTCTGTCTCTGCGATCTACACACAAAACATCACAGCACTGATTACAGCACAGTACAAAATGCAAATGCGATGCGCTCGGACGTGGTAGAAATAGCTGCACACAGGAAGTCTGGAGTTGGAGAAGAAGAAAATGTGAGAAGTGAGTTAATTCATTCTTCTTAGCGGGATAATTGATATAATCTCAAGTATATTAAAAAATGAAATTACTTAGTGATAAATATGATCAATAAGACACTATAAAGTAATAAGGCAATGAATAAAATTGCCGGATATAAATGTGTGTATATACATGTGTTGCATGTGAATGAACTAGCTAGGTGTATGTATGTACATCCCTGGCGGCTCAGACGGTAAAGATTCTGCCTGCCAATACAGGAAACTTATGAGACGTAGGTTCGATCCCCAGGCCGGGAAGATCCCCTGGAGAAAGGAATGGCAACCCACTCCAGTATTCTTGCCTGGAGAATTCCATGGACAGAGGAGCCTGACAGGCTACAGTCCATGGTGCTGCAAAGAGCTGGACATGACTGAGCAACTAACACTATATATATATATCTACATTTATATGTAGATATCAGTTCAGTTCAGTTCAGTCGCTCAGTCGTGTCCAACTCTTTGCAACCCCATGAATTGCAGCATGCCAGGCCTCCCTGTCCATCACCATCTCCCGGAGTTCACTCAAACTCACGTCCATCGAGTCCATGATGCCATCCAGCCATCTCATCCTCAGTCGTCCCCTTCTCCTGCCCCCAATCCCTCCCAGCATCAGAGTCTTTTCCAATGAGTCAACTCTTCGCATGAGGTGGCCAAAGTACTGGAGTTTCAGCTTCCACATCATTCCTTCCAAAGAAATCCCAGGGTTGATCTCCTTCAGAATGGACTGGTTGGATCTCCTTGCAGTCCAAGGGACTCTCAAGAGTCTTCTCCAACACCACAGTTCAAAAGCATCAATTCTTCAGCGCTCAGCCTTCTTCACAGTCCAACTCTCACATCCATACGTGAACTTCATTTTAATGGTTGTTTTCAGTGCCTCACTTTGGGGCAAACACGTTTATGTCTTGCTGGCCGACTCTGGGTCTGCACTGCTGGTTTTATGAGTCCTGGCTTGACTACCACCAGCACAGCTCCAGATCAGTCCTCTCCCATCCTCCTTGATTCCCTCTTATTGTTATTCCTTCCTGGAAACCTCTTTTGCCCTAAAACAGTGGCTTTAACCACTCAAACAGCCTCAGACTGTGGCTCGTACTTGTGAGTGACTTCTGGTCCCCATCCTTCTTCCTAGGAAACTGTTATCCCAAAGTGCCTACATGGACAAGCACTGTTACTTGCCTGACACCAGCGGAAAGCACAGCACGTGCTCCTGTCCTCCAGTGAGGTACCCTGGGACTCACAGTGTCTTTCTTTAAATAGACCTACCCCAAACACATATTGTGAAAAGGTCAATGAATGGAAACCCATCTTCAGGAAGTGGCCTCTCCGGGGGATTCCATGGTGCAGAAGAGCATCATCTGTGGACCAGTGGTTCACAGGTGTGAAGACCGGGCTTGCAGGGATGGGAGTCCACATAGCTTCCTGCAGCCTGTTGTAACCAGCCTCACTTCAGGGACTGTGACCTGAACACACTCCAGGCAGGGCCGCAATTGCAGAGGAGAAACCCAACGAGTGGGGAAGTAAGAATTAGTCATTTCACTGCAAAGTTTCAAGCTCTTTGGTGTCCCCAGTAGCCAAGTCTGTCATCTCGCACAGATGGATTTGGACTTGCCCTGTGGTGGAGTCAGCATCACCCTGACTTCAGAAACATCTTGGTTACCACTTTTCAAATGTACTCAAGGAATGAATCATCTGGTTTATTTTGTCATCCCTGGTAGCTAAGCTGGTAAAGAATCTGCTTGCAATGCAGGAGATCCCGGTTCAATTCTTGGGTCGGGAAGATCTCCTACAGAAGGGATAGGCTACCCACTCCAGTATTCTTGGGCTTCCCTGGTGGCTCAGAAAGTAAAGAATCTGCCTGCAATGTAGGAGACCTGGGTTCAATCCTTGGGTTGGGAAGATCCCCTAGAAAAACGAATGGCAACCCACTCTAGGGTTCTTGCCTGGAGAATCCCCATGGACAGAGGAGCCTGGCGGGCTACAATCCACAGGGTCGCAAAGAGTCAGACATGACTGAGCAACTACGCACAGCACAGCACAGCTGACTTAGTTCCTCGTGTATGTGTGTGTATATAAATATATGTTTGTACGTATTATATAGGTGCATGTAGGCATGGTCTATGCATACACATATAAATGTATCTAAAAGTACCTTTTTTCAGGGAGTATAGTTTATTTTCTTTCCAGTTCAGAAGTTGTTATTACAGGTGTAGCTCTGGGCAACCTGCAGCAGCCAGCAGTGATAGCAAATGCACTGACTGTATTTTCTTTTCCTTAAACTTTTTATTTCATATTGGACTATAGCCGATTAACAATGTGAGTTTCAGGTGAACACTGAAGGGACTCAGTCATACATATATGTGTATATAAAAGTATTTTTTAAAAGATGGAGCTGCTACAAAGCACAGCAGCTTTGTTATTGGGTTAGTTGCTAAGATACCCCTTCCCTTCTCCAGGGGCTCTTCCCAGCCCAAGGACTGAACCTGGGTCTCCTTCACTGGCAGGTGGATTCTTTACCAATGAGCCTCTTAGGAAGCCCCCAAAGCACTAAACTGAAATCTATATAAACCAATATTTATATAGATCACTTGATCTACATAAATCAGTAAGCGCTGAGTCATCAACAAAAGGGCTTTACAGAGCAGAAGGACAGGGCCTAGAATATTCTGAGCAGAGCAGCACGTAGACACACGGGAGTTCCTGCTAAGACAGCCTGACTCGGCAAGACACTCTTTCCCACACCTTGGTGGTTATCTGTGCACTTTTCTTCCTGATGGTTACAGTTTCAAGTCATATCATTCTCCAGTGTATTGCTTGGGTCTTTTCTATTTTGTGATCACTGAACCTTGCTATAAAACTGTACTGCGTGAGTATAAAGTTTGTGAGCTCTGATAATAGACTTTTCACTTTGAGTCCACAGGATACCACGGCTATGCTGGAATACGACGTGGGAATCTGAAAAGGAGGACTGAAATGGATGCTATGGTCTTCAATTAAATTACCTCACCATCTCTTTCTGAGATACCTTGCTGCACTAAGGAATCAACAGTCAAATGAACTCAATCTCTCAGAACACATGCAGGGGAATTCAATATACCGACTCTTAGGGAGATAGCTTCCACCATCGAAATAATGCAACAGGAGGAGCCAGAGAAAGAAGTTACAAAACATGGGCAGAGTAAAGGCCTCTATTTTTCCACTGGATGGAGACTTTCTCTTTGCTAATTAATTAATTTTTCCTTTATGCGTGACTATCTTTTCACACCCTAGCCAAAATGAAAACAGAAGACTTCAAGACTCGAAAATTAAATGGTCGTTGTGTGTCTGTTCCTAATTATCAGGCCACTTCTCCAAGGCTCACTTTGATCTCCATCAAAATCGGGAGATTCATCTGGATGACCTCTAAGATCATGTTCAAACTCCAGATCCTGTTAATTGATGACATTACTGCTGGCACCCTAGGTGCACCACCTCTTCATCTCCCTTCTGTCTCGAGATAGCAACACAGGTCTATCAAATCCTATTTCACACACGTACACATGCACTGTGTGTAGAGCCCTAAAAACCAATTCGTCAGAACATCACACACTTTCCTTTTCTAGAACTGTAGAATTTGGGAATAATATTCTTTTTATCAATATTGATATTGGCAAAATTGATTGGCTGATGGGAATTTTCAGCCAGATGAAATACACAGCTATTTTGCTGGAAAGAGAATGGCTTTATCTGATTTTTGTCTTCTTCAAAATCATCCAACTCAGTCCTGAGTCCATTACCAGGAGGAAAGGTAATCTGGGAAGACCTGGAGATGAGATTTTGCCATTCCTATGATTTCACTCAGTGCTATCTGGATGATATCATCTTTTATGTTACTCGTAAAATCCTCACACACAATGTCCTTATCATTTAGGGATTAATACATAAGGATATATTTAGATACAAGATACATTTCATATTTAAAAACAAAAATATCCTCTTTATTATTGCCTTTCCCACACAACTGCTTATCCTCTGCTAGTGATGCGATGCTACTTGGGGAAAGTTGCTGGTATATTTCCTCCCTAAACAATAAGAAAAAAAAAAAAAAGGATTTTCTAAGAGAAGCACAGTGTATGTTTGGAATAGTCAGAAATTTTATGTCCCTCAATCCCCTCCTCTCTCAAATGAAGGGTTTGGATTAAGATCCCTTTATGTGCTAACGTTCTAAGAAAACCAAGCATTTTATTCAGTCCATCAACAGACTTCAACCTAAAGTAAAAAAGTCAGACTCTAGAGTCAGGAGCATCCAGGTCCACATGGCAAGGATACATGAGATGCTGAGTCTGAAGAAAACACATGGGTCTTCAGCTTCTGCAACTGATGCAACAAGACACCATGAAGGATGCTGACCCTTCAGTTCAGTTGCTCAGCTGTGTCTGATGCTGCAACCCCAGGAAGCACAGCACATCAGGCCTCCCTGTCCATCACCAACTCCCGGAGTCCACCCAAACTCGTGTCCATTGAGTCAGTGATGCCATCCAACCATCTCATCCTCTGTCGTCCCCTTCTCCTCCTGCCCTCAATCTTTCCCAGCATCAGGGTCTTTTCCAATGAGTCAGCTCTTTGCATCAGGTGGCCAAAGTATTGGAGTTTCAGCTTCAACATCAGTCCTTCCAATGAACACCCAGGACTGATCTCCTTTAGGATGGACTGGTTGGATCTCCTTGCTGTCCAAGGGACTCTCAAGACTCTTCTCCAACATCACAGTTCAAAAGCATCAAATCTTCAGTGCTTAGCTTTCTTTTTAGTCCAACTTTCACATCCTACATTACTATTGGAAAAACCATAGCCTTGACCAGACAGACCTTTGTTGACAAAGTAATGTCTCTGCTTTTTAATACGCTGTCTAGCTTGGTCATAACTTTCCTTCCAACGAGTAAGCGTCTTTTAATTTCATGGCTCCAGTCACCACCTGCATGGATTTTGGAGCCCAGAAAAATAAAGTCTGGCACTATTTCCACAGTTTCCCCATCTATTTGCCATGAAGTGATGGGACCAGATGCCACAATCTTAGTTTTCTGAATGTTGAGCTTTAAGCTAACTTTTTCACTCTCCTCTTTCACTTTTATCAAGAGGCTCTTTAGTTCCTCTTCACTTTCTGCCATAAGGGTGGTGTCATCTGCATATCTGAGGTTATTGATATTTGTCCTGGCAATCATGATTCCAACTTGTGCTTCTTCCAGCCCAGTGTTTCTCATGATGTACTCTGCATAGAAGTTAAATAAGCAGGGTGACAATATACAGCCTTGATGGACTCCTTTTCCTATTTGGAACCAGTCCATTGTTCCATGTCCAGTTCTAACTGTTGCTTCCTGACCTGCATACAGATTTCTCAAGAGGTAGGTCAGGTGGTCTGGTATTCCCATCTCTTTCAGAATTTTCCACACTTTATTGTGATCTACATAGTCAAAGGCTTTGGTTTAGTCAATATAGCAGAAATAGATGTTTTTCTGGAACTCTCTTGCTTTTTCCATGATCCAGTGATGTTGGCAATTTGATCTTCAGTTCCTCTGCCTTTTCTTAAACCAGCTTGAACATCTGGAAGTTCATGGTTGACGTACTGCTGAAGCCTGGCTTGGAGAATTTTGAGCGTTACTTTACTGGCGTGTGAGATGAGTGCAATTGTGTGGTAGTTTGAGCATTCTTTGGCATTGCCTTTCTTTGGGACTGGAATGAAAACTAATCTTTTCCAGTCCTGTGGTCACTGCTGAGTTTTCCAAATTTGCTGGCATATTGAGTGCAGCACTTTCACAGCATCATCTTTCAGGATGTGAAAGAGCTCCACTGGAATTCCATCACCTCCACTAGCTTTGTTTGTAGTGATGCTTTCTAAGGCCCACTTGATTTCACATTCCAGGATGTCTGGCTCTAGGTGAGTGATCACACCATTGTGATTATCCGGGTCGTGAAGATCTTTTTTGTACAGTTCTTCTGTGTATTCTTGCCACCTCTTCTTAATATCTTCTGCTTCTGTTGGGTCCATATAATTTCTGTCCTTTATTGAGCCTGTCTTTGCATGAAATGTTCCCTTGGTATCTCTAATTTTCTTGAGGAGATCTCTAGTCTTTCCCATTCTATTGTTTTCCTCTATTTCTTTGCACTGCTTGCTGAGGAGGGCTTTCTTATCTCTCCTTGGTATTCTCCGGAACTCTACATTCAGAGGGATAGATCTTCCTTTTCTCTTTTGTTTTCTGCCTCCCTTCTTTTCACAGCTATTTGTAAGGTCTCCTCAGACATCCATTTTGCTTTTTTGCATTTCTTTTTCTTGGGGATGGTCTTGATCCCTGTACAATGTCACAAACTTCCATCCATAGTTCATCAGGCACTCTGTCTGTCAGATCTAGTCCCTTAAATCTATTTCTCACTTCCACTGTATAATCATAAGGGATTTGATTTAGGTCATACCTGAATGGTCTAGTGATTTTCCATACTTTCTTCAATTTAAGTCTGAATTTGGCAATAAGGAGTTCATGATCTCAGCCACAGTCAGCTCCCAGTCTTGTTTTTGCTGACTGTATAGAGCTTCTCATCTTTGGCTGCAAAGAATATAATCAATCTCATTTCAGTGTGGGCCATCTGGTGATGTCCATGTGTAGAGTCTTCTCTTGTGTTGTTGGAAGAGGGTGTTTGCTATGACCAGTGCGCTCTCTTGGCAAAACTGTATTAGCCTTTGCCCTGCTTCATTCCATACTCCAAGGCCAAATTTGCCTGTTACTCCAGGTGTTTCTTGACTTCCTACTTATGTATTCCATTCCCCTATAATGTAAAGGACATCTTTTGGGGGTGTTAATTCTAAAAGGTCTTGTAGGTCTTCATAGAACCATTCAACTTCAGCTTCTTCAGCGTTAGTGGCTGGGGCATAGACTTGGATTACCGTGATATTGAATAGTTTGCCTTGGAAATGACCATATTTTATTCTGTCATTTCAGAGATTGCATCCAAGTACTGCATTTCAGACTCTTTTGTTGACTATTATGGCTACCTCATTTTTTCTAAGGGATTCTTGACCACAGTTGTAGATATAATGGTCATCTGAGTTAAATTCACCTATTCCAGTCCATTCTAGTTTGCTGATTCCTAGAATGTCAATGTTCACTCTTGCTGACCCTTACCACCTCACAGGTGAGTCTACCTCCTAGCTTTCACATCTCTACTCTGGTGGTCATTATCTGCTATTCCCCTTTCAGGAAAGGAAAGAAATGGTCAGAAAGGCAGCTTCACACTAGGCAGCCAAACATTCATCTTCTGACAGAACTAACCAGGATTACCTGCCACCAGGTCAAATCAAATGAGATATGACATGTGATGAGATACCTCCATTAACTACATTCCTCCATTAACTACAATCCATTGAAAATAACAACAATGATAACAATAAACTGTTTACCAAGATATGATTGACATACAGAAAGCTCTACATACTTAATGAATGTAATTTGCTGAGTTTGGGATAAGCACACACTAACACCGCATGGATAGAGAGGCCTGGTGGGCCACAGTCCATGGGCTTGCAAAGAGCCAGGTGACTGAGCAACTAAGTGTGCATGTGATGTGTGCACACACACAAAACCACCGCTAAGAATCTATGCCATAAGCAGCCGCCCTTCCAAACATTTCCTCCTGTCCTCTTTATTTTTTGTGATAAGAACACAACAAAAGACCTACCTCCTGGCACATTTTTCACTGTACAGCATGGTCTCACTATCGGCTCTGCGTTGAACAGTAGATCTCTGGGACATGAAATCTGAGCAGACAAAAAGGCCAAGTGCATTTTCAGACTTTCTCAAAGTCTGCCTTGTTTCTCAAGTCTAGAAATGCACCGTCTGCCCCGTCACATCTTGGCATGCTTCCCCACGGCTGACAGTCTGACCGACCCCTGGGTCTCAGGACCCTCATGCCCCACATGCCGACCCTGCTCTGCTGGGAGGAGGCAAAGGGCCCCGCCAAGAGGGTGGCATGTGGCATCCTCAGGGCCCCCAACAGCATCGGACAGCACAGTAGAAGGGTCATGGAGAAAGCAGCTGCCCTGGGGATGTAGCCAGTGGGGAGGAGAGATGAGAAGAAACCAAGCACAGGAGGATCCTTCTTTCCCCGCTCTGTGCATTACTCTGAGCTGCATGAGGGCCCCCGCTTGCACACATTCACAATCCCACACTCCAAGAACACACCTGTCCACAAATCCAGTGCCTCTCTCGGCTCTTGATAAAGTGGTGGCCAGTGCAGTAACAACAGGACCAGCCTTCGGCGTTTTCTTCTCTCACACTTTCCCTGCATCCACACCCTTATCCTTGGGACTCACAAGTAAACTGAGAACAGACTGAGGTTTCGCTTGCTCTATGCTCCATGGGAGACCCAGGCTAAGACCATCGGTGCCAGAGTGCTTCTAAAAAGCAGGTTCTTAAGAGAAAACTTTGCAGCGGGATTGCTCGTCTACTCAAAAGCAGTAGGGGCCCTTCAGAGGAAAGCACCCACAAGCATATATGGAGCTTCTGCGCTGGCCAGGACACTGGTCCTCATTCCCTGTAAGAGACAGTGTTGCCCCAGTGCTGCGGAGCCAGATGGGGAGGATTAAAGGTGGAGGCCACGTGGGAACCTCTGTGTACTTCCATGTCCTGGCAGTGACTGTTTGAGGGGAAAATATAACAACTACGGCCTAACAAAGGGAGATAAACTAACCCCTCAGGCTCAAGGTCTGGTCACACCACAAGGCAGTAAGTCCAGACGGGAAAACCTAGAAGAGGTAGTAAGGAGAAGGAAGATGGTTTCAGCTTCGGCCTCAGGCCAGCGACAGCAATGGGCATGGTGGTTTGGATCACTACTCTTTTAGCCCAGGTTTATAGGAGGTACCAACCAGCCCTGAGCCTGAGGAAGGGGAGAGTCCATCACCGGGTTGGAGTCGTAACCTTGACACTATTTAGGGAAGGAGTGAAAGTGCTTTCATCCCCAAAGGAATAAAAGAACCGAGACCCCTATTCTAGCACGCACACCAGAAAGGGAGCCCAGGGGTGTGGGAAGGAGGTGCACACTGTGGATTTGTGAGACACAAGCTTCCTGAATCATCAAAGTCTTTAGATTATTCTCAGTGATCCCTACTGGATCAGACACTATCATGACCACCCATGCTCTTGTTAGGATTCTTGAGCTTTGACACACTGGGGTCTACCTGCCCCAAAGCACCGTCCATTATGGTCATAGATGGCCTGTGATCACTTCCCGGCTCGCTCAGTGTCGGCTGAGAGGTACTGACACAATCAGGTCTTCGTAGCAGTGAAACTCAACCAAATACTCAACCTAGAGATGAGACTCTCCACCCTTTTCATCCTCAGGGGGACTGATCCAAGGCATGGGCTCTCCTGGCACCTTCCGGGAAACGCCTGCCACTTGCCTTGTGTGGAGCAAGCAGGTCTCATCAGCACCATGCAGTCTGCCTGCAGCGACACTCGAGGACACGGCTGCTGCAGAACCACTTTCTGTCTTGACTAAGACAGCTGGTTTAGAAATCGTTGCGTATCATTAAACTACGATCAGTGAGTAGTCACGTCAGGACTGGTGTCTGCACAAGGCAGGAAGATGTGAAGACAAGGGCTTGTGGTGTCTAGAACAGGAAAGCTCCTTGAGGCTGGAGAATGTCAGCATGGGAAACAACTGGAATTCACCGAGATTCACTTTTGAATTTCGGAGATGAGAAAGTTAAAGCTTAAGGCCATCTCTTGCCCATCCCAAGATTATAGGGCTTACACAACAGTACAACTCAGACTAGAACTCATGTCTTGGGAGTCTTAAATCAGACTGCTTTCCACTGCACCAGACTATCTGCAGCAAGGGTTGGCTGAATTCCCCACTACTCCCAAGAGGGTGGTTTCTACAAACTGTTTATTTGGCCCCAAAGAAAATACAGATGTCATGTCAGGCCATCACATTAATGAAGATGATTTACACATAACTGAGATTTCTGCATGGACCCAACTCTGAAACAACAATTACAGTTACCTTATTCTCCTTGTTACCAATGCGATTCCATACACAGAATCACACACGTTTTACAGAGTTCATTCACTCGCCGTTTCCAACTTTTCCTACAGGAACACATGCAAATTTATGGTACATAAGTCAGTGTTGCATCTGACCATTCCCCAATGCCTGATCATTTCTTGGTAAGCAGTTAAAATTGAATTTCTGGAGCTACAAGCTTGGGTATCCCATACCCTAGGCCATTTTCAGTAATTCCTAAAGCCCAGCTTAATTTTTACACAGTTTGATAGCCTCTGTGCTTGAGATTACTGTGGGGAAATTACTGTTTCAAAGCACCCAAGAGTACCCTAGTGAGTGGAAAAAAAAAAATGAATGAAATATTCACAAGTGCCTGACATTCTCCCAGACAGTTATGTTCACAGAGCAGGAATCGGAGTCATTACAATGTTCTGTGACCTTACATAACACCTACGGACCTCAGTTCTTCCATCCTAAAATGAGGACTTGGAGCAGATAATGTCTGTGGACTGCTTAAACTCTAACATTTTATGATTCATCATGATTTTCTCCTTCACGTATTTTTCCCGTTCTTATTTCATTAAAGTTCCATCTCCCAAACTCTATTCTGTCTGTTTACAGATCTATTTTTAAGATCACAATACCTTGCGCTTCTCTCAAGAAATATTGAAAATTTTAATTAACTTTGATGAAATATTTTGATATGAGTTGCTGTAGGAAATCAGGCAATTTGCACCACCCTTAGATCACAGATGCATTAGAGTGTGGCAGGTGGGGATTCGGTACACACAGCTTCTCAAATGCAGGACTCTCTCAAACTTCAGATCATGCTCTCAGCTGTTACATAATGCATGAGAGCATTGTATTAATAGGAACAACTTGATAAGTCTAACAAAAACAAAAGGAAATGTACCTAATCCTAAGAATACTTGCAATTCAGCTCTATCTTTCATGTGTTGAAATGCTTCTGTGTATCTTGGATTTATACAAAATAGACTGATTGCACTTAATACACTCTCAAAATCTTATTTATCTACCATTACTATTAAAGAGGAAGACAGTAAACAGGCCTATAATAAAAGGACAAGAGAAAAGCAAAAAGAGCAAGGCAAAGGGAATGAAAAGGAGTGATTCGCTTGACAGCATTGAACTCTAGCCTCTAGCAAATAAATAAATAATAATAAAAAGAAAGAAAATAAAAAAGGATATACATACTATATAGGTAAGTAAAGCATTAAAACATTTTTAAAATCCTTCTATTATGTTTAGACTCTCATGCAGATATAAAACGACCTTAAGCAACTCACTATTTTTGCTTAAAGTAGGTATCAGAAAGGGCTATTTGCCAAAAAAAATTTGACAAATCAAAGCCTGTAATCTCCCACCTTCCTTTCTGTGCCCTTTCAAATTCCAACTTCTAGATGGCTCGCGATTCTCTTTCACTTTCTAGTTAACAAAATTTGGCTACTTCGGTTGACCCCTTCTGAGGTAATTTCTTCCAATTTTCCCTCTTGAAAATGTTCGGTACTCTAAAGCTGCTCCTCACTTACTCCCTGAGGACACTATTGACGCTTCCTCAGTCCGAATAACTGATCATCACGTGAGATGCCAGGAGAAACAGGCCTGGGACAATGCTACCCTGATGACTGGGGGAAGCTTCTGTCGGCAAACGATGCTCCACACCCCGCACGACAGAAAAAGAAGGGGCTCAGCATCCTGGCAACCTATTTCTGAAATGATGTCAATCCCTGATTTAGACTGATCTTGTTAGAGTTTCCATGTTCCCACTTCAAAGGCTTTATTATGGGAGTGTGCAATAGTCAACCAATCCTCAGATTAACTCCAGGTTTAATGAAACTTGATCTGCCAGTTCTCAGCTCGAGCCTTTGGAGGAAAGAGCCATTACTTTCAATTTCTTGGTCGATCCCATGGTCTTTATTACTCTGATTGTGTACTAACCTCAGAGAGCAGAACCAACCAAGGGATTGTAGATAAAGGGAGGTGGATTGGATTTTAATTGAACTTTAATTTACAGAGAAGAAATACTGAAACTGATGAGCAAAAGAAAAGCTGGTTCCTGCAAATGTGAACCTATGACCAGAAGTATTTTAAGTCCCAGAAATGTAAGAGATGGACCTTTCTGGCCAATTTAAGTAGATTTCCTGACAGAAATCAGGGGACAATTGTGCTTTTCTTTCCACACTTGGAGGCTCCTCTCTTGCACCCTAAACAACACAGGCTCCCTCTTAGGTTTCCTCCTTTTTTCATTCACAGATTGGGGAATCCCAGTCACACCACTTATCAACAGCCCAAAAAATGGCAGAGGGTGGTGTCGATTTCCCAGGTCCCTGTATTTACCCAGTAATTCTCTCTGCATTTTTTCCTACCCCTGATTATTCTGCATAACTCCATTTTTAATGCAGATATGTCTCAAAGTTCTATTCTTGGTCCTACTATTTTCTTGCTTTCTAATCTGACTTTGGCCACCTGATGCAAAGAGCTGACTCACTGGAAAAGACCTTGATGCTGGGCAAGATTGAAGGCAGGAAGAGAAGGGGATGACAGAGGATGAGTTGGTTGGATGGCATCACCGACTCAACAGATATGAGTTTGAGCAAGCTCCGCGAGTTGGTGATGGACAGGGAGGCCTGGCGTGCTGCAGTCCATGGGGTCACAAAGAGTCAGACACGACTGAGCGACTGAACAATATCTCTGTCTGGACAGTCACTCCGTTGCCACATTTAAGGTCTGATATCGATTCCCAGGCAAATCTCTCTCAAAATCAAACACTCAGACTCAACATCTGCCAAGCTTCCTGGTTATCATCCTCTTTTTTCTTAAAGGTTGAAAGCATCTCCCCAGCTAGAAAACTCGGAATCTTTTCCCACCTTTTTCTCATCGCCCACATTCAATCTGTCAATGGTTGTTATGAGCCCGCAGGGATGCTCTTTCACTTTGTCCTCATTCTTTCCATACCCCAGACTGACGCCCTAGTTCAGACACTGCCTCCACCCTGAGCGGTCTGACCAGAGCCCTGCCAACGCCTGGCCCCTCAGCCCGCATTAGCATCACCGGGAGAGCCTGCCACAAGTGCGGAACCCCAGGCCCCACCCAGACCCACCCCACCGAGTCAGGAGCTGCTGCAGCAGGATTCCCTGGTGCTTCTCCTGCTCATCAACATTTGAGAACACAGCCTCATGCCTGCGCTTCCCCTCTTTCTGCCTCCCCTGCCCTGGTGCCCCTTTTAAACACGGGAGACTTTCAAGATCCAAAACAAAGGTCGAGCATAAACACGGCTGCAAACAACAGGACCTGGCGCCCCTGAAAAGGCTTTATACTGGAAGCCCTACTGGTTCACTGGGCTGTAAATCTATTCATGTGGGTAAAAAAAAACTATGTGGTTTTATTGTTGGACCTTGATAATATGCATGTGATATGTGAGAAGGCTATTTCCCTTGCCTTTTTCTTGTTTTTATTGTCATTTTTCATGTTTTTGAGTGTTTCCCCTGGATTTTATTATTTTTACTTTTTACATTTTCTTCCCCATAATATTGAGAACAAATGACATAAATGCATAAACCTTGCTTTTTAAACTCAGAATTGCAGCACATTTATAACTGAACTGGTTAGAACTGACCATCTCTTTTATTAACGTGACAAAATACAAGTCAATTAAGGAAAGATAGATTATTAAGAAAGAGCATATTTGGAGGCAATTGACTAGACATAAAAGTACGACCTGTAATATTATCTCACATTTTGCATCAAGATAAACTAAAAATGGAACAAAGATTAAAAGCTAATGTAGCTGTAACAGAAACTTGAGAACGGTTCAGACTGTTCCAAAATAAAACACCTAGTGTCCATTGAAAAAGAAACAAACACCAGCCAAAAACAAACAGTTCAAAAGAAAAGCCATTCAGACCCACACCAATACAGTTTTAACACATATATATAATTAAAGATAATTTATAAGATTTTTATAATTTATAAAAAAAAAAAAAACAAAACAATGACCCAATCAAATATAGGCAAAAGTAGTAAATAGTGAGTTTATGGGGGAAAAAATACAAAAGAATTTCAATATAAAAACAAGATGCTCTAATCCAATCCTAAAAAAAAAAAAAGTGCTTATTAAACTCCTCCCAGCTTCCTTTATTTCATGGATAAGACTGTCAAAATTTAAAAGATGTATCTCTCACTGTTGGTAAAACTATTGAAGAAGTACCATGAAGAATATAAGTGAACATAATTCCTACAAGTAACAATCCTTGATAACTATCAAAATTAGAAACTCAATATCTTTTTAACTCAACAACCCTAGTTCTTGAAATTTATTCTTGAGGTTTCCTTGCTACATGCAAAGTGACAGATTTACATTGTTTGTAAAAGATTAAAGCCACTAAAATAACAGCAGGAAACCAGTAAAATAAACTACAGTACTTCCATAGCCTTTAGCTTTTAGAAAATTTCCAAAATGCATATTTTAAGGAAAAAAAAGCAAAATAGGAAACGTGTATAAAGTTTCCTACATGCTACCTTTTGTGTAAAAGGGTGGGAAATAATAATGTACATTTATCTTTGCATAAAAAGCCTTTAGAAGGATATCCATGAAAAACAAATAAAATTGGTTACCTGTGGATGTTGGAGTTTGACTACTAGCTGAGCAGATGGGAAAGATATACAGTATGCTTTTGGGGGCAATTTAAGTACATATATGTATGCATATGTATCCATGATCAGTCGTGTCTGACTCATTGGGACCCCAAGGACTGTAGCCCACCAGTCTCCTCTATCCAAGGGGTTTCCCAGGCAAGAATACTGGAGTGCATTCTCATTTCCTCCTCCAGGGGATCTTCCAGACCCAGGGGTAAAAGCCGAGTCTCCTATCTCTCCCGCATTGCAGGTGGATGCCTTAGTGCTGTCTCGGGGGAAGCCCCGTAAGTACATATACTGTTCCGTAATTCTACAAAAGCACTTTTCAAAGTCTCCACATTTCTACAGGTTATCGCTCCAACTTCTAAACCAATACTCAACCTAACTCTAATCTTCCTTCCTAGTATCATCTTCTACCACCCAGCCTTGCTGAACTGCGTGTTAATCCCCTGAAATGCTCTGTACATTTTCCAGGTTATTATTTAACGGTCATTCTCACTTCGAAATGCCCTTCTATCCCTCCGAACAATTTAACAAAACATCTTTGTCCCCGCAAAACCATTTTCTCTTCTCCGATTCTTCCCTATTAAAGAAGCTGCCTCCTCTTTGGCACTCTGCTCTGTATGATAATCCGATTGTTCCATTTTCATTATTTAAAACAGGCATTTTACTAACAAAATGTTGGTAACATATCAATGAAGAGTATGAAAATCATAACAAACTAATATTATACAGGCAAAGAATACTTTTACAGTGCAGTTAATGATTATGGTAAAATACAACTATACAGAGTAGAGAGGAGCACTGTAGAATCATTTAGAGTGACAACACTCTGATCTCATGGCTTTTTAGCTATTGATGAGAACTTAAGCTCTTTAGCTAAGGGTTTCTCTAGCTTCTGGAGAAAGGAATAGCAAACCACTCCAGTATTCTTGCCTGAAGAATTCCATGGACAGAGGAGCCTGGTGGGCTCCAGTCCATGGAGTCGCAAAGAGTAGGGCATGACTGAATGATTAACACTAACTTTTTTCACATATTTTTTCTCTAGCTGCAAAGAACTTTTAGACTTTAAACTATGCACCCACATAATTTCTTTCACATTTTTATCACTTGTATTGTGACTTTGATTAATTCACTCTTTCCAGTCCCTTTTTTCACTTAGCAACAGTGAAGTGGTTTCTGTGGAAAGCAAAAGGTATTTCTGAGGTCAAGGAGAAAACACAGCATCCTTGCTTCTCAGGATGACATGAGGGATACATATTTCCTAGAAGCTGGCAATTTTGGGGGCTTCCCTGGTAGTTCAGATGGTAAAGAGCCCCTGGGTTGAGAAGATACCCTGGAGAAGGAAATGGCAACCCATTCCAGTACACTTGCCTGGAAAATCCCATGGACAGAGGAACCTGGCGGGCTTCAATCCATGGGGTCGCAAACAGTCGGACATGACAGAGTGGCTTCACTTTTTCTTTCTTTCTTCTTTGGCAATGTTCTGATAGCCTTACAAATTCATAGAGCCTTCCTGTGTTTTATCTTTTTGCCGTGTCCTAATTACCTTGAAGACCCCAAGTCCCTGAAATAATCTCTTAGGCTCACTGATTATAAAGCTGAGGAAATTATATTTTGTTCTCCCTGGCACATTTTTTTTGCCTATTTCTCCATTTCGCCACCCCAATGCAATTTAAGATTCTTTATCTCTTACACTCATGCAATTTAATAATCCCTGTTAATTAAACTCTTGTACTCTCCCCAACCCAATTCCAAAACACTCTGCCAAATATAAAATCTTTGACCTTGCTTTCAAGCTCCAGGAGCCAGAGATGCCTTTTCTAGCATTTTTTTTTTCACCTTTTCCTTCTCTTCTGTTATTCATTTAACCAAGCACCAAGGTGGCTTCAAACTAAAAACTATCTGACAATCAATATCACACATCACCACTGAAGACATTTCCAAGACAAGATCACTTGTCTTCTCAGTGATCTCTGAAAAAGCTGGAACTGAAGCGACCTTCATGGAAGAGACTCGTTCCCAGTTCCTAGCCAAGTAGTCACCTCATCTCTAGCCTTCACCGTCTATCCAAGGGCACCTATAGCTGATTTTTCTTTCCTGCTCAATGGTGTCTTCAAAACCAAACATCTCTTCCTTAGCAATGAAAGTGCCATACAGATGGCAAGACCCCTTAATAAATAATTTTCTAAAACACTTAGTGTTTATGGCACACATAAATAGACTTCATATAATAAATATTAGTTATTATCATTATTTTTGTATTTGAACACTCATGCTATATCCCTTCTGATTTTCATAATAGTTTTGATAAAGATTTCAATTGGCAGAATCTAGTGAAGCAGAGTTCCTTCCTATCAAGAGAAAGAGTACTTCCTACATGCAGATATCACAAGGACTTCTTTCCACATCACGAGCAGTACCTAACCCCACTTTGAGACCTGGAGCAGGTCTGTACTAGACAGGATCTGCAGAGCAAAGAAGCCAATCATGCAGGCTGAGAAATCCCATGGTCTGCTGGCCACAGGCTGGAGACTCAAGGAAGCGGGTGCTGTGGTTCCAAGGATCTGAGAGCTGGGTGGTCGAGGCAGGAGAAAGTCAGCATCTCCACTCCATGGTCAGGCGGCATGAGTGAGTTCAGCTCTCCTCCAATTTTCCATCCTGTGCAGGCTCTCGAGAGGCTGCCTAAAGCCCGCCTGCTGTGGGGAGTGCCCTGTGCTTTCCTGAGTCTAGCCATTCAGAAGCCCATCTCCCCACAGAATGGGAGGAATGTTTGCAAATGAAGAAACCTACAAGGGATTAATCTTCAAAACAGTAAGTGATCAATCTCACGCAGTTCCATATCCAAAAAATCACCACCAACAATAACAACAAACAACCCAATCAAAAATGGGCAAACGTTTTAAACAGATATTTTCCCAAAGAAGACATACAGATGGCCAAAAAGCAAAGGAAAAGACGATCAACATCACCAATTATCAGAGAAATGCAAAGCAAAGCTACAAAGATATCACCTCATGCCAGTCAGAATGGCCATCATCTAAAAAGTCCACAAACGATAAATTCTGGAGAGGGTGTGGAGAAAAGGGAATGCTCCTAGCTTGTTGGTGGGAATGGAAATTGGTAAGGCCACTATGGTGAACAGTATGGAGGTTCCTTAAAGCCTAAAAATAGAACTATCATATGACCCAGCAATCCCACTCCTGAGCTTATATCTGAAAAAATAATGATAATAACAATAATTTGAAAGACACATGCACCCCAGTGTTCATTGCAGCATTATTTACAATAGTGAAGACAAGGAAGCAACCTAAATGCCTACTGACAGGAATGAATAAAGAAAATATGGTACATATATACAAAAGAATATTACTCAGCATGAAAAATGAAATAATGGCATTTGCAGCAATACAAACTGACCTAGAGATTATCTATTATCTACTATCTATTATCTCTGAGAAAGGAACATCATATGGTATCATTCATATGTGGAATCTAATATAAAAAATGATACATATGAATTTATTTAAACTAATATATATAGAAAATAAACTAATGGTTACCAAAGGGGAAATGTGGCGGAGGGATAAATCATGAGTTTAGGATTAACATATACACACTACTATTCATGAGATCGAGAATCAACAAGGACCTAATATACAGCGCAAAGAACTTTACTGACTATTCTGTAATAACCTACAGGAGAGAAGAATCTGAAGAAGAATGTGTATAACTGAATCCCTTTGCTGTACGCCTAAAACTAACACAACTTTGTAAATCAATTATGCTCCAATAAAATTTTTTTTAAATACTGGAAGCAGAAGACATCAAAGATTGAAAAAATAAATAAACATAATATCAGAAATAAAAAAAAAGAAAACAAAGAGACAAATGTCAATATTTCACATACATCCAGAAATGAAGTTTAGCCAGCTATCTGGGCACCCCATGGACGAGTTAAGTTGATGCATAAAATTAATCATCACCGGATCTCCCCTTAGTCACTTCCGTCTTTGCCCCAGCATCTAGCCACACACAGCAGATGACTTAACGGAGCAGAAGACATGAAAGTGTCAATTAAATCACCCCCATCCCATTTTTCTTCCACTTGAGATGGTGAACCAGTTTTACCATCACAATCCAAGATCTTTCTCTCCAGAAAACAAACTGCCATTTTCAATTCTGCCCTTCATCGACCCTTGCAAGCTGATTTTTCCTTTTTCAGGAAAGAAAGTTTGAAACGCAGACAAACCTTAAAAACAATCTTTCAAATCTGAAAAAAAAAAAAAAAGAAAAAATCTTTTGAAAAGGATTGTTTTGAGAGAGGTGGATGCCAGTGGTACTCTGGTAAGATACAGCAAAGTGTGAGGGCATCCTCTTTTTCGACTTGCCCAGGGAGGTAGATTTTAATTTGCTGAAAGGAAATCCATAGCAAGTCAGTCTGAGTCAGCGCCATGCTGCTCCCCTCAGTCTGCAGACTGAGCGGCTGATACCTCTCCCGCAGCTCCATCATTGTGAAAAGAAATTTCAATTCCAGCCTCGGCAGGAGCAGGGAAACTCAGTTTGGAAGTTTCCATCTTTCCATACAAAAAAAAACAAAAACAAATTCTTTACAAAGAATCAGATTTCGATTTCTTATTAGAGTGGGGCTCTCTTCTGATAATTCTACAATGCAGAATGAAAGCTCCATACGGTTTAACTCTTAGACACATACACAAAAGATTTTTGTCTCTTTAAAGAAAGTACCTCATAAGATGCAGAAAGGATGTTTTTCCCTTCCTATTGCTAAATGTTTTATTTTTCCCATAAGCCTTGTTTTTCCCTTACCTCCATTTCTGAGCTGATCTTCACTGTGAGAATAGAAAAAAAAAAAAAAGTTTCTCGAAGCTGACCTAGAGGCTTAGCACCTATACGACTTATTCAAACAGGTGTGCCTAACCTCACAGTATAGGAGAAAAGGCATTATGACTTATTGCCAGTGAAAATTTAACCCTATGTCAAATGTCTCAAAAATAAGGATGCTCCCCTGCAGCCACTTTCACCTTGTGAAGGAAGCTTTATTTGGTATTTATCATTACAATAGGGCACTTGGTGAGTTTCATACTCAAAAAGGACCAAAAAAAAAAAAAAAAAGTCACAGCTGCTTACCAGAAAGCACTGAATTGCTTAGTGCACTCAGCTGTCTCACGTGTGGCAGAATAGTCTTCCTTTTATGTTTATTGCACAGAATTCAGAATTGAATAGACCTATGAACAAACTGTTTGTACCCTAATCAATGGCTCACTTATGGGTTTGTTGAGGAAAATGAGTGCTTAGAAATGAAATATTAAAGCCAGGGGACTTCTCGAAGACCTCCAAGTTCATAGGAGAAAACTGCTGGTCAAAGCTAAGACACACACACACACAAAATACTGTTCATCCTCTTGACTTACAAACAATGACAGCAGTTTTTCCCAGATAGGTCTCCTGGATGTCACCTTAAACAGCATCAAAACTGTTTTAAAGGTTCTGCAAAATCACTTCATTTTTCTTCCTGAACAGTTTCCACGGCTTGCTCACTCCTGCACAATACTATTCACTGAGAAACTTCAGACTGGGTCAGGTCTTTTTTTTTTTTTTTCCTTTCCCTAACATTGTATACAGAGAAGGAAATGGCAACCCACTCCAGTGCTCTTGCCTGGAAAATTCCATGGATGGAGGAGCCTGGTAGGCTGCAGTCCATGGGGTCACTAAGAGTCAGGCACGACTGAGCAACTTCATTCACTTTTCACTTTCATGCATTGGAGATGGAAATGGCAACCCATTCCAGTATTCTTGCCTGGAGAATCCCAGGGACAGAGGAGCCTAATGGGCTGCCGTCTAGGGGGTCGCACAGAGTCAGACAGGACTGAAGGGACAGCAGCAGCAGCAACATTGTATCAAGTAAGAGCTTTCTTGTTGCCCCACAATTTGCAAATAGGTTCCATATGAGTTCAACTGGAAGTTTTCTTCCTATAGGTGCCTGGATTGGGTCAGCTCTAATGACCAAAGTGCGTGCAATGGTTTGATGTGTCACTTACACATAATTACATGTCTAGACAACATGCCAGAGCAAACTCTTGCCCAGCAGTTGGGAGGAGCAGAATGCAGAGGGCAACTCACAGGCAGGCTGAGCTGTGAGTCCATATGATGAGGGATGGTCATCAGTTCCAAGCTGGTGCAATCATGAGATGGGAAAGGAAGTTCAAAGCCAGATGCTGGTGTGGAGGGAACCTCCTCTTTGAACAGACTGACAACAGACTTGGAGTTCATGAGCGCATGTGGGTGAAATTAGCAGAGGTTGACCGGGATGAGAGGTCTGGGATCTCAGACAGTGAGAAATCCTGAATCTGACGCAGTGGTGTCTGCTTGGTAGCAGCCCTCATGCCTTTCGTCTGGCCCAGCTGCCCTAGGTGCCTGATCCTCTGAAACGGGTCCTGCCAGCAGCAACCGTGTCAACTAGGCACCATCCTTTCTTGAATGGATATGGCAGTGTTCAAAGCTATACCCTCCATATCTAGGAAAGACAAGGTTCAATCACCCACAACAGCAACACACAATCAAGAAACACGTCTACACAACCCTCTGAAAATCACCTTCAATAGTCAGTGAGTAACTGAAGCTGGGGCCATGTAAATAAGGCTGATCGTTTAATGTTTATGACACGTTACGTTTTACAATCCATCCAAAGCGAGCATTACTCCATGAGTGAATGGCCATTTGAATTTTTTATTGTCCACCAAAGAGTAATTCTGACAGAGTTCTGTGACAGTGATCCGCCAAAAACACTATTTGGCAGCCGACAGCAAAGTGTCTGTGGTTTCCCAAACCTACCTTCTCTGTCTCTCAGGAGCTCAGTGCATGATACTCATGAACTCTCTGTTACAATATTCCACCTGATAACACCAGCAATTATTACATCCAATACGACGCAAAGGACTCTCAGATAACACATGGCAAATGGCGGACCTGACAGTGTTTGTGAGTGAAATCAAAGCTTTACTGTCTTATTGATCAGTATTTAAATGTGCAATTGTACCCTTTAGGGAAGAAATCTTAATGGATGTCCGGCTGCCCATCAGAATGTGAACCATCAAGCGATGCTTCAATAAAACAACTCTGCAGAAAACACACACATCATTTCCTGATCCCCACAGCATCAATTGAGTGTCCTCTGATGCTCAATTTTAAATGGGACTTAGGCGAGAAAATGTTCATGAGTAGGTTTATTTTATTTCGTGTTTGTGCAAATTAACCTTCCATAGGAAGCATCTGCTGTTGGTGCAATTAAAGCCATTGGAAATGTCCTTTATTCAGAAGAGAGCATTGAGTCCCTTCACCTCACTGCTTTGTTTTTCCAGCTCCCCAAGCCAAGGACTTCTGTGTGTGTTCTCAAAATAGGCCAATGTCTTTGTCTGCTCCTATTGAGCTTTTCTGTCTAGAATCAATGGTCTAAGACATTAGTAATAATGGTGCTTCTGGAATCTCGGTGGTACCAGACTTGGAGCTATTGACACAGCATTCTGTTCTATCAAAATAACTTTTTTTTTTTTGTAAAGTAACCTCTTTGAAAACGGAGTAAGGAAAACATTTCTCTAATGCACATAATAGAATTACAGCACACACACAAAAAAGGTTGTATTTAAAATTGCCCCATAAAATTGATGGTAGGTTTTACCTTTATGGATGATGAAAATGAGACATAGAAATATAAGCTACTATCGAATTCATAGATGTACACAAATGCTCATCTATAGCACATCATCAGTTTCAAAGTGAGTGATTTCATTGCTATAAAGTTCCAGTGATCCAATACAGAGCTGCATGTGTGCGTGCTAAGTCACTTCAGACATGTCTGACTCTGTGCAACCCTAGGACTGTAGCCTGCCAGGCTCCTCTGTCCATGGGATTCTCCAGGCAAGAATATGTAATAGGTTCCCAGGCCATCCTCCAGGGGATCTTCCTGACTCGGGGATCAAACCCGCGTCTCTTACATCTACCTGCATTGGCAGGCAGGTTCTTAGCCCCACCACCACCTGGGAAGCCCACAGAGCTGCAAACCAACACAGATACAGAACCTCCATAAACGTCAAGGGGAAACAAAAGGATCATTGCCAGCATCTACCAAGATAACTGATCTATACAATTACTCAATGAATAGTCAATATGATTAGTTATAATAGTTATAAAAATGCGTTACATAATTTTGTTCTAAGAAACTAAAAGAAAAAAAGACATTCTGCTAAACAATGAAGACACCTGGAGTGTCTCCAGCCGCACCTGCACACTTGGTGGGAACTCTCACTGATTACAGGCGGGCACAGTTATTTGTCAGGTAGGAGAAGGCTGTCTTTCTAACTGGCTTCAGCCATCATTCTCCTCTGGTAGAGTTTGTCATGATAAGCATCATAATGGCTTCCTCTGGACAGACTGAACTAATATTCACTTAGCATCCCACTTTTATTCTTTACCCTCATGCCTTTGCATTTGACCCATTGTATCCTGCCTCTTGCATGGACAGCTACCACCCACCGAGACTCTTTTACCCTCTGCCCATCTACGGAGCCACAAACACTGCAATTTCTGTTGTTCACATATAGCACACATTCACTTGTCATATAGTAATGGTTAAAATGCAGCCATATCTTATTTTCTAGATCAGGAATCAAAGGTATAGGGATTGATCGTAAGTCACATAAGTACTCGGTGTTACACCTGGTACTCACATGATCTCACCTTTGCCAAATACATCACATGTTGTGTGCCTATTTTATGTACTTGCATGTACATATGCTACTGTCTATATTCACGCATGCTAAGTCACTTCAGTCATGTCTAACTCTCTGCAACCCTTTGAGTTGTAGCCCGCCAGGCTTCCCTGTCCATGGGATTCTCCAGGAAAGAATACTGGAGTGGGCTGCCGTGCCCTCCTTCAGGGATCCTCCCGACCCAGGGACTGAACCCACGTCTCTTATGTCTCCTGCACTGGCAGCAGGGCTCTGTACCACTAGCACCACCTGTTTAAGGATGGCAGTGGGGGAATCTCAGAGCAGAAGCAGGAGCCGTTGGGCAGCGACAGGGAAAGTGTTCACTGTCTTGCCCATGAAGCCATCATGGCCCAGCGGACCTAATTCAGCAAGAGATCGCTGTGCAGAACCCGCTGGTCTGGGAGCGGCTGGAGCTCTCGGTCCTACACAGAGAGTGTGCAGAGGATGACAACATCCATCAACAGAAGGTCAAGGACAGCCACAGAAATACTCCTACATCCGCAAGACCAGGGCGGGTGGAAATTGCTTCTATCGCGCTTTCGGACTCTCCCACTTGGAGGCGTTGCTGGATGACAGCAAGGAATCGCAGCACTTCAAGGCTGTGTCTGACAAGAGCGAAGACAACCTGGTGTCCCAGGGCTTCCCTGAGCTCACTCGTTCATGGACCTGAACGAGTGGGTGGAGAAGCAGCCTCAGCAGCCAACCTGCTGGCCTCCTTCAATGACCAGAGCACCGTGGACCACCTGGTGATCTACCTGTGGCTGCTCCCCTCGGGCGACCTGCAGCAGAACAGCAAATTCTTGGAGCACTGCATCGAGCATGGGTGGACCATCAGGGAACTCTGCCAGCAAGAGGTGGAGCCCGCATGCTAGGGGGGCGGTCGCATTCTCATCCTGGCTCTGGCCCAGGCGCTCAGCGTCTCCAGCTGGGTGGAGGGCATGGATCGTGGCAAGGGTGGCACCATGCCCCTCGAGGGCTCCAGCCCAAGATCTGCCTTCTCTGCTGGCCTGGACACCAAGACACCTTCTACAAATAGGGCTGCCCTCCTCTCTGCCAGGCACTAGCGTACAGAGGGGATTTTGTGGTCGTAAATGGTCACATTTCACTGCCCCACCCCCTTCCCTGTCACACGACCTTGCGTGTTTTATTAAAGGGGACGCAGGTGGTGATTTTAAAAAAGCACAAGCACATTCATCAGTTCAGTTCAGTTCAGTTGCTCAGTCGTGTCCGACTCTTTGTGACCCCATGAATCGCAGCATGCCAGGCCTCCTTGTCCATCACCATCTCCTGGAGTTCACTCAAACTTACGTCCATCAAGTCATTGATGCCATCCAGCCATCTCATCCTCTGTCATCCCCTTCTCCTCCTGCCCCCAATCCCTCCCGGCATCAGAGTATTTTCCAACGAGTCAACTCTTTGCATGAGGTGGCCAAAGTACTGGAGTTTCAGCTTTAGCATCAGTCCTTCCAAAGAAATCCCAGGGCTGATCTCCTTTAGGATGGACTGGTTGGATCTTCTTGCAGTCCAAGGGACTCCCAACAGTCTTCAACACCACAGTTCAAAAGCATCAATTCTTCGGCACTCAGCTTTCTTCACAGTCCAACTCTCACATCCATACATGACCACAGGAAAAACCATAGCCTTGATTAGACAGACCTTTGTAGGCAAAGTAATGTCTCTGCTTTTCAATATGCTGTCTAGGTTGGTCATAACTTTTATTCCAAGGAGTGTGTTTTAATTTCATGGCTGCAGTCACCATCTGCAGTGATTTTGGAGCCCAAAAAACTAAAGTCTGACACTGTTTCCACTGTTTCCCCATCTATTTTCCATGAAGTGATGGGACCGGATGCCATGATCTTCGTTTTCTGAATGTTGAGCTTTAAGCCAACTTTTTCACTGTCCTCTTTCACTTTCATCAAGAGGCTTTTGAGTTCCTCTTCACTTTCTGCCATAAGGGTGGTGTCATCTGCATATCTGAGGTTATTGATATTTCTCCTGGCAATCATGATTCCAGCTTGTGTTTCTTCCAGTCCAGAGTTTCTCATGATGTACTCTGCATATAAGTTAAATAAGCAGGGTGACAATATACAGCCTTGATGGACTCCTTTTCCTATTTGAAACCAGTCTGTTGTTCCATGTCCAATTCTCACTGTTGCTTCCTAACCTGCATACAGATTTCTCAAGAGGCAGGTCAGGTTGTCTGGCATTCCCATCTCTCTCAGAACTTTCCACAGTTTATTGTGATCCACACAGTCAAAGGCTTTGGCATAGTCAATAAAGCAGAAATAGATGTTTTTCTGGAACTCTCTTGCTTTTTCCATGATCCAGCGATGCTGGCAATTTGATCTTTAGTTCCTCTGCCTTTTCTAAAACCAGCTTGAATGTCTGGAAGTTCACAGTTCACATACTGCTGAAGCCTGTCTTGGAGAATTTTGAGCATTACTTTACTGGCATGTGAGATGAGTGCAATTGTGTGTTTGTTTGAGCATTCTTTGGCATTGCCTTTCTTTGGGATTGGAATGAAAACTGACCTTTTCCAGTCCTGTGGCCGCTGCTGAGTTTTCCAAACTTGCTGGCAAATTGAGGGCAAGCACTTGCACAGCATTTCAGGATTTGAAATAGCTCAACTGGAACTCCACCACCTCTACTAGCTTTGTCCATAGTGATGCTTTCTAAGGCCCACTTGATTTCACATTCCAGGACGTCTGCCTCTAGGGGAGTGATCACACCACCATGATTATCTGGGTCATGAAGATCTTTTTTGTACAGTTCTTCTGTGTATTCTTGCCACCACCTCTTAATATCTTCTGCTTCTGTTAGGTCCGTATCATTTCTGTCCTTTATTGAGCCCATCTTTGCATGAAATGTTCCCTTGGTATCTCTAATTTTTTGAAGAGATCTCTAGTCTTTCCAATTCTGTTGTTTTCCTTTATTTCTTTGCATTGATTGCTGAGGAAGGCTTTCTTATCTCTTATATCTTTCCTTTTCTCCTTTGCTTTTCGCTTCTCTTCTTTTCACAGCTATTTGTAAGGCCTCCTCAGACAGCCATTGTGCTTTTTTGCATTTCTTTTCCATGGGGATGGTCTTGATCCCTGTCTTTTGATTATACACTGGAAGTGAGAAATAGATTTAAGGGACTAGATCTGATAGATAGAGCACATTCATAGTGCTCTGCAATTCTCAAAGGACTTACAGATACCCTATCTCCTTTTACCTTCAATATAAACCAGTGCATAAAGGGAACAGGGCGGTCTTGCACTTTCAAATCTGAGGCAACCTGTCTCTCCAGGGAAAGGGGTGGGATACAGTGCTCAGAAGAGGTCGCAAGCCCTGACTATGTGGTTGCAATCCCAACCAGTGTATTTAGATTCCAGCTTTTCAGTTACCAGCGTGTGGCCTCAGGTAAGTTGTCTAAGCACTCCACGCTTCATTTATCTTATCCAAGCAAAAGGAAGACCTGAAAAATTAGACCGAACTACTACACACATATTAGATGGCCAAAATTCAGAACAGTGATGACACTGTGCTGGTGAGCAACAGGAAGTCTCATCCACTGGGGGGTGAACCCATGATGGGATACTTATTTTGGAAGATAGTTGGGCAGTTTCTTACACAACTGAAACATACTCTCATGTGATCCAGAACTCATAACCCTTGGTATTCACCCAAGCAAGTTCAAAATTAATGCTCACACAGAAGCCTGCCCATGCATGTTTACAGCAGTTTTATTCACAATTGTTCATTTTCAGAAGCAACCATGATGTTCTTCAGTAGGTGGTGAATGGATGAACAAATGTTGGTCATGCAGACAATGGACTAGTGCTAAGCCCTAAAAAGAAATGAGCTATCAGGCTATGAAAAGATATGAAGGAAACTTACATGCATAATCTTAAGTGAAAAGTCAATATGAGAGGAAAACATACTGTCTGATTCCAATCATAGGACATTCTGGAAAAGGCAAACTTATTAGGACAGTAAAGACTGGTGGATGCCCGGGGTAGGATGGAGGGAGGGATCAATAGGTCATGCATAGAAGTGTTTAGGACAAAAAACTACTCTATATGATACTATAAAGATGGATACACATCATTATACAATTGTCTATAGACATAGAATGTACAATACTAAGAGGGAACCCTGATGCAAACTGTGGGTTCATAACCCACGTCCTCTGCCTGCCTTTTGTCTGTAGAAAAACTTCAAAGAAAAAATTTTATTAGGAAAGTGAGAAAATGCCAAAAGAAAGGAAAACAGTCAAGCAAGACAAAAAATAATAAAACTTTAGCCATGAAACAAATCCAAAGAACTTTAGCTCCTCCTCAAGGACTGCACATAATATTCTGAGTCATGTCCTTTGAGCTGTTTTCCAGATTCTGAAGCCCCCACCAAGAAGATGAAGTTAACTGTGTGCTGCCCACAAGCACGTAGACCCCAGACAGGCCCCAGGCTGGTTGGAACCAGAAGGTTGATGATGCTAACTCTCAACTATCTCACCAACAGCCAATCAGAAGAACATCCCCGAGCTGACCACACGGGGCTCCTTGAACATTGTAAGACACCTCACTACCTGCTCCAGAGGGGACACACAGTCTTGAGGGCATTATGTTGATGTGGCCCCCTTGGCCTGACAAAGCAATCAAGCTACTTCTTTGTACTTCATGCAAAACTTGTCACCATGATTCTGCTTGGCATCACTGAGCAGAGGCTGAGTTTTGACAGCAGTGTGGTGCATCAGCGAGGTTCTTAGGTTTTAAGGCCAGTCTCGCCTGGTGGGGCTGCTGACAATGCAGGAAGCCGTGCATATGTGAGCACCGAGGGTATACAGGAAATCGCCGTACCTTCCCCTCAATCTGCTGCAAACCAAAAACTGCTGTTAAAAAAAAAGCCTTTAAAAGTGAGATTAAGAACCTGCTGCAGAGGGTTATCATAAGGACTCAATTAAATGAGATATTTTATAAAATGCACTTGACCCATAAATGGCAGCAGTCGGTTCCCATCTCAGGCATGCACAGAACCAGCTCACAACCTGTCGCCTCCCTGAGGTCCTTTTACTCTCTTTTTTCACAATGGATAATGTCTCTGTAACATCAGCCTGCTGCTGCTGCTGCTAAGCCACTTCAGTCGTGTCCAACTCTGTGCAACCCCAGAGACGGCAGCCCACCAGGCTTCCCTGTTCCTGGAATTCTCCAGGCAAGAACACTGGAGTGGGTTGCCATTCCCTTCTCCAGTGCATGAAAGTGAAAAGTGAAAGTGAAGTCGCTCAGTCGTGTCCGACTCTTAGTGACCCCGTGGACTGCAGCCTACCAGGCTCCTCCTTCCATGGGATTTTCCATGAAAGAGTAACATTAGCCTAGTACATTTCAATTGTTCAATATGTATTAATATTTCCTGAGCATCTCTTAGGGACTGAGACATCCTGAAGGAATCAGAGAAGAGACACTCCACAAAATCACAAACACACTGATTTCTACTGTGGGAACGATGACACAAAGGGACCGGAAACCATAGGCAGGGGAGCGGTGAACTGGTCCTGGGGTTTGGCTGAAGCAAAGGAAATTGCTAAATGTAACGAAAATAATGTTTTGATGCATATTGGTCATAATTTCTGTTTTAAAAATTAATTTTTTTTGGTTTTGGATGAAAATAAATTTGGGTATAGATAAGCTTCCAAAAGTCTTCCCTGGTGGCTCAGAGGTTAAAGGGTCTGCCAGCAAGGCGGGAGACCTGGGTTCAATCCCTGGGTAGGGAAGATCCCCTGGAGAAGGAAATGGCAACCCACTCCAGTATTCTTGCCTAGAGAATTCCATGGACAGAGGAGCCTGGTAGGTTACAGTCCACGGGGTCGCAAAGAGTCAGACACAACTGAGCGAGTTCACTTTCACTATAAACTGCTCAATAGGCACAGGAGCTTCTCATGTTATCAAAGATGGCACCCAAATGACACAGCACCAATATGTGGCTGGAAAGTTAAAGAGACCCAGTAATAAACCAGGGATTCTGGAGCTGATCGGGGCTTCTTAGGTGGTACTAGTGGTAAAGAACTCTCCTGCCAATGCTGGAGACACAAGAGTCATGAGTTCAATCTCCGGGTCAGAAAGATCCCCTGGAGTAGGAAGTGGCAACCCACTCCAGCATTCTTGCCTGGGAAATCCCATGAGCAGAGGAGTCCAGTGGACTACAGTCCATGGGGTCACAAAGAGCTGAGCGAATGCACACACAGACTGGTACAGAATAAGGTGTCAGGCTCACACCTGCCTCCCAGCCCTCTTCTTCACGGTCTTTCTTCTACATCAGTGAGCCATCATAACAGCACTTCTTCCTAAATGACTTCCACTGGATCCCCACTTCTCTATTAAGACTAAAAAGTTTACAAACAATAAATGCTGGAGAGGGTGTGGAGAAAAGGGAACCCTCTTACTCTGTTGGTGGGAATGCAAACTAGTACAGCCACTATGGAGAACAGTGTGGAGATTCCTTAAAAACTGGAAATAGAACTGCCCTATGACCCAGCAATCCCACTGCTGGGCATACATACTGAGGAAACCAGAAATGAAAGAGACATGTGTACCCTAATGTTCATCGCAGCACAGTTTATAATAGCCAGGACATGGCAGCAACCTAGATGTCCATCAGCAGATGAAAGGATAAGAAAGCTGTGGTACATATACACAAGGGAGTATTACTCAGCCATTAAAAGGAATATATTTGAATCAGTTCTAATGAGGTGGATGAAACTGGAGCTGATTATACAGAGTGAAGTAAACCAGAAAGAAAAACACCAATAGAGTGTGCTGCTGCTGCTGCTGCTGCTGCTAAGTCACATCAGTCATGTTCGACTGTGTGCTACCCCATAGATGGCAGCCCACTAGGCTGTGCCATTCCTGGGATTCTCCAGGCAAGAACACTGGAGTGGGTTGCCATTTCTTTCTCCACCAATACAGTATACTAACGCATATATATGGAATTTAGAAAGATGGTAACGATGACCCTATATGCAAGACAGCAAGAGACACAGATGTATAGAACAGGCTTTTGGACTCTGTGGGAGAAGGTGAGGGTGGGATGATTTGGGAGAATGGCATTGAAACATGTATATTAGCATATATGAAACAGATCGTCAGTCCAGGTTTGATGCATGAGGCAGGGTGCTCAGGGCCGGTGCACTGGGATGACCCTGAGGGATGGGATGGGGAGGGAGGGGGGAGGGGCGTTCAGGATGGGAAACACATGTACACCCGTGGCTGACTCATGTCAATGTAGGCAAAAACCACTACAATACTGTAAAGTAATTAGCCTCCAATTAAAATAAATTAATTTAAAAAATATATCCCCCCTCCCCAAAAAAAGACTAAATTCATCTAAGTGACTGGGACAGTCTATCTCTGGCTCAGCCTTGACCCAGTGTCACCCATCTTGATTTGTTCAAGGAAATCTGAGATGGACGCTCCCCTGTTCCTCCCCACAACCTTTGGCCTGAGCATCCCCTCATTAGGGGAAAGTGGGTCAACAGCTGTAAATATATTTGTTATCATTTTTAAACTGAAGTATAGTTGAATTACAATATTGTATCAATTTCTGCTATACAGCAAGTTGACAAAGTTATACATATGTTTAAAAGATACTGCCACTAACAGCTATTGTTGTTCTTCAGAATCTGTTATTTCCAATAGTCCAGAGTTTTAAAATTGAATTTCATTTCAAATTTAATTCAGAACAACAGGTTGAAAGCTAAAGAAAGCAAGAAGCAAATACATATTTTGACTCAAATAAAAATCCATTCTTCAACAGTAAATACATGGATAATGCTGGACTTTCACAATGTCTAAAACTAACTCATTACTTCAATATGTGTAAGGGCTTAAAAACTGCATGAGGAAAACACACCTTTCTTTTAAAGAACCCCAAAAAGCTGGAAGTAGACATGGGAAAGCTGACTCCTGCTGTAGAAACAGTGGTTCCAAACTGCAAAACAGCTCACGTGAATGTCCCCAAGAATGCAACAGGTGAGCGTTCATCTCAGGCCATAGTCTAAGTGATCCAGAGGGGTCACAAAAGAAATGTACTTTCAAGTCAATTATTCTTCTTCCTGCTCAATCTCACTACTTCACCCACCGTTATTATTTTTCTTTCCTAATCACCAAAACTTTGACTTTTAATCTCTCCTCATCTCTCTCTCTTTTAACTATTGTAACATTTTCCTTTTTTTGACAGCTTCCCTTCACTTTCCAACAGTTAGCCTTAACTGCCAGAATATGAAAGCAAAGGACTTTCCTGAGTAAATCTACTTGCTAAATTCAGGTTGCATTTCCCTGTGTATGACCCACATTGATGTTTTCCCTCCTGACAGACAGTGGAGTTGGATTGAAAAGAGATTTTCACTACTCTTCCAAAGAAAAATCCCACAGGAAATACTAACATCTGTTAGTTCCTCACTATTGGTATATATGGGGGAAGTGGAGTAACCTAATTTGAAAAGATAGTTAATATAAAACTGATCTTTTTTTTTTTCTTTTAGGACAACCATGAGACATCCGGGCTAGCTGCCACCCCTCGTCCATCTCTGTGTGCCATGCCTACTGGTCTGCCTGAAACAGCAGATCATCAGTGGCCACACCCCATTCTCTCTCATTTTTTTAATTAGTAAATTTGACACTTTAGAGAAGTTTTTGAACCACAGAAACCTTGAGGAGAGAGTGCAGAGAGGTCTCCCGCATACCCTGCCTTCAGATAAGCACAGCCTTCCCCCTCAGCAGCCCCCTGCACCAGGAGGTACATCTGTCACAGCCGATGAACCTACATGGGCAAATCATCACCACTGAGTCCACAGCGTACATTAGGGCTCTTGGAGTGGTGCGTTCTATCAGTTCAGTTCAGTTCAGTTCATCGCTCAGTCATGTCCAACTCTGAAACCCCATGGACTGCAGCACACCAGGCCTCCCTATCCATTACCAACTCCTGGAGTTGGTGTCTGTACAACTCATGTCCATCAAGTCAGTGATGCCATCCAACCATCTCATTCTCTGTCACCCCCTTCTCCTCCTGCCCTCAATCTTTCCCAGCATCAGGTCTTTTCCAATGAATCAATTCTTTGCATCAGGTGGCCAAAGTACTGGAGTTTTAGCTTCAGCATCAGTCCTTCCAATGAACACCCAGGACTGATTTCCTTTAGGATGGACTGGTTTGGTCTCCTTGTTGTCCAAGGGACTCTCAAGAGTCTTCTCCAACACCACAGTTCCAAATCATCAGTTCTTCAGCGCTCAGCTTTCTTTATGGGCCAACCCTCACATTCATACATGACTACTGCAAAAACCATAGCTTTGACTTTTGAGACCTTTGTTGGCAAAGTAATGTCTCTTTGGCAAAGCAATGGCTGCTCTCCTGCTTGGCTGCACACAGAAAGCCCCAAGCCCGCACCACTTGTGATGATTCCCATCTCCCCACGTGCAGGAGGTAAGCAACCTCTGTTAGAAGAAAATCGTGACTCTTATTCTCAGTAATTGCTTGTTGGCTACTGATCTGGAAGCTACAGATGGCAGTACAGGTGAGCTCTTGGCTAGTGGCCACCATTCCCAAGTGTGCATCTTGCCTCCCAACTCCTGTGCTATTTTCAACAATGGTGAGAGGAGTTTCTGTGTTAATGTACATTCTATGGGTTTGGGTTATGGTAATGCACATCCTATGGGTTTGGGCAAATGGACTGTGACAAGTACCCACCATGACAGGATTGTAACGAGTAGTTTCACCGGCTAACATCCTCTGTGCTCCACCTGTTCATCCCTCCCTCCCCAAGCCCCTGGCCACCACCGATCTTTACTAATGTCTCCACAGTACTGTTTTTCTCCAGAATGTCAGAAAATTGGAATCATATGGTACATAGCTTTTTTCAGACTGGCTTCTTTCACATCGTAATATGCATGTGAGCTTCCTCCATGTCTTTTCGTGGCTTTGCAGCTCCTCTCTTTTGAATGCTGACTAGTATTTCACTGTCCCCAATGCTTCTCTCACAGGTCTCCAACTGTCTTTAACCCATCCCTGTCTGCCGGAACCCCCGGAAGCTGGTGGGAACCAAGAACAGCTCCACTGCACACGACTGTTCCCCTCAAACAGTGGGGGTCAGAGCCAACTTCTATTAGGCTTTCATTGTGTATTTTAAGTGGAGCTGTGGGGTTGAAATGAAGGATAACCCGTTCTATTAGAACACAGCATTCATTTGCATTATTTTCTTCCATCCCCACCTGAAATCATGCACGTAGATATGATACACACCACTGACAAGGTAGCGGCAGACTCGCTCAGGGGACATGACTGGATGGCGGCCACTGGGGGTCTGAGTTCAGGTCTTCACCTGCATGATGCTTCCCAACCTGCAACACTGCCTCTCTCTGTCTCTCACTCCTTTTCTGCACTGTTCTGGCTGTGTGTAGCTCTCTGGACTTCCTAATGGCTCAGTGGTAAGAACCCATCTGGCAATGCAGGAGATGTAAGAGACACAGGTTTGATCCCTGGGTGGGGAAGATCCCCTGGAGGAGGAAATGGCAACCTGCTCCAGTATCCTGGGATTCCAGGAAATCCCATGGATAGAGGAGCCCAGCAGGCTACAATCCATGGGGTCCCAAAGAGTGAGACAAGTCTGAGCATGCACACACACATATGCACATGCACATACACACACACACACACACACACACACACACACACACGTCTTTAGAAGAGGCTGTAAGAGCAAGGACACAGACTGCAGAGCTCTGCGGGCTTGTGGAGCCTCTGCATGTCTGTGATACTGCAGGGAGTTTGAAGCAGAGGTGCACTTTCTTGTTCATTTTCTAGGTTTCCTCTGGATTTCAATTATCCAAGATATTCCCGCATCATGTATGGATGTGAGAGTGGACTATAAAGAAAGCTGAATGCCGAGGAATTGATGCTTTTGAACTGTGGTGTTGGAGGGACTCTTGAGAGTTCCTTGAACTGCAAGGAGATCCAACCAGTCCATCCTAAAGGAGATCAGTCCTGAATAGTCATTGGAAGGACTGAGGCTGAAGCTGAAACTCCAATACTTTGGCCACCTGATGTGAAGAGCTGACTCATTGGAAAAGACCCTGATGCTGGAAAAGATTGAGGGCAGGAGAAGAAGGGGACGACAGAGGATGAGATGGCTGGATGGCATCACTGACTCAACAGACATGAGTTTGAGTAAGCTCCAGGAGTTGGTGATGGACAGGGAGGCCTGCTGTGTTGCAGTCCATGGATTGCAAGGAGTTGGACACTACTGAGCGACTGAACTGAACTGAACTGCCAGAAAAGTTAGAGGTGGGGGTGTCTGTTTAGAGGATGATATAAAAAGCACAAGTAGGTTTGGACTTCTTAAACTTAGGGCTACAAGATTTGACTCCTGGATTTTAGGGGCAAATATATTTTAGTATCTGACTAGCGAGATCTATCAATTTGCAATTTTCACAAAATCATTGTTTCTCAAATTCTTCTGAGTACAATAAGCAGGTGTCCATAAAATATACAACTCCCCGGGTTCCTACCCTGAAAGTTCACAATCAGCAGATCTTGGACGCAGCCTGGGGCTGGGGAGGTAGATATTAAGTACTCCATTTATCTTCAGCATCAGAAACTCTAAGAAGCAGTATTATAAACAATGCCACACCTACAAGAACACCTGGAGAACGCAAATCAGATCAATGCAATCCAGAAACAACCAGCCCCCTCCACCTACGGTTGTGAGTTGCTGCCACTCAGCTCCTAAAGACTCAGAGGGATGACACTTTTTACAGAGAGGCAAGAGTCAGAAATGGAGTCAGTGAGGCTTGTCTCCTGCTTGGCTGCACACAGAGAGCCCCAAGCCCACCACAGGGAAGCCTCTTGCACCACCTGTGATGATTCCCTTCCACCCACGTGCAGGTGGAAAGCAAAAACCTCTGTTAAAAGAAAATCGTGACTCTTATCTTCAGTAATTGTTTGTTGGCTACTGATCTGGAAGCTAAGGATGGCAGCACAGGTGAGTTCTTGGCTAGTGCCCACCATTCCCAAGTGTGCATCTGGCCTCCCAACTCCCATGCTATTTCCAACACAGGTGAGAGTACCAAAGTGCTGGCCACCTCCCCCAACCATAAAAATCTCCCCAGCTCCCTCCTGGAAGGACAAAATGTCACTTTTGTAAAATGACAAGTGTTGTGAACCAAACGGTTGCATTTCAAAACTAAATTTTAGGTGCTTTCAACATCTTATGAGAAATCAGGAGCCAACCTATTTTTTGATACATGAGATGGTGATGTTCATCTGCTCATGGTTATCATATGGAGACACACATGCCAAGAAAGGAATTCGTGGAAAGACGGCCCCAGCCAGAGGAAATCCAACTGCACACACCTCCTCAAAGATGCAAGATGTAGTGTGATTGGCAAACACACACCAAGCCACAGCAATTCCAGTAAGAGCTTTGCTCTGATTTGTATTATAGTCACGCTAAATAGTTTTATAGTTTTTAGAATTTGTATTTCATATTGGAATATAGTTGATTAACAATGTTGCGGTAGTTTTTCAGGTGTACAGACAAGTGGTTTAGCTATGTGTGCATGTATACTCAGTCACGTCCAACTCTTTGCAGCCCCATGGACTGTAGCCCACCAGGCTCCTCTGTCCATGGAATTCTCCAGGCAAGAATATTGGAGTGGGTTGCCATTCCCTTTCTCCAGGGGATCTTCCTGACCCAGGAATCAAACCCACATCTCCTACATTGCAGGCAGATTCTTTTCTGTCTGAGTCACAGAGGGTTCAGACATATTAAATTCTTTTTGTTGTCTAGGTTAAACATAAACCCCAAAAAATCTACATCAGGCAAAAAGAATGGTCTCCATGACAATAACAATGGTTTCAGCAATTAATTCTCTCTCAAGGAACTAAGACACTGAAATGACTTTCAACCCCGACACGAGCACCTTTCACTACCCTGATGGCCAGACCAAACTAGAATGGGAGCTCGCCCTACCAGAACCGGGGGCTCCCCGCATAGCTCTAGTATTCTTGGGTTCCCCTGCGGCTCAGCTGGAAAAGAATTGCCTGCAATGCAGGAAACCTAGGTTCGATCCCTGGGTTGGGAAGATCCCCTGGAGAAGGGAAAGGCTACCCACTCCAGTATTCTGGCCTGGAGAACTCCATGGACTCGCAAAGAGTCTGACACAATTGAGGGAGTTTCACTTTCACTTTCCACCAGAATCGGAACTGACTCTCTCAGATGGACGCCAAAGTCTCTCCTGGAATCACATATCAGCAGGTTCAATGCCAGCCTGTACCCAATCACTTCTATGTCTGCCACCATGACGAGGATATTGACCTTTCTCAAGACGTATTACCTCCATCCTTACCACTTCAGAGGACTTTCCTTCCTAATTCTGACTCATCCTACATAACTTTCTATTCTGACCTTTATTTTCCTATTGTTAGCAGACATCCATCCTCTCTTAAGTCTTTTTTGAATGTTTACAATACTGCTTCTGTTTTGTGTGTGTGCGTGTGTGTGTGTGTGTGTGTGTGTGTGTGTGTGTGTGTGTGGTTTGCCTTGAGGCATGTGGAATCTGAGCTCCCCAACCAGGGATCGAACGCACAGTCTTTCACTGGAAGGTGAAGTCCCAGCCACTGGGCCACCAGGGACGGCCGCGGACACTCTTCTCATGCCTGCGTCTTTCCCCTCTCTGACATATGAGCTGAAGCATGGAAAACACTGACCGCATATTACATTTACAGCTCCCAGTACTTGAGACAAATTTGCTTCTAATCCCACATAATTGAAGGCCAGGAAAAAATACAAACATAGTAATCCCTCACATCAGCAGACATGCAATCAATTTTTAATCACTATTATTTCAACAACCTTTCTCCACACTCCTTGACATCCTTGGTTTCTGACTCCTCTGAGTCATCCCAGGTAGCAGTTATTAGTATTATGTCAAGACCAGGACCACTTATCTGCATGACGCTCCACATTTCCTTCACTATTTGGGCTTCAAAATCTATCATTTCCACCAAACTGTGACAATTAAATGTCCCAACACTTCTTTGGATTTTTTCATAACCATCTCAATCTTGGTCCTTACCATCGTCCAGAAATCCTTGAACGTCTGTAGATACCTCTCTGTTGATGCTACATGCACACGCACACGTACACTTACACGCATGGCATATATAGTTTGTTTTACCTCTTCAGGGCCTCCATTTTTATGCCCATTGCCTACCTTCTACCTGCTTAGGCTTGGCCCCCCTCCATCCTCAGGCACCACTTCCAGCTCCATCCTGGCTCCCCGGCACCTTTGACAGCAGAGCCAGATTAACTTTCTTCACTGTTAAGCACTGCATGCTTGAATTGCAAAAGGACTACACATTGCAAAGAATAGGCCTTGAATAAAAGCAGGTGCCAAAAAAGCCACAGTGGGGTGGAGCATAAGATGATAACATGGGAAGATATTCCAATAGAACTTTCTTCTGCATAGAAAATACTTTTTGACTCTTTCGCATCATACAAAGAAGCACTAGGGGCAATTAAATGAGTGACTTCACGAGGGAGAAAGAGAGGGCAATTTGGATCAAGATAGAAAATGTCCTTTTGGAGAAGGGCAGCTGAAGACTTTATTTTCTTCAGCCTCCTCTTCCCCTCCTCCTATAAATCTCTAGGGTTTTTGTGTTCAAAGGCTCCAAGTTACCACCTGCCACCTTTGATCAACCTCAGGGCCTCTTGAGCGCTGCTTCAAAAACCAACTGACTGTTCTGGCTCCCAGAACACTCCATGGCCGCTCCGCTTCCCTTCTTCAAGTTCCAAATAATACTCTGATGAGGAGTTATTACTTCTTCTACAGCCAGCTCTCAGAACTACAGAAAAAAAAACGACAAGAATTTGTCTCTGTCCATCACTGGAGAATATTCCCATTTTTCATGCCCTTTAACACACATGGGTTCTGATTTTACATCTGTGCTTCTTCTTGAAACATGAGGGTCACTTCTGAGGTTTGCTGACCCAGCCCAACCCTCTGCCATTTGCTCTGATCTCAATCATAGCACAAAGAAGACTGTTAAGGCAGGATCACACCATCATTTCTGGTTTTCATTCATTCAATAATGACATGCTTTAAGAGTATCTTTACTAACTTGTCAATATGATACTAGTATTAAGTCAGCTTTTGTTCTTCCTATACCAATAAAAGTATTGACAAAAAATAATCTATTTTTACTTTACTAACATAATAAAATTCTGGTACTTGCTTCAAAGTTTTTGACCATCATACACTTCTACACTGAGTTGAAATATGAAGATATAGAAATGTACTGTTCTGGTTAGGCTGGCAGAGATGGGCATTTCTGTTCAGGGACTCAAGTTACCCAAAACAGAAGGCAAAGTCTTACTAACAGCTTCAAGCAATCACATAGTTGTTTAGTCCCAGTAGGGATGCACTGGAATAAAGGAAATTAAAGGACATGTAGGTTCCCCATTATTAAATTTGAATTTAGCACTGGTCACTGTCCTGTGTATGTGCTAAAAGGATCTCTCCATCAAGGTGCTAATAAATTATTCACAGGTTCACTTCATAAGTATTCTCTCTTTTTTAATTTTTATTTTTACTTTATTGTACTTTACAATACTGTATTGGTTTTGCCATACATTGACATGAATCCACCACAGGTGTACATGCGATCCCAAACATGAACCCCCTTCCACCTCCCTCCCCACAATATCCCTCTGGGTCATCCCCATGCACCAGCCCCAAGCATGCTGTATCCTGCATCGGACATAGACTGGTGATTCGATTCTTACATGATAGTATACATGTTTCAATGCCATTCTCCCAAATCATCCCACCCTCTCCCTCTCCCTCTGAGTCCAAAAGTCTGCTGTACCCATCTGTGTCTTTTTTGCTGTCTTGCATACAGGGTCATCATTGCCATCTTTCTAAATTCCATATATATGTGTTAGTATATTGTATTGGTGTTTTTCTTTCTGGCTTACTTCACTCTGTATAATCGGCTCCAGTTTCATCCATCTCAACAGAACTGATTCGCCAGGCACTTTTTTAAGTCCTGAGGATACAGAAGTGAACAAGATAAAGGCCCTGCTCTCAGGGACTTCACCTTCCCTTTGGGGAGACAGAGAAGGTAAAGGAGAGGGAAGGATAAGAAGACAAAGAGGGGAGTTCCCTGGTTTCCCAGTGGTTAAGACTCCGTGCCTCCAAAGCAGAAGACACAGGTTCAATCCCTGGTTGAGAAGTACAGCATGCCATGTGGTGTGGCCAAAATAATGATAATAAAGAAGACAGAGTGGGTAAAGCTGGCAATTTTATGCAGCACTTAGCAAAGACCTGGAGAGAGCAAGTGAATGTGCTGTAGGTTTAGCTGAACAAAGAACAAGCCAGCAGAGCCCCAGCAGGTGCAGAGATCCTGAGGCAGGAGCATCCCTGCCTTGCTGGAGGGGCTGATGCGCTGGAAAGGAGCTGGTCAAGGCAGAGGAGGAGGAAAGGAAGCCGTGGGTGTCAGAGGAGGAGAAGGACCAGGGGAAGCAAGTATGACCTTTGAGAAAAGACGCATGAAGCTCCAGTTTGTTCCTCTACCTTCTAGCACATCCAGTGAGAAAAGTACTAACAGGTGAATCTGAAGGCTAGATCACACCATCTTCTGTTTCTCAATAATTCAAGAAATAGCCACTGTATTTGAATGGAAGAATTAAATCCTAAAGTCTAAACTATTAGTTTCCTTTTAATGTACTTTAACATTATAAGATTTCTGTGCCCAAAGTTTTATTTTCAAACTCTGCTCAAAAAACCTAAAAGAAGGGTGGAAGAGGAACCCATCTTCATTGTATAAAAGTCATGCAGGAGTTACTACCAGCATGACCCCATTCTCTGCCCTGACAGAGACTTAGAATTGCAGTGTTTACTGGGACAGACTTGACTTAGTACCAGGCTAAATGCCAGTTAGCATAGAGTTGCTTTTACAGAGTAATAAATTGATTAAAAATTGAGCCCTTGCCCCCAAATATATCAGGTGTAATTACTTAAGCTACATTTCAACATTACCACTGTCTCTCAAAGTCACCTGACCATGAGTTTGAGACTAGACTCCCTTCCCTTGAAGGGATGAGCAGGAAGATGGGAGCCCCTTACAGGGACAGCGAAGAGTGATGGGAGCCGGGAATGGAGGGTCTTGACTTCCTCTTCACCTTCACTCTGCCAGGAAAAGCAGTCTCTTCTCTCCTGTGTGAAATGGTAAACAATCTAGAAAACACTGTTACCCTGGGAGCTGAAAGTCTGAATCTTGACTTTCAGAGCCAACAGATAACATCTCTTTTCTGATTTCTCTGGACCCTGAAGCCAAGGCTACTTCATTGAGGAAGGAAGTAAGAATCCCAAACATCTCCTGGATTAAATGTCATTTGAGGGCAGGCATTATCACCCTGCTTATTTAACTTATATGCAGAGTACGTCATGAGAAATGCTGGGCTGGAAGAAGCACAAGCTGGAATCAAGATTGCCGGAAGAAATATCAATAACCTGAGATATGCCCACCCTTATGGCAGAAAGTGAAGAAGAACTAAAAAGCCTCTTGATGAAAGTGAAAAGGAGAGTGAAAAAGTTGACTTAAAGCTCAACATTCAGAAAACGAAGATCATGGCATCTGGTCCCATCACTTCATGGGAAATAGATGGGGAAACAGTGGAAACAATGTCAGACTTTGATTTTTGGGATCCAAAATCACTGCAGATGGTGACTGCAGTCATTAAATTAAAAGACGCTTTCTCCTTGGAAGGAAAGTTATGACCAACCTAGATAGCATATTCAAAAGCAGAGACATTACTTTGCCAACAAAGGTCCGTCTAGTCAAGGCTATGGTTTTTCCAGTGGTTATGTATGGATGTGAGAGTTGGACTGTGAAGAAAGCTGAGCACTGAGGAATTGATGCTTTTGAACTGCGGTGTTGGAGAAGACTCTTGAGAGTCCCTTGGACTGCAAGGAGATCCAACCAGTCCATCCTAAAGGAGATCAGTCCCAGGTGTTCTCTGGAAGGACTGATGCTAAAGCTGAAACTCCAATACTTTGGCCACCTCATGAGAAGAGTTGACTCTGATGCTGGGAGGGGTTGGGGGCAGGAGAAGCAGGGGACGACAGAGGATGAGATGGCTGGATGGCATCACCAACTCGATGGACATGAGTTTGAGTGAACTCCGGGAGTTGGTGATGGACAGGGAGGCCTGGCGTGCTGCAATTCATGGGGTCGCAAAGAGTTGGACATGACTGAGCGACTGAACTGAACTGATTGTATCCAATTCAATTCTGTAATCCCAAGGCTAAAACAGTATCTTACATGTGCTTAGAATCCAATAAATATTATTCAAAGGAAGAAAGAACAAAGAAGGAAGATATATATACTAGGAAGAAGTAGCTAAGATTGCCGGAAGAAATAGCAATAGCCTCAGATATGCAGATGACACCACCCTTATGACAGAAAGTGAAGAAGAACTAAAGAGCTCCTTGATGAAAGTGAAAGAAGAGAGTGAAAAAGTTGGCTTAAAGCTCAACATTCAGAAAACTAAGATCATGGCATCTGGTCTCACACATATGGATATGAGAGTTGGACTATAAAGAAAGCTGAGTGTTAAAGAATTGATGCTTTTGAACTGTGGTGTTGGAGAAGACTCTTGAGAGTCCCTTGGATTGCAAGGAGATCCAACCAGTCCATCCTAAAGACAATCAGTCCTGAGTGTTCACTGGAAGGACTGATGCTGAAGCTGAAGCTCCAGTACTTTGGCCACCTTTCACCTTTGGCCAGTGAAGAACTGACTTATTTGAAAAGGCTCTGATGCTGGGAAAGATTGAAGGCGGGAAGGGAAGGGGATGACAGAGGATGAGATGGTTGGATGGCATCACTGACTCAATGGACATGAGTTTGAGTAAACTCTGGGAGTTGGTGATGGACAGGGAGGCCATGCTGCGGTTCATGGGGTCGCAAAGAGTCAGACACTACTGAGCAACTGAACTGAACTGAGAAGCTAAGATTACCAGGTTTCACTGCAGAGAATATTAAAAGGTCTATCTCACCCCTCTTACTATAGATGCAGTTCTAATTATAACATGATGCCCTACTTGTTAAGAGAAACAGGAATTCTTATTTAAGACATGAGGAGCTATTCCTAAAACATCTTATTTCAAAAGTAGTCAGATACTTTTGATACTTAGATCAAAAGTAATTTGATACAAATGGTGTCCTCATGACTAGCATACATCATGTTATTAATTAAGATATTTTCTTTTTAAAGAAATAGATATATAATGTCTTAATTTTTATGTAAGAATGCATTCTTGGGTGACAGATATTTGGGCTCACTTCACGGATGTAGACTGTACCAAACTCCTAGACGAGAAATTTCATTTCATTCTCAATGGTACTTGGCATTCATTCCAAAAATCTCCCACTTGACGCTTTCAAACGGTTTTACAAGGCACTTAGTTTTCACCAAAATCATCTTCCCAAATTGTAATTGGTACTTTAAATTCTATGGCTTTCATAGAGTTTAAAAATAGGAGGTTAAGTGTGTTTCAGTCGCTGGGTAGAAGATTATCGTTAGTCTGCCCAAATATAAATGGTACCCATTGCTTCTCTCTCAACGACTCGGAAGTTGCTGATGTCCTAGGATGCCTGTCGGTTGCAAGATCCACATTCTTCTGTTAGCTTGTGAAGGTGACTTCGGAAGGATCCCGAGATGGTTACAGTAAAATATACAGAACCAAACAATGGTGCATTTGAACTGTGATGCACGCTACACTTCAGCTAACGGCAAACGCGAGGGAGTGTCACGGAAATCTTTAAAGGGATGCTCTGCTCAGCAGTCTCGCACATCTCAGCCCACGTAACCGGCAAGCGCTGTCATCACGTCCTTGCGTCATGGCTCCTGACGAGCTGTGTGCACTTTGGGGAGAAAACTAGTGGCAGCAGTTTTCTTTCCTGATGCACGTGTATGTGTTATTTTGGGTAATAATTTAGACACTGCTAAAAGACGGAGCCCTTTTAAATCCTCTCCCAGATTTGTAGTCAGAGGAAAGTGCAGCTATTAGGAGACTTGGCGACTGGCCTTGTTCTAGTCATCCAGAGCAAAACGTTTGCTATGTTACAGCAGAGGGGACCGCAGCATCTGCGGGTAACACCTGTCAACAACACTGACCTGACTTCCAGGTCTGCAGCGTATCCAGAGAGCCTGCCAGAGTCACCAGCCTGTGCTAACTTTAGAACTCGGTCTGGAGCCAATCCAGTCCTTCACACATATGCTATTTTGTGTTGTATCACAAATGGATTAACTACACTGCATTCTAGCTAGCTAATTTTGTCTAATAACAGAAGACTATTTTGAACGCACTAAATGACCTCTACAGACTAGAGCATTTACTTTCTTTTCCATAAGAAACAGAGATATCATGGTCCAAAGGAACAGGCCACGGAATTCCCTGAACTCTCTTAGAATTTTCAATATATTGCTTTCTCTCAGGATAATAATTTTTAAAAGAATCAGAAAGAGAAAATCAAGGGGATATACCTTAAAATACCTCTCAAGATACTGAAAATGTTGTTTTCCAGTCTTTGCTAATTTGATGAAAAATTCCAAGTTAAAGTCTTAATTTCCTGGGGTACTGGAAGATGAATCTATTTAATACTGTGAAGGAAGAAAGGAAGGGAGGGAGGGAGGGGAGAAAAGAAGATAAACATTCTAAGAACTAACGAGATGGTTATTCAACTCTAGGCTATCAAATTATTTCAATCTGTATTTTGTTACCAAATATCCGCTTCTCAACTACCACCCTGCCCATTATCCTCAAATACAAACAAAAAGTGTGTATGTGTATACACTGTCCCTCTTTCAGTTCTGTGATTACAAGTTTAATGTATTTGGACTACAGAAGAATTTTTAGATAAAAGTCACATAGACCTTAAAATTATAAACATTAAAATGACTTTGTAATACTTCAGAAATGCTAAAATGGGAATATATATATATATATATATATTTCCATCAACTGAGCACAACAGATAATTGGCATATTAAGAAAATGAAAATACAGGTCACCCCAAAGAATCTTTCAAGTTTCTGTCTTACTTCCCGAAAGTCAGCTTTGCCATGGAAACTGAATAGCAAAATAAGACCAGCTTTATGGCACACACATTACAGTTGCCTTGAGATTGCAGTAATTTTCCAACCGTCCTTCAAACCATTGTTTCTGCAGCAAATGCATGGGGCTTTAGCTCCTTGGTAAGGTAATACCCCTTTTCTGCTGACAGCTCTTTATTTGGGATTAGGTAGCGCCGTGGGTACATAACGTAAATACACGCGCTTATTCATAGAGGAAAACAGTTCTGTAAGCTACTGATGTTATATTCTTTGCTGTGATAAGAGCACTTAAGATGCCGGAGGAAAAAGTATGTGTGGCAATGACCTGGAAAGCTCTCCTTTGTCTGTTGTGGTTGCAGGCAGGCGTGGACTTGGGCTGTTGGCTGCTCACTCTCCCTGCAGCCGAGCAGGCAGCGTGGTGTGTCTGAAGTGGGGGGAAGAGAAATCCAGTGGCCTGAGCTCTCACTCTAGGCCTCTCCCTGATGTCCTGGCAACTTTGGGATGGGCATGTGGGCGTTAAAGGAGCAGGTACTCATTTTTCCCCTCGGTATTCTCACCTGAGCAGCCTCAGGTTGATTAGGTCGACCTGTCACTAGGGGATTTGTTGTTGTTATTTATGTCTAACTCTTTGTGACCCCAGCCTGCCATGGACTGCAGCACTCCAGGTTTACCCTGCCCTTCACTATCTCCCAGAGTTGGCTCAAACTCATGCCCATTGAGTTGGTGATGCCATCCCACCATCTCATTCTCTATCGCCTCCTTCTCCTCTAGGGGATGCTATGGTGCTACTGGCATTTCTTGGATCCCTATCAGATACCAGGCATTCTCTCTGTGTAAGACAGTCTTGCATATACAAACAGTCTACTAAAACTAACGCTGTTTCTAGACCTAAGAATGCTCTATGACTCTAACTGGTATTTTATAATCATAACTATGACCATACTCCTTTATATTTTAGATCCTAAATTTGAGTAGAATCTCTATCAAAAACAAGAGGGAAAAGAATAACCCTAAAATTTCAGCTGTCTTGTTAAAATTTGCTTTTCAGACTTCCATCATTTCTAACAAAAGTGTTTAACAATGGAATAAAATTTTCCCCAATATTATTCACCTTTTTTAACCAAGTCTGTGTCCAAAGATTACAAACCAAGTAATGAGTTTTTTAGTTGCAAAGTATTCAATCTATAAAGAAAGCTGAGAATTGATGCTTTTGAACTGTGGTGTTGGATAAGACTCTTGAGAGTCCCTTGGACTGCAAGGAGATCCAACCAGTCCATTCTAAAGGAGATCAGTCCTGGGTGTTCATTGGAAGGACTGATGCTGAAGCTGAAACTCCAATACTTTGGCTACCTGATGCAAAGAGCTGACTCATTTGAAAAGACCCCGATGTTGGGAAAGATTGAGGGCAGAAGGAGAAGGGGATGACAGAGGATGAGATTGTTGGATGGCATCACTGACTCAATGGACATGGGTTTGGGTGAACTCCGGGAGTTGGTGATGGACAGGGAGGCCTTGCATGCTGTAGTTCATGGTGTCGCAGAGAGTCAGACACAACTTAGCGACTGAACTGAACTCAATCTAGTTATGTGCTAATTACATGTAAATATTTACAGGTTAATATATCACCCTGTGGGTCTTGATTTCCAATTAGGGTAGCATGAGAACAGTTTCAAGGAGAAGTATAAAGCATTAGGACATCTTGGAGAAAGATGGAAAATGGTGAACTTTGTAGCCTTGCTCTCTCTTAACTGGCTTAAAGTTGAGCCAAAAATGAGATATAGATATTTTCTCCAGATTTCCTTCTAAAAAGCCTCAAATGCAAATCCTGAAACAGATGGAATTGAGAGAGTTAAAAAGAAACAATTAAAACAAAAAAATTCAAAGTTTAATCTTTATTTTCAATACATAAGATTTTGTAAATCATTTGCTAGTGGAAAAAAAATTGTAAAACTTGGCATCTTTGCTTCCTGTTCAAAAATAATTCTACTGCACCATTTTGACTTCAACTCAGCATGAGCCTAAAAGTAGCCAGAATGTTGCAACATTTGAAAGATGGGAAAGGGGATGCATTTAGTATTGAAAAGAGAAACAGCAGTAAATTCATGGTAAATATGCAATAGATATCAAAAGGGAGTAATTAGAGGAAAATTGCCCACGCTTAAGAATATCGAAGGGTTTCATGGGTGAAATTATAATGCTTAAGTGATATCCTAGTACATGAAAAAAAAAAGTCTTCCCAACCTTATCTGGTCCTCAGAGGCTGCCCTAAAGTAGAATGATTGATCTCCTGTCTAATTTTATCTCAGTTAATGGGATTGCCTAGGCTCGCCTTGTTTTAATTCTTGTTTGAAGATTCCAGAGTCTTAATAACTTATGGCAGCGAATTCTACAGTTTAATTATAAGACATCTCATTAGCCACATTTATCCCTATCAGATATGTTTCTTTTAAGCCTACATTTTCTAATCTTTTCAAAGGGCACTGCCACGAAGGCCTTCTGGAAAAATAAGTCAGAGAACTTTTATAGGACAAGCGCAGGGTTGCTGCAAGAAAGTCAGGTTGCCTTGCCGCAGAAGGCAAAAGAAAAGTGATGAACACAGCTGTTTCCCTTTGCATTCAGGAAACACCTCAGGCTAAGTGCTCATTGAACAGGCCACCTACATTATTACCTGGCTTCCTAGGGCCATGCCACCCTGGGCTTTCTGTCATGTTTGTGGTGTTTCTGGGAGCTCATACCTTCTTACTTTACATAAACATGATTTGCGTGCTTCCTATTTCATCATTGAATGTACCAGTTTATATCTACAGATTCCACCTACAGAGTATTTCCCCCAAAGCAGCACCAGAGGATTTTCTTTGTTCCAAGGAACTGAATTAACTACTGAAAAGAGTACTCCTTGAAGATGAAAAGTGTGAAAGTGTTAGTCTCCCAGTTGTGTCTGACTCTTTGTGACCCCACGGACTGTAGCCCACCAGGCTCCTCTGTCCATGGGATTTCCCAGGTAAGAATACTGGAGTGGGCAGCCATTCCCTTTTCCAGGTTTAATTCCTGACCCAGGGATTGAACCGGGGTCTCTTGCATTGCAGGCAGATTCTTTACCTTCTGAGCCACCAGGGAAGCTCCTCCTATGTCTCTTTTCCCCCCAAACACCCTTGGAGTAAAGCGTGTTTCTCCTCCTTACTCCTCTCCTCATGCTCAAAGTTTTTGCACAGTAAGAACTGGTTTGAATGATTGAAGCATTTGATCTACTTTAAAGGCGGAAGTGATAGAAGAGGAAAAACCCTAACTCTTATAACTACTCACTATCCTCCACATCTTTGGGAAGTTTGCTTAATATTGCTAAGCTTCAGTGATCTCATGTGTAAAATGGGAATAACAGCCACAAACTACTTTACAATGTTTTGTGAGGATTTGAGATGATCCATTTGGAAATGGATGAAAAGCTATGACAATACTAGACAGAGTATTAAAAAGCAGAGACATCACTTTGCCAACAAAGGTCTGCATAGTCATAGCAATGGTTTTTCCAGTAAACCTGTATGGATGTGAGAGATGGACCATCAAGAAGGCTGAGTGCCAAAGAATGGCTGCTTTGGAACTGTGGTGCTGGAGAAGACTCCTGAGAGTCCCTTGAACTGCAAGGAGATCAAAACCAGTCAATTCTAAAGGAAATCAACCCTGAATATTCATTGGAAAGACAGATGCTGAAGCTGAAGCTCCAATACTCTGGCCACATGATTTGAAGAGCCAAGTCATTGGAAAAGACCCAGATGCTGGGAAAGATTGAAGGAGGAGAAGGGGGAAACAGAGGATGAGATGGTTGGATGGCATCACCAACTCAATGGAGATGACTTTGAGCAAACTGTGGGAGAATCCCATGGACAGAGGAGTCTGGTGGTCTACAGTCCATGGATCGCAAAGGGTCAGACATGACTGAGCAACTAAACCACAACTGACCGGATATCTGGGTACTGTGGTCTAGCCAGGTTGACAAATAAAATTAACCACCATAATACCTACTGAAGAATATTGATCCAACAATATACTTCCTATGTCCTGCATTAATTTTTCCATTAAAAAAAATATTTTGACCCACACACTCCCTCTGTTTACTGTCTGATTTCTCAATTCTCATTTATAACTAAATCCCTTGATGATTTTAATTCCTCCACTCCTATTCTTTCTCCCATGTAAGTTGGGTTTTTGTCCCCAGCGTAATACCAACACCTCTCACTGGTAAATTCCAGGCCTCATTTCACTGTGCCAGGGTCTGAACAGTTGAAGACTCCTCTTTGAATCCCTGTTCTGATGTTATGCATAGAAATCAGGACACGTTCACTTAGTTTCCATCCTATGTCTGTCTGCAATGCCTTTGGATTGCCTTTTGCTCATTTATCTAGCTTGTTAATTTTGAAGAGCCATAGGCCATGGTCCCTGGATGTTTTCTCTAGTTAAACACACTCCTTTGGAGAGCTCATCAAATTGCTTGTCCTTAAAGACCCATTATTTGCTGATGACTCCCAAATTTGCATCTCTGACTAAGACTTCTCCTTGAACTCCAGAATCTAATAGAAACCTCAGCAAACAGTGAGTCTGTTCATCCAGTTTGGCAAAGGCCAAAAACTTTGACCTCTCCTGACCCCTGTCTTTCTCTCATGCTTCATATTTAATTCTTCAGCAAATCTCATCATCCAAGTCTTCTCTAAAATGAAGGGTCAAGGGCAGCTTTTTCCTCTTTGCAGAGGTAGCACCATCTTGAAACACTGCTAATCTGAGTAAATATTGAAAATCCTGGAAGCATCTGCTGCTGCTTCACATGCAATTTAAAAATGTCATGGATCAAAACCAAACAAAAATAATAAAACAGTTATAAAAATGAGTTTGAATAGAATTGGGGAAATTTGAACATGAATTTAATATTATATGGGTATGGTAAACAGTATGGGCAAGGAAGTTATATGCTCATTTTCTCAAGAGATAGATGCTGAAACACCATGATGTCTGGAAGCTACTTTCAACTAGCTATCTCCATGTTTTCATGTGTATATGTGTGCACCCACATGCACACGTGTGTACAAACAGAAAGTCAAGATGTGTGGCAAAGCGGCACAACTTACTGACTATACATACAGGGTATTTATGAGTATCACTGTAACATTATTTTAGCTTTTCTAGGGGGTTAAGTTTTTTTCAAAATATTTTGAATAATTTATGCCAAGTCCAACCATTTCTGAAACCACAATGACTGCTGTGCTTGTTAAAGGCATCACCAACTCAAACCTCATTTACCATAAAACTCTCTGAGCCGGTCTTCCTTCTACTTCCCTTCCTTCCTTGTCACTTTACAATCTATTCATAAAAATAATCTTTTTAAAAAGCATGAACCTTACATAACATAGTTCCTTTGCTCAGAATCCTCCAGCTGAGAAGCAGCATTTATGACCACAAGACCCAGGATAATCTGACCTCCACCAGCCTCCCAGCACCTCTGCATCCGCATCCCCTACTCCTCTCTCTCTCACTTACCCCACTCAGTCCACATCCTCATATTTTTCCTAGAATACAATGGCACATTAGCTTCAGAGTCTTTGGATTCTATGTATCTTCTGCCTGGAATACATCTTCCACCCTCCAGTAGAGCTCTTGTCTCACCTTTTCTAGAGCATTTCTCAATTATCCCCTTTTCTTTATGCCCTTCCCTGACCCATCATTGGAAATCACAACCCCTGTATGATCTCACCCCTTCCCCCGATTTTTTCTCTGTAATATGTCTCACCAACTGGCCTATTTGTCAGTTGTTTTTTTTTCTCTTCACTATAAAATGTAAGACACCACAGTAAGGACTTTTTCTTAAGCTTGTCCACTCCTCCAACTCCAACGTCTAGAACTGTGCCTGGAATCCTAAGGAGTAAGTGTTCAGTGAAGACTGTAGAATGAAGAAACGCTTCCAGGTAGTGGTGAAGGCTGGTGTGTTGGAGGAAAAATAAAAAATAAAAAATAAATAACCTGCCACTGCTTCTCCCAGGACATCAGTTAAATCAGATACATTTTGGGTCACATGCTCCCTGAATCCAATCATAATAATTCTTAAATCAAGTTTAAAACAGTCGTACATTAATGGTTTTATCATTTGTGGAGGCCTTCCAGGAAACCTGAAGTTTATTCCACAAAGTTGTTGGAATTCCTGAATTTAATGTAGTAGCCAAGAAGCGCAGGTCATCCTTTTCAGGAAAGGTGACATATTAGGGGCATACAAAACTTACAGGGTGGGGGCTGGGGGATGGCTTCCCTGGTGGTCCGGTGGCTAAGGATTCTCCTGCCAAGGCAGGGGCCATGGGTTCCATCCCTGGTCTGGGAGAATCCTTGATGCTGAGGAGCAGCTGGGCCCACACACCTAGAACCTACACTCTGCACCAAGAGACGCCACCACAGTGAGCTCAGCAAGCGCAGCTGGTGAGTGGCTCCTCACCACATCTAGGGAAGGCCCATAGGCCAAACAGAGACCAGGTGCAGCCTAATTAATTAATTTTAAACTTGTTACCTTTTCATTAGTTGTGTCCCACCTTTTTGTGATCCCATGGCCTGTAGCCCACCAGGCTTCTCTGTCCATGGGATCTCCCAGGCAAGAATACTGGAGCGGGTTGCCATTTCCTTCTCCGGGGGGGGATCTTCCTGGCTCAGTGATTGAACCTGCGTCTCCAGCATTGGCAGGCATTCTTTATTGCTGAGCCACCAGGGAGGCCCTTTAAAAAGTTTACAGGAAGCAAATTTGACCAAGACCAGGATCTGGGACTCTTCATTCGTGCCCCTGCCATTCACATGCCTAAAATCTGGGGCATCCTTGCAAGCAGTAATTCACTGTTTTGGAGTCTTTCTAAGAATACTGGAGTGGGTAGCCTATCCCTTCTCCAGCGGATCTTCCTGACCCAGGAATTGAGCCAGGGTCTCCTGCATTGCAGGCGGATTCTTTACCAGCTGAGCTACCAGGGAAGCCCGCAGTGGATCTAGACCACCTTAACAATGTAGGGCTCTCTGAGTGGTAATTAGGGTTGTTGCTTCAATCTACAAAGATAGATGCTCTAAACTTACGTATCCCTCCCTCTCTGTTTCAAGGGTAGATGGAGGATTTGTGTGGCTGCTGGCTGACTTTATATTCTGCCTGGTAGAATGGGTGTGAGTTCAGTCCAAGCCACTTCCCTTGCCGTGAGCCTCTGAGGCCTTCCTGGAACTGGTCTGGGAATGCCAGCCAAGAGTGGGAAGCCTCTGACGTAAGCGGTCACAGATTCTGCCCCTTGGCAGAGAAACTATGTCCTTTGATTAGCTGCTTCCTCTCTCTGTGGGAGGTTAGAGCCTCCTCTAAACTGTTATTCAAAGTACCCATCATCTCATCATGAAACCTTACCCTCCAAGGCATTAGATGAGGTCAAAATAGTTGAGAGACTCCTCACAGGATTCACCAAAAGACAGGTACAGAATTGTTTTCCGAAAAAAATGGCCTGTAGGAGAGTGAATTACATCAAGAAGTCCCCACTACACCTCTTCCTGCCTGGAACATCAAGCTAAGTTATGACAAGGCCAGATTTGACCTGTCCTGATATAATCAGGTTTTGAGTCAACAAGAAAGTTGCCTGGTTTTGTGCCATAAAACCCTCCTCCCTCCACGAGGATAAAGAAGCTATCCCCCTTCGAGAAAGGGGAGTGAGGATTCGTCACTTCCAGAATCCGCCCCCTTGTTGACCAGTGGATAGATGAGCAGTGCAGAGCTCAGAGGATACAGCTGAAAAACATTCAGAAAAGTGTTGTCCGGAGAGCCAGCCCTTAGAGGCCCAGAACCGTGAAGAGTTCGGGTGCAACAGGCCCTTAGTGAGCCCCAAGCTGCAGGACAGATAGGGTGTTACTTTAATAGTATCAACATTTAGCAGTAAACACTCTGTTTTCTTTTAGCCTCAGAATAAATGTCAGGTGCCAGAGACACCAACTTTGTTACTTGACTGCAAAGGGCAGCATTAGGTTCAGTTGGCAGAACTGGGATTCTGACCCATCACTAGAACTGTCACGATGCCTGGAGACAGAAGTGTCAGCTGTAACCCTTTGTCTCTCCTCATCCTTCCTGGCACTGGGACCTTGTGTAAGTAAAGATGCAACTTATAGGATCACTTACAATGCTTTAGAGCTTCCCTCCTGACTCAGATGGTAAAGAATCTGCGAGCAATGTGGGAGACTCGGGTTCGATCCCTGGGTTGGGAAGATCCCCTGGAGAAGGAATTGGCAACCCACTCTGGTATTCTTGCCCGGAGTATTCCATGGACAGAGGAGCCTGGCGGGCTACAGTCCATGGGGTCACAGAGTCGGACACGATGGAGCAACTTTCACTTTCACTTCATAATGCTTTAATGATTTATCTCATGAATCAATTTTTTAAGGACGTTGGGGCTGATGGTGCAATCCCAGAGGGTGAAGGGTTATCTGAAGTCTCTGTCCCCCAACAAACAGTGCCTTCCAATATCCCTTGACATCCTAATATTGGTTTCTCAATATCACTGATCGGTCCTGGAAGTTCTCCTAAGTAGGATTCAGGACTGCGAAATTAGAGGATCTGGCCTCAGAAGAGGAGTGGTCCTTGCCTCCCTCCTTCTTCTCTCTTTTCTCCTGGAGACATGGAGCTGTTCCCTGAAGTTCTTCCTTGGAAACCTTGCGCTTTCCAACATGCTTTCTTCTCAGAATATCTGTTGTGTATATGTATTAATCTATTATCTATTTATAAATTCACATTCTCTCTCTGAATGCGTCTGTCCTGTGGCTTGTTCTATTATTTTAAAAAGAAGATTTAAGAGCCATCCCAAGTATGTGATCAAGTACAGTAGTCTTTCATACCACTCCTGGCTTCCTACAGACAGGTGTGAATGCACTAAATTGAAAATCCACACACACACTTACATGATAGTGACCACAGTCTTATAGTTCCTACTGGGGCCCTGAAAGAGCCCTGTATGGGGGTTTTCATGGGGAAAAGGAAAACAGACTTTTAATCTATTTCTAGAGGAAAACAACAGAATGGGAAAGACTAGAGATCTCTTCAAGAAAATTAGAGATACCAAGGGAACATTTCCTGCAAAGATGGGCTCAATAAAGGACAGAAATCATATGGACCTAACAGAAGCAGAAGATATTAAGAAGAGGTCGCAAGAATACACGGAAGAACTGTACAAAAAGATCTTCATGAACCAGATAACATGATGGTGTAATCACTCATCTAGAGCCAGACATCCTGGAAAGTCAAGTGGGCCTTAGAAAGCATCACTACGAACAAAGCTAGTGGAGGTGATGGAAATCCAGTGGAGCTATTTCAAACCCTGAAAGATGATGCTGTGAAAGTGCTGCACTCTATATGCTAGCAAATTTGGAAAACTCAGCAGCGGCCACAGGACTGGAAAAGGTCCATTTTCATTCCAATCCCAAAGAAAGGCAATGCCAAAGAATGCTCAAACTACCACACAATTGCACTCATCTCACACGCTAGTAAAGTAATGCTCAAAATTCTCCAAGCCAGGCTTCAACAATATGTGAACCGCGAACTTCCTGATATTCAAGCTGGTTTTAGAAAAGGCAGAGGAACCAGAGATCAAATTGCCAACATCCGCTGGATGTTGAGAGTTCCACAAAAACATCTATTTCTGCTTTATTGACTATGCCAAAGCCTTTGACTGTGTGGATCACAATAAACTGTGGAAAATTCTGAGAGAGATCAGAATATCAGACCACCTGACCTGCCTCTTGAGAAATCTGTCTGCAGATCAGGAAGCAACAGTTAGAACTGGACATGGAACAACAGACTGGTTCCAAATAGGAAAGGGAGTGTGTCAAGGCTATATATTGTCATCCTGCTTATTTAACTTATATGCAGAGTACATCATGAGAAACGCTGGGCTGGAAGAAGCACAAGCTGGAATCAAGATTGCCAGGAGAAATATCAGTAACCTCAGATATGCAGATGACACCACCCTTATGGCAGAAAGAGAAGAGGAACTCAAAAGCCGGAGAGTGAAAAAGTTGGCTTAAAGCTCAACATTCAGAAAATGAGGATCATGGCATCCGGTCCCATCACTTCATGGCAAATAGATGGGGAAACAGTGGAACAGTGGCAGACTTTATTTTTGGGGGCTCCAAAATCACTGCAGATAGTGATTGCAGCCATGAAATTAAAAGACGCTTACTCCTTGGAAGAAAATTATGACCAACCTAGATAGCATATTTAAAAGCAGAGACATTACTTTGCCGACTAAGGTCCGTCTAGTCAAAGCTATGGTTTTTCCTGTGGTCATGTATGGATGTGAGAGTTGGACTGTGAAGAAGGCTGAGCACTGAAGAACTGATGCTTTTGAACTGTGGTGTTGGAGAAGACTCTTGAGAGTCCCTTGGACTGCAAGGAGATCCAACCAGTCCATTCTGAAGGAGAAACCCTGGGATTTCTTTGGAAGGAATGATGCTAAAGCTGAAACTCCAGTACTTTGGCCACCTCGTGCAAGGAGTTGACTCATTGGAAAAGACTCTGATGCTGGGAGGGATTGGAGGCAGGAGGAGAAGGGGACGACAGTATGAGATGGCTGGATGGCATCACGGACTTGATGGACGTGAGTCTGAGTGAACTCTGGGAGTTGGTGATGGACAGGGAGGCCTGGCGTGCTGCAATTCATGGGGTCACAAAGAGTCGGACACAACTGAGTGACTGAACTGAACTGATGTGGCTTCCAGACCTCATCTGAAACCAACTTTTACATCTTTGCAAACCCCAGGTGGCTCTAGTGATAAAGAATCTACCCGCCATTGCAGAAGACATAAGAGACGGGTTCCATCCCTTGGTTGGGAAGATCCCCTGGAGGAGGAAATGGCAACCCACTCCAGTATTCTTGCCTGGAGAATCCCATGGACAGAGGAACCTGGTGGGCTACAGTCCATGGGGTCATGAAGAGTTGGACATGACTAAACGGACTGAGACACGCACAGGCACAAACCGGAAGAAGCAGATGGAAACAGCACCCCTGCGTTGATTCCAGAGAAGCGTCTGTGGCAGGACCATCCCAGCCCCATGCAGCTCTCTGCTGACAGACTCAAGCTGTGGCTCCCTCATATTCTAGGACATTTCCTTTCCCCTGTGCAGAATCTATTACTATCCACCTGTCTCCAGCCAGTCTTTCTGACTCCTTGATTGCTCATGATAAACCAGCATATGCTAGCACTTACAGAGGCCTCAGAGGAAGGACCAGCCCATCCTGGGAACTCCAAGAAGCCAGATGCAATCAAAGGGCTTTCCTCACCTCCGGCAGCAGCAGAATCGTTTCAGTCTTGTTGCTTTCACATGGATGGGCAGCCTGCAATCTCTCTCACACCCTTAAAAATATTCCCCCAAACAGGAGACAAAGATGTAGCTGTGTCTGTGGTCCACCCGCAGAAACAGAAGCGCCCGTTCAGTTTCTGGACTCATTCCCACACATTTAGAGCACCTTCTCTGTCATTCTCAAAATACAAAAACCACAAGCATAGTGCCATCCCACAGCCATAAGATCAGCATCAAGACCAGATGCTCTGGAAGACAATGCCACAGAGAGGAACCACCGTGACAGCTGTGTGTGCTTTTCAGAGATGGATGAAGATGCGCAATGACTATTCAGAAGAATAAAGACACAGCCTGACCCACTGATTGCCTCACACACCGAAAGACTCACCCAGCAGCTTCAGGATCAGAATTAGAAACAACCCAGAAATCAAAGAGGTGGGCGAAAGCCCTTTGAGGGATGAATATAAATATCCACCTTTCAAACTGCCTCCCAAAGGACTCACTTAGCTGCTGCTTTGTCACCCCAGGAGTTTGAGTGAACTACTATTGAGGATGTTATGACTATACCCTTTAGTGTGTATATGACCTCAGACAAGTATTTATAGCAGAAAAGACTTCTCCTCAACCTTGTACTTCTGTTCACTTCACCAAAGGCAGTGTTCTCAGTGCAGCCTTGGATCTGTTTCTGATGGACAGGAAGCTTTTCATTCTGCTGCACGTGGCAGTGTTCAGAGATGGATTGGGAGCAGATATAGGAGAAAATTTTATCAGGGAAGTTACCAGCTGTTCTGCTCCATTCACCCAGGCCCCACCCTCCTTTCCTTGTGCCCCAAACCCTGTGTACCGCCCATCTCTGAGTGCGCCACATCACCATATCCCTGCATCTCACCGTCCCTGAGAGTTCAGATCAGGGTTCCTGCAGCAGTCCGGGTGGTACACAGCCTGTATATTATGAGATATGATACATTTCACTCTGTTGCTGTTGTTAAGTTGCTAGGTCCTGTCAACTCTTTGTGACCCCATGGAGTGGAGCCCGCCAGGCTCCTCTCTCAGTGGGATTCTCCAGACGAGAATGCTGGAGAAGGTTGCCATTTCCTTTTCCAGGGGATCTTCCCAACCCAGGGACCAAACCTGAGTCTCCTGCATTGGTGAGCGTGTTTTAATTTTTTCAACCATTGAGCCTCCAGGGAAACCCACCTCACTCCTGTCCATCAGCAAAATGAAAGGAGGCTCTCAGGCTGTTTCAAAACTCCCCGATTCCTGTGGACCAAAGCTACATCTTGTCCTCAAAACCTCATCAGGCCATGCTCCTTGCGACAGCTCCAGATTCCTTCACTTGGTTTCCTTTCACTTTGAGTAGCCTAACATTCATATTTAAGGTTCTTCCAACATGCATTTAGCTCAGAGCATCTCTACATGACAAATTAATGAGCAGCCTCATTTCCCCTCCACCCTGTGGAAGTGTAGACTTTTAAAGTCACTCAAGCACATTTGTATGATGTTGCCTCTTTGAAAGAAAGATTTCTTTGATGAGGACCTGGGTTCCCAGGAAAAAATTTGCCTTGAAAACAATAGGAACAAAAATCAAACACACATTTATTTTAATCCCTTCTCTCTTTTTTTAAAAAACGCATCATTATTTGAAGGCTTCTGGGACTGTGTATTCAAATTAGACCAATAGGTAAAATTCAATAAACCACAGGAGGGGATAACAGCCCCTTAGGAAGTGTGAATTTTTCAGACATCCAACTTAAAAGGGTAGACAGAGGATATTGAGAAGGTCAGGAGGCCATGGGTATTTGAGGAAAAAAAGAAAAAAATCTGACATAGCAGGGGGAGAAACAGCTCTGCCAAAGGTCAGTAAACTGCAGGTTGGAAGAGACAGTATAGATAAGTATCATCAGTGATTGAATCAGAATTCCTTCTCCCAAAACTATGTTTAGATATTTTTTCTTAGAAGTTTTAGCAGAGAATTAATAACAAAAGCTGCCTTTCTCCACTTTTAAATTGGCCTTAAACAAAAAACTATATGCGGTACTAAAAAGCAGTCAAGATTAGGGACAGGTATTGATTGACAGATGGATAAACACAGTTATTATGTGTACATTTACTTCCAAATTGTTCACATGGTATCCTTTAAGTATTTCTCAATTTTCTGCCATTATAAGAAAATAAAAAGCTATTCAAGATGAAAAAAAAAGAGTCTCAAAAGAAGGAGCTGTTTGAGTCACAGTAAATGTTTTTCGAGTCTGAACACAGCCTTTGCCATTTGTTCCATAATTCCCCTATAGCCTGTGGAAGTATCTGATGGTACAAATAACAGATGACATACCAAAACTCTGCCTCCAAAATGACAGCTCCAGATCACTTCACTTGGTTTTACTTGAGTAGCCTAACATTCATATTTAAAAGTCTTCCAACACGCATTTAGCTCAGAGCATCTCTACATGACAAATTACTGAGTAGCCTCATTTCCCCTCCCCACTGCAGAAGTGTAGACCTTTAAAGTCATTCAAGCACATTCGTATGATGTTGCCTATTTGAAAGAAAGGTATGGTATGGTAAAGTATGACAGTATGGCAGGAAAAACCCTTCTCCTGAAATTTTTGATTATATACTTCAAATTAATTGATGCAGTTATATTTGTCCAGGTCGGTATGGTGCGGGGGTGGGGGGTGGGGGCATTTAAAGTAGTGGAGTCTGCCATCTGCACCTTGCAGAATTCAGGGAAGAATTCTTTAGCATGGACCAGCCACTGAAGAGCAGGAGGATAAACGCATGCTTCTTTTATCTGAATGCCTCCCCGTCATGCACAGACCCTGTCTCCTAGTGAGATGTCATTAACACATAACTCTGTGTAGGTTTAAGCTGTGCAACCTGTTGGTTTGATAAAAGGTTTAAGCTGTGCAACCTGTTGGTTTGATAAACTTATTTATTGCAATACAACAACCATGCTATTAGCTTAACACTTCTATAGCATTACATTTTACTCATCAGCTGCTATATGACAAGTCACTTGCCCTTTTTAATGCACTGAGGGCCACTTCTCATACTGTGTAAATCTGAGGAAGAATCCTACAGGGAAAATATATGCAAAATGGGGGCTGTGGTGTTGGATTGTTCTGATGAATGGGCATTTCCTAATGCCTTAGACATGCTACATAGCACCTTTCTGAGGAGAAACATTCTTCTGGTGTCATTCTTTAGCTTTCATGAGAGTGGACAGAGAATAGAAGGGAATCTGGACTGGAAGTCACAAGTCCCCCTGATGACACTGTCACTCAATATCCATGTGACCCTGGGAGAGATATTCAGACTCTCCAAGCCTCAGTTTCCTTACAGAGCAAGTCGGATTTCAGTCAGTTCAGTCACTCAGTCACATTCGACATTTTGCCACCCCATGGACTGCAGCACATCAGGCTTCCCTATCCACTGCCAACTCTCAGAGCTTGCTCAAACTCATATCCATAGAGTTGGTGATGCCATCCAACCATCTCATCCTCTGTCATCCCCTTCTCCTCCAGCCTTCAATCTTCCCCAGCATCAGGGTCTTTTCAAATGAGTCAATTCTTTGCATCAGGTGGCCAAAGTATTGGAGCCTCAGCTTCAACATCAGTCCTTCCAATGAATATTCAGGATTGATTTCCTTTAGGATGAACTGGTTGGATCTCCTTGCAGTCCAAGGAAGCTGTCTAGGTAGGTCATAGCTTTCTTTCCAAGGAGCAAGACTTGCCAGCAGTGGAGGTGAGGAGCCTCACATAGGCCATCAGGGCCCATTCAAGCACAATCTGAATATTAGTCACTTTCTGATGATGCCTTGCAGATGATTCCCTTTCCCCTCCCCTCTTCTCACACTGACTTGGAAGAACCACCCCCTTACCCAGCCATTCTGGGTTTCCTCCCCTCACCTCCTCCTCTACACAGTCAGATCTGCCCTGGGACTGAGGACCAGGAAAAGAAAATCAGAAACAATTCCAGAAGGCAGAGCAGTAACCTGAAGCCATCATTCAGAGAGAGCATGCATTTCTGCCTACAGAAATGCTGGGCAGGAGGAACGGTCACCACATTCTCCTTTATTTAGAGGAGATCTCTGTAAAGCTGATGGCCACGTGCAGCGCTATTCCTGGTAAGAAAGGCCACCAGGGTTGGAGAAGGGGTTTTGGCTTTGGAGCCAGATATAAAATCTGCCACACTATTCATGTGCTGTGATCCTAACTAATGTGATGTCTTTGAGCCTGAGTTTCCTAATTGCTGGAGGAAGAGAGCCCTGCCTACCTCCCCTTCAAGTGGGCAAACAGAATATATGTGCAGTGAAATGATTTGATTGGATAGAGTGGTCATCACTGTCCCTGCCATTGTTATTTCCAAATAAAGTCACATACTCTGTTTACATTCATCAGTTAATACACCCACCACCCCTGACATCACCGTGAGAAGGGAAAGCCTTGTAAACTGTCACCCGTTCTAATACCTTCAGGGCCAGCAGCCCTGAAATAAGCTGCCACGTTTTGCCAGCACTTAAAGAATTCAATTTTCCCCATAGATTTATAATGGAGGCAGTGGGATTATCACTTTTGATCACTGCCGAGTGATGGGGGGTACCTTTTGCTTAAACACTGCTGGTGAGAGGGGCTCAGAGGCCAGGGGGTGGTGCACCCAGTAAGGAGGTCTCCAGAGCCACTTGATTTCACTTCAATTATTTTGAATTGTGAAGATCACACTTATGGTGAGATTCAATCTCTTACCCTTGTGAACTTCGGGTCTAGGATTGCACTCATCTTGCAGTGCTGAAACTTTATATCTGCTGAACGGCAATCTCATCATATCCCCCACCTTCTCTGTCCCTGGGGACCGGCTTTCTCCTCTCTGTTTCTATTGTGACTACTTAAGATGCGTCCTATCACTGGGACCATGTATGGAGTACTTGTCCTTCTGTGACCAGTTTCTTTCACTTGGCATAACATCCTCCAGGTTCACCATGCGGTCTCATATGCCAGGGTTTCCGTCTATTTTAAGGCTGAGTGACAGTCCATTGTATGTATGTAACATACCACATATGATTTCGTTTATCGGTTCATCCATTGATGAATAATTGGGTTTTTCGATAACTGGGCTGTTGTGAATAAAGCTGCAACAAACCCAGCAGTCCAGAGATCTCTTTGAGATCCTGTTTTCACTTCCTTTGGTTATGTATCCAAAACTGGGACTGCTGGATCACGTGGGAGTTCTAGTTTTAATTTTTTGAGGAACCTGTACACAGATTTCTGTAGTGGCTGCACCAATTCACACTCCCACCAACAGTACACAAGCGTTCCTTTTTCTCCAAGTCCTGGTCAATCCTTGTTATCTCTTCTCTTTTTGATAATAGCCATTCTAATGAGCATATGGTGATCTCATTTGATTTGCATTTCCCTGATGATTAGTGACTTTGGGCATCTTTCTGTATCTATTCAGTTCCTTCCTTCAGTCATTTTTTAAGGGTTATTCATATTTTTGTTCTTAAGTTATGTTCTCCTTACATATTTTAGATATTAACCACTTATAAGCTATATAAGATATATACATCAGATATATATGTGTGTGTATGTGTGTGTGTATATATATATTCTGCTGTTTGGTAGGCTGCATTTTTGCTCTGTTTACTGTCATCTAGGCTGTGTTTCGACCCTGTTGATTTGGCTGTGCAGCCGCTTTTTAGTTTGGTGTAGTCCCACTTGTTTATTTTCCTTTGTTATTTGTGCTTCTGGTGTCATATCCAATAAATCAAGGGCAAGACCATTGATGAAAGAAATTAAAGATGACATAAATAAATGGTAAGACATCTTGTGTTCATGGATTAGAAGAATTAATATTGTTAAAATGTCTTCTCGGCCCAAAGTGATCTGGAGATAAATGCAAACCATATCAAAACTCCAATGACATTTTTTACAGAAATAGAAAAAATAGTCCCAAACACATGTGGAACCAGAAAAGACCTTGAATTGCCAACATATATTAAGAAAGAAAAACAAAGCTGGAGGTCAGCCTCACACTTCCTGATTTCAAAATATATGATGAAGCCACAGTAATTACAACAGTATGGTAATAGCATAAGACCAAGGTATAGACCAGTGGAAGAGACTAGAGAGCCCAGAAATAATCTCACGCATATACTGATCTTTAACGACGCCAAGTGATCTTTAACAAGGGCACCAAGAACACACAATGGGGGAAGGACAGTCTCATCAACCAATGGTGCTGAGAAAATGCGACTTGTGCATACAGAAAAACAGTGAGACCCTTATCTTACACCTCACACAGCAATCAATTCAAAACAGATTAGACACTTAAACACAAGACCTGAAACTGTCAGACTCCAAACAGAAAACAGGAAAAAACCTCCATGATACTGGCTCAGCCCCAAGCCATGTGAGAACCACGTGAGATACCCTGGGAGCCAGCTCCGCCCTCTCCCTGACAAAGCAGGTCCGCAGGGGCTGCAGAGATCCCAGCCTGACCACCAGGAAGCACTGGAGAAGGCAGACACACCTGAGCACTGTCTTTACGTTTGTTAATGGTCCATGGAAAGGCTAGCACTACAAAAGTACTTAAGATAAAACATGTTTTTTAAAAAAGTGATTATCTTTGTACTTAATGCAGCCACAAAATTGTGCTGACTTAAGGACAAAGTCTGAGGGTGAAAAGGAAGGAAGTGAGCTTGACTTCTCAAGCTGGTAGAACACTAGGAAGAGGGGTTCTGGTTTTCTTTCATTCACTCTTGACACGCGATTCACTCAACAAGTATTCTGAGGGCCTCCTCTGGTCTCAAAACTCAGCTCAACACATGACGTGATTTTAAAATAAAAATGGGACTGGCAATACAACGGGATGCATGATGCCTGTGGAGACAAAAATAAATAGTGGGTTACACAGCCTGGCATGGGGCGGGGAGCTGTCTTCACACCAGAGGTGGTGGAGCAAGGGTCCTTAAAAGAGATGTCAATAAGGAAGGAAGAAAAATCTAGAATAATAAGACAGCATACAAACGAGACACACTCATATGTATATATAATCTTCCGGACCCAGGGATCCAACCAGCGTTTCCTGCACTGCAGGCGGATTCTTTACCATCTGAGCCACCAGGGAAGCCGTATATATGTGCATGCCATGCACAGACACGCCTACGTATACACATCCACGCGTGTCCCTCCTTCTAAGCACACGGGCCTCACCGTTTCAGGTTGGCACAGCACGCGGCACAGCACGCGCAGAAGCGAGCTTCCGCCTCCCTATGGCGGAAGACTCCATGTGCACCCAGCAGAGAACCAGCCGTCACTCACCACGTGACCGCCTTCAGCCTGCACACCCCACCCACCGCGGCAGCAGCCTCCCATCAGCAAGCGAGAACAGTCGCAGCGGCCCTGCAGGGCTGTCATTCTTTGGAACAAAGACTCACCTGCCCACCGATCCAATCCAATTGTGTGAGTGGCTCCTGCTGATGTGACAGTGCTCCCGGGAGACCTCAGGGGAGGCACCAGCGTGCTCCCCCCGCCAGAGTCCCCTTCAGAGGAGCTGTTGCCACATTCACGTACTGCACACCCAGGGACTCCTATCAAAGACCAAAGGCAAGGAGCATTTATTTTTCATTTTCTGTCTATTGTCAGCTCCACCCCTCAGTATTCCAAGGGTGCAAACCACATTTTGTGAAAATCTTAGAAGGGAAAGAGGCCTGTGCCACTTGGGGAAATCTGTGGCTGGCACATTTAATTTTCTAGATGTCATGGAATACATCTGACCACAGAGTGTAGGCAGTTCAGAGAGCAGAGGGCCCCAGGGGGACACCTGGCCAAGCCCAGGAAACAGAGAATTGAGCAGAACAAAGAGCTGTAGTGAAAAAAAAAAAAAAAGAGCTATAGTGGAAACAGTTAGTTATGTGTTCTTGTGGCAAAATCAACTAGCCTGATACACTGTCCTCACCTCTAAAGACAGACACTGAGATTTGTAAAAGAAACATGCATGTACTTTAATGTAAAGCCTGCCAGGATTGAGAGTTCATGGGTGGGGTAGAGATAAAGATACTTTTTAATACTTTCAGTGCCAAACTGATCTGCATAATCACTCCCCAAAGAAGTCCTCAGCATTGACCCTGGAATTGATGGCAAAACCCAAAATTGCAAAACACCCAGCTTGGCCTGGCAGGCATCTACTCTGGTGTCTTCTGATCACTGTGACTTTTGCTTTTCTCCAGGAAATCTCTCTCCCTCATTCTCAGCCAGTGGGTTGTGTTAGGCTTGAGGGACCCATGCTGTTTTCAAAGACTGCATCAGCCCTTCATCTTAAATAGGGCGAGAAGGGGTGTGTCCACAAGAATCTCCGAGGAGACTGCGTTCTGGTACTTGGACGAGAGATGCTGATACGGAATGATGAGTGTCCAGTGCAGCTGCTCAGAGGGTAGAGCTGAGGCCTGAGGGTGATGGGGCCACCCTGCAGAGCCTGCCAAAGAGGGAGTGAAGCCAGGGCGACAGACAGATGGTGTCCCTGCCAGAGGGTGAATGAAGCCAGGGAGAGGGACAGACGGTGTCCCGACAGCAGTGCCCCAGGGTTGCCTGCAACCAGTGAAGCTTCCATAACGTTGGGCTTGTCAGATCCATGGGAGTTCTGTATTTATCCTGTATTTCTCCTCAATCCAGAAGTCAATCCTGACTGGGTTTTATCAGTTCAACAGAAATCATTCCATCACACACTGTGGGGGACAGCTTTGGGGCCCTGTAAACAGGTTACAGTGGTTAAAAAGGACTTGGTGGGATGGAAGTAAAGCTACTCATCTGGTGACTTTAACACAGGAGGACAAGATGCTTCTGAGACTCCATTTCCAAGCTAAGAGTGTGTGAAGTGGGAAGTTTGGAGGTGGTTTCCCACACGGCACCAAGTAATTCTCAGATATGGGCTGAGGGCCCTATAGCGAACTCAGTCCTGAAACTATCTACACAGAGACAGCATCGGATTCCACAGATCAAGGGTTCAGCCCTGCAGTCATCCATCCAATCATCTTTCTGTCCATCCACATACCCATCCATCTATCCACACATCGACCCATCCATCCACCCAATCATCTTCCTGTCCACCCGTCCATTCCAAACATCCACCCATCCATCCCTCCATCCACTTACTCACTTGTACTAGTTTTTCTGAGCTTTCTCAGCTCTTTCAGGTGGAATAAGCTGTCCTTGTCAATCCCTGTGCTCTGTCAAATCCCCCCCTTCTCTCCCATAATTACATTTCAGGCTCAGGTATTTGGGATCATGCATTTGGCTTCTTTTAAGCTGCTATCATTGCAATAATTTTGCAGCAGCAATAGAAAACTACAACACAGACTTTAACATGTTCACCAAGTCAAAACTACTGTCTGCCACATGGACGTTTCATTGCCGTTACATTGTTTTGGAGGGATGTAAAACTCCATAGGGAAGAGGTTTTTAAGAGAGCAAAGAAAATCACACCACAGAGCTGATGATGCTGGGGCTGCACTCCAAGTCCATGGTGGGTGTTTAAATCCCATAAACAAACACATGCATTGCACACATGCCACAACACTGCAAGCATGTGGGGGAGACAGGAAGGCTGGTCCTTTTCTCTTCAGGAGCACATGTGCTCCTTGTGCAGATGAGCCTTTGTCATTAGAGAGACAGCCTCAGTCACAGTCTAGAGACTTCTGCTGACGACCTTGCTCTCAGCCAAGAGAAACAGTGATCTATCGTTACTGCAGACCAGGATTCTCCTAATGATGTTTAATTTCTCAGCTCCTCTTACTTCTAATAGGAAGTCCAACAACAGCCACTGTTGCAGTGTAATTTAAACCTAGACTTTCCTTCTCTGTGATCAAGTCAATATCTTATGTCATTGGTCTTTCTTTCTTGCTAGTAATTATAGAAACTAACATATCATGTATCCAGACTGACCAGTCAGGGCAGGACTAAGCCCATTTAAGGGCCTGTCTCTTTACACAGAAACTGATAGAAAGAACCCCTCTCTCTTAGATTGGCTGATGGGTATATTCCCCAGGACTAGCATAAAAGGGGTCATTGATGGCCCTCTCTCTCATATGCAATCAGAATGTGGAATCAAAAGCTTCAAGGAAAGTATGCCCGAAATGAGACCTGTTGGAACTCTCCACAGTTGTGTGGCTAACTCTGCTGGTCTAGGGAACCCACCACTGACCTATTGGAAAAACAAAAAAGTGAACTCGGGTGGATAATTCCAGGAGAATTCAAGTGGACAAGGCCATCACACTGTCTGAAACAGATAAAGGAACATTATTAATGGGTTTTTTTTTTCTTTTTCCTTTTAGAGCTTTCCTCTAGAGACATAAAAATTCTTATCAAATAAAACCACCACAGTCCAACCATGACTGTGAGTATTTCACTTGAAAGAGTGTAGCAGATTTACCTGATTCACCATTTGTACAGAGGAAGGTTTGAGTATTAAAAGACTGACCAAAACCGAACTTGTCTCATACCACAGAAGTGTTCTGAGCAGACCCAGGTCCTGTACAATGAATTGATTACTACTCAACTGGGTGTGGGTGTGTGTGTGTGTGTGTGTGTGTGTGTTGAGGAGATATGTTTATTTTGTGGGTTGCAAAGACAAGGTTCTTGTTTTCAGGTGTTTTTGGTGTTTTTTTACTGACTTACCTGCTAGGATGATGTATAGTCCCTTTTTCTAGGGGCACATATTTCCACTTTATCTTTAAAAAAGTATTTTTAGCTTCCCATATTTAAGTTAAAGATACAAAATGCGCAGCACTAATTAGGGGAATTTGTGTTGGTTTTGCAAATACCACTCAATATGCCAGCAAATTTGGAAAACTCAGCAGTGGCCACAGGACTGGAAAAGGTTAGTTTTCATTTCAATCCCAAAGAAAAGTAATGCCAAAGAATGCTCAAACTAATGCACAATTGCACTCATCTCGCACGCTAGTCAAGTAATGCTCAAAATTCTCCAAGCCAGGCTTCAGCAATATGTGAACTGTGAACTTCCAGATGTTCAAGCTGGTTTTAGAAAAGGCAGAGGAACTAAGGAGCCTCTTGATGAAAGTGAAAGAGGAGAGGGAAAAAGTTGGCTTAAAGCTTAACATTCAGAAAACGAAGATCATGGCATCCGGTCCCATCACTTCATGGCAAATAAATGGGGAAAAAGTGGAAACAGTAGCTGACTTTATTTTTCTGGGCTCCAAAATCACTGCAGATGGTGACTGCAGCCATGAAATTAAAAGACGCTTACTCCTTGGAAGGAAAGTTATAACCAACCTGGACAACATATTAAAAAGCACAGACATTACTTTGCCAACAAAGGTCCGTCTAGTCAAGGTTATGGTTTTTCCAGTAGCCATGTAAGGATGTGAGAGTTGGACTATAAAGAAAGCTGAGTGCCGAAGAATTGATGCTTTTGAACTGTGGTGTTGAAGAAGACTCTTGAGAGTCCCTTGGACTGCAAGGAGACCCAGCCAGTCCATCCTAAAGGAGATTAGTCCTGGGTATTCATTGAAGAGACTGATGTTGAAGCTGAAACTCCAATACTTTGGCCACCTGATGCGAAGAGCTGACTAATTTGAAAAGATCCTGATGCTGGGAAAGACTGAGGACAGGAGGAGAAGGGGGTGACAGAGGATGAGGTGGTTGGATGGCATCACAGACACAGTGGACATGGATTTGGGTGGATTCCAGGAGTTGGTGATGGACAGGGAGGTGTGGCATGCTGCGGTTCATGCGGTCACAAAGAGTCTGACAGAAATGAGCAACTGAAATGAATTGAACTGAAAACATATGCCTGCCACGTGATATGTACTTTCAGCTCCACAAGGAAACTCAGGGCAATGAGCCCCATGTATAATTTGGCAATGACCATGAATCCTTGCCAAATACCATTAAAATTCCCTTCATCCTGCCATGTGGAACAATTTTCAATCCAAATGTTGATATCATAATATTTGGGGATTCTAATAATATTTAGATGCTATATTAATAAGAATTTTGATTTGCTAGTTGTATATAGCCAAAGTAAAACAAACACATGGAAAAGCCCTAAATTTAGTAACGTTAGTTAATTTCACATTCAACTATAACAATTTCCTCTCCACCGGAAACCATGCAAGAACCCTTTATGCCATGTGTGTTTGTGTACATGCGTGTGTGTGTGTACATGCATGTCTGTACATGTGTGTGTGTGTGTGTGTGTGTGTGTGTGTGTGGAAAGACAGTATTCAGAAGGGGCAGCTACTCACTGCAGTATCTCCTTAACCATTCCCTAACATTCACGCTTTCTAAAAAGGGCACCACAAAACAACAAAATAAAACCCAACATTTATAGAGTAAAGGAATGGGAGAGAGCTGTGTCACTGCTGGTAAAGATTCTTGCAAGAACCACGCAGGCAGAGCAAGTGCCAGCCCTCAGATCATGGCAGAAGGCGCTGTCATCAGCGAATCCGAGGGACACGCAGCACACAGGTTCTGGAGTCAGAAAACCTGGGCTCCTTTCCCAGTTCTTCAACTTGCAAACTCTGATCGTGGGAATGTATCTAAACTCTTAACTCCAGTTTCCGCTACAGAAAAAAAGTGACAGCAGTTTTGTCAGAAGATTCAGTATTTAAATAACCCACATTTCAAAGTGCCCAGGGCCTACTTAACGGGCAGAGAAGGCCTGGACCCACGCAGGTAGACAAATGATTGGCAGCTCTTCTCATTGCCAGGAGACCAGGAGACGGAGCCCAGCCTCCTGTGAGGAGCACCTTTGTCCCTGCCCTGGAGGAAGGGCTCACCTGACCCCTCTTTGCCAACAACATCACACAGAAGCAGAGCAAAGTTTTCCCTTTGAGACTCCCCAGTATAAAATAAAAAGGAGGGGTTTTTTTGTTTGGGTTTTTTGGTGTTGTGTTTTTTTTTTTTTTTTGACAACCATGGGGATACTTTTTCCCCTTAGATGTAGGAAAAATGTTTCTGACATTTAGAGTCAGGGAAATAAAGAATGTTCTCAGAAAAGCAGTAAGCGAGGAAGTGATCCGTTTCCACACTCGGTCCCAGAACATCCGTGAGGTCTGGAGACGCTGCAGGTGGGGCATGCTCGCTGGCGGCAGCAGGCGGGCTTGAGCTAAATGCGCCTGGTCCCAGGGGAAAGCGTACTCATATTTCAGTGTAAACTCCAGTGGAATCCAAATTCTAAAGCTCAACTTCCTCTGACTTTCTTTTTAAGTACTTCAGGCCCATCTTTGGCAAATCAAGCCCTTTCTAACAGACCCTGTCTTGGGACACAGAAAGCAAAGCAGCCGAGTTGGTAAAATCAATTACGAACAAATCAGACAAGAAAGCTTGTGAAATACCGAGTCTAGTCAGAGAGAGCCGATTCACTCACGGCCATCTTGTTTCATTCATAAAAACAGAGGTTTGTGTACTGGACCCAGCCTCTTTCACTCTCTCCACAGTTTAGGAGTGCTGGAAAAACACACTGGAGAAAGGAACAAAGGACGAAGTGACGCTGAAACCACGCTGAGCTGGAGCTCAGGAGTCAGTGAGTGTGTCTCTATCTTAATGTCATGACCATCGAATAAAAATATAATAATAAACAGCTAAACATGGCTTCTCACGGAGTGACGCAAGAGCTGGCGCACCAAAGATGTGAAGGGCAACACGTGGCTTCTCCCCTCCCCCTCCCTTTCCTCCTCCCCCTCCCCCACCTCCCTCTCCCCTCCCTCCACCCCCTTTTCAGTCTCTCTCTCCCTCTCCTTCTCCCCCTCCCTTTCCCAATTTCTGATGGAGGACCAGGGACATTAAGATCACACTCAAAACAGCCTAAAACTTTGCATCAAGTTTACTGTCATGAGCTGGTCTTTCAAAAAGGGTATCATTTGCTTTGATCCTAATTAGCTTTTTAAGCAAATCATTGAAATCCTTTATCTAAATGACAATAATAGTATAACAACAGGACTCCATTTGAACATTCACAGACCAGTTTTTAATGAGATGCTCCACATGATGTTATATAATATTATTTTTTGCTATAATGCTATTAAGATAAAAGATGCAGGCTAGGAAAAGTTGTTAGACCAAAAAAAATCTTGTTCTCATTTGCATTTCTTTGATTACTGCTAGTAATATATTCAACATGTGTTATTCCAAATATTTAACATCTCTGCATTTGCGCAGTCCACTTTTAATAAAACCAATAAACTATGAGATATCTGAGGTTCAGAACTATTCCTTATTCACTTTCAAATAGCCAGTGCTCAGCAAACTAAAGAGTGTATAAAAATCAGCTCTAAAATTATTTGCTGAATAACCTACATCATATTTTTAATCAAGTACTGTAAGGAAAAGGACAGAGTTCCGAGGAGCTTTCCTAGAGGACATCTTCCATCGAGACACGATGATTCATCAGATCTCCATGGACAGTTATTCCACCAGTTCCAAATTCACCATCTGCTTGTGTTAAAATTCTTAAAACCCAGAGATACCTGGTTCTCTGCCCAAGAGTTCTGTTTACCACGTCAAGGGAGAGAAACTTGGACTCAAAGGGTGGCTTTTTTCTTTCTTTGACAATTTTCTTAATTTCATGTTTTCATTTTAATAATCTATCTTCAGTTTATGGTAAGAACCAATAACAAGTTCAGTTAATAAATTGTAAATTCTATTTTCTTGAAACTACCACTTAGACTTGTTCACTGCCAGTCAGCTGGTGATGAGATAGCTAGTCTTCATTTTTCTGGGATCACAGACTGCACCTTGGTGACCTCACCCAAAGATGCTGTGCCTGTCCTATGAAAGGAACAGGGAATTCATAAAACCACTAAAAGAATCACTTCTAGGCATACCTATTCATCTCAAATTAAGTGGAAAATAATGGTAATAACAACAATGCTTGCAATGGTTCTGTAACACAAACCAGGGTGAGGAAACTGATGAACCTACTGGGCTAGGGCGCGGCTGCTCGGAGGACCCTCTGCCCATGGGATCCACGTGAGGCCTTCAGTTCAGCGTCCAGTGGCAGTTGGTCTCCTCTGCCCTTCAGAAGGCCGCCTTTGCCATCCCACAGCTCCTGTTGCTTTTGATGATGGTGGCCAGATAGGCAAAGCAGCCCTGGAATTCTGAAGAGCTTGGGTTGACTTCATCCACACTCCCCTTCTCTGGCCTTGGCCATGGTGTTTCCTCCTCGCTGTTTATTTCTTTGTTCTCTGGGCTCACTCAGGAGATGTAACTTCCCATTCCAATAGAAAATCTTTCTGTATTTCAACAACATCTGTCGATGCGTTTGAATGCTATTGTGCGGTGACAGAAAAGTGAAAGTGTTAGTTGCTCAGTCGTGTCCAACTCTTTGTGACCCCATGGACTGTAGCCCCCCAGGCTCCTCTGTCCATGGAATTCTCCAGGCAAAAATACTGGAGTTGGTAGCCATTCCCTTCTCCAGGGGATCTTTCTGACCCAGGGATCGAACCTGGGTCTCCTACACTGCAGGCAAATTCGTTACCTTCTGAGCCAGGGGGGGAATGGTTATAGAAAGATCAGTTCCAAATGTCTTTCCTTTTCCTGTAGATGCAGTTTTAACACAGGTTGCATCTGTATTATAACCATGTACTGGGTACTTTCATGTGACTATCTTGTTTAAACTTCACAGTGACCAATTCAGGTAGATATATTGAGTACTTTTTTGACAAGTAAGAAGACTCAACTCAAGGAGACTTTTGTTATTGTTATTCAGTCACTAAGTCCTGTTGGACTCTTTGCGACCCCACGGACTGCAGCATGCCAGACTCCTCTGTCCTCCACTATCTCTGGAAGTTTGCTCAAGTTCATGTTCATTGAGTACCAAGAGTCATTCTCTCAGTCACTGGTTTCAAACAGCAGCTTGGTTGATCTGTTGGGTCATGCTCTTTTATCAGATATGCGTGGTCTTCCTGTTTATTTAAATTTCTTGTTCAAGAGCAGGTTCCCTGGGGCTAGCATGAGAAAGTGTAAGGAATACTGGAGAGACCCCAGTTTTAGATGCAAATTTTTCACCCATCTGCTGTAAGACGGGAAAAGCATCCTCTCACTGGGCCTCCTTTCCGGTTACTCCTCCAGGACCATTTCTCACAGAAGAGTGTTGCTAGGGGTTCTGTCCTAAAGCCTCTTTCTATGCTTTCTAGGTACCCACATCTATTTCTGTAGTCAGTTCTATGATTCACAGTTCCCTTGCATCCAAATTTGTGGTTTCATTGCTGATTTCCTGCCTGGAATTCACACTCGTGTGTAGCTGCGGTCTTTATTCTTACCTTGCCTCTTCATAGAAAACTCAAAGTTATAATCTAAAAACCTAAGTTCCCACTTTCTCCCCCACAGCTTTGCTCCTTGTCTTTTGCCTCACATCCACAATCTCCACATAGTAATCAGCTCAGAAATAGTTATTCTGGAGTCCAGCAGATCCAGTGACCATCAACCCTAATAGTTCCATCTCCTAAATGTTACTAGATTCCATCTTTTTTTTTTTTTTTTCATTCCAATTGTCTCCACTCTAGTTCAAACACAGTAACTTTTTGCTACACTGGTGAAGCGCCTCCTGGATGGGGTTCCTAGTTCTGGCTCTGTGTCTATCTAATAATCCGCCATATATGATGGCTACTTCTCAGGTGGATCAGAATATGTTCTCCCTTCCTTGAAAATCCTTTATGGTTTTCAAAAGCTCTCAGGACATAGCATAAAAGGAACCACATATTTATAAGTGTTTTCATGATCTGGTCCCAACACCTCCTCAAACTTTCTCAAGATTTCTTTATCAGATTTAATTGAAACTATAAGACTTGAAACTATAAAACTCCTAGGAGCAAACATAGAAAAAAAGCTTCTTGACATTGGTCTGGGCAATGATTTGTTTTGGATATGACATCAAAAGTCCAGGCAACAAAGAGCAAAACTATCAAGAAAGATGACATCAAACTAAGAAGTTTCTGCACAGCAAGGGAAACCAACAATGAAGTGAAAAGGCAATGTACAGAACAGGAGAAAATATTTGCAAGACTGAGGGCAAGAGGAGAAGGTGGCAACAAGGGATGAGATGGTTGGATGACATTACTGACTCAATAGACATGAGTTTGAGCAAACTCTGAGAGTTAGAGAAGGACAGGAAAGCCTGAGGCGCTGCAGTTCATGGAGTCACAGAGTCGGACACGACTTGGCAGCTGAACAATAACAACAACAAACTTTCAGACCATAGCATGCATTTAAAAATTTACAAAGAGAATAATTTCATATTGCATGTTCTTCACATGTACATACACCCACACACAGAGCAAAGGGACACAGGAAACTTTAAGAGATGATGGGCATGCTTGGTACCTTGATAGTGGTGATGCTATCCCTGATACATGCATATGTCCAAATGCATCAGAATGTATATATTAAATGTGCGATTTTTCATCTGTCAGTTATGCCTTAATAAAGTTGTAAAATTGGAGAAGGAAATGGCAACCCATTCCCACAATCTTGTTTGCAAAATCTCATGGACAGAAAAGCCCGGTGGGTCGCAAGAGTTGGACGTGACTTAGGAGCTAAACCATCACCAGCACTCTAGTTGTAAACATTTTTTAAGAGAAAATAAAGCATTATTTTAGCCAAATGAATGTAATCTGAGTGTCCCAGTGCAAGTGCTATGCTTTCAGCTCACTTTTCCCACCCCTGCACTCTTTGACCAGAATGGACCCCTCATCATTCAGATTTCAGAATATGCATCATTTCTTCACATAAAACTTCTTTATCCCTCAAGTTTGGGTCAGGTTCCACATGTATACATCCCATTACACTCTGCAATTTCCCCAAATATGTAAGCACAGAAGCAAGCAGCTGTAGAGTCTGTGCTACTTCCCTTCTGGGTGTCAAGTTCCATTTCTTTAGCACAGTGTAGACAATGGCATCAACATAGAAGGCAGTTCACAGATAGCTGTTGAAAGACACACTGAACACGTTTCCACTAATTTCATATCTTTAATTTTGAAGGAAACTCTGTTCTCCAGAGCTGACTCTTTCATCTCTCTTACTTTGTAAAATTACACATTGGCTATATCTTAGCAGAGTCATGTATGTCTTGAAAAGAGATATAAGATTCTAGGGCAGTGAATTTTAGCACTTCACTTTACAAAAAAACACACGGCTAGACTAAAAAAGGAAAAGCTGTTTTCAACGTGCTGTAGCATTCCTGAACTAGATATCTATAGCATGCAATATTGCAGAGTCTTACACTCATCATCGACATTTTCTGTGTAGGCTGAATTTTTTAAAATCAGAACTATTTTAGGCATGGGGATTTTTTTCCTGGTAATGAAGCAGATTCTGTGAAGATTTAAAGTTCCTTTTTGGCTGTAAATGATGCAGCTTTGGGAACTATTTGGCATTGAAACTATGTGGTTCAATGTTCAATGATTCTTTTCTCATGACTCTTCTAGAAGCTCTAAAATGTTTTTGGGAACTGCTCTAGGCACAAAGCATCATATATTTGTGTGCCATTCTTCAAAGAGGTTTGTGTAATGACAGCTTGATTCTTCAGACTGCCCAAGGGTTCGGTTCAGTTCAGTCGCTCAGTCGTGTCCGACTCTTTGCGACCCCATGAATCGCAGCACGCCAGGCCTCCCTCCCTGTCCATCCCCATCTCCCGGAGTTCACTCAGACTCATGGCCATCGAGTCAGTGATGCCATCCAGCCATCTCATCCTCGGTTGTCCCCTTCTCCTCCTGCCCCCAATCCCTCCCAGCATCAGAGTCTTTCCCAATGAGTCAGCTCTTCGCATGAGGCGGCCAAAGTACTGGAGCTTCAGCTTTAATCGTCTTATTTTTACTTTTTAAAGTAATTTTGTTCTATTATGTAGTTCAATTATTTTTTTCTGGCAAAGTCCAATCTCAACCATCTTTTATTATTTCCATCTTTTTCCTCATCATTTGCTTTTATTTTGAAGTTTTGGGGAAACATCTTTTAAAGAAGAAAATAAGCTGAATGAAGGCATCTGGATCACTTCCATCTCAAAAAAATAAAAAAAAAAAGACGACAGATTCTGAGCTCATTAAAACAAAACTCTTGAGTTTTCCTATACTGGACTCAATTTTCAGTTGAGACTTCTCAACTCAGAAATGTATTTAGCACCATCACTTTCATGTTCTCTTCATTTTAACCTATTTGAGAGAATGATTAAACATAGTTAGACTTCTTCCTTCTATTAAGGAATAGTATTTCTCTCTTTAAAAAAAGAATGCAGGGCTTTCTTTTTTTCTACTTTTAAAGAAATGCATGTGTGACTCATATTAGCATTTCCATTGAGAAAAACTTTTAAAAAGGTAAAAGCATCAAAGAGCTATAGAAATAGGTAAATTTATGAAATCAAATCTCAGAAAAACTGAGGCATAACTGAGAGTAAATTCCACCTCTCTTTTGCATTGAAGGCAATTGCCTTTCCTGAAGAAACATCAGTGAAACTAGAAAGAATCTGAGGACTTAACAGGGTAAGAGAAATTGAAAGCAACTAGTTAGAAAGAATCATGATATGGCACCAATTAAATGGGTGCCTGGGGGGATCACCCTCAATTGTAAGCATGCTGGATGTTGAGTTCTGACTTTCTTCTGGTGTGCAGTATTCATCCTCATTCCTTTCTGCATTCTTCTCTTTATTTTAGAGTCAGGAAACCTGGAGATTTCTTTTCCAAGAGTCTCTCATCCAGCAGGGGTCCATTTTAGATTCTGTCAAATCAGCAGAAAGAATGCCTGTACCAGAGTCCCAAGAGCTGCGAGGCTTTTTCCCAGAAAGTACCTACATCTTTGCTGCAGGCGACTTACGTCACTCATAACAGTGTCCAGGGAGTCCTGACACTTCCTGATTTCCACATGCAATCCAGGTCCTGCCTTCCCTATGGTTGCCCCAGCCCTTCTGACGACGATGGCTTTATGAGGACAGATGTCTCTTAAATCATCAGAGTAGCATTTGTTCTCCTTACTCCTAGTTGATACAGCGAAAGAGAACCAGAAGTAAGCATGCGCTTGAGTGAACGCACACCACCAAATTGTGTCCACTGACTGGTCCAGAGAATTTGCCATTTAGCAGTTGCAGATTGTCTCGACTCTCAGCATCCCACACCCCTGCCCAACACCAGAGGGCAGAATAAAATTTAAATCTGCATCTTCAGCCTCAAATTATCTCTGAAAATTATCTTCCAAATCAATACATAGTCAAAGATATCCAAGCACAAGTAAACAAGACTCTGTGTGTTAGAATAACCGGAAACAACAAAAGCAATGGAGAAAATTTTTTTAAAAAACTGACAAAACTCTGATGAGACACAAAAATAAAATAGGAAAGACAAAACCAGAAATTGCAGGAAAAAAAAAAAATAGGACATCTCTAGGAATTCTGCAGCAATTCAAAAGATAGTAAGATATTATAAGCCACTTTATTTCAAGAAGTGTGAAATGTTAGATAAAAAGGACAAACAAAACTCAGTAAAGAAGAGACACACCAAATATTCCTCAAAACAGTCACAAAATGGAATCAATGAATTTTCCCCACCACCATCACACACACACATCATAACAACCAGTCTCAGGCTCAGATTCAGGTGGTTTGAGCTGTTTGATAAAGCTTCTTTGAAGTCACTCTGAGTCAGAGAACTGAAAAACTGAGTCAGAATTATGTTCAAATTTTAACAAATAAAAAGACATTGCATGTCTGATGGAATGGCAAAATATATGAAAATATCTGCATTATGAAACATCATATCCAAACGAACCTGTTAGGATCGTCCCCTAGCAACCAGACAAAAGTATCTTACTAAACAACACCTCTGATTACACTGCAGGAATAGGGGAGATGTGATTATGTCATCTCTAACAGGAGTTTGAAGTTGTGATACTTAAGATACTAATTATTTTCACACACACATAAAGCAACCAAACCGTCTCATGGGGAACTGTGAGATATTTAGAACACCAATTTAAAGCTGTTTACATCTAATGAGGGAATGGTTCAGCCCTGTGGACATAGAGCCTATTAAATGTGTACTGCAGCAAACCCTTCCCACAATTTCAGAGCTGTGAATGTTCTTGGCATCAAGCACAGGAACTTAAGAACTCAAGGGGAAAATCACTCAATCAGCTCTGTTTTTTTAAAGGCATACACGTCAACTTTGAAATTAACACTTTCAACTCAACTATAAAAAAAGTGAGAAAGACAGAAATGATGTGTTTATAATACTTTTACGACCATGACAAAACAGACTAATTCAGACCAAAACAGTGAGCGAGACTTTGCCCATTTATAACAGAAAGAAAGTTTGGGGGCCACAGGAGGAAACTGAACATTAATATATTGAGCATTTGTGTTTGGTTCATTAGGAGATTGATTAAGCAACTCTGCAGCCATTTCCTGTGGATGCTATAAAAGTTGGAGAAAGGATGAGGTCTTAACTTCGACTTGAAAGAGGGCCACCAAGTTCAAATGCTGACTCTGAAACAGTCTTGCCATAGGACCCTGGAGAAATAATCTATAACTCACTTGCCAAGTCTTCAGAAGGCAGTTTTAAGTGCGTTTAAACTCTTAAGATATGAAAGCTGGAGACCATACAATCCCCATGTTTTATAGAGCAGCAAAGTGATGCCCCAAAGCAGTAAGTTAGCATTTACACCAAGATCCTTTTTCTTATAATTTTTTACTCACCAGTAAGGATTTAAGCTCAGCTAAAGACTTTCAGACAATATATATATATATATACATACACACATGTTTATAAACCTAGCATTATGATTTATTGGATCCTTTTAGCTATAATAGTGGTACTTTATATGCATTATCTAATTTAAGTGTCAATACACGCATTTTATACTATTCAAATTAAAAGAAGGAACAGTGAAACTCAGAGAAAGTACCACTTTGCTTAAATTCACACAAGTTGGTTTCAGAAAGGAAACTCAAAGAATTTTCTGCCTTTACTCTGTTCACTGAAAGTGAAGTGAAAAAGTTCAAGTATTAGGTTATCCATGTAATTTTTTGACAGGTTTCTTAATTTCTCTGGAATTTTGATAGGAATTTTACTATATCTATGTATCAATTTGGGAGAGTGATTTTTAAAAAGCTGGATTATCCCAATTTATGGCCATGGTGTATCTCCCCATTTATTGAGGTCTATATTTGCTTCATCAATGTTTCACAGTTTCGTAATTTTCAATATTGAGGTTTTGCATTTTTGTTAATTTTATTTCTAGGTATTTATGCATGTTCAGGCCACCTCATGCAAAGAGTTGACTCATTGGAAAAGACTTTGATGCTGGGAGGGATTGAGGGCAGGAGGAGAAGGGGACAACAGAGGATGAGATGGCTGGATGGCATCACTGACTCGATGGCCATGAGTGTGAGTGAACTCCGGGAGTTGGTGATGGACAGGGAGGCCTGGCGTGCTGTGATTCATGGGGTCGCAAAGAGCTGGACATAACTGAGCGACTGAACTGAACTGAACATGCTTGCTATAAATCAACATTCACATTATTTTTAATTTGTAGTCAGCATAAATAAATATACATATTCTTGTATGGTTGTTTATCAGCTATAGAAATGTATTTTAAGTACCTTACCATCTTCTATGTGAATATATATGTCATTTGCAAAGGCAATTTTATTGTCTTTTTTATTTTTATTTTATTTTTATTTTATTGTCTCCTTTCCTAAATTTTTTATATTGTATTTCTTTTCCATTCCTTACTGCACTGGCCATAACCTCAAGTATATTGTTGAATAGAAGAGATGAGAAGGGGATATACTTGACTTATGCCTCATTTTAATGGGGACGTGGCATTGCTGGGTCATAAGGCAGTTCTATTTGCAATTTTTTAAGGAATCTCCACACTGTTCTCCATAGTGGCTGTACTAGTTTGCATTCCCACCAACAGTGTAAGAGGGTTCCCTTTTCTCCACACCCTCTCCAGCATTTATTGCTTGCAGACTTTTGGATTGAAGCCATTCTGACTGGTGTGAAGTGGTACCTCACTGTGGTCTTGATTTGCATTTCTCTAATAAAGAGTGACATTGAGCATCTTTTCATGTGTTTGTTAGCCATCTGTATGTCTTCTTTGGAGAAATGTCTATTTAGTTCTTTGGCCCATTTTTTGACTGGGTCATTTATTTTTTCTGGAGTTGAGCTGCATAAGTTGCTTGTATATTTTTGAGATTAGTTGTTTGTCAGTTGCTTCATTTGCTATTATTTTCTCCCATTCAGAGGCTCCTGCTATGAATTATGTCAGAGAGTGTTTTGCCTATGTTCTCCTCTAGGAGTTTTATAGTTTCTGGTCTTACATTTAGATCTTTAATCCATTTTGAGTTTATTTTTGTGTGTGGTGTTAGAAAGTGATCTAGTTTCATTCTTTTACAAGTGGTTGACCAGTTTTCCCAGCACCACTTGTTAAAGAGACTGTCTTTACTCCATTGTATATTCTTGCCTCCTTTGTCGAAGATAAGGTGTCCATAGGTGTGTGGATTTATCTCTGGGCTTTCTATTTTGTTCCATTGATCTATATGTCTGTCTTTGTGCCAGTACCATACTGTCTTGATGACTGTGGCTTTGTAGTAGAGCCTGAAGTCAGGCAAGTTGATTCCTCCAGTTCCATTCTTCTTTCTCAAGATTGCTTTGGCTATTCGAGATTTTTTTGTATTTCCATACAAATCTTGAAATTATTTGTTCTAGTTCTGTGAAAAATACCACTGGTAGCTTGATAGGGATTGCATTGAATCTGTAGATTGCTTTGGGTAGTATACTCATTTTCACTATATTGATTCTTACGATCCATGAACATGGTATATTTCTCCATCTATTAGTGTCCTCTTTGATTTCTTTCATCAGTGTTTTATAGTTTTCTATATATAGGTCTTTAGTTTCTTTAGGAAGATATATTCCTAAGTATTTTATTCTTTTCATTGCAATGGTGAATGGAATTGTTTCCTTAATTTCTTTTTCTACTTTCTCATTATTAGTGGATAGGAATGCAAGGGATTTCTGTGTGTTGATTTTATATCCTGAAACTTTACTATATTCATTGATTAGCTCTAGTAATTTTCTGGTGGAGTCTTTAGGGTTTTCTATGTAGAGGATCATGTCATCTGCAAGCAGTGAGAGTTTTACTTCTTCTTTTTCAATTTGGATTCCTTTTCTTTCTTTTTCTGCTCTGATTGCTGTAGTCAAAACTTCCAGAACTACGTTGAATAGTAGTGGTGAAAGTGGGCACCCTTTTCTTGTTCCTAACTTTAGGGGAAATGCTTTCCATTTTTCACCACTGAGGATAATGTTTGCTATGGGTTTGTCATATATAGCTTTTATTATGTTGAGGTATGTTCCTTCTATTCCTGCTTTCTGGAGAGTTTTTTTCTCATAAATGGATGTTGAATTTTGTCAAAGGCCTTCTCTGCATCTATTGAGATAATCATATGGCTTGGATGTGTTCAGTAATTAGGCTTAATGATTACTATAGTAAGAGTTATTTTGTAGATGCTATTTATCAGGCTGAAGAAGTTTTCTTCTGTTCCTAGCTTGTGAAGAATATTATCATGAGTAATTTCAATTTTGTCAAGTAATTTTTCTGCATTTATTTACATATATGATTTTTCTACTGTATGTTGTTAATTAACTACTTTATGTTGAATTGACTAATTTTCAAATGTTAAACCAGTGTTGCTCTCTACTGGGTATATATGGCTTGATTAGACTTGCTAATATTTTATAATGCATTTTTTTGTGTCTAACTTCAGGAAAGATCTTTATTTATAATTTCTTCCCTTGCAATGTTCCTGTAGAACTTTAGAACGACAGCATTTCTGGCCTCCTTAAATAAGCTTTTTAAAATTTTTTTCTATGATTTTCCCATTTTCTGTTTCTTTCAGTTCTCCTATCTTTTCCATTTATTTCCTTCTAATTACTTTAATTACAATATATTAATCGCTTTGCTTACTCTTTCTTCTAACTTCTTAAAATAGAAATAAATGATTTTAAATGATTTTGTTTTTTAATATGGACTTTACAAACTATACATTTTTCTCAACATTTATTGTCCCTATTCATTATAATTTTCATTATGTTTTAGCTCAAAATACGTATGAATCTCTTGTCCTTTCATTGTGATCTAGAGCTGATTTATAAATGTATCTTTTAAGTTTCCAGTTATTTGTATAGTTTTTACATCTTATTTTTTATTGTTTTCTTAATTTAGTTTTGCTGCGTTTTGTTGATTTATGATTTAGTTTTGTTATATAATATATATAACAGCATACAGTATATACTATATAGCTTTAGTATACGTGCTATTAGTGGCACGTGCAGGAGCTGGTTTGTTCTGATTTGAGACGATTATTACATATTCAGAATTTTGTGCATATGTACTCAGTTGCTAGGTCATGTCCCACTCTTTGTGACCCCATGGACTGTAGCCTACCAGGCTCTTCTGTTCATGGAATTTTCCAGGCAAAAATACTGGAGTGGGTTGCAATTTTCTCCTCCAGGATTTTAGCAAGCTTAAAATTGGACTTGCCATGGGAATCCACAACACTTCAAGTTAGGGCTTTTGTTTGTTTCTTGAAAAACTAGTTTAATAGGCAAAAAGAAACACAGTATCTCAGTATTTGATATTTTTTGGATGTATCTTATGGCCCTACACGAGGTCTTATCATGGCTTCTAGTCCATGTGCCCTTAAAACAGGTGTGTCAGTCCTCAGTGCTATACATACACACACTTCATGCACACTGGTTAACACTGTATACAGACTTTCTGTGTATTTATAATTCTTTAGGTCAAATATTAAAAGACAATATTATAACTTCCAGTGTGGATTTCTCTTATTTCTTACTTAAATTTTGTCATTTAATTTCCTCTTTATGCTGGTAATACTTGTTTTTAAACCTAACTAGTTTATTAATGGAGGCACAGCAGTAACATTTGCATAAAGTATTTTCAAGTGATTTCACTTCACAGTTCTCTGTTTCTGTTTAGAGCATCTATGTGTACAGAATGTATTTGGGGCTTGATTTTTGTACCTTTTCTGAAATTTTCTACCTTTTAATGAAAATTTGCATTCAAAGCAGTCATTGGTAGATTTGGGGTTATTTCTACAATCTTGCTATTTGTTTTCCAGCTTTGTTTTCTGTCTTTTCTCCTTGTTCCTCTTTCCCCACATTCTTTTAGATTAAGTGAGCTAACTTAATAGTAATTCTAATTTCTGTATAGATTTTTGAACTACCCATCTTTATAAGCAAACAAAAAAATGCTTAGGTATTAATACCTAGTTCTCTTCTACCTTATAGAGTCTATTTTAAGTTAGGCATGGTATTATTTATGTAAAATGTTATAGGATTTATAATATTAAATTCTACTTTCCCAATAGTTTGTGTCATTATTTTTGTATACTTTACCTCTAAATATGTACTCCCAATAAAATGTTATATCTGTGTTATATGTCAATTGTCTTTCAAAGCAAAAAAGTAATCTTTTATATTCATCCACTCATCATTTTCAGTGTCCTCCATTTATTTGGGCCGTAATTTCCATATGGTATAGTTTCCTTTAGTCCTTGGGAATTTTCTTTAGCATTTATTGTAGTCTGTATATTGCTTGCAATAAATTCTCTCAAGGTTTTTTTCTTTAACTTTTTAACTGAATAGGTATATATTTCTTCTCACTTTTGAAGAAAGGGAATTTGAAGAGTTTTATTTTTCTTTTCCCTCTCAGCACTTTAGATATCTTTTGGCATCCCTGTTCTTGATGAAAAGTCATCCATCATTTATATCATTTTTCTTCTGCATAAAATGTGTCAATTGTCTTCTGCAGCTTTTAAGATTATCTCTTTAGCTTTTACATGCAACAAATTGACTAAAATATGCCAAGGTTTCTTAGTTTTGTATTTCACATTTCTATTTGTTTGGACATATTTACATTTTGTATATATTGCAGTTGAGCTTCTTGGCTTTGAAAACTGACTTTTGAAATTTAATTTAGTATAATAGGCCTATTATAATTCAAAATATTTTTTCTGACTCACATGTTTCTGTTCCTTTCTGTGTTGTTATTATTCTGTTGCTCAGTGTCCAACTTTACAACCCCATGGAGTGCAACATGCCGGGTTTCCCTATATTTCACCATCTCCCAGAGTTTGCTCAAACTCACATCCACTGAGTTTTCTTTCCTTTCCTATGGACCTACAATTACACAGATGCTAAATCATTGGTTACTGTAGCCCTGGATCAGCCCCCATTATTTTTCTTCTGTTTTTCTTATTGTATGAATTATTTTTATCTGGCTACATGTTCAATAATAACTTGTTCAGCAGTATCCAATATGATGTCAGGTTCACCTGTCAAAATTTCTATTTCAAATACTGTATATAAAACTACTGAATTTTAATATGTTTTTTTGATACTTTCATTTATCTTCTATGGCCCCCAATCTATTTTCTAATTATATTATTCTAATAGTTTCTAAATTAAAGGATCTGCCTACAATGCAGGAGACCCAGGTTCAATCCCTGGGTCGGGAAGATCCTCTGGAGAAGGATATGGCAACCCACTCCAGTACTCTTGCCTGGAAAACCCCATGGACAGAGGAGTGTCGTAGGCTACAGTCCATGGGGTCGCAGAGTCGGACACGACTGAGCGACTTCACTTTCTTTCTTTTCTTTAAGTCTTTAAGCATACTTATAAGACAGACTGGGCTTCCCCAGTGGCTTAGCTGTAAAGAATCCACTTGCAAGTAGTGAGAACAAGACGGTGGAGGGACGGTGGAGGAGTAGGTGGATGTGGAGTACATCTCTCTCCACAGATACATCACGAATACACCTTCAGACACAGAAGTGCATGCAGAACACCAGCTGAGAGCAGACAGGAGTACCTGACCAATGGAAAAGAATATGTAGAACCATGAAAAATGTGGAAGGATGAAGGAACTAGGGGGGAAAACAGGAGTGTTAGGACTGGACCTGCTCTTGGCAGGTGGGGGAATTGAAGCAGGGGTCCAATCCCCACATCGGGGCAGTTGTCTGAGTCAGATGAGAAATATTTAACGCTAAGAGTGAAACAGCTGATCTGGGGAAGCCTCAGTGGGATGAGAATCAGACAGTCCTTGCCGCAGCCATACATACTCTGGACAGGGATGCAGGTCCCCTGGAAGGTGCAGAAGCTGGGAGCTGGAGCTTAGGGATTGTGGAGAAATCCCAGGGCGAGGGCTACTGTTGACCATGGAGAGATGGATTGAGGGGAGGTGAAGAAGGAGACTGTGGTGGGAAATGTCTGTGGAGGAGAACCAGGCAGCCATGGAAGCAAGGCAATACTGCCAAGTCACACATAGTGGGTGAAGCCAGCATCATAGCCTCTCTCCCCAGCATGCCAGAATCGGCCGCTAAACAATAGAGAGACTGGCCCACCAAACGCCTGACGCACTGAACTACAGAGCAGGACCCCACCCAAGGTGCTACTTTAAGTGCCTGACAAACTGAACAACAGAGAAGGACCCCAGGAAAGGGAGCCCTCTAAGTGCCTGAACAGGTGGAGCTACAAAGAAAGACTGGCCAAAGAGGCCCTGTGATTGCCAGCTACAAGAGGCTCGAAAAAAGACTGCTGCTGCTGCTAAGTCGCTTCAGTCATGTCCAACTCTGTGCAACCCCACAGACAGCAGCCCATCAGGATCCTCTGTCCCTGGGATTCTCCAGGCAAGAATACTGGAGTGGGTTGTCATTTCCTTCTCCACGAAAAAAGACTGAGAAGGCCATAACTCCTGTGGTGGAGGCAGTCTGCGTCCCTGCCCACTTGGTGCCGCCAGGGTCCCTGCAAGCCAAGCAGCTGCACCACCTTCACACTCAACTCTCACTGGGGCAGAGCTGCCACTGGCAAAAATTCTTGCGTCTATGTGCTCAGGGTCACTTCAGTTGTGTCCAACTCTTTGCGACCCTGTAGACTGTGGCCTGCCAGGCTCCTCTGTCAGGGAGGACAGTTCTCCAGGCAGGAACACTGGAATTGGCCAATACTGGTTGCCATACTCTTCTAGAGCACTGTATTTCCTGCTGCCCTAGCCACCAATCCCACTGAGTACCTGGTGCACCAGAACCCCTGTGACCCAAGCAGCTGCACCACCTCCACAACTCACAGGGGCCAACCCAAGTCCTCAGGGCAGCTTCAGGAGCAAACCCCAGTGAACAACCCACATGCAGAGGTGGAAATAAAACCACAATTGAAACCCAGGGGCAGTGTGGCTAAGGAAAAAGACCCAAAACCTTCCCGTTAGCTGTAAAAGTTGCAGATTAAATCCACATGATCAACTAGGCAGACTCTGCGTCTATGGAATATATAAAAGGGCACTGAGAGCTCCCACAAAAGAAAACACATCAGTTCTGATAGCTGTGGACATTGGAGGCAAGAACACACAGGAGCAGGACCAGATTAGAGTCTGAGCTGCCCTCACAGCAGGTCCAGAGACCAGCATAGTGTTGGAGGGCATCCTAGGGAGGGGAGGTGGACTGTGACTCCCAGGGAGGGAAAGGACTCTGACAGCAGTGACTCAAGAAAAAATATTTATTAATTATTCTTATATTTTGACTTGTTCTGTAGATTCTTTTTCCCCTCTGTTGTCTATTTTATTGGCACTATGAAATTGAATTAAGCTTTTGAGCTTTTTTTCTTCTCTCAGTCACATTTTTTATTGTTACAAACTTCTGTCTCTACATTGGGCTTTTGCAATTTTGTGGATTTTTTTTTCCTCCTTTTTAAATTTTTTAACCTATGATTTTTTCTACATTTATTCCCTCGTTTGCTTTCCCTACTGTTCTTTCCCCCTTGCAGTTAACCTTTAACATATATAAATCTTCTGTATCTACCTGCTTAATTTTGCATATCTAGTCTTTCTTTTCATATTTGTTAGTTTTATTTTCATTGCTTTATTCCTCAGTTGGCACCTCGCTTCAGCTTTGTTGTGCAGTTTGTACTTTACTTAGTTTTGTTCTTAACTGGCAGATAGAATTTTTGGTTCCCTTTGTTCACTGGGTCACTCTACTGAGTACCTGGCAGCACTGGATACTCAGTCTATTGTACTTTTTGTTGGACTGTTTTGATTTCGCTTATAGTTGTATATGTATACGTGTGTACTCAGTCACGTTTTTTATTTTTGTTATAAACATCTGCCTCTACGTTGGGCTTTTGCAGTTCTGTGGAGTTTTCCCCTTTTTTTCCTGTTTTCTTTCTTCTGTGTTTTTTTTTTCTTTTCTCTTTTTTATAATTTTATTTTTTAAACCTATTACTTTTTTTCTACATTTATTCTTCTATTTGCCTTTTCTACTGTTCTTTTCTCCTTGAAGTTAATCTTTAATGTATATACATCTTCTTCATCTACCTCTATTTAACTTTGCATATCTATTCTTTCATTCTTTTCTTTCCTCTCAACATATTTGTTAGTTTGGTTTTCATTGCTTTATTCCCCACTTGGCACCTTACTTTAGTGTTGTTTTCCTATTCGTGCTTTAGTTGGTTGTATTCTTAACTGGTAAATACAATTTTTGATTTCCTTTGTTCACTGGGTCAATCTACTGTACTTTATTTTTGTTGGACTGTTTTGACTTTGCTCATCTGTGTATATGTGTATATTTCATTATTTTCATTATTATTTGCCTGATTTTGTAACTGCCATTTGTCTAGGGCTCACCTTTGGTTTCTCATTTTTGGATTTTTGTTTTAATATCACTTAATGCCATAACAAACCACTTGTGACCATAGATCAAGCCTTTGGAGTGGAAGCACTGACCCCAAGACCCTAGACTACCAGAGAAATAAGTATCAAATAGTGAAAACTCACACAAAGGAAACCACTTGAATATAAGACAGGACATCACCCAACCACCAGTAGCACTCTGTGCAGGATGCCTCATCTAAACAACAAACAAAACAAAAATACAAACTCAATCATTAGCAGACAGGATTACCACCTCAGTCAGCCTTGCCAATCACAGGAAAAACAAACAAACAAGCAACAACTCAGCACAAATCTCACTCTACACAAAGCTTACACAATCACTGGACCAGCCTTAGGAGGGCAGAAACCAAAAGAAAGAAAGAATTCAACCTTAAAGCCTGGGAAAATGTGACTTCAAACACAATAAGTTCAAAAAAAAAAGAAAAGAAAAGGCAGAGAGGTACTACACAAATGAAGGAACAAAATAGAAAAACAGAAGTCCAAATAAATGAAGAGGAAATAGTCAAACTACCTGAAAAAGAATTCAGAATAATGATAGTAAAGATGATAAAAAAAAAAAACCTGAAGACAAAATGGGCAAAATACAAGAATCAATTCATAAAGACATAGAAGAATTAAAGAGTAAACATACAGATACAAACAACAGTTACTGAAATTAAAAATACTCTAGATGTACTCAACAGCGGAATATCTGAAGGAGAATAAATCAGTGAGCTGGAAGATAAAATGGTGGAAATAACTTCTGAAGAGCAGAATAAAGTAAAAAGAATGAAAAGAACTGAGGATAGTCTTAGAGACCTCTGAGACAGTATCAAATGCAAGAACATTTGAATTATAGGGTTCCCAGAAGAAGAGAGAAAGAAAGGGTATGAGAAAATTGAAGAGATTATAGTTGAAATTTTTCCCCAACACTGAACAGGAAATAGTAAATCAAATCCATGAGGCACAAAGAGTCCCATACAGGATAAACCCAAGGAGAAACACACCAAGACACATACTAATCAAACTAACAAAGACTAAACACAAAGAATATTAAAAGCAGCAAAGGAGAAGCAACAAGTGATATACAAGCGAAACCCCAAATGCTTAACAGCTGATCTTTCAGCAGAAACTTGGCAGGCCAGAAGTGAAAGACAGGATATATTTAAAGTATTGAAAGGGGAAAATCAACCAAGATTACTGTACCTGGCAAGAATCTCATTCAAAATTAATGGAGAAATAAAAAGTTTCTCAGACAGGCAAAAGTTAAGAGAATTCAGTACCACCAAACCAGCTTTACAACAAATGTTAAAGGGACTTATATAGTCAAGAAATACAAGAGAAGAAAAAAAGATCTACAAAATCAACCCCAAATAATTAAGAAAATGGTAATAAGTACATATATGTCAATAATTACTTTAAATGTAAATGGATTAAATGCTGCAACCAAAAGACACAGACTGGCTGAATGGATATAAAAATAAGACCCATGTATATGCTGTCTACAAGAAACCCATTTCAGACCTAAAGATATATATAGACTGAAAGTGAGAGGATGGAAAAATATATTCCATGCAAATGGGAAGCAAAAGAAAGCTGGAGTAGCAGTCCTCATATCAGACAAAACAGACCTTAAAACAAAGAAGATTACAGGAGACAAGGAAGGATACTACATAATGATCAATGGATCAATCCAAGAGGAAAACATAACAATTGTAAATATGTACGCACCCAACATAGGAGCACCACAATACATAAGACAAACACTAACAGACATAAAAGGAGAAATTGACAGTAACACAGTAACAGTAGATTTTAACCCCCTACTCAGGCCAATGGACAGATCATCAAAACAGAAAATTAATAAGGAACCACAAGTCTTAAATGATACATTAGATGAGATGGATCTCAGAGTACATCATAAGAAATGCTGGACTGCAGGAAGCACAGGCTGGAATCAAGATTGCTGAGAGAAATATTAATAACCTCAGATATGCAGATGACACCACCTCTATGGCAGAAGGTGAAGAAGAACTAAAGAGTCTCTTGATGAAAGTGAAAGAGGAGAGGGAAAAAGTTGGCTTAAAGCTCAACATTCAGAAAACTAAGATCATGGCACCCGGTCCCATCACTTCATGGAAAATAGATGGGGAAACAGTGGAAATAGTGTCAGACTTTATTCTTTTGGGCTCCAAAATCACTGCAGATGGTCACTGCAGCCATGAAATTAGAAGATGCTTACTCCTTGGAAGGAAAGTTATGACCAATCTAGACAGCATATTCAAAAGCAGAGACATTCCTTTGCCAACAAAGGTCCACCTAGTCAAGGCTATGGTTTTTCCAGAAGTCATGTATGGATGTGAGAGTTGGACTGTGAAGAAAGCTGAGCGCCAAAGTTGATGCCTTTGAACTATGGTGTTGGAGAAGACTCTTGAGAGTCCCTTGGACTGAAAGGAGATCCAACCAGTCCATTCTAAAGGAGATCAGTCCTGGGTGTTCTTTTGGAAGGAATGATGCTAACGCTGAAAGTCCAGTACTTTGGCCACCTGATGCGAAGAGCTGACTCATTTCAAAAGACCCTGATGCTGGGAAAGACTGAGGGCAGGAGGAGAAGGGGATGACAAAGGATGAGATGGTTGGATGGCATCACTGATACAATGGACATGGGTTTGGGTGGACGCTGGGAGTTGGTGATGGACAGGGAGGCCTGGAGTGCTGTGGTTCATGGGGTCACAAAGAGTCAGACACAACTGAGTGACTGAACTGAACTGATATCTTCAGGACATTCCATTCAAATGCAGAAGAATATACGTTCTCCTCAAGTGCACTGGTCAGAATGGCCATCACCAAAAAGTCCACAAACAATAAATGCTGGAGAGGGTGTAGAGAAAAAGGAACACTCTTGCACTGTTGGTGGGAATGTAAATTGATATAGCCACTATGGAAGATGGTATGGAGATTCCTTAAAAAGCCAGGAATAAAACCACCATATGACCCAGCAATCCCTCTCCTAGGCATACAGCCTGAGGAAACCAAAACTGAAAGAGACACATGTATCCCAGTGTTCACTGCAGCACAATTTACAATAACTAGAACAGGGAAGCAACCTAGACGTTCACTGAGAGATGAATGGATAAACAAGTGTGGTACATATACACCATGGAATGTTACTCAGTCATAAAAAGGATCACATTTGAATCAGTTCTAATGAGATGGATGAACCTAGAGCCTATTATACAGAGTGAAATAAGTCAGAAATAGAAAGATAAATATCATATTCTAATGCATATATACAGAATCTAGAAAAATGGTACTGAAGAATTTATTTACAGGCAGCAATGGAGAAACAGACATAGAGAATAGACTTACAGACATGGGGAGAGGGGAGGAGAGGGTGAGATGTATGGAAAGAGTAACATGGAAACTTACATTACCATATGCAAAATAGATAGCCAACAGGAATTTGCTGTATGGCTGAGGAAACTCAAACAGGGGCTCTGTAACAACCTAGAGGGGTTGGATGGAGAGGGAGATGAGAGGAAGGTTCAAAAGGGAGGGGATATATGTATACCTATCGATGATTCATGCTGAGATTTGACAGAAAACAAAAAAAATCCTGTAAAGCAATTATCCTTCAATAAAAAAGAAATTAATTTAAAAAAATAAAATATAAGAATCAGCTTACAATGCAGGAAACCCAGGTTTGATCTCTTAGTCCAAAAGAACTGTTGGAGTAGGAAATGACACCCACTCCAGTTATTCTTGCCAGGAAAATTCCATGGACAGAGAAGCCTGGTAAGCTACAGTCCATGGGGTCTCAAAGAGTCAGACATGGCTGAGTTCCCACATAAGACATGCTTAACAATAGATGATTTTTTAAAAAAATTCTTGCTGCTATTTTGATCATCTGTTTTATCTTTGGATCTATTTCCATTTCTTTTTTTTTAATTGATAAGATTTTAATTGAATTGATAACATTTTTTCAAGTTGATGACATTTTCCTGTGTATTTGTAGGCCTACAAATTTTTAATTGTATGCTGGTCATACTGACAATGTGCTGTGGAGAGACTGGCTTCCCTGCAGTATTTTCCTGCCAGCCAGCTGAATCACGAGTGAGCCCTTTGTTCAGATCATGTTTGATTTTATTCTTTGTTATGGTGGACCCATTTGGGTTTTGATCTTGGTCCCAGAGTTGAACTGTTATCTAGGTGTTAACCATGGCCTTTCTGGGACTGTCCATGAAAGAGCGTATGGGCAGTACCTCTCTCTGCCGTGATGAAAGAGGTACTCCAGTCTATGTGTTGGAAGTCCCTAAGCACTCCACTGCCTTGGGCATCTCCCTTCATGTCTAGAGCTACAGCAGAGGATGATTTTTACAAAGTATCACAGAGCCTCACTCTGCACATATAAAGCACTTTGGTCCTCAACCAAAGACCAGCCATGAATTCCCTTCCCCACAAATTCTAGCCAGCACAGAAGCCTGGACCTCGTGTCTGTATCTTTGTACTGAGAATCCTTTGCTGCTCATCATTTAATGTCCTGCACTACCAATCACAGTAAGTCCACACAGAGCAGGATGCTTGGCAGTCATGATGTTCATCTCCTGGCTTTCCCGTCTGTCCAGGACCAAGTCCTGTACAGCTTGCTGCTCAGTGTCTGAAGGTTGCTGTATGTCTAGTTTCACAGTCATTTTTCTGGGAGACTGACCCTCACCCCAGTTAACCTATCCTGGCTGGAAAGGGAGGTCCCTGGATAAGTTTCTCCTACTGTGAGTATTTTGCTCTAAAAGTCCCAGATTTTCAAAAGTACAGCAGGAAATGCAAATTAACAGATACAGTCCTCCTTACTGGAGAAGGCAATGACACCCCACTCCAGTACTCTTCCCTGGAGAATCCCAGGGATGGCAGAGCCTGGTGGGCTGCCGTCTACGGGGTCGCACAGAGTCAGACACAACTGAAGCGATTTAGCAGCAGCAGCAGCAGTCCTCCTTACTTTACAGTGAACAAATCTAATCATGTGCTGCTGAGTTGGTACTAAGGGTCCCAAAGCTAATCCTTATTCCTAAACAGGAAATAACAGCTCTTGTTCATTAATGGTGGAATCATCACCCCTGAGTAGATTATAAGTGCAGCTATTATGGTACATGCATACTCAGTCATGTCTGACTCTTTGCCTATTGACTGTAGCCCACCAGGCTCCTCTGTCCATGGGATTCTCCAGACAAAAATACTGGAGTGTGTTGCTATTGCCCTTCTGCAGGGGATCTTCCCCACCCAGGGATCAAACCCACGTCTCCTGTGTCTCCTGCATTGTCAGGCAGACTCTTTACAACTGAATCACCTACAGAATGTTACAAATTCAGTTTTCCCATTCATATTCTGTTGTATAGTACGACATATTCTGATTGGCCCTGTACAAATAATTATATTACCATGGAAGTGAAGACAGTCTGCAAAGCAGATTTGGGAAGAAGGCCTATCAGCTTCTGTTGCATTTTCAGAAGAAGCATTCTATGATCTCCCCAGTGGTACTATCTACAAATACAGTATAATTATCTACATATTTTTATGTATAAATAGTTAGAATTAGCACAATTTAATACTAGTACAGCTTTAATTAAATATCACTCTGGATTAGTTTCCCACAGCTGCCATTACAAAGTTCCAACACCTGGGTAGTCTAAAACAACTGAGATTTGTTCTCTCTCATTTCCAGAGGCTTCCAAAATCAGGATGTTGGTAAGTTTCTACTTCCATGTGTAGGCTCTTGGGAAGAATCTTTCCACGCCTCTTTCCTTGCCTCTGGTGGTTGCTGGCAATCATTGGTATTCCTTAGATTGCAGCTGCACCTTCCAGGCTCTGTCCCCTTTGGCATGTAGCCTTCATCCTTGTGTGCTCTGTGTTCCTATGTCCAAATTTCTCCCTTCTCATAGGGACACCAGTTGTTGGATTTAGGGACAATCTAATCAAATATATGGACTTCCCAGGTGATGCTAGTGTAAAGCCAATGCAGGAGATACAAGAGATACGGGTGTGATCTCTGGGTCCAGAAGATCTACTGGAGAAGGATATTCAGTATTCTCGCCTGGGAAATCCCATGGACAGAGGAAGCTGGTGGGCTACAGTCTGCAGGGTCACAAAGAGTCAGACATGACTGGGCATCTGAACACTAATCCAATACGTATCCTTATTCTTCCATTCGATGCCCTATCACACTGTCAGAAATTTCTAGCACAAGGTTAAACAGTAATGGCATATTTTGCTTCTTCTTTTGATTTTTATAGAAATATCTCCAATCGTTTCACTTTTGAGTATGTATTGTTAATCTAAGTCAACATTTTGATTATGTTCAGAAAATATATTTTTATAAATGACATGGCATTTTATGATCACTCAGCTTCCAATCCACCACTTCTTTTGGTTTTAAGGACCCAACTCTATTAGTCATGTGCTGTGCTGTGCTAAGTTGCTTCAGTCATGTTCAATTCTTTGCGACCCCATGGACTGTAGACCGCAAAGCTCCTCTGTCCTTGGGATTCTCCAGGCAAGAATACTGGAGTGGGTTGTCATGCCCTTCTCCAGGGAATCTTCCTGACCCAGGGATAGAAACCGTGTCTGTCTCCTGCATTGGCAGGTGGGTTCTTACTACTAGCACCACCTGGGAAGCCCCAAATAACTCAGATTCCGGCTCTGGAGCCATTCCCTATGTAAAGTGTGAAAGTGTTAGTCACTCAGTTGTGTCCAACTCTTTGCAGCTCAATGGACTGTAACCTAGCAGGCTCCTCTGTCTGTGGTATTTTCTAGGGAGGAATACTGGAGTGGGTTGCCATTTCCTTCTCCAGGGGATTTTCCCCACCCAGGGATCAAACCTGGGTCTCCCGCATTGTGGGCAGATTCTTTACCATCTGAGCCACCAGGGATGCTATATTAGTCATAGTTAGAGGCAGAGTTGAACCTCCCATCATGGAAGATAAACAGATTTATTCTCTGCCCAGAAGCAGAGAACTGCAATGGAGGCTGGCTGACCAGATGCTCTCACCCTTGATTCTGAATCTTGGATGAGTAACAGAGAGACAATGAGCTGTGGTTCATAGTGGTGATGCTCTAGCAGCAGTGACCCACTGCTGTCAGAAGATTTCAGAGGCGGGTGGACCATGGCGCTGACAGGGGCATGGAGGAAACCTCTACACTGCGAGCTGTCATTCAAGGTAGTGGATAATTCTTATCGCAAAAAGATACCCAAGGAGGAGGAGGAAATAGTCACTGCTTCCATTGGGAGGTCAGACAGAAAATGGCAGAGAAGAAAAGCACTCAAGAAATAAAAGAGGTTTGACAGTGAAGAGGCGGGGGGGGGGCGGTGTGGAAATGTACCCTAGTCTATTTCTTTAATAGACCTTCAATCTTTTTTATATTAGGAAAAGTTGCTAAGATATTAAAATTAGCCCAGCTAGGCAGCTTCCCCGGCTATCCAGTGGAGACTTCACCTCCCAAGGCAGGAGCTGTGGGTTCAACCCCTGGCCAGGGAGTTAAGCTCCTACATGCCTCGTGGTTGTAAAACTACAACAAAGAAACAGAATCAATATTGTAACACATTCATTAAAGACTTTCAAAATAGCCTACATTAAAAAAAAATCTTAAAAAATTAATCAGCCCAACTAGATGCCCATTAAATTTAACGATTTGAGTATATCAACTTTTCATACTAATTATCATAAATTACCTGTTTTTCTTAATATATTTCTAAAGATTCTGCATTATGGTCTTCCTATTATTCGGTGGGCGGAGACAAAAAAAAAGAGCAAAGAAGTCTTCAGATGATCATTTGGTATTAATTTTAGCAAACTCAGTAACATATTAAAGCATTTTCCACTAGTTTTACTTTGGGGGTCCAGGAATGTTTCAGTAGATTGTATTTTTTTAATAGGCTTGAATGCCTTAATCACTCTTATATCACCTCTGGAATCAGCATTTTGCCTTTCCCAGACTCATCACCAATAAACGTGTTCAAGGCAGTTATGAAATCATGTCTCCCACCGGAAAGAAGAGACTAAGGTCACAAACTCTAAAACATCATTGATGTACTCTATTCCTAATTGAAATGAAGTCCAGAGCATCAGGGGGAACCACTGCTCTTGAATTTCAATCATTGTTCTTTGCCTTAGATATTAGGTTCTTGTTGTTAACAGCAACTGCCAAGTCATAGCATCTGTTTATTTTGTATTAGGCTAGCGATCCCAATTTAAAATGTAATGCTTTCCTGCTGTTTATGCATTTCCATAAGCCATCCATCGAAAAGAATTTATCAAAATCACTATTATTTATCACTTATTGTCAAGTACATCATCACTCACTGCGCTGAAGATCTATTCCAGATGAATAATTCAAACTATATAACCCATATTTTGCATAGCTTATGACTGACTACAGTTTTATTTGCTCCTACACAGCAATGATCATAGTGCAGGCAGGCTCACCTTAGGAATTTCATATCAAAGAGGTCCCAAGAATCCTGTTTCGTGTGGGAAGCCACAAAGTCTACTGGTATAAATGAAGAAGGAAAATTAAGGCTGATAGTTTATCCTATGATGCCAATAAGAGAGGGAGAGGTAAACAGTACCCAGCACCCCGTGACCATATGCCCCCATGCAAACACACACAGACATTTTTGCGTTATATTACGTTGCATCCTAATGTAGCAGAGAGCCACAGAAGGCAGGGAAAATAAACAGTTCATCAGTGGAGCAGAGCAACAGTGAAAGAAAGACAAGAAATAACCCAATGGCAGCAGTAAACTAGAGTACAGCACCAAGATTCCCCCGAGGACACTTCATGGCTGCTAGAACTGGCAGGAGCATCAAGATATTGAGCTTAAATTCTGGTAAAATATTCTGGTGCAAAGTTCAGAAAAGTGGGGAGAACTGGGTGGTAAACCATGATAGAGAGGTTCTCAGGAAGTGCAAAATGTCCTGAATCTCAGGATTATCAGTTCAGTCGCTCAGTCGTGTACGACTCTCTGTGACCACATGGACTGCAGCCTGCCAGTCCTCCCTGTCCATCACCAACTCCCAGAGCTTACTCAAATGCATGTCCATTGAGTTGGTGAAGCCATCCAACCATCTCATCCTCTGCCATCCCCTTCTCCCCATGCCTTCAATCTTTCCCAGCATCAGGGTCTTTTCCAGTGAGTCAGTTCTTTGTATTGGGTGGCCAAAGTATTGGAGTTTCAGCTTCAGTATCAGTCCTTCCAATGAATATTCAGGCTGATTTCCTTCGGGATGGACTGGTTGGATCTCCCTGCAATCCAAGGGACGCTCAAGAGTCTCCTTCAATACCACAGTTCGAAGCATCAATTCTTCAGCGCTCAGCTTTCTTTATGGTCCAACTCACATCCATACATGACTACTGGAAAAACCACAGCCTTGACTAAGTTGGACTTTTGTTGGCAAAGTAATGTCTCTGCTTTTTAATATGCTGTTTAGGTTGGTCATAGCTTTTCTTCCAAGGAGCAAACATCTTTTAATTTTATGGCTGCATCACCATCTGCAGTGATTTTGGAGCCCCAAAAAATAAAGTGTGTCACTGTTTCCATTGTTTCCCCATCCATTTGCCAACAAGTGATGGGACCAGTTGCCATGATCTTAGTTTTCTGAATGTTGAGTTTAAAGCCAACTTTTTCACTCTCCACTTTCACTTTCATCAAGAGGCTCTATAGTTCTTCTTCCCTTTCTGCCGTAAGGGTGGGGTCATCAGCCTATCTGAGGCTATTGATATTTCTCCTGGAAATCTTGATTTCAGCTTGTGCTTCATCCAGCCCAGCATTTCGCATGATGTATTCTGCATATAAGTTAAATAATCAGGGTGACAATATACAGCCTTGACATACTCCTTTCCCAATTTGGAACCAGTCTGTGGTTCCATATCCAGTTCTAACTGTTGCTTCTTGACCTGCCTACAGTTTTCTCAGGAAGCAGGTCAGGTGATCTGGTATTCCCATCTCGTTAAGAACTGTCCACAGTTTGTTGTAATCCACACAGTCAAAGGCTTTGGCATAGTCAATAAAGCAGAAGTAGATGTTTTTCTGGAACTTTCTTGCTCTTTTGATGATCCAGCTGACGTTGGCAATTTGATCTCTGGTTCCTCTGCCTTTTCTAAATCCAGCTTGAACATCTAGAAGTTCATGGTTCACATGCTGTTGAAGCCTGACTTGGAGAATTTTGAGCATTACTTTGCTAGCGTGTAAGATGGGTGCAGTTGTGCGACAGTGTGAACATTCTTTGGCATTGCCTTTTTTGGGGACTGGAATGAAAACTGACCTTTTCCAGTCCTGTGGCCACTGCTGAGTTCTCCAAATTTGCTGGCATCTTGAGTACTCAGGATTATATTTGTCCAATATTTCATACATTGCATATACGGCCTCTTTTATTAATAGAGAAGGTGAAGGTGAAGGAAGGTGAAGGTGAAGTCACTCAGTCGTGTCCAACTCTTTGCGACCCCGTGGACTGTAACCTACTAGGCTTCTCTGTCCATGGGCTTCTCCAGGCAAGAATGCTGGAGTGGATTGCCATTTCCTTCTCCAGGGGATCTTTCCAACCCAGGGATCAAACCTGGGTCTCCTGCATTGGAGGCAGACACTTTAACCTCTGAGCCACCAGGGAAGCCCATATTAATAAAGAAGCCATATCAATTGCACCCTAAGTTTGTCAAAGAACACCTAACAATTTAATAAAAATTTAGTCAGTCAGTCAACTCTCAATTAACTATGTGTCTTAACATTACTAGAGAATCCCATAGACACAGGAGCCTAGTGGGCTACAGTCCATAGTGTCACAGAGAATCAGACACAACTGAAGCAACTTGGCACACATGCAGGCACTAAAGAGCCATCTCTGTGGACTGAGACAGTAAGTGGTTTTCATATTTCGGTTGACATCTCTACCTGCCTCATGGTGGATATTCACCTCTAGCTAGCCTAGCAGTGGTGTATCCATCAGGGATGCATCCTTCCTGTAGAACTTGTATCTCCTTCCACCCAGGCAGGATCAGGGGTCAGACGGGATCTCAGTGCCTTGGTCCCAATAGACCGACGCAGATTAGTGAGTACCCTGACCCACCCAAAGCCCCTCAGACTAGTTCCCTGTCATTGGAACTGAGAAAGATGGTCAGTGGGCTTCTAGAAGTGACAACTATGGAAAGAGTTTTTGGAAACATCTAGGGGGTACACTGTGGGTAGGAAGCTCATTTGTTGTGTGGAAAGAATGATGCTTATATGCAAAGCAGGGGAGGGATGAAAAAGGAGAGTGTGATGGTGGCATTCAAGTCCCTGGTTCCAGCTCCACTCGGGGCCCATCTGTACACCTGTATCTTTTCATTTTCCTATGGTTGAGTTGCTCTGTATCTTTTTCTTTTCTAGATCGTGAGTCAATACATTCTTCTTTTATCATAGTAGGTTTTGATCTTTTATAACCCACAGTCCTGCCTGAGTCACCCCCTCTTCAACACCTCTTGCTTTAACCAACACTGTTAGTGGAGGGCCACAGCATCTCTTGGGAGCAATAGCGTTAGACCTCTAACTCACCTATTTGCCTATAGTAAACTCTCACTTCAGTTCATGATCTAAAAAACAGAGGTTTTTCCAGAGGCAAATCATATCATGTAACATCCTTCACAGTATTTTTCAGTGATTTTTAAATGAGACATGATATCCTTCTGAGAGCCTATTATTCAAACTTTCTGTTTAGGAGAAACTTCCCAATATGCAGCACTTCAAGAGACAAACGTCAGAGCTTCTCTAAGGAATCTGTGGGGTGTAGGGCCTGGCACCAAGCTTCTTGGAATCCAGAGCCAGGTTCAGCTGACTGAATATTCCACCCAAGAACATCAAGTACCTGACTCGAGGCAGGAGGTTGATTAGAGCAGTCTACCTGGATGCTCAGGATTGTTCACAGCAGCAGGAGCAGCGGTACTAGCAGAGGAGTTCTAAGCAGCTCATTCCTGTGCTTGTTTCAGCTGCGCCCGTCCCACCTGGCCTCCTTGGGGCCCAGACCTTGTTTCCTGCTCCACCATCAATAACACAAGTCATTTGACCAAGCTGAGGTTCTCTGTCCACCAGCGCAAAAGCCTCTGTTACCTTCAGTCAGTAATTGTAACAAATGTAACGACAGGTGGGGGATGCTGATCATGGGGGAGGTTGTGTGTGGGTGGGGCAGGGGCAACTGGGAAATTTCCATACCTTTCCCTAAACCGCTCTAAAAAATATAAACTAATTTTTAAAGGAATGGATTATAAATTATGCTGGAAAATGCAATGCTAAACTGTTTATAGAACAAGACACCTTTTTTTAGATTTCCCTTGATAAGATGAAGACTAAGAGTGATTTTCACCTGACTTTCTTGAAAGCACTCCTGTCAGACTCTACTCTATTGAATCATAGGTTAATTCAGTTCTTACATTCAGTATTTAGTGCCCCTGGAATTCTGAAGCCCTGCTGCTGCTGCTGCTGCTGCTGCTAAGTCGCTTCAGTTGTGTCCGACTCTGTGTGACCCCATAGACGGCAGCCCACCAGGCTCCACCGTCCCTGGGATGCTCCAGGCAAGAACGCTGGAGTGGGTTGCCATTTCCTTCTCCAATGCATGAAAGTGAAAAGTGAAAGTGAAGTCGCTCAGTTGTGTCCGACTCTTAGTGACCCCATAGACTGCAGCCTGCCAGGCTCCTACGTCCATGGGATTTTCCAGGCCTTGCTAGATAGGTCTTATCTTCTCTCTTGATACTTTCCATACCTCCTGCATCAACAGAAATCAATTGTCAAAGTATCTTCATATGACTTTTTAGTCACATAAAGTTAAAAAAAATCAACCTTTTTTATTTCAGAATACTGTATGTACTTACCTATTTTTATGCTTAAAGAACATTTCTTCCTCTAAAAGTCCCTTAAGAAATCAAGACACTTCACTCTTGGTCCCTTATTCTCTATTAGTTTTAATGGACAGTGAGAACTTTTTCTGTTTTCTGCCACATTGCAGCGTTTTAAGAGAGGGAGAAGGCAATGGCAACCCACTCCAGTACTCTCGCCTGGAAAATCCCATCAACAGAGGAGCCTGGTGGGATGCAGTCCATGGGGTCGCAAAGAGTTGGACATGACTGAGTGACTTCACTTTCACTTTTCACTTTCATGCATTGAAGGAAATGGCAACCCACTCCAGTGTTCTTGCCTGGAGAATCCCAGGGATGGAGGAGCTTGGTGGGCTGCTGTCTATGGGGTCGCACAGAGTCAGACACGACTGAAGTGACTTAGCAGCAAGGCAGAAATATTTATTCATCTTAGTAGCATTCAGCTATCTTCCCACTTTTTAAATCAGAAAAGGTTTTGGACACTATCTGAAAAAGGAAAGTAAACAAGATTTCATAAGAAAATATGCTAAATGAAAAAAACCAGTTAATATAAAGATCGTAAGTGCTTAGTGTTATTAAAAAGGAAGAAAATAATATTGGTCTCAATAAATATGTTATCTCTATAGAGACAAAAGAAAAAAATTTCCTGCTTGAAGGATACTCTGATACAGAAATATTACTAAAAATCTAGAGGGGAAGCAGCTCAATGGCCTGACTCTTTATAGGTGGTTTTAACAAATGACTTTCTAAGTAGAATTCCTCTCTTCTTCTTTTCTTTCATTTTGGTGGGTTTTACTTCCTTAAAATGTCTACCCCTCACTCTCATAGATCTCCCTACCAAATCCTTAGTGGAAGCTCTAAAACCCAGCAGTGGCCTGTTTTCTATCAACCTGGTTCTGGGACTCTCCCCCTTGATGATTTAGCTACTTGTTTCACAGACCTGGGGGGAGAAAGGGAGGCAGGTGTCCAGCCCCAGGAGTGAAAACGTTTCTCTCTGCAGCTGTTAGACACAGACCAGGAGCCTGGCCCCCCAGACTTCTGAGTGGTGTCCAGCCCCCACCACGTGTTCAGGAGCAATGACCCCCTTCATTATGCTCTCTCTCTGGCTTCCTCAGAGTCATTTTCTGGAGTTGTTTCAATGAAACCTCTCATGTTTATCTCAGGGAAACCCTTTATCACGAAAGGAAACTGGAGCCCATTTCTCAACATTTTCTTTGTAAACACAAAGGACTCCTGGAAACCTAAAACCGAATACACAATGAGTTCCTTCACTTAGTATAATATTTCTTCTGATTCTACCTATATCTCACTTTTGCTCCGAAGTCTTTCCCAACTGCTCCAGAAATGACTTATGCTACCTTCTTCTCAAGATAGCATCTATTATTTGAATGATTCACCTGTTCTTACCACAGGCCCAGCTGCATCGTGAAGACATCTTTATGCATGTGTCTGTTCATGGCAACGTCTCAAGTCAGCTCTGTGTAGAGCTGTGTCCAATATCTAACCACTTAATTTTTTTCATAAAATTTGCTACTTATTCTTTCTACTAAACTGCCTGTCAAAGAAGATAGATTTGTCAATTATGGAAAGACACTGTATGTCTAAAATACAGAAGATAAAATATGGCTCAAAAACAAAAGGACAGATTTTCTTAAAAGGAAATGTTAACTCTGGCTGCAAACTGAAATACTGTGAAAGTAAAACCCTACCTTTTTAGGAGAATTTAATTTGGAATCTTTACATAAGAAGAGTTACCTGATACTTATATTCATGAATGTACTTCAAGAGTTCATTTTTGCTCGACTGCAGCCAAATCTCCGGTTCTGCTAAGTAAACGCGAGTGTGGATTCCTACACAATTGAATAATACAAGGATAATTCCTCCCTACTGGATGTCAGAAAAATTAGAATCACAGGAGTGCTGACTCAAGAAGAAAGAAGATGTTTGAATAATATTATGGCCATTGCAAAAAATTGTATCATTAATTAAACCAACTTCCCACACAGTGTCTGATGACCTTGCAGATGAACTCAATGCATAAGGAAGAGATAGCTCCAAATTACATGGAATGAAAAGACTTTCCTCCCCTGTTTTAATAAGGGAGTTTAGCTACTGTCCAGAAATAGTAAGGATTTTTGTGATCAGTTTTTGTAAGCTTTAGACATTTAAGACCAAGTTGTACCCACTTTTAGCACTAAGAACACAATTTGATCTATTTGTACTAGTAAGGTCTTCCCTTTCTTGATCTTATGAAATGAAAGAAGTAAAACAATGTCTCTTGTAATTTTTGTATATGTATTTCTACTTTTACAATTTTCTGGAGAAGAAAATGGCAACCCACTCCAGTACTCTTGCCTGGAGAATCCCATGGACAGAGGAGCCTGGTGGGCTACAGTCCAGGGGGTCACTAGAGTCAGACACGAGTGAGTGACTTTTACTACTAATACTTAGAATTTTTAGTTTCTGCTTTATAAAGAATTAAGCTACGATAGTTGGCTCTTAGAAAATCATAAATAATGTATTTAAAGGACCCCAATTCCCAATAAAGATGCAATATTGAAAAATATCTATGCTCTAAATGTTACAGATGCCACTACCATTAATTAAAAGCTAAAGGAGACAAAAGAAATAGATGGAAAGACACAAAGAAGGCTAACACAGCATTCTCAGTCCAAGAGAGAGCACAGAACTAAAAATAAGTTAGAATAGAAGAAACATGAATTATCTACACAGTTCAGTAAATTGTGTGAATATAGATCTCACTTTGTTCTCAGATAACAGATCTTCTCAGATACATATGAAAAAAATTTTAAAGGCCATATATTAATATTAGAACAAAAGAAGACCTAAAAAAGTTCTAAAAAGTTGAAGAAAAAAGTTTCTGTGACAGCCGTGTCAGGCTATTAACGTATAGTGCCTGCTACGGGCACCAAGGTGCAGAGCACAGGGCAGGAGCTGCACAGATCTCAGGACTGGGGCAACCCACATCTTGGATCTCGCATCTGCTGGCAGAAACTGGCATTCCGCCAGCCTTCCAGGGACCTTCCACTGCATCTACTCTGCATTCTGTCCACTGTTTAGAGTGGCTTCTGGAGCTCTCCCATTACTCCAGATTCCAGATTTCTGGGCTTCCCAGGTGGCTGAACTGGTAAAGAACCCACCTGCAATGCAGGAGACATATGTTCGATCCTTGGGTTGGGAAGATCCCCTGGAGAAGGAAATGGCAACCCTCTCCAGTATTCTGGCCTGGAAAATTCCATGGGCAGAGAGGGCCAGTGGGCATCAGCCCATGGGGCTGCAGAAAGTCGGACACGACTGAATGACTAAGCACAAGCGCACACCCCATATTCCTAGGACAAACTTTCACATCCTCCCTACAGGGCTGAGGTCACAACTAGAATCACACTTTTCCCCATCACATTCAGATGGTGTCCTAGAAATTCTCAGACCTTGTAAGATCTCAAAGGCTTTAAAGTCCTGCACTGTACTCACTGCCTGTGGCTTCAGGAGTGGTTATTTCTGCTTCCCTTGAAACTCAGCGTCCTAAAGCAAAGGCAGACATGGTCTCCTTTATATTTTGAGTCCATAATTCAAATGATGTTTACATATTTGCGTTAGTAATTCTTTCAAAAAAGGTCTTCAACAAGACATAAAATGTTTAAAAGTTTAACTTACTGTATACTACTCTGTATACAGTATACTACTCTGTATACAGTATACTGCTCTTATCCACTTTTGTTTGAAGTCAGCACTCATGTAAACAAAAATAGTTTATGGGGGTTCAGTTAAAGGTTAACTAAAGAGAGGTTCTTCAAATCTCATTCTGGTGTTATTAAAAGGATATCTTTTAAGTAAATCTTTGAAGGTTTTTAATTTTCCCCCGACTAGAAAAATAAGTTTCCATTCAAAGTTACCCTTCAACTGAAATATTTTAAAATACTGTGACTTCAACTGGATGAATTATTTCCACTCCATTTTCACTGGGACCCCTAAACTGTGTTCTCTTTTGAACTCCTGCTGTACCTGTTCTGCCTGTCCCAATCTCAGATATCACCAACTATTTTCTTCCAATTACTTCTAGCCAAGCTCTAGAGGAAGTCACATAAACCTCCGGGATCATATCCCTACACATTTATGTTGTTTTTTTTTTTTTAATTGAGCTGAGTTTTCAGTATTATTCCTCTAGCCCCTAATTGGCTTTGTTTTCCATTCCCTACGGTGGCTCTTACCAACCTTTGACATTGGAAAGCCAATTTCTCCCTAGTTATACTTAGTTACCATCACGACCTAGCTTCAGAGAGGCTGGACAGGTTCCCACACTCTTTGCCTGTGAGACCTCTCTTCACTTCTGTGTGAGAACATCCCTAACTCTGTGTTCTTTTCAGAACCTTCTGCTCTGCAGCTAGGCAGTTGGTGGATATTCTGCTCTACAACCAGCGCTGGATTTGGTGCTAGGAATACCCTGGTGGCTCAGTGGTAAAGAGTTCACTGCCAACGCAGGAGATGCAGGTTCAATCCCCTGGAGAAGGGAATGGCTACCCACTCCAGCAGTCTTGCCTGGATAATTCCGTGGACAGAGGAGCCTAGTGGGCTATAGTCCACGGGGCCCCAAAGAGTTAGACATGACTGAGCAACTAACTTTTCTCTTTTTAATACATAGATAAGCAATATAGTCTCATTCTCCCTCATTCAAAAGAGACCTGACAGAAAACATCATTGTATATTATAGTGCCAGTCATGCCCTGAAGGGGGAATAGACAACGTACTGCTCTTTACACTTCATGAGTGCACCTGGTCAAGAAAGGTGTTGAGACAGGTCTGGACACTGAACTACAACAGATTTGGGTCAAGTCAGTGCTAAGGATTTTCAAAGCCAAACGGTGAAAGAAATCATGCTCCGGTCTGCCTTTGTTTCCAGATTGCTACGTTATCTTTCATTGCGGCTCAGCTGTAATTCTGGTTGCCCTGGTAGAATTCTGGATAGTTCTCATCCACCCAGTCCCCTTTCAGACCCTCCACAGTTGCCAGCAGGGCCAGTGGAGCATCTCTGGGTCTTGCCTGTGGGATGGGAGAAGGTATTCCTGCCTCTGGATTCAGTGGAGTTTCTCCTCTGCCCAAGCTTGCCCCCTTCATTTCTGCAAAGACTTACCCTAAGCACATTTCCCAGTCCAGTTCTTGTGGGCAAATCAGGGTGCTAGAGTCCTCCACTGACTGATGAACCCAACTGGATGGAGTTGCTAATTTTAAGGGAGGAATAGATCCGTGAAGGCTGGTGTGCTCAAAGAGCTCCCAGTGTGCCTTCAGTGGAGCCTGTGAAAGCATCAAGAGTGGATCCATAATGGCAGAGAGACTCGGTCTAGTTGCGAAAAGTCAGTGGTTCAGGAGAAAGAGAGAAGCCATGTGGATTGAAAAACAAAACAAACAAACAAAAAAAAAACACAAAGGCGCCCAGACATATATCCACCCATATAAGATCAGTCAATACATGGTGGCAAAGGAACCATGAACATACAATGGGGATATTCATACAGTTCAGTTCAGTTCAGTCACTCAGTCTGAACTCTTTGTCTGACTCTTTGCAGCACCATGAACCACAGCACACCAGGCCTCCTTGTCCATCACCAACTCCTGGAGTTCACACAAACCCATGTCCATCGAGTCAGTGATGCCATCCAGCCATCTCATCCTCTGTCGTCCCCTTCTCCTCCTGCCCCCAATCCCTCCCAGCATCAGAGTGTTTTCCAATAAGTCAGCTCTTCGCATGAGGTGGCCAAAGTACTGGACTTTCAGCTGTAGCATCATTCTTTCTAAAGAAATCCCAGGGCTGATCTCCTTTAGGATGGACTGGTTGGATCTCCAACTGGGACTCTCAAGAGTCTTCTCCAACACCACAGTTCAAAAGCATCAATTCTTCAGCGCTCAGCTTTCTTTATAGTCCAACTCTCACATCCATACATGACTACAGGAAAAACCATAGCCTTGACTAGACTGACCTTTGTTGACAAAGTAATGTCTCTGCTTTTTTGTTTTTGTTTTGTTTTTTTTTTTGCAAATTTTTTAATTTTAGTTTTTTATTTTTTAAATTTTAAAATCTTTAATTCTTACATGCATTCCCAAACATGAACCCCCCTCCCACCTCCCTCCCCATAACATCTTTCTGGGTCATTCCCATGCACCAGCCCCAAGCATGCTGCATCCTGCGTCAGACATAGACTGGCGATTCTTTTTAATATACTATCTAGGTTGGTCCTAACTTTTCTTCCAAGGAGTAAGCGTCTGTTAATTTCATGGCTGCAATCACCATCTGCAGTGATTTTGGAGCCCAGAAAAATAAAGTCAGCCACTGTTTCCACTGTTTCCACTGTTTCCCCATCTATTTGCCATGAAGTGATGGGACCGGATGCCATGATCTAAGTTTTCTGAATGTTGAGCTTTAAGTCAACTTTTCCACTCTCCATTGAATATTCATACAATTCATTGTATATTCACACAATCTCTTCAAAAAATGGTGCTGGACACCCAGATGCAAAAGAATGAAACTGGGCCACTACTTTACACCACACACAACAATTAATTCCAAATGGATTAAAGACATGAAAGCACAATCTGAAATCATAAAGCTCCTAGAAGAAAACATAGGTGGTAGCTCCTTGACATGGGTCTTGATGAAGATTTTTTGGACTTGACACCAAACGTAAAGGCAACAAAAGCAAAAATAGACACACCAGACTACATCCAAATAAGAAGGTTCTACACAGCAAAAGAAATGATAAAAAACATGAAAAGAAACGTGTAGAATGGGAGAGAACTTGTGCAAATCATCCAGGGGTTAATATATCCAAAATATATAAACAACTTCTGTGACTCAATAGAAAAATACTCCAAACAACTGGATTTAAGTATAAGGCATAATGAAGAACAAAATAATGCCATTTACCGCAACACAGATGGACCTAGAGGTTGTTATACTGAGTGAAGCAAGTCAGACACTGAAAGGAAAATGTGAGAGTGCTAATATATGAAATCTAATTAAAAGGGTACAAGTGAACTTATTTACAAAACGTAAGTAGAGTTACAAATAAAGAAGACAAACTTACGGTTGCCAGGGGTAAGGAGGGGAGGGGTAACGTGGGAGACTGAGATATTATATATAGACACACACCCTATATATAAAATAGGTATAAGTACCTACTGTATAGCATAAGAAACTCTACTCAGTATTCTGTAATGGACTATTTGGGGGAAAAAAACTAAAAAAGAGTGGCAATATGTATGTGTATGTGCGTGTATATATATATATAACTGTTTTACTTTGCTGTCCACTTAAACTAACACAGCATTGTAAATCAACTATGCCCCAATAATTTTTTTTCAAATGAGCAGAGGATTTTGTGAACATTTTTTCATAGATGACATGTATAGATAGCCAATAGGTACCTTAAAGGTGCTCAGTATCGCTGGTCATGGAGGAAATGCAATCAAAATCACAATGATATATCACGTCATCCCTCTTAGAAGAATTGTTGTCAAAAAAAAGAAAGAAAGAACGAGTGTTGGCAAGGATGTAGAGAAAAGGGAACTCAAGTACTATTGGTGGTAATGTAAATGGATGCAACCACTATGAAAAGTAATATGGAGTCTCCTCAAAAAATTTAAAAATAGAAGTACCACATGATCCAGCAATCTCACCTCTGGGTATGTACCCAAAAGAAACGAAATCAAGTTCTTGAAGAAGTATCTGCTGTCCCATGTTCACTGAAGCATTAATCACAGTAGCCAAGACATGAAAGCAATATAAATGTCCATTGGTGGATGAATGAAGAAAGAAAATGTGATATACGTATACACTGGAATATTACTTAACCATCCAAATGAAGGAAATCTTGCCATTTCTGATAATATGAACAGACTGAGTGTATTATGCTAAGTGAAATAAGACAGAGAAAGGCAAATACTATATGATCTTACAGATACGTGGCATTTAAAACCACACACACACAAAATTCATAGTTACAGAGTACACATTGGTAGCTGCCAGAGGTAGGGGCTGAAGGGGTGGTCAAAATGGGTGAAGGTGGTCAAAATAAAATAAATTTGTACTGGGGATATAATGTACAGTATGGTGACTATAGCTAATAACTCTATTATATATTTGAAAGTTGCTAAGAAAGAAGATCTTAGAAGACCTCATCACAAGCGGAAAAATGCATAAATATGTGTGATGATGGATATTAATTAGACTTATTTTGATGATCATTCCAACATATATATATATATATATATATATATATATATAAAATGATCAGGTCATATACATGCATCTAATATACTGTATGTCATTTATCAGTCAGTTCAGTTCAGTCACTCGTGGTGTCCGACTCTTTGTGACCCCATGAATCTCTGAACAATTCAAAAAGAAATACTGTTAACTTTTTTCTTATGCTTAGTGCTTTCTGCATTCTAGGAAATCTCTGCCTAGTCTAAGGCTGCAAAACTCCCTGAATATGTAGTCTGTGAGCCTGAAAACTTCAGTTTTTGTAATTAGATTTACGGTCAATGTGGGAGCATGTTTGGGTGTGGCGTGTATGAATGAGACTGAGTTTTTCCCATATGTGTATATAGCTTTTCCTTCAACACTTGTTAATCTCCTTTCCCCATTAAACCACACTTCTGCCTTTCTCCTTTCCCCATTTTCTCCTGACGAGTCTTGCTAGGGTTTTGTCAATTTTATTAATCTTTTTAAGTAGCCAGCTTTTGCCTTTCATGAGTTATTTATCTGTTTGCTATTTTATTTTCTTATATATTTATTATTTCTTTTCATCTGCTTACTTCAAGTTTACTTTGATTTCCTCTAAGTAATTTTTTTGAGGTGGTAAATCAGATTTCTTTCCTTAGAACTGTCACTGTTTTCTCATATAAGCATTTGAAGCTATGAATACCTCTTTTAGAATTACAGATTTTTAAGGAGGTGATTAAGTAAAAATGAGCTCATTAGGGTGGGCCCTAATCCAATGAAAGGGTCCTTTTAAGAAAAGAAGAATTGGATACCAACAGGCCGCAAGGAAAGTCCATGCAAAGATACAGGGGAAGACACCACCTATGAGCCAAGTAGAGAGGCCACAGCAGAGACCAACCGTGCTGACACCTCCAATCTCGGACAGCCAGCATCCAGAACGGGGGCAAGCAAACTTCTGTCATTTAACCCACCAGGTCTGTGGTCCTTTGCAATGGAGTCCCAGCAAACTAAAACATCTTATTTGCTATTATTTCTCATTCAAGTCCATTGTGGTCCGTGTATGAATTCTGTATGATTTCAAGCCTTTGAAATTAATGAAGTTGGTTCTACTGCCCAGATCTATTGGTAAATATTTTATGTGTCTTCGCAAAGAAGGTGTACCTAGTTATTCAAGTTGTCATGGTAGTGTTGTTCAAATATAGATAATTATTTTTCATCTCCATGTTTAATCACCGAGAGAGAACTGTGAAAGCCTTTAAGTGTGGTAATGGATTTTTCTTTCTGTCTCATGTAAAATGATTTGCTTGTCTGCTCCATGTACATAATCACCATTATAGTGTTATATGACTTTCTATTTCCTAAATGGAGGCTTTGTGTCCATAACAATATAACTACAGTGTCTTTTCTATACATTTTCTTGATTCCTCCCAGTGATAAGTGTATGTCTTATCATACACGTGTAAGTGTGTATAAATCTGTGATATATATTTATATAAATTAGTCTTAAGCATATGTGCTCTCTATGTATTGGCAGATGAGTGTATGATATTTATATTTTGAAAACTACTGTGTGATTCCTCTTTATAGAATGTGTGCTGCCTTTCCATATCTCAGACTTAAACTCTGAAAGTTGGATTTAATTATAAGCCAATGCCCAGGCTTTTTCTCTTGCCATCTGGAACAAATTATTTGAATCATGAATCCCTGAGGCTAATGAGAGTCTGAATACCAACTGACCAATAAGCCAAGAGCTTCTAAGTGAACACAGCCAATATACCTCTGAAGCCCCAGGGCTTATAAAAGCCCAAGTTTCTCCTTTTGATACAGGGAGACTGCTAATGAAGTCAAAACAGATACAGGGACCCCTGAAGAGAAGAGGAGTAGTGAGGCACAGATAATAAGAGATAGAAGTACCTTTGTCTTCACAAGGATAAAAAGGCTCAGAAAAGGGATGGTTGGTATAAGAGTTAATGACTTGGGAGGAATCTCTGAGGGGAGAAAAATGTATTTTAAAAATAAGGATGAATATACATCTGTTCTAAAAAGATAGGCAATAACAGGGTGAATTAAAGTTGAGGTTGCCAAAGTCACATTTTCACATCAATCCTTAGTAAATAACTGCCATGATCTTTCACATACTTTATCTTCTTTCCACATACATTCTATAGTTGATACTAACCTAACAAACTCTGATTATGAATTCTGTGGTCTCTGTAAGGCTCTTTTCAATAAGTAAAGTTTTTGATAGAAATGAAATGCTGTTTACTTCTGAAAGTTTTTTTTTAAAATAGATTTGGCGTGTTTTAGAACCAAATACAACATTAAGTATAGACGTGTTCTTCCATTCAATATCTAATAAACACTCAGGTTTCAAGGCTCTACCGAGATTCTCATACAGAGTCTGTCTCAAATAAATAAAACATATTCATAAGCTGTAAAATAAGAAAATAATATGCTGGCTGGTGATGTTGTTCTGATGTTATAAAAACTGGAGGAAGATGGCTGATGATGGATGAGGAAAGTTTTCAAGAATGGAAAATCGGTAGAAGGTGGCCTTTAAAGAATACAGACTGGAAACTGTATTCAGGGGAAAATGCTGAAAGAACACTACAGGAAGGAATCACACAGAAGGGAATCACAAATTAGTAAATTACAAGAAGGAACCTGAGGTCATTAGAAGCTCAACTGGACTTGCACACAAAGTTAATGGCTGAGATTAATAAATAATGGTTTTTGAAAAATTATTGAAGTTAGTACAGAAAAATATCTTAGACAGATAGACTAAGAAAATGACTATTCTAAGAAAAACATGTTTAAGCAGGGGATCTGTATGATCAAGAGCCTGACCAGAAACAATTAATCTGGTAACTGCTACAAAATTGTTTAAGGAACCACATGGATTATAACAGTTCCCCTAGCACTGAAGAACAGTAGCTGTTTCTTTAAGTATTATTTAGATGTCTTACTCAGTACTCACTAGGTTGCGCTGCAGTAACAAATGACCCCTAAATTTCTGTAGCCTAGAATAACAGACATTTATTTACCAATTTTATTGCAATTTCTTCATCAGGTCAATAACAATTCCATTCCACATCATCTTACTCAAAGCTAAAGAAAGGGGCACATCCTATCTGAATAAAGCCAGTCTTGTGGAAGAGGAAATAAATTACAGCAGCTCACACAGCTTCTGCTCAGCCAAGCCTGAGAGTAATGGGTCATCAATTTACCCTCCAACCCTTTGAAGTTAGCCAGGGCAGTAGGATTGCTTTGGCAATGAAGCTGAGCAGAGGTTGCCTGCACTGCACCAGGGACACAGTACTGAAGGCCATTACAAAACAGCATCGGAAAAGACCCTGATGCTTGGAAAGACTGAAGGCAAAAGGAGAAGGGGGCCACAGATGCTGAGATGCTTAGACACCATCAGCAACTCAATGGACGTGAATCTGAGCAAACTCTAGGAGATAACTCTGGACCACAGCCTTGTCTAACTTAAGGAAACTATGAGCCATGCCATGTAGGGCCACCCAAGATGGACAGGTCATAGTGGAGAGTTCTAACAAAATGTGATCCACTGGAGAAGGGAATGGCAAACCATTCTAGTATTCTTGCCTGGAGAACCCCATGAACACCATGAAAAGGCAAAAAATACGACACTGAAAGATAAACTTCTCAGGTCGGTGGGTGCCCAATATGTTACTAGAGATCAGTAGAGAAATAACTCCAGAAAGAATGAAGGGATGGAGCCAAAGCAAAAGAAAAAAAAAAATACCCAGGTGTGGATGTGACTGGTGATAGAAGCAAGGTCCGATGTTATAAAGAGCAATATTGCATAGGAACCTGGAATGTTAGGTCCATGAATCAAGGCAAATTGGAAGTGGTCAAACAGGAGATGACAAGAGTGAACGTCAACATTCTAGGAATCAGCAAACTAAAATGGACCGGAACGGGTGAATTTAATTCAGATGACCGTTATATCTACTACTGTGGGCAAGAATCCCTTAGAAGAAATGGAATAGCCATCATGGTTAACAAACGAGTCCGAAATGCAGCACTTGGATGCACCCTCAAAAATGACAGAATGATCTCTGTTTGTTTCTAATGCAAAATACTCAATATCACAGTAATCCAAGTCTAGGCCCCAACCAGTAATGCTGAAGAAGCTGAAGTTGAACAGTTCTATGAAGACCTCCAACACCTTCTAGAACTAACACCCAAAAAAGATGCCCTTTTCATCACAGGGGACTGAAATGCAAAAGTAGGAAGTGAAGAGATCCTGGAGTAACAGACAAATTTCACCTTAGAGTACAAAATGAAGCAGGGCAAAGGCTAACAGAGTTTTGCCAAGAGAATGCACTGGTCATAGCAAATGCCTTCTTCCAACAACACAAGAGAAGACTCTACACATGGACTTCACCACATGGTCAAAACTGAAATCAGACTGATTATATTCTTTGCAGCCAAAGATGGAGAAGCCCTATTCAGTCAGCAAAAACAAGACTGGGAGCTGACAGTGGCTCAGATCATGAACTCCTTATTACCAAATTCAGACTTAAATTGAACAAAGTAGGAAAAACCACTAGACCATTCAGGTATGACCTAAATCAAATCTCTTATAATTATACAGTGGAATTGACAAATAGATTCAAGGGATTAGATCTGATAGACAGAGTGCCTGAAGAACTATGGATGGAAGTTTGTGACACTGAACAGGAGGCAGTAATCAACACCATCCCCCAGAAAAAGAAATGCAGAAAGACAAACTGGTTGGCTGAGGAGGCCTTACAAATAGCTGTAAAAAGAAGAGACTTGAAAGGCAAAGGAGAAAAGGAAAGATATATGAATGCAGAATTCCAAAGAATAGCAAAGAGGGATAAGAAAGTCTTTCTCAGTGATCAATGCAAAGAAATAGAGGAAAACAATAGAATGGGAAAAGACTAGAGATCTCTTCAGGAAAATCAGAGGTACCAAGGAGACATTTCATGCAAAGATGGGCTCAATGAAGGACAGAAATGGTATGGACCCAACAGAAGTAGAAGATATTAAGAAGAGGTGGCAACAATACACAGAAGAACTAAACAAAAAAGATCTTCATGATCCAGATAACCACAATGCTGTGATCACTAACCTAGAGCCAAACATCCTAGAATGTGAAGTGAAGTGGGCCTTAGAAAGCATCACTACAAACAAAGCTAGTGGAGGTGATGGAATTCCAGTTGAGCTATTTCAAATCCTAAAAGATGATGCTGTGAAAGTGCTGCACTCAATATGCGGGTAAATTTGGAAAGCTTAGCAGTGGCCACAGGACTGGAAAAGATCAGTTTTCATTCCAATCCCAAAGAAGGGCAATGCCAAAGAATGTTCAAACTACCACATAATTGCACTCATCTCACACACTAGTAAAGTAATGCTCAAAATTCTCCAAGTGAGGCTTCAACAGTACATGAACCATGAACTTCCAGATGATCAAGCTGAATTTAGAAAAGGCAGAGGAATCAGAGATCAAATTGCCAACATCCATTGGATCATCAAAAAAGCAAGAGAATTCCAGAAAAATATCTACTTCTGCTTTATTGATTATGCTAAAGCCCTTGACTGTGTGGATCAAAACAAATTGTGGAAAATTCTTCAAGAGATGGGAATACCACACCACCTGACCTGCCTCCTGTGAAATCTGTAGGCAGGTCAAGAAGCAACAGTTAGACCCAGACATGAAACAACAGACAGGTTCCAAAGTGGGAAAGGAGTACATTAAGGCTGTGTATTGTCACATTACTTATTTAATTAACTTCTATGCAGGGTACATCATGTGAAATGCCAGACTGGATGAAGCAGAAGCTAGAATCAAGATTGCCAGGAAAGATATCAACAATCTCAGATATGCAGATGACACCACCCTTATGGCAGAAAGTGAGGAGAAACCGAAGAGCCTCTTGATGAAGGTGAAAGAAGAGCGTGAAAAAGCTGGCTCAACATTCAAAATCTAAGATCATGGCATCTGGTCCCATCACTTCATGGCAAATCAATGGGGAAACAATGGAAACAGTGACAGACTTTATTTGGGCGTGGGGAGCTCTGAAATCACTGCAAATGGTATCTGCAGCCATGAAATTAAAAGATGCTTGTTCCTTGGAAGAAAAGCTATGACCAACCTAGCCAGCATATTAAAAAGCAGAGACATTACTTTGCCAACAAAGGTCCATCTAGTCAAGGCTATGGTTTTTCCAGTAGTCATTTATGGATGTAAGAGTTGTACTATAAGGAAAGCTGAGCACCGAAGAATTGATGCTTTTGAACTGTGGTGTTGGACAACACTCTTGAGAGTCCCTTGGACTGCGAGGAGATCCAACCAGTTAATCCTAAAGGAAATCAGTCCTGAATATTCATTGGAAGGACTGAGGCTAAAGCTGAAACTCCAATATTTTGGCCACCTGATGGGAATGGCTGACTCATCTGAAAAGACCCTGATGCTGGGAAAGATTGAAGGCAGTAGGATAAAGGGATAACAGAGGATGAGAAGGCTGGATGGCATCACCGGCTCGATGAACATGAGTTTGAGCAGGTCCTGGAGTCGGTGATGGACAGGGAAGCCTAGCATGCTGCAGTCTGTCGGGTTGCAGAGTCAGACACACAGCTGAGTGACTGAACTGAACTGGGAGCTAGTGGAGGACAGAGGAGCCTGGAACACTGTAGTCTATAAGGTCACAAAGAGTCAGACACAACTTAGCAACCAACCCACAATGTGCAACAAAACAGCAGAGTGCTCCCTTTTTCCATCATAATCCCCTATCATTCCATGTTTGTCATGGAATGTAAGAACAAAATAAAACCTTGTTGTTAGAAGCACTGGAATTGTTTACTAGGCCTAATAAACCAGTCCATCATGACTTACACAACCAACTTTGAAGCGACATTGTGAGATCAAGTAACTCGGTTATGCTGGTGAGAAAGAACCAGCGTGAGGACTCAACCCAGGCTCCCTGATTCTAATGGTCTTGCTCAGTCCTACAAGCCTCAGGACTGCCACTGAGTTACGAATCCATAAAGATTAACCTGCCAGCAGTGTACACCTGAGGAAGAGGCCAGATGTCACAGCTCCTGTGCAAGTTAGTGAACGGCAGGGAACTGACTTGGGAGGTCAGTAACAAGAAGACAGAACTGGTGCAAAGTCAGAGTGGGCTCTGAGCTTCCCAGGTGGCTCAGTGGGACAGAAATCTGCCTGCCGAGGCAGGAGACACAGGGAGAATCAGGCATGCTCCCTGGGTCAGGAAGACACCCTAGAGGAGGAAATGGCAACCCATTCCAGGATCTGGAAAATCCCATGGATGAGAGGAGCCAAGTGGGCTACTCCATGGGGTCACAAAGAGTTGAACACACCTGAGCTCACACGCATGCAAAGTGGGCTTGAGGTCCAATGCTGGGAGAATGTTAGCAAAACAAACAGAAACTAATGCGATAACTCAGCCAGGCTGGGGACAGGAGACGGTGAGCTCTGCTAACCAAAAGCTGAGGATCATCAAGGTCAGAAACGAAGGCTCCTGGAAGACAGACAGATATGTACAACAAGAGCCACAGAAAGACACTGGCGGCAGAGACTAAACACCAGATGGTTATTCCCATTGAAGTAACAGATAATACACGACAGTGGATGAGACAGACACAACCAGACAAGTAAAGAAATGGAATCGGGGCGCATCATTCAGGAACAGGAAACACCCATACAAGTACCGGAGCCAAGAGCAGAGAACGAAAGAGTCCAGAGTTAATGAATTGTGGAGACAAAAGCGCCTGAAAGACTTAAAAGAACACCTGAGCATTGGGTTGTGATTATGAAGTTATTGGTCACTTCATGGGGAAGGAAAAGAATATCCACTTGCTGATATTCACGCTGGCCTTCAAAATAAATCTGAGGAAAGGTAAGATCATGAGATGAAGCCAAGAATGAGCCTAATAAACGGTGAACAGTATTTAATAGATTAATACCATGGGTGAGCTGTACCCTGAGTTCTATGCTTTTAAGCTGTTACCAAGAAAAAAGAAGAAAAACTATTTTCATGAGATCATTTACAAGAAAGAGAAATCAATTACTTAGAAGCTGCATGGCCTATCAATAAATATAATAACTCTCTCCTATGAGTCTTCTTTTCCAAATTATTGTATATTATGATAAACAATACTCTCAACAACATGCTTAGGAAAAAATAATCATTTCCATAGTTCTTGTTGCCACTCAACCTTCAAAATAAACTGATATTAATAGCATCCCACCAAGAAAACAATACAGAACAATTATTGGAGTAGGTAACTCAAGATATTTATTTGCCTTCCTTTTATTTGAGTCTTAGCTAGCTTAGTTCTTGCTTTTTTTTCTTTTTTTTTTAGGAAAAGGAGGATAAATGTAATTAGAGGGAAGGATATGGAGAGCAAGTTCAGTTCAGTTCTCAGTTGTGTCCAACTCTTTGAGACCCCACAAATCGTACCACGCCAGGCCTCACTGTCCATCACCAACTCCCAGAGTCTACCCAAACCCATGGCCATCAAGTCGGTGATGCCATCCAGCACTCTCATCCTCTGTCATCCCCTTCTCCTCCTGCCCCCTATCCTTCCCAGCATTAGGGTCTTTTCCAATGAGTCAAGTCTTTGCATGAGTTGGCCAAAGTACTGGAGTTGCAGCTTCAACATCAGTCCTTCCAATGAACACCCAGGACTGATCTCCCCTAGGATGGACTGGCTGGATCTTCTTGCAATCCAAGGGACTCTCAAGAGTCTTCTCCAACACCACAGTTCAAAGCCATCAATTCTTCAGCGCTCAGCTTTCTTCGCCATTCAACTCTCACATCTATACATGACCACTGGAAAAACCATAGCCCTGACTAGACGGACATTTGTTGGCAAAGTAATGTCTCTGCTTTTAAATATGCTATCCAGGTTGGTCATAACTTTCCTTCCAAGTGTCTTTTAATTTCATGGCTGAAATCAAGTGAGAGAGGGTAAAAGACAGATATTCCGGAAGAAAGGAAGGATAGAAAGTACAAGTTGTTGTCGTCTCCCAGTCATGTCAAACTCTCTGAGACCCCATGGACTATAGCATGCCAGGCCTCCCTGTCCCTCACCATCTCCCAAAGTTTGCCCAAGTTCATGTTCATTGCATCAGTGATGTCATCCAGCCATCTCATCTCTGTCGTCCCCTTCTCCTTCTGCCCTCAATCTTTCCCAGCATCAGGGACGTTTCTAATGAGTCAGCTGTTGCATCAGATGACCAAAATACTGGAGTTTCGGCTTCAGCATCAGTCCTTCCAGTGAATATCCAGGGCTGATCTCCCTTAAGATTGATCTCCTTGCTGTCCAAGAGACTTTCAGGAGTCTGCTCCAGCACCACTGTTAGAAGGCATCAATTCTTTGGTGCTCTGCCTTCTTTACAGTCCAGCTCTCACAACTGTACATGACCACGGGGAAGACCATAGCTTTGACTATACAAACCCATGTAGGCTGGCTAATGTCTCTGCTTTTCAACACACTTTCTAGGTTTGTCATCACTTTCTGACCAGGAAGCAATCATCTTCTGATTTCATGGAAAGTACAAGGCAGAGGAGGGCTAACTATTAGCGTCACAGCTTGAGTGGTGAGGAGAAGACGGCGACAGTGGCCAATATACAAAATGGCCAGGCTGACCTTACCAAGAGAGGGTCACTCATTCTCTCACACCAAAGGAGAAATGAGCGTATGTTCAAATGTCCAGTGGCCTATACAGATGCGGAAGACAAAGCTAAAGCAGAACAAGTCCCATGAGTTGAACTTCTCAATAAATTGTCTACCCAACGAATATAGGTACCTAGTGGCTGCTGAAGGAATTAAATAAGCTTGATTCTTCTTCCTTAAACACAAGAATCTTATCCTGGCAAATGAAATACAAGGTAGGATTACAATGAAGGTATTGGACTCCCTCAGGAAGGTGGAATTTGAAAGCGTTAGGCAAGTTACTAACCTTAGGGAACCAATGTCTGCTTTCCTGGCCCACACACTGAGCACCTGTGTTTTGTTTTGTTTTTCCATGATTTGCATCTAGAGTTTCCCCATCTTGTATCACTATATCTCAGAACAACAACAAAATTTCAATGGGCCCCAAAATAAGTGCGGAAATAATTCACATGATCTCCCAGCCCCCAAGAGCTTGGCAATGCTTTCTGCACCGTAAGCACCAGGAACAGTGTGATGGGAGGAGAGGGGAGGGTGGATCTGCCATTGTAATTATCGCAACAGCTGAATGCCTAGATTCCAAAAATAGGCCGCGTTCTGTTGCAAGCAGGTGCCACCTTTAACCTAGCAGTTCCCAGCTCCCCCGCAGATACTGAGACTAAAATGTAATGGTGCCAAGTTGCCATCAGTATCTCCTTTTAATGTGTTTTGGAGAAGCAAGAGCAGTCTCATGCAGGAAGATGAGAGGAGGCCCTTGGAAACTGCTCAAAGCTACTTATTAAAGAAAGCAGCAGAGATAATTAAAAGTAATTTTGCCAAACTCCAAAAGGGCACCGAACAAAACACGAAGGTGTGGGAGCAAATCAAATTCTGCTCTTAGCAGAAACCCAACTACGCAGCTATTTCCAGAAAAGGAGGGAGTTCTCCAGGTGGGTCCAAACCACACAGTCAGACAGAGCACCATTTTTTTAAAATATAAATAAACAGTAATTCCAGCAACTTTCTACAGAAAGGAGGTTGCAAGGTATGCCGACTATGGAAAGTAGAGAGGAGAAAACTCAAAGATAGCATCTGATTGACAGGCAAATAAATATTTCTGTTAGTTGTCAAGTCAGGTTAACAGAAAATGAACCTGGAGACTTAAGGTACACATCAAAATGACTGCAAGGGCAGGGCATTAAAAAACTGATTGTGGCAGTTGTGGCCTCAGTAGAATTGACACAAAGTTCCTCAAATAAGCCTTTTACATCCTTAGCCACACAGCTCATTCCAGCTTTATTCACCAGCCAATAAGCAGACACGGAGTGAAGGAGACTAGGAGACGCAGGCGTTGGTGGGGTGGGGGCCGGTGCGGCGCAGGCAGGAAGACAGAGCAGAGCAGGCATCCGGGCGGGGGGTACCCACTGAACCTGAAAGTGTCCTGCGTTTCCTGTTCCCTCTGACACGTTCACCTCCCCACCTCTGTTCTCACAGAAGGACTCCCCGAAGACAGTGTGTACTGCACACACACGTGTGTGAACACACTGATGAAGCCTCTACTCTTGGTCTCTTTCTAACGCGTTTTAATTTTGCTGCATGGATAGCACACTCTTGTGTGGTATCTGTTGTTGTAGTTTAGTCGCTAACTCGTATCTGACTCATTGCAACCACATGGATTATACCATCGGGCTCCTCTCTCCATACGAACTTCCAGGCAGGAATACTGGAGTGGGTGGCCATTTCCTTCTCCAGGGGTGCTTCCTGACCCAAGGATGGAACCTGCATTGCTTGCACTGGCAGATTCTTTATTGCTGAGCCACCGGGGAAGCCCCACATTGTATTTACTTCCTCCTATGAAGCCAAAGAACACGTGTGTCTATCTTATGGTCTCCATTTCTAGTTCAGTTCAGTTCAGTCGCTCAGTCGTTCCGACTTTTTGCGACCCCGTGAATCACAGCATGCCAGGCCTCCCTGTCCATCACCATCTCCCGGAGTTCACTCAGACTCACATCGCTGTCTTAATAAGCTCAGGCTACTGTCACAGAATACAAACCATGCACTAGGGGCCTGGAAGCCACAGAAACTTCTTCCTCACAGTTCTGGAGCCAGGAATTGAGGATACAGGCGCCTGTGGATGGAGTGTCTGGCAGGAGCCTATTTCCTGGGTAAAAGATGGCCCTCTTTTTGCTGTGTCCTGACAGAAGGGGCCAGGGAGCTGTCTCGGGGCTTTAATATTACTCATGAGGAAACCACCCTCATGATGTAATCACCTCCCAAAGGCCCCCCTTCTAACACCATCACCTTGGGGGTTAGGTTTCAACACAAGGCTTCTGACAGAAGACACAGACAGAATCCAGAATAAATACCCTCTGTGAGCCATATGCTTTTATATTCATTCAGGTCCATTTAGAAAACTGGAACACACCAGTTATTTGAATAGAGATAAGTTAATACCAACAAAATGAAAACAGGATACAAAGTTAACTACTTGACTGAGATGGTAAGAGAGAGCTCTGTTCTACACGGAGGCAGCAACTGCCCAGTGTAGGAGTCCACCGCTCTGTGGGATTTATTTCCATGATATGTACTAACTAGCCTGTGGGAAGAGCGGTCAGAGATACAGGGGACTGGCAAGACTGAGGATTACTCCTGTTGACTAATGACTGCACATTGCCAGGGTCCCAGCTGTGTCCTGCAACAGACAGACCTGAGCTGTAGCTTCTTATTCCCATGGGCTGATACACACTTTGCTTTCTCTCCCGTAAGTACTACGGCATGTGGCATCAGAGCAGGTAACTGAAGATAAGACCAGAGAACATCAGATCTATGGAAGGGTATTGTGGTTGTGGTAGCAGCAGTGGTGGTTTAGACATCAGTCGTGCCTGACTCTTCGCGACCCCAAGGACGCCAGGCCCATCCGTCCCTCACCATCTCCCAAAGTTTGCCCAAGTTCATGTTCATTGCATCAGTGATGCCATCCAGCCATCTCATCCTCTGACACGCTCTTCTCCTTCAGCCCTCAATCTTTTCCAGCATCAGGGACTTTTCCAATGAGTCAACGGTTCACATCAGATGACCAAAATACTGGAGTTTCAGCTTCAGCATCCAGTGAGTATTCAGGGTTGATTTCCTTTAAGATTTGACTGGTTGGCCGAGGGATCTCAGAAGTCTTCTGCAGACCACAGTTTTAATTCTTTAGTGCTCCATGTTCTTTATGGCCCAGCTCTCATAACTGCACATGCCCACTGGGAAGACCACAGCCTTGATTATATGGACCTTTGTCAGCAGAGTTATCTCTTCTTTTCAACATACTGTTTATGTTTGCCATAGCTTTCCTGCCAAGAAGCAAACGTCTTCTAATTTTATGGCTGCAGTCACCATCTGCAGTGACTTTAGAGCCCAAGAAGAAGAAATGTGGCACTATTTCCACCTTTCCCCCCTTTATTTGCCATAAAGTAATGGGGGCCCACCTAATTCCACTCTACTAGAGCAGAGAGGCCCCTTCTCAAGTCTGCAGCCAGATGGGCACATGAGAAGAGGATGAAGTATTGGTTCCTCCCCAGTGCACAAGCTGGGAAATCCCAGGAACACCACCAAAGAAGAGGTCTTCATCTTTTTGTACCCTTTACCACTTTATATACCCTTTGCTGTTGCTGCTAAGTCGCTTCAGTCGTGTCCAACTCTGTGCAATCCCATAAACGGCAATCTACCAGGCTCCCCCATCCATGGGATTCTCCAGGCAAGAACACTGGAGTGGGTTGCCATTTCCTTCTCCAATGCATGAAAGTGAAAACTGAAAGTGAAGTCACTCAGTCGTGTTGGACTCTTAGCGACCCCATGGGCTGCAGCCCACCAGGGTCCTCCCTCCATGGGATTGTCCAGGCAAGAGGACTGGGGTGGGGTGCCATTGCTTTCTCTGTTATATGCCCTTTACCACTCATAAAAATGATCATATTTGTGTCTGGAGTGCTTCTTAAGGAGCTCCCATTCATTCATATTTTATTCACTAATTCATATACGAATCCTGAGATCCTGCCCTGTCTCAAGAGAAATAAGCCAGGATGAGACACGGAGGAAACATGCCCATTCTACGAATTCAGTTCTGGGACTAGCCCTTACAGGAAGAATTAAAAACTCTCCTAAGGGTCCCAAATGGTAGTTTTTCATAAAGATTTCACAGTAGCCAAGCTCTTGCGTCTAATTTATAGAAGCATTAGTGAATTCGAATTCTCATGCCTGAGTAACCAGAATATTTTCTCTAGGTAGATTGTGGGAGATTATGGTTCAAAATAGCCACCCTCTCTCCAACCTTCGTAGGGGTAATCCAGTTCTCTGACTGATGCTGTTCAACTCAGCCACATGACTTGTTTTTTCCTCTGGGATCTTAGTAGATGTGATACAGTTAAATCTTGAAACACATTTCAGGGTTGGGTTGGCTATTCTGCCATCACAATGAGAAGAGCTTTCCTGGTGTAGCTGCTGCTTTTCAGCCAGAACAAATTCTGTGGAGCAGATCTGAGTCAAACTCACAGTGAGAAAAAGTTCCAAACAGATCCACAAGTGGAAACAGAGTCAGCCCCTGAGGCCAGCCTGAAGGGGCCACGCACAGCCTACTCTCGGGCACAAAAGGAAGAGTAAGTCAACACTGGCATAAGCGGTGATGGGGTCCCTTGTTACACAGTGTTAGAGATGCAGTAACTGCAGGCCCACAGAGCTGCTGGGAAGCCAGGTCATAAGGAGAACAGTATTTGACAAGCCCAGAAGTAGATGAGGCAGGGTAAGCTAAGCTGAACATTTCATAACTTAAGGCCTCCCTGACACATCCATCCAATGACAGAAATGGTCATACGGATGATACAAGATTATGTGAAGTAAGGGCCTATATTCCTTGTCCCTCATATGTATTTGAGGGGACTGTCATGGCTTATATCAAAAATTCCTTTTCTCCCTATGATTCCATGGCAGACCAACTCCTCTTCTGATGAGTAACTATTTCTTTAAACACGTTTATTCTAAAACAGATTATATATATAAGAACTACAGATGCAAAGTCCATTCTGTTTCTTTGAGGCAACTTTGTATGTATCGATCTTATTCTCAAATATGTAGGCAATTTTAATACCAGAAATACTGACAGGACCATATATATTCTATTCTGTATGGATAAAGAGACTACAGTTTAGAAAAATTAACTGACTTATTCAAAATCATCATGTAACCAAAGTGTGGATTTAAGACTTCTAGTTCAGTACGTGTAATAGTGAAGAATAAATCTGACTCCATATTAGATCTGCTCCTTTTACTTCAGCCTTTGTGCTTTCTCACCTGTCCTTAGTCACACTGGCTCTGCACCTTTTGTAAAAGAATATTGTCTACAGCCTGAAAAATACAGGATAGCCTATTCTCAGGGCTTTAGGAAGCCATTTCTATAGAGATAGAAAGTCACAGAACAGAGAATACATGTGTCACATTGGAGATTAGAGGAACAAGGAGACCTGACCTAGGTGGGCAGACAAAAGAACACAGGATTCTGACACAAAGAAGTTTGCACCAACCAACCTCTCCATGCCCCTCCCTCACCTTGCCTTTAAAAGTGCTTTCCTGGGACTCTTCTGTTTGTCCAGCAGTTAAGACTTTGCCCCCTTCTCCCTGCCTCACAAGGCAAGGGGTGTGGGTTCAATCCCTGGATTGGAAGCTAAGATTCCACATGCCTTGGGGCTAAAAACCCAGAACATAAAATGGAAGTAATATTGTAACAGATTCAATAAGGACTTCAAAAACTGTCCACAGGAAAAACCTCAAAAAATCAAAAAGCGCTTTGCTCAAAGCTTCTGAGGAGCTCAGGGTTTTAGGGACAAAAGCCACCCATCTCCTGTACTGGCCTTGCCTCTCTCTGCTCCAAACTCTGACGTTTCAAACCTGCCATCAGTAACAGTAATTCCAACACAACCCCACTCTCTTTCACACTGAATGTATCTTTTTAAAGTTCTGAAAATCCCTTTTATAATGTTCAGCCAATTTTAAATCAGGAAAAAGCAACTGTATAGTTTAAACAAGTATTCTTCAAAGGACACTTTAGAAGAAGGTAATCATAGATGTAGAAAGACTTTCATGTGTATGAGAATGTATGGCAAATCCAAAGCCCTTCCTTAATCCCAGAAACAATAACGCTGCTCTCAGCAACAAACTCAAAATGCACAAATAATTATACTTTATGAAACAAGAAATGTCTCAATCCAGCAGTGAGCTGGCATCAGAGCATCAAATTAAATTTTGCAAAATAATTAAGTCGCTTAATGCTTTGAAAGGTCAATTTGCAACTGGCATTTTGATGGATGTCTTGGGTAATACAAATACAGGTTTGGGCTGGAATGAAGTCTGGTTGTACAGATCCACAGACAGGGGGATAAACACGTCTCCCTGGACATCCAAAGGCCTGGGTCTCAGCCTTCTGCTCTGTCACTAGGCAGCTTTGTGACCTTCTCATGTTATTCCCTCCTTGGAGTTTGAGTCTTCAAGTGTGTGAAATCAAGATGATGGCTTGGAGACCACATTAGCTGCTTTAGTTTGGTGACTCTTTGATTCCACATTTAAGGAATAAGATCCAGTAAACATTTGTTCTATCATTTCCCTTGTACTAAATGATCTATTCTGTTCCTGTCCATGGGTTATGTGAATTTAATATTTTAAACCACCCTATTACGTTGCTAACATCTTGCTTCTATAAAGGAAAAGAAATGACAGCTCAAACAAAATCATGTTAAGGTTAAAATTTGGATATGAGACGATTAAAATTCAGACTTAAAGATTAGTGTCCTTTTCAATAACAGGAGTCACTGAGAAAGCACAGTATTTTAAAGAGTGAAAATCTAGCAGACGAACCATGAAGAAGAGATACAGATGGAAAATACAGCTGCAAAGACACGGCTTGATCCCCAGATATATGAAATTTCTAGTTTGTTTAATTTCACCCACATATAAACAGGAGTGTTTCTCTCCTTCTGTTCCATTTACCATACATAAGAACACTGCTAAAAGAAACAGAGTTACTTAAACAGTTCTGATGAAGAAAATACAGATTTATTATTAGACAAAAATATATGCTTTTTCCTCCAGAAATGAATGGGATATGAAACACAAAAATAATAAGAAAAATCCATTCCATTCACACACGAATAACAGCAGGAAAAATTCACCCCTACCAGAAATTTCAGAGAACAGATAAAATCTATTTGTTTTAGTGTTTGGTCTTAAAATATTGACTTAGGATTCAATTCAAGCAGCTTAATACATCCTTCCAGAGAAACCTATATGCAGGTCAGGAAGCAACAGTTAGAACTGGACATGGAACAACAGACTGGTTCCAAATAGGAAAAGGAGTACATCAAGGCTGTATACTGTCACCCTGCTTATTTAACTTATATGCAGAGTACATCATGAGAAACGCTGAGCTGGAAGAAACACAAGCTGGAATCAAGATTGCTGGGAGAAATACCAATAACCTCAGATATGCAGATGACACCACCCTTATGGAAGAAAGTGAAGAGGAACTAAAAAGCCTCTTGATGAAAGTGAAAGAGGAGAGGGAAAAAGTTGGCTTAAAGCTCAACATTCAGAAAACGAAGATCATGGCATCTGGTCCCATCACTTCATGGGAAATAGATGAGGAAACAGTGGAAACAGTGTCAGACTTTACTTTAGGGGACTCCAAAATCACTACAGATGGTAACTGCAGCCATGAAATTAAAAGACGCTTACTCCTTGGAAGAAAAGTTATGACCAACCTAGATAGTATATTCAAAAGCAGAGACATTACTTTGCCGACTAAGGTCCGTCTAGTCAAGGCTATGGTTTTTCCAGTAGTCATGTATGGATGTGAGAGTTGGACTGTGAAGAAGGCTAAGCGCCAAAGAATTGATGCATTTGAACTGTGGTGTTGGAGAAGACTCTTGAGAGTCCCTTGGACTGCAAGGAGATCCACCCAGTCCATCCTAAAGGAGATCAGCCCTGGGATTTCTTTTGGAAGGAATGATGCTGAAGCTGAAACTCCAGTACTTTGGCCACCTCATGTGAAGAGTTGACTCACTGGAAAAGACTCTGATGCTGGGAGGGATTGGGGGCAGGAGGAGAAGGGGACAACAGAGGATGAGATGGCTGGATGGCATCACGGACTCGATGGACGTGAGTCTGAGTGAACTCCAGGAGTTGGTGATGGACAGGGAGGCCTGGCGTGCTGCGATTCGTGGGGTCGCAAAGAGTCGGATACGAATGAGCGACTGAACTGAACTGATACACTACAAGGCACAACTCGAACCCTAAACATGCATATAAATGTAAGGAAGCCATGAAAAATTATGTCATAATTAACATGTAGTGATATATATAAAGTAGCCATAGAGATGTCCAACCAATTACATTTCAGAATTTATGACAGGAAAAATATTCCACTGTTTGATGCAGAAGTAGTATCTCATTTACTTTTTGAAGTAAAAGTTGACAGAAAAAGTGCAGATGATTTCTCTCTCTCTCTTCTGCCTTATTTCAACACAAATGGCACAGGAAAACAAAAAGGAAAGGTAACGGCTTCTCCGGCTTCCATCGTTGCCTCTGAGAAGCCCCCAGGGGCCCTGACTAGTGTTCCATATCAAACTCCTTGTTTGAAAATTAGTGCAGAAACTGGACTGAACAGGATAGTGAAAGGTGGAATTAAGATGTTATAAATAAAGCAACTTGTTTATATTGTATCGAGAATGTATTTTACAAACTTTTGGACTTTGGGGAAAACAACTAGCTTTCACAAGATGTCTGTTTTGCACAGAGGACATGTTTCCCCTAGCATTAAATTGCAACTCACTGCTGAACCACCATCGACAGGAGAATGTTGGATCCCACCAAAAAAAGATATACCATGCCCAAGGGCAAAGGAGAAGCCCCAACAAAACAGTAGAAGGGGTAAAATTGCATTTAGAATCAAACCCCATACCCACCAGAGATGCTTAGAGGGCTCAAACAAAACCTTGTGCTCACTAGGAACCAGGGACCCCTCAAGAGACTGAGCCAGACCTGCTGTTGAATGTTTGGTATTGCCTGCAGACACATGGGACAGTGGCCTGCTGTGGGGACAGGGGCTCTGGCTGCAGCAGACCTGGGTCACGCAGCATGTGGCATAAGCCCTCTTGGAGGAGATTGCCATTAGCCCCACCAAAAAGCCACCAGGCAGATGACCCACAAACAGCAGAACAATTAGAAATTCTCAGAGTTAAGAAAGTTCTAGGGTCCACAACAGATTTTCCAACCAGGGGATCCATCAAAGGGACAGAGAACCTCCAGGGAGTTTTACTTTGGAGGCCAGTGGGATTCGGTTACAGAACTTCCACAGGACTGGAGAAACAGACTCTTGGAGGGCACAAACAAAACCTTCTGTGCACCAGGAGCCAGGAGAAAAGAGCAGTGTCCCCATGAGAGACTGAGACAGACTTGCCTGTGAGTGTCCAAGAATCTCCAGCGGAGGCATGGGTCGGCAGTGGCCTGCTACGGGGTTATGGGCACAGAATACAACAGTGCCTGCACAAGTCCTTTTGAAGGAGGTCACCATTACCATCATTAACCTTACCATAGTTTGGCCTCAGACCAAGCAACAGGGAGGAAACACAGCCCAGCCCATCCACAGAAAATTGGATTAAAGATTTACTGAGCATGGCCCCATCAGAACAAGACCCTGGTTCCTCCACAGTCAGTTTCTCCCATCAGGAAGCCTCCATATATACATATATGCATATATATTTGTATTTGAACAGCAAAAAAAGGCAAAAGATGACACTGAATGATTACTCCCCAAGTTGGTAGGTGCCCAATATGCTACTGGAGAAGAGTGGAGAAATAACTCCAGAAAGGATGAAGAGGTTGAGACAAAGTGAAAACAAAGCCCAGTTGTGGATGTGGCTGGTGACAGAAGTAAGTTCGATTCTGTAAAGAACAATATTGCATGGGAACCTAGAATGTTCCATAAATCAAGGTAAATTGGAAGTGGTCAAAGATGGCAAGAGATGGCAAGAGTGAACATTTTAGGAATCGACATTTTAGGAATCAGTGAACTAAAACGGACAGGAATGGACAAATTTAATTAAGGTGACCACTATATCTACTACGGTGGGCAGGAATCCCTTAAAAGAAAAGGAGCAGCCCTCATAGTCAACAAAAGAGTTCAAAATGTAGCACTTGGGTGCAGTCTCAAAAATGACAGAATGATCTCTGGGTCTGAGACAAACCATTCAGTATCACAGTAATCCAAGTCTAAGCCCCATCCAAGAATGCCAAAGAGGCTGAGGTTGAACATTCTGTGAAGACCTACTAGACCTTCTAGAACTAACACCCAAAACAGATGTCCATTTCATCATAGGGTACTGGAATATAAAAATAGGAAGTCAACAGATGCCTGGGGTAACAGGCAAGTTTGGCCTTGGAGTACAAAATAAAATAGGGCAAAGGCCAACAGAGTTTTGCCAAGAGAATGCACGGGTCAAAGCAAAGGCCCTCTTCCAACAAAACAATAGATGACTCTACACACAGACATTACCCAATGGTCAATACCGAAATCAGATTGATTACATTCTGTGCAGCTAAAGATGGAGAAGCTCTATACAGTCAGCAAAAACAAGACTGGGAGCTGACTGTGGCTCAGGTCATGAACTCCTTATTGTCAAATTCAGAATTTAATTGAAGAAAGTAGGGAAAACCACTAGACAATTCAAGTATGACCTAAATCAAATCCCTTACAATTACACAGTGGAAGTGAGAAGAGATTGAAGGGATTAGATCTGATAGAGTGCCTGAAAAACAGGATGGAGGTCTGTAACACTATACAGGAGGGCGGCATGTTTGGGAATGCATGTAAGAATTAAAGATTTTAAAATTTAAAAAATAAAAAAATAAAATTTAAAAAAAAAAAAAAGCAAAAAAAAAAAAAACATCCACAGAAAAAGAAATGCAAAAAGGCAAAATGGTTGTCTGAGTAGGCCTTAGAAATAGCTGAGAGAAAAAGAGAAGCTAAAGGCAAAGAAAAGGAAAGATACATCCATCTGAATGAAGTTTCAAAGAACAGCAAGGAGAGATAAGAAAGCCTTCCTCAGTGATCAATGCAAAAAAATAGAGGAACAACAGAATGGGAAAGACTAGAGATCTCTTCAAGAAAATAAGAGATAGAAAGGGATTATTTCTTGCAAAGATGGGCTTGATAAAGGACAGAAATGGTATGGACCTAACAGAAGCACCAGATATTAAGAACAGGTGACAAGAATACACAGAACTATAAAATAGATCTTCATGAACCAGATAACCGTGATGGTGTGATCACTTACCTAGAGCCAGACGTTCTGGAGTATGAGGTCAGGTGGGCCTTAGGAAGCGTCACTACAAACAAAGCTAGTGGAGATGATGGTATTTCAGCTGAGCTACTTCAAACCTTAAAAGATGATGCTGTGAAAGTTCTACACTCAGTATGCCAGCAAATTTGGAAAACTCAGCAGTGGCCACAGGACTGAAAAAATGTCAGTTTTCATTCCAATCTGAAAGAAGGGCAATGCCAAAGAAAGTTTAAACTACCATATAACTGCACTCATCTCACATTCTAGCAAGAAATGCACAAAATTCTCCAAGCTCAGCTTCAACAGTATGTGAACTGAGAACTTCCAAATGTTCAAGCTGGCTTTAGAAAAAGCAGGGGAACCAGAGATCAAGTTGCCAACATCTGTTGGGTCGTAGAAAAAGCGAGAATTCCAGAGAAACATCTACTTCTGCTTCATTGATTATGCTAAAGCCTTTTACTGTGTGAATCACAACAAACTGTGGGAAATTCTTAAACAGATGCAAACACCATATCACTTTACCTGCCTCCTGAGAAATCTTATACAGGTCAAGAAGCAAGACTTAGAACCAGACATGGTACCACAGACTGGTTCAAAATTTGGAAAAGAGTATGTCAAGGCTGTATATGGTCACCTTGGTTATTTTAATTATGTGCAGAATACATCAAGTGAAATGCTTGGCTGGATGAAGCACAAGCTGGAATCAAGATTGCTGGGACAAATATCAATAACCTCAGGTATGAAGATGACACCACCTTTATGGCAGAAAGTGAAGAGGAACTAAAGAATCTCTTGATGAAACTGAAAGAGGAGAGAGAAAAAGTTGGCTTAAAATTGAATATTCAAAAAATGAAGATCATGACATCCAGTCCCATCACTTCACAGAAAATAGATAGGGAAACAATGGAAGCAGTGACAGACTGTATTTTCTTGGGCTTCAAAATCACTGAGGATGGTGATGGCAGCCATAAAATTAAAAGACGCTTGGTCCTTGCAAGAAAAGCTATGACAAACCTAGACAGTGTATTAAAAATCAGACATGTTACTTTGCTGACAGAGGTTCATCTAGTCAAAGCTACGGTTTTTCCACTTGTCAGGTATGGATGAGATAGGTGGACCATAAAGAAAGCTGAGCATTGAAGAATTGATGCTTTTAAACTGTGGTATTGGAAAAGACTCTTGAGAGTCCCTTGGACTGCAAGGAGATCAAACCAGTCAATCTAAAGGAAATCAGTCCTGAATATTCATTGGAAGGCAATGCCAAAGAATACTCAAACTACCACACAATTGCACTCATCTCACATGCTAGTAAAGTAATGCTCAAAATTCTCCAAGCCAGGCTTCAACAATATGTGAACCGTGAACTTCCTGATGTTCAAGCTGGTTTTAGAAAAGGCAGAGGAACCAGAGATCCAATTGCCAATATCCTCTGGATCCTTGAAAAAGCAAGAGAGCTCCAGAAAAACATCTATTTCTGCTTTATTGACTATGTCAAAGCCTTTGACTGTGTGGATCACAATAAACTGTGGAAAATTCTGAGAGAAATGGGAATACCAGACCATCTAACCTGCCTCTTGAGAAATCTGTATGCAGGTCAGGAAGCAACAGTTAGAACTGGACATGGAACAACAGACTGGTTCCAAATAGGAAAAGGAGTCCATCAAGGCTGTATATTGTCACCCTGCTTATTTAACTTATATGCAGAGTACATCATGAGAAACGCTGGACTGGAAGAAGCACAAGCTGGAATCAAGATTGCTGGGAGAAGTATCAATAACCTCAGATATGCAGATGACACCACCCTTATGGCAGAGAGTGAAGAGGAACTAAAAAGCCTCTTGATGAAAGTGAAAGAGGAGAGTGAAAAAGTTGGCTTAAAGCTCAACATTCAGAAAACGAAGATCATGGCATCTGGTCCCATCAGTTCATGGCAAATAGATGGGGAAACAGTGGAAACAGTGTCAGACTTTATTTTTTGAGGCTCCAAAATCACTACAGATGGTGACTGCAGCCATGAAATTAAAAGACACTTACTCCTTGGAAGAAAAGTTATGACCAACCTAGATAGCATATTCAAAAGCAGAGACATTACTTTGCCAACTAAGGTCCGTCTAGTCAAGGCTATGGTTTTTCCAGTGGTCATGTATGGATGTGAGAGTTGGACTGTGAAGAAGGCTGAGCGCCGAAGAATTGATACTTTTGAACTGTGGTGTTGGAAAAGACTCTTGAGGGTCCCTTGGACTGCAAGGAGATCCAACCAGTCCATCCTAAAGGAGATCAGCCCTGGGATTTCTTTGGAAGGAATGGTGCTAAAGCTGAAACTCCAGTACTTTGGCCACCTCATGTGAAGAGTTGACTCACTGGAAAAGACTCTGATGCTGGGAGGGATTGGGGGCAGGAGGAGAAGGGGACAACAGAGGATGAGATGACTGGATGGCATCACGGACCCGATGGACGTGAGTCTGAGTGAACTCTGGGAGTTGGTGATGGACAGGGAGGCCTGGCGTGCTGCAATTCATGGGGTCGCAAAGAGTCGGACATGACTGAGGGACTGAACTGAACTGATGCTGAAGTTCCAATACTTTGGTCACCTGATGTGATGAACTGACTCACTGGAAAGACCCTGATGTTGGGAAAGTTAAGGCAGGGGGACAAGGAGAGTTCAGAGGATGATATGGTTAGATGGCATCACTGACTCGATGAACATGAGCTGAGCAAGCTCCAGGTGTTAGTGATGGACAGGGAGGCCTGGCATGCTGCAGTTTATGGGGTCACAAAGAGTCTGAAATGACTGAATGACTGAACTGAACTGATATGTACATGCATAAGGGCTTCTCCAGTGGCTCAGTGGTAAAAAAAAAAAAAAAAAAAAAGTACACCTGCCATGCAGGAGCTGCAGGTTCACATTCTGGGTCAGGAAGACCCCCTGGTGAAGGCATGGCAACCCACTCCAGTATCCTTGCCTGGAGAATCCCATGGATAGAGGAGCCTGGATGGCTACAGTCCATGGGGTCACAAAGAGTCAGACACTCCTGAAGCCTCTTAGCACACACATCTACATATATGCATACATATAATAGGAAGCTATTTCAACTCATTCCATGTTATGACTGTCTCATAACAGAGAAGAACAAACCTGACTCCTTATTGGATATATTCCTTTAGCTCTGACCTTTGTGCTTGGTTGCACCTTTGTAGAGGAATGCTACCTATAGCCTGAAATATACACAATAGCCCTTTCTCAAGTCTTTGTCTCCAAGACTTGACCTTTAAATATATAACAATTTTTATTCATATAGAGATAAAAAGCGGCAGAACAGAGAATAAAATTAGTCTTCTTAGAGTTTCCAGAATATCACTATCCAGACAGGAACAAGAACAAATGATTACACATCCCCTCGGGAGTCTGGCCAGCACTGAAAAGTCTGTACCAACCAGCCACACCCTCACCCCTTCTAGTATACAAAGGAGCCTGAATTATAACTAGAGTTAAGATGGTTCTTTGAGACACTAGTCCCCCATCTTCTCTGTCTGTTGGTTTTCTGACTAAAGTGACTACTCTTCCTTGCCCAACAGCTCATCTGTCAATTTATGGGCCTGTCCTGACGTGAGCAGTATGATGGACTCAGTAACAGAGAATGCATATTTTTAAGTTTATCTTTTACATACTTTATTATGAGTAAGTACATGCATTAAGTTCATATGAGCTATTCACCATGAAGAAAGAGGTAGTTTGAGTTTCGCAAAGCAGGTGTGAATTATCTAAGGGGTTCAAAGACATGTGGTGGGTGGAGAGACAAATTCATGAGATTAATATTGTGTTTCTCTGTGAACTGTCAGCTTTTCTGGAAGGTTTCAGGGTAAAGAAAGAATGCTTTATCTTGCTAATGTCTGAAAGCCTGAACGCAGTGTCCTAAGGACATTCATTTCATCATTTTGCACAGCAGCAGGTCCACAGGTGAACTCCAAGTGTGTTTAATCCAGAGACTCAGTGAAATCCTGGAGAGGCAAGTCCACAGTGCGTTCATGTGCTCAGTTGTGCCTGAGTCTTTTGGACCCCCTCGACTATAGCCGACCAGGCTCCTCTGCCCATGGGCTTTTCCCAGGCAAGAATACTAGAGTGGACTGCCATTTCCTCTTCCAGGGGATCTTCCTGACTGAGGGATCAAACCTCTATCTCTTGAGTCTCCTGTATTGGCAGGCAGATTCTTTATCACTGTGCCACCTGGGAAGCCCTAAACCCCTAGACTGTTTCTCTGTTTTGCTTTGTCATTTTCCACAGAGGAGCACTCTCCTCAGGCTGTGGTTACCCCATATTCACAGAATAAATACCACAGCTCCAAGACATCACATTCAGACACAAGAATGCCAGGTACAAGAATGTCTAGAAAAAAAGAGGAATATGTCACCATCTATTTTTTAAGAACAAGGAAAAAAATTCCTATCCCCTTCTTGTAAGTAATTCCTGAATAAATGACTGGCCTCAGTGATGAGAGCCCCATGACTGGCTTAGATGAATCAGTCCTGACCATGTGCTGGAGACAGCGTTATCTTTCCTGTGGATACTGTCATGTCGGGATGGCAAGCACAAGAACACACTTAGAGGTTTACAGATAAAGAAGGAGGGGAGAATGAATACCAAATAAGTGAACATATTTTCAATCTAATTCTACAATTATTTTTTCCCATGACATTTTAAGAAGAAAATTTTCAAATTCACCTAACTTTTAAGCTCAAACAAAAGCCATAAAAAGATGCTTGTGCATACTGACAGGTTTCCCAGGTGGCTCAGTGGTAAAGAATCTGTCTGACAATGCAGAGGATGCGAGTTCAATCCCCAGGTCAGGAAGATCTCTTGGAGAAGGAAATGGAAACCTACTCCAGCATTCTTTACCGGGAAATTCCATGGAAAGAGGAGCATGAAGTGCTACCGTCCTTGGGTTTCAAAAGTCGGACATGACTGAGCACACATGCACACACACACACATATGCATATTTCTGTTCAGTAGACATGCTCTGAGTTATTTTCCATGCTCCCCAGGAGCATCTATTGAGTCCTCTCTGATGATAGGAATACTTTGGTTGGAAAAGATAATGAAGCAGGCTCATCTTACAGATTTAGGCTCCTTACAGGCTGCTATTTGACACGACCAATGCAGACAGGGTGTTAACAATGAACTGCAAATAAATAACAGCAAGTAAAGGTCTATCTCAATCTGTTTGGGCATCATTACAAACTATACCATAGTCTGGGTGGCTTTATAAACAACAGAAACATACTTCCAGAATTCTGGAGGCTGGGAAGCCCAGGACTGTGCTGTCAGCAGAGTCTCTGCCTGGTGAGAACTTTCTGGTTCTTTGAAGGCCCCCTTCTCACTGTGTCCTCACCTGGTGGAGCAGGAGGAGGAGCAAGTTTCCTAGGGTCTCTTTGATAAGGGCACTAACCCACTCATGAAGGCCCCACCTTCATAAGCTCATCACATCCCAATGCCTCCCCTCACCCCCATCCCTCTCCTAACACCATCACATTGGGCATTAGGGTTTCAAAATGTTAATCTGGGGGCATTTGAGGGAGGACACACAGCACAGTTATCAGGTCACAGTAATGTTCAACTCCTAAACATCCCTCACCAGTCGGTCATAATAGTCCTCAAAGAACACTGGAATACAAAATTTTCATCTCCCAAATCCAATTCTCCTTCCCAGATTCAAAGCCAACCCACTTGGCCAAGGGCATTAATCTCTAGTCATACTCACATTTTTCTTTAATAAATGCAACAGGCTCTTTTGTGCTTTGTAACTTTCTATTGGGTTGACCAAGCATTTCATTTGTTTTTTTCCAAAAAAAATGTTGTGGAAAAACCCAAACAAACTTCTCAGCCAACCCAATAGTTTCTCTTCTCAGAAATGACACAGTGTTTCTCCTCCACCTGGAGAACTCTTGTTTATCTTTTCTATGACTGTGGTGGATGCTTGTTTTGCTGATGTCTGACACCATACTGACCCTCAATAAAGAATTATCATTTCTCTCCAGTCTCTGCTTTTTGTGCAGCAAGGAGTAAGCCCACTCCAACTATGGAAACCTAGAGCATTAGAGCCACTGTCTGAGTGCTGGCACAAAGGAGTGGGCACGCGAAAGGTCTCTTTAAAGGGTTAAAGTCTTGAGGGGAAATGCAAACAAAAATAATGGAAATGGTTAAAGGTCATTCCTCAACAGAGCTTTGTCAACTGTCAACTGTAGCTTTGTCAACTACACAGGCTCTTCCAGCTGTAAGACGTTTCAAGCTCTCAACTCTCAAAAGTACTCTGGGAGTCTGGCCTCCGCCAAGCCCTCAACCCCAATTTCACATCAACACTGAACAACTGTTTCTTAAATCAGGAACTCCTGACTATACAACATGCTAAGTTAACTCTTACTCCTTCTCAAGGTCTGTACCAAAAGTAATATTTAGCCCCTTTTCACTGTTCCTTAAGATATCATATGTATTCTAATCACACTCAGAAGAGAATGACCGTTACATCCCTGGTACAGCTACTACTGACCATGATGTCATCACAGTCATCACCATCATTAGCGCATTACTGAAGCAGCTTATGAGCTTGGGCTACCATCACAAAATGCCACAGGCTGGGTGCTTTCAACAACAGGAACTTATTTCTCACAGTTCTGGGAGCTGCAAGTCTAAGAGTAGGGTGCTAGCATTGTTGGGTCCTGGTGAAGACCCTCTTTCTGACCTGGAGATGACCACCTTTTCACTGTGTCCTCACAAAGGGATGAGAGAGAGAGAAAAGCCAGCACAGCTCTCTGGTGTCTCCCTTTATGAGGGCACTAATCCCATCATGGGGCCCCACCCTCATGACCTCATCTAAATCTCACCTCCTCCCAAAGGCCAGTCTCCACACATCATCACATTGGGATTGAGGGCTTCAGCATATGAACTTTGGAAGGATACAAACATCCTGTTCATAACATGCAGCAATGTTTCCAAGAAAAGAAAGTGAAAGTCACAGCTGTGTCTGACCCTTTGCAAGCCCATGGCCTGTAGCCTACCAGGCTCTGTCCGTGGAATTCTCCAGGCAAGGATAATGGAGTGGGTTGCCATTTCCTTCTCCAGCAGATCTTCCCCATCCAGGGATCAAACCTAGGTCTCCTGCATTGCAAACACATTTTTTACCAGCTCAGCCACCAGGTGGCTCAGACGGTAAAGCATCTGCCTGCAATGTGGGAGACCCAGGTTCGATTCCTAGGTCGGGAAGATCCCCTGGAGAAGGAAATGGCAATCCAATCCAGCACTCTTGCCTGGAAAATCCAATGGATGGAGGAGCCTGATAATACAGTCCATGGGGTCGCAGACACGACTGAGCGACTTCAGTTTCAGTTTCCACCAGGGAAGTCAAGGCTAAAAGTCTAGCTAGCAGGATAAAACCAATAGTCAAGATCTTGAAGACTAGGGGTTAATCCTGGGCACACCCTGCTAAGAGCCCAGAGGAGTAGGCATAGGCTGTAGACTCAGACAACCAGCCAAATCAATAACAAAGGCATCTTGGGCTAAGAAAGCCTGGAAATTTCCCACTGGACCACTCTTCCCTAACACCCCTTCACATATGTTTTACATGTAACTTTTAGTTATAGGATCACTTGAACTCCAAGGGGACAGGGCACTTAGGAACCACAGAGGAAGAGGAATCCCCACCTGGTCTCTGTGTTTGCTATGTCAGCTCTCCTCTCTGACCCCAAAGACCACCTTACTACCTTTAAGGAGAACACCAAAAACATTCAGCAATAAATTTCCTCCCTACCTCTGCACATTTTCTCATTATGGGTACTAGCTTCCATCCTCTTCTTTCTGACAGCCTCAGGGCACGACGGAGCTTGTAAGGATTTCGAATTTGACCACACATCCTAAGCCTCACTACAAAGGGTGCAAATGTTTTGATGGTGGTTAAGAATTTGTCAAAGTCCCAGCTTATTATACTCGGGGGAGCAGGGAAGCCCATCAGTTGGCAGGAAGAGAGATATTTTTTCATGCTGGCACCACAATCCAAAAAGAATACCTCTAGGCCACATTCTGCAAGACTCCAGAACTTCTAGTAAATGATCAAAGACACAGACTATTGGCTTAGAATGGGTGCTGCAGCTGATAAACAAGCCAACAGCAGCCTCTGCCAGCCTCGTGAATCAGCAAGTGTGCTGGACTGAGACAAGCAGAGTGCTTTCCGAAATAACTTTAACCAAATAATTATTTTACTGTTTGCCTTCTTGATTCAGCCCAAGGGTGTCTTGCTTGGGAAAGGGCTATGATCATTGTTTTGATGAATGGCACTCTGTAAATAAATTTGAAATAAGATTTAGCCTTGTGGAGCTAAAAGGAGACTCAAGATGAAAAAGAATTGAAGATTAAAAAAAGATCATGAGGGAATGAAGATGCTGTGACCTGACCAAGAAGGAAAATAAGAAAGCTCTGAAGCTTTTCCACGATACTTGCACAGCACAACTAGTGCATTTAATCTTCTAAAGCTAAATAATCAAGTTATCTGCTCCTCCGAATCCCCTAGTGTGATATAGCTTCTAGCTACCTTAGTTTTAAGGGAATAAGCCAGGCATATAGGTATTATTCTTTTCCAAGTTGATTTTACTTTGCTATTTATACTGTAATTCTATGCTTTGATCTTCTGCACACCCATAAAGCTCAGAGTCAAAATGCAAAATTAAAATACAAATGATGAGCACAAATTTCCATTTTATTATGGGTTTTTCCCTTAATTCTTCTAATAAATTTTCTTAAGCTTCTGTATTTTCAGTATCTTTCATTTATGCTCAGGCTAAACATTACCCACATTAAATAAACCTCTTTCTATAAAGACAGAAGTAGCCAACACAAAAAGATGAATATACACACACATTAAAAGAATGATATGCTGATTTTAAAAAGTCTCTTAATTGGCTCACTCTGTATTTGAGACCAATAAACGTCAAACAGTTTAAAAATCCTGCTGCATTCCTAAAGTTACATTATAAGATTCAGAACAGTTACAGGTCATAATCTGAGTAAGACAAGGAATGGAGATTGAAGGGTTTTGACAAAGATGACTGCAGTAGCAGACACTTAGAAAATCATTATCCATTAGAAGTTCTGAGATCTCCTTCAAGCTTCACACAGAAAAGGAAGAAATGCACTGTCAATAGTACAACCAATGACCCAGATAATTTCCCCTCTTTAGCTTTCCTCATTTACGTCAGTGTTTCTAATAAATAAAAATGTGTCACAGAAAACAATTGCTTCCAACTTTCTGCCACCAATGAACAAATATTAAGCATCTTTATAGAATGTCAACTAGGTGATATCAACTCACAGGAAACTACGCAGTTTCTTTACCTGAGGATGTAGGGGCTCAGTCCTTAATGGTAGAAGGAGAAGTCAGCCAACACTCATAATGCGACGCAAGCACCATTAGAAGAAGGAAGGAGCCTCCTGGAAGGACCAATAATTTTGTTAGACTGATGCTAATGTTTGAATTCCCTAAAAGAACTCTGCACTCACATCTCAGCCTCATGGCAAGAGGGATTTGCTTCCCAGCCCCTGACTTTGGGTTTGGCCATATCATTTGCAATAGCTGATGAGACATCACTGATACGAACAGACTGAAACTGTGCCTGTGAAGTTGAGCTGGCACAGTCGAGGAGATGCTTACAATAGAACAGAAGACGCCCAGAAAATCACCGAATAGTCTCAGAGGTATGCTGAAATCTTCACAATTAAGGATAGACAAGGAACATATCTGTATTGTAGTTATTCTTACAGTCATATTATTATTTATCTACCTACGTATCCATCTTCTACGTATGTATATATGCATAATACATGCAGTATAAGTGCACATATTCACATAAAGTGCCAACTTCTTCCCTTAGGATATTTTTCATGATACTGTGGGTGAAATATACAATACCCTCCTGTCTCTGTCTTTACTTCGTATGCTTAAATGTATACAAATACTTGATGTTTCTGGTATGAAATGAATACAGGAACATTTTATAATGAAAACATTTGATGTTCTGGTATATTTCTCAGTGGAAGTAATTCACCCTAACTTAATAATTGGCATGTAACCATATTTGTGTTATTGGAACAGACTGAGTTTAAAGCTATTTATTAATTTTACTTGAGCTGAGAACCAAAGCATTCTTCCTCAGTTCCTCTTTTTATGGCAGGTGAATACTTGCATATTTTTAAACTATTAATTACGAAATGGGGCTTCTCTGGTGGCTCAGATGTTAAAGAATCTGCCTGCAATGGAGGACCCAGGTTCGATCCCTAGGTTCAAAAGATGCCCTGAAGAAGGGAATGGCAACCCAGTCCAGTATTCTTGCCTGGAGAATTCCATGGACAGAGGAGCCTGGTGGGCTACAGTCCATGAGGTTGCAAAGAGTTAGACACAGCTGAGCGACTAACACTTCACTCTAAATGGCATGGAAATATGGACAGTAAGTTAGAACCTCTAAATAATTTTAAGTGGACCAGTAGAATCTATGAATTCAGAGGCCGGCTCTGTAGGTATCAAGTTCACAGAGCTTCAAAGAGACTAATGGAAAAAATTAGTGTTAACAACTCACAGAGGCAATTATCTGCCTATAAGTTTTTAAAGGCCCATTTCATTCAAAATTTAAAATAATTAAGGTTCAAGAGATTACAATGACTTAATGCTCTCAGACAAAAAATAATGAGTATATAAAGGCAAACATATGAATCCCTTTGGCATGTTTATCCCTGCTAAATGATAAGAATTTGCCAAATATAGTCATTTAGAAATGAGTTACTTTGACCCTCACCTGATAAATGTTTCATGTGAAGTACAGATCATGAATAAAAGTAAAGAAATTATAGTAATCTCAGAATTGGGAAAGATGACTGTCATTCTACTAAAATGATATAATCCACCTGAAAAGATATTTAGTGCCCATCATAAAGGTCTCACACAAGTCACAGAAAATATGACCTGGGACTCTTCGATTAGCTAACTTGTACACATTCAGAGTTGGTGCTGCATCACACAGGTTAAGGGGGCATTTGTCTTGATGTCGTCATAAGAAAACTCATTTCAGCTGCCTGTGGCCAACACCTAAGAAAAGGGAAGGGAGGTTGAAATTATTATCCATATTTGAAGGAAGAAAGTCTCAGAATGCTTCAATTTGAACCTCTGCAGGAAGAGTTTGGTTGATGCACCAAACTTCATTTGGTTAACTTTTAAATGAGATTTTAAAAAAAGAAAAAGATTTTAAACTCCTCATGTATCAAAACCATACAAAGATATCTCACAAATTCCAAGCCAGTGCTTTTTAATAATGAAAGTGAAAGTGAAATTAGCCCAGTTGTGTCTGACTCTTTCCAACCCCATGGATATAGAATTCTCCAGGCCAGAATACTGGAGTGGGTAGCCTTTCCCTTCTCCAGGGGATCTTCCCAACCCAGGGATCAAACCCAGTTTCCCACATTGCAAGTGGATTCTTTACCAGCTGAGCCACAGGGAAACCCAAGAATACTGGAGTGGGTATGTTGATAACATTGTTAGTTCCCAGAGACTGAAATACTGTTATAACCAAATCAGCTTCTTTAGAGAATACACAGACACATATATATACAACTTTGTTTTAGAAGCTAAATTACCCATCAGTCAATTCATCCATTTCAGAAACAGAAAATAGAGAAACTGAAGATTATTTTTAGTGTTAACTTTTGTTTCTTATGTCTTTTCTGTTGCCTAATTTTTGTTCCAGTTTCTTTTAGTATTTTCCATTCATGTTAAAAAAAAAATACTACTCTGCTGGAGATTTTCTCACACAATGAAACAAAACTAAATACTATCTATTTATATGTCTTAACAGAACACCTACAGTAAAATTACAAATTCAGGGAACCATTCAAAAAACTATGTAATATATACTTTTATTATTATTTTAGAGTAAATTTTCATTTATTTATGATGTTTATGGCATCATAATTTTTCATAAAAGGTTTTTAAATCCAAATAGTCAATACTAAGTGTGCAATTTTTTCTTAATTGTTGAATATTTCTCATCTTCCATGCTGAATATAATTGTACCAAATGCTGGATGAAAAAAACAATGGATATTTTAAGTAAAACATATTTAATACAGAGAGCTGCTAAAGAATTTGAGGTACACTGACAGGGTAAAAGGGGAAGCTCAGGTAATCCAGAGTTCAATAACTCAGGGAAGATGCATTAATCCTCAGGTTACCACATCACCCACTTGTGGGTGTTTATCCAAAGGAATTGAAATTAGGACCTCAATCGGGATCTCAAAGAGACACCTGCACTCACATTTTCATGACAGCATTACTCCTACAGTCAAGATATGGATACAGCCTAAATGTCCATGGCTGGATGAATGAATGAAGAAAATATGGCATATATATGTATATATATATGTATATATATGTACAATGGAATATCATTCAGCCTTAAAAAATGAAAAATCCTGCTGCTTGCAACAACATGGGTGGACTTAAGTGGCTTTATTATGCTAAGTGAAATAAACCTGACACAGAAAGACAAATACTGCATGACCTCATTTATACATGGAATCTAAAAAGGTCAAACGCATGGAAACAGAGTAGAATGCTGGTGCCCAGTATTTAGGGAGAGGGGAGATGGGAATTTAAAGTCAAAGGATACAGAATTTTAATTATGCAAGGTGAATACATTCTGGAAATCAATACACATCAGAGTGGTTACAGCAAATAATACTGTATTAGACACTTTACATTTTGTTCTTATTTAAAAAGAAGAAGAACCAATAGGGTGGGAGGAAACTTTCAGAGTCGATGGACCTGCCTACTGCCTTGATGGTGGTGGTGGTCTCACAGAACTATAATGATCCCCAAATTTAGACAAGGGTATGTATTAAATAAGTGTAACTTTTCACATGTCAGTCAACCTCAATAAAGTGATTTTTTTTAAGAAAATTATGAAAGAAACCAAAATATTAAAGTCAAGGAGAAAAACAATAGTTGATATATTAAAGTATTATGGCATCTTATTCTCAAATAAATAATTTTATAACTCCTATTGAGTATGATTGAAGATCACAGGAAAAAAGAGGAGGAAAGGAAGGGACATGGCAACCCATTCCAGTGTTCTTGCCTGAAGAATCCCAGGGACGGGGGAGCCTGGTGGGCTACCATCTATGGGGTCGCACAGAGTCGGACACAACTGAAGCGACTTAGCAGCAGCAGTAGCAGCAGCACTCATGGGTATCAGTCAGGAGCTAACATGGGCTTGTATTTAACACAAAAACCATGTGCTAGTTTTGTTCATGAAACAACTGTGGCTCCACAAAGCTACATAACTTGTCCAAAGTCACTCAGATTTCACAACTGAGACAGGAATCCACATCCATCTGAATCCAAATATTGGCATTTAACCCTAGTTCTGCTCCTAAAAGTTATAACCCCTCACTGTGCACTGGTTTAGCAGTTTACAAGAACTTTGGTTAATTATTGGATAAACAATGCATTTTTGTTTAAATAAATAATAAATGAGTTTTCTCCAACTGTAAAACTCTAGTATTCGTAGAAGATCATTTGAATGCCTAGTTGATAGCTTCAACCCTTCAGAGGCACTGAAAAAGAGATATTTTTAATGAAGAAAACATGAAAATATATATTACATTTTTATTTTGTTAAAATATAATTATACTGATATGTTTATTTGTTCAATTTAATAATTAAACAAAACCATTTTATGGTTCTGAATATTACTGAATGTGATTAACTTCAAAAATTCGTTTAACTTTTTATAAGATGGCAATTTCGAGATCTGGATCTAAGTTCCGATTGTTTCAATGTTTCCATGGCTATCATAACTAGGAAACTCTGCTACTTCAAAAATGGAAGGTGGAGATCATGGCCTAGGTTTACTATCTCATCCATCAAATACACCAAAGTTTTGTAAATTATCATTTCCCCTTGTGCATATCAGTGTTCTAACAAATTAGTTGGAAGGTGGTATTTTTTTTTTTTTGGTCTGTCATGGCATTTCATTTATTTTTTCCCCTTTTATTTATTTTTTTACTTTACAATATTGTATTGGTTTTGCCATACATCAATATGAATCCGCCACAGGTGTACACGTGTTCCCAATGTTGTATTTTATGTCTGAAACCAACGTATTTGAGATATACTAACTACTCTGTCAGGTGACCAAAATTAATATCTATAAGCCAGATTGTGTTCTTGGTAATACCCTTGACATGATGTGGTGAACACGGCACTTTACCTCTGTGATATTCCTCCGCAAAATCCATAACCACAACTAACCATGAAAAAAGGGCACCAGACTAATCTCGACTGAAGGGCATTCTATAAGATACCTGGGTTTCCCTAACGGCTCAGTGGTAAAGAATTCACCTGCCAATGTAGGAGATGTGCCTTCAATCCCTGGGTCGGAAAAATCCTCTAAAGGAGGAAATGGCAGCACACTCCAGTATTCTTGCCTGGAAAATCCCATGGACAGAGGAGCCTGGCTATGCAAGGGTCACAAAGAGAAGACAACTGAGCAACTAAGCATGCTCACATGCTATAAAAGGCCTAACCGGCATGCCTGAGACCTCTCAAGGTTATTAAGACAAAAGGAAGTCAGAGAAACAAACTGTCATAGCCAAACAGATCCTAAACACCCTGTGGTATTTTTAGATGAAACCTTGGAGCAGAAAAAAAACATCATTAGGTAAAAACTAGGGAAACATGACAAAAATGAAAGCTTTAATTAATAGTAATGTGTCAATACTGATTCATTAATGGTAACAAATGTACTGTATTAATAGGTTACCAAGAGAAGAAATTAGGTACAGGATATGCAAACTGTTTGTACTACCTTAGCAATTTTTCTGTAAATCTAAAATTGTTCTAACATAAAAAATATTTCATACCACTCTCATTTCAAGGATTTTAAATTTTATTTCCAAGGCTGTTTCTTCCAGTGTGTAAATATGAAAAGTTTTTAGAGCAGACAAATCTTATTTTCTGAAATAGAAATCATGGAAAAAAAAAACATAAAAATTTTAAAAAAAGTTTTTTCCAAACTAAGACTCTCCATAGCATAAGCTTTCCCACCCCAAGACAGTACTTCCTTTAGGACGCATTAGAAGGTAACTATCTTGAGGACTGAATGAAGTCTGGTTTAGGACAAGTCTCTGCTCTTTTCTTACTGTGCTTGCCTCACTGGTATTATTTTCATTCTACAGATTTCCTGTGGGAATATTTTTTTCACTTCTTTTTGTCATTTTGTGAGATTTAGTTTGGTAAAACTGGATACCTTACAAATCTACATTATTAGTGTTCATTTGCTCAGTCGTGTCTGACTCTTTGCGACCCCATGGTATGCATCCCGCTAGGCTCCTCTGTCCGTGGAATTTCCCAGGCAGGAATTCCTACTCCAGGGGATCTTGCAGACCTGGGTATAAAATCTGAGTTTCCAGTGTTTCCTGCATTAGCAGGTGGAGTCTTGACCACTGTGCCACCCGAGAAGCACATTATTAGACAAAGGTCAATTAAAATACGCTGCAAAACTTAAAAGTGAGCCCAACGGCTGAGATGGCCCCATCCACCTCTTCCTATCGTGGAAACCCCACTCTTCCGTCAGGGCATGAACTCTAGATGCTCTAACTTAGACTAACACATAGCCAAGCAAGCATCCCTATGACCAATGAAAAATAGTAAAAACTCTCTATTTAGAAAAAATATAGAAAATAAATGTTAAAATTTTCTTTTTAAATTCAACATATATTCTCGTAAAATTTATTTTGGGATCAGCCTTTATACTCTTCCCTCTCACTATATATTATGATAACTAATGAAATTCAAATACTTCTATTTTTTTAATCTTTGCCTTTTTAAAAAAAAATTATATAGTATAGTTGATAGAGCTAAGATGGACATCTGGACAGTCATTAGTTAAATAAAAATTATTTTAAAGTCAAATCTAGATATTGATACAAACTCTATACACAGATCTACTGTTCTAGGGAATAAGTTTTAAATGCAGTGTATCTTGGGAATGCAATCATTTTAGGATGAAACAGCGTGTCCTAATAGTTTCCAAACAAGGAAGGATAAAGATGCAGGGCTGGGCCCCTGAGACCTGCCAGATCCTTTTGTTTTCACAACCATCTGACCTCAAAGAACCATGGATCCGCCCCTCAGGAAAACCCAAGTGGAATATGGCTCTTAAGCTAAGGAGGAAAAGCCTCGGTGTATTTCAACTCTCTGCTTTCATTTTGTTTAATTTCATTCTTGTGGGAAGAAGTTATTTTATATTGCCATCCTGGAATGCCCAAGATACCTTTGATATTAGGTCCCCTGACAAAATATGAAGTGTCCATAAGTAGCCAGTTAGAATTTGATTGACTGACTTATAGAAAAATGAGGGAATGCTCGTGCAGCTCACAGGGAATTATCTCATGAAGGCAGAAAAGAACGTATCAACAATAATGTAATGTGAATCTAAAATCTTAAAACAAAAAATTAAAAATACTAAAAATAACATGATAATTGGTTTAAAACCTAAAATATTATTAATACAACTTTTAACATTTTTAATACAAATTTTAACATATTTTAATACACATCTATGTATTCTTTTGACTGTGTGGATCACAACAAACTGGAAAATTCTTAAAGAGATGGAAATACCAGACCACCTGACCTGCCTCCTGAGAAATCTGTATGCAGGTCAAGAAGCAACAGTTAGAACTGGACATGGAACAGAAGACTGGTTCCAAATTGGGAAAGGAGTATGTCAAGGTTGTATTTTGTCACCCTGCTTATTTAACTTCTATGCAAAGTACATCATGAGAAATGCTGTACTGGATGAAGCAGAAGCTGGAATCAAGATTGCTGGGAGAAATACCAATAACCTCAGATATGCAGATGACACCACACTTATGGCAGAAAGGGAAGAACTATAGAGCCTCTTGATGAAAGTGAAAGAGGAGAGTGAAAACGTTGGCTTAAAACTTAACATTCAGAAAACTAAGATCATGGCACCCGGTCCCATCACTTCATGGCAAATAGATGGGGAAACAATGGAAATAGATTTTATTTTGGGGTGCTCCAAAATCACTGCAGATGGTGACTGCAGCCATGAAATTAAAAGATGCTTACTCCTTGGAAGGGAAGTTCTGACCAACCTAGACAGAATATTAAAAAGATGAGGCATTACTTTGCCAACAAAGGTCCATCTTAGTCAAAGCTATGGTTTTCCCAAGAGTCATGTATGGATGTGAGACTTGGACTATAAAGAAAGCTGAGCGCTGAAGAGTTGATGCTTTTGAACTGTGGTGTTGGAGAAGACTCTTGAGAGTCCGTTGGACAGCAAGGAGATCCAACCAGTCCATCCTAAAGGAGATCAGTTCTGAATATTCATTGGAAGGACTGATGCTGAAACTGAAACTCCAATACTTTGGCCACCTGATGCAAAGAACTGACTCACTAGAAAAGACCCTGATGCTGGGAAAGATTGAAGGCAGGAGGAGAAGGGGATGACAGAGGATGAGATGATTGGGTGGCTTCACCAACTCAATGGACATGCATTTGAGTAAACTCCAGGAGTTTGTGATGGACAGGAAGGCCTGGCGTGCTGCAGTCCATGGGGTCACAAAGAGTAGGACACAACTGAGTGAGTGACCTGAATACACATCTAGGATATATTTTCCATGGCTGCAAATTATTATATACTCTAATAAGAAATCTTGTTTTGTATAACAGTTACTTATTATTGAGCATTTATTTTTTAAACATATTTTGTTTTCAAAATTATCCTAAAACAAAATTGATTTTACATTTTTATGGATTTTTGACAACTGCATAGATTTGTACAACCCCCACCATAATCAGATGGAGAAATGTTTCATTCTCTACAAACTCCCTTATGCTGTCCTCTTTACAGTCGTATCCTTATCCTATTCATATCCCCTAACAACCACTAATTTTTTTCATCACTATAGTTTTTGCCTCTTCATGAATATTAAGTACGTGAACTCACCTGGTCTGTAGCCTTTTGACACTGTCTTCTCTCACTCAGCATAATGCCTTTGCAATTCATCAAAGTCACTGCATGTATCCTACTTTTCACTACTCAGCAGTATGCCATGGTATGGATGGACCACAGTCGCATTAAGCATTTACCCACTGAAAGATATGTGGGCTATTTGAAGTTTCTGACCATTATAATAATTCTGCTATGAAAATTTATGCACAAGTTTTTCTGTCAACATGTCTGTTTCTTTTGGATATATACACAGTAGAATCACTGACTCATTGTAACAATGTTTAACCTTTTGAGGAACTGTCACAGTATTTTCCAAAGCAGTTGTATTATTTTATCTTCCCATTAGTAGTGTACCAGAGTTCCAATTTCTCTACATCTTTGTCAACACTTATTATTTTCGTCAACACTTAGTATTTTTTTTTAGTATAGCTCTTCTAGTGTGCATGAAGCAGTATATCATTATGATCTCGATTTGTATTTTCCTAGGAACTAATGATGGTGACCACCTTTTTATATGCTTATTGACCTCTTGTAGATCTTATTTGGAGGAATGTATATGAGTTTCTTTATCCACTTTTACTGAGGCTAATGTATGACACATAAAAGGGCTGGAAGGAAGTAAACTAATACTTAAATCTGCTTTTTTTTTAAGCAGTCTAGATGTTTCACACTTCTTTTCTATATCTTACCTGTATTTTTAAATGATGTATTGTTTTATGATTTAAAATGCAATTTTAATATTCTAAGTTGTTAATCAAGGCCTCTAAACATCTCTATCAAATGTAACATTACCTTCCTACCTCTGGTCCCCCATCTAATCTACTTTCACTGAAAATTCACCTCATCTAGCAATCCCACCTCTGGAAATCTATCCAAATGAAGTGAAATCACTATTTTAAAGATGTATCAATATTTCCACTGAGAATTCACCTCATCTAGCAATCCCACCTCTAGGAATATATCCCAAGGAAAAGAAATCACTATTTTAAAGATATATCAATATTCTCATGTTTGTTGTGCCATTATTCACAATAGTCAAGACGTGGAAACAAACTATCTGTAGACAGATAAATGGATAAAGAAAATGTGGTATATATACATAATGGAAGACTATTCAACCTTTAAAAAGAAAGTCCTGCCACTTGTGACAAGATGGGAATCTTGAGGGCATTATACGAAGTGATATAAGTCAGACAGAGCACACACAGTCTGATCCCACTTATATGTGGAATCCAAAAAGGCTAAACTCACAGAAACAGAGAGTAAATTACTAGTTGCCACGGCCTGGGGGTAGGGAAAATAGGGAAACTTTGGTCAAAGAATACAAACTTCCAGCTACAAGAGGAATAAATTCTGGGAATCTAATGTACATCTCAGTGACTATAATTAATAATAGGTATTGTATAATTGAAAGTTGCTATGAGAGTACATCTTGAATGTTCTCAACACACGCACACACACACAAGAAGGCTAACTATGTGAAATGTTTAGTGGGTTAACTAACCTTTTTGTGGTAATCATTTCAGAATATATATGCATATGAAATCACTCTGGTATACGTCTTAAACTTAGTATTATACATCAACTATAACTCAATAAAGCTGGAAAAATACTTTCTGAATGTCAATATAGAAAATAAATTGAAATTTTTTCTATTTTAAAAATTCAAAAATAAATAAATAAAATCTTAAGACAATTTGCTCTTTTTTTTTTTGCTCTTAACTTTCCTTTGTTAACTATTTTTTCTTATCCTCTTAAGAATCAGTAGAAAAAAATATATGTAGAGGCATACCCCATGTGCATGTTTCTGAAAATGGTACATGGCAATGCTATTTGGTAAATTATATTTCAGATACAAAGGGAAGGTCTGAAATTTGAGTATGCAGTATAAGTTACTCTTGCTTCCTATGCATTACACTGGTTTTCCTAACTAAAATACCCATGACAATACGGACGAAGGAACTAAACTTTGTCCCAGGCATGAAAACAGTACGTTATGGTGCTAGTTTTTTTAGATCTGTTGATTGTATGTTCGGGATGGTTGGCCCTGATTAGACCTATAAGTACAGGGCTCCCCTGTGAGAAAAGTAAGACCTGTGAAATGTAAACAGACTAGTAGAAATGCAAACACATTTCCATTTACTAATTGCTGTAATCAAAGCAGAGCTCGTAAATCATTAGCTTTGGAAAGGTATAAACAGAAGTAATAAATTGATTAATCATGTTCTACAAAGGCATTAAAAAAATGTGTTTTAACTCTATCAACTTTTCAGATAGGAACCCTGGAATCAGAGATAAAAATTAACTTGTGGAATCTTGCATTCTGGAAGGTGAGGCCATCTGACTCCAAACCTCATTCTTTAATCTCCATGCCAACCTTTCCCAAAACATCAAAATGCCTTCTCTTCTCTCTTATTCTGTTTTATTTTTATTTAAATGCTAAAAAGAGACCCACTAAACTAATTTCATGACCTACTCATTTGATTTGCTGCTTGAAGAATTCTGCCCTAAGCAATAGGCTTAATTACAAAGCCACTGAGACTTCAGGAAATGCTTTTATATATCGAGATCATCTTATTCACAGAATGCTGCTTTGAAGAAGATCAAGTAGTTAAAGAAACTATCAGTGCCCTAGTCAGGCTTGCCCAGCTAGTTTATCACAGAATTAGGACTTAAACCCACAGCTCTGACTCAAAATCCTCCCCTCTCCTCGGCCCTTCCATCTGTCCTGCTCTGACCCCAGCCACAGTCCTCACTTGCCTGGGCCCCTACAGTTGCGGCCAGTGGGTCTCTGGCCTGTCTCCTTCCCTCTGAAAGGCCGTTCTGTCCAGATCAGCCTCCGTGATCCTTGCAAAACTAAGTTAAGTTCCAGCTCTGCTCTGCTCAAAGCCCTTCCACTGGTGCAGACAAAGCATACTCTAGAAGGCCCCCATGACCTGGCTCACAGCCTCTCCCCGACACACAGACACATAGTCACATATACACATGCGTGTATACACACACAATACACATAAAATGTACAATATATGTCCATATGCACACATGCAAATATGGGTCCGCACCTGTGCACACCTACACACACAATACAAATATACACCTGCACACAGAAGCATGCATGCACACACACGTGCACATGCCAACACACCCAAACATAATGCATGTATGTGGACATATTCATGTAAACACATACATAAATACAAGCAAGCGTGCATTCTGCCCTTTCATTTACTTGGTTGATGAGTTTCTGGCTTGTTTATCTTCAGTGGGAAACAATAATCTTTTAAATTATCCTGTTACTCAAATGTGTCTAAAACCCACACTGGGGAGGGGATATCAGGAAGCAATTTAGCCTGAGAAATAATGTCAAGATTGGTTTAAAAAGCAATATTTGAATTTTATTAGTTACCATAACACACAGTGCAAGTGAGGGTTATGGAGTTGTTGTTCAGTTGCTAAGCTGTTTTCGACCCAAGGACTGCAGTACAACAGGCTTCCTTGTCCTTCACTATTTCCCAGAGTTTACAGCATATAGTAATACCCATTGGAGGTGGAATATTTTAGAGCTTTCTTTCTATATTTATTTTTTCCAAAGGGAAGAATTTTCACTGTTTTCCACAGAAGGTGCTTGGTGCCCCTGCCTTGTTGCACAGCAGGCTGCCGTGTGTCTACTACTGAGAAGTGAGGCATCCTGAAAGATGGGCTGTTCTAGAACTGGAGAGGGTGAGCACGCAGTGCCGGAACCGGGCTCACGCGTGTGTTCTGGAGTGTGTGTGTATCATCACAGTGCCCTGCTCACGCTGCCGGGGCTCCTGAACAGCCGGCTCACGCCAATGCAGCACCTGCAGGCTCACTCTCCTCTCCCGAACGTCCTTCCCTCGGTCCCAGCCCAGCCCCTCACTCGGCTCCTTCAGACTCTGCAAACCCGACATCATGTTCCCATCATCACATGTGAAACGCTCCAGATCTCACTCCTTCATTCGCCTGTTTCTCTCCACCTACAGGACTAAGATACAGTCTCTTTCAGTTACTGAACTATACCCTGTGCCCAGCTCCTAGTGGTTCTCAGCACGCTGCCTTTGGAAGAATGAATGAAGTATTACACATTGCAAATGGCTTTTTACCAATTCACAATGAGTAAGATAAACTCAAAAATTCAATTTCTTATACCTTGCCTTGATTAGTGGCTAAGTTTTAGATTTTTTATACACACACACACACACATATATATATAAATTTTCAAAATAAAGATAAAAGAAATCTTTTCTGGGCTTCATTCAAGTTTCAGTGTACCCCTGCTGTTACATCTCTAAGATGAAGGCTCCTGACTCCTAAATCAACATATTCCCTTTAAAATGCCAAGAGCATCACGTGAAATACAGATTTGCTTTCCACAGCAGGCTTGCTTTCTCCAAATGTTTCCTTGCAAAAGCCTCCTTTTGCTCTGCAATCTGCTTTTCCTTCCCAGTCACTAGCCACCCAGACGCCTGTACGCCTGCTTCCTCTCAGCAGGAAGAACAATTCACCTTTCACACTGAGAACAGAAACTGGATGAAAAAACACGCAGAACCACATCTCCTACACTAGAATTCCAGTGCTGGGGCAGAAACGCAGTACTGCGATAGCAAATTGGAACTGGCAATTTCACACCCGGCCCATTCTCATATTCATTCATTCGTTTGTTCAAATGTGCTCACCCAGGCGGGCCAGCTCGAGGGCTGTCACAGTGGACGGTACTACACAGTTCCTGTCATCAGGAAGTCACAGTCTTGCTGCCAAGGAAGACCCAGTATTTATCACAAGGATGCTGGAAAACCTTGAAATGCCCAATTCATGCGATCAAGGGATCCTAAGGTCCTCTCATGAAATCTTTCAGATATATGGGTAATATATTAATAATACATTAATAATTTCAGATATACAAGTAATACAGCATTCACAGCTATTTGGGGATTCATACTTCATTTTTAAAGCTAATGACAGTACATTTTCAATGTTTATTTGGTTGCTAAGTCATGTCAGACACTTTGCAACCCTATGGACTATAGCCCGCCAGACTCCTCTGTCCATGGGATTCTCCAGACAAGAATACTGGAGTGGGTTGCCATTCCCTTCACCAGGGGATCTGCCCAACCCAGTGACTGAATCTGGTTCACCTGTATTGGTAGGCAGATTCTTTACCACTGAGCCATCAGGAATTCCACTGGGAGAAGGCAATGGCAACCCACTCCTGTACTCTTGCCTGGGAAATCCCATGGACAGAGGAGTCTGGTAGGCTACAGTCCATGGGGTAACGAAAAGTCGGACACGACTGAGCGACTTCACTTTCACTTTTCACTTTCATGCATTAGAGAAGGAAATGGTACCCCACTCCAGTGTTCTTGCCTGGAGAATCCCAGGGACGGGGGAGTCTGGTGCACTGCCATCTATGGAGTCACATAGAGTCAGACACGACTGACATGACCTTAGCAGCAGCAGCAGCAGCACCAGGAAGCTGCCTACCATTTGTTATCATTTTTCAGTCACTCAGTCACTCATTCCCATCCAACTCTCTGTGACCGCATGGACTGCAGCATACCAGGCCTCACTGTCCTTCACCATCTCCTGAAGCATGCTCAAACTCATGTCCATTGAGTCGGTGATGCCATCCAACCATCTCATCCTCTGTCATCCCTTTTTCCTCCTGCCTTCAATCTTTCCCAGCATCAGGGTCTTTTCTAGTGGGTCAGTTCTTTGCATCAGGTGGCCAAAGCTTTGGAGTTTCAGTTTCAGCATCAGTCCTTCCAATGAATAGTCAGGACTGATTTCCCTTAGGATGGATTGGTTGGATCTCCTTGCAGTCCAAGGGACTCTCAAGAGTCTTCTCCAACACTGCAGTTCAAAAGCATCAATTCTTTGGCGCTCAGACTTCTTTATGATCCAACTCTCACATCCATACACGACTACTGGAAAAACCACAGGTTTGACTAAGATGGACCTTAGTTGGCAAAGTAATGTCTCTCCTTTTTAATATGCTGTCTAGGTTGGTCATAACTTTTCTTCCAAGGAGCAAGCAAGTCTTTTAATTTTATGGCTGCAGTCACCATCTGCAGTGAATTTGGAGCCCAAGAAAATAAAGTCTGTCACTGTTTCCATTGTTTCCCCATCAATTTGCCTTGAAGTGATGGGACCAGATGCCATGATCTTCATTTTTTAAATGTTGAGTTTTAAGCCAGCTTTTTCACCCTCCTCTTTTATCTTCATCAAGAGGTTCTTTAGTTCCTCTTTGCTTTCTGCCATAAGCATGGTGTCTTCTGTGTATCTGAGGTTATTGATATTTCTCCCAGCAGTCATGATTCCAGTTTCTGCTTCATTCTGCCTGGCATTTCACATGATATACTCTGCATATAAGTTAAATACACAGGGTGGCAAAATACAGCCTTGACGTACTCCTTTCCCAATTTGGAACCAGTCTGTTATTCCATGTCTGGTTCTAACTGTTGCTTCTTGACCTGCATACAAGTTTCTCAAGAGGCAGGCAAGGTGGTCTGGTATTTCTATCTTGTTAAGAATTTTCCACAGTTAGTTGTGATCCACACAGTCAAAGTCTTCAGCATACCATTAGCCGGCAGAAATTACATCTTAATATTTGACTTACTTTGTCAGAAGTTTGTTTTTCCTTTTTATATGCATGTTAAAACAAAGAAGAAATATTCAACTGTCTACCAGTTACAGACACACAAAAGACTTTATTACTTTTAATCAAAAGGCATATTTTTAAAAAAAATCTTATACATAGTCCTGGGTGTTCACTGGAAGGGCTGATGTTGAAGCTGAAGCTCCAATACTTTGGCCACCTGACGCAAAGAGTTGACTCATTTGAAAAGACCCTGATGCTGGGAAAGATTGAGGGCAGGAGGAGAAGGAGACAACAGAGGATGAGATGGCTGGATGGCATCACTGACTCAATGGACATGACTTTGGGTGAACTCTGGGAGTTGGTGATGGACAGGGAGGCCTGGCGTGCTGTGGTTCATGGGGTCACAAAGAGTCAGATATGACTGAGCAACTGAACTGAACTGAACTTAAATTAATAATGAGTCTCAGTTTGTCAGTTTTCTGCATTTCTCTGTGTGTGTGTGTGTGTGCGTGTGTGTGTGTGTGTGCGCGTGTGATTGGAAGTTGCTATTCAGTCACTTATAAGTAATTCTCTTAATAGTACTTCTATTTGCTTATGGTAACCCGATTTGGGGTTCAATATCACATGTGTGCATGTGTGTGTGTGTGCGAATGTATGCATATGAATATGTACACAGGTATATGATTAATACCATATATTACACATCTAATGTAAAAACATTTTAATAATAATACCAGCTATAAAAATAATTCATCATGTTAGAAAATAGATACCAAGTTACATAGTTATGGTAACTTTAAATTTGCCCCCAAAACATCATTTTCAGACAATTCAAAATTCAGGCCATAATTTTTCAGCATGCTGATCAAATGCCACATTCTCAAAGAGATCTGCCCTCCACTCTCCCTGGGTTTCTCCACTGTATTCTCCCCTCATCTCTTGTATTTCCCTTCACTACTATTACCATGTCTCCTGCGTATATATTAAGAACATCCTCACAAGATAGGCTCTGCTTCATTTAAACACTGCCGCTCTGGGGAGCAACATCTGCTCTGTGTGCAACAAATCCCTTCCGCCTCTGTCTACTTCGCAGGACAGTCCCGTAGAGCGGTCCACAGAAAGTGCATGATCACTGCTCATCCCTAGTTACCTCTCTTCACTCTGTGAACATTTTTCCTGGACCTTATATGTACATGCTCAGTCATGTCCAACTCTTTGTGGCCCCATATACTGTAGGCTCCTCTATCCATGGGATTTCCCAGGGAAGAAAATTGGAGTGGGTTGCCATTTCCTTCTCCAGGGGATCTTCCCCACCCAGGGATTGAACCTGCATCTCCTGAACTGGCTGGTAAATTATTTAACCAATGTGCCACCTGGGAAGCCCATATGTCTGTCTGTCTGTCTGTGTTTACGTGTGTGTTTGCGTGCATGCTCAGTTGCTCAGCTGTGTCCACCTCTTTGCGACCATATGGACTGTAGCCAAGGGACTCCAAAGACCATTAACACTAATGCTGCTGCCTTCCTCCAACACCTTTCCTTGCAGTTCTCAACCACACCTCAGCAAGCATTTCATCTTCTCTCAAGGATACCTGTTCCCCATGTGGCTCAGTATTATCATGGAGCACTCCCTTTGCCAGGACCCTTCCTCTGATTCCCACCTTCTAGCTCTGATCCCCACCTTCTAGCTCACTTCCCTCATCCACGAACACAGAGCAAACAGAACCCAACCTAGACACCTATTTAATATAATGACTCACTTCCATCATAATCAGCTTGCCCTTACCCCTCAGTGCTACTTGAATAACTTTATTTTCCGCTAACCTTTTTGTTCAAAGAATCAGAACAGCGTAGGGGGCAGACTACCAGTTAGTAAGAGAAGACCCAAGTTCTGATCACAAGCCCTTTCCTCCTAAGATGTTTGATATGGAGCGGTTCACTCACTGTCTTTAAGCTTCAGGCTAATTTGTGGAATGTGAATAGTCTGCTCCTAAGAATGCTTTGGGCCGGGGGGGGGGGGGGGGGGGGGGGGCATGAGCTTAAAGATCTTTACAAAAGCTGTATAAACCACTTTAAAGAATTATTTAATTATGAAGTTATATTATTGTGGCAGCTTTTGGAGATGGAAAAACAAAGTAAGAAAGCAGAAGCTTCATTCTGCCCAGAGTACAATCATTCCTTTTCAAATGCAGGATATTTTTAAGCAAAAGAATAGCATTATTGACAGTCTGAAGAGTGAAAAACATAAATTTAAGCGACCCCATGGACTGCAGCCTAGCAGGCTCCTCCATCCACGGGATTTTCCAGGCAAGAGTACTGGAGTGGGGTGCCATTCAGGGATGGCCGAATAAAGAAGAGACATAACGTTTGTTTTAAAATATTGTATATAACCATGAAATTAAAAGACGCTTACTCCTTGGAAGAAAAGTTATGACCAATCTAGATAGTATATTCAAAAGCAGAGACATTACTTTGCCGACTGAGATCCATCTAGTCAAGGCTATGGTTTTCCAGTGGTCATGTATGGATGTGAGAGTTGGACTGTGAAGAAAGCTGAGCGCTGAAGAATTGATGCTTTTGAACTTTGGTGTTGGAGAAGACTCTTGAGAGTTCTTTGGACTGCAAGGAGATCCAGCCAGTCCATTCTGAAGGAGATCAGCCCTGGGATTTCTTTGGAAGGAACAATGCTAAAGCTGAAACTCCAGTACTTTGGCCACCTCATGCGAAGAGCTGACTCATTGGAAAAGACTCTGATGCTGGGAGGGATTGGGAGCAGGAGGAGAAGGGCATGACAGAGGATGAGATGGCTGGATGGCATCACGGACTCAATGGACATGAGTCTGAGTGAACTCCGGGAGTTGGTGATGGACAGGGAGGCCTGGTGTGCTGCGATTCATGGGGTTGCTAAGAGCAGGACACGACTGAGCGACTGAACTGAACTGTCACCTATGTTTTCCCAGGCTTCACAAAGTATGAATAGTATTAGTAATTCTAAATTGCACATCCCTGAGAATTTCCATCTGCTGCTGCTGACTGTCCAGTCCTCTTCAGAACTGCAGCATCATTCTGAGAGTTAGTCCTAGGGACAGTCTGTATGTGTTCACAGATGCTCTATGTCAGGAGGTGTCTCCCAGGATAGCCCTCATCTTATTCTCCCTTAGAGAATTCAGCCTAGTCTCCCAAGAGAATGCAGCACAGGTACCATTTTATAGGATACACTTGTTTAAAGTTTGTAAACTCAGAGTTTGAGAATATGGCCATTGGGCTACAAATACCAAAAAAAAAGAAAGAAAATATATACTAGCATTAAAATAAAAAGAATTTACAAGGTTTGCACTGACTGTCTCTAAGAAACCAGGAAAATTATAGTAAGAAGCTATTTAGATTTGACTCCAAGGACTTAAGTGTTAAATATTCTGTTGAACAGACAGCTGCTCTTGATCGAGACCCACTCTAAACAATTCTGTGAATTCACTGGCAGTGACTGCAGTCTTGGAGAGAAAGAAAGAAATTCTGTGCAGAGGTTATCCTGGTCTGCTCTCCAATTTGGGCAAAGCAAACATGCCCCTCATCTTTACCTGAGTTCAACCCAAAGCGAGAACTCAGAGCAAAATGTTATTTAGCAGCAAGAACATACACACCAAAGACGACAAGAAAACAAGACTGGGGAGGGACACCTTTTGATGCACCTCAAGTATTTATACATTTAGTCAAGAAAAGAAACAACTCACCACAGAGTTCAACTGTGTTTTTCTTTTAAACTAACTGGAAGGTATAATAAACAAGACGAGATCTCTGGGGTACCGTCTTATGAAGGATTCTACTGAGACTGAGAGAAAGCTAAACTGAGAAGTAACAAAAAGTGCACAGGGATTATACAGTTTTTCCCTAGTTCAAGACAGGAAGAACACAGTCCTGGTAAAGAGTGGCATGTCAGCATCTACAGAGACACAGGATTTTAGGAGGATCATTGGTGAGCAAGGTCTCCGGAAAATAGAGCTTGAGGCAAAACTCAAAATCTAATATTTCACTGGGAGGTGCAGTCTCAGCAAAAGTGTGGGAGAATGGTAAGTGAGGCAGGAAATCTTGGATGGGAAGCAAATACTTGGCATGCAACTGAACCATTCATTTATTTATTTTATAAAAACTTATTGTATTCAAATCTAGTTGATTTACAATGTTGTGTTAGCTGCTATACAGCCAAGTGATTCAGTTAAACATATATACTATTTTCCATATTCATTTCCATTATGGTTTATCACAGGATATTGAATCTGGTTCCCTGTGCTATACAGTAGGACCTTGGTGTTCATCCATCCTATACATAATATGAACCATTAATTTATGATTTTCACTTATGAAAAAGGGAAATAAATCTGACAGGTGTTGAGCACTACAATACACCTTTGGACATACTGGGTTAGCCAGAGAATTCATTTGGGTTTTCTTAGCATCTTTCTCAGATGCAGTGGAAAAACCCAAACAAACTTTTCAACTAACCCAATAATTTCATGAATAGCTTGCCACCAAACCATTCATTAAAGAGAAAGATGGAAGGAAATGTAGCTGTGGGCCCCATCCTTTCTTCAACTCCTTATTTGTAGGGTTTCTGTATTATTTTATTAGATGGTTACCCAGGTATGGACTCTAAAAGGGGCAGAGGAGAGATTTAGGTAAAAAAAAATAAAAAAAGTATATCATACTTACAGGTCCTAGAGATGGGGGGCACTGGGATGGTCAGAAGGTGAAGAGAGTACTCGGGCCATAGTCTTTATTGGGGTTCCATGGAAAAGGGCAGGGTGAACACTTTAGAATTGACTTGTCTGAAGAACTGACCAGACTCGGGGCTATACAGGCAGTCCCTACTTGCCTGCTACCTGGCTGTGGGATGATTAAAGCAGGAGAACATTGCCTCCTGGGTTGCACAGGCCAGAGAGTGGAGTAGGCTTCGGATGAGTTAGCTTGCCAGAGGCACTCTCCTGGCCAAGCCCTGTTATCTCTAAGAATCAGCCAATAGGGAGAGGCAGCCAGAAAGGTTTTGAAAGATGTCAAAGCAAAATAATATATACAAAATACAACATACACGCACAGTTCAAGTTCAGCCTCCCACTCTTCCAGCCTGAGAACTTCAGCAGCCCCAAGAAGCATCAGATTCTACACCCTTAACTCTGTTGCTTCCTCAAGGAAATGGTCAAAATGCCAGAGGTGCCAGCCAGAAATGCCACTTCCTTTCATGCCTGCTTTTTTCAGTGAAATCGGAAGCTCAAATCAATCGGCTGTTTGTCAAAAACTACTATCTCTCGTAGAAAAGAAATGTTTCTCCTTTGCGAATCAAGCCCCCCTAACTTATAAAAGTTCAAGTTTAACATGTAAGAGAGTCAGAAGTGACTTAGCAGCTGAACAACAACAACCTGTGAATGACTGTAAGAAAAAAGAGACTAACACACTCCTTCCAAAGGTTAGCCCTTCCTGGAGATGTTTTGCAAGACTGAAGACCACTTCACTTTACTTCCCCACTGCCTCTCCCTCCCTTTCTGCCTTTTGAATTTAGTTCCTCATAGCCCCTCTCTCTGGTTCTGTAAAAGAACCTGACTTCCAGTCCCCAACAAAATGGTTTCTCTAAGACTTTAGTCTGCCATCTTCTCAGTTAGCAGGCTTTCTCAATAAAGTCATATCCTTTGCCTCAAAACCTCATCTTTCAGATTCATTAGCCTGTCATGCAGCGAGCAAAGCAAGCTTGGACAGGGCAACAGCAATAGCACCTCTTTCCCTGCAAGACTGCATTACAGGTACCCAGTTTTGAGTTCAGTTCAGTTTAGTCACTCAGTCGTGTCCGACTCTTTGCGACCCCACGGACTGCGGCATGCCAGGTTTCTCTGTCCATCACCAACTCCCGGAGTCCACCCAAACCCATGTCCATCGAGTTGGTGATGCCATCCAACCATTTCATTTTTTGTTGTCCCCTTATCCTCCCGCCTTCAATCTTTCCCAGCATCAGGGTCTTTCCTAGTGAGTCAGTTCTTTGCATCAGGTGGCCAAAGTACTGGAGTTTCAGCTTCAGCATCAGTCCTTCCAATGAATATTCAGGACTGATTTTCTTTAGGATAGATTGGCTGCATCTCCTTGCAGTTTTGAATTAACTGGTTCTTTTTCAAGAACAGATCGTTAGCTTATCAGTTGCATCAGTATTATCTGCATGGAATTTAATTTGTTCTCTGCAAGCACTACAAGTATTTTAAGAACAAATTTGATCAAAGTTCAATCTAGGATAAAGACAACACATATAATCATTTGCAATATTTCCTATATTGAAGTTGCTGAAGGTCTGTATAAGAAGAAACAATTGCAATGAATGTCATGAATAAGCTGACCTCCTTTCTGATAAAAGCCCATATAATTTCAAGGGGAAAAGACTTCGAAGCTTTTGAGTTGCAATCAAGGTAAATGTGCTTTGGGATAGGAAGTCCGGCTTTTTTCAGAGCTCAAGCTGGATATTGATGACTTTCATTTGTATTCAATCTTCTAATTAATGCAAAGAAGTTTCTCCATGCTTAACATCATTCCCCAGCACTTTTGGCTTAGATATTTAAATACCTGAAATGTTCAAGAGAATTCTCAGTTCTTTAATTACTTCTTCTTGCATTATGGCCCAGTTCTAATCAAGCAGAATGGTGTGGCCAAAGTATAACTAGCTCTTCACAAGGCTTCTGCTCAGTGGCTACTGTGTAATTGCCAAGGCAGTCTTCTTGCGTTGTCTAAATTTTTGGCCAAAGTTTCGCAATTTTCATTAACCTTCCTGACTTTTTTACTTGCTATTCTTCCTTTTATTATGTGGATGGACCTGACTTTGGATCTTTGCGGGGCCTTAGTTCTCCGACAGGGACTGAACCCATGTCCCCTGCACTAGAGTGCAGAGTCTTAACTGCTGGACGACCAGAGAAGTCCCTATGCTTTGCTGTCTTAAAGCACCGTTTTTACTATTTTATTTCAAACAGTGAAAGTGTTGTGATATGTAGATTTTCCTAGTCACTAAATGTAGCTCAGGCTTTTATTCATCTGCTTTTTATTTGTGAAAAACTAATTTTGAGTCAGATGCAGTACCTGTAACCATGGATCTGCTGAACATCAGAGTCAGGGCTGGAATGCTAGTCTCGCTGTGCCAATGCTAGTGATTTTGACAGCACACTTACACCTTCCTTTTAAACCATGTTAGACCAAGAGTGAAATGATTTGAGGTCAATGTGGCCTTAATGTTCACCTCTTTTTTTTTTTTTTAACCTGGATACTAATATCAATTTTGGAAGAACACCCCATGTAAGTTTCAATCTGTTGCAGGTTCTACTAGAACTGTTCTTGATTTTTTTTCTACCGTAAAGAAAGTCTGTACAAAGCTATAGCTATTGGGTTCTAGGGTAATAAACATACAAATATTTATGGAAGTGAAAAAAAAAAACAACCATATATTTTATGGTCAAGTGCCTGGAAGCTTCTTAGTTCCCCGACCAGGGATCAGACCTGTACCCCCTGCACTGGAAAGTGATGTCTTAACCACGGGACCACCAGGGAAGTCCCTCAAGTCGACTCTTAAAATTATGGCGCTGTAACAGTCACACCCTCACCACTCACTCCGTGGTCAGATTTTCTCCTCCAAGTAGAGCTTACTCTCTTACCTATTTGCAAATGGACACGTCTCTGAAAACAAGCAATTACATATACCTAATGGCCATGAAAAAGAATCTTAAGTTGTGTCTTGGACATAACAAAGTTATAATAATGTTTCATGAGCCCCTAATCTCTGTGAAAAGCAATAAAGAAGAATGCTACAGAATAATTAGAAAATAGGACAGTAATATGTATTTCCCTATTTGATACTGAAATCTGAATTCACCTATTAAATTTAACAGCTCACCATCATCACTCAGAGCCTTATAATATTTACAGCAGTCTAGAACTTATCAAGGAGAAGGAAATGGCAACTCACTCCAGTACTCTTACCTGCAGAATCCCATGGACAGAGGAGCTTGGCAGGCTACTGTTCATGGGGTCACAAGAGTCAGACACGACTTAGCGACTAAACCACCACCACCATCAGAACCTATCAAAGTTTCAATTCACTGATGTATTTGCTATAGCACAATTTAAAAATATTAGCAAAATAAAATATTCATGTAATGTTCCTTAATTAAATGTTCAATATTCACCTCTATATAGATCACAACAAAAAACAATTAATAAAGAAAAACTTCTGAATAATTATAATTGGTACCACAAAAATATATGTACTAAAATTCATATAGTAATACTTTACTGAGAAATTCTTCATTTAGACTCTGATATCCTAACAGGCATAATATTCAAAAGACAAGACCTAAATCTGTATTTTTGTCACATGAATTTGAGATAGTTGGTTTCAAGCAATTGTATCAGGCACCATTACCCCTAATCTTTTCTTCATGATAATATCTGAAATTTATGCATGCCATGATAATAATTTAACAAACAGGGTCACACAGATAAGCCTACATTATATAACACCAGTACAGAAAAACATAGTTTTATTTGAGTCTCAAAGTGATATGCCATCAAGCAGCCAACAGAAACAAGCCTTTTTATTGGGAAATTCACTTAAAAATCAAGTGACAAGAAATTCTACTTCACTATGAAGCAGGGAGTTCCCGGCAAAATGACCAGCCTGAGACAGCAACTATGAACTCTGGGCAAGATTAAAAACAAACAAACAACAAAAACCTTTCTGAGCACTCTGGACCCTGCACAAAGCTGGCAGATTTTTAGGGGAGTTGAAACTTAAAGGAAGCAGTCAGCTACAAATGAGATCCCCACCTTTTCAGCTTTTCCCCAACTGCTGGACCAGTCATAAAGGCTGCACGATGGGAGAGATTCTGCTAGAAATTCTGTCCCATTTCTTGTTGAAGGAACTGGCAAAGGTGCCTGGGGCAACCAAGACTGCAGAAAGGAGAGAGCCATAAAGCTGAAGTTCAAGTTATGTGTATAAACTCTGCTTTTGTCTCCAGCTGAACCATGAACTCCTGTGTAAAGTGCAGACAGAAACAAAGCAACCCAAGGTCTGAAGAGTTACCTGCCACATACGTAACAGAAACTACAACATGAATGTAGCCAGTTTTTGATTGCCTTCTAAGGTAAAACTGCCATATTCTTACAAAGACTATTACAGAATCCATATGTCTACAACATAATATCCACAATGTTGAGGATATATGCCATCGCTACACAAATATGCAAAGGGCCAGAATCGTATATTCAGTATATTCTCATAGAAAAAGAAAATCATCTCAGCAAACACTTCATGTTGGAAATAGCTATTTTAAACATCTTTAGCGGTACAAAGGGAAAAATTATATATTTATATAAATGAAAATTAGGAACTCTCAACAAAGCGATTGAATAATATATAAATATATGAGTATGCACATCAACACCAAAGAATTGATGCTTTTGAACTGCGGTGTTGGAGAAGACTCTTGAGAGTCCCTTGGACAGCAAGGAGATCCAACCAGTCCATCCCAAAGGAAATCAGTCCTGAATATTCACTGGAAGGACTGATGCTGAAGCTGTGATACTTTGGCCACCTGATACAAAGAGCTGACTCACTGGAAAAGATCCTGATGCTGGGAAAGGCTGAAGGCAAAAGGAGAAGAGAGAGGCAGAGGATGAGATGGTTAAATAGCATCACCGATTCAATCGATATTAATTTGAAAAAACTCTGGGAGATAGTGAGGGACAAGAAAGCCTGGCATGCTGCAGTTTGTGGGGTCACAAAGATCTGGACACAGCTTAGTGACTGAACAACAGCAACAAATACACAGAAATATACATCTAGAAATAAAAAATATTCAATATCTGAAATGTTAAAAAAAAATTACTGAAATTGAGCAGTACCCTCCTGGGCCTTCCAGGGGATAGAACTCTGCCACATCCCACCCCACCGCCACTGTGGGCAGAGGGGCTCTTGAACCCTGGCTGAGTTCTAACGTTCACACATAAGGAGAAGATTTCTAAAGTCTGGAAAGAACTATAAGCCAGGATTCAGATGAACAAATTCCTAGAGCTCACCTAGAACTCCAACCACAGTGGAAAATCTTTTTAATACATGGGGTAGAGTCTTTATGAGGATTCTGCCTTACTAGAGAGGTAAATTCACCCTACACTGAAGGCTTATCTGGACTCACCGTAAGAAAGACAAAAACGAAGTCTTGAAAGGATCCCAGTCACTCTAGTGCATGCTGGAACAAAATCTAACAGTATATTAATGAAGTAAAATCCAGCAACAAACAACATAAAGTTCTGCATGTCTGGCATCCAATCAAAATTTATGAGGCATGAAAAAAATGAACAACATTAAAATGACAGAAATGAATATCTAGCGGGAGATAAAACACAAGAGTTAGAAATAGGCTCTGCATTTTCAAGAAGGCTGAGAAAACTGTGAGTGTGGTGAGGAGAAAAAAGATATTAAAAAAAAGAGCAGAATAGAGCTTCTAGATACTAAAAACATGATATTAGGCATAGAAAACATACTGGCTGGGATGAATAACAGATTCTACCTTTCAGAGTTTAAAAAAAACTAGTAAACTTGAAGACACAGCAATAGAAAATGATCAAATTAAGATGTATGGAGAAAGTAACATGGAAACTTACATTACCATGTGTAAAATAGATAGCCAATGGGAATTTGTTGTATGTCTCAGGAAACTCAAACAGGGGCTCTATATCAACCTAGAGGGGTGGAGTGGGGAGAGAGATGGGAGGGAGGTTCAAGAGGATATATGTATACCTATGGCTGATTCATGTTGAGGTTTGACAAAAAACAACAAAATTCTGTAAAGCAACTATCCTTCAATTAAAAAACAAATAAATAAAAAAAAGAAATAGAGGGAAAAAAGATAAAAGATCATAAACAGATCTTAAGTAAGTTAGAGACCAATAGTATGGGGTCCAATATACATATTAATTGAGGATAAAAATTATTAAAGTACTTTAAGAAATAACACCAAATTTTTTCCAAATTTTATATAAACTATAAATCCAAAGTTCAAAAAACTAAAATTACAAGGAGAATAAACATAATCAATACCCACTGTGAGGTAATCATAATCATTTTGCTGAACACCAACGATAAAGAGAAAAAATCTCAGAAGCATCTCAAGGGGCTAGTGTGGTGGGCTTTCTGCACAAAAGACAAAGACAAGAATGAGAGATAATTCATCAAATACCACAGGCAGCAGTTAGGGTGAATAAAAAAGGAAACTGCAATCCAGAGTTCTTTACTGAGTGAACTCTCTTCTAAAATAAAAGGCAGAAAAGAGAGAGAGAGAGGTAATCAGCTGCCAGTAACATATCGTCTTTGTAATAAAGATTAAATGAAGTTTATCACACCAGAGAAAATTATGCCAGTTGAAAATCTGAACACACACAAAAAATAAAAAGTGGCCAAATTATATATACAAATATAGGTGATTGCAGCCATGAAATTAAAAGACGCTTACTCCTTGGAAGAAAAGCTATGACCAACCTAGACAGCACACTGAAAAGCAGAGACATTACTTTGCCAACAAAGGTCCGTCTAGTCAAGGCTATGGTTTTCCAGTAGTCATGTATGGATATCAGACTTGCACTGTGAAGGAAGCTGAGCACTGAAGAATTGATGCTTTTGAACTGTGGTGTTGGAGAAGACTCTTGAGAGTCCCTTGGACTGCAAGGAGATCCAACCAGTCCATTCTGAAGGAGATCAGCCCTGGGTGTTCTTTTGGAAGGAATGATGCTAAAGCTGAAACTCCAGTACTTTGGCCACCTCGTGCATAGAGTTAACTCATTGGAAAAGACTCTGGTGCTGGGAGGGATTGGGGGCAGGAGGAAAAGAGGACAACAGAGGATGAGATGGCTGGATGGCATCACTGACTCGATGGACGTGAGTTTGAGTGAACTCCGGGAGTTGGTGATGGACAGGGAGGCCTGGCGTGCTGCGATTCATGGGGTTGCAAAGAGTCGGACATGACTGAGTGACTGAAGTGAACTGAACTGATATATATACATCCATATACACCTCTCACACACATTTATAATGCTGTTTTTCTATACATTATGCTGTGTATATATACATAACGGTATGTTTATATTTATGTGTGTCTGTGTATATACATATATCTCTATTACAGTCTTTCATTTTCATGTCTTTAAAAGATAAAACCTCCAGTTATGACAGCATGGGAGGCTGCAGAATGCCTTTCACGCACAAACATACACACACAACGAAACTTTATAAAACATATATATGCATTAGTATACTGTATTAGTGTTTTTCTTTCTGGCTTACTTCAGACAAAAACAACATTATTAAAGGCTCAGAAAAATTTTGAAAGGGCAAAACAAATGACCAACTTTAATTCCTGAGAAGCTAATGGAACTTTGGGTGAGAAAGGTACCTGTCTCTGACTTTCTTGTCCAGTGATTTCTCAAGCACCCCAAACTCAGTCAGTGACAGTGAAATCTTATTCAGGGCAGAGCTGACAATTAAAACAAGTAGTCTTGCTGCCAGAGGAGGCAAACATGACTTGAGGTGGTGAATGAAAATGCATGGTGACGTTATTAGTGAAAATATCAAATTCTGTTGAGAAATAAATGGGAAAATTTCCACCTCTGCTAGCCTGAGGTCTCGTCCAGTTGCAGAAATGAAGCACAGCCATATGTGTAACATGGAGATCCTGGAAATGAAAGAGCCACAAAAGCTCACCACAGACTCCAGGCTGGAGAAATTTTCCTGTGGAGGGAAGAACTCGAGAGACCAGTGGAAAGTAAAAATTCAGAGATTTAAGAACATTTAACATACTTCTCCTGCCTCACTGCACAAATCCATCTGTAGAGACTGGAAAACGTATCAGCTCAAGAAGACTGAACACAATTTTTTCCCCAAATCACTGGCTGAGCAGTATGCTATTAAGTCATAGGATCAAGCCCTAGAAAACTAGACTGAAAAATAAGAATTCAAAAACACAGCACAAAAGTCAGACCTGCACATTCCTCAGGAGAATATGTACTTGAATATAGGTACTTGAAAATAGGTAGTTGAACTTGAAATGTTGGTAGCTCACTCATGTCCAACTCTTTGTACCTCATGGACTGTAGTCTGCCAGGCTTCTCTGTCCATGTGATTTCCCTGGCAAGCATGAAACATAAACGCAATGAGAATCCCACAGAGGATGAGAGAGAAAGGGGTAAAAAACACATTTAATGAAATAACTGAAAACTTCCCAAATCAGATGATGATTATTGATGTATACATCTAAGAAACTCAAATAATGACAACTAGATTATACCTAGATGCATCACAGTCAAGCTGCTAAAGGCCAATGACTAAGAGAAAATTTTGAAAGCAACAAAAGAATAGTACGCATCACATACAGAGGAACAACAGTAGGATTATTAACAGCTGACTTCTCATTAGAAATAGCATAGGTGAGAAAGGAGTGGAATGACAAAGCACTGAGAGAAAAAGCTGTCAACCAAGAAGTTCACCTCCAGCAAGACGATCCATCAAAAATGAAAACAAGACTGCCCTGCTGGCTAAGATACAATGATAAAGGAATGTATTTACGCTGCAACCTCAAATCATCTGACAAAAAAGAACAAGATATGTGAAACAATGATTCACAAGACATTGAGAATCAGGTAAAAGAGAACAATGATCCTGGAGAGAATAAAAATGGTTCAGGTGAACCCAGATTTTTCTATAAGGTGTTACAGATATTGGCTGAACTTCTTGGCTAACACATGTTCATTCTAATATACGTGCTAAACATATATAAGTATATATTACATATAAAATATATACTAGATAGTATAAACTATATGGGCTTCCCTTGTGGCTTAACTGGTAAATAATCTGCCTGCAATGTGGGAGACCTCAGTTCAATCTCTGGGTTGGGAAGATCCCCTGGAGAAGGGAATGGCTACCCACTCCAGTATTCTGGCCTGGAGAATTCCATGGACTGTATATTATAATAACACAAGGTTCCCGCCTGGAGGTAGATTCAAGGATGTAGCAGAGACAGGAGATATCAGGCGAAGGTTCTGGTTCAGGTTCAGCCTCCAAATTGGGAAAGGAGTACATCAGGCTGTATATTGTATTCTTGCTTGTTTAACTTATACACAGAGTACATCTTGCGAAATGCTGGGCTGGATAAAGCACAAGCTGAAATCAAGATTGCCAGGAGAAATATAAATAACCTCAGATACAGAGATGACACCACCCTCATGGCAGAAATCAAAGAAGAACTAAGTACTAAAGAACTTGGAAGAACTAAGAAATCAAAGAAGAACTTCTTGATGGAAGTGAAAGAGGAGAGTAAAAAGTCAGCTTAAAATTCAACATTCCAAAAATGAAGATTATGGCATCTGGTCCCATCACTTCATGGCAAATAGATGGGGAAACAGTGGAAACAATGACAGACTTTTATTTTCTTGGGCTCTAAAATCACTGCAGATGGTGAGTGCAGCCATGAAATTAAAAGACACTTGCTCCTTGGAAGAAAAGCTATGACCAACCTAGACACCATAGTAAAAAGCAGAAATGTTACTTTACCAACAAAGGTCCATCTAGTCAAAGCTATGGTTTTTCCAGTAGTCATGTAGAGATGTGAGATTTGGGCAATAAACAAAGCTGACTGCCAAAGAATTGACGCTTTTGAACTGTGGTGTTGGAGAAGACTCTTGAGAGTCCCTTGGACTGCAAGGAGATCCAACCAGTCCATCCTAAAGGAAATCAGGCCTGAATATTCATTGGAAGGACTGATGTTGAAGCTGAAACTCCAATACTTTGGCCACCTGATGTGAAGAACTGACTCCTTGGAAAAGACCCTGATGCTGGGAAAGATTGAAGACAGGAGGATAAGGGGACAACAGAGGATGAGATAGTTGGATGGCATCACCGACTAGATGGACATGAGTTTGAGCAAGCTCCAGGTGTTGGTAACAGATAGGGAAGCCTGGCATGCTGCACTGCAAGGGGTTGCAAAAAGTCAGATATGACTGAGCAACTGAACTGAAATGAATGTGCCCAGATTTTCAGGTAAGAACCAGAAGGAGTAATATGCATAGATGGAGAGACAGCCAGCAATCTCAACATGGTGGTACCCTTCCATGTGTATCTGAGGGAACTATAGGAGGTCAAGGTTAAATTGATCATATAGAATAAAAATGATAGAAAACAGGTAGAAATCTAGGTCTATGCAAAAATTAAAGAAAATTAAAGAAAATTGCAAATAGTAACAACTTGGGTTATTATAAAGTTTTTTTCTCATTAAATAAAGCTCTCTAAAAGTTAACAAAGAATCAATGAAAGAAATCAAAGATGACACAAATAGATGGAGAAATATACCGTGTTCATGGACCAGAAGAATCAATATAGTGAACATGAGTATACTACCCAAAGCAATCTACAGATTCAATGCAATCCCTTTCAAGCTACCAGTGGTATTTTTCACAGAACTAGAACAAATAATTTCATAATTTGTATGGAAATACAAAAAACCTTGAATAGCCAAAGCAATCTTGAGAAAGAAGAATGTAACTGGAGGAACCAACCTGCCTGACTTCAGACAATACTACAAAGCTACAGTAATCAAAACAGTATGGTATTGGCACAAAGACAGAAATATACATCAATGGAACAAAATAGAAAGTCCAGAGATAAATCCACACACCTATGGACACCTTATCTTTGACAATGGAGGCAAGAATATACAATGGAGAAAAGACAATCTCTTTAACAAATGGTGCTGGGAAAACTCATCAACCACTTGTAAAAGAATGAAACTAGAACACTTTCTAACACCATACACAAAAATAAACTCAAAACGGATTAAAGATATAAATATAAGACTAGAAACTATAAAACTCCTAGAGGAAAACATAGGCAAAACACTCTCTGACATAAATTACGGCAGGATTCTCTATGACCCACCTCCAGGAGTAAAGGAAATAAAAGCAAAAATAAACAAATGGGACCTAATTAAACTTAAAAGCTTTTGCACGATGAAGGGAACTCTAAGCAAGGTGAAAAGAGCTTTCAAAATGGGCAAAAATAATAGCAAATGAAGCAACTGACAAAGAATTAGAATTAATCTCAAAAATATACAAGCAGCTCCTGCAGCTCAATTCTGGAAAAATAAATGAACAATCCAAAAAATGGGCCAAAGAACTAAACAGACATTTCTACAAAGGAGACATACAGATGGCTAAAAAACACATGAAAAGATGCTCAACATCACTCATTATCAGAGAAATGCAAATCAAAACCACAATGAAGTACCATCTCACGCTGGTCAGAATGGCTGCTATCAAAGTCTACAAACAATAAATCCTGGAGAAGATGTGGAGAAAAGGGAACCCTCTTACACTGTTGGTGGGAATGCAAACTAGAACAGCCACTGTGGAGAACAATGTGGAAATTAGTTTAAAAACTTGAAATAGAACTGCCATACTACCCAGCAATCCCACTGCTGGGCATATACACCGAGGAAACCAGAATTGAAAGAGACACGTGTACCCCAATGTTCATTGCAGCACTGTTTACAATAGCCAGGACATGGAAGCAACCTAGATGTCCTTCAGCAGACTAACAGATAAGAAAGTTGTGGTACATATACACAATGGAATATTACTCAGCCATTAAAAAGAATACATTTGAATCAGTTCTAATAAGGTGGATGAAACTGGAGCCTATTATACAAAGCGAAGTCAGAAAGAAAAACACCAACACAGTATACTAACGCCTATATATGGAATTAAGAAAGATGTTAACGATGACCCTATATGCGAGACAGCAAAAGAGACACAGATGTAAAGTACAGACTTTTGGACTCTGTGGGAGAAGGCGAGGGTGGGATGATTTGAGAGAACAGCAAGTGAGTGAAGTTGCTCAGTTGTGTCCGACTCTTTGTGACCCCATGGACTGCAGCCTACCAGGCTCCTCCATCCATGGGATTTTCCAGGCAAGAGTACTGGAGTGGGTGCCACTGCATTCTTACATGAAGAAAAACAAGGAATAGTCAAAGAATTCAATACTGATAAGTGACAGAATAGTGGACAATAGGCTTTAGAATAGGTGAATGCTATGGATGGATTTCAAAATATATTTAGGAAATAGTCTAATCAAAATCTGCAGAATGCAGTCTTTTAAAATATAAAGGACGCATTTACCAAGAATGAACAGATCTGAGCCATAAAAAGTCATAATCAAACTAAAAGAATTAAGAAAGATGGTAATGATAACCCTGTATGCAAGACAGCAAAAGAGACGCAGATGTACAGAACAGACCTTTTGACTCTGTGGGAGAGGAAGAGGGCGGGATGATTTGGGAGAATGGCATTGAAACATGTATATCATATAAGAAATGAATCGCCAATCTAGGTGCAATGCAGGATACAGGATGCTGGAGGTTGGTGCACTGGGATAACCCAGAGGGATGGTATGGGGAGGGAGGTGGGTGGGGAGTTCAGGATGGGGAACACATGTACACCCGTGGCAGATTCATGTTGGTGTATGGCAAAACCAATACAGTACTGTAAAGTAAAAAAATAATAATAATAATAATAAATAAAATTTAAAAAAGAAATAAAAATCAAACAAATGTTTTGTTTAAACTCAATAAAATTAAAAATCTATAATATAAAGATATCTGGAAAGGTCCAAATCAGGGTCAATTGTAACAATATGGAAAGTTACCTTAAGCGAAAAACACTTCACAGTTCAGTATTGCTGGAGATATGCAAACATTAATTGCATCTAATAGAGAGGTTTTAATAAATAAGGAAATTACTTCTAATCTATAACATGGGGAAATAAAGTCTTCCTTTGTACATGATGAGCTGATTATGGCAAAAAAAAAAAATGATTATTGCTTTTTTTCTTTCCACTCCTCTTCCCATTGGGTATCCAACAGAATGTTTTGCATATAGTAATTAATAAGTGAACTGAAAGAGAATTTAACTGTAACTATTCAGAGTTTATGGTCTTATTTTTTACAGGCAGATAATAGTGGATGATGTTCACTATAACCCAGAAAAGTAAATAAAATACTTTATGATTAAGCATTCATATTCTTGAGTTCAGAAGCATCAAGGAGGGAATCAAGATGATGATCCAAAGATTATCCAAGGAAATAAGAATCTTGTCATTTCCATTAGCTTGGATATAAGCCAGAGCTATACAGAATCATTCAGTAATAGCACAGTGGAAAGGGAGAGAAAAGACAGACAGACAGATAGACTCACCTGTGGTCAGAAAGGAACACAATCAAAATGTTAAATGCTCACAGGAAACATAATTATTAGGGCATTTTTAGGGCTGTGATTTAATTAATGTCACTAGAGTTTGAGGAACAAGATGGAAAAGACAGAAAATGAGAAAGGGAGAGAAGATTAAAAAAAAAAATTAAAGAAAGCATTGCTCATTCAAATTTTCCAGGTAGAAAATAGGCATTTTCAGATATTGACTATGTTATACAGCACAGAGCAAGCCCAAAAATAGCAGAACATGGGCTATAATGCATCAGACAGACTAAAGCTAAAATAAGCAGCAGAGAAAACTATATAGCAGTTTTAAAAGGAATGAAGAAAGTTTTCACGTACTAATAAACAAAAAGGGCAGAAATGTGTTTATAGGACAGCGTCTCACATATATGAGATGGGGAGATGACTCTATCTCTTGTTATATCATTTTGATTTTTAATCCTTTCCATGTATTACCTATTCAAAACAACAAATTTCATGCACACGGGTTCCCAGTTAAAAGGTAAACCTCCCTGTCATTGCATTTGCTTTGTATATGCTTCATTCTTCACATTTCAACATTAATCATGAATACAAGACTCAATTGAAGTTTTAAGTCCATAGATCTAGCAAGGCTCAGAGAACAGCAGGAAATAATCACCACCACCACAGGAAATGTTTCCTACTTATGTCTGGGCGACATGCCTCAGAATTTATGAGCCTGTGTGTATGAACTCAGCCTTCCCAACCCCTGCCCACCCTAGAGAGTTGCCTTTGCTGCTTGGTGTGAAAAACTGGCACAACAAATACTGAGGCAAAACCAAAGACTGTTACAGGTCAGGTTGATTTACTTTGAGAGAGTACAGTTCCTGAAGAAAGGTATATAATTTATCCAGAAGTTGAGGAAACCACTGAGGAAGAAGGGAATTAGCATAATCAGCTGTTTGCATGGAAGGAGGGATTTTGAGGGATTGTTGCCATGAATGCTTTTCTTTTTCTTGTTCAGTCAATAAATTAGGGATTTAGTATTCTTTAGTATTCTTTTTCTTCTTTGAACCCTAAGAAGATACACACACACACACACACACACACACACACACACACACACTCTTATATATGCAGTACATTACAATGACAAAATGAGAAAATATTATGTGAAAGTGTTTTATAAACAAATATAAAAATATTTTACATATATACAAGTATATAAAATATATTTAGACATATACAGAGACATAGAGATACAAAATAAACATATAGAAATGTAATAAATGCAAATAAAGAAATTAATGTAATATTTTCAAATTGCAGTGCTAGATAAGACTCTTGAGAGTCCCTTGGACACCCAGGAGACCAAACAATTCAATCCTAATGGAAATCAACCCTGAATATTCATTGGAAGGACTGATGCTAAAGCTGAAACTCCAATACTGTGGCCATTTGATATGAAGAACCAACTCAAGGAAAAGATCCTGATGCTGGGAAAGACTGAGGGCAGGAGGAAAGAGGGGGTGGCAGCGACAGAGGGTGAGATGGCTGGATGGCATCACTGACTCAACTGACATGAGTCTGAGCAAACTGGGCTAGATGGTGAAGGACAGGGAAGCCTGGTGTGCTGCAGTCTGCGAGGTCAGACACAACTTAGAGACTGAACAACAACAATGATATTTTTTAATTAATTTAATTAGAGGCTAATTACTTTACAATTTTGTAGTGGTTTTTGCCATACATTGACATAAATCAGCCATGGGTGTACATGTGTCCCCATTCTGAAACCCCCTCCTACCTCCCTCTCCATCCCATCCCTCAGGGTCATCCCAGTGTACTGGCCCTGAGCACCCTGTCTCATGCATCATCAGACTTGGACTGGTGATCTATTTCACATATGATAATACATGTTTCAATGCTATTCTCTCAAATCATCCCACCCTCACCTTCTCCCACAGAGTCCAAAAGTCTTTACATCTTTACATCTGTGTCTCTTTTGCTGTCTCGCATATAAGGCCATTGTTAACATCTTTCTAAATTCCATATATGCACGTCAATAAACTGTATTGGTCTTTTTCTTTCTGACTTATTTTGCTCTGTAGAATAGGCTCCAGTTTCAGCCACCTCATTAAAACTGATTCAAATGCATTCTTATTAATAGCTGAGTGATATTCCATTGTGTATATGTACCACAGCTTTATCCATTTGTCTGCCTATGGACATCTAGGTTGCTTCCATGTCCTGGCTATTATAAACAGTGCTGCAATGAACACTGGGATACATGTGTCTCTTTCAATTCTGGCTTCCTTGGTGTATATGTCCAGCAATGGGATTGCTGGGTCATATGGCAGTTCTATTTCCAGTTTTTTAAGGAATCTCCACTTGCTTACTCCTTGGAAGGAAAGTTATGACCAACCTAGACAGCATATTCTAAAGCAGAGACATTACTTTGCTGACTAAGATCTGTCTAGTCAAAGCTATGGTTTTTCCAGTGGTCATGTATGGATGTGAGAGTTGGACTGTGAAGAAAGCTGAGCACTGAAAATTTGATGCTTTTGAACTGTGGTGTTGGAGAAGACTCTTGGGAGTCCCTTGGACTGCAAGGAGATCCAACCAGTCTATTCTAAAAGAGATCAGTCCTGGGTGTTCTTTGGAAGGAATGATGCTTAAGCAAAAACTCCAGTACTTTGGCCATCTCATGCGAAGAGCTGACTCATTGGAAAAGACTCTGATGCTGGGAGGGATTGGGGGCAGGAGGAGAAGGGGATGACAGAGGATGAGATGGCTGGATGGCATCACGGACTCGATGGATGTGGGTTTGGGTGAACTCCAGGAGTTGGCAAAGGACAGGGAGGCCTGGCGTGCTGCAATTCATGGGGTCGCAAAGAGTCGGACACGACTGAACGACTGAACTGAACTGACACTGTTCTAAATAGAGACTGTACTAGTTTGCATTTCTGCCAACAGTGTAAGAGGGTTTCCTTTTCTCTACACCTTCTCCAGCATTTATTGTTTGTAGCCTTTTTGATGGGCAGCCATTCTGACCAGCATGAGATGGTATCTCATTGTGGTTTCCATTTGCATTTCTCTGATAATGAGTGACATTGAGCATATTTTCATGTTTGTTAGCCATCTGTATGTCTTCTTTGGAAAATGTCTGTTTAGTTCTTTGGCCCATTTTTTGATTGGGTCATTTATTTTTCTGGAGTTGAGCTGCATGAGCTGCTTGTATGTATTTGAGATTAATTCTTTGTCAGTTGCTTCACTTGCTATTATTTTCTCCCATTCTGAAGGCTGTCTTTTCAACTTGCTTATAGTTTCTTTCTTTGTGCAAAAACTTTTAAGTTTAATTAAGTGATCCTCTACATAGAAAACCCTAAAGACACCACCATAAAATTACTAGAGCTAATCAATGAATATAGCAAAGTTACAGGATATAAAATTAACAGACAGAAATCCCTTGCATTTCTATACACCAAGAATGAGAAAACAGAAAGAGAAATTAAGGAAACAATTCTATTCACCACTGCAACGAAAAGAATAAAATACATAGGAATAAATCTACCTAAAGAAACAAAAGACCTATACATAGAAAACTATAAAACACTAATGAAAGAAATCAAAGATGACACAAATAGATGGAGAAATATACCATGTTCATGGACCAGAAGAATCAATATAGTGAACATGAGTATACTACCCAAAGCAATCTATAGATTCAATACAATCCCTATCAAGCTACCAATGGTATTTTTCAGAGACCTAGAACAAATAATTTCAGTTTGCATGGAAATACAAAAAAAAACTCAAATAGCCAAAACAATCTTGAGAAAGAAGAATGGAACTGGAGGAATCAACCTGCCTGACTTCAGACTATACTACAAAGCCACAGTCATCAAGACAGTATGGTACTGGCACAAAGACAGAAATATAGATCAATGGAGCAAAACATAAAGCCCAGGGATAAATCCACACACCTATGGACACCTTATTTTTGACAAAGGAGGCAAGAATATACAATGGAGAGAAGACAATCTCTTTAACAAGTGGTGCTGAGAAACTCATCAACCACCTGTAAAAAAAATGAAACTAGAACACTTTCTAACACCATACACAAAAATAAACCTTAAATGGATTAAAGATATAAATGTAAGACCAGAACCTATAAAACTTCTAGAGCAAAGTATAGGCAAACATTCTCTGACATAAATCACAGCAGGATCCTCTATGACCCACCTCCCAGAGTAATGGAAATAAAAGCAAAAATAAATGAATGGGGCCTAATTAAACAGCAGTGTTTTATATAACAAATATATTTAAGTAGATACTTATAAATTTATTAACTTTGTTACAATGACCTAATGTGAAAAAAAAATGTGAAAGTGTAATAGAGAAGCACTTTTTGTATTCTATAACAAGTTAATCACTAAAGGGATGTTACCTGTAAGCCTAAATTACAAATAATGTCTAGTTTCTGGGAATCCTGCCTCTTAGGTAATGAACTTTAAGCTAAAACACCTCTGTTTCATTCACAGGACACATCCTAACCAGGCCCACCTATGACTGGCTGAAGGTGGAAGAAATCCACACACCCCCTCTGGAGACTGATGTGAACCAGGAAGTGTTTGACTTCTTCCCTCCCTTTTTAGTATAAATAGAGCCCGAACTCAGGAAGATGGTGTTTTGAGGCAGGAGCCCACTATCTTTTGTTTCCTGGGCTTTCTGGATAAAGCTGCTATTCCTTTCCCCAACAACTCATCCCTCAAGACTCGTCTCTCAACCACTCGCCTGTCATGGCGTGAGCAGTATGAGCTTAGATCCGATAACAAAAGTGCTTTGTACGTAGTATTTTCCTCATCTGGTCATTGTAACAAGTTTTAAGCATTCTTTTTGTCCCCAGTTTAACTGAGAAATAATTTGGTTTATTTTTATAAGATTCCATATATAAGTGAAGCACAGTATATTTGTCTGTGTATACCTTCACTTAGCCTAATGCTTTCATGGCCCATTCATTTTTCTGCAAATGGTAGCATTTCCTCACTTTTTTTTTTTAAACAGCTGAATAGTATTCCTCTGCATGCCATGGAACTCCCTTCAATTTACTGTTTTCATTTCCTTTGGCTATATTCCCAGAAGTAAAATTGCTGGATCATAAGTTAGTTCTAGTTTTAGTTTTTCTGAGGAAACTCCATGCCTTTTTCTGTAGCAGCTGTGCCAGTTCACATTCATACCAAAAGCATCCAGGTGTTGCCTTTTCTCCACATCCTCACCAACACTTGTCTTTTTGATGATGTAACTGCAACAGGCGTGAGGTGCTATCTCATTGTGGTTTTATTTTGCATTTACCTGATGATTAGTGTGGAGAAGGCGATGGCACTGCACTCCAGTACTCTTGCCTGGGAAATCCCATGGACGGAGGAGCCTGATAGGCTGCAGTCCATGGGGTTGCTGAGAGTTGGACACGACTCAGTGACTTCACTTTCACTTTTCACTATCATGCATTGGAGATGGAAATGGAAACCCACTCCAGCGTTCTTGCCTGGAGAATCCCAGGGATGGCGGAGCCTGGTGGGCTGCTGTCTATGGGGTTGCACAGAGTCGGACACGACTGAAGTGACTTAGCAGCAGCAGATCAGTGATGCTGAAAATCTTTGTATGTACCTGTGGCCTTTCCTATGTCTTCTTTGGTGAAATGCCTATTTCAGTCCTTTGCCCATTTTTTGAGTGAGGTTTTTTGTTGTCTTTGCCATTTAATTGTGTGAGCTCTTTATAAGGAAAAAACTTTCATGTTTATAAGGAAGCATGATCAAACAGTTGAATGACCTGTTCAATACCACACAGTTAACAATCAAGGAGAATTTAGTCCATTCATTCATTCATTTATGTATTCATCTGCTTGTTCATTTGAGAGCTTACTAGTGACCAAGTGCTTTTATTTTTCTGAGGCCACAAAGACAAGCACAGCCTCTGCCTCCAGGGAGCTCACGTTCTGGCAGAGGACAAAGTCAGTCATCATGTGCTTTTGGAAAAATGTGGGTTGGGACACAGGAAGCACACAGTCCTCAAGTTCGGTACTGCTGGGTGAGCTGGCATTTTGGACAAGGTCACTGAGGTCTGCTCTGGGAGGTCAGCCAGTATTCCCAGGGAGGGACAGACAGGGAAGTACCTCCTGCAGAGGAGTTTATCGAGCACGAAAGGACTGATGCTTCTGATGGACAAGACACAGCCTGTGCCACCGGAGAAGTGATGAAAGACATTCTGCTAGGCTGGGGCGTCCATTCACAAAAACCTTTATCTTCAAAAGCAATCTTTGCCTTCTGCTTTCAAACTCCTGTGAGCAAACCACCTAGGATGACCATTCAAAATTCTCTGGGACCACCTGGGGATTCTGATTTTGACTCTGCAACCTAAGCAACTCTTGCAGAGTACATGGGTTGAGGGGAGACTGGGGATGAAAGCAGCCCCTCTGAGAGGGGACAGAGGGGACAGCAGGTGACAGAGGGGACAGAGGGCACATCAGCCAGCCTGGCTCTGCCACCACCCAGTCCCTGCACCGTTCAGCCCTCCTTCAAATGTCTGCAAAGGGATGGTCTGTGCCCAAGAAGTTGTTCCCAAAACCTCGATTTTCATTTGTAGTGGAATTTTTGCTGTTGTTCAGAAACATGACACATGGCAGAAACACTAGACAAATTGCGAAGAGCTGGGTAACTCAGAGGGGAAAGGAAAACTCTTGTTTCTCCTCCACTGCTCACCTGGAATACCTCTGTGACTGGTTTTGTGGGTTTTCCCCACACCAATCAATCCTCCCATTCTCCAGACAAAAGCTGGGTGACCTAGGATTCAATTTAGCTCTGACACTATCTACCCCAGCGTTCACACAGACCCCACCAGTTAGAAGGTTGGTCTCAAAAGACCCCTCCCAGCTCAGAAGCCCTTCATCAGGTTATCACATGCACTTCTGACCAACCAGCTATAAACCAGGGTTCTCACAACCATTCTTTAGGTTCAAAAATTTGCTAGGATGGCTCACAGAACTCAGGGCAGCACTACTTATGTTAACCAGTTTATATATAATAAAGGCAATGACAAAGGATACAGATGAACAGTCAGATGAAGGTGACTAGTTCGAGTCTGGAAGGGCACAGAGTGTCTGCTCCCACGGATATGCAGTACCCAATCACTCCAGTACTCTTCCCTGGGAAATCCCACGGACAGAGGAGCTTAGAGACAATTTAGAGACTAAACAACAACCCTCCCAGTACATGGATATGTTCACCAACCCCAAAGCACTTGGAACGTCATTTGGTTGCTTGGTTTAGTCACTAAGTCATGTCCAACTCTTGCGGACCCCACGGATTGTAGCCTGCCAGGCTCCTCTGACCATGTGATTATCCAGGCTAGAATACTGGAGTGGGTTGCCATTTCTTGCTGCAGGGGATCTTCCCAACCCTGGAGTCAAACCCAGGTCTCCTGCATTGCAGGCAGATTCTTTACCGGCCCATTATTTAGAAGCTCATAATTAGAAGCCCATAATTTAGAGATTTTTTAGAGGCCTCATAACGTCAGCATGCTTAATTATTAACTCAGTTTCCAGCCTCTTTCCCATCTCTAAAAGACAGAGGTGAGACTACAAGTCCTAAGTTCTAATCACACCTGATTTTTCTTGTGACAATCCCCACACAGGACCCATCAGTAGTCAGCTCATCTGAACAAAAGATGCTTCTACCACCCAGGAAATTCCAAGGAATTCAGGAGCTCTTGTAAGGTGATCCTATCACACCCATGGCTCAGATAATTACAAAGGTTTTAGGAGTTCCATGTCAGGAACCAAAATCAAAGACCACATAAAATGGGTATGCATGTGTGCTCAGTAATGTCTAACTCTTTGAGACCCCATGGACTGCACCAGGTTCCTCTGCCAATGGGGTTCTCCAGGCAAGAATACTGGAGTGGGTTGCCGTTTCCTACTCCAGGGGATCTTCCCAACCCAGAGATCGAACCAGAGTCTCCTACATTGGTGGGCAGATTGTTTACCACTGCACCACCTGGGAAGCCAGCAGAACATGGAAACAGAGACAAATATAATATTTCCCAGGAAGGAATTCTAGATGCCTTCCCAGTTCTACTCCCTCCTGAGAAAGAGAATGCTCAGGAAGAGCCCCAGAGCCCTGCCACAGATGACAAACTGTGGAGTTAATGGAAGACATGGTCTCCTGCTAACTCTTCAGCAGTTGAAGCAATAATAGGTTTCAGAATATAGCACAAGATACAGATACACATTAAAGAGAAGGCACAGTTGAAAAGCTCCTCCACAAGCCCTCAAGGGACACTATCCAGAGTCAGGCTGATGATGCCCCAAAGTGTAACTGCAATTTTTTATTCATAAGGTAACACTTGCAGATACCCTGAAGATAACCTGAAAATGAGGTGCTCCTCCCAAAAAACAGAAGTCTCCAGGTCAGGTGCCAGCATGCCACCTTGCTCATCACTGTACTTCCATCACAGAAATCCACGTACGGCATTTTGCAGCTTCCTAATGAGTGGCTTTGGAATGACAAGATGCAATGAGACAAAAATTAAGAGCGAATACATTCAAACTAAAATGTATGACAGGGAAGTAAAAGTGGGAAGTCTAAATTTATTGTATTACATATCCATTGTTCTTACGTGGGAGGGAATGAGTCTATGAAAGAAAAAGAGAAAAAAATGATAAGCAAATAAAATAAAGAATAAACAAATCAATGTAATTTTCACCCTGAGTCTATCAGCCCCTCCAAGAAACTGGGCGGGGGGGGGGGGGGGGGAATTAGATTAAACTGTATCCTACAAAACGTGTCTGAAAATGTCCCCGGGAAATGCCACAAGAAAAATGGGCCTCACACATGCACCTCTCACTCACACGCATCTGTAAGTCAAAGTGCTGATAAATGATGGAGTCTCTGACCTGCTTCAGACGTTCTCATTGAAAGTGATGAATTGGGGAAGGAGAACAGCTGAGACATGGCTGGAATTAGTTAGTACCTAAGCTGCATATTTTAGAGTTGATATTTACTTTGACCTACAAGAGCAGCCTTGACCATCCTTATTCATTAACACATTTTCTTCAGGGGCTCAGATACAAATCCTAGGAGTTTTTTGTTTTTTTTTTTTTTTTGTGTGTGTGTGTGGGGAGGGAGGGAGTTAGCAATAACAAGTAAAAATGTATTTGGTCATCCCTAAAAATTATGAAGAGCCTGTAGAAAAGATAAATGACTTACAATGGCAACCACAGGGAGACTTGATACCATGAAGGAGTTAAGACATGTAGTAATAGAGGAAACAGCAGGACTTGCAAGGCAAGTTCCCCCCTGTTGATCCATCACCTGCCGTGTGTCTGATTTAAGAAACTCTACAGGTAGCGAAAGAGCACTGATTAGCACAAACAGATGATACGGTATCGATATATGAACACTGGGATAAAACTCACAAACCAATACATTTAGACTTCTTCCTAAGTGTAGCGTGCCCAGAGTAGCAGAGCTTATGGTGATTACACAGTAATTGTTAACACATTTTGAATCACACGATTCTGATGTAATCACACAGTATTAGCCGAGGTTCCCTTGCACCCAGCACAGAGCTGATGCTTAATATATACTGATGACTCGATGAATAAAGATGAATGACTTAAAATGGAAAAAATACTGAAGTACCCTGTGAAGAAATATTGGAATTGAGGTAAATGCTGTCACAGCTACTATCTATAAACAATTAACAGCTGTGTTCATCTAACTTTCTGTGCTTTAGAGTTTTTAAAGCAATCAAAACGAACTATCAATACTTTCGTTCTATAAGCCCATGTTGTATAAGTTATTTTAGTCACTTAAGTATTTAAGTTCCTGTTCATCTGGCTGTCATTCATTCAATAATTTGTCCATTGACTCATGTCCATATTCATATATTCACTAGTTCTTTCAGGCATTCATTCACACATACTTGCGTTTTTCATAACTTCCACTCTTCACCCTGTCTTTCTCCTTCTATGTCCCTTCCCTTCTTGACTTCTCTGGGAAATGCTGGGAATCTGTCTCCTGCTTCTTCTCTATTGTGCTTTCAAAGTAGAAAGTCCCCCATTACAGTAAATTGTTGTAGCCACTTTCCCTCACCACAAGACTTTGTCTGGAAGACCCCATGAAAAACTTTCAGAGCAGTTAAGCCCAGAATTGCTTCTTTGTTTGCCATCTTCTTAACCCTTTGGTGGCTCAGCTGGTAAAGAATCTGTCTGGAATGCAGGAGACCCAGGTTCTATCCCTGAGTTAGAAAGATCCCCTGGAGAAGGGAATGGCTATCTACTCCAGTATTTTTGTCTAGAGAATTCCAAGGACAGAGAAGCCTGGTAGGCTCCAGTCCACAGGGTTGCAAAGAGTTCGGCACGACTGAAGCAACTAACGCTTTTCTTAACCCCTTAAGAACAGCTTTTGAGACTTATCTTTGTTTCTATGAACCATGATAAATATCATGTTAATCACAACATACAAGAATTCATAGCTACAGAAAAATAACAGAAAAGAAATTCACACCAAACTTAGAAAAATAAAGGATGCCACCTCAAATAGATGTCAGATTACCAGAAGCAGTATGGAAAAATGCAATCATCTTCCTTTCCTCGCATTTATCAATATATTCTAATGAGTGAAAAAAAGAACAGTTAGCCAGTAGTGCTAACAGGAAATGTGTAACACCAATGACACAATCCTTTCTGAGCATGGTGATAAGATGACAATTCTCAGGGCTCCTGTCTCCATCCTTAACTGCCTTTCACTTTAACTATTAAACTGGTATGTGTTTCGTGCTTACTTATTCTTCTGGGTTTCAGAATCTGCATACATACTGGGTTTGCAAAAAAAGAAAAAATCATTTACCTGCAGAAAATTTATTCCCACACTATGCCCACATGGATTCTTAGAATATTTCATTTCATAACTGTGGACTTTAATGAATGGGCATAAGCAAAGAAATAACAGAGTTGTGTTCTAGGAAGATTTTCGAAGCACAGTGTGTTTCTCTAGATGTGGGATGAATTTAAATTATGTTTAAATCATTTATGTACCTAATTTCTAAAGGTCTGTGGGATGACACTGCAGTACAGAGGACTATTTGCAACTACTAATACCTTACATTTGTAGAGTACTTCACATACTTTTTGTTATCTTACTATATCTTTTGGAGAAGGCAATGGCACCCCACTCCAGTACTCTTGACTGGAAAATCCCATGGATGGAGGAGCCTGGTGGGCTGCAGTCCATGAGGTCGCTAAAAGTCGGACAAGACTGGGCAACTTCCCTTTCACTTTTCACTTGCATGCATTAGAGAGGGAAATGGCAACCCACTCCAGTGTTCTTCCCTGGAGAATCCCAGGGACGGGGGAGCCTGGTGGGCTGCCGTCTATGGGGTCGCACAGAGTCGGACACGACTGAAGCGACTTAGCAGCAGCAGCATAAAGTGGGTAGCCTCATTCTCACTTATAAATACAGAATAAGTTTCAGTCATCAATGTTTTCATATACATTATAGTTAGGAGATTTAGGACCAGAATCCAAAGAGCGAGAAGTCAAGATCTCATGTGATACCAATGATGTCAGTATCAATGGCTCTGTTACTTTAATGTTAGGGAACAGGAGACACTGGAATTAACAACAAATAAAAAAAAGTAAAATTTAAAGATGCAAGTGTGTGCATGCTAAGCTGCTTCAGTTGTGTCCAACTCTGTGTGACCCCCATGGACTATAGCCCTCCAGAGGCTCCTCTGTCCATGGGATTCTCCAGGCAAGAATACTGGATTAGGTTGCCATGCCCTGCTCCAGGGGATCTTCCCAACCCAGGGAACAAACCCATGTCTCTCATGTTTCCTGCTTTGGCAAATGGGTTCTTTACCACTAGCACTACTTGGGAAGCCCTAAAGATGCAGCTACCTAAACTTAAAGCATTTAAATAGGGGCAACTCATTGCTTCTATTTCTGTTCTAATCAAACACTTAACTTCACTTTAAGAAAAAAGAATAGAGTCAACTTAGCATTTTGAGTGGGAGATCACCAGGAGGGAGTTGCCCAGGACTCTGGCCAGGAAAGGATAGGGTCAACTTAGCATTTTGAGTGGGAGATCACCAGGAGGGAGTCACCCAGGACTCTGGCCAGGAACAGTGCCTTCTCCCTCAACTCTGGTCTCTAGCATATTGACAGCAGATCATGGAGATTCTCAGTCTCCATAATCACACGAGCCACTTTCTGACAACATTTTACAATCTATATAGATGAGACATAGAAATGATTTTTATCATCAAATGACTATACATGCAAAATAGATGATTATATATAAATAATATAGATGACTATATATGATACATGTAAATTATACATACATACATGATTCATTATAAGTAATTGGCATTTTAAAAGTTTTTAATTTTTATATCATATTTAGTGTAGATAATTGGCATTTATACACACACAAACCTTTTAGTCCTGTTTCTCTGGAGAACCATAACTGAAATATTTGCATACATTCTATGTTATGTTTGGTGGCTCACAGGGCAAATAATCAGTCTGCAATGCAGGAGACATGGGTTCAATCCCTGGGTCAGGAAGATCCCCTGGAGAGGGGCATGGCAAACCACTCCAGTATTCTTATCTGGAGAATCCCATGGACAGAGGAGCCTAGTGGGCTACAGGTCATGGGATCACAGACAGTCAGACATGACTGAGTGACCAACACTTTCACTTTTTTTTCCCCCCCACTTTGTACGACATCCAGACCTACACACAAATCTGTACCCTCTGCCCGGCCTCACTGCTGAAATCTTAGTGCACAACTAGGCAGCCCGTAACCGTGCATGTACCTGTCCAGCTGTGATCGTTTAGGAACCAGAGGGAGGGGAAAGCGCATGGCATCTCAGGGTGGACAGTGACCCCCGAGTCATCCCTTCATCAGGCTCTTACGCAGCAGACTCGGACATCTGGCATGTCTCCAAGTCCCGTCTCATTTTAGCCTCCTCTTTCGCTGGCTTACTTCCTCGAGTTTCAGTTTCTGCACTGTACTCATGGTGTTCCTTCCTTTGCTGACATTTTAGCCTCCAGGATCCCCACACATGACCTCAACAATTGAATTACATGGAGCAGTTCATACACACTCATCCTAAAAACAGGGAGTCAGCTTAGAGAAGTAAATACATTTACTTATTAGTTGTTACTGTTCTTAATGCAAAGAAATAGAGGAAAACAATAAAACAGGAAAGATTAGAGATCTCTTCAAGAAAATTAGAGATACCAAGGGAACTTTTCATACAAAGATGGGCTCAGTAAAGGACAGAAATGGTATGGACCTAACAGAAGCAGAAGATATTAAGATGAGGTGGCAAGAATACACAGAAGAACTGTACAAAAAAGATCTTCATGACCCAGATAACCATGATGGTGTGATCACTCACCTAGAGCCAGACATCCTGGAATGTGAAGTCAAGTGGGCCTTAGGAAGCATCACTATGAACAAAGCTAGTGGAGGTGATGGAATTCCAGTTGAGCTATTTCAGATCCTAAAGGTGATGCTGTGAAAGTGCTGCACTCAATATGCCAGCAAATTTGGAAAACTTAGCAGTGGCCACAGGACTGGGAAATGTTAGTTTTCATTCCAATCCCAAAGAAAGGCAACGCCAAAGAATGCTCAAACTACCGCACAATTGCACTCATCTCACATGCTAGTAAAGTAATGCTCAAAATTCTCCAAGCCAGGCTTCAATAGTACGTGAACTGTGAACTTCCAGATGCTCAAGCTGGATTTAGAAAAGGCAGAGGAACCAGAGATCACATTGCCAACATCCACTGGATCATCAAAAGAGCAAGAGAGTTCCAGGAAAACACTTACATCTGCTTTATTGACTATGCCAAAGCCTTTGACTGTATAGATCACAACTGTGGAAAATTCTGAAAGAGATGGGAATACCAGACTACCTGCCCTGCCTACTGAGAAATTTGTATGAAGGTCAGGAAGCAACGGTTATAACTGGACATGGAACAACAGACTGGTTCCAAATCGGGAAAGGAGTACATCAAGGCTGTATATTGTCACCCTGCTTATTTAACTTATATGCAGAGTACATCATGAGAAATGCTGAGCTGGATGAAGCACAAGCTGGAATCAAGATTGCTGGGAAAAATATCAATAACCTCAGATATGCAGATGACACCACCCTTATGGCAGAAAGTGAAGAGGAACTAAAAAGGCTCTTGATGAAAGTGAAAGAGGAGAGTAAGTTGGCTTAAAACTCAACAGAAAACTAAGATCATGGCATCTAGTCCCATCACTTCATGGCAAATAGATGGAAAACAGTGGAAACAGAGACAGATTTTATTTTGGGGTGCTTCAAAATCACTGCAGATGGTGACTGCAGTCATGAAATTCAAAGACGCTTACTCCTTGGAAAAAAGTTATGACCAACCCAGACAGCCTATTAAAAAACAGAGATATTACTTTGCCAACAAAGGTCCGTCTTAGTCAAAGCTATGGTTTTTCCAGTAGTTATGTATGGATGTGAGAACTGGACTATAAAGAAAGCTGAGCACCGAAGAATTGATGCTTTTGAACTGTGGTGTTGAAGGAGACTCTTGAGAGTCCCTTGGACTGCAAGGAGCTCCAACCAGTTGATCCTAAAGGAAATCAGTCCTGAATATTCATTGGAAGGACTGATGGCAAAGCTGAAACTCCAATACTCTGGCCACCTGATATGAAGAACTGACTCATCTGAAAAGTCCCTGATGCTAGGAAAGATTGAAGGTAGGAGGAGAAGGGAACAACAAAAAATCAGATGGATGGATGGCATCACTGACTCAATGGACATGAGTTTGAGTGAACTCTGGGAGTTAATGATGCACAGGGAGGCCGGGCGTGCTGCGGGCCATGGGGTCACAAAGAATGAGCGACAGAGCAACTGAACTGAACTGTTCTTACTAGTGTCAGTTGGCATCTCAATATAATTTTAGTTGAATCAAGAATTTTGAAAACATGTTTCAATTAAAATATACTTTTGTTTTGCCAGCAACAAAGTTTTCAAAATCACAAATCATTAGATCTCAATTAAGAGTACCAATCTTTGAATGTGGTAATTTTAACAGCTAGCAGACACACACACACACACACAAAGAGACAGAGAGAGAGAGAGAGAGAGAAAGCAAATGGTTATTCCCCAAGCTGAGGTTCAGGTTAATACAAGAGCTGAAATACAACTGCAAGTTTAAATGAAGGAAGAAAACTTCTTTAATCTTACTTATGGGTAAACTTATAAAACTCAAAAGGTATCCCATCCCAGAGAATTTTCATTGCTTAAAACAGACTTATTTTAGAACTTTTATTATGTCCTTAAATTTTTTAAGTGATTTGAATTTCAGTTATGTTTATCAACCTAAAAAATTTCCACCCATTGATTTTTAGATGATGGCTTGAATTAGATGATACTGAGTCATAGTCAATTTGTAAATATGTACCTATAGCACAATTTTCTTTTAAAAGTTAGTAACATGTAGATTAGCCAACTGAAAAATAGCTAACTTGCTTTTATCAGCACAGTTTTAAATAACAGCTAATCAAAGAGTAGACATTCATTTGCTCTGAACAAAAACCACTTGCTTCATTAAACATGTCGACAGTTCACATGATAAATTTAAATAACAAATACAAATTCTGCAAGCACATTAAGAGGCAAAAGAATATATTTTTGAAAAGGGGTTATTTCCTTATGTAGATAATTTTATCACATTTACTTGATATACACATGAAAGAGCATTGATGTTGAATAAGTTGTCACAGAAACCCAACTTTAATTTCTATTATAATACTATCAAAAGTAGCAGGCAAAGAAGAGGAAATAATAGATCAAATAAACTTAAGTTCAAAGGGTAAGCAAAGTATCCAAAGAACAGTTTCATCCTTAAAGACACATTTTTGTTGAAACAAGATAGGAAAAAGAGTTACATGTATTAACTCCTCAATTGAAATTTGAGTATCCTATTATTGAAGATGGACTTCCCAGGTGGGACAGTGGTAGAGAATCCTCCTGACAAGCAGGAAAAGCAGGAGATGTGAGTTCGATTCCTGGGTCAGGAAGACCCCCTGGAGAAGGAAATGGCAACCCCCTCCAGTATTCTTTCCTGGAAAAGCCCATGGACAGAGAAACCTGGTGGGCTACAGTTCATGGGGTCACAAAGAGTCAGACGCTACTGAGCACACACACATACATTACTGAAGATCTCTTCCTCCATCCACTGCTTCTAGAATAAATCACATCTTTTTAGCAAGATAGAAACACTTTGCTTCCTAATATGATTGCAGTGAAAACTGCAAGAATGTCAAGTGTCTTTCAACAGGGAAATCTCTAGGTTGTGAAGCAGTTTTAAGCTCCAGGAGATGGTGAGGGACAGGGAAGCCTGGCGTGCTGCAGTCCATGGGGCCACAGAGTCGGACATGACCGAGCGACGAAACAACAACAAATCCAAACAAAATGTTTACCTTATGGAGAGAATTCTTGTGCCTTTTTATTGCTTTTTAATGTTATTGACAGAACTTAACTAGAATATAATAACCTATTTGTTTTCTGAGCTCCTGAGTTACCCAAATCAGCTAATAACTTGTAGTGAAATTCTTATAGGTTATTTCATTTCTATCTGTTCAGATCAGTCTCTCAGTCATGTCCGACTCTTTGTGACCCCATGGACTACAGCATGCCAGGCCTCCCTGTCCACTGCCAACCCCCAGAGCCTACTCAAACTCATATCCATTGAGCCAGTGATGCCATCCAACCATCTCATCCTCTGTTTTCCCCTTCTCCTCCTGCCTTCAATCTTTCCCCAACATCAGGGTCTTTTCAAAAATGAGTCAGTTCTTCGCATCAGGGGGCCAAAGCATTAGAGTTTCAGCTTCAGCATCAGTCCTTCCAGTGAACACCCAGGACTGATTTCCTTTAGGATGGACTGGTTGGATCTCCTTGCAGTCCAAAGGACTCTCAAGAGTCTTCTCCAACACCAAAAAGGCAAAAAGACATGACACCGAAAGTTGAACTCCCCAGGTCCGTAGGTGCCCAATATACTACTGGAGATCAGTGGAGAAGTAACTCCAGAAAGAATGGAGAAGTAACTCCAGAAAGAATGAAGAAGTGGAGCCAAAGCAAAAACTCACCCAGTTGTGGGTGTGACTGGTGATAGAAGTCAAGTCTGATGCTGTAAAGAGCAATACTGCATAGGAATCTGGAATGTTAGGTCCATGAATCAAGGCAAATTGCAAGTGGTCAAACAGGAGATGACAAGAGTGAACATCAACATTTTAGAAATTAGCAAACTAAAACGGACTGGAATGGGTGAATTTAACTCAGATGACCATTATATCTACTACTGTGGGCAAGAATCCCTTAGAATAAATGAAGTAGCCATCATAGTCAATAAAAGACTCCAAAATGCAGTACTTCAATGCAATCTCAAAAACGACAGAATGATCTCTGTTCATCTCCAAGGCAAACCATTCAATATCACAGTAATCCAAGTCTATGCCCTGACCCATAATGCTGAAGAAGCTGAACGGTTCTATGAAGACCTATACCTTCTAGAACTAACACCCAAAAAAGATGTCCTTTTCATTTCATTTCTATAGTAACTCATTAAACTGATTTCTGCAAATGTCTTCTCTGATGCCAGATGCCAACTTACTGTATAATAGAAAAAAAACATCTGATTCCTTATTAGATTTCTTTTCTTTAAAATTTGTGCTTACTCATGCAACTCTGATTTAAGAATCATTCATCAGAAACATGCTAGCCATCACAATCTGTACGTTTTCCAAAATCTCAGAGGCCTAACATAATAGGTTTACTTGTTTCCCACAAGAAATTCAAAAAGAGTGTCCATGGTTGTCAGGGAGCCTTCCATCTAGTCATGAAAAGACTCTGGTTCCTTCTGTTTCAGAACCTCCTCTAGGGTTCAGTTGGTGCATTTGGCCAACAGTTGGAAAAATCAGGTCCATCACTTCTAGTCCATTCTACTGTGTGGAAATCAGCTATATGATTCCAACCCCTGAGGAGGGAGTATAATATGTACAGTAACTGTTTGACCAGAGAAGAAAGAAGTGTAGTGGACAGCTAGACACTCACTGATACACAAATGACTTGCCTTCTCTTCCTTGTGTTTTAACATGTGAAGAGGTGTTATAGTACTTTGGCCCATACATAAGGACTCACAGGGGAAAACAGCACAGAAAGTATACTCTAGCATTTTACTTCTAAATTGTTCAACAATTACTTTCCTCAGTCTTCATATACTTCTTGAAAATCTGAGTTAACACTCAAATCCTCTCCCACGAGAAATGCAGTTGCTGTCACTCATCAAGATTTCCCACAGATGCATTGGTTTTTGGTCTGTCTGCTTTTAGAAACTGTCAAAGAAATTTGTTCTGTGAATGTATTTGCTTCAAACACACCTCTGTTCCAGCAGCTGTATCAGCCTTCATCTCGTGAGCCAGATCTGCACCCGGCTCTCTGCGGGCCTTTGATCCTTGGAGGCACACCCCCCGCCCCGCCCCGTTCTCAAGCCAGGTCAGAATGACTTCACCTCAGGTTGGGTTTTCACTCGCTGCCTCATAAAGCTGTCCACGACGTAATTTAGGAACCATCTGATGGCTGCAGTTATAACCCAGCAGAGGTCTAGGTAGTTACAGCCCCCTGGAGCATGGTGCCATTCAATTTGGAACTCTGAAAGTGGTCCAGTATTTTGCACTGTTGCTATTTGCTTTGCCCCAAGGGACTCCAGCAGATGCCACAGATGCCCCTGGCATTTCTTCTCGCATCTCCTTTCTTTCTATATTCTCCTAACACCCAATAATTTTCTTTTTATCAACCAATTACAGTCCCTTGGCAATACCAGTCAAAACAGCATCTTGAATATAACTAATCCCTCCTCAAGAGGTGAAAAGGCTTCATGCGTGACGTATTCTCAATATGTTACACAAGACGCAAAAGAAGATGAGGTTGCTTCCTTATACTGAACCAGCATTTTGAGAATTCAGAAAGAAAATAGCACTCTTATAATCTAATAATATTAAAGTTTAATACTATGCATGCAATAATATTAAAGTTTATGTACTCTATTTCAACCTTCAAAATGAGAATTCATAGGAAAAAAAAGTAATTTGGATTTTTAACAGAGGCAACTGAGTTCTGCTACCTCACCAAATACTTTATTAATTATTCCTCTATGTGCTCTTGTTTAAATTGATTTCCATTGTACCACATGAACTGTCCATCACTGATTTAGAATGCAACATCCATACTAATTTTCTAAAACCCTCTTTCCTACCCTTCTCCTTCACACAGACACACACCCCGAACACACTACAGCCCCCTACAATCAAAACTACCCAGACGCGGCATTGAATTGAGTTGAGGGTACAGATGCCAAGAACCCCATGTCATATTCTGCAGGGCAGAATATTTTAACCAACATTTATTTATGATAGGATCTGTACTTGTTGATTTGCCAAGATGAAACAGATTCAACCTAGAAATTGGAATCTGAGTTTAATGAGAACCTGACAATCCTTTAACTAAAACAGAAGGAAAAAATATTGTTATAGGATCATAAAAACAACTATATGAGTACACACCCCAAAGAGAGGCCAAAATTTTTTGGCAATATTCTCCACTCACAGAACAATTTATTATAATGAAATGTATTTCCTCTCACTAACACAACGTGAGGGCAGTTTTATTTTGGAGCTATTTATCACACCATACAGAATATTTTCAAATTCATAGGCCATGTTTCCATAAACATAATCATTTAATTCACCTACATACTGCACAAATTCCACATCAAAATAAATAGTGCATATTAAACAGTTTATTTGTTTCAGAATTTCAATATTTACTAAATAGATTTTGAGATTTTAGGAGAAGTTTTCTTCAGAGAGATTTTTTTACCCAACTCGCCATAGCACTAAAACAAAGCTGCTGCTGCTGCTGCTAAGTCACTTCAGTTGTGTCTGACTCTGTGCAACCCCATAGATGGCAGCCCACCAGGTTCCCCCGTCCCTGGGATTCTCCAGGCAAGAACACTGCAATGGGGTGCCATTTCCTTCTCCAATGCATGAAAGTGAAAAGTGAAAGCAAAGTCGCTCAGTGGAGTCCAACTCTTTGCGACCCCATGGACTGCAGCCTTCCAGGCTCCTCCATCCACGGGATTTTCCAGGCAAGAGTGATGGAGTGGGTTGCCATTGCCTTCTCCAAAACAAAGCTATACAAGGTAAGGAGCATCTTGCGGTGATAATGCTTTATTTTAATGAGGATATCACACATATTTAACAGAAAATATCCACACTTACCTCATCTTTCACTTCTAAGCCAGTGAAAATAAACAAGCCAAATATTTAATTAGGCACTGGTAGAACTCTTTGCTGATTCTTCTGGGATTGAATTGGCAAGTGGATATCACAGTTGATATACTGAAAATATTGTATCCAGTTCCTTGACTATAATTTATCCAAATGTCTGAAGAAGAAACTCAAGTTGATGTTTTTTATTTGTAAGCAACTTTCTTTACAGAGCTGTTTGTGATCCTAAAACGCAATTTACAAAGAAATATTTGTTTTTATAAAAAGGTATTTATTCCAGTCTCCCAGACTTGGGTTTGCACTATGATTCTTACCAGGAGGTGCCTTCCACAACTTCTTCCGCATGGTTTCTGAACTTTAATTCTGTTGTTAGGCATGTAAATTTACACAATCAAGTAAGCCGAATAATGCCAGATCTCTATTTTGACCACACCATACTTGCTCATTTGCTTTTTCCAGAACTAAAGAAGAGGTGTGGCTCCCTGTTGCTCAGTTTTCTGTCTTCATACTCAGAGCTGCTAAGTACCTACACTTCATTTTAAACACCCTTAGGAACAATGCAGTTGAGAGAGAATTTCACATCAGTTTCGTCTATAACAGTCCAAACAGGAAGTTAATGGGAATTTAATTCTCCTGCATAAGCCCTCACAGTTCTTGCCCCTGTGTTCCTGGATTAAACAGTGAGACCTGAGGGGTGGGAGAAGGAGAGGGAGGAAGCTGAACTTCCAGACAGCCCCCGAAACCACCCCACCCCGGGAAATAAATGATACCAGACAAACGCCAGGACCTATTTTTAATGCGAAAAAGTGGAAGTGTTAGTTGCTCAGTCATGTCCCACTTTTTGCAACCCCTTGGACTGTAGCCTGCCAGGCTTCTCCATCCACAGGACTCTCCAGGCAAGAGTACTGCAGTGGGTTGCCATTTCCTTTGACCCAGGAATCAAACCCAGTCTCCTGCACTGAACGTGGATTCTTTAACGACTGAGCCACAAGGGAAGCCCTATACAGGAGTGGGTTGTCAAGCCCTCCTCTAGGGGAACTTCCTGACCCAAGGGTTGAATCCAGAGTTCCCTCTTTGCAGGCAGATTCTTTAACATCTGAGCCACTATAAACTCAGACAAACTAGGACAAGAGGCTTCTCCCACCCCCCACCATGCTACCTGGATTCCCACCTCCTCACAGGTCTCTATGCACACTTGGAACAAAAAGATCTTCCCTCCACTAATCTGTGTTTGCAACCAAAACAAGGCAATTGTAAAGAACAAAGTTTAATGAAGTAGGAAACAAATACAGCCCAGAAAAAGGCAGCAATGCTCAACTGACTGTTTTTTTTCTTAAATAAAATTAATAAACCCTTAGTAAGACTAATAAAAAATTAAAAGGTAACAGTACCAATATCAGGAAATAGGAAAAAACAACATACATAATAATCTTTTATAAGAATATGAACAATTCTTTGCCAGTAAGTAAAACATTTAGGTAAAATTGACAACTAAGCATTTTAAGAATTTTGAATGAGATTTTCTTCTATGTATAAAAAATTAAATATAGAACTAAAGATTTCTCTAAAAAGAAAACTCTTTGCTTACAGGGCTTCATTAGTGAATTCTTCCAAAACTTCAAGGAAGAAATAAAGCCAAACATTTACAGAAACCAAAAAAAAGTGGACTAATTCCAATTTTAACTTGTTAGGAGGCCAGAGGAGCTCATTACTAAAATCTGATGAGGGCATGATAAAGAAAAAACATCCTCAATAAAACATTAGTAATAAAATTGAGAGATATATGGAAAGACAATGTATTTCTGCTTCTAGGGAGAGTGGTGCAAATTGTGGGAAATCCTAAATCACTAGAAAATAAAATGAACTATTCTCCCCACACATACACACACACACACAAACTATTTGAAAGCACAGAAGAAATACCGCAAAGTGAGAATTAGTGGACTTCAGATCCTAACCAATGTTGTCAAGTCACAGGATGCATGGGTATTTGCCAGTTTTAGATGCAAAGCAAAATGATAAGAATTGGGGGCTGCTGCCCCTGCAGAGTTGACAAACCAGCGAATTTTGACCATCTTCCATAGCCAGAAAGACAAAAAATGAATGCTTGAGAGATGGACAAAAGCATGGCATTTTCCCCCAAGACATCTCCTGTACCTTGAAACTGCCTGGACAGGAAACTATATTTTTAACGGATTAGGCTTTGCAAAACAAGTGGAGTTTTCCAGTTTTCACAGTGCGGCAGAGACAAAAACTGGAGTTCAAGAGACAGCCTGCAAGCGGAAGAGGCTTTTGGCCCCCAAGTGGCATGTCTCTACGCCCCAGCAGCTGCGAGGAGTGGCATGTCACCCTGTCCAGAGTGTAGCCCACCTGCCATCCAGCCCAGTTCCTAATTTTGACCCATTCTTTCTCCCTAGAAGAGGATAAAGCAGGGATCCTCTATATTATTTATAAGAGCTTTCTCATTCAATAAAAATGAATAAGCACACTAAGATAAAACAACATGAAACCAACTCATCAATAAAAATAACAGAAATAGATTGATGTTTCATTCAGATATGAACCTTAAATGGATTTAAAGTACTTATGATGGATATGTTTGATGGAGAAAAACAATGAAAATTTGGAGAATCTCAGAAGAGAAATAAGCTCTCAAGAAAGATTAAAGTTGGTTCTTTAGGAGAAAAAAAAAAATACCAGTAAACATGTAGCAGTGAAAGTGGAAAGTCACCCAGTCGGGTCCGACTTTTTGTGACCCCATGGACTATATAGTCCATGGAATTCTCTAGGCCAGGATACTGGAGTGGGTAACCATTCCCTTCTCCAGGGGATTTTCCCAACCCAGGGATCGAATCCAGGTCTCCCACATTGCAGGCAGTGTTTTTGCCAGCTGAGCCACCAGGGAAGCCCAAGAATACTGGAGTGGGTAGCCTATCCCTTCTAGAGCAGATCTTCCCAAACCAGTAATTGAGCCAGGGTCTCCTGCATTGCAGGCACATCCCTTTATCAGCTAAGCTATCAGAGAATCCCAACATCTAGCAAAAATATTAAATAAAAGTGGAAAAAAACCCACAAATTATAATATCAGGAATGAAAAGAGAATATCACTAGAAGTCCAAGGAATACTAAAATATAACAGTTCTATTACAAATGACTTCAAGCATAGAGTTTTGAAGATTACTTGAAAGAACTAAATTCCATGAAAAATACAATTTATAAAATAAGACATAAAAGAAATAGAAGCTGTAATTGCTTATAATGCTATTTTAAAAATTAATTTGTAGTTAAAAATATTTTCAAAAACAAAACTCTAGGTGTCTTCATCAGTAAATTCCTCCAGTAACTAAAAATAATGCCACTCTAATTAAAGTTATTCACTTAATTTGGAAGGAATAAAAAGGACTTCCCAAATTTATCATGATGATCAACTTGATAACTGCAGAAAAATCATTTGATAAAATTCAAACCCCAGTTATGGTTTTAAAAATTAGCAGATAAGCAATTAAAAGTAATTTATCTAATCTGGTAAAAAAAATATGCAGAAAAATGCCTACAGACTGTAGCATACTCATTGATGAATTATAGATAGAAAGCTTTCTCACTGAGAATGTATCATGACACTCACCACTGCTATTACTATTCAATACCTTACTGAGGGGATAGCCAATGTAATAAGGCAGTAACATGGTAAATCTGAAGACTGGAAATAGGGGAAAAATTAGTCATTTTCCCCATGTGATACTTTCTTTACAAAAAAAAAGAATCTAGAAACAAAGTATTAGGGTTAGTGAAAAAAATTAGCAATCTTTGAATGCTATTTTTAAAAATATCAGTGGTATTGCTACTTAATGATCTGGAAAAGAATTTTAAATATCTTCATTACAATAGCATCTGAAAAGTATCAAATTTCAGAAGATATGCATGATCTCTACACAGACAAATAGAACTAACAAATATGATAAATAATCCCCAAACTGGCCTTCACCTATACAGCTTCCTATAGTTTGACGAAACTCTAAGAGAAGTGCAGTGGAGAAAGTGATTTTTTTCAATAAATGGTTCTGGAGCAAACACATATAGACAAAAACGAAAAAACTAACTTTGACTCCTATACCTCACACAGTGGGAAAAATAATTTCCAAGGGAATTCTAGACCCAAACACAGAAGGTAAGTGATGTGGTGAATGCCAAAATTTTCTTCAACAGAATACATAAACAATAAACAAAGGTAGTAATTCACAATATCCATTTAAGAAAATCCCTCCTTCAAAAACACACTACTAAGTGAAAAAGCAAGCCTTAAACCTCCCTTTCCCTCATTCTGTGCAATAGCTGACAATGAAAGACCCCGTGCAACGAGGCAGCTTCCAGTGGTTTGTGTCATAACCAGTAATCCATCCACTGACCCTCCATTCACACACCCACCCATCTATCCATTGACCATCCGCACACCCATCTGTATCTACGTGTATATGTGCATTTCTGTGAGTATGTATTTGAAGTGTAAGTGATAGAGCCATTAAAGGCAAATGGATTTACATCACTTTGAATTTGTACATCAAATCTCTTGATTGATGTCCCTGGGTCACTAAGTGAATGACTTTCAAGTCTGCAGAAGTATGTATAATAATACCTCATCCCATAGCTGTGTGACTTAGTTGAAAGCACCATGAATCATATGAAGCATTATCTAGAGGGCAGCATATTTTGTCATATTTTTTTAAATACTGAAAGTTCTTTAGTTCTGTGACCAAATTCAGCTTACACTGTCCTGTTCTTATGCTTATCACCACATAAATTTTGACCTTGGATGAATGATGGGATTTTTCTCATATAAATGAATTCTCCAGAATCACAATCATCTTGTGATCTATCTTAAGGCTAAAAACTATCTGATGATGCTCTTAGCTACATAAGTATATGTTCCTCTGCCCTCAAGACACAAGGGGCCAACCACAGGCCTGGTTCAGAGAATCAGGGTATGTACACACCCTAAGCAAAGACTGCCCTTCCTTTTCTTCCCTTATAATGGATTTAATATGTTACCTTACAGACACAGTTGCACAAAATTTGAAAACTGCTCTGGAGTCATCTTTCTCCCCTTCTACCGTGACCCAGACAATCACTTTATGGAGATTAATACGTGGTAGAATTCTAAGGAGTCAGTTTATGAGCATGTTTTCATGATGTCATTATATTCTTCTCTTACGAGGTAGAAATTCAAATGTTTCTAAACTCCTGAAGCTATTATAAGTATTACCCTTAGAAGTTCTTAAAAAAAAAAAAAGAATGTGTTACTTTTAAAAATTGATTAATGTTCACATAAGAATTTTGAGCACATTGTCTAAATAATAACTATTACTCATAATACACTGGCAAAAACAGTTATACACTGGATAGTAAATTTCACTTTACTGAAAACAGTTAGCTGGTGAGGTTGGACTTTTTTGACAATATGAAGTTATAAGAAACTTAGAAATACACTGCTTTTGAAGATGGATGATCATGCACCAGTCTACTGCAACATGTACCTGAAACATTTTGATATTTGATATAAAAAATAGGTTTCATATAGCACTGAGCTAAGAATGATTCCAAGATGGACTTTGAGTTTAGAGTCAAAGAGAGATTGACTCATGGAGTCCCCCACAGACACAGGCAGATGCCAAGGCTGCACAGACTTGTCATTCAGATATACAGACCATCATTCTGTATGTTTAGGCGGTTTTCACAATCTGCTTCTCCTGTTCAGACCCCTATAACCATCTGTGACCTGGGCAGTGCTATATAGCTCCACAAGGGAGACCCCAACTGAGGTTTCCAAGAGCATCAAATACAACAACGTACTGCAAAAAGTGTATGTTGTTCATATGATTAACAGGCTTCCCTGGTAGCTAGCTGGTAAAAAATCCACCTGCAATGCAGGGGATCCCAGTTTGATTCCTGGATCAGGAAGACCCCCTGGAGAAGGAATGGGCTACCCACTCCAATATTCTTGGACTTTCCTGGTGGCTCAGACAGTAAAGAATCCACCTGCAATGCGGGTGACCTGGATTTGATCCCTGGATTGGGAAGATCCCCTGGAGGAGGGCATGGCAACCCATTCCAGTATTCTTGCCTGGGAAATCCCATGGACAGGAAAGCCTGGTGGGCTACAGTCCATGGGGTTGCAAAGGGTCGGACACGACTGAAAGACTAAGGACAGCATATGATTAACACATAGGCTCTCAAGTCCAAAACCTGAATGTACTGCTGCTGCTGCTGCTACTGCTAAGTCGCTTCAGTCGTGTCCAACTCTGTGCGACCCCAAAGACGACAGCCCACCAGGCTCTCCAGTCCCTGGGATTCTCCAGGCAAGAACACTGGAGTGGGTTGCCATTTCCTTCTCCAATGCATGAAAGTGAACAGTGAAAGCAAAGTCGCTCAGTTGTGTCTGACTCTTAGCGACCCCCTGGACTGCACCTATTGCCAAATCTCTTTTACTGATGTTTTCCTTTTCTGAATTGTGTCCTTCAAATTCAGGGCCACCATGTACAGTTGTATAGGGCTCTTCTAACTCCCTGGTACCATTCACGTAACAGGCAGTATTAAATGGTCCCCTAGAGTGGTGCAGGGGCTTCCCAGGTGGGGCAGTGGTAAAGAATCCACCTGCCAATACAAGAGACACAAGAGATGTGCATTTGATCCCTGGATAGGGAAGATCCCCTGAGGGAGGAAACAGCAACCCACTCCAGTATTCTTGCCTGGAAAACTCCATGGACAGAGGATCCTGGCGGGCTTACAGTCTATGGGGTCACAAAGAGTCAGACACAACTAAGTGACTGAACTCACACACACAGAGTTGTGTGGTACAGGCGACCTGTCACTCTCCCTAGAGTGACATCAAAAACCTAGACTCCACCATGTCCTTAAATCCAGTGGCCAACACATCCTTGCATCTCAACAGCCCCCAGCTCCAAGTCTTATCTCCATCCCACGCCCACTGTTTCAGGGAAGCTGTCTGCCTCTAGCGTGAGCCAGCCTGAGAACCTGCCTCCATTCGTGGTCCCTTCTAAGCGAGTAACCGCAACAGGCAGAGTCAAATGTTTAAAACACACGCTTGTTGTGACAGTCCCTTATTTAAAACACTCCAGCGCCTTCCCCTCCATCTACAGCATAAAGTCCAAACTCCTCAGCTCGGCACTCCGGCTTCCAAGATCAGACCTGCGTCCCCCTCCACCCTCTCCTAAGAGCAGGCCCTCCTCTGCTGCGGCCCTGCCCCACACCCCCAGCTCCAGCCTCGGGGGAGAGCACAGGCTGCCTCACACACGCTGTGGTCTGTGTCCACGTCACGCCTTCACGTCTCTGCAGCCCCACCATCCATGAAATGCACGTTTTCAACTGCCCCCTCGTTGAAGCTCTCTACTCCTCCTCCCTCTGCCCCGTGTCACTGCCAGTTCACCTGATTAATGTCCACCCACACTGAAAGTAACTGTGGCCATGTCACTTTGCCTTACCAGACGGTTAGGTCCTTGAGAACACGTAAAAGGCATGGGCTACAGTTATATCCTAGGCAGCTACCACAGTGACTGGTACTCAGTGAGGCCCAATAAATGCTGTTGAATGCATTAGCAGAGGTTTTAAATATCACCAACTTCCTGCTTCTATTGTTCCAGTAAACTCATGAAATTAGTATTAAGAAAGAGGAGCTAGCCTATATACAGTAAAATCATACAGATACTGAATAGAAAAGATACAGAATACATAAGTACTTCAAAGAAAATGAAGGTAAGTTGCAGATGGAGATTAACCTCAGTTAATACAATTTTTATTTCATGAAAAGCATCTCATTGAGAATGCCATCATGGAAGATTATTGACCATTCATGGCATCTTGCTTTAATTCAAAGGTCAATGGGTTTCTTCATTAGAAAACCTATTTTTGCATTTCAAAATGAGATTTGAAAAGAGTAAAATCTCATGGTTCTAATTCAAAATAAAATATTTGAATAAGTTTCATAAGCTGCAGTTTGAAAGGATGATTTTTTTTGCAGTGGATTCTTTTTTTTTTAATTGGAGGATAACTGTTCTACAAAGTTGTGTTGGTTTCTGTCATACAATAACATGAATCAGCCATAAGCATACACATCTGCCCTCCCTATTGCCTGCACTGCAGAAGACCCAGGTTCAATCCCTGGGTCAGGAAGATCCCCTGCAGAAGGGCATGGCAATGCACTCCAGTACCCTTGCCTGGAGAATCCCATGGACAGAGGAGCCTGGCGGGCTGCAGTCCATAGGGTCACACAAAGTCGGTCACAACTGAAGCTACTAAGCAGCAGCATCAGGATACCACAGGGAACAAACACTCCATATTGTGTAATTAAGGGGAGAGAATCTGAAGAAGAAAAATACATACACACACATATATATAACTGAAGTGCTATGCTGTACACCTGAAACTTACATATTATAAATCAACTATACTTTAATAAAAAACAAATAAACATTCCCTCTTATAAACTTGACTACTTTGACTTTCTCTTTGAGCCTGTTACATCATCTGCCTTGGGCCCCCATATCATGAATTTTAAAAATCCCTTAACCCACACACACAATCACACATATACATACACAAATCAGAGTGTGAAATGCAGCCACGGCTTTGTTGCTGTTGTTCAGTTGCCAACTTGTATCTGCCTCTTTGCGACCCCATGGACTGCAGCATGCCAGGCCTCTGTCTCTCACCATCTCCTGGAGTTTGCCCAAGTTCATGTCCATTAAATCGGTGATGCTATCCACCATATTCATCCTCTGTCACGCTCTTCTCCTCCTGCCTTCAATCTTTCTCAGCATCAGGGTCTTTTCCAGTGAGTCAGCTCTTCGCATCAGGTGGCCAAAATATTGGAGCTCCAGTTTCAGCATCAGTCCTTCTAATGAATATTCAGGGTTGACTTCCTTTAGGATGGATTGGTTGGATCTCCTTGCAGTCCAAGGGACTCTCAAGAGTCTTCTCCAATCCACAGTTCAAAGGCATTGGTGCTCTGCCTTCTTTATGGTCCAACTCTCAGCCACAGCTATATATCCACAAACAACCATCTACTGACACGGAAATCATGACTGGATATGCAATCATCATCTTGCAAAACTCCAGGCTACTGCAGCTAGATGTTCAGTCAGGTTACAGTGGACATATGGTGGAGCCCATTATTCTGCCAACTCCTGCTTTAATTCAATCTAAAAGTATCCTCCAACTCAAAGCTGCAGCACTTTAAATTGTTTCAATGTTTTTAAAGGTAGACATCCAAGGACACAGAGACCTCTGATCAGACATACCAACTCACAGCCAAGCTGAAGCACCAGGCACCTAGAGGAGAAGCTCTTTCCAACAGAATAATTGTGAGAAAAGCCACAGTGCTTGTTAATGAAAAGCACCTCCTTTAATAAGTGCTGATAAAGATTATAATTAAAATTTAGCCTTTGAACACAAAGACTGAGAAATCTTTGGAAGAAGTCTTGAAAAATCCTTATAAAAAGCCAAAACCTTTCCAAAACAGACGGGCACAAGGCAAAAAAGAGTAGCAAATGAGCCAAAAACATGGGTTTAAAACAACATATAGAAGAAGATTTCCATTAGCACAGTGGAAGGCTTTCACAATGCTTTAATAAGGCTGTAATAGAAGTTACATGCAAAGCACATGCATGAATACATATGCACACACACCTCACAAGGTGACTGTATTCCACATGGCATGAGGGTTTCATCCCCTTGGTGGAGCTTCAGGTATTCACAAAGTTTCCTTTCCACGTGTGTCACACCTGGAGTCCATTTTGACTAGTAGCTGCACTGTGCTGTGCTTAGTTGCTCAGTCATGCCTGACTCTTTGCCACCCCAAAGACTGGAGCCCACCAGGTTCCTCTGTCTATGGAATTCTCCAGGCAAGAACACATAGTGCTTAAGACCATGTATATTTGCAGTTTCGGCAGCTAGAAAATATTTGCAAAGTGCCATTTTAACACTGGATATCTAAACGATGAATATTGTACTATCTGAAATTACTCTATGGATATAAACCTGCAGATTGTCTTGAAAATGCTTTGGTACAGGCAGGGGAAAGTATGTGCCTTTGTTTTCCTCTATAAATTCATCATCTAGTATGGGACAGACAAAGAAAGCTGAAATCAATAATATTAGGGACAGCCAAGAGACCTATTCTGAAACTTAATAGCATGTAAATTTGTTTCTTACAAGATAAAGAATCCCTACCTTGTTTCACATCATCTCCATCAATCTGAAAAGAAATTAAATTTAGACTGTAGTCAATCAAGATCAAACCCTGGGCACTGTAGTCCAGTTTTTTAAAAAACAGAACTAGAAAAACACAAAATGACAAACTAGGAACAAAAGTATACCATTGAAGAGGTGTTGTGTTCAGTTGCCCAGTCGTGTCTGACTCTGAGACCCCATGGACTACAGCATACCAGGCCTGCCTGTCCCTGACCATCTCCTGGAGCTTGCCCAGGTGTGTCACCACTGCAATGAACGGGAATACATGAAGAGGTTAGTAGGACAGTAATACTGACATCAAAAATCTGCCAATTAGAACTTACAGATATTTTTCCAAAGATGACCTACAAATGGCCAACAACACTATTAGAGAAATACAACTAATTATTAGAAAAATGCAAATCAAAATTACAATGACGTATCACCTCACACCCGTCAGAATAGCCATCACCAAAAGTCTACAAATAACAAATGGTGGAGAGGGTGTGGAGAAAAGGGAACTCTTCTACACTGTTGGTGGAAATGTAAATTAGTGCAGCAACTATGGAAAATAGTGTGGTTTTATTTAAAGCTAAACATGGAGTTACAATACCATCCTGCAAGCCCACTCATAGGCATATATCTGGAAAAGATGAAAACTCTTGATTTGAAAAGATGTATGCACGACAACGGTCAAAGCAGCATGGTTTACAACCTTCAAGACATAGATGCAACCACTGATGGATGACTGGATAAAGATGGGTGTGTGTACACACACACATACAATGGAATGCTACTCAGCATAAAAAAGAATGTAATAACGCCATTTGCAGCAACATGCTTGGGCCTAGAGATTATCATATTGAGCAAAGTCAGTCAGACAAAGAAAGATAAATATCATATGCTATCACTTATATGCGGAATCTAAAAAAATGATACATATGATCTTATTTCAAAACAGAAATAGACCCACAGATATAGAAAATAAAACTTATGGTTCCCAAAGGGGGAAAATGAGAGGAGGGGAAAAAAACAGCAGTTTGGGATTAACAAACACACATTTATTTCTATAAAACAGATAAACAATAAGGATCTACTATATAACACAGGGATCTATAGTCACTCCTGTAACAATTTATAATAGAGGGAGGGGAGAGGGGGATTCAGGATGGGGAACACATGTACACTCATGGTGGATTCAAGTCAATGTATGGCAAAACCAATACAATATTGTAAAGTAAATTAATTCAAAAAAATAAATGTTAGCAACTAAAATAACTTATAATGGAAAATGATTCGAAAAGGAACACATATATGTATATATAACTGAATCATTTTGCTGTATACGTGAAACATTTTAAGTCAACTATACTTCAAGAAAAAATTTTTTTTAATATTATGTTTAAGGAATTGAAAAGGCTGGAAGTCCAAGTGGGCTAAGAATGCCTCAAGTAAAAATTAATAAATATAAACCAATGACAAGACAAATACTGATAAAATTTTCCAATTCTTTATTCTAAAATTCAAGAATTCTCTGCTTTTTGAAACAGAGAGAGAGATTGATTGAGAGAGATGCAGGTGACAGGGAGACAGAATGAAGGTGGAGAGGGGAAAAGTGAGATTCTCTTCATAGCAGGGGCTGCTCTGGGTGATTTTATGACAAAATGCTAATGTGAGAGTGGAAGAGTATGATTGTCTAAGGATCCTTTAAAAACTGTGATGCAAGAAAGCCAGGAAATGAAAGAAGCCAAGCCGTCACTTCTTGTGAAGGCAAAATGACACGTGCTGAGACCCACAAGCTTGAGGACTGAGGTGCTTCTCAATCCACAGATGGTGGGTGGGCTGAGAGAGGGAACAGGAATAACCTTGCGTGAAGAGATCACTGCAGAACCTTACTGACAGGATGAAGACCAATTAAGCAATTTGAAGAAAGGAAAATATCACGCATGTGGGTGGTCTATTCCTGACACAAACCAAGAATAAATAAAACTAAGCATAAAGAATGTTGCTAATTAGTATAATTAACTATAGCAACTAATGAAACAAACACAGGATTTTTTTTTAAGGATGCAGAAAGTTTCCTTTCCAGTCTGCAAATGAAACTGATCACAAATACAAAGACAGGCAATAGGATAGCTGAAAGGCTAAAAATTCTTCGTATTCACACAAAGAAATGCAAGACAAGGTGTACGAATGGAGAAAAGTTAGACAACCACAGAGATGCAGCCGTAGACACATCTTCCTTTTGAAAAGGAGAAGGACCCCATGGGGCTCTCTGAGGGCAAGGTGCGGGCGGAGACAGGATTTCCCCCACCTCTGCTGTTTTAGCTCCTCTCTGGAGTACCAAGATAACAGTATTCGAGGCACATTTCCTGAGTCATTTCGCAGATGTGAAAAACCCTCCACCAAATGGAAGATTTAACCACTGATGGCCATGAGCACTCAGCCCCAGGCCTCCTGGAGCCTGAGGCTGATAAAGATACCCCCTGTGACACCACCCGATTCCCTTACCTCAGAGAACTGTGCACAAGCTGATTATACTCCCTGCAACTCCCCCCAGCTCCACCGCCATCACCTGGCTTTTAAAAGTACGTGGGGGTGGGGGTAGCTCGGGGTTTTGGGGGCATGAGCCACCTGTCTCCTTGCATGGCCCTGCACACAAACCTTTCTCTGCTCTGAACGCTGACATTTCTGTTTGTTTGACTTCACTGTGCATCAGGCAGGAACCTGGGCTAACGCTTCCAATAAATAGCAGGAAGGATCTTGATACTCAACGATGTCTCACTAAACTGAACATTTTTGCATTCATCCCACTTCATGAGGTGAAATTGCCTGGACCACCTGCAAGGACTTTGGGGCCCCTGAAGCCTCTTGCCAAGGTGCCCAGATTTGAGGGTTCAAAGACTACATGCAACAAGTTGGGGTGTAACCAATAGGACCTGAAATAGATTTGAGCAAAAAGCTATACTTGTGGAGGTGCGAGACAGGTGCCTGATGGACCACAGACTGTACAAGGGTTTTCACTTGTACCAACAACCCCATGAGATAATTATTACCCACTACAGGAATCAAGAGAAGTAAGATTAAGCAAATTGGCAAAAATGCTGGCCTCAGTTGCTGGCTTCTAGCACCCAATCCCTGGTACTTGCCAGTAATCCTGTTTTTCTTTTCCTGGAAAATGGGGTATTTATTCTGCCCATTCTGTAAGCCTGAGGAAAGATATTCTAGACTTTCCACTAGTCTGGAATAAATGCCACTGACCACCATTTACCAAGTGCCAGGTGTGACTTTGGCTCCCCCACCAAAAGGGGCACATCTCAGTCTGTTCGAGCTGCTATAACAAAATACAATAGACCCAGCAGTCTGCGAACAGGAGAAATGTATTTCCCACAGCTCTGGAGTGTGCGAAGTCCAATCATGGTACCGCCAGATTGTGTGTCTGGAGAGGGCCCACCTCCTGGACCTAGATTGTGTCTTCTCAATGGGTCCTCAGTGGAGGAAGGGGTGAAGGGGCTCTCTGGGGTCTCCTTTGTAAGGGCACTAATCGTATTCATGATGGCTCCATCCTCATGAACTAATCACCTAGTCCCCCAACCAAAACCATCACAGGGGGTTAAGATTCAACCTATGTATTTTGCTTGGGGCAGGGGACACACAGATATTCAGTCTCAGCAGGGCACATATGGGGACTGGTCAGCAAAGATACTTTGCTATGATACTTTGATTCTCCTATGCTATGATACTCTGAGGCTCTAGCTGCTGCCCGTTGGAGCAGATGGCTGAGAGAAGAGATGTCTGGGGACCTGGGATTCCATTTAAGAAATAATTCTTCTCTCAACCCAATACTGCTGGTTCACAATAAAGTATGTAATTGATGCCTAGATTCCCCTCAGACAAGGGCTGTAACTGCCACTGCACTTTAATCAGTGTTCCCACGTGGCAGCCATCAGCCATGTCTGGCTGTTGAGCACTTAAACTGCAGGTGGACTGAACTAAGCTGCAAATGCAAAATGCACTGGATTTCCGAGATGCAGTACCAAGAAAATGTACAACACCCAGTGCAAATAGGTTTATACTGGTTACATGCTAAAATGGTATTTTGAGTATATCCAGTTAAGATGTTACTAAAATTAAATTCATCTGGTTTTTATGTTAATGTGAGTGCTGGAAAATTTGAAATTACATGTGGCTCATGTTATGTTTTAGCGCTGGTCTGAATAGCCCTTAATAGATTACAGATGAGAGCAATCAATCTTTCAACATGCCCCATGGTCTAATATTCACAGCTATGATGCTCACACTTGAACACATGTGAGAATTGCCAGGAGGGGCTGGTCAGGTGACAGACCACCACCTTCACCTCCTCTTTCCCACAAACTGTCTGAATTAGGGGCTCTGGAGTGAGCCCATGTAGTTGCATCTTTAACACAGATGCCAGGGATTAGTCTTTGAGAACCACTATTGCCACATGTGGTCATATTTACTCCACCAGCTCTAGTGGCCTGAGAATAACTTGAGAAAAATGTTTTCGTTTAGGTTGTGTAGTACCTTCTAGTTAGATACCCTAACATTTATTTAAAAATCAAATAAAACCTTCCAGTAACAGACCATTCACCAATGTATTCTGGGATCGCACACCAAATAAGATTAAGGCCAATAAGACATTACCTAGTATTCTGAGGACTATTATTAGGTAACCTGCCTGAAATTATTATTGATATACAATAACACAGAAAATGCTTAGGGCAAGAGTGGCCAGATTAGTGCTCAGGTTGTAAGAGGTGATGCATGCAGATGCTGAAATATGAAGGTTAAAGGAGGTTAAACTTGAACCTCAAAATGTACACTGAATCTATTTATCGTCTCTTACACCAAGCAGTGTGCCATAGTGCTGAGCACAGGGGTTTGCTTTTTCAGCCTAACGTAGGTTAATCTTTCCCTCTCCTCTCTTCATGTTATACTCATGACCTGAAAAGTTATTGAAAAAAGGGAGTTCCAGGCACCAACTCGTCCCTTCTCCTAATGGGAAATCCGGGTATCTGTGAGCAAGAGTTCAATATTGATTTATTTCCTCAGATTAGGAGCTACTGATTTCAAATGGTGATTGAAAGTCAACCAGCTCAGGTCAACCACTAAGAAAGTACTAGAAGCATAGGCCCATGAGGCTCTTACAGGAGACCACCTCCACCAATTATTTCACTGGACTTCAGAGTCTTTATTTTCTATCGTTTAAAGATTTTATATTTTAATGCTACTTTGTGACATTATAAAGCTAAGCTCTCCTATAGTCAGAGGACAACCACCTGCATCTCCCACCAGGAAATGTGTTGCATTCGTTTTCACAGTTTAGTTTAGGTATGAACTTAATGATTTTAACTAATTTACCTTGTTAATTCTCAATGAACTTCTATTTCACAAAGTCCACGCTGAGCACCCCAGAATGCACACATTTAATCTTGCTGATTTACACACATATCATTGGTAGACTGCAATTAACACGAACTGTGCACCCACAAAGATATTATCACTCAGCAGAGGTTTCCAAGGTGCCTGTTCAAAAGTCCTAATTCTACTGGCTGTATTAATTAACATATGGAATTTTAATTTTACTACTGCATAGAGGAATGTCATTCTTGAATTTAGAGAAACTATTATCTAAAGAACATACTAACACATTCCCAAGTAATTCACGCAGAAAAATACAAATGAAAAATAAAAATTTGCATTCATCACTCCTCACACCAATACCACTGCCCTCTCTAAAGGCAAATTCCATTACCATTTTGATGTAAATGTTTCCAGAACATCTGATAGGTGTTTAGATGTATATCTGCACATATGCAAATCTTTTGTTTTCACATAAATGCAAGTATACTAAACCCCTTTTTTGAAAAAACTTACTTTGTTCCTTAAGAATATTTTAATATTTGGGATGATATTTTGTATCTTTCTGAAAATATAATTATTACTTTATATACACTCGAACTGCATGGGGGTTGGGATGGGCTAAGATGCTGAAAATAGAATTATATGTTAGTGTGTTTACAAGCACTCAGGCATACATCAGTCTTTTTACTACTGGAAAGTATATCAGAGTACGGATATGCTTTTCTTTTCAGTTATTAATTGTTATTAATTATCTGCGTGTATGCATGCCCAGTCGCTCTAATTGTGTCCTACTCTTTGCAACCCCATGGACTGTATAGCCCACTAGGCTCCTCTGTCCATGGAATTCTCCAGGCAAGAATATTGGAGTGGGTTGCTGTGCACTCCTCCAGGGAATCTTTCCAACCCAGGGATCGATCCCATGTCTCCTGTGGCTGCTACGTTGCAGGTGGATTCTTTACCACTGAGTCACTGGGGAAACCCATTAATTATATAACCATTCCCTTATTTTAATTTTCTCTTCAATATTTCTTTATTGCCAATGATGCTATGATGAACACTGTGCTAATGAACAATGTATCAGGTGAACACTTTTCCAAAATAGAAAACCAGAAACAGAATTGCTTAGGTGTTTTTTTTTGGATGTATATTGATACTGCCTACCTGCTTTTCAGAAAAATTGATCCATTTTATACACCCAGTATCAACTTTCTCATACCAGTGTTAGATGTTAATTTTACTGTTAAAATATGAGAATGCACACAAATTTAGAGTAAGTTTCATCAAATATTGTACATATCCCTGGAGAAGGCAATGACAACCCACTCCAGCACTCTTCCCTGGAAAATCCCATGGATGGAGGAGCCTAGTAGGCTGCAGTCCAAGGGGTCACTAAGAGTTGGACATGACTGAACGACTTCACTTTCACGCATGGGAGAAGGAAATGGCAACCCACTCCAGTGTTCTTGCCTGGAGAATCCCAGGGATGGGGGAGCCTGGTGGGCTGCAGTCTATGGGGTTGCACAGAGTTGGACACGACTGAAGTGACTTAGCAGCAGCAACAGCAGCTACATATCCCAGTCCATCTTTCAATGTATCTGACCCTGTACCTAGAGCAGATTTGTTTAAATACTATAGTTTTACTAAAACTGAAATTATTTATTAAAGCTGCTTCTGGTTGTCCCTTTGATCTCAAAAAGGCAATCCTCAGAGAAGCTGCTCCCAAGCCCAAACCCCAGCTCAGTCTCAGTCCCAATCCTCCTCAACGTGGACACAGTGCCTCTGAGGAAGACTACTGGCCTTCTGTCAACTACATTCTCATCTGTATGGGAATAACAGATGGGGATAACTATTTCTCCCTCAGAGTGACTTACAACGGCCTGGTATACAGCTGGTGCCTAATTAATATGGGCCCCCACACCTCACTCACTTCTGCTTCTCCAGCATTCCCCCATTCTCATTACACTCAGAGTGCCCTGACAGCGTTCCCTTCCTCATAACTCTATGCAATGCCTTAAAATTCAGCTGCTTTGTCTGGCACATGCTGGCTCCTCGAAGTAGACTGTCAGCGCCACCTCATTAGTAAAGGAACTAATCCAAAACTTGGCAAGCAGGAGGGCTCTGCTTCCTCCGTCCAAATGGACCCAAGATGGCAAGTCAGAGGCACAAAATGCCAAACGCCTGATTGGTCCCTATGTAATCCCCCGCCAAGGTTCCACAATCCTCAGAGAGGGCACTGTGCTTGCTGATGACAGTGAAAAATTGTGTGAAAAGAAAATCAAAAGGAACTTAGTTCTGCCTAAGCACTTCAGCATGGGCTTGCTGCCGTCTTAGATAAGGAAATGTGCAGAGCCATGTGAAGCCTGCTGGCTGGAGACCAGGGGACATCACAGACCCTTGGAGAGGTGCCTGGGCCAGGGTCCACAGCCAGCCTGGGCAAGGAGCAGCCTGGCAGCCATGGAAGGGCAGGCGCTATCACTGTGGGTCCAAGGGACCTTGAAGATTCATGGTAAGGTTCCCAGATATGATCCCCTGAATTGCAGTCCAAAGTGTGCTCATATGTGTACATTTTCTCAGGGAGAATTCCATCTCTCTCTGCAGATTCTCCAAGTGGTACAGGACTCACAGCCAAGAAAGAAAAGAGGAAGTAGAAAAAATAGAATCCAACATCTTTGCAAAAGCAGATGAAACTGAAAGCCTGTTTTTGCCTGTCAGTCTTTTCTGTTTCATCATGTATTTTACACTAACTAGCCCTCTCTGGTTCGAAGCTATCAAGATACTTCACCCACTTTCACCAGCCTCTCTTAAAAGATATGTCCTAATTTTATTAGTTTCACAAACTACTACCTCAAAAAACATGAGAAAATAAGAGAATATAAGAGATCAATTTTATTCAGTTCAGTCGCTCAGTCGTGTCTGACTCTTTGCGACCCCATGGACTGCAACACACCAGGCCTCCTTGTCTATCACCAACTCCCAGAGTTTACTCAAACTCACGTCTATTGAGTCAGTGATGCCATCCAACCATCTCATCCTCCGTCATCCCATTCTTCTCCCACCTTCAATCGTTCCCAGCATCAGGGTCTTTTCAAATGAGTTAGCTCTTCCCATCAGGTGGCCAAAGTATTGGGGTTTCATCTTCAGCATCAGTCTTTCCAATGAATATTAAGGACTGATTTCCTTTAGGATGGACTGGTTGGATCTCCTTGGAGTCCAAAGGACTCTCAGAGTCTTCTCCAACACCACAGTTCAAAAGTTCAATTGTATTAGTCTACAGTTTATCCTTCTGCCAAATTAAACTAAATATTTTTTCCTACTTTTCCTTTTAAAAGTTTCTGTACTTGTTGTCACTCACGAGACCTGACAGCGTAAGACCTTGAACCCTTGGTCCTCCAGTCACTTTTCCACCCTCCACTGAAGCCATTCTGGGTCAACCTCCATTGCTCCATAGCAAGGGGCCCAGAGTGAACCAGGGCCCAGAGCCCAAGAATGTCACCTGTATGCTCCATCTGAAGGTGTCCTACCCAGCATTTCAAAAGGAAGGCCATACTGGTCACAGCCAAACTCCTAATTGTCAGAAACTGTATCTACCTTCTATTTTTCCTCATGGGATTCATTTCTTTAATGCAAATCACTAGTGGTCTTTCTTCTCACATAGCTAATCTTAATTCTCATCCTTGATTTCATACTGAACATCCACTAGTATTACACGCACCTATGGATTAACTTTGGAGAAGGAAATGGCAACCCACTCCAGTGTGCTTGCCTGGAGAATCCCATGGACACAGGAGCCTGGCAGGTACAGTCCATGGGATAGCAAAGACTCAGACATGACTTAGCAAATGAACCACCACTATGGATTGACTTCTGTCTGCCAGATACAGTCTGCAACTGGGCATCATGTCATTCATACCTCGGAAGAACAAAATCCCTGACCATTAAGGCATTTTCATTTGGTAGACAGGATGGGAGTTTCAAAAACCACTACCTCAAAAAAAAAAAAAAATGAGAATATAAGAGAAATACAAGGGAATGCCTTGAGGCTTCAAGCAGAGAGACACAGTTAACTGCAATCAGAAAGGCTTCCTGGCAGAGATGGGACCTCCCAGCCTTGGAAAAGGGCAGGAAACATGGATAGCACCAAGTAGTTATACTGGGCTGATGCTTGCGTTTTATTGTGAAAATGTTCAATGCAGATTGTTGCCATCTCATGAGGCTGCAGGCATGAAAGAGCCTAAGTAACTCACTAGACTTGTTAGATTGAGCCTCATTTTGCTCTATTAGTAATAAATATGGCCTTCATCATTTTCCCTGAATAATCGTTCATTAACACACGGCTAACTAAGCAACGCAGTCTTCCACAGGCAGGGTTTCCTCATATACCAAATGCTTGTTCCTTCAAGGGTCGATTCTTTTTTTTTTTTTTTTTTCATTCCTTTTAGGTTATAAATCTTTCTAAACTTTATAAAACACATCCCCGTATTATCAGTTTTCCCTCAACACATGAACTTACCTCTCTGACATCCAAGACCAGCCTTCACGTGCGAATCCCGTGCATCCAGCACGGAACAGACGCCGGCCGTCAGCGCATGCGTGGAGGAGAGGGCGAAGCCCGCCCACTACGCCCGCAGGAGAAGAGCCTGTGATCGCGGAGGCACTTCCGGTGACCTCAGAGACTGCGTCGCGTGCACGCAGGCCGACCAAGACATTTTGTAATTACAAAATGGATGGAGGCGTGACACGTGAGTAACTGGAACGCTGTGGTAGATTCTTAAAGACTGTTCTCACAAAGTAGTGAATGAATTCACAGGCCTCACATTCCAGTTTAGTACCCACGGATTTGTTAATCTGGAAAATATTGAATATCCATTCCTGTCAAAACTCGGTAGTAGCCTGCTCATTGTTTTAATATACACCAAGTACCATTTTTAGTACTTTTTCTAAGAGTTTAGTTAATGTTCACAACAACGCCCCACCCTGAGAAAAGTACTATAACTAGACGCCCCATTTAAAAATGAGACCAGACCAGCAAGGCACAGAGAGGGCAAGTAAGTCCCTGCAGCTGCACAGCCGTTAGCGAGGAGGCTAGGAGTCTGTGAGCTTAGCCATCTCCCCTCTTGTTTTGCGTAGCTCAGGAGTTGCCATTTTTAGTTGCCAAGAATAATTTTTATCATTACTTTAATCCAGTATTTCAACAAACTTACCTTTCATGTGCTCAACCCTATCCAAAAGGTTTTAATTCACTTTCCAAATAAAGCAGAGTAAACAGTGTTAGTCCACTGGGCACTTAGATCTGTTAGCCATTTCCTAAGAGCCATGCAGTATCCTAAGGACATTTCCAGGAATCATCCAGGAAATTGATTCCTCATGACACACTCATGGGCTAGTCCACTTTTTCCTGCATTTCAAGAATCTTAGATCCTAGTCTCTAATTTATTCTCTGACATAAAACGACTGGCTCTTTGCAATTGATAAAATTTACCTAAAATACCCAAATCAGTCTGCATAATTTTAAATGGTAAACTCTGGTTTGTGATTAAATTATAGATTAAAGATATAGTTGCTTCCTTCACCAATGGAGAAAGACTCCCTTAAAATGTAACAGGGAAAACCCATTTCACAGAGAATAAGAAACGTAACTGCATTTTGATAAAAATAAACAACTACTAAGAAAAAGAAAGTAATCCAAACTTCCAGGACACATTCAGGCATTAGGATGCACTTGACTGACCTTTAAAGGAGTTCAGAGCAAAGAGGCCAATCTTTAAAAACAAAGTTCTTGACAGGCACTAATGGGAAGATTAAGGTTGCTGAAAACTGGTGTCAAGTCATGATCACCCCAACGAAGCAGAAATCTCAGGGCATGGGGTCCTCAGCTGTAAGCCCCGAGTGCGCCATTTTGCAGACAGACCGGTCAGCACAATTCTTACCTTTGAAGCCAGAAACGGAGACGCGGCGTAGCCCTCTCACTCGCTCTGAATTTTCATCTGCATGCAAATGTGTGCGGGGCACTGACTCTCCAAGTCGGTCCAGAAAAATTCCAAGAAGTCAAGGGAACTGAGCTGAGGGACCAGATGGACTTTTGAAAAAGTCTCCCCTGACATCATCAGATGAAAGGGAACTGGGCCCATTGGAGAAACAAGCTTCCCAAGTTCATGTAACGAGTACAGTAAGCATGATAAGTGAAGGGGCAGGTTCAGAACACAGATCTCAACTCCTAACACAGGCTTCATGGGACCTCACAAAGGCAGAGCAGGAGGAGAGGTCAGCAAGCACACCAGAGCTGCACCCGGCCCAGTCCAGCTTCTCCCTCCTTGCTGAGCCAGTGAGGATTCCAGGCCTGAAGAGGCGCAATCACCGAGCATCGCCATCACCTGGTCTATGTGGGCCTCACTGCCCAGGCAATTGCAGAGTGGCCTCACCTGATGCCACACGAGCCCCAGCTCTCCTAACACAGAGCCTGCGTGCTGACTCAGAATAATGAGCTCCTGTGAGGCCCATGTCCTATTTGGCAAGGTGTGCATGGGTGCTCATTCCTGTAGGATTCTTTGGGACCCCATGGACTGTAGCCCTCCCGGCTCCTCAGTCCATGGGTTTTCCCCAGCAAGAACAACTGGAGGGGGTTGCCATTTCCTTCTCCAGGGGATCTTCCTTCCCAGCCCAGGGATTGAACCCGCACCTCCTACATTGGCAGGCAGATTCTTTACCCCTGAGCCACCTGGGAAGCCCTCCTATTTGGCAACTGCCAGGCTTAAACAAACCTGTGGAGACCCTCCCAGGCTTCCACTGCAGCTTTCTCCAGTTTTTCTCAAAAGCCTTTCCCTTGGGCAGTTCATTTCCCCCTGGTCTCCTGAGGGGCTCCTGGAGGTAGGCTTCATCGGGAATGAACAATGCAGCCATCAACATCTCATGCCAACTACAAACCCAAACACGTCTCATGTGCTGCGGACGTGAAGGTGGCCGAGAGGCCGGAGAAAGAGCAGAATTTCCAGCAGCTGCTACAGAAATAGCACAGCCAATTAAGATGCCAGCTGCACAGAGGCAGCAATACAATCTGGAGCATTAATAACTCTGGACTGTGCATTTTTAGGAAAACAGATTTGCCTTTTACCTGCAGGTTTGGTGATAAAGATTTAGAGCAGGGCCAGCCAACTGGCATCCCATTAAGTCCCGCCCCTCCCTATGTGTTGTAACTGGATCCTCCCCAACTACACTCGCTTGGCTCCAGCCTCCGAAGTACCTTTTGGTTCACCTGCTTGTACAGCTGGTCTTCTGGAGTTGAGGTCAAAGAGCTTGACCAAAATAGTTCTCAGGAGAAGAATAAGATTTAATAAGGAGAGAAAACTAAAGGAAAAATTGCCTCCATGGAAATAGCTACACGATGTGTGAATACAGACACTATTTTAGTGACTAGGAACAGAGTTCCGTAAAGTGAACGTCGACATCTCACGTTTTGCATGGTTGTGACTGAATAGATTTCCAGGGCTCTGGCATCCTCTGGCAGGGGAGGAAAACCAACCGTATGTCCAGGACTGAACGTGAGCATGCTGAATGAAGCCCTGTTTCATATCAGAGCCCAAAAGCATTTCCAGTTCAATCCAAGCCTTCATTGGTGAGAGAGTAAACAAAACGTTTGCTTGTTCTCAAACTCCTGCCTGCCCGATTTTGTCCATCTCAGTCAATGGCATCAGCCACCTAAGTGGATTTAAATACAAACCTAGATTTTTCCCTTGATTCTTCCTTTTTTAAATTCCTCGGTAAGACCTGGTCATGTTATTCCCAAGAAATGTTTTTAGTTGCCTTACTCTTTTTTTTATGTCCACTGGCTTCACTATGGTCCAGGCTGACATTATCTCTGCCTCTTCCCTGGACAATCACAGGGCTCCTGATACTTCTCAGCATCTTGTGTAGCACTGCCAGATACTGCCACCCGTGTGTGTGTGTGTGTGTGTGTGTGTGTGTGTGTGTGTGTGTGGACAATCACAGGGCTCCTGATACTTCTCAGCATCTTGTGTAGCACTGCCAGATACTGCCACCCGTGTGTGTGTGTGTGTGTGTGTGTGTGTGTGTGTGTGGACAATCACAGGGCTCCTGATACTTCTCAGCATCTTGTGTAGCTCTGCCAGATACTGCCACCCTTGTGTGTGTGTGTGTGTGTGTGTGTGTGTGTGTGTGTGTGTGTGTGTGTGTGTGTGAGTCATTCAGTCATATCCAACTCTTTGGAGTCCATGGACTCTAGCCGGCCAGGCTCCTTTGTCCGTGGATTTCTCCAGGCAAGAATCTTGGAGCAGGCAGCCATTACCTTCTCCAGAGGATCTTCCCCACACAGGGATCGAACCTGCATCTCCTGCATTGCAGGCAGATTCCTTACCATCTGAGCCACCAGGGAAGCCCAGTGCCGCCCTTGCCCATGCTATCTCCTCACTATCCATCTGCCACACATATCTCACATGTGAGTCAGTCATTCCCCATCATTCCCCATAATCTCCCAGGAGCTTCCCATTATCTTTAGAATAAAACCCAAATTTCCAAGCCTCTAAGCCCTCTGTGCCTGGCAGAGCAGAGCCCCTCAACTGGCCCACCAGGTACCCCCTTGCGGGTCCCGAGTGCTCCAAGCACCTCACTTCTTCCCATGACTGGCTCCCCAAACAAGCCCCCAGGGTCAGTGAGTGACAGACGTTGCACGTGTCTCTCCAGCATGTGCAGAAAGCTGGCACAACCCTGAGGTTCTGGGAGAAGGGGTACAAACTTGGGCAGCATCCAGGGACTACCACAGGGCAAACAAAGACACTCTCAGCACCCAGCTGACTCTGTGGGATCTGGAGAAGGCATGCCCTCTCCAAACCCCCAGCCCAAGAAGGAACAAGAGGTGTGAAATAGGAATCCCCATAGACAAGGTCTGAGCAAGCATCGGAATTCCTAGCCAGGCTGACTGGTGAAGGTATTTCTCTCCTGAACCCAGTCAGTAAGAACAGGAGGGCAGAGTCCAGTAAGTGACAACTACTGTTCTCTTGTGTGAGCTAGTTTCAACATTAAAAAAGGCAGGAGGTAAGAGAAAAGAAAGATATTATTGGAAATAGTGGAGTAGTCAAAACCTCCAAAAAATTTATCGTTTCCTCCCTAAAGCAAACACTGGCCAAGTTGTCAATATCAACTCTACTAGAACTCTGGAAATCAACAAAATGCTTGAAAACAATGTATCATGTAAAGATATGTTCCACTTTATTAGTTTATGCAGAAAAGGTACTGTGAACCAAAATCCAGTAACAGGTTCAGTTCAGTCACTCAGTCGTGTCCGACTCTTTGCGACCCCATGAATCGCAGCACACCAGGCCTCCCTGTCCATCACCAACTCCCAGAGTTCACTCAGACTCACGTCCATCGAGTCAGTGATGCCATCCAGTAACAGGTTACTTCTTGGCAAAATGGTGCAGTCCATTTTGGGAAACAGTTTAGCATTTGCTCAATATTTACTTACAGAATTATCATATGATCTAGCAATTCTGCTCCAAGGTATAGAACCAAGAGAATTAAAAACACATCTCCCCCACAAACCTGTGCACAGATGTTCATAGGAGCATTATTCATAATAGTCCAAAAGTAGAAACAACCGAAAGGTCATGATAAACAGATAAGCCAAAAAAAGAAAAGCATATCCGTACAATGGAACAGCATTTGGCCATTAAAAAAAAAAAAAATGCTGCGACTTGCATAGGCCTTGAAAACATTAAGCTAAGTGAGGTAAGTCAGATAGGAAAGGCCGAATATTCCACAGTTTCACTTTTAAATGTCTAGGATAGGCAAATCCATCAAAACAGGAAGTAGATAGGTAACTGTCAGGGTTGAGTAAGGAGACATAGGGCTGCTAATGAGGATGTTTCCTTTCACAGTGACGAAAATGTTCTGGAATCAGATAATGGTCATCATTGAAAAATACTGTGAATATACTAAAAACCATTATGTTACATACTTTAAGTGGTTGAATTTTATGGTATATGAATTATATCATAATTAAAATAAAAGCTTCAGCTAGTATTAATAAGTATGCTGGCTATTACTTTACACTTATTTTAAGAAATAAAAATTCACACCCACACTGAGTGGCGAGGATGGAAGATATGAAAGATCAAGACCAGTAAATTGTTCCAAGAAAGATAGAGACTTAAATGGGAAGATCAATAAACTTGTAAAACAATAACAGGGAACATTTTATGAAAAGGGAAATTTTCATTAAGTTTTTCTGGGATGATTGCATAAGTGTGGACATACATGTAAATATCATTAGCTATACCTCTAGTGTTTATGTGCTTTACTGTACATAAAAATTTCAATTAGAATAACAGAATACATTTTGCATTAAGATTTAGTACACATCCATGTACATACATTCATGTAGACTCATACACTTGAAAATTGCTTCAAGAAACAAGATTCCTTTGTCTTAGGATACATTCCAATCTATTCTAATCTTGTCTGTTGACACAAAGCAAACAGCAAGGTAACAGCATTAAACACTTGAATTCATCTGGAAAACATTACTTTAGAGTCACTCTCTTTTTCTAATGAATAGGAGTTTAAGCAAAAAAATTAATTTATATATTTATATACACATATATCATATCCCTATAGATTTTAACAAGTCACTCTCTCACCTGAACAAATTTTTCATTTCACTTTCAATTTATTGTCTTAGTAGCCTTAGTTTCCCATTAACTCTTCATGAATCATTTTGATTAACAAAAGAAAGTCAAGAAAATTCTTCCACCAACAAATTTTTTGGCACTTTTTTAAAAATCCAGTTGTTACCTTTTGAAAATAACCACCACGATTTCCAAAAGTTTCTCTTTGGGGGTTATAACCATCAATCATTTTTATCACTAAAGGCAAACTGATGTTTTTAAGTGCACAAAGGAAGTCTTTATCATCAACAGTGTGGTTATAACTTAGGATTATAATGAAGATTCACTCAGCAGTGACTCACGGCTGACCCTGGCCCTATTTAGGGTAAAGTGCAGCAATGCAGTTTACCCAGGTCCTTGAACTGAGACAAACAGACACAGACCACCAGAGTGGGTACAGATACCTCTGTTACTGGCTGGGCTCCTGGGATGAACTGGCTTTCCTGGTTCTAACAGGAAATTGGCTTCCTTCCAATTTCTGACATAGTTTAGCCTGCCAGAATCCCCAGACAAAGACAGCTTGATAGCCTGCAGTGGTCCTTTCCACATCTGAACAAACCTTCGGGCTCACTTAGGACTTCTCTGTACTTCTCCCCCAACTTTCATTCTGAATCTGCGTGTGGAACTCTTTTTAATGCCTATAAAAAAAAAAAATCATCTTACTGAATTGGTTTCACTGTTCTTGCTTGTGTGTTTTTTATTTAGCATATATTTTACATATACATATATTGGGGATTCTAAGTCTTACAACATTTCTCCCTCGCAGTATCATATCTCCAAGTATAAGCATCTACTGAGCATATAAGTATAGCAGAGGGGTCCTTGAGAAGAAAAATGACGTTGCACCTGGTTCTGACCACCAGAGCCGAGATAGAAGATGTGGGCTTCACTCCCTCAGTCAGCTGTCACTGCAGTTCACCTTTATGAGCTGCAAGTTGTGCGTGTGACCTTTCCTCATCATTGTTCTTGTTCCGGGGACTGATGTCTATCTTTAGGGGGGACATGAGGCCACATCTACATTTTAAAATAATTTATAACTGTGAAATAGTTAAAATATACAAAAAGTACATTCAATAATTGAATAAAAGTCACAGATATATACTTGTATTTAACAGAATGATGTCATATTTGCTTAGAACTTTTTAAAAGTACTAAAATACATTAGATGCTATGACTATCCCCTTTTTTGGATTTCCCTGAATACAATATAGCAATGAATATACATGAACAAGAGTTACATGTATAACAAAGGAGGACTGGCTAGGACAATGCAAAGTTATGTGAGAAATGTTAGCTACAAAAGGCTACATCTTGTAGGAACATATAGGATTCTGTATATTAGGGACACAGACATGTATGTCCATGCCACACACATAGACATGCTATAGAACCACAAGGAAGTTCATGCACATGGTAACTGCTAACTGCAGCATTCCCCCCTCTCTTCAATTCTGGGAAGTAAAGACAGAGAATGGGATTGGGGAAATCACACGTAAGGACACACAGTCAACCACATGTCCACCTACGACCCAGCAATTCTACTGCTAGGTATATAGCCTAGAAAAGAGTGTCTTTGAACATGAGCCAAAGATATTAACATGAAGTCAAAATACAGGTACTCAAGAGATACCTGGAGCAAAAGACAAGCTTGGACTTGGAGTATAGAATGAAGCAGGGCAAAGCCTAACAGAATTTTGCCAAGAGAATGAGCTGGTCATAGCAAACACCCTCTTCCAGCAACACAAAAGACGACTCTTTACATGGACATCACTAGATGGTCAATACCAAAATCAGACTGATTATATTCTTTGCAACAGAAGACATAGAAGGTCTATAGAGTCAGGAAAAACAAGACAGGGTGTTGACTGTGGCTCAGATCATGAAGGCCTTATTGCAAAATTCAGACTTAAATTGAAGAAAGTAGGGAAAACCACTAGACCATCCAGGTATGACCTAAATAAAATCCCTTATGATTATCTACAATGGAAGTAACAAATAGGTTCAAGGGATTAGATCTGATAGACAGAGTGCCTGAAGAACTATGGACAGAGATTTGTAACACTGTACAAGAGGTGGTGATCAAAACCATCCCCAAGTAATGCAAAAAGGCAAAATGGTTGTCTGAGGAGGCCTTATGAACAGCTGAGAAAAGAGAAGCAAAGGCAAAGGAGAAAAGTAAAGATATACACATCTAAAAGCAGAGTTCCAAAGAATAGCAAGGAGAGATAAGAAAGCCTTCCTCAGTGATCAATGCAAAGAAATAAGGAAAATAATAGAAAGGGGAAAGACTAGAGATCTCTTCAAGAAAATTAGAGATACTAAGGGAAATTTTCATGCAAACATGGGAATAATAAAGACAGAAGTGATATGGACCTAACAGAAGCAGAAGATATTAAGAACAGGTGGCAAGAATACACAGAAGAACTATATCAAAAAAAGATCTTAATGACCCAGATAATCACAATGGTGTGATCACTCACATAGAGACAGACATCCTGGAGTGAGAGGTCAAGTGGGCCTTAGGAAGCATCACTGCAAATAAAGCGAGTGGAGGTGATGGGATTCCAGCTGAGCTATTTCATATCCTAAAGATGACACTGTTAAAAAGCTACACTCAATATTCCAGCAAATTTGGAAAATTCAGCAGTGGCCACAGGACTGGAAAATGTCAGTTTTCATTCTAATCCCAAAGAAACACAATGCCAAAGAATGCTCAAACTACCTCACAGTTGCACTCATCTCACACCCTAGTAAAGTGATGCTTAAAATTCTCCAAGATACGCTTCAACAGTACCAACAATGAACCAAGAACTTTCAGATGTTCAAGGTATATTTAGAAAAGGCAGAGGAACCAGATATCAAATTGCCAATATCTTCTGGATCATCAAAAAAGCAAACATCTACTTCTGCTTCACTGATTATGCTAAAACATCTGCCTGTGTGGATCACAATAAACTGTGGAAAGTTCTTAAAGAGATGGGAATACCAGACCACCTTACCTGCCTTCTGAAAAATCTGTATGCAAGTCAAGAAGCAACAGTTAGAACAAGACATGGAACACTGTTCTGGTTCCAAACTAGGAAAGGAGTACATCAAGGCTGTATATTGTCACCCTGATTAAATAACCTCTAGACAGAGTACATCATGCGAAATGCTGGGCTGGATGAAGCACAAGCTAAGATTGCCAGGGGAAATATCAATAACCTCAGATACAACGATGACACCACCCATATGGCAGAAGGTGAAGAGGAACTAAAGAGCCTCTTGATGAAAGTGAAAGAGAGAGTGAAAAAGTTGACTTGTAACTCAACTTTCAAAATACTAAGATTATGGCATCCAGTCCCATCACTTCATGGCAAATAGATGGGGAAACAATGGAAACAGTGACAGACTTTATTTTCTTGGGCTCCAAAATCACTGCAGATAGTGACTGCAACCATGAAATTAAAAGATGTCTGTTCCTTGGAAGAAAAGCTATGGCCAACCTAGACAGCAAATTATAAAGCAGAGACATTACTTTGCTGACAAAAGTCCGTATAGTCAAAGGTGTGGTTTTTCCAGCAGTCACATATGGATGTGAGAGTTGAACTATAAAGAAAGGTGAGCACTGAAGAATCGATCCTTTTGAACTGTGGTGTTGGAGAAGACTTTTGAGAATCCCCTGGACTGCAAAGAGATTAAACCAGTCAATCGTAAAGGAAATCAGTCCTGAATATTCATTGGAAGGTGAATACTTCAGCCAATACTTCCCACCTGATGGGAAGAATTGACTCATTTGAAAACTGACCCTGATGCTGGGAAAGATTGAAGGCAGGAGGAGAAGGGGATGACAGAGAATGAAATGGTTGGATGGCATCACTGACTCAATTGACATGAGTTTGAGTAAGCTCTGGTAGTTGGTGATGGACAGGGAAGCCTGGTGTGCTGCAGTCCATGGGGTTGCAAAGAGTCAGACATGACTGAGTAGGCTGAACTGAAGTGAACTTGAACATGAAAGATAGGTACGTGTCCAGCCACTGGACAAAGTCTATATAATCCCACCCGCATAAAGTTCAGAGTTGGCCAAACTATTTTCTAGTAAGAAATATAAGGAAAGAAATAAGAAAATTGATTAACGAGATAGCCCAACAGTGAATGGGAGGAGGCATCAGGAAAACTTCAGGGTGATGAAAATGATCCCTATCTTAGTCTGGGTATTGCTTAGGTGTATGTAAGTTCATAGAGTTATACCCTTAATATTTGTATGTATTTTGTATTTAAATTGCATCTCAATATTGGGGATTCCCAGCTGGCTCAGTGGTCAAGAATTTGCCTGCAATACAGGAGACCTGGATTCTATCCCTGGATTGGGAAGATCTCCTGGAGAAGGGAATGGCAACCGACCCCAGTGTTCTTGCCTGGAGAATTCCTTGGACAGAGGAGCCTGCTAGGATGTAGTCCATGGGATCACAAAGTCAGACACGACTGAGCAACTGACCATGCGTGCATTCTAAAATAAGAAACAAAACACCTTCTTCATTATCATAATTCTGAGACTTTCCATTCTTTTTGCCTTTCCACACTCTGGACTCAGGTTTGAATACTTCTGAAGTCTCAATTAACAAACAATGCCTATCCTGGTGAAGGGTTCCTGGGAATTACTGGGGTCTTTCTTCTGTTGTTACCATTTCCTTTATTTCAGAGTTGTTTTTTTTCTTTCACCATCCTGCTCAATGTTTCCAAAACATCTGATTTGCTGTGTGGGTCATATATTTTTACCCTCTAGTTTCAGTTTTAAGACCTTTAAGTCTTAGATATGCGTTTCTCCAAATAACCTGTTCTTTCCCATAATCCTAAACTTATACTTAGTGTTTCAAGATCCTGAACCCTGCATCAGAAAGTAAAATCTTAACTCCTCTCATTTCCCAGAATTTGGATGGGAAGGAGTTGGAAAAACTGCACTTTTAGACACCAGACATAGGTGTGCATGAGTGCATGCTCAGTCGCTAAATCATGTCCGACTCTCGCAACCCCATGGACTGTAGCCCACCAGGCTCTTCTGTCATGGGATTCTCCAGGCAAGATTACTGGAGTGGGTTGCCATTGCCCTCTTCAGGGGATCTTCCCAACCCAGGGATTGAATCTGAGTCTCCTGCTTGGCAAGTGTATTCTTTACCACTGAACCACCTGGGAAGCCAAACCCCAAAGCATGAAAAACTGGAGGTGGTTACACAAACGATCCAGAATAAAATACCTTGGAATAAACACAAACTAACCTCTTCTATGCAAATATACTCTATCAGCTTGGAAAACAGGCACTTCTGTTGAACATGCACGGAATGTTTCATTAACATTTCTATCACCGGGATCCCGAGCACACCAGCATCAGTGGTCTAAAAATTAAAAAAAAAAATAAAAACTTATGAGGCTTATCTGAAATCCTCATCTTTCAAGATTTCATGTATATATGTAAACCAAAATAACTTACAGAGAGCTTTCTCCATCTGACTGAAAAATAAATAAAAAAGCATTATTTCCAAGTCCTTGGAAACCGGCTCAAGGCAGACACCTCTCACTGTGCCTAATGTTATAAAAATCTATAAGCCATTAACTCTAGCAACATTAAATATATAAAAATCAATTCCAATGCCCTGTACTTCTTTCAAAGTCCCAATGTGCAATAGGAAATACATAAGAAAATACTACCTGCTCCCCGATATTCTTCAGGTGTTTCTCTGATTTATCCTGGAAAGTCAGTCAGTTGTGCCCACCTGTACAAGGGACATTAGGAAGCAGTCAGCTAGTCTTATGGCCTTTGGGAAGTTCACAGTCAGACTCTGTTCAGAGGCCAAGCCCAGCTCTCAGGTGGTCAAGCCAGGCCTCTGTGGTACTAGAGCCACAGCTTCTGGGGGAAATCACCTGTTACCATGGTCCGACACCAGGCTTTGACTCACTGTACAGGACTTACTTCCTTCCTTCACTATGAAAATACAGGGAATTGTACTTTCTGGGAAAGCTCCAATTAACCCAATGATTACAGCTATATGGTTGACAGCAGCTTTATCCTCATTCTTTCAATATGCATGTGTTTATAGATAGCACATGCAGATGACCCCACCCTTATGGCAGAAAGTGAAGAAGAACTAAAGAGCTTCTTGATGAAAGTGAAAGAGGAGAGTGAAAGAGTTGGCTTAAAGCTCAACATTCAGAAAACGAAGATCGTGGCATCCAGTCCCATCACTTCATGGGAAATAGATGGGGAAACAGTGGAAACAGTGTCAAACTTTATTTTTTGGGGGCTCCAAAATCACTGAAGATGGTGACTGCAGCCAGGAAATTAAAAGACGCTTACTCCTTGGAAGGAAAGTTATGACCAACCTAGACAGCATATTAAAAAGCAGAGATATTACTTTGCCAACAAAGGTCCATCTAGTCAAGGCTATGGTTTTTCCAGTAGTCATGCATGGATGTGAGAGTTGGACTGTGAAGAAAGCTGAGCACCAAAGAATTGATGCTTTTGAACTGTGGTGTTGGAGGAGACTCTTGAGAGTCCCTTGGACTGCAAGGAGATCCAACCAGTCCATCCTAAAGGAGATCAGTCCTGGGTGTTCATTGGAAGGACTGATGTTGAAGCTGAAACTCCAATACTTTGGCCACCTGATGCAAAGAGCTGACTCATTTGAAAAGACCCTGATGTTGGGAAAGATTGAGGGCAAAAGGAGAAGGGGACAACAGGGCATGAGATGGTTGGATGGCATCACCAACATAATGGACATGGGTTTGGATAGACTCCGGCAGTTGGTGATGAACAGAGAGGCCTGGCGTGCTGTAATTCATGGGGTCACAAAGAGTTGGACACAACTGAGCAACTGAAGCGAACTGAACTGAACTAATAGCTAGCAGATTTTTTAAATGTAGTTGACTTACAATATTGTGTTAGTATCAGGTGCACAGCAAAATGACTCAGTTATCTGTTTTAAATTGTATTCCATTATAGGCTATTCTAAGATATTGAGTATAATTCCCAGTGCTTAACAGTAAATCCTGGTTGCTTGTCTATTTTCTGTATAGTAGTTTGTATCTGTTAATCCCAATTCCTAATTTGTCCCTCTCTCCCTCTCTCCTGTTTGGTAACTGTAAGGAGGGCACAGCAACCCACTCCAGTATTCTTGCCTGGGAAATCCCATGGACAGAGGAGCTTTGAGGGCTACAGTCCATAGGATCACAAAGAGTCAGACATGACTGACGCAATTGTTTTCTATGTCTGTGAGTCTGTTTCTATTTTATATATAGATTCATTTGTGCCATTTTTAGATTTCACATGTAAGTAATATGATATCATATTTGTCTTTGACTCACTTCACTAAGGATAATATTCTCTAGGTCCATCCATGTTGCTGCAAATGGCAATACTTCCTTCTTTTTATGGCTGAATAGTATTCCACTGTGCATGTATGTGTATGCATATATACACACATACATACTCACAAGGCCCCTTCTTTATCCATTCATTTGTCGATGGACATTTAGGTTGTTTCTGTCTCATGGCTATTATAAATAGTGTTGCAGTGAACACTGAGATGCATGTATCTTTTCAAACTATAGTTTCCAAAGTTTCCAGATATATACTCAGGAGTGGGATCACTGGATCTTATGGTAGCTCTATTTTTAGTTTTTCAAATACCTCCATGTTGCTTTCCACAGAGGCCGTACCAATTTACATCTCCGCCAGTAATGTATGAGGGTTTCCTCTGTCTCTACACCATCTCTAGCTTTAACTATTTTCAGACATTTTGTTAGGCTTCCCTGATGGCTCAGATAGTAATGTGGGAGAGGGAGACCCAGGTTCAATCTCTGGATCAGGAAGATCTCCTGGAGAAGGGAATGGTAACCCACCTGGAGAATCCCATGGACAGAGGAACCAGGTGGGCTACAGTCCATGGGGTAGCAAATGTAGTGTTTTTTAATTTAATTGATTTTTTTAAATTGGAGGTTAATTACTTTACAATATTGTAGTGCTTTTTGCCATACACTGACATGAATCAGCCATGGGTGTATGTGTTTTCCATTCTCTAATAATTAGCAATGGGCTTCCCCTGTGGCTCAGTGTCAGAGAACTGCCTGCAATACAGGAGATGCAAGAGATGTGGGTTCAGTCCCTAGGTCTGGAAGATCCCCTGGAGGAGGGCACGGCAACCCACTCCAGTATTCTTGCCTGGGAAATCCCATGGACAGAGGAGCTTTGAGGGCTACAGTCCATAGGATCACAAAGAGTCAGACATGACTGAAGCAACTGAGCACAAGCACAAATAATTTGCAACTGAGCATTTTTTCATCTGCTTATTGGCCACCTGTATGTCTTCTTTGGAGAAATGTCTGTTTAGGTCCTCTGTATTGTTCTAATACAGGTGCACAGAAAGGTTAACAAAAAATTATAAATGAACTTTAAAAATTTCAGCCTAAATCACAGATAAAGAAGGGCAGTTTATTATGTCTAGTACCATCAACCAAAAAAGGATTTTCTATATATAGTATTTGATATATATATATATATATATAGTATTTAGAGGAGTACTAAGAAATCAGAGAATAAGCAGTTATAAAAATACATTAAAGCCAAAATATATTCAACAGCTCACCTTGCAGACAAACTCATAGGATCAAATCAAAGCCAGACATATGAGCATCTGGGTCAGGTTCAGCATCCTAGTCCAGAACATCCTAAGCCCCATGCAGTTCAAGTGTATATAAAGTAAAAATGCTTGAGGTGCTAGGTGTTGTCAAGATTCATATTGTTTGAAGCGTAAATAGTCCTTAAAGATTTACTGAGCAAGGCCTTGCCCACCAGAACAAGATCAGTCCTTCCCATCAGGAAGCTTCCATAAGCCCTTTACCCTCATCCATCAGAGGACAGAGTGACTGAAAACCGCAATCATAGAAAACTAACCAAACTGATCACATGGATTACAGGCTTGTCTGACCCAATGAAACCATGAGCCAAGCTGTGTAGGGCCACCCAACATGGAGGGTCATGGTGGAGAGTTCTGACAAAACACGATCCACTGGAGAAGGGAATGGTGAACCGCTTCAGCATTCTTGCCTTGAGAACCCCATGAACAGTACAAAAAGGCAAAAGTATATGACACTGAAAGATGAACTCCCCAGGTTGGTAGTGCCCAGTATGCTATTAGAGAAGAATAGAGAAATAGTTCCAGAAGGAATGAAGAGGTTGAGCCAAAGCAAAAACAATGCCCAGTTGTGAATGTGTCTGGTGATGGAAGTAAAGTCCGATGCTGTACAGAAAAATATTGCACAGGAACCTGGAATGTTAGGTGCAAGAATCAAGGTAAATTGGAAGTGGTCAAACAGGAAATGGCAAGACTGTACATCAACATTTTAGGAATCAGTGAACTAAAATTTACTGGAATGGGTGAATTTAATTCAGATGACTATTATATCTACTACTGTGGGGAAGAATATCTTAGAAGAAATGCAGGAGCCATCATAGTCAGGAAAAGATCTGAAATGCAGTACTTGGGTGCAATCTCAAAAATGACAGGATGATCTCTGTTCATTTCCAAGGCAAACCATTCAATATCACAATAATCCAAGTCTATGTGCCAACCACTAATGCCGAAGAAGCTGAACAGTTCTATGAAGACCTAAACGAGGCCCTAGAACTAACATCCAAAAAGATGTCCTTTTGATCATAGAGGACTGGAATGCAAAAGTAGGAAGTCAAGAGATACCTGAGTAACAGTCAAGTATGGCTTTGGAGTACAGAATGAAGTGGAGAAAAGGCTAACAGAGTTTTGCCAAGAGAACACACTGGTCATAGCAAACACGCTCTTTCAATAACAGAAGAGACGATTCTATGCATGGACATCTCCAGATGGCCAATACCAAAATCAGATTGATTATACTCTTTGCAGCCGAAGATGGAGAAGCTCTATACAGTCAGCAAACAAGACCTGGATCTGACTGTGGCTCAGATCATGAAATCTTTATTGTAAAATTCAGACACAAACTGAAGAACGTAGGGAAAACCACTAGGCCATTTGGGTATGACCTAAACCAAATCCCTTATGATTATACAATGGAAGTGACAAACAGATTCAAGGGATTCGATCTGATAGACAGAGTGCCTGAAGAACTATGGACAGAGGTTCGTGACAATGTACAGGAGGCTGTGATCAAAAACATCCCTAAGGGGGAGAAAAATGCCAAGAGGCAAAACAGTTGTCTGACAAGGCCTTACAAATAGCTGAGAAAAGAAGAAAAGCAAAAGGCAAAGGAGAAGGGAAAGATATACCCACGTGAATGCATAGTTTCAAAGAACAGCAAAAAGAGATAAGGAAGCCTTCTGATGTGAACAATTTAAAGAAATAAGAAAAACAATAGAAAAGGGAAAGACTAGGGATCTCTTCAAGAAAATTAGAGATATCAGGGGAAAATTTCATGGAAAAAAAAAAGAGAAAAATAAAGGACAGAAATGGTATGGACCTAACAGAAGCAGAAGATATTCAGAAGAGGGTGCAAGAATACACAGATCTTAATGACCCAGATAACCACGATGGTGTGAACACTCACCTAGAGTCAGACATCCTGGAGTGCGCAGTCAAGTGGGCCTTAGGAAGAGTAACTATGAACAAAGCTAGTGGAGGTGATGAATTCCACTGAGCTATTTCAAATCCTAAGAGATGATGCTACACTCAATATGCCAGCAAATTTGGAAAACTCAGCAGTGGCCACAGGACTGGAAAAGCTCCTTTTCATTTCAACCCCAAAGAAGGGCAATGCCAAAGAATGCTCAAACTACTGCACAATTGCACTCATTTCACATGCTAGCAAAGTAATGCTCAAAATCCATCAAGCTAGGTTTCAACAGTATGTGAACAAAGAACTTCCAGATACACAAGCTGGATTTAGAAAAGGCAGAGGAACCAGAGATCACAATGCCAACATCCATTGCATCATAAAAAAAAAAAGCAAGAGAATTCCATAAAAACTTCTGCTTTGTTGACTATGCTAAAGCCTTTGACTGTGTGGATCACGGCAAACTGTAGAAAATTCTTAGAGAGATGGGAGTACCAGACCATTGTACCTGCCTCTTGAGAAATCTGTATGCCAGTCAAGGAGCAACAGTTAGAACCAGACATGAAACAACAGACTGGTTCAAAATTGGGAAAGGAGTATGTCAAGGCTGGATACTGTCAGTTCTGTTCACTTAACTTATATGCCAGTTCAGTTCAGTTCAGTCACTCAGCCGTGTCTGACTCTTTGCGATCCCATGGACTGCAGTACGCCAGGCCTCCCTGTCCATTACCAACTCCCAGAGATTACTCAAAATCATGTACATTGAGTCAGTGATGCCATCCAGCCATCTCATCCTGTCATCCCCTTCTCTTCCCACCTTCAATCTTTCCCAGAATCAGGGTCTTTTCAAATGAGTCGGCTCTTCACATCAGGTGGCCAAACTGGGAGTTTCAGCTTCAGCACCAGTCCTTCCAATGAACATTCAGGACTAATTACCTTTAGGATGGACTGGTTGGATCTCCTTGCAGTCCAAGGGACTCTCAAGAGTCTCCTCCAACACCACAGTTCAAAGCATCAATTCTTCAGCTCTCAGCTTTCTTTATAGTCCAACTCTCACGTCCATACATGACCACTGGAAAAACCATAGCCTTGACTAGATGGACCTTTGTTAGCAAAGTAATGTCTCTGCTTTTTAATATGCTGTCTAGGTTGGTCATAATTTTTCTTCCAACAAGCAAGTGTCTTTTAACTTCATGGCCACAGTCACCACCTGCAGTGATTTTGGAGCCCCCCAAAATAGTCTGTCACTATTTCTATTGTTTCCCCATCTATCTGCCATGAAGTGATGGGACTGGACACCATAATCTTAGTTTTCTGAATGTTGAGTTTTAAACCAACTTTTTCACTCTCCTCTTTCACTTTCACCAAGAGGCTCTTTAGTTCTTCTTCACTTTCTGCCATAAGGGTGGTATCATCATTATATCTGAGGTTATTGATATGTCTCCTGACAATCTCCATTCCAGCTTGTGCTTCTTCCAGCCCAGCATATCTCATCATGTACTCTGCATATAAGTTAAATAGGCAGGGTGATAATATACAGCCTTGATGTACTCCTTTCCATACTCCTTCCTGATTTGGAACCAGTCTGTTGTTCCATACCCAGTTCTAACTGTTGCTTCCTGACTTGCATACAGATTTCTCAGGAGGCAGGTCAGGTGGTCTGGTATTCCTATCTCTTTAAGATTTATCCAGAGTACATCATTGAACGGCTGGGCTGAATGAAGCACAAGCTGGAATCAAGTTTGCTAGGAGAAATATCAATAACCTCAGAGATGCAGATAATACCACCCTTATGGCAGAAAATGAGAGGAACTAAAGAAACTCTTGATGAAGGTAAAAGGTGAGAGTGAAAAAGCTGACTTAAAACTCAACATTCAGAAAACTAAGATTTGGGCATTCAGTCCCATTACTTCATGTCAAATAGATGGGGAAACAATGAAAACAATGACAGACTTTATTTTCTCCAAAATCACTGCAAAATGGTAACTGTAGCCGTGAAATTAAAAGACACTTGCTTCTTAGAAGGAAAGCTACAACAAACATAGACAGCATATTAAAAAGTAGAGACATTACTTAGCCAACAAAGGTACATAGAATCAAACCTGTGGTTTTTCCAGTAGTCATGTATGGATGTGAGAGTTGAACCATAAAGAAGGCTGAGTGCCAAAGAATTGATGTTTTTGAGCTGTGGTTTTGGAGAAGACTCTTGAGAGTCCCTTGGGCTGCAAGGAGATCAAACCAGTTAGTCTTAAAGGAAATCAATCCTGAATATTAATTTGAAGGACTGATGCTGAAGCTGAAACTCCAATTTTTTGGCCACCTCAATGCAAAGAACCAACTAATTGGAAAAGACCCTGATAGTAGGAAAGATTAAAGGAGGAGGAAGAGAAGGGGGTGATAGAGGATGAGATGGTTGGATGGCATCACCAACTCAATGGACATGAGTTTCAGCAAGCTCCAGGAGATGGTGAAGGACAGGGAAGCCTGGCATGCTGCAGTCCATGGGTTGCAAAGAGTCAAACACAGCTGAACTACTGAACAATAGTCCATGTTGACATTGAAGAATCAGCACTCAGGTACTTATCTGGAAAGGTACCACCCACTCATTTTCACTAACCATAAATTTTCTCTTGCTTCCTCATGTTGACATCAGTTTCAGTTTTGTGAATCACACCTCCAGTCTTGCTGCCTCAGAGGTGGAATATAGCTCTCCAGCTTTTGGCATGCAATTTGTTAAAGGAAAATGTTTTCTTCCTGCTAGAAGCTAAGTTACTCATTGAGGGATCTCCATCTCAACAGCACTGTGATTTAACCAACTGGGCTGACTGCCTTGACCTTATATACCTAGACTGCATACAAAAAGGAAAGAAATTGCTGGAATTCTTTTGCTGTCCTAAATTGCTTTCCATCTGGATTTACTTAAACCACTCAAAAGTCTGGTTTCATCCAATATTTAAACCACTCAGAAAAGAGACAATCAGATGTTAAAGGTGTCAGAGAGCTTCCAAATACACAGGACCAAAGGGACCCAAAGTCCAGGGAAGGAAGAAATATTAGAAAGTCAGGCGAACACCTGCAGATGCCTTTCCCTGGGGGCATTTGCCAAGCCACTGAGAAATAAGGTTTGGTTTAAGCAGAAGCCACAGCTGGGGGCAGAAAAAATGGTAGAGAGTTTGGTGTCCATAAGGAGCTGGAATATAAAAACTGGAGGCTTGTGTGTATCAATACAGCTAGTCTCAAGATGTTTGCCAGTTTCTGAAGCAATGCAAAGCAGGAGGCTAAGGAATTAGCTTTAAAAAAAAAAATCTGTGAAGTAGTAGAAGAAAAGTATCCAAAGTCTCTGCCTTAAGGAGACAAAGACCCACCAGGTTCTCAATAAAGATGTCGTCAAATGAGGTTATGAGCCAAGAAAAAGGATTCAGGAAACGAGAGCAAGAATACACCCTACAGGGAGAGAAGTGATGGGAAGCTTGAGCCTAGGGTGAGGGTGGTGTGATGTGCTAGAGCGTACCTGGCCCAGGAGAAACAGGAAATCTCTAGAAAGAGGTTTCCTGGAGGAAAATGGTTAAACATTTGGCACACTGGAATAGTTGGAAAATATCTGGACAGACATTTGGCAGATATGTTGAACCATTCCAAGATATGTGTGTGTGTTTGTGTGTGTATATAATTGATGGGAACATAAAAATCCTGTCCAAAAATTGAGGCAAATATTTCCTTGAGGAAAAATTAATAGTGAGCATGAGCTCACTACTTCATTTGACCAGGAACATTAATAAAAGTCTGTCTATTGCTTCCAAAAATGCAATGCAGGCATTAAAAGCATGTAAAGAGAAAAACTGTGATGGAGGGGGCTGTGTAAATGAGCTAAATCTTCACCCGTCAGAAAAGGAAACCAATAAATAATATCTAAAATGGAAATCTGTGAAAGCAATAAAGCACAGTACTTAGCGATAAAGACCTAACAAACACAACAACAAAAATAATTGAAATATATTGTCTAGTTGGGGCTGAGGGAAGAAAAGTGAATGACTGCTGGTTTTACTATAAGGCTTTTAACATTCTTGACTTTTAAACTAAATGTACAAGCTAAACTTTAAAAATAAGAATTATCATAGTTTATATGTCATGAAATAATTGTATAAATATTTCCATTGAAAATTAACAAAATAAATTTTCATTCCCAAGAAGTCAACTTTTTTTATGTAAAACTTTGAGCTGCATAGAAGAGCTAAAAGGGATTTTTAATATATGTTGTACAGAATATGTGCATTAATACAGCATCTGAGAATTGAGAAAGTTCTATATCTTGGCTCTCAGTTGTAACAATTGTACACCTTGGGATTTCTGGAAAATAATTGCTTGCAAAACCAATAAACCACCCAAGACACAAATTATGCTTAACAAAGCTCAGCTTTCTAAATTGCACCATATAATCATCACGTTTGAAGTTTTCAATGTAATGATACAATTATCTTTCTGTGAATTTTTGTACATTTTTCCTACAAATATATATTGACACTCCACTAATTGCCATGCACTCGCTAACTAGAGTACAAAGATAGAGCTGAAAAATAAGCCTGCTGTCAGAAAGTCCATAGGAACTCACATGATCTCTCATCATTGCCATTGTATCAAAGAACAAAGATTCTAAATCTCCATTTTCTGGATTATCTCACAATTTAACCCCGAACCAAGTCAATATTGAGATAGATGTTCTTAACAGAAAACCTCTTCAGGGATTTTTGTGCGGTGGTTCTAATAGTGTCAATCTAATTCCCAAATAATTCTAACCGCCATTTAGAAATCCAAAAGAGACTAGCGAATTCACCTGCCAGTGCAGGAGACTCGGGTTCACTCCCTGGGTCAGGAAGATCCCCTGCAGGAGGTAACAGCAACCCACTCCTGTATTCCTGCCTGAGAAATCGCGTGGACAGGGGCGCCTGGCACACTACAGTCGATGGAGTCATGAAGAGTTGGACACAAGTGAGCTTCGAGCACAGGGAGCCTAGGACTTTAGGAACAGGGAGTAAATACCCACTTCAGTAATTTCTTGCTTATTGTATTTACCACAACAATTCATGTACATGCAATGATGAAGAAATAAGTATTTTCTTTATGCCACATGTGAAAGTCAGTGGAATATCTCATAGTTACGCATGTATTTAAGATCGTGTCTTATTTTAAAGGGCTTCCCTGGTGGCTCAGATGGTAAAGAATCCACCTGCAATGCAGGAGATGTAGGTTTGATCCCTGGGTCAGGAAGATCCCCTGGAGAAGCTAATGCCTACCCACTCCAATATTCTTGCCTGGGAAATGCCCTTTTTTTCATTTTGACACAGGAAGAAAAAACTGTAAACTCATTTCATCTAATTTAATATAGTTCTGACTTTCTGTGCTTTTCTGTATAAAGATGAAACACTAGTCACCATTCACTTCGATACATGGATTACTAAGGAAAGGAAAAAAAAGGGTCAATAATATTTCATTTGAGGCAATCTCTCTCTCTTTCTCCTTTGGGAAAACAAACCTCAATCTCATATTCAATATTACCTTGCACTTTTAACTTAGACAGAGAAACAACCAATTAAATCTTCCCCTAATACTAACAAGAGTTTATAGAAACAACACAGAGTGATGCCCCCAAGGAAATCTGTAATGAACACAAATCAATCTGTATCAGGACCTATTGACTTGGTTTTCAGGCACTTAGGATCACAGAATGGTGAATCTCTTCAGTAAAAGGAGTCAGTTTGACCAGAAAAAGCGCCATTTTTTCCTTATCAGTTAACCATTTATTTCTTTTAAAAGACACTATTGCAAAGTGGTACTGGAATTTGACAGCCTGAGTTTGATTCGTGATTTTGCTATATTGTCAATGACAGTAGGTCACTTAACCTCTCTAAGACTTAATTTTAAAGGGATAATAATAACCAGTCTTAGATCTATGCTGATAATCATATGTAATATATATATAGCAAATAATAATTATAAATGACCAGTAATTATGTAATTAGCATAATATGAAAAAACACAATATATTGTCATAAAATGTTCCTATAACGTTTTAAATCCCCAAATCTGCAGTTACATTTTCTTTACATTTGTAACATTGTGTTTTCTCTTTTTGGAACAGACTTGGAAAAAAGATATTTATTTTGTTGTTCTTTTCCAGATAATAAATAAAAATCATAAAAATAAAAGTAAGCATACAGAGGTAAATATCAATTAATGTCTAATATATTCTTCTTGAACCCTAATGAATTACTTTGAGCATTCCCTCTTTAGTAATTATTAGATGAATAGATAAAGTTGTAATATTTCTCTGGGTTCTTCATTTAAACCAAAAGAGCCCAAAAGGCTGAAAATATTTACAATCACTTGTATTGTAAGCTATTGTACACATTTACAACTGCACCTCAAAAAAAAAAAAAAAAACAGCTTGCCAGTCTTTGTTATGTCTTAATAATAGCAGTTCACAACTTCAAAATATATGGATGATTCCGCTAATAAACTGATGAGCAAAAACATCAGGCACACACTGAGCTGTCGGTTTATGTAAGTTCTAATATCTACAAAGCTCATCTACGTTGTTGGAATTTGGGGTGAAAATCACCTGAGTGGCCGGGCAGTGACCAGAAGATGGGGTCAGATAGTGCACTGGCGATCTTCCAATTCTTGATCTGAACTCTGGTCAAATGACACATTTATTACTTGTTCACTTACATGTCTACATTTTTGTCAATAAAAAGTATTTATTTTATATATTAAAATAATTATAATAATTCATTTATATATTTTAAAAATTTACGAAGTATGGTCATGTGGTACAGTATTGTTACCATGAGATAAAGTGGTATCATTATAAGCAAAATAGGAACATAACCCTGGGACGTAAAAGCTGGACTGTAACAAAGCATCAGACAAGTCGGACATGACTTAGCGATTGAATAAGGTCAACAACATAAACACATTGATTTCCAATCTTTTTTTCCTTAAGCTAAAGAAAATAAAGCCAACAGAAGGCATTCGATTTGGTCAAATTAATACACTTTGTCGTTGTGTTGCAGTCCCTCAGTCATGTCCCGCCCTCTGTGACCCCAGGGACTGCAGCCCACCCGGCTACTCTGTCCATGAGATTTTCTAGGCAAGAATCCCGCAGTAGGTTGCCATTTCCTCTTCCAGGGGATCTTCTCAACCCAGGGATCAAACCCACATTTCCTTCATTGGCAGGAGGATTTTTTCACCTCTGAACCACCTGGAAAGCCCTACTTACTTTGTATAAGAGGACAAACAAGATCCAGTTTTCTGGCTTAAAAATCCAGTACTTTTCTGACCACACAACATGCTTTAATACTCTTCTCCTCATCAAAACAAAAGAAAGTAAAATAGCCAAAAAATGTAAGTCTTATAACTTAATACCAGTGATCATCTTCATGAAATTACTCTATCATAATTTACTATTTAAAGTAGCAAATATTTCAATCATTTGTATAGTTTAATATATCTTTTCAAAGAGAAGAAAGAAACAAATATAAAAATGTGATGATTAAAAAGTTTGTCCACAAGAAGTTTGAAAACAGAATTTATGGCCTCTCCAAGCCCTGTGATCATTCCTCTCACCACACTATGATAAACACAAAAATTCTTTTTTTAAATTTTTAAACATTTTATAAGATATATCAACCGTCCAGAAAATATGCAAAATAATAGACACCATCTTAGAGTCTTAGAATCTTAGATCTAGTTATTAACATTTTGATCTATATGATTGATATCTTTATTAGGTTTTAACTTAAAGTGTAGCTAGAGCCAGTCACTGCCATATACCTAGCTCCCTGCATTTTCTCGCTCCCAAGAAGCAACCCCTAACCTCAATTTGGTATTTTTGCATGCTTTCAAGTATTATTTTACTTAAAGATACAAATTCTTTACGTACTTATATTACTATAAAATACTGTTTTGTATATTTTAAATTATGTAAATAAATGTTCTGAATATATCCTTATTTTAGATGGAAAGTTCTTAAGGGTTTGCTCCCAAATAATTTTTCAAACCCTCCTCGGACAGAAATCACTTGACTTTCATCCTCAAAGTGCTTTGAAAGGTAGATTATAATTGCAGTGTCCTATTCTGCCTGTCATATTTTATTTCTTAAGCTGCCTACATGTGAGTTCAATCTGGTATCTATGTTTATAATTAATTAGATCCCAAAATAGAAATGGCAGCAGAGAATAGAATTTTGTTGTTGAAAGTATCAGAATTGACTGCAGTGTCTTGATATTTCCTTATAGTCTGTGCAACCTTTTTCCACTTACATGAAATCTCAATAAGAAAAAGAATTGCTTTCTATTTCCCAACTTCAACAAGAAGGTCATTACTCTTTTACTGGGCAACTTTGCAGTAAATAGCATTCATTCGTAAAGCTTTGATTTTTAGCTTCATTTTAACTCTGCTTCACTGTCAAGCATTTCTTCTCTGAGTCACCCTCTCCCACCTCCCCTCCCAGATCTGTCCATTAATACCTGTCTATCTTCTCTATGGTCATTGCCACCTTCTGGAGTCATGTCACATCCAACCCCTTCATGCGACTTCAGTTTAACCAAACCTGCCACTGTGTCCCCTAATCTGATCTCATTACAGCTGCTCTAAAGGAGAAACAGGAATCTCAGGTTTCTAACATTCTCTAAATCTCTGCATCTTAAAATTCTTATTACATCTCTTACCTCACTGGGCACCAGTTCCCACGCAGTCTCTACCCTAAAACTATGGTGGGCTCTCTCAGTTTCTAGAATGTTCCATGCTCCTCATCCCTCCTGACAGCCCTGGTGGAACCCACACCCTTTGCTCAGGGCTCTGTCCTCCACTCCAGACACAGTCGTTTTCCTAAGAAGGTCACCTCTGCCCCCACCGCTTCATCTACTGTACCTTGCTGTTTTCCTTCACAACCTTATCAGTGTATCTGTGTGTGTGTGTGTGTGTGTGTGTGTGTGTGTGTGTGTGACTGGTTCCCTCCCTCATTAAACTTTAAGCTCCATCAGAGCAGAGACCATATCTACACTGCTTAACATTCAACACTGAATCCCAGCACTTTGCATAACTTGGCTTATAGTAGGTACTTCCTGAATAGTTGTTCAATTATTTTAAAATGTACATTTGTATCAACTAATGAATATGTAAGCAAGTGGAGGGTGGCGTACCCAGTATCCAGCAGTGTTTGCTTACAGAAAGTGAGGTGAGATATATCAAAGCAGCACAACCTTACCAACTAGAGAATCAGCCGCAGCCTCCACCGCTCACAAAAACTGCCCTGTAGGCTCGCCTGTGTGTGGAACCTCCCTCACTTTCGGTGGTCAATCTGTCCGCCTGTCTTCATGGCTTCAATTGCCAGCGAGCTAAACAAAGTTCTAAAGGCAGGACCCTTTGGGAGGTGACGGAGCACGTGGATTGTAACCAGGCAGGAAAGCGCAACCTGCGGAAGCTTAAGGAAGTGAGAAGCTTAGGATGCAGTCAAAGGGAGAGTTAAAAACATACGTGTGGTGTGGGAACTCAGTCCTTATTCTTCACTTTAGCTCCTGACGCTTCTGGTGGGAATGCAAGGAGAGAGAACACCAGATGGGGAAAGATGTGGGCAGCGCAGGACATTCAGCCCTCTGTAGCCGCCTACCAGTCACCTTCCTTCTTTTCCACGCCCATGAGCCATTATCCCATCAAAACAGAAAGTCTCAAGGCTTCCCTGATGGTCCAGTGGTTAAGACTTTGCCTTCCAGTGCTGGGGTTATGGGTTTGATCCCCGGTGGGCAAACTAAGATCTCACATGCCATGGGGTATGGCCAGAAAGTGGGGAGAAAAAAACAAACAGTAAAACAAAAGTTTGGAAACACCATCCCATCTTCTCCTGATGCTGAGAACATCTGCTCTTTTCCACATTCAGTGTATCTTAAACCACTTGTAAACAAAAAACTCTTCTTTAGGAGAGTGTTTTCCTTATCTATTCTCACATGCAAAGGAAATAAATTAGGAAAGATTAAGATTTTTGTATTTAAATGCCTTACTGCAAATCCCTGTGAATGTATCTGTAATCATGTCTATTTCAAGACATGGCATAATCTTTGTTTTGCCCTTGCTGTTAATCTACTTATTATTAAGGAGTCTAAGAAGCCGGGGCCTCTGAACTGTCTAAAAGTGATGCCTTCCTAGGGTTTTAAGATGTTCCATTTACTTGTAAAGATAATAACAAAGCGTTACTAGAGGTGACTTTGACACCTTTTGAAACTGAACAAATAGTAGTCTAGTTGTTGGCTATCAGATTCAGAGGAAATTCATCCTACAGGTGAAACACTTCCAGCCTGGGGGAGACTCTGAAACAACTGTCAAAGACGTGTGAAACAGATGGTGCAAAAAAAAAAACAAAATGTACACAGATCATGCAAAGACTCAAAAAAAAACAACCCACAAAGACAAGTATATTATTACCACTTTGGAATTCACATTTTTGTAATTCTCTAGGTATGCAACACATGCACTCTGAATAAAAGTAAACTGAGAGTTATTCTTTTAGCTGTCAAAACTAATCATAAACTTTTATTAATAAAAACAGACTTCCCCGGTGGCTCAGACGGTAAAGCGTCTGTCTACAATGCGGGAGACCAGGGTTCGAACCCTGGGTTGGGAAGATCCCCTGGAGAAGGAAAATGGCAATCCACTCCAGGACTATTGCCTGGAAAATCCCATGGACAGAAGAGCCTGGTAGGCTACAGCCCATTGGGTAGCAAAGTGTCGGACATGACTAAGTGACTTCACTTCAAAGTTTAAGAACAGGCAAACAGATAAATGAACCAAAAGTCAAAAAGTAACCCCACATACAGATAGGAATGTCATATATAATAGAGGTGCTATTATAATTAAGTGAGGTTATTTTAAAAAGTGGTGGTACACGTGCCTATCATTGCAGGGGGGAGGGATTTCTCTTCTTCATGGGCACATGGCTATGACCTTGTACCTGAGCTCTGGCTGATGGAAGGTGGACAGGATCAACACACCCCGAGGCCTGATCCACAGAAGATTTCTGGGCTATCACTGTGGCTTCCCCACTCCTCTGGCAGCCTTGAAGCCCACTGTCAAATAGCAGAGCCACTGTATTCTTGCCTGGAGAATTCCATGGACAGAGGAGCCTGGCAGGCTACAGTTTTCATGGGGTCTCAAAGAGCTGGACACAAATGAGTGACTTTCACTCACTTCACAGTGTGGAAGAAGCCCAGGTTTCTGAGGCAAGTTTTAGAGGAGGGACTCCTGACAATCAGAAACACCCATTTTGGACTCAGCTGAAAGAGAGTTAGTCGCACAATCATGTCTGGCTCTTTGTGACCCCATGGATTGTAGCCCTCCAGGCTCTATGGAATTTTCAAGGCAAGAATACTTGAGTGGGTAGCCATTCCCTCCTCCATATCTTCCCAACCGAGGGATTGAACCCAGGCCTCCAATATTGCACGTGGATTCTTTACCACTGAGCCACCAGCAAAGCCCTAGCTGAAAGAAGTAAACTTTTATTGGGTTAGACCACTGAGATTTGGGAGTTTATTTGTTAAAGTAGCTACCACTGTATTTTCTAATACAGATTTTCTTTTATACCATACACATGACACCTATATTATTAAGACCTAAATACCTATGACACCCTCCAAAACAGAATATAAGAAAATATATATTTATGACATTTAGGTAGAACTGGAACACTTAAACAAGACACAAATGCAAAACAGCAAATCATAAAGGAAGAATCTACCTACATTAAAAGGAAAAAGGAATCTGTTATAAAATATACGTAAACATATCAACGTCATAGTCAAAACAATGTAAAGCAGAGAGAAGAGATTTATAATGCACATGGCTGACAAAAAAGATTAGTATGGAGAACATTAAAATTCCTGTAAGTATTTTTAAATAAAGAACACAATTTAAAAAATGAACAAAGGATGAAATCTAAATAGTCAATAGAAACATGGTCAAATTACTATCAAATTATGAGTAACTAAGGAAACGCACAGTAAACCACAGTGAAACGTTTGACACACATTTCAAAACTGAGTAAATTTAAGGGAGTGTAAACACACGGCCTGCCCGCAGGGCTGGGAGTTGCTGCAGGCATTTTAACGCGGAGGTGGAAATAGCTAGTTCATGTGCACATGTAATCCCACTACAGCCCAGCTAATTCCACTGCAAGGCACATAATCCAAAGAAGCTAGCTCACATACATACATACAAGAGAAATTCCTATAGATACATTAAGAGTTACAGAAACTTACAAAGAAACCTTACAAAGTCCATCAATTACTAATAGATAAATTCTGGAATGTTCATAATATTAAATGATATGTGATAGTAAATACTAGCAAACTAGATGCAAATGTTTTAACAAGTCCAACATTGGTAAAGAAAAAGCAAATTGGAGAATGGTAAACACAGCATGAGGACTTCCCAGATGGAGCTAGTGGTAAAGAACCCACCTGCCAGTGCAGGACATGAGAGATGCAGGGTCGATCCCTGTGTTGGGAAGATCCCCTGGAGAAGGGCACGGCAACCCACTCCAATATCTTTTTTTTAGGTAATGTATTTATTTCAATTGGAGGCTAATTACTTTACGGTATTGTGGTGGTTTTTGCAATACATAGACATGAATCAGCCAGCAGTGCACATGTGTCCCTCCCATCCTGAACACCCCTTCCCACCCCATCCCTCTGGGTTGTCCCAGAGCACCAGCTTTGAGTGTCCTGCTTCATGAGTTGAACTTGTACCGGTCATCTATTTTACATCTGGTAATATACAGGTTTCAATGCTATTCTCCCAAATCATCCTACCCTCACCTTCTCCCATATAGTCCAAAAGTCTGCTCTTTATATCTGTGTCTCTTTTGCTGTCTTGCATATAGCATCATTATTACTTTCTTTCTAAATTCTATATATATGTATTAATATACTGTATTGGTGTTTCTCTTTCTGACTTACTTCACTCTGTATCATAGGCTCCAGTTTCATCCACCTCATTAGAACTGACTCAAATGTGTTATTTTTTATTGCTGAGTAATACTCTATTGTTTAGAAGGAAAGTTACGACCAACCTAGATAGCATATTCAAAAGCAGAGACAGTACTTTGCCAACAAAGGTCCATCTAGTCAAAGCTATGGTTTTTCCAGTGGTCATGTATGGATGTGAGAATTGGACTGAAGAAAGCTGAGCACCGAAGAATTGATGCTTTTGAACTGTGGTGTTGGAGAAGACTCTTGAGAGTCCCTTGGATTGCAAGGAGATCCAACCAGTCCATTCTAAAGGAGATCAGTCCTGGGTGTTCTTTGGAAGGAATGATGCTAAAGCTGAAACTCCAGTACTTTGGCCACCTCATGCGAAGAGTTGACTCACTGGAAAAGACTCTGATGCTGGGAGGGATTGGGGGCAGGAGGAGAAGGGGACAACAGAGGATGAGATGGCTGGATGGCATCACTGACTCGATGGACGTGAGTTTGAGTGAACTCCAGGAGATGGTGATGGACAGGGAGGCCTGGCGTGCTGTGCTTCATGGGGTTGCACTGAACTGAATACTCCATTGTGTATATGTACCCCAGCTTTCTTATCCATTCATCTGCCGATGGACATCTAGGTTGCTTCCATGACCTGGCTATTGTAAACAGTGCTGCGATGAACATTGGGGTACACGTGTCTCTTTAAATTCTGGTCTCCTCCATGTGTAAGCCCAGAAGTGGGTTTTCTGGGTCCTATGGCAGTTCTATTTCCAGTTTTTTAAGGAATCTCCACACTGTTCTCCATAGTGGCTGTACTAGTTTGCATTCCCACCAACAGCGTAAGAGGGTTTCCTTTTCTCCACACCCTCTCCAGCATTCACTGTTTGCACACTTTTTGATAGCAGCCCTGGGTCAGAAAAATCCCCTGGAGAAGGAAATGGCAATCCACTCCAGTATTCTTGCCTGGAGAACCCCATGGACAGAGGAGCCTGGCAGGCTACAGTCTATGGGGTCACAAAGAGTCGGAGCAACTGAGCAAATTCACTTTCACTTTCATTCTGATTGGTATGAGATGGTACCTCACTGTGGTTTTGATTTGCATTTCTCTGATAATGAGTGATGTTGAGCATCTTTCCATGTGTTTATTAGCCATCTGTATGTCTTCTTAGGAGAAATGTCTGTTTAATTCTTTGGCCCACTTTTTGATTGGGTCATTTATTTTTCTGGTATTGAACTGCATGAACTGCTTGTATATTCTGGAGATTAATTATTTGTCAGTTGTTTCATTTGCTATTATTTTCTTCCATTCTGAAGGTTGCCTTTTCACCTTGCTTATAGTTTTCTTCATTGTGCAAAGCTTTTAAGTTTAATTAGGTCTCATTTGTGTATTTTTGTTTTCATTCCTATTACTCTGGGAGGTGGATCATAGAGGATCTTGCTGTGATTCATATCACAGAGTGTTCTGCCTATGCTTTCCTCTAAGAGGTCTATAGTTTCTGGTCTTATATTTAGATCTTTAATCGATTTTGAGTTTATTTTTGTGTATGGTGTTAGAAAGTGTTCCCCACTTGTTAAAGAGCTTGTCTTTCTTCCATTGTATATTTTTGCCTCCTTTGTCAAAGACAAGGTGTCCATAGCTATATGGATTTATCTCTGTGCTTTCTATTTTCTTCCATTAATCTACATTTCTGTCTTTGAGCCAGTACCACACTGTCTTGATGACTATAGCTTTGTAGTATAGTCTGAAGTCAGGAAGGTTGATTCCTTCAGTTCCATTCTTTTTTCTCAAGAGTGCTTTGGCTATTCAAGGCTTTTTTGTTTTTCCAAACAAATTGTGAAATTATTTATTCTAGTTCTGTGAAAAATACTGTTGGTAGCTTGATAGTGATTGTGTTGAATCCATAGATTGCTTTGGGTAGTATCAGTGAATATAGTAAAGTTGCAGGATATAAAATTAATACACAGAAATCCCTTGCATTCCTATACACTAACATGAAAAAGAGAAAGAGATGTTTGGGAAACAATCCCATTCATAACTGCATCGAAAAGAATAAAATACTTAGGAATAAATTTACCTAAAGAAACAAAAGATCTATATATAGAAAACTATAAAACACTGTTGAAAGAAATCAAAGATGACACAAATAGATAGAGAAATATACCATGTTCGTGGATTGGAAGAATCAATATAGTGAAAATGAGTATATTCCAGTATTCTTGCCTGGAGAATTCTACGGATAGAGGAGCCTGGCAGGCTACAGTCCATTGTGTCAAGAGTTGGACATGACTGAAGCGACTTAGCACACAAACACAGAGTGAATGAATGTGTATGCTGCTGCTGCTGCTGCTGCTGAGTCGCTTCGGTCGTGTCCGACCCTGTGTGACCCCATAGACGGCAGCCCACCAGGCTCCCTGAGATTCTCCAGGCAAGAACACTATTTCAAAATAGAGAAAAATAGTTTATTTTGGATACAGAGACATTCCTTTGTTACTAAAGTCCAGAACCTTGCATAGAAAGAATGCAGAATCCCTTTAACAGAGAAGGTCCACAGGAAAAACAGGAAGAGATGTGGGTCTGTGATGTCGACTATCTCTCGAATATTTTACATCTTTCAATAAAGGCAGCTAAAGCAAACATACTCCAAAAAGTGTGTTAAAAATATAGATCAGACATTTGTTGTACTATTGTCCATATAATTTAAAATATGTTAATATTAAAAATTAAGTGAAATGAAATGAAGTCATAAATAAGATAATCAAAATGTAAGAATAATTTATCCCATATCCTTTAGAATTAATGTCTTCTTATGAGGACAGAAATGGTTTCACATACACTGCTCACCAAAAAAAAATTAAAAAGAGAAAGAAGGAAGGAGCATTAAAAGAAAGAGGAGAAAGGAAGACAATATTTAGTTTTACAAGATGTGCTTTTTAATCCAAATGAAAAGATGACAATCTACCAAGTAGGAAAGGAAAATTTTCATACATTAATACGTTAAGAAACTAGAACTTCGCTGTAAATGTTCTTGCCTTTGGCTTTCTCAGCTCTTGATGCCTTGAACATTTAAGACACTCCAATCTTCTTAATCATCTAATTTAATCTTTGCAACAAGCCTATGGGTAGTAAAAATGATCCAAAGGACTAAGTTGCTCCTAGTTAAACAGCTGAACACAAAAGCCCAGGTCTTCTGACTCCTGACACACCTCCTGTGCCCTTAGATTACCAGTGCATAGAAAACAGTCAAGCTCCAGGAACTCAAAGCCACCAACTCCATCCGATAAGTGGAGGTCTGTCGTTTTGTGACCCAATGACTCATTTTTAAAATGATAATTCCAAATAGAACACACATCAGTCTCATTTGTTATTCTGAGCAGTTCAGGAACCCATACCCATTTTCTCCACACGGCCGCACTAAACGTTGAAAAGGTAGCTCTCACAAACCCCTGAAACCTGTTCTTTGATTCATCTGAAAGAAAAAAAAAATCTACACTTGAGAAGCTTTCAAGTATTCCCACAGAACCCACAGTGATCCTTGACCAGCACCCTGCCAACACCCCCACCACATGCATAAGAAATCGCCTTTCCGAGTAGGACCTGTCAGCTTCTGCATTCCACTTCTGTGTCGATCCATATACGATGCTTCTGACACTGGCTGGGATCCAGGCCTGGAGAACCGCCTGGCGAGAAGAGCTCCTGAGCAGGCACACGGCTATATACAGCGCATCTGTCATGCCAATGGATGCAAAATGAATTGCTGTTGAGGACCATTTCTTCAATCAAAAAAAAAAAGTAAAAGCCTATTTTTAAGGTACAGGGAAGAAAACTGTAAACTCAAAGAAGAGACTGGTGGGAAGGAGTCATGTGTGGGATCATCAGTTCAAACTGTGAGAAGAGTCTTCTCCTTTTCTGCACATCAAACCTCAAAAGGAGGACAAGTCAGAGTCAGTGACCTGAGTCCCCATAAAGTGAATCAGCAGCTCTATAATTCTCGTTAATCCAGTAGTCTCCCACTGGAAATGGAAGGTGACTTCATTGCCTTAAAACTTAAAACTTAAGAAGCCTTAGCTTCTGTTTCTGTTCATGTCAGGGGAAGGGAATTTTAGGAAAAGCTGAAGACAGTATAATTAGGAACTGAAATATGATTTGCTAAAAAGGCAGCCTGATATTGCCTTTCAGTTTTGTGACCCACAGAAAGGAAACTCTACCTCTAACTCTTTCCTTTTATATAAAAACTGTTCTTTACTGTGTCTCACAGGAGAACCCAATTATCCCTAATTTCTGGCCACTTAAAACTGTTCAGGAGAAACACATGTTATTTCTAAAATAACATACAAATATATAGGACACAAGGAAAAGAAGCTGATTCATTTAAAAAATATATATTAGGAGTTGACAAATTTTCAGTTTTCATTTTTCCTTTGAATAATTATAACTCATAGTTATTTGTTTTGCAGAAATCATTAATCCCACGATCAACTTTAGGCCAAGCCCCCAAAATAACATTTATATTCTCAAGAATATAAATTCCTCTAAAAAATACAACAGTGAATGTAACAAAAAAGCTGCAGACTCACAGACATAGAGAACAAACCAGGGGTTTCCAGTGGGAAGAGGGAAGGAGGGGTGATGGGGAAGATGAGGTAGGGGAGTTAGAGGTACAAATGATTAGGCATAAAATAAGCTACAAGGATATATTTACAACACAGGAAATACAGCCAATACTTTATAATAACTATAAATGGAGTACACCTTTAAAAATTGTGAATCACTATACTGAATATCTGTTGCATATATATTATAGAGCAACTATACTTCAATAAAAATAAAAATTTTTTAAATTATAAAGAACATAAATTTCCTCTTTGATTATTATTTCTCTATATGTATATATTGTTGCTGTTGTTAATCACTAAGTCATGTCTGACTCTTTCATAAGCCCTATGGACTGTAGCCCTCCAGGCTCCTCTGTCCATGGGATTTCCCAGGCAAGAATACTGGAGTGAGTTGCCATTTCCTTCTCCAGAGGAATCTTCCTGACCCACGGATCAAACCTGCGTCTCCTGCATTGGCAGGTGGGTTCACCGAGGAAACCCTATATGTATATATTACCAAAGATTTATTTGATATTCAGCAAAATGCAATACTTTTCATTTAAAAATTATAATATTTCCAAGCCTAAGGCTCACTGCATTTTTAAAATTTATATCTCACGTAAAGCTCATTCACTGCATCTTCACCAAATGAAAAAGTGAAGCTGTGTCTGGAAATTCTGCAAGTATTGCAATCGCCATGAATCTCAGAACTCAGCTATCACTCCTAGATAGTTCATCACTCGAAGCTGTGAGGCTCTCTTGCAGATAAGATAACAGGCAGTTCATCCTGATGTCCTAAAAGTCCTGCGGTGGGCAAGAAAACTGAACTTCAGCTGTGACCCTTCAATCCTTAAAGGTCACCAGGAGTTTGGAGTCTGTACTTGCTGTGTGACAGGGTCCTTGGCATCAGTACCATAGCAAGAGAGAACTGCAGAGAGCAGATTGTGTTTTGTGGATCAGGACCAATCTTGCAACAAGATGGCTTTGAAGGACAGAACAGTTCTAGACAGGTGGGCGTATCCAGAGGACAAAGGGGATGCAGCCAACAGCATGATTTGCACAGGAAAGAGAGCTCAGACCCAGCACAGAGAGGGGCGGACGTGGGGGCACAACGTTTGCAACAGGGGTTGCCATGGTGAATGAGAATAAATCTGAGGAATGCTAAGGATTACATTAGATGGATGGGGTGGAACTGGATTGTGGAGCATAAAAATGTGTTGCTGTTGTTGCTTAGTTGCTCAGTCGTATCTGACTCTTCTGCGACCCCATGGATTATAGCCCCCCAGTCTCCTCTGTCCATGGGATTTCCCAGGCAAGAATACTGGAATAGGTTGCTATTTCCTACTCCAGGGGATCTTCCCAACCCAGGGATCAAACCCTTGTCTCCTGAGTTGGCAAGTGGGTTCTTCACGCTGAGCCACCAGGGAAGCCCATAAAAACGTGGAGAAACAATTAATTACTGGATAAGACAGAACCAAAAATGGGGAGCAATAGAAGATTCCAGAGGAAGAATGTGACATAAGCAATGCTGGAAAACAGTAGCCCAGCAAAACTGGTATAAGAGTAAATGTTTTATGTTCTCCCCAAATTTGCATGTCAAACCTAATCCCCTATGTGATGCTACTGGGGAGGCCATGGTGGGAAGATGATTAGGTCATAAGAATGGAGCTCTCCTCCTTCAGCTCCCTTCTGTTCTGTGAGAAAACACTGTCTGTGAAGCTGGTGGGGGGTGGGGGGGGTGGGGGAGTGGGTGCTTGCTAGACACCACATACACCTGCACCTTGACCTTGGACTTTCAGCCTCCAGAAATGGGGAAAATGAACAGTTATTGATTATAAGACAGCAGTCTATAGTATTTTTGTTACAGAAGTTTGAACTAGGTCAAGAATTTCCTAGAACACACTGGAAATGGAAGAACTTGGAGGAGGCTACTAAAACCAAGCTTTTAAAGCAATGGTGAAACTTTCACCATTGCAGCACAGCTTAAATAGTGAAAATAAGTATGGAGAGAAAAGGATACATTCAAGAGGAATTTTGAAAGAACATTTCCAACTAATATCTTAATGAAATAAATATGAGATAGAAAATACTATCAACCATTTAAATTTGGGGGAAATTGCAAAGAACAGTTTTGAGTTCATACTACCATTAATAGGAGAAAGTACTATATTTTTTTCTGTCAAGTTTTTACAGTAAAATTTTCTTTTACTGGCCAGATGTGAGAACAAGACAGTTCTTAAAATTCTTAATATGTCCACCATTTTAACATTCTGGGCATTATAATATTGCATCAGAAATTTTCCAAGTTACATGTTACCTAGAAAAACAAGCTTATTTTTCTTTAATTTATCCACTGACAATGAGACTATTATGTTTCGATCTTCACTTCTGCTTCATTTTCAAGAGGTTGCACCTGAACATTCAGGACTATTCAATCAACAAAGGCTGTTGGGTGGGAAAGTTAATGTCATCTCATGACACATTCGAGAATTGTACTTTCTCCCTTAAAATATGAGTAAACAGCCTACAAGGACATCTAGCACTGATTTTACATTCAAATTATAAACCTGCTATAATGTGGATATTATAAAATAATGCATCCTACTCTTCAACTAATTCTTTTTCTTCTTTTCACACCATTCTTCCAACTCACATAGCGACAATAACCTTCGTATGACAACTTAGTACAGAATCTTCAATTCCAAGGTCAATGAAAATGATTGAATAAAATATCTCTGGCTGTAAAACTGCTCTAAAATAATCTTACATTTACACTTGGCCATACACTCACTTGAGGACTGGAATATCAGGGTATTCCACTACTAAAACACTTAATATCTGATCTAGCTCTCCATGGTTGATTATTAAGAAACATTTATTTTGTAATTCTGAGGTTCAAACCATGTGGTAACAAATGGATTTGATTCCATCCTTGATCTTGTCATGGAACACAGAGGTGATATAAAAATAATGGAAGAATTATGGATTTATCTTCCAGTTTTCTTGAGATATAATTGACATATAACACATGTGCATTTAAGAGATACAAAGTGATGAATTGATACTTGTCTATATTTTGAAGTGATTATCACATCAGTGTGAGTCAGCACCTCCATCTCCTCACATAATTACCATTTCTTTTTTGTGGTGGGAACACTTAAGATCTACCCTCTTAGCAACTTTCAAGTGTATAATACAGTGTTGTTAACTGTAGTCGCCATGCTGCCCGTTAGATCTCTAAAACTTATGCAATCTCATACCTGGAAGCTTATACTCTTGGACCAAGCATCTCTCCATGGCCCCTGCTCAGCCCATGGCAGCCACTATTCTGCTCCCTGTTTCTATCACTTTGACTCTTCAGCGTCTGTGTGTAAGTGATGCCACGTGGTATTTGCCTTTCTCTGTCTGAACCACTTCAGTGAGCATAACGCCCTCAAGGTCTATACGTACAGGGACAAACGGCAGGATGTCCTTCTTTCTTGTGATTGCACAGTATGCCGCTGTGTGTGTAGACCACATGTTCCTCATCTGTCCATCCACAGTCAGGCTCTCAGGTGGTCAGATGCTGCTGCTGCTGTGAATTCGCTTCCGTCGTGTCTGACTCTGTGTGACCCCATAGACGGCAGCCCACCAGGCTCCTGCACCCATGGGATTCACCAGGCAAGAACACCAGAGTGGGTTGCCATTTCCTTCTCCAATGCATGAACGTGAAAAGTGAAAGTGAAGTTGCTCAGTCATGTCCGACTTAGCGACCCCATGGACTGCAGCCTACCAGGCTCCTTCCATGGGATTTTCCAGGCAAGAGTACTGGAGTGGGGTGCCATTGCCTTCAGCAGTCTTCACTATTGAGAATAATGCTGCTGTGAACATCGGAGTGTAGATGACAGTGACTCCATTTCCTTTGAATGCATACCTAGAAGTGGAATTGGATCATATGATAGTTCTATTTTTAGCTTCTGGAGCGCTCTCCGTACTCTTTTTCCATGGCAGCTGCATCAATTTACATTCCCACCAACAGTGCCCAACAGTTTCCTTTTCTCTGTTTCCTTGCCAACACTTGTGATTTGTGGTCTTTTTGATGACAGCCATTCCGACAGGTGTGAGGCCATGTCTCACGGTTTTGACTTGCACTTCCCTAATGCTGAGTGACACTGAGCATCTTACCATGTACCTGAAGGCCATCTGTGTGTCTTAGAACAACTAAGGCTATTTCTGCCCCACGCAGTTCGCGCTCTCTTTCGGCAGAATTCTGTGCTCTCCCAGGATTCTGCCATTTGTTCCCTCAAGGGTGGAGGTGAAGCTGAAGTCTGTGGCCTCTCCCTGGCCTGCTGGCTTTCTGTACATACTCAGCAGTCACCTGTCAGAGCTCATGGTTTCTGTCACTATCAAGAGCACACACAGAGAGCTGGCCACAGGATCAGGAGTGGGCCAGGTCCATGTAGTGTTGGGGGTGTACGTGGACCAGTTGGGGAAAATCCATGGGCAAGGCATCCCAGAGGCATCTCAGGGCTTCCTGTTGGAGTTTGAAACAGAATAACAGTATCCAAGTCCCTTTAACATCCTCTGAGAGTCCCATCTGCTGCTCTCTCAGACTCTTCCCTCCCACCCCTGAGTCAGGGCTCTGCACGGGGTGAGAGAAACAGGGCATCTCAATCAGCACCCCGCCCACCTGCGCAAGCTGGCCATCCACTCCCATGCTCTCCCTTTCCCTTGAGGGAGAAACCACAGGTGAGAAGCTACGACTCTCTGAGCAGTGATGCTGGGGTTAGAAGTGATGTGGGTAAAGTCAAACTGTCCCTCTGACTGTCTTCATATGTCCAAACTCAGATATTTGGGTTTTAGTGGAGTGGTGGAGCCTCTGCATCAGAAACCTGGACTTTCACAAAGGTTTGTGCAATCTAGGTACCTATTTGAACATGCCCAATGTTCCTGCCTCCATCATTCAACCCAGCTCCTTTCTCCCAGAATGTCATCAGGAGGTTTGCCTGCATAAACCCACCATTGCTCAAAGCCCTGTGCAGATTCGTCCTCCTCTATAAACTCTGCTCTTAAGATAATCCCTTTTCCAAAGGGATTTTTGTCCTTGTCTTCATGATGAACCTTGCATTTTGAGTTGCACTCCTGGTGGTACAAGTGGTAAAGAACTTGCCTGCCAATGCAGGAGACATAAGAGATGCATGTTCCAACTCTGGGTTGGGAAGATCCCCTGGAGGAAGGCATGGCAACCCATTTCAGTATTCTTTCCTGGAGAGCCCCATCAACAGAGGAGCCTGGTGGTCTACAGCCCATGGGGTCACAAAGAGTCACATGTGACTGAAGCAGTTTAGCACACACACATGCATAGTTACTTGCACATATGTCTGTAAAACATTAAGAGCTTGAAAACATACCACACACCATGCCTAACCCTCAGCATGCACTCAGGTAACATTTGTAGAATTTAATTTTTTCCAGTGGTTGAACTTCAAACTTTTATTTTGGATAGCCTCGGGCATTTGTTGACCAACTGCGCTTCTCTAGTAAATGAAGAAGGCAATGGCAACCCACTCCAGTACTCTTGCCTGGCAAATCCCATGGATGGAGGAGCCTGGTGGGCTGCAGTCCATGGGGTTGCTAGGAGTCGGAGATGACTGAGCGACTTCACTTTCACTTTTCACTTTCATGCATTGGAGAAGGAAATGGCAACCCACTCCAGTGTTCTTGCCTGGAGAATCCCAGGGACGGGGGAGCCTGGTGGGCTGCCGTCTATGGGGTCACACAGAGTCGGACACGACTGAAGTGACTTAGCAGCAGCAGCAGCAGTAAATGAAAATAGAGCCATGGGGGCAGAGCGCATCTACAGCCACTCTCTGTATCCACAAGGTCTGCATCTATGGATTCAGCCAACCAGGGATTGAAGATACTCCAAAACAACAACAAAAAAAAAAAAATGCTAGAAATTTCCAAAAAGCAAAACTTGAATTTGATGTGCACCAGCAATTATTTATGTAGCATTTACAACCATCTGCATAGAATTTACATTGCATTAGATAGTGTAAGTAATCTAGAGATGATTTAAAGTCTACTGGAGGATGTGAATAGGTTACATGCAAACACCACATACACCACTGTATATAAGGGACTTGAGCTTTCAGGGATTTTGGTATTCACAGGGGTCCTGGAACCAATCCCCTGTGGATACCAAGACCAACTGCATTGTCTTGTTGGCAGGCTACATATCCAGCCCATCTGTGCCCAATGCCATGGGCAGCTTGAGGAACATCTGTTAGCCACATACATTAATGAGACTCTATACTCATCTATCCATCAAATCAGCAAGGCAATGAAACTAATTTACACTACATTCTCTGTCCAAAGGCCCACTCACATGAAACCCAAAGATATATTATGCCCTCAGTTAATTCCTTTCAGTTATTTTGAAACTTTCAAGCAACCCACTCAAATTGTCTCATAAAACTAAGCAATCCAAGCTTCATCTGGAGAACACTCATTCAATCTTATCAGTGAACAGTCTTCCAAATCTAAATACTTTGGCTGTCATCTGTTCCTCCTCTTCTAGGAACCTGTCATCTCTGCCTCTGGGAAGAGTAATTTAGTCCAAGAATCTGAGATTATTTTACCCTACAGTTCTCAGGAGGATGATTTCATCTCAATTATACTTTAGAAGACTTTAATTTTTTATCTTCATCTATATTTTGAACTACCACTTAGGTCATCTTCATTGATATGTTTACTTGGTTTTTTTTTTTAGTACCACTCTCGAGAGAAGAATGCTGCTGGAGAAAACAATTTTATAATATAGTTTGATTAACTAACAAATAATTTCTCACCACTAGCAGTATTCTCATTATAGATGGAATAATACTGCAGCAAGCGGCATAGTGCGTCTATCAATATATGAAATGGACATCTAAACACTGGTCTATTATCTGAGACTGGAGATCATTCGATGAGTTCATACATATATGTATCACTTCAGAATGAGGAATTAGTAGGTAGATTCTTCTTGTATTACATAATCTCATAAAGCAACTCAAGCAGAAATATGAGTAGTGATTTCATGAACTTTAATCAGTTTTTAACGTCATTCATTGTTATATAACTGTTCTGCTGTCTATTTTGCAGATATATGTAATTTGATGAAGATATAGTACAGTAAGCAAAATTTAGCTGGAGTGTAATAGAGTATAAAATAACCCAAATTCAGGATAGAAGTTTAGCTTCAGTTTAATGAACGAACCATGTATAAAGGCCATCCAAAGTCATTTAATATTTAAGCATCAATTAATTGAATGACTGGAAATTATAAATATTTAGAAAGGTCTAGAGGTTGATTCATGCTGAAGAATTAGAAAGTCGAGACTAATATATGCTAGCTTATTAAGCTCTGAGAAATTGACCATTTCCACAAATTCAAAACAAATTCACTGAGATAGTATCAAAGTCAAAACTAAATATGATAGTCTACCAAAAGTGAAATTTAAATAATTTTTAATACAACTACATTCAGTTATTCCATTGGGATATGATGGTAGGATATAATTTTTCCCCACGTGGTCAGTGATGAGTCACTTATAAGAAAGAAATGTGAACTGCAGGTATGGCTACCGATGTACATTTTTCCAATGTGGCTTCACTTGGTTCGCTTGTTAATAAAAGCATTATGTTATCATCCGTGAACACTCATCATCCCAAATGTTCTCAATGGGGCCTTTAAAATCTTCTAGGAGCAAATATGAAATCATTATTAAAAGGCAATATCATACTTATTTTTGTAAGACCTAAAAATACATCCCCAATAAAACAGCAATCAGGCTGGGTACACTGAAACTATGTAATACGTACACAACTCAATCCACAAGTCAAGAATACTTGTAAGAAACTGACACTTAGCCAACTTTAAATTGTATCTTGTGTAACATACAAGTTCCATAAGGACTATTTCCATATTGTTTATTGCTAATATATATGTTCTGTACCTGTCCACCTAGAGATCTCCAAGTGGCTCCTGGGGGCCCCTTCTACCCCCATCAGCATTAATAAAACCCCTCAAAAAATCTACCTACATTTTTGAAAATTGTTATCACTTCTTTTATTGTCAACCATAGAGTTATAAAAATATAATGATTCTGTCTTATTGGAATAGAAGTTGATTTTATAGCCTTTCTAGAAGTTTTATGTCAGACAGTAGTGGGGAATCATGGTAGAATTTAAAGTTCTAAAAGATTTGCTATGACAATCCAGCTCTTTCATTGTGTACTATACTTCATCTTAAGTAAGAAACACAAGTTCCTTGAGGGTATTTATTCCTGTATGTCCTACTTCTTTTTTTTTTTTTCAGTTTTTAGCATTTTCCATATTTTTCTTTCCTACCTTTGCAAGAAATCAAAATTGCTTTTGGACACTAAAACTCATATTGCAATTTTAGGCTATGAGAAAGGTGGGCGTCATCATGCATGTAGAGGGTACATCTCTAAAATCAGTGTCGACAAAACCCCAAAAGCATATTTGTCCTATGCCTTCGTAAGAATCATCAGAGCAATCCCCTGGAGTAATTTAATTCTAATGGTCATATTTCCAGCTTCCTGTGGATTGTACAGTCTTTCACAGAGCTAAAATACTGTGTACAGGAATATGGAACCAGCAAGTGAGCATGATGTCAGAAAAATAATATAACATTTTTAAAGCTGAAATGTACTCAGGGGAACATTTAGTAATAGAACAAATGCCCTCTTTTGCCCAGAAAAAAAAAAATCTGACTATAACAAAGGTAAGGAAATTTCTTTAGCTTTTCTGAATCTGAACTTTCTCACCTGAAAAATAGATTAGAGATAGAAAATGAGCTCGGCATTAATAGCAGAGCTGAAAATGAAGCCCAAATTCTATCATATGAACTTGCAACAGTTTCAAGATTTCAGATACTAAACCGGTTGCATAGGATCCTAGCTGTGATCCTTTCCTGTAGCAGCTGTCACAAGCTCCCACAAATGAAGTGACACAGAACAACAGAAATGTATTCTCTCAGAGTTCTGGAGGTCAGAAGTCCTAAATCAGGGCCACTGAGCCACAGGCAAGGTGTCAGAAGAGCTGAACTCTGCAGGGGCTCGAGGGCAGAATTCATCTCTTGCTCTGCAGCCGCCTGCCCCGCCCCAGTTTCCCCTGCTGCCTAGTGCAGCCACACCCTTCCAGGGCCCAGGGTCATGGTGCCTTATTCTCTCTTCCACCCTCGCATCACCTTCCCCTCTGTACCTTTAAATCTCTGCTTCTCTCTTATGGGATCTCGTAATTGCATTCAGGGACCATCTGGTTAATCTCCAGACCAGATCTGGTTAATCTCTCTGGTTAATCAAGGACCATCTAGCCTAGTCTCATCTCAAAGTTACTAATTTAATCACACCTGAAGAAATGCTTTTTCCAAATAATATAATACTTACAGCTTGAAGGAATTAGGATTTGATATCTTTTTTTTTTTTTTTTGCAAGGGGTAGGGGGGTGGGTTGCTGGAAGGGGTATTATTCTGCTGCCATGCTAATTAAGTAAATCAGATATTTAGCCATCTGTCAAAACAGTCAGTTCAGTTCAGCCACTCAGTTGTATTGACTCTTTACGACCCCATCAACCTCAGCACGCCAGTCTTCCTGTCCATCACCAAATCCCGTAGTTTACCCAAACTCTTTTCCATCAAGTCGGTGACGCCATCCAACCATCTCATCCTCCTGCCTTCACTCTTTCCCAGCATCAGGGTCTTTTCAAATGAGTCAGCTCTTCGCATCAGTCCTTCCAGTGAACACCCAGGACTGATCTCCTTTAGAATGGACTGGTTGGATCTCCTTGCAGTAAAACAAGTCAAAACGAGTCAACTGGATATTGACTTGTCAACTTTTTACCCTGGCATCATAGAACAAGTCTAAAATAACACAAAATGTATGAGACAAACATAGCAAATAGCTTTGTCTTTGCCTGCCTGACATCTACTCACCTTTTATTGTGTGATGCCAAAAGGTAGTTACCCGAAAGCAGAGTCTCAGCCTGACTTGTCCTACACAGCAAAACTGATATAGTCTCTACAGCCTTCATGGGGCTGCTATCCTAGCAGTGAGGGACTCTGCATCTATCGAAGAGCCTTCTCAAGGCATATAAATAACATAATATAGTCCCAGTCCTCTGCTTTGAAGGTTGTGCTCTTGTGCTATAAGTAAGTTTAAAAAGTAAAAGCAAATCCACACTTGTTGATTTCTCCTATAATTGCACTTTCCAAAAGTCTAAATATGTGTGATACCCCCACTCTCATCAGCATGGTGAACTTGGCAGTGTATTTTTGTCTAAATATCTCAGACAGAAAATCAATAAGGTTGCTTTAAGGGTTATCAATTTTATGATGCTTCCCAATCCTGGAAAAAAAAAAAGTATTCCAAAGTGCTTTTACATGAGATTAAAAGATGAAGGAATATTCTTTTATCAGTAGCTACATGAAATATTGAAGGTTATTACTCTATCAGTTCTAAAAGAACATAGGTTTGATTCCTTGGACATTTATTCCATCTGTGTCTCTTCTACTTTAAGAAGTTATTTGTTTGCAAATGGTTTGATACCTGCTAGAAAATTTATATCCAATGAACTTCAGCCCAAATTAAATAATATCAGAGCCTCTATTTCTCCATCACCATTTGCCAAGTAAAGTTGTAAATAGCAAGTCATAAAAACACAGTGTCTTTCCAACAGCATGTATTCAACCAACAATTGTTAGTAATTGTTAATAAGTTACTTAGAATACAGATAAAAATCAGAAGCACAAGGTAAGTTCAGCCTCCTAAAGCTGGTGGAAATCACCTCACATCAGACTAGACCAGGTATCTTCAGAAATCACAGAAGGCGCTGTGACTCCAAGGTCAAAAGCAGAAAGGACGGTCTCGCTCGCACGCTTGGTGTTGAACATGAATGCTTAGTACCTGTTGAATCACAGTGTCCTTTTTAGGTTTTTTTAATTTTTTTGAGGAAACACAACACTCATTATTAGGCCATAGTTAACATGGAGTCTAGAAAAAGAATCAACCATGAGAAGAATAACTCCTCAGTTTGTTTCCCACCCTGTTAAAGGGAAGAGGGACCCACTGATCTGTCTAATTACCGTGAACCCTGCAGCTCCAGTGGCCACGGTGGGCCCTTCCTGGAGACACATACTCTAAACTGTGCAGTCCTGTTTTCTGGTACTTTCTCAAGATCCATGCGGGGTCCTAGTGTTCCTCTATGCTGACTGATGCCTAACAAGGACATGCATTGAGTGGGCTGACCTATGCCTTCTGACAACCTTCTCCCCTATGAGGCTGGGTGAGTCCATAAATCACCAAAGGCTGACAGACAAACTCCTCAGGCTCAGGGACCTACAACACTGAGAATCAGACCTTAGGGTACGATGACCCCCACAATGCCCCACCATCTGTGTGTGATTCCACCAGCTCAGCTAGTCCCCAGGTCTCTGTTCCTGTCTAGATATTGATGCTCCCATTCATTCATTCACTCAAGAGTGTGTATTGTACCTACTGTGTGCCAGGCGCTGAGGTGGAAGTTACAGGACCTAAAGTGATTCAAGTAATCCCTGCCCTCCTGGAGCTTACGGTCTAGTGAGGAAAGCAACCCTTTCAAAAGCATATTAACTTTATTTATAAGTGCTTCAGGGTTAAAGAGTAGGGTTCTCACCATCTCTAGACCTGCAGAGCCATAAAACTGTCACCTGAGGAAGTTACCTGGAAGCTGAAACCTAGAAGATGTACAAGAATTAGCCAGGAATGTAAGTACAGGCATTTACCAGGTGGAGGAAAGAATGTAAACACACACTCCGCTGTGCAAAAAAAAAAAAAAAAAAAACCAACAGTGGCTCTTAGGGAGAAAAAGTAAATCTAAAACTTAGCAAAAGACAAGAATGATCATCCTGAGTAAGCCAGAAAGTGAAAGTGAAAGTGAAGTCGCTCAGTCGTGTCCGACTCTTTGCGACCCTGTGGACTATAGCCTACGAGGCTCCTCTGTCCATGGGATTCTCCAGGCAATAGTGCTGGAGTAGATTGCCATTCCCTTCTCCAGGGGATCTTCCCAACCCAGGGATTGAACCCGGGTCTCCTGCATTGTAGACAGATGCTTTACTGTCTGAGCCACCAGGGAAGTCCAGAGATGTAGGTATAGACCAGCTAAGAGGTCACATTAAGAGTTCTCTCCTCCCATTCAGAAGGCTGTCTTTTCACCTTACTTATAGTTTCCTTTGTTGTGCAGAAGCTTTGAATTTTAATTAGATCCCATTTGGTTTTTTTTTGCTTTTATTTCCAGTATTCTGGGAGGTGGATCATAGAGGATCCTGCTGTGATTTATGTCGGAGAGTGTTTTGCCTACGTTCTCTTCAAGGAGTTTTATAGTTTCTGGTCTTACATTTAGATCTTTAATCCATTTTGAGTTTATTTTTGTGTGTGGTGTTAGAAAGTGATCTAGTTTCATTCTTTTACAAGTGGTTGACCAGTTTTCCCAGCACCACTTGTTAAAGAGATTGTCTTTACTCCATTGTATATTCTTGCCTCCTTTGTCGAAGATAAGGTGTCCATAGGTGTGTGGATTTATCTCTGGGCTTTCTATTTTGTTCCATTGATCTATATTTCTGTCTTTGTGCCAGTGCCATACTGTCTTGATGACTGTGGCTTTGTAGTAGAGCCTGAAGTCAGGCAAGTTGATTCCTCCAGTTTCATTCTTCTTTCTCAAGATTGCTTTGGCTATTCGAGGTTTTTTGTATTTCCATACAAATCTTGAAATTATTTGTTCTAGTTCTGTGAAAAATACCGCTGGTAGCTTGATAGGGATTGCATTGAATCTGTAGATTGCTTTGGGTAGTATACTCATTTTCACTATATTGATTCTTCCAATCCATGAACATGGAATCAGTTCTAATGAGATGGATGAAACTCGAGCCAATTATACAGAGTGAAGTAAGCCAGAAAGAAAAACACCAATACAGTATACTGACACATATATACAGAATTTAGAAAGATGGTAATGATGACTCTGTATGCGAGACAGCAAAAGAGACACAGATGTATAGAACGGACTTCTGGACTCTGAGGGAGAGGGAGAGGGTGGGATGATTTGGGAGAATAGCATGGAAACATGTATACTATCATGTAAGAAATGAAGTACCAGTCTATGTTCGATACAAGATACAGGATGCTGGGGCTGGTGCATGGGGATGATCCAGAGAAATGATATGGGGTGGGAAATGAGGAGGGGGATTCAGGATTGGGAGCTTGTATACACCCGTGGTGGATTCATGTCAATGTATGGCAAAACAAATACAGTATTGTAAAGTAAAATAAAGTAAAAATTAAAAAAAAAAGAGTTCTCTCCTGCATTCTAGATTTAATGATACACTTTGAGGGGATTTAATCCTTGTTGGTTATGTCAAGACAGGCTTCCCAGGTGGCTCAGTGGGTAAAGAATTTGCCTGTGACACAGGAGACATGGGTTTGATTCTTGGGTCAGGAAGATCCCCTGGAGAAGAAAATGGCAACTCTCTGCAGTATTCTTGCCTGGAGAATCCCATGGACAGAGGAGCCTGGAGGGCTAGTCCACAGGGTGGCAAAGAGGCAGACACAAGTGAAGCAACTAAGCACACATGCACAAGCCATGTCGAGACAGCATTTGATGGGATCTGCCATCACCAAATCCTCGCCAGCCCACCTGCCCTGGCACCCTATTCCTACCAGATAAACAAAAACATGGATGAAAAAAGGCAACCTTCCTCTCTTGCCCTCAATAAGCAGAAGGGTTCACCACGGCAACACAGGGGGCTGAGTTGTATTTACTGAACAGAATGTAAGGTTTTAACCTGAATTAGGGAGTGGGAGAATTGGCCACCTGTCTCCAAACTGACCACAGACCTCACCACTCCCTACTGCCTTGTGCATCACTGACCACGGCCTCTTACTTTACCCACCTGGCCGCTGCAGCATTTTGCGTTGACAACCCATCCTCAAGTTACTAGGCTGTATGAAGCATTAGTCTAAACTCACTGGCAGGAACCAGTTCGACAGGTTTAAGAAGAGGTCATGATTACCTTCCTTAGTTCTGAGAATCCTCAAGGATGATGAAACATGATGAAAACTTTTGAGCCTCTCCCCCAGAAAGCTGTGTGCATGTACACATACAGACACACACGAATTTTTGTCCTGCAATTTCAGACAAGCACACAAGCCTCTAAACACTGTTTAAAAGACCCAGCCAGGAAATTCCAGGGACCTCCCTGGTGACCTGGTGGCTAAGGCTCTGCACTCCCAACGCAAGGGGGACTGGGTTCAATCTGTGATCAGGGAACCAGATGCCACATGACATAACTAAAGATCCCAAGAGCCACAACTCAGACCCAGCCAGCGAAATGAATTAATAAGTATTTTAAAAACAGAAACTCCAGAAATTGCAAGTGAAGCTAGCTGCAGATGGAGCAAGAAGAAAGGAATCAGGATTTCCCCTGGGAAGAGAGGAGGGTGGGAAGTTGTGGCCATGATGGATACCAGTGCCCTCCCTCAAGGCCACTCCTCCTTTTACACATGGCCTGATGGTTCCCAGAAGCCATTCTGAAAACTCTGTTAAGAAAAGAGAATAGTTATGCAATTTGTATCCATCCTCATAGAAAGGCTATGTATCCTGGGTAAGAAAGAAAGGCTTATCCCTCAGGAAAGGCTGTGTATGCTGGATATATTTACATGGCTCTGCAGTCTCAGACGATCAGAGTTTATAAGCTACTGATGATGATGGAAAGGTTTCCAGATGGAAGAAAAAAGCAGCAGCAAATCTGAGAATAAGAATATTGCTCTCTTTTGCACACTGGCTTCTGTCCACTTTCGGCCATGCTGCCGTGATTGAGGGTTTGACCTTCTCAAGATAAGTACATTTATTTCTTTCCCTACTCCTTCTCACCATCTCCAGCCTTTGTTTCTTTCAGAAACAAAATGTAAAGAATGTTTTCAGTTTATCAACAGATTGGGCAAATGAATTTGTAGCTGTCCTATTACTGCCAAAATACTGATGAAAATCAAGTGTTAGCTACTCTCAACAGGGCAGAACTGTAAGTAAGAGGATTCTCTCCTGAAAACCACCCTTCTGAAATTTCCAACACAATTTGGGCCAAAGTTTAAAGAAAATATGTGTGCATGAATGCATGCTCACTCAATCGCTTCAGTCAGTCCAACTCTTTGCGACCTTATGGACTGTAGCCCGCCAGGGCTCCTCTATCCATGGGATTCTCCAAGCAAGAATACTGGAGTGGGTTGCCATTTCCTTCTCCAAAGGATCTTCCCAACCCAGGGATCGAACCCACGTCTCCTGCAATGCAGGCAGATTCTTTACCCACTGAGCCACATGGGAAGCCCAAAGAAGGAAGTATGTGTAATTCTATCTAAATCACAAAATTCATCCTAAGTTAAAAGGTCACTCATCTTAGAACATTGAAAGTCACACACATACAACACACACACACACACACACACACACACACAAGTACTTAAATTAGACAGCTAAGCACACATGACTGACTCCGCACTAAGTTATCTGGAACTTTAAATACCTTTACTTCATGATCACATTTTAGCTCATACCTGCTGACAGTGGATGAAACACTGAGCAAACCCAGCTCTACAGGACACAGCCATCGCCTAAAGGGCTTCCAGCAAGTGAAGGAGACAGGCAAAGAAGCTAAACCCAAAGTCCACCAAGGGAGCGTTCCTTACATTTCTTGTCCGTCATTACAGGGATTTTTCTGTGGGCAGGAGAAAATTGAAATGGACCATCTGTCACTGGAGACTTCACTAAAGAAACACACTTTCGGCAAAATGGTAAGTTTTCAGAAATTATTTTGAAGCAGCTTGGCACTATGCGTTGGAACCAGAAGCATCTTAGAGAGCAAACTTTGGAGCGAAGGGCAGAAAGAGGATGTCAGCAGAGATGCAGCCCAGGAAAGATGGATGGGCTGCCTCCAAGATACAGAACTTAAGGGAAAATTAATAAGGAAAGTTGGAGGAGCCAGGAAAGTTATGTTAAAAGCAGCACTTCCAGGTGAAATAATTAGGAAGGAAGGGGAGATGTATCAGTGATCAAGAACATTAGGCTGCAAAGGAAATGGAGAAGAGAGTTCCTTGAGTGAGAGTTCATTTAATGAGGTGCTGGAGGACTGATATTTATCTAGGATTCTCAGGCTCTTGGTCTCCCAAGACAAAATGATTTAGGAATTATTCATATGTTTTGCTAAATCCTGTTGCATAAGACTTAGACAACATTCCCCCAACCTTTTTAAGGAAATGGCTGTGGATATTGAAAGAAGTGATCAATTCAGCAGAATGCGGCAAACCTAGGTGGCTCAGATGGTAAAGAACCCGCCTGCAATGCAGGAGACCTGGGTCTGATCTCTGGGTCGGAAAGATTCCCTGGTGAAGGGAATGGCAATAGACTCAAGTATTCTTGCTGAAGAATCCCATGGACTTAGAAGGCTGGCGGGAAACGGTCCCTGGGGTCCCAAAGGTCCCAGTCTTTGGGTTGGACAAGGCTGAGCAACTCACACTTTCACACTTAGGAGCAAGCTCAAGCCTTTCTGTAGAGATTGGGAAGATGTCAGACAGTGTATTACCATGCTCCAGCCAGTTTCAGGAGATGCGGAGTAAGACAGAAGCTTTAAGGAGAACATAGGATGTTCACAGTCACGCATCAGACCCTTATCCTGACGAATAAATTTTCCATTACAGACAATGACTGAGAAAGCCCCGTCACGTGAATGCGCTTGGGTGACATGGGCAGAAAAGACCTGTCCCTGTGAAGTCACTCGTCTGCTGCAGGAAACCCTACCTGTCCCTCACTCACCTGTGCCCAGCGGTACAGTCACAGACACTGGGGACAGGACCTGGGGAGGGAGAGTGACGCGGCCGCTCACACCGTCCCCTGGAGCAGCCCTGCTGGAAATCCCCCGACCTCTGTTCCTGCTCTCCCTTCCCACGTCGGGTCCACAGAGCCCTGCTTGTCCACAGCCTCCCGGATCCAGCCAGACAGGACCACTAGGCGCTGCCCACTGAGGGGCTTCCTGCCCCCATAGAATTCTGTGGCTGTGATGTTCAAAGATGTCTTCCCTCCTACTTGTTCTCGTGAATACTTTTTCTGTTCATAAAATACTAACAAAATCGTGTGTTGGAAAGTAACCATGGTCATGTACAGCCCCTGTACTTTGAATGACCAAATGCTCATAGGTCACCAAGCCAGCCGTGGGTGGGTCAGAATCCAATACATCATCTGTCTTCTCTCAAAGCACCCAGGATGGCATGGAAACCAGCCTGAGTGTCTAGGTAACAAAAAAGTGGACTCAGACCAATGGCAGAAGGAAACGCATCATCTATATGTTATACATATCCTCATCAGTATCCATCCATCCACCCATCTACTTTATCTATCTACCTATTACAGCCCTTTTAAATCAATTACACACAAGAAGATAACCTGAAACCTCTAGAACACTTTTCTTTACTCCCCATGTTCAGAAAAACGGTTGAAACAACTCAGTTTCAAAGAGTGGAGAGACTTCTTTCCCAAGGTTAAAAGAGAAAGTGAAAATAAAATGATAAAGTTTTGCCACTTAAACATGCTCTAAAGGTCAGTCGTATATTTTCAAATACCACCAGAAAATTTAGCATGAAGCTTTAAATTACCACTAAGCTACAGCAGAGGATTACATTCCTGAGGCTGGATGGGGCAGCGCATAACCCAAAATAGCAGTGCAACCTTTCTGTGTTTTGTTTCACGTGGACTTTTGCTCAAACCTTCTTCTTCCTTCATGGAGTGGGATCTCAGCTCTCCAAAGAGTTGCCAGTGTTATTTTCAAACATTCATAGTAAATAAGAACACACTCAACAGAAGAGTTCTTCACTCTACTTTATGTAAGTTATAAAAATAAAATAAAGAAGTATTTTCTTAGGAAGTTTGCTGAGAAGTTTCATCATGCTCCTTTAATTTCTAATGGTAGTGTTTTAATAACCTTTTAAAGTCAAATGCATTATAAATTTCAGCATCTTCATCTGCCCCCCAGGTCTTCCCTCACAATTAATACTTTGAAGCCAAAGAAAAGTATCCTCCATGAAAACCACATTTTCTGCTTTGAAAGAGCCAACAGCACAGGTGTGTGAGGACTTAAGATCTCCAGTTGGGAAAACGTGTTTCTGTGTCTTATCAGAGCCTGAAAGGGGTTCAGGAAAAAAAAAATGATCCTGGGCGGAGAGAAATTAACCGCACGAGCCCTCTGACCAGGTGCCTCTGCCGGCTTTGGTGGTCAAGCCTTGACCAGGCAGCAGCTCGGCAGGGAACAGATGGCAAGTTCCAGATTTTGTAAAGTGAGGAAGTCGGTGCCAAGACTGTTTGTGGGGTGGGGCAGCAGGCAGGGTGCTCCTCCCCATCCCTGAGTGCGAGGGAAGCAGAAAGGGAGAGACCAGGACATAGGGGACAACCCGGAGGGGACGGGGCAGGACATGCCAGTCCATAAAGCTATCCAGGGAGGCAGCTTGGGGTACCAGGGGGAGAAGCACCTAACCTCAGTTTTCTAGTTCCCTCCATATTAGTCCCCTACTGCTGTTGTAGGCTTCCCTGCCCCGGTGGCTTAGACAGCAAAGAATCCGCCTGCAATGCAGGAAGCCTGGATTTGATCCCTGGGTTGGGAAGATCCCCTGGAGGAGGGCATGGCACCCCACTCCAGTATTCTTGCCTGCTACATCCCCACGGACAGAGGAGCCTGGGAGGCTACAGTCTATGGGGTCACAAAGAGTCAGACACGACTGAGTGACTAAGCGCACAGCACAGCCCTGCTGCTGTAACAAATTACAAAAGCAAAGCAAAAGCTTAGTAGCTTCAAACAACACAAACTTACTTGTTTAAAGTTCTGAATGTAAGAAGTTCACACTGAGTCCCACGGGGCTACAATCAAGGCGGCGGGAGGACTGGACTGGCCCTGCCACATACCCTGGGGAAGCTGCTTCTAGCTCCCACAGCTCCTGGAGGGGCCCTGTCTTGCCTGACTCGAGGCCACGCCCTCCAACCTGCTTCACCAGCGGGGCAGGTGAGATCACCTCCTCCAGCCGTGATCATCCGGCCTCTCTCCTATAGGACCCATGTGACTGCGCTGGATACACCTGGATAACCCATCCTAAAATCCTTCGCTCGATCTTTACAGAGTCCCTACTGCCATATACAGGGAGGTGCGTGAGGGTCCCAGGATTAGGATGTGGTCACCGTGGACACCTCGCCCCCTCCCCACCCTTCTCTGATCTCTCACCAGCGCTCCCATCATCTGCACCCAACTGAGGCCAGAGGAAGCTCCTGAGGCGGCCTGTGGGGTTCGGCAGCCCAGGGCATGGACCAGGGTCGAGAGGTAACAGTAGAGGACGCTACAGCTTCAATAAGAGAGATGTATTTTCTGAAGAGTCCTGGAAGTCCAGGATTACAGTGTCCCCAAGGCTGGCGTCTGGCGAAGCCGCCTCCCTGGTCTGAGATGTGCCGCCACGTGGCCTCTCGTCTGCATGAGAAGGTGGAGAGGGGGGCTTGGTGTCGCTCCCTATTTTTATAAAGACAGCAGGCCTACGAGATCAGGGCCTCACCCTTATGACTTCAATGACCTCAGGAACCTCTTCGAAGGCCTCACTTCCATATACTACCACACTGGGGTTAGGTCTTTAATATATGAATTTGTGGGGGTGGGGGAAAAATTCACCCCATAACAAATGGGAACAGTACTGTTGTGAGCACACAGAATTTGAAATTGTATGTGTTGGGACCATTTCATCCAAAAGTATGATTGTGTGCATGCTAAGTAGCTTCAGTTCTGTCTGACTCTGCAACTCTATGGTCTGTAGCCTGCCAGGCTCCTCTGTCCATGGGATTTCCCAGGCAAGAATACTGGAGTAGGCTGCTGTTTCCTCCTCCAGGGGATCTTTACAACCCAGGGAACAAACCCATGTCTCCTGCATTGGCAGGTGGGTTCTTTACCACTTGTACCACCTGGGAAGCCCCAAAGTGTGATTTCATATTTACAATTGACAAAGAGAGCACCAGAGAATTAAAAAATACTCACTCATGATTATCTGAAAATTGGACTTGCACACATGAATGATCCATGTGCCCTATTTGCTCCCGGTGGATTAGATGCTGTGAATTTTTCTGAAGGGTGGCATAAAGCCGTCAAAGCCCTCCCATCAATCTCAAAGAAACTCTCTGATAAACCAGTGAATCTTTTTTCCAGGAAGATGCATAAAATAATGCCCTCCCTTCAACATTCGTTTTCCATCTGAAAAAAGAAAAAGAAAAAAGAGAGACCAAAGTCTAAATACACTCACAGGATTAAAAAGACACAATCCAGTGGCAGAGGAAGCCAGCTAGGACTCTAGTCCTGTTTACTGAGCACCTGCTATATCCTAGGCCCTGAGATCAGGGCTGTACAGTCCAGTCCACACACCTGTGGATTTCACGTTCTGGTGAGAAAACGCGATCGACAAGTAAGCAGAGTCGCTGCAGACTCTGAAGGGAACGCACTCTATGATGGGAACGCCCTGTATGAGGAGACTGGGCAGTCTCCAGAAGCGGCTGGTCAGTGATGGCCCTGCTGACCCTTGGAGCAAGAACCAAAGGTGAAAAAGAGCTGGTCCTGCCAGAAGTGAGGAAGGAAAGCCCAAACATTCAGGTGAGAGCAGAACCTGGGTGTCCAAAAAGGACACCTCGGAGGCTCCAGGCCAACCCAGGAGGAGCTTTTCTTCCCTGTTTTCTCACTGGAGCGAACATGGTACACATCCAGGAGCCTCCCTGGAATCTCACTCCACGGGGATAACACGCAGACTCCCTTCCTAGGCCCAACCGCGGTGGAAAGTGAACTGGGGCCTCACCCCCTGCCGCCCCATACACGGAAATGTTCAGGGAGCCTGGAGCATGACACATGCTCATCAATTTAGTTCCTCACAGTTTCTGGGGTAAGAGGATGCTCTGTAAATCCTGGGGGCCAAATCCGACAAACTATCCGAGACTACATCACAGAGCAACCAAACCACCCCTGCCATCCTGACCATCTATGAATATAAACGTTCATTCTGGGGGAATTAAGAAAAGAAACTAGGTATTTCTGGAATCTTACCTATGACCCCTAGACTGTCTGTAGTTTTAAGATATTGTAGGATTAAAGACATTGCAGAGGGGCAGGAAAATCCATGTTGTTCTTTTCGATGATATAAGTAAGAAGTACTACCACTGTCATTTAAATTATTATTTTACTTTTGACTGGTTAATGGCAATTTTTTAGAATAAATTTACTTTAGATCACCAATTCTGATAGTTTTAAAAACACTATTCTAAATATAAACATGATTTTCAGTTAATTAGCAAATCCCCTCTTATTTTTTCCCTGTCTCATACGTACTAATTTGAGTCTCTTCAAGTTATAAAAAAGTATGCATTTCATATTATGTTTTTATCACTTGTCAAAGATCAAATAGTGCTAATGAGGGGAAGGAAGGAAATCAATATGATATACGGTGTCTAAGACATGTTTTGTCCAAAAATAAAAGGTTAGAGGAAAAAAGGCCAAGCCCCTTCAGGAAGAGACTTGATGAGTGTTGAATTCAGATAACACCTTCCAAACCACACACTTTCACGCTTGCACAAAGTTTCAAAGGAGAGACAGTAGCTACTTGTGCTAACATAGACAGGAAAACCCTTTTTGAAATTTCTCATGAACCAAAGGGATGGAAGCCTAAGGAGAGGAAAGCACCTATTTGCTTACAAATAAAAGTAGACAATTCAAGCTAGAGGAAGCAGAAAGGGCCCAGAGGATTCAGGGATGTCGCAGAGAAGCCAAGGGGAAAGATGCAGCAAGAACCCAGGAGGAACGAGAACCAACTGGACTGTTACATGCAGCTGTGGAGGCTGTGCACAGATGCACCTGGCCGCCACTCGCAGCGAAGCTGGGCAGTAGTCCCCAGGATCCGCACTTCAGTTCAGTTCAGTTCAGCTCAACTCAGCTCTGTCGCTCAGTCGCGTCCGACTCTTTGCGACTCCACGGACTGCAGCACACCAGGCCTCCCTGTCCATCACCAACTCCCGAAGTTCATTCAAACTCAAGTCCATCGAGTCGGTGATGCCATCCAGCCATCTCATCCTCTGTCATCCCCTTCTCCTCAGTCGTCCCCTTCTCCTCCTGCCCGCAATCCCTCCCAGCATCAAAGTCTTTTCCAATGAGTCAACTCTTCACATGAGATGGCCAAAGTACTGGAGCTTCAGCTTTAGCATCATTCCTTCCAAAGAACACCCAGGGCTGATCTCCTTTAGGATGGACTGGCTGGATCTCCTTGCAGTCCAAGGGATTCTCAAGAGTCTTCTCCAACACCACAGTTCAAAAGCATCAATGCTTGAACGCTCAGCTTTCTTTATAGTCCAACCCTCACATCCATACATGACCACTGGAAGAACCATCTGCACTTCGGCTTTCTTTAATTTCAGTAACCAGAGGTCATCCTTGGTGGGGGAACATGACATTAAAAATTTACAAAAATAAACAGTTCAGAAGTTTTCAATTGTGAATGATTCTGAGTCCCATGATGAAATCTCAAGATGTCAGGTTTTTTCCACAAAAATAGGAGTTGTCCCCTTGCCTAGCGAGTTCCAACTGTTAGTCATGAAAATAGAAGTCATCCCCTTGTCCAGCAAGTCCCAACTGTTAGTCACAAAAATATGAATCATCCCCTTGTCCAGCGAGTCCCAACTGTTAGTCACTTAGCAGCCACTTGTTTTCCCGACTGACTCACACAGTAACACAGTGCTTGTGTTCAAGTGACTTTTTTTTTACTTAATAGTGACTCCAAAACTCAGGAGAATCGATGCTGACAATTCAGATATGCCCAAGAGAAGCCGGAAAGTGCTTCCTCTAAGTGAAAAGGTGAAAGTTCTTGACTAAGATCTATGGTAAGAATGAATCTTCTAGCCACGAAACTGTGAAGAAGGAAAAAGGAATCTGTGTGAGTTTTGTTGTCACACCTCAAAATGCCAAAGTTACAGCCACAGTGTCATAGTAGTTAAGATGGAAAAGGCATTAAATTTGTACCATAAGATATTTTGAGAGAAAAAGAGAAAGGCCACACTCACATAAATTTTATTATAGTATATTAGTATAATTGTCCTATTTCATAATTAGCTAAGGTTGTTAACCTCTTACTGTGCCCAATTTAGAAATTAAACTTGAACACAGATACGTATGAATAGGAGAAAACATAGTGTATATATAGGATCAGTAATGTCTGCAGTTTCCGGCAGCCACTGGGGGTCCCAGAACATACCCCCTACACATAAGAGGGGACTGCTATGGCAGGATGGTAACAGGCATGCCTCTAGTTCACAGGACTGCAGGGACACAGGAGTTGAACATAATTATCCCAGAATATGGAGCCTACAGAATGCATTTACTATTATTCATCAAGTATCAAAGGACCAGGGTTCTGCACAATAAAAGACCCTTTTCAATTCCAGTCTAACCTAAAACACTCTTTTGAACTGGACTGAGGCACGGCCATGCCCCTGCATCGAACTGTGAGCAGGAAGTCGAAGCAGCAGAGCAAACACAACAGCCCTCGAAGAGGGAAGCAGAGCAGGACCCAGGACCAGCCCTGGACAGAATCGGGCGTCCTCCCTACAGGGCACTGAGCGCAGAGTAGGCGGTGAACCCTTGAGCCCGGGGCCCCCAGGGACCGTTCCAGCTGACAGCCTGGGTGCACGTCAGGCTCCAGGCTTTGCAGGACTGAGCTGGGAACCCACACGATGAGTGAGAGTTCAGTTCAGTTCAGTCGCTCAGTTGTATCCAACTCTTTGCGACCCCATGGACTGCAGCACACCAGGCTTCCCTGTCCATCACCAACTCCCGGAGTTTCCTCAAACTCAAGTCCACTGAGTCAGTGGTGCTAGTCTCAAATACAAAATCTTTTGAGTAAACACCAAGTGCTCCCCAAACTGCCTTCCAAGTTCATGTCTAAGAAAGGAAACAGTTACTAATACAACAAAAGACTCAGAAGAACATCCAGGAGAATCAAACTGTTAAGAGAACAAATTAGTACTCAAAAAAAAAAGTAACAGTTTTACACCCCAACTCTGGTCCTGGAGGTGAATGCTAATAATGTGAAGAAATTAGGTGTGAGTATGACATTTCATGCAGCATGTTCATCCTTTCAAAAGGGGCTTCCCTGGTGGCTGAGATGGTAAAGAATCTGCCTGCCAATGCAAGAGACCCAGGTTCGATCCCTGGCTTGGGAAGACCCCCTGGAGAAGGAATGGCAACCGAGTCTATTATTCTTGCCTGGAGAATTCCATGGACAGAAGAGCCTGGTCGCAAAGAGTCAGATACAACTGAGCGACTAACACACACACACATCCTCTCAAAGGGACGTCAGTTCTCACCCAGGTTTCTTTGAATATTTGTCTGCCATGGAGTAGCCCCAAAGAGTTTAGAGATTTCAAGTAAAATTTCCATTACAAAAGTCCAGGTTTCACTGTGCTCAAATCCTGATCTTGAAGACAGCTCATTAGATATTTCAATCACATTCAACAGTCCCCTGAATTGTCTTCTTTTCAGTACACCAAATTTTTTTCTCTAATTATATTGATTTTAGCAAATTGCAATATCCATCTGAGCTGCCTTTCAAATATGAACAGCAAAAACTTTCACTGAAAGGGAAAAACAAGAGTTCTCTGCTTCAGCAATATGCATGCTTCCGCCCCCTGCCCCCGCCAAAACTTTCTGCAAGAGAAAAACAGGCATTACTAGGAAAGTAAAAACTGCCTGATGAAATGATGGGATTCTGAAAAGCAAACAGCCACTTCAATTCCAGGAAATCAAAGTTATCGTCTTAAGTGTTCATTATTCTCCTTGCCTGAAAACTAGGTAAAAATCAAGGGTTGGACCTATATTTACAATTTCACATTAATGCCTCCAAGGGCGATCAGGTTACAAATCAATAGCCAAGTGATGTTTTACAATCAAGCCACGGAGTATCGTCATCAGCCACACAGAAGAGCAGCCTGTCACTCGACTCGGAATTCCCTTCCTTTTAGAAACGGGATACATTTCTGTACAAGCGACACGGCCACCCTCAAATGGATACCCGTTTCCAGCACTTAACTCCACACCACGACTTCTTCTGTCTCCAGCCAGGACCTGGCTCTGGCTCTGGGACTGCAGACCCATCATTCCAAGAGTCAGCATGATATAAGCACCTTAATGTCATTCATGCATGTACGCATGCATGCATAGACTTTTGATAATAGTGAACAAAAATTGTAAAACAAAAATCTTGGCCACAGCTCCCAGCAGGTGGGATCTTAGTTCCCTGACTAGGGATTGAACCTGTGCCCCCGGCATTGGAAGAAAGAGTCTTAACCAGTGGACTGCTGAGGAAGCCTCTTCAATAAAAACATACTGAGCACCAAATCTTTGCCAGGCACTGTGCTAGAAACTTCTTATAATGGAAAGAGTAAACATAATCCCAGGCTTCACGGATCTCATGGCTTCCTGAACCGAACCTTTTAAACTGATGTGCCCACAGAGGTCTGATTTTCCTCCCTGACCTGTTTCAGTCTGTGATCTCTCCACTCTCTCAGACACACAGACAGGAGGCCTGGATGGACATGGACCTCCTCTCTCCTGCCAAAGTCTGCTCCACGTGGCCTGGTCCCCAGCTGCCTTCCTGTCAGTGAAGGCAGCATATCCCAAGCTGGTTCCCACTTCTGATCATCCTCCGCTGCCTCACCATCAGATTAACAGCTGCAAAATGGAGACGTCATCGTGAGGTCTGAGCTGCACACTTTCCCTGGCTCCCTCATCCACTGTCACGCGCACACAGTTCTGCTCACCCTCCTCACTCCTCCCCTCCACGCTGGGTGAACGTGGTGGACCTCTGACCCCTGGGGAAGGGGCAATAAAATTCGAACCTTCCTCTGAATGAGCCTTATTTGTCCAGTTCAGAGGGCTTCCCTGGTGGCTCAGACAGTAAAAAATCTGCCTGCAATATGGGAGACCTGGGCTTGGTTCTGCTCAGAACAACGCAAGGCAGGCCTCGACTACAGCCACTCGTTACACCTGCATCTAGCGGTTCACTTGCCGCTGTATATGTCTGATGCAGGATGCAGCATGCTTGGGGCTGGTGCATGGGGATGACCCAGAAAGATGTTATGGGGAGGGAGGTGGGAGGGAGGTTCATGTTTGGGAATGCATGTAAGAATTAAAGATTTTAAAATTTAAAAAATAAAAAAAAAGAAAAAAAAAGTCATCTTTTATAAGCAGACTCGCAGATATAGAGAACAAACTAGTGTTTACCAGAGGGGGGCGGGGAGGGGTGACATAGGAGTGGAGAGTGGGGAGATACAGATTACTGGGCGTAAGACAGGCTCGAGGACGTATAGTGCAACACGGGCAGAGCAGCCAACATTCTGTAACAATTGTAACCTTTAGACATTATTTCAAACATATTTTTTTAAATTTTAAATGTCACCTTTGAAAAAGTTCATCTTTTTTAAAAGTGGCCAGGTATGACAGCATGGAATGGAGCTCTTTTTTAATTTTAGGCAGTAGGTAACCCCTAGGGTGGACTCTCATGTGACACTTTTCCAGCCTCCGGCATTTTCTGGATGATGTGCTCAGCGTGTTCAGTTGCTTCAGGCCTGTCCACCTCTTTACAACCCCATGGACTGTAGCCTGCCAGGCTCCTCTGTGCATGGGATTTCCAGGCAAGAACACTGGAATGGGTTGCCATTTCCCTCTCCAATCTGGATGATGAGGCCTGCCCAATACCCACCAGACACACACACACACACACACACACTGATACACACATACACACACTCACCTACACACTCATCCGTTCTTGCTTCCCATATTTTTCCTTTGGCAAGTCTTCCCCCAATCCTGAAACAACTCCCACAGTGACGTCCTCCAGCTTCCAGCAGGGCAGCACCCACGATGGGGGACATAGCCTTCCTGAGCCCCCTCCCACTGCAGGCTCAGCATCCGCGGCAGCCGGTGCCCGCTGATGCCGCTGAAGCCAAAGAGCGCAGAGCTCACCGCTGGCCCGGGAAGGTCCACCGACCCCTTCTCCCTCCCGCCGGGCGCTCACTGACCACCAGCCAGGCTCACCCCCTTCTCAGGTGACCCCTCATACCGGACCCCCTCTTCTCACCTACCTAAGAGGGGCTCCAGCAGCTTCCTCCTCTCTCAACACTGACTTTTCCACCAGATTGTGGGCATTACTCTACAGTCCTGCTGTGCTTTCCCCTCTCTTAAAAATTGGACACAATGAAACCCACCACATTTTCCCTCTTCCGTTTATAAGCCCCCCTGCTCTGTCCTTTACAGTGAAACACCTGAGGAGGGCCCAGTTCCCTGAAGTTCCTCCTGGCTTTTCTTCAACTCACTCCCATCAAGCCTCCTCTTCCACCAACTCCCTGAAACTCTTCTCACCGGGACTCCTAACATGCCTGCCTAGGGGCAGTGATGAAGGTCAGCCTCCTGACAACTGTCAGTGGTTTCGACTCCAAAGATCACATCATCTTCCCGGAAACACCTTCCAGTTTTAGCTTCCAGGACACGCTGCCTGTTCAGTAAATGAGAATTCCATCAACTGGAGTTGCTCGAACCAACCAACCAAACAAAACCCACAAAAACCGGAGCCATGGCCAAGCCCCTTTCTCCTCTGCCCAGACAGTCCATCCACTAGGACAGCCCACTGGCTCCACCCTCGAAACACATCCAGAACATTCCCACCCCCCAGCCGCCCGCTCCCTGGCGCTGGCTCAGTATCCACAGGCACAGACCCGTGTGCTCCGCCCAGTCCCTGCCGCCAGCGGGAACCCAGCGGTCTAGTCCAGACCCAGCACACTGGGGGACGTGGCCCCTGCGAGGTGCCTCCGACCCCACCAGCACCCCGTTCTCACCTCCTCCGCTTCAGCACGGTGCCTGGGAGCAGTAGTCTCTGTCCAAACCGGGAGCACATCCAGGGAGCACTTCCGGGGGCTCCATGCCCTGACCGCAGAGCAGCACCGTGAGGGGCCTGGTCTTCCTCGGGCAGTGACAGTGGTGATGGTCCTCACCATCAGTCACCCGCAACCAGGCAAGAATGCCACCTCCAACAGCTGCATCCATGGCTGGTAACTAAGCACCTGTCCCCCATACCTGCCCCACTTTTCATCTGCCTCTTCATCAGCTGGAAAGCAAAACTTCATAATAGAGAATGTGACCCTTGTTTGTGGTTTGGTGTTTTGGTTTGTGTTTTTTTTTTTGTTTTTGTTTTTTTTTTTTTTTTGCAGAAAAACTGTCACACAAAAGATATGAGTGATCAGCTTGGTGCTCTATGACACCTAGAGGGGAGAGATGGGTCCAGGGTGGGAGGGAGGCTGAAGAGGGAGGGAATATATGTACTTATGGCTGATTCATGATATTGGACAGCAGAAACCAGCACACCATTATAAAGAATTATCCACCAATTTAAAAAATGACTTTAAAAGATATGAGTAATAGCCAAACGTAAGTTTATATTCAAGCATGTGTGAAGTAAAATGAGTCAGAGGGAACATAAGGCTGGGAAGAAATTAGCCCTTGATTTCCTCATAGACATGTCTTTACCCATCTCTCAGGATGATTATATCAGTAATCATTATATGGTAATATAGTGATAACACAGGACCATAGGATTGATTTGATTCCTCCTAAAGAGCTTCCCTGGTGTCTCAGATGGTAAAGCATCTGCCTGCAATGTGGGAGACCTGGGTTCAATCCCTGGGTCGGGAAGAGCCCCTGGAGAAGGAAATGGCAACCCACTCCAGTATTCTTGCTGGAAAATTCTATGGACTGAGGAGACTGGTAGGCTACATTCCATGGGGTCACAAAGAGTCAGACACAACTGGGCGATTTCACTTTCTTTCTCTCTTTCTTTATTAAAGATTACTCTCTTAAAGAAAAGTGATTTTCTTTAAAAATCTTTCTTAAAGATTTAAGATCACTGATGATTTATAACAATTCTTGGCAAACACAGGTACCTAATCAAAACTATACCTAAATGATACTAGCAAAAACAGGAAGAATCAGCTGGTTGGGACAATATTACCACACTTGGATTGCTTTCTGAGAGCTATCCCTGGTCTTAAATCAGTTAAGTATATGTTTATGAACACGTCATGAGCTGAAACCGAAGCTGTGGCTTGCCTCATCAGTAACACTCTGGGAGAACTCCAGAGGCACCTGACCCCCGCCCCCCACCCAATGAGCAAGGAAAAATCAAAGTGTGCATCCTCCTGGTCGTGGCAGGTTTATGGACTTGGTCTGAGCTCTTCATCTTCAGCAAACTCCTTTGACCTCAAGGTCCTCTGCCAATTATGAAATTGCAGTAATACGGCACATCTTTGAAAAGGACATTCCTCTTTCATGGAGGCCAATTTGTGCCAAGAAGTCATGTTGGCTGGCAAGTTGTGGGAGAATGACAATGATCCTCTTGCAAGCACTACGAGAATCCACACATCTCCCTGGACGAGGGAGGAAACAGTGTCTAAAGCACTCACGTCACTGGGCAACGAAGACCAGGTAGCAAAGACTTCTCACATGATTTGAAGATGAGAATTGCCTTAGGGGCAGGAAGAGACATCACCTTGTGGACAAAAGTCTGTCTGTATAGCCAAAGCTGTGGTTTTTCCTGTAGCCATGTATGGATGTGAGAGTTTGGCCATAAAGAAGGCTGAGCACCAAAGAACTGATGCTTTCACACTGTGGTGCTGGAGAAGACTCTTGAGAGTCCCTTGAACTTGCAAGGAGATCCAACCAGTCAATCAACCCTGAATATTTATTGGAGGGACTGATGCTGAAGCTGAAGCTCCAATACTATGACCTGATATGGAGAGCCGGCTCACTGGAAAAGACCCTGATACAGGAGGAGAAGGGGGCAACGGAGGATGAGATGGTTGCATGGCATCACCAAGTCAGAGGAAACACAGGGAGACAGTGAAGGACAGGGGAGCCTGGCATCCTGCAGTCCCTGGGGTCACAAAGAGTCAGACACAACTTAGCAACTGAACAAAAGCAACAACGATTAAAATCCACTGAGGTAAAACTATTCGTCACCGAAGATCATATAAAGTCAGCCAGGGGGTAAAGCCAGGAAGTAAACGCTGGAAGGAGAGTAAGCTTTGCCCTGTCCCTGAGTCCCTGATGCTGGGGCAACTAATTAACTGTGCTCTTTAAAGAAGCAAGAAGATAATAAAAGAGAAGTGACAAGGAATCCTCAGAGTGACTCTTGTCACACTGGTGAAAGGTGTTGAGATGGTTCTCTTCTTGCCTGTCACTCCACAGGTCAAAGAGGATTCCTAATTGTGTCTGTGGTCAACACATTAAGAGCATCGTATCACTGTGATAACAACCCAGGAGTGTCGTTCAAAGGGCATCTTGTGTCCTCCAAAACCGAGTACATCTTTACCTTCATATCCTGTAGGCTTTCTAGAAATTAAAGGACTTATACAGAATGTCTCTTAAGATACCTGCTACATTTCACATGGAACATTAACAATGGCGATCATTATGTATTGAGTGTCTACAACCGTCTTCTCAACAATGACAGGTTCTTTTTGATGTCCATTTGTATAAGAGACTCTGAAGGTGGCTGGCATGACACAGTCAAAGGACCAGTATCTGAACCCATGACCTTCCAACAATGTGGTAATGCCTCTCAATCTCCCGTAAAGAATTAGTGGGGGAAATAAGAGAAACAAATAGATTAAATTACCAGATTAGGTGGGTTAAGGGCTTCCCAGGTGGTGCTAGTGGGTTTGATCCCTAGGTCAGGAAGATCCCCTGGAGGAGGGCATGGCAACCCACACCAGTATCCTTGCCTGGAGAATTCCCACGGACAGAGGAGCCTGGCGGGCTACAGTCCATAGGGTCACAAAGAGTCAGACACAAGTAGAGCGACTTCACAGCACAGCACAGACGGGTTACAGCTCACAATGCTAAAGTAAATAAACTCTACCATGGGAACTTGGTGTCATTTTTGGTTGTGCTTTCCAGCCATAGGCCCACTCTTGAGATTTCCCACGACACTGCTGTGTTCTGTTTATTTCTGTTTTAATGCCTCTCAATTTGACTGCAGCCAAAGTTGTTTCTCTTGGCCAAGGATTGTCTAGTCCTGACATTGTACGCCAGAACCCAGTGATAAATGACATAGCTTTGCAGGAGATCACCTATTCCCATCCATCAGGCTTTGGTCTGCATCACTCAGCTTCATCTAGAACGCTCTCCTGCACCCCTCAACTTGACGAAACTTCACACACGCATCATCCTGACTCTCCTCTCTGACTTCCCATTTCTTGGAGCATTTACTTTAGAAAACTTTCAGTGGTGAATTCTTCCTCTGCCCCTGGAGATGTAAATCTTCTACCACTCAGAACTGTCTTTCTCAGGGACCTAGGAGCCATCCCTTTGAAGTATAATCCCCGGGGAATTAGGTCCTGGCTCCCAGACTCTGTGGGAAGATCGGGGACCAGATTCTACGAGCACAGTAAGCGGACGTGGATGGGCTCCCCACAACGACCACCTCGCCCTCTCACGCCCTTCGGTGCTTTTCCAGTCTTTCATTCGCTTAAAAACATACCGACTTCTTGTTTCAGTGCAGTTGAATTTAATCTCTCTCTCTCCCTGTTGCAAATGACTTGAACAAAGTCTTCCTTTCCTGTTTAACTCTGCCAGAGCACTTTTCCTCCTGACCAGCTAAGAGAATCTAAATGCCATGGTGTCCATAAAGAACTGGAGGGGGACAAGCGATGAAGCCACAGAAACTGCTGGAGCTCAAATATCCGCTGACTGCCAATACTTAAACTTGTTCGGTCTACTGTCCCGTCCTGTACTAAGTCAGTGTTAGTAATAACAAGCTTCTGAGAGTCTCATCATCATGAATGTCGCTTCCTTTGAGAAACAGACAAGCTCATTTTAAATCTCCATCTAGTTTGTTTTCAAGTCAGTAAACAGGCCGGAGTCGCTTTGTGAGTAAATCTGCACCACACGCAGCAAGAGAGGGAAACCATTCGTACAGTCACATCAGCAGCACAGACTAAGAAAGAAAAAGAAAGTAGACAAAGTATAACTAGAGAACAGGACAAACGATTATAAAGTCACAAGTCCCAGGGAAAATAATCATAGAAAGGGATATGATGACGTGTAAAAACTTGTATCTCCCCTCCCCCCTCAAATTATCCCTTTACAGACAAAACAGAACATGCCAAAGAAGGAGTGGATTTCTTGGTCTGCGCTGGAGATAAATAAGTGATTCCTTCCCTCAAGGATCTGACAGCTCCAAAACACAGGCAGCAAAAGGTAAAAGGAAAAACAGGCGAGGAAGGAGAAATGATAGTCCCCCCCACCCTCGCCACCCCAGGGCCCAGACAACTAGGGATGAAGCCAGAACAAGAAGTCAGGACTCCTGATTCACCCTCAATATTTCCCTCTGTGATCCACAGCCTCTTTATGCCAACAGAGCTAATTACCAAGCGTGGTAATTATACATTCTTCCTCCCTAAATTTTCAATTATATGAGATGCCTTTCCTTCAAGTCAAGTTCTTGCTGATCATAAATAAAGCTCTTGCAGATGATAAATAAAACTCTCAATAACCTAGACCTGAAGTGAGATGCAATCGCATCCTCTTGTGACTCCGAGAGAGCCCTGGAGGGTCTGGTGGTTTCTCGTGGGTCTCCATGGCCAGGCTGCGTCTGTGAACTTCGAGGACCAGGGCTTTCCCACTGGGGAACCCTTCCCTGGGGTGCCTTCTGAATAAATCTACAACTTAGTTTTTTTTTTGGTTTTTTTTTTTTTTGATTGGTTTAGTTTTGGTTGCCATCATTTAGGGGATTCCCAGTGGTAAAGAAGCCACCTGCCAATACAGGAGACTTAAAAGATGAGGGTTCGAGCCCTGGGTTGGGAAGATCCCCTGGAGAAGGAAATGGCAACCCACTCCAGTAACCTTGCCTGGAAAATTCCATGGACAGAGGAACCTGGCGGGCTACAGTCCATGGCTACAGTCCATTCATTTAAAAATATATCTATTTCAGACCCTTGAGTCAAAGTCTAACCACAAACTCAATTCAAGAGGAAAAGAATAAAACTTCCCCTAAACATGAGATGGAAAACTAGAGAGATTGAAAAAGTCCTAAGAGGGAGTAAAGAATTCAAAATAAGGAGTTTAGCTTGAAGAGGTCTACAAATCCCACACAGCACTTTGGGAGAGAACTTCCCTGGACACCTGATCTCTTCCAGCCAGTGGCACCAGGACCCAGGCTCCTTCTGACCTGAGCTGTCCCTCAAGTAACCTTCCCTCTCAGCTCTACTTCTCACTTCCTTCTTCTCATCTTCTGTGAGTTGCTTCTCTGTCCTCTTTATCAAGTTAACTAGCTCTTCCTCAATTATTTTTCAAAATTTGAGTTAAAATCCCAGCTGTATTGTTAGGGGTTCTGTACACATTAGTAAAATAAAATCACTTCCTGTCACAAACCACTAGCTCACTGTGATGAGCCTTATTTAAATAGTTACCATCCAACGCTCATTTTAATGATCAGTTAACATCCCCAAGGAGACTGTGCATGTGTGTGTGAGAGAGAGAGAGAGAGAAAGAGAGAGGGGGATAAGCTGGGGAGAGGAGAATTCCAGTTGAAAGGCTCATTTATTTGAATACACTTGCCCTCCACAGATCCACTCAATGAGCCTGAATTCAAGAGTTTCCACAAGTCCTTCCTTTTCGCATTTATCTCCTCATGGATTTAAGGTGAAAGGAGGATAAAAGAAGTCACAGATCAGGACTGGGAGGCCCATCTCCCCCAGTGAGCCACAGGATCTTGAGTGAATCTCTCCACTCTGCTGGGCCTCAGTTTTTCCCACTTGCTGAAGTGCAGAGGGTGATACCTATGGATCAAGGTCTCAGGGATGCTGGGAGTGTTAAAAAAAACTCTGCCTGTAAGAAGCATTTATCTGATGTAGGCTATTATTATTTAATTTAGATGTATTTTACACCTATCAGGACTCATTTCAGAGTATGGTAGGCGGCTCCTCAGTGGAGCTTTAGGAAGGATAATTGGACAGAGTTACCCCGCGACCAGGATTAGTGAGTTTCTGTTTATGAAGAAGTTCCCAATGTTTAGATTGGTTTTTTCCTGCATACTTGCTAATTGGCCTGAAATGCTAGTAAAGAAAACGCTGCTATTGACAGTAAACAAGAATTGCCTAAATTTCATTCCTTTCGAAGTCTTGTTTATTCTAGGACAGGATTTATTTTTTTTCCACACTGAAAATTTTGTTTTATGATGTTACATGGTAGAAGTATAAAGAAAAACAGTTCAATGCTAAAGCTCTTTGGTTCACTAAACGGTTCACTTTTCATAAAAGGGTATGTGAGCATGTGTGTGTTTATATGTACATGTGTGGATGTGTGTGTTTATGTGCACATGTGTGGATGTGTATATATGTATATGTGCATATATTTGTATGTGTTTGCAAGTGTACCTGTGGGAAGTTTTCACAACATTTTGATGGCTTTAAGGTCTTTTAAATAGACATAAAGGGAAGATTTGGGATTTATTAAGAACTTTACCAACTTGAGCCACATATGCTTATTTGCAGTATGTGGTCCCAAAGTCAGATCTTACATGTATACTGTATTTTCTCCAGGATTTTATACTGGAGAATTTGGGGCATAACTGGTCTCTGCCATTGATGACCTTTGAAGAAAAATTTGCAGCCTCTCTAAGGCTTGGTTGCATGTCTCTGCAAATGAAAACAGCCGCTCCAGACTGCAGGGCCGGTGGTATCAGAGCCCGTGCAGAATGAGTGCCTGTCTCTGGCAGGTTCCCAGTAAACCCATCCCTGGGGGTGGAGCTATATCACTGGGGTGGAGCCATAGTCCTGAGGTTGGCGCCAAGTCATTGGCAGTTGGGCCACATCCCTGGGGGGATGGGGCCATGCCACTGGGGTGGGGGTCACATCATTAGGGGTGGAGCCACATCAGTGGGGTAGAACCACATCAGTGGGGTGGGCCCATGTCACCATGAGTGGGGCCACATCCTTGGGGGTGGAGTCATGTCATTGGGCTGGAGCCACATCACTGGGGGTGGAGCCTCATCACTGGGATAGAGCCATGTCACTGCGGGTGAAGCCACTTCCCGGGGGTGGGGCCTCATCTCTAGGGGTGGAGCCTCATCACTAGGGGTGAGACCTTATCGCTGTGGGTAGAGCCATGTCGCTGTAGGTGAAGCCAATTCATGGGGGTGGGGCCTCATCTCTAGGGGTGAAGCCACATCACCAGTGGTGGGGCCATGCCATTGTCGGGGGGGAGGCCACATCATTGGGGTGGGGCTACCTCCCTGGGCTGGGGCCCCGTCACTGGGGGTAGGGCCCACCTCACTGGGGGTGGGGCCCTGTCACTGCGGGTAGGGCCCACCTCACTGGGGGTAGGGCCCCGTCACTGGGGGCGGGCCCACCTCACTGGGATGGAGCCACCTCACTGGGATGGAGCCACCTCACTGGGATGGAGCCACCTCACTGGGGGCGCATCCTCATCTCTGGAGACGCCCGCAGAGGGGAAGCGAGGAGCTGCCACTCTGCAGTGTGTGTCAGAGACCAGCTCAGCGCTGCCTCATCGCTGCCTCATCTTAGTGCCAACCTGCCCTTGCTCGTGGGATCATACTTCTCAGTTGCAGACCTCGAGGGGAAGTGCAACAGCATGCTCTCTCAGACGTGCAAATGTGTGCGCACGTGCGTATACAGGCCAGTCCTGCTCCAGCGCTTCCAACCCCAGACTTGCAGGCATGGAAACCCTCTTACTTACCCTTATTTAGGACCAGAGAACTGGAGACAAAAGGTTTGACATCATGAGAACATTAACTGAAAAGCAATTATCTGAATCAGTGGCTGTGGAGAAAGACGCAGGGAATTAATTATAATCTCCTCAAATTAAAGTGAGAGAGAAAGAAAGAGAGCTTGCTGCAGAGGTGCTGCGGGAGGTGGGGGCCTGGTCTCTCATAAAGGCCCCCGGTCACTCCCTCGTTTTCCCCAGAATGGGGTGAAAACAGGTGGGAAGAAAATGAAGCAATACATATCATGCTTAGAACATTGCACAGAGAGTCCCAGGCACCCAGGGAGTGTCATCAGGGTTATTGGAGCTCAAGGACGCAAGTGATGGAGACGGGCTTGGACGGCAGGAGATTGTGCTCCTGGGGCGCACCTGGAGGGTGGATAACCAGTGCAGACACGTTATCTGAACTAACAGCACTACCCACCTGGCAGACAAGTGGTCTCATCCCATTACTGCCTATCAAACTGTCAAGTTATTTACCCAAGACCCCATAGACAGTATACATGAAGCAGGGTCCAATCCTAAGTCTCCACTGAAGTTCAGTAGGAAGACTTAAGACAACTAGACCATGTGAGAATTAAAGACTTGCTCCAGGGAACCAGCACCCTTGACCCTCCCAAATGGCATGGCCTCGCCCTCTCTGAGCCTCTGTTTCCGAATAGCTTGTCATGGCTTCGTGGCCCAGGGCACCAACCAGAGTCGGTGGCTCTGTGCCTGCACGCCTGGTTCTGGCTGTCTACCTTCGCTCCTCTCCCCCTCCGTTCTTATCTTCCTCCCTTCCTTCCTCCTCCTCTCCCTTTCTTTCCTTCTCTCTTTCCTCCTTATTTTGCTCATTTGAATTCCCTGTTTCCTCCTGTATGAAGGGGGAATGAGCCACCCCCTGGCTCTGTACACTAGTGTGGACTGAATCAACTCTTTGATAAGATTTCTTTGTTTTGGCGGTGGTGGTGCTGGGTTTTGGGTTTTTGTGTGTTTTGTTTTTCCTGTAAACCTCTCAAGAACCTCATCTTCCAACTTTTCAAGCTCCTGGTGGCAAAGGCCTTCCATGGGAAGTGCTCTAATGCCATCGTCATTGGAGAGGTTGGACATCCACAGGCTATCTGTTCACCAAATGCCCTACTCAGGATGGAAGCGCAAGCTGCATGTCCCAGCCTGTGTCTCACCCCCAAGATAAGACAAAAGGCACAGGTCTGGCCACATTGGCTATGTTATAAACTAGTTTGAAGGTGGTTTACAAGGAAAAAGAAGACATGCCCTCGGCTAGCATCTCCTCACGTCTCCCGGGCCATTCGGCTGCAAAGGAGAAAATCAAACCATTAAAAACTGAATACAGATGCTTGGGTGCAAAGTCCTCGAACAAATTATTCACTGAAGCATTTATCACTTGGAAAAGTTTATCCCCAGGCTTGTGTCAGTATCCCTGCTGGTGAGAAGCTCTGCAGGTGAGAATGCAGAGCCGGTCAAGAGATCGGTTCTGCCCAGTACCTGAGACCTTCCTTGCACTCAAATCATCTGAGACCGTCTGGTCGGCTTTTCGCATCTAAACTTCTCATCAGAAAATGCTGAAGGGACGGAGTGAGAGAGAGTTTTGGCCGTTCTGATTTTGTTTCATGGCCAGCAGGTCTGGACTCCATCACTGGTGGAATTTTTTTTCAGGATTTGCATAGCCATTTTAGATGACACCCTCCTGCTGGTTTTTGCTTCATATTGATCGTTTGTCTTCTATTGCTTCCCAGGCGGCACTAATGGTAAAGAACCCACCTGCCAATGCAGCAAGACATAGGAGACATAGGTTCAATTCCTGAGTCAGGAAAGTCCCCTGGAGAAGGGCATGGCAACCCACTCCAGGTTCTTGCCTGGAGAATCCGACAGACAGAGGAGCCTGGCAGGCTGCAGTCCATAGCGTCACAAAGAGTGGGGCACGACTGAAGCAGCTGAGCATGCACGCATGCCAGGGACGCCAGACAGACTCGGGGTGGGGGTTTGCCTTGAACAACAGAAATGGATGTTGACATAGTTCTAGAGACTGGACGGCCAAGATCGAGTGTGGGTGAGCTTGGTTTCTCCTGGGGACTTCACTTCTTGGCTTTAAAATAGTCACCTTCTCTGTCCTCAAGTGGCCTTTTATGTGTCTAAGTACCCCAGTCGTATCAATGAGGGATGACACGTGTGACCTCACTGACCCTTCATCACCCCTTTAAAGGCCCATCTCTAAATATAGTCACACTGGGGGTTAGAGGTTTAATATAGAGGTTGGGGGTTACATAACTCAATCTCTAAGTTCAGCAGCTTGTTTTATTTTCACATCATTAGGACAAAGCTTTGCAGCCCCTTTGTTCTTCTGCTCTTCCTTTCCAGGATGGAGAGCTGGAGTAGGGGTGGTGCTGACAGGTGCCCTGTGAGCCTGCAGAGGTCACCTGTGTTCAGAACATGCCCCTGGATATTTAGTCTTGTTGCCTGGAGCAGATGCGTTGTGGAGCCATTTCTGTGACTGAGATTTTTTTGCATGCTGTCATGAAAGTCACATAAGATGCGCTAAACACTATCAATTTGGAAGTTCCAAGTGAATAGCTCAAATGCTTAATGGAGGGAAATGAGATGATCATTAAAAATAAAGTCAGATTCAGGAGTACATTTAACTAAGCTCTTGTAACTAGAGGCAAGGAACCTTGGATAATTATCATGTAAACTCATATGAAATACAGTTTGTCTTCAGAAAAGTTTAATATCTACAAGCAAGTGAATGTGATGAATTTATCATCTATCATAAGTATGTTAATCAATGGAAGTGAAACTCACTCCTCCATAACTTTTAGCATCTCTGTACATTGCTTGAAAACTATTGATGCTTTCTTTTTTTTTTTTTACTAATTTTATTCTTTTATTGGCATGTAGTTGATTTAAAATGTTGCACCAATCTCTGCTGTACAGCAAAGTGGTTCAGTTATATATATATATACATTCTTTTTTATGTTCTTTTCCACTGTGGTTTATCACAGGATATTGAATATAGTCCCCTGTGCTGTAAGTAGAACTGTGTTGTTTATCCACCCTACATATAATAGCTTATATCCATTAACCCCAAACTCCCAGTCTTCCCCTTCCCCTTTCAGCCCCACTTGGCAACCACAAGTCTGCTCTCTATGTCTGTGAGTTTGTTTCTGTTTTGTAATAGGTTCATTTGCGCCATATTTTAGATTCCACATATAAGTGGCATCATATGGTATTGTCTTTCTCTTTCTGACATACTTCACTTAGTATGATGATCTGCAGCAAGTGGCATTATTTCATTCTTTTTTACGGCTGAGTGGTATTCCACTACAGGAAACAGTTAGAACTGGACATGGAACAACAGACTGGTTCCAAATAGGAAAAGGAGTACGTCAAGGCTGTATATTGTCACCTGCTTATTTAACTTATATGCAGAGTGCATCATGAGAAATGCTGGACTGGAAGAAACACAAGCTGGAATCAAGACTGCCAGGAGAAATATCAATAACCTCAGATATGCAGATGACACCACCCTTATGGTAGAAAGTGAAGAGGAACTCAAAAGCCTCTTGATGAACATGAAAGAGGAGAGTGAAAAAGTTGGCTTAAAGCTCAACATTCAGAAAACAAAGATCATGGCATCTGGTCCCATCACTTCATGGCAAATAGATGGGGAAACAGTGGAAACAGTGTCAGGCTTTATTTTGGGGGGTTCCAAAATCACTGCAGATGGTGACTGCAGCCATGAAATTAAAAGACACTTACTCCTTGGAAGAAAAGTTATGACCAACCTAGACAGCATATTTAAAAGCAGAGACATTACTTTGCCGACTAAGGTCCATCTAGTCAAGGCTATGGTTTTCCAGTAGTCATGTGTGGATGTGAGAGTTGGACTGTGAAGAAAGCTGAGTACCGAAGAATTGATGCTTTTGAACTGTGGTGTTGGAGAAGACTCTTGAGAGTCCTTGGACTGCAAGGAGATCCAACCAGTCCATTCTGAAGGAGATCAGCCCTGGGATTTCTTTGGAAGGAATGATGCTAAAGCTGAAGCTCCAGTACTTTGGACACCTCATGCGAAGTGTTGACTCATTGGAAAAGACTCTGATGCTGGGAGGGATTGGGGGCAGGAGGAAAAAGGGACGACAGAGGATGAGATGGCTAGATGGCATCACGGACTCGATGGACATGAATCTGAGCGAACTCCAGGAGTTGGTAATGGAGAGGGAGGCCTGGCGTGCTGTGATTCATGGGGTCACAAAGAGTCAGACATGACTGAGCGACTGAACTGAACTGAACTGAGTATTCCAATGCATAGATATACCATGTCTTCTTTCTGCATTCATCTGTCAATGTCCATTTAGATTGCTTCCATGCTTGGCTATTGTAAATGGTGCTGCCATGAACATAGAAGTACATGTATTTTTTTTTGAATCACAATTTTCTCTCTGTATATGCCTGGGAGTAGAATTGCTAGATCATATGGTAACTCCATTTTTACTTTTCTGAGAAACCTTCATACTCTTTTCCACTGTGGCTGCACCAACTTGCATTCCCAGCAATAGTGTAGGCGGGTTCCCTGTTCTCCACACCCTCTCCAGCATTTGTTGTTTGCAGACTTTCACATGGCCATCCTAACCCATGGGAGGTGTTACCTCATTGTAAGATTTGATCTGCATTTCTCTAATAATTAGTGATGCTGAGCATCTTTTCATGTGTTTTTTGGCCATCTGTATGTCTTCTTTGGAAAAATTTCTATTAAGGCCTTCTGTCCACTTTTTTTTTTTTCTGTTAAGCTTGTATATCTTGGAGATTAAGCCCTTGTCTGCTGCATAATTTCTAAGTATTTTCACCCATTCTGTAGGTTGTCTTTTCAGGGTTTTTTTATGGTTTCCTTTGCTGTGCAACAGATTGTAAGTTTGATTAGGTCCCATTTGTTTATTTTGTGTGTTTATTTATATTGTCTTGGGAGACTGACCTGAGAAACCATTGCTTTTCATAAAGGTTCTGGAGCTACATACTAAAACTGGTCGCAGTTTATCCTGAAAACTCAGAGATAAAGATGAGGATATAGGAAACACCTTCTCCCCTAAAAGGACAGAGACCTTCTCACTCCCAATGAAGTGCTGCAGGCTTCTCAAGGCCTTTCCTCTGAATGTTCTCTCCAACTGACTGTAGGAGGTTTTCTTTCCAAAGACTCGGGCTCTGAGCTCCTTTAGAGGGTGACTGATGCCAAATTCTTCCTGAGATTCTGGTCGACAATCACCATCTTCTCCCCAAACTCCTGCCCACTACTTGGACTTCTGACTTTGGTTCTCAATTGGACTCTTTTGTCCTGTAAACTATCAGATTTATCTCTGGGAAGGGGCAAGAGTGTAGGATGTCACAGTAGAGAGGAACCAGTGAGATCCTGAGACGCCAAGAAACTGGCTCAAGGTCACACAGCTGGATGGCAGTGTAGTGGATTGAGCATCCAGGTTCTGGAACCCAAGGCCACGCTGCTTCCCATACACAAGCTGTGAAGGCAGGGTCTCCTTCGCACTGTGTGGCATCACATACAGCCTCCCACACACAGCCTGCACTGGGCCCTCCAATCCCCAAGACAAGTTAACCCATGATAGAAGAAGAAATGCAAAAAGGCACAACAGCTGTCTGAGGAGGCCTTACAAATAGCTGAGAAAAGAAGAGAAGCAAAAGGCAAAGCAGAAGAGGAAAGACATAGGCATCCAAATGCAGAGTTCCAGGAGTTCTTACCTGTCTGCAGAGTTCTTATCTCTCTGCAAGGAGAGATAAGAAAGCCTTCCTCAGTGATCAATACAAAGAAATAGAGGAAAATAATAGAATGGGAAAGACTAGCGATCTCATCAAGAAAATTAGATATACCAAGGGAATATTTCATGCAAAGATGGGCTCAATAAAGGATGGAAATGGTATGGACCCATCAGAAGCAGAAGATATTAAGAAGAGGTGGCAAGAATACACAGAAAAACTGCACAAAAAAGATCTTCATGACCCAGATAATCACGATGGTGTGATCACTCACCTAGAGCCAGACTTCTTGGAGTGTGAAGTCAAGTGGGCCTTAGGAAGCATCACTACGAACAAAGCTAGTGTAGGTGATGGAATTACAGATAAGCTACTTCAAATTCTAAAAGATGATGCTGTTAAAGTGCTGTACTCAACATGGCAGCAAATTTGGAAAACTCAGCAGTGGCCACAGGACTGGAAAAGGTCAGTTTTAATTCCAATCCCAAAGAAAGGCAATGCCAAAGAATGCTCACATTACTGTACCATTGCACTCATCTCACACACTAGCAAAGTAATGCTCAACATTCTCCAAACTAGGCTTAACAGTACGTGAACCAAGAACTTCCAGATGTTCAAACTGGATTTAGAAAAGGCAGAGGAACCAAAAGAGATCAAATTGCCAACATCCGTGGAGCATAGAAAAAGCTAGAGAGTTACAGAAAAATATCTACTTCTGCTTCATTGACTATGTTAAAGCCTCTGACTGTTTGAATCACAAAACACTGTGGAAAATTCTTAAAAAGATGGGAATATCAAGCCACCATACCACCTGCCCCCTGAGAAATCTGTACACAGGTCAAGAAGCAACAGTTAGAACCAGAAATGGAACAACAAACTGGTTCTAAATTGGTAAAGGAGTACGTCAAGGCTGTATATTGTCACCTTGCTTATTTAACTTCTTTGAAGAGTACATCATGCCAAATGCCAGATTAGATAAAGCACAAACTGTAATTCAAGATTGCTGGGAGAAGTATCAATAACCTCAGATATGAAGATGACACCACCCTTATGGGAGAAAGAGAAGAGGAACTAAAGAGCCTCTTAATGAAGGTGAAAGACCAGAGTGAAAAAGCTGGCTTAAAACTCAGCTTTGAAAAAACGAAGATCATGGCATCAGTCTCATCACTTCATGGCAACTAGATGGAGAAACAATGGAAATAATAACAAACTTAGTTTTCTTAGGCTCCAAAATCACTGCAGATGGTGATTGCAGCTATGAAATTAAAAGATGCTTACTCCTTGGAAGGAAAGTTATGACCAACCTAGACAGCATATTCAAAAGCAGAGACATTACTTTACTGACAAAGGTCCATATAGTAAGCTATGGTTTTTCCAGTAGTCATGTATGGATATGAAAGCTGGAACACAAAGAAAGCTGAGTGTCAAAAAAGTGGTGCTTTCGAACTGTGGTATCGGAGAAGACTCTTGAGAGTCCCTTGGACTGCAAGGAGATCCAACCAGCCCATCCTAAAGGAGATCAGTCCTGGGTGTTCATTGGAAGGGCTGATGCTGAACCTGAAACTACAATAGTTTGGCCACCTCATGTGAAGAACTGACTCATTGGAAAAGACTTTGATGCTGGGAAAAATTGAAGGCAGGAGAAGGGGACGACAGAGGATGAGATGGTCGGATGGCATCACGGACTCGATGGACATGAGTCTGAGCAAGCTCCAGGCATTGGTGATGGACAGGGAGGCCTGGCATGCTGCAGTTCATGGGGTCAAAAGTGTCGGACACAACTGGGCGACTGACCTGAACTGAGGGAGTACTCAGTCCCCTTCCTGGTCCACTTCTGAAAGAACTGTAATCTGTACCCTCTGTACAGTGATCTGGTAAAAATTGCTTCATATCTTGCTAAAACATCCTCCACTTACTTACAAAACTACATTGCATCCAAGAGGTTGGTGACCAGAGGGACGTTATTAAGAAGTGAAAGTTACTATCTGGACATGCACACAGAAATGAGTCATTATCCCCCGTGTTTTTCTGCCAGTGTCATCAAGACACAAGATGGGCTGGTGGCAAGTTTCAGTTCATCCTCAGCACACACTGTGTCCCATGGGGTTTGGACAGAGACACCTGGTAGCCAGGATATGTCACTGCACTGGAGAGGTGAGTCAAGTGTGTGAGGGGTGTGTGTGTGAGAGAGAGAGAGGGAGAGAGGGTGAGTGAAGGGGCAAAGAAGGCTGACTAAGAGAACTGTGGGAGACTCAAGCAGGTAAAAGTCCTGTAAACAATCTCCAGCCATTTTACCAACTTGGTTCTTGGTGTCTATTACCTTTTATTCCCTGTGGCCCCCAAACTGGGACCTCAGTTAGTGATCAGTAAATGGGGTTGGTTAACTTGCTAGTTTCCCTTCCCATTATGCTTGCAAGGGACCTGTTGCAAGAGAATTTGTGAAGTACCACAATTATTAGACTAAAATTTCATCAGAATATCTTCTACACATGTACAACAGTAGTTCATACCTTCTTGAGCAGGTTCACAGCAAAATTGAGAAGAAGGTATCAAGCTGTCTCACGCACGCCCTGCCCACATCACAAATGGCCTCCCCCATTGCAAACACCCTCCACCAGATGGTACATGTGTTACAACCAATAAACCTCCATTGACACAGCATCACCCTGAGTCTGCAGTTTACCGTAGGGTTCTCTCTTGGTGTTGAACATCCTCTGGGTTTGGACAAATGTTTAATGACATGTATCTATCATCATGGTATCATAGAGTACTTCCACTACTCTAAAAATCCTCTGTGTTTTACCCAGTCATCAAAAAAAAAAATGCTCTTTTCTCCACGAGTAAAATGAAAAAATGACCCTCTGTATAATGGCTCAAGCTATTAAAGAGAGAAAATAAAAGTTTCCCTTAACTTCAGTGACGGAATTCTTTGGTTTTTAGTCAATCACATCTTAGCCCCAAACTGCATCTTAGCCCCTCACTAGGAATCAACCAATCAAATCCCATTAATTTAGACATGTGCTGTGCTCAGCACTGGGCTTCATTACAAATCAGAATAAGAGGCAGCTGACATTTCCTTGGTGCCAGTTACATGAAGAGTTTTATTTCTCTTTTGCATCTCAGAGATACATTAACTCTACTTGTTAGGTAGGAAGATTAGGATTAAGCCCAACACATGTGAGCCCACACTGAATACCACTGGACCAGAAAGAACCAAGAGATAAATGGTAAGACATGTGAGGGGCCCAGAGAACAGAGAGGTGGTGAGGACTAGAGCAGTGAGGAGGACAGGAGACACAGGCTGGCAGCCGTAGGTGAAGGCAGAGGGTGAGGAGTGTCCCCAGCAAAAGACAAAGAAGCATCTGAGGAGGAAGAAAAACGAGTGGGAATTTAGCATAAGACCTAAGTGCAACTTGTGCATTAGGAAATAGTGAGAAATAAGTGCAAATAGAGGGAGATGTCAATTTTAGAGAACCTTAAGTAGTGATGGGGGAAACTCAACCTAGATAGAATAGGAAATAGCTACTGAAGTTTATTTTCCAGGCTCTGAAATGTGAAGAAACATTTTTGTAGCGATTTCATTTTCAAGAAAAAAGTATTAGGACCCCCTATACCTTAAGCTTGGAGAAGACAATGGCACCCCACTCCAGTATTCTTGCCTGGAAAATCCAATGGATGGAGGAGCCTGGTGGGCTGCAGTCCATGGGGTCGCTAAGAGTTGGACACGACTGAGCAACTTCATTTTCACTTTTCACTTTCATGCATTGGAAAAGGAAATGGCAACCCACTCCAGTGTTCTTGCCTGGAGAATCCCAGGGACAGCGGAGCCTGGTGGGCTACCGTCTATGGGGTCACACAGAGTCAGACACGACTGAAGCGACTGAGCAGCAGCATACCTTAAGCTATCGGTATGACTCCTCAACACCATATGTAAAGTTACGAGGGTATGTTTCAGTGCATCTTACAAGGAATTATATTCATCACTGACCATTTGGAATAAATAAATCATCTGATGTCATCTCTACATCAACAGAGGAGTTAGAAGCTAAATTCCAGCTTTTCTTTATGCCTGCAAGAAAAGCTACATCCACCCGACACTTCAACAGTGTTTAACAAACACCAACTTTTTTGTAGCATTAGAAATTTCTCCTGAATTCTCAGCGGTACAGCAAAAGTAGACATGATTCTTCCCCCATAAGAAGCTAACTGTCCAGTGGGGAAGAAGCTCAAAAACCATCCCTGGAATGGTCCATTCTATGCCGTGATGCAGGCTGAGATGGAGACTCACAGCCTGCTGTGGGGCGTGGGGAGGGTGCAGAAATGGGGTGGTTCAGAGAAAGGTCTGGTGACCTTGCAGAGGAGATTCCCATTGAGACCTGGAGGATGAGAAGGAGCCAGCCAAGGAAAGAGCAGGAGAATGAACGGTCCAGAGAGAGGTGATATTTGGCAAGACTTGCTCCTGACTTCCTAAAAGCAAGGAACAGAGAATTCTTATCGCCATCTTCCAAAACCTGACCCTGACATCCAACCTTCTAGCACCCGACTCACTCACAGAGACAGAGCTAGTCCTCATGGCTCCCTCTACCAGCCTGTTATCCATCCAAGTGCTTGCCCTGCTGTGCATATCTATTCACCGACCTGTCTCTCTGCAAGACTGTGAGCCCCATTAGAGCACGACCTCATAATCTTTTAAGTCAGAGCCTGAGCTCTGTGTGTGATGTGTTGATTTGGAATCCAAAATCCCAGTGTAGGGTAGTCACTGTCCCACTTCAGCTTCATCCCAAAGTCACAAATGCATAAGCACTGCCTATTCTGTTAAGATATAAGCCTCTATGAATAATAAAATCTATTTCTTTTTTAACCTTGTTAAACTCCCTGGCTAAGGCTCTAAAAAAGATTCGTATTATGCCATGCTGAGAAGGTTATTTGGAGATGCTATAGAGGCAGACCAGGTGAGGCAGTCAAATATATACCCAAAGAATGGCAAATAGACGGGGAAACAGTGGAAACAGTGGCTGACTTTATTTTTCTGGGCTCCAAAATCACTGCAGATGGTGATTGCAGCCATGAAATTAAAAGATGCTTACTCCTTGGAAGGAAAGTTATGACCAACCTAGACAGCATATTAAAAAGCAGAGACATTACTTTGTCAACAAAGGTCCATCTAGTCAAGGTTATGGTTTTCCAGTGGTCATGTATGGATGTGAGAGTTGGACTATAAAGAAAGCTGAGCACAGAAGAATTGATGTTTTTGAACTGTGGTGTTGGAGAAGACTCTTGAGAGTCCCTTGGAGTGCAAGGAGATCCAACCAGTCCATCCTAAAGGAGATCAGTCCTGGGTGTTCATTGGAAGGACTGATATTGAAGCTGAAACTTACTTTGGCCACCTGATGCTAAGAGCTGACTCATTTGAAAAGATCCTGATACTGGGAAAGATTGAGGGCAGGAGGAGAAGGGGATGACAGAGGATGAGATGGTTGGATGGCATCACCAACTCAATGGACATGGGTTTGGGTGGACTCCGGGAGTTGGTGATGGACAGAGAGGCCTGGTGTGCTGTGGTTCATGGGGTCACAAAGAGTCGGACATGACTGAGCGACTGAACTGAACTGAATTGAAAGAAATGCAGAGGGTAGAGCAAAGTCTATCGATTTGTGCTTTTCCAGTTTTGGGTTAATTTTTAGGGAGCACCATAGAGAAGCATCTCCTGAGTGTGTAGAGAAGCCCTCTGGGAGGCAGGATTAATGTGCTATGCAAACTGCAGGGTGGAGCTTGCCCTCTTCCTCCCTGGGGGCCCCAGAAGAAAATAGCCAAGAATTCTCCAAATTCACTCATCTGATTTCTCTGTGAATGAAGAAACCGGGACCTTTTCAAAGGTACACAGCAGAAGTCATCCCTACGGCCAACACTCCTCAAACAGAGCAGAGAAGCCATCATAGCCAAAGGAAACTACACTGCCTCGGGGTCCTGAGACCAGTGGGGAAGAAGTGAAAAGCAACCGAGATTAACTCTTGACTCAAGCTAATTATTGATAGGCATCCACAACAACTTTCCAAATAGAACCACCACGAGGATTTCTTTTAAAACTTAAATTTAAGGTAGTCTTTGCTATTTAATATGCTTGGCTGGGTAAATTAAGAGATAAGTTCTTGAAAATGAAAATGATGGCTGTAGAGGTAGACTGCCCCACATAGCCCTCAGACTGGATTATAGCTGAAGGCTGTTTTCTTACTGTAGAGCAGGTTCTGATATTCACGGGCACTCAATAAAGACAGAGCAAATGAATAAATGAGTGACTGCAGGACCAAATGACTGAGGTATTGCTGAGATTCTGGTGGAGCACAGCTTCGGTGCAAATTACTTAAGAACACATAGATCTTACCTTGACTTCAGAGCCTGAAAACTCTGCAGGTAAAGAACTAACCATTAAACCTTCATAACAAAGAGCCCAGAAAGACGGCAGCCTAGCCTAGCCAATTATCAATTTTCCTGGGGCACTCATCTGCCCCACAGTTTATCTGCAGAAAGTCTCACTTTCAACTTCTTACAAATCTAATTATACAGAAGAGAAAAGAAAGAACTTTGCTGAAATCACCTACAAGCCTGGATTTGCAGTTCCTATTCCATATAGCCTTTGGTCCAACAAATGATCTTTGAAACCCACACATTTAATTACCTAATTATCTCCTCCAAACAAGGAGAAGTATATTCAGAAATCCAGTGGAAAGAGAAAAGACAAGCCAGAAGGAGAGAAGAGACTGTGCAGAGCCTGCCGTTTTGCCTCAATCTGAAGGCTGATACTGTTTCCCGGATCTTAGATGCCAGGAAAAGTTTAAGGTGATGACTACATTAGACAACTCACACCTTCCTTGAGCCAGATTTTCAGAATGTAGTTTCATTATTTTTTTAAGATTGTGTGCCCTCCTGTAGTATCAATATTACTCCCAGAGCAATAAAAACCCAAAGAAGTGCATTCACAGAGTATTTTAAATCCTCTGGGCATTTGCTTATCCTAATTAGGTAGGTGGTGGTTTTATAACACTGACAAATATAGTTCATTCACTTGATGACAATCTATATATCTTCTTTCATGAACAACTATTGTGTAAAAACACTAAGGCAAACAGAATGCGCTCCAATGAATCTTCTTCATTTATTTATTTTTAATTGAAAGGTAATTGTTTTAGAATATTGGTTTGATTTCTGCCATACATCAACATGAATTAGCCATAGGTGTACATATGTCCCCTCACTCTTGAACGTCCCTCCCACTTCCCACCCTTTCCCACCCCTCTAGGTTGTTACAGAGCCCCAGTGTGAGTTCCCTGAGTCATACAGCGAGTGCCAGTGACTCTTTGCTTTACATATGGTACTGCGTCCATGCAACTCTCTCCATTCATCTCACTCTCTTCTTCCTCCCCCATCTAATGAACCTTTAAGTATAGATTGAGAGAGATTTATATCTCTAACACAAGGGGAAATGAACTCTTCATATAACCTTAAGGAAAGCATGGACCTCCCTCTTGGAAACTAGCCTTCTTAGACCTGCAACTTTGTGAAGTATGGCCATGATGACCTAAGAGGAAAAAGAGAGCTCACGCTCTGTAAGTCCTAATACCTGAATAAGCCCTGATAATCAACAGCAGGACAGATGTTTCACGAGAGTTCTCTCATGCTCCTACTCGGACACTGAGCTCCTGACAATGACCAGCTATATATGTCCCCAGTATTCCTAGAATTCCAAAGAGGCTGTGTTTCCTCTGAGCCTTACTATAAGCCAGAAATGGCTGGATGAGGTCTGAACACAATCTGGGGATCTGGGCCCCAGGAGAATGTTCAGTCTCTTAGGCCATGAAAGTAAATGGGCTTGAGAGTCAGACAGATATGGTTCAGCCTTTTACATGGGGTGTGTGTGTGTGTGTGTGTGTGTGTGTGTTATTTAACCAAACTTTATGGCCCATAACCATGAGGGATTTATATCTGAGCCCTGTCACTTTCAATATGTATGTATTGTTCAATTCTAAGGAGGCCAGATGAAGAGAGCTAGGGTGAGAGAACCTGGGCTAACAGTGCAAATATGCATGAGAGCATGCCCGGCCGGGGGAGCCTGGGTCCCTAACCCCCACTCAAGGACCACAGTGCGCTGGCTGTCCACTCAGTCTGCTGCGGGGAGGGCAGCCCCGCAGGAGGTCTGCCAGCTAAACCTTTGTAATTGCTTGTGGTCAGGCCTAAAAAATCACACATAGGTTTTTAAATAGAAGCCAGACTCCTCAAGTCTCCAGTCTCCATTTCCTTTTCTATAACATTTCTTTCAAGAAGTACATACTTGTATATTTAAAATGGATAATCAACAAGGACCTACGGTATAGCACAGGGAACCCTGCTCAATGTTATGTGGCAGCCTGGATGGGAGGAGATTTTGGGGGAGAAAGCTGTTGCCATTCAGCCGCTCATATATGTCTGACTCTCTGCAACCCCATGGACTGCAGCACACCAGGCTTTCCCATCCTTCACCATCTCCCGGATTTTGCTCAATCTCATGTCCAGTGAGTCGGTGATGCCATCAACTATCTCATCCTCTGTCGCCCTTTTCTCCTCTTGCCCTCAAGCTTTCCCAGCAAAACGGTCTTTTTTAATGATTTGGCTCTTCATATTAGGTGGTCAAAGTATTGGAGTTTCAGCTTCAGCATCAGTCCTTCCAATGAGTATTCAGGGTTGGTTTCCTTTAGGATGAACTGGTTTGATCTACTTGCTGTTCAAAGGGCTTTCAAGAGTCTTCTCCAACACCACAATTCAAAAGCATCAGTTCTTCAGTGCTCAGCCTTTTTTATTTTCCAGCTCTCACATCCATACATGACTACTGGAAAAACCATAGCTTTAACTACACAGACCTCTGTAGGCAAAGCAATGTCTCTGCTTTTTAATACACTGTCTAGGTTTGTCATTGCTTTTCTTTCAAGAAGCTGATGTCTTTTAATTTCATGGCTGCAGTCACCTTCTGCTGTGATTTTGGAGCCCAAGAAAATAAACTCTGTTCACTGTTTCCATTGTTTCCCCATCTATATGCCATGAAGTGATAGGACCAGATGCTATGATCTTCATTTTTTGAATATTGAATTTTAAGCCAGCTTTTTCACTCTTCTCTCACCTTCATCAAAAGACTCTTTAGTTCCTCTTCACTTTCAGCCATAAGGGTGGTGTCATCTGCATATCTGAGGTTATTGATATTTCTCCCAGCAATCTTGATTCCAGCTTGTGCTTCATCCAGCCCAGCATTTTGCATGATACACCCTTCATAGCAGTTAAATAAGCAAGGTGACAACATATGGCCTTGACATACTCCTTTCCCAATTTGGAATCAGTCCATTGTTCCATGTCTCGATCTAACAACTGCTTCTTGACCTGCATACAGGTTTTGCAGGAGGCAGGTAAGGTGGTATGATATTCCCATCTATTTCAGAATATTTCACAGTTGGTTACGATCCACACAGTCAAAGGTTTCAGCGTAGTCAGTGAAGCAGAAGTAGAGGTTTTTCTGGAGTTCTCTAGCTTTTCTATAATCCAATAGATGTTGGCAATTTTATCTCTGGCTCTTTTGCCTTTTCTAAATCCAATTTGAACATCTGGGAGTTCTTGGTTCACATACTTTTGAAGCCTAGCTTGAAGGATTTTGAGCATTACTTTGCTATCATGTGAAATGAATGCAAATTGTGCAGTAGTTTGAACATTCTTTGACATTGCCCTTCTTTGGGATTGGAATGAAAACTGACCTTTTCCAGTCCTGTGGCCACTGCTGAATTTTCCAAATTTGCTGGCATATTGAGGGCAGCACTTTAATAGCATCATGGTGGCAGTGGGTGGGCAGCATGAGGGATGGATACATGTATATGTATGGCTGAATGCCTTCGCAGCTCAACTGAAACAATCACAACATTGTTAATCGGTTATCCCTCAACACAAAATAAAAATTTGTTTTCTTAAAAAACGAAGTTAGAATCAGCTCTTCTTGCCAACCACACAAAACTGTCACCGTGTTGCTGAGAGTTCAACAACACAGTGCTTCACACCAGAGTAACTCATCCATGAGTCAGCATCCTGGACACATCCACCCCACGTGCGTGCCTGTCCTTCCCAGGCCTGACCCCTGCAGCTGCATCACCCAAAGCCCATCCTCGGCAGGCTTCTGGCTGGTTCCCCTGGAAACACCCTGCTCTGGTCAGCAGCAGCAGTTCTGCCACAGCTCGGCCCCCACTGTCAGGCCAGCCATGGTCTAGCCTTCACTCTGAGACCCCACTGGGCCAACACCTACCACCTGTCCCTCCAGCCATGGTCCAGCCTCCACTCTGAGACCCCATCGGGCCAACACCCCCACCCACCCACTTGTCCCTCTAGCTGCAGTCCTGCTGGTGCTCATCCTGAGGTCACCTCATGGCCCTATTTGGGTTTGTTTTTTTTTTTAGCTTTTCAGTATCTGCATTAAAAACTCCCTACTTTCAACTTCATTTCAAACATAGTGGTTTCTGTCTTCCTAGTTAGATTCTGACTTTTACTATGTAAATTACTATTGATAATAAAACCCATATTTCATCCTCATATGTGATCACTAATCAATCAACATATTTCCTAACATAGTACCATTTGTAGTGAACCAGGAAAAGAACTAGTATTTCCTGCAAGAAGAAATGGATAGGAAGTAAAATGAAGTTAACGTAAGGTTATCTAATTGAATCGGAGCATAGACACTTTCAACAAGATCTACTAGGGCACCCTGAAGAAGGTTAGCTGCCTGCTTTGCTGTGTCCTCAAGAGTCATCAGAGTCACTGGCCTCTTTTGTAAACTGGAAAGTTTCTTTCTCAAAAGGAAAATGTTGATAATAATGATTCTGGAGTCACTGCAGATGGTATGTTGATAGTAAAATAAGAAGAGACCAAAAAGAGCAAGGTTTGATCATAAGACTTTCAGGAAAGTAATTCCAACCCAGTTGTGTCTTGGATTGATAGCTGCTGCTGCTGCTGCTGCTAAATTGTTTCAGTCGTGTCCGACTCTGTGTGACCTCAGAGAGGGCAGCCCACCAGGCTCTGCCATCCCTGGGACTCTCCAGGCAAGAACACTGGAGTGGGTTGCTATGTCCTTCTCCAATGCACGAAAGTGAAAAGTGAAAGTGAAGTCGCTCAGTCGTGCCCAACTCTTCACGACCACATGGACTGCAGCTTACGAGGCTCCTCCACCCATGGGATTTTCCAGGCAAGAGTACTGGAATGGGTTGCCATTGCCCTCCCTGGATTGACAGCTATCGGGATTGTAAAGAGTAGTGAAATCATCTATATCTAAATAAGTGGTTAAGAAATACACAGAAGAGAAAGATGCAAAATATGAGGTCAAAACCTTTAAACACTGGTAGGGGAGTTAAGTGAAAATACTGGAATGTTAGAATGTATTTGAACTTAAGAAACCATGAGTTAAAATAATCATACATATATCATGGTAAACACACATCAAAAATCTATAGGAAATATATCCAAGCATAATAACAACATTATTATTATTATATTACAGTGGTCATCAAATCACAAAAGAAGAAAGTAAAAGGAGAAAAAAGGAACAAAAAAGAACTACAAAAACAACCAGAAAACAAAAACAAAATGGCAATGGGTACATAAATATTAAAAATATTTTAAATATAAATGGGTTAAGTGTTCCAATCAAAAGACATAGAGAGGTTGAATGCATAAAAATAATAAGACAGACATGTTGCCTATAAGAAACACACTTTAGTTTTAAGACTCATGTAGACTGAAAGTTAGAAGATGGAAAAACATCTTCCATGCAAACAGAAATAAAAATAAAGCAGAGGTAGCAATACTTACATCAGATTAAATAGACTGTAAAACAAAAACTGTAACAAGAGACAAAGAAGAACTTTACATGATGAAAAGGGATCAATCTAACAAGAAGGTATAAAAATTGTAAATACATACATACACCCAACATAGGAGCAAATATTAACCTAAAGCAAGTAACATAAAGAAAACATTAACAAACATAAAGAGAGAAATTCATAGTAATGCAATAATAATTGGAGACTTTAACATCATCAGTTCAGTTCAGTGCAGTCGCTCAGTCATGTCCGACTCTTTGTGACCCCATGAACCACAGCACACCAGGCTACCCTGTCCATCACCAACTCCCGGAGTTTACTCAAATTCATGTCCACTGAGTCACTCATGCCACCCAACCATCTCATCCTCTGTCATCCCCTTCTCCTCCTCCCTTCAATCTTTCCCAGCATCAGGGTCTTTTCAAATGAGTCAGATCTTCCCATCAGGTGGCCAGAGTATTGGAGTTTCAGCTTCAATATCAGTCCTTCCAATGAACACCCAGGATTAACCTCCTTTAGGATGAACTGGTTGGATCTCCTTGCAGTCCAAGGGACTCTCAAGAGTCTTCTCCAATATCACAGTTCAAAAGTATCAATTCTTCGGTGCTCAGTTTTCTTTATAGTCCAACTCTCACATCCATACGTGACCACTGGTAAACCACAGCCTTGACTAGATGGATGTTTGTTAGCAAAGTAATGTCTCTGCTTTTTAATATGCTGTCTAGGTTGGTTGGTCATAACTTTCCTTCCAAGGAGTAAGCATCTTTTAATTTCATGGCTGCAATCACCATCTGCAGTGATTTTGGAGCCCAGAAAAATAAAGTCTGACACTGTTTCCGATGTTTCCCCATCTATTTCCCATGAAGTGATGGGACCAGATGCCATGATCTTCGTTTTCTGAATGTTGAGCTTTAAGCCAACTTTTTCACTCTCTTCTTTTACTTTCATCAAGAGGCTTTTTAGTTCCTCTTCACTTTCTGCCATAAGGGTGGTGTCATCTGCATATCTGAGGTTATTGATATTTCTCCTGGCAATCTTGATTCCAGCTTGTGCTTCCTCCAGCCCAGCGTTTCTCATGATGTACTCTGCATATAAACTAAATAAGTAGGGTGACAATATACAGCCTTGGCGTACTCCTTTTCCTATTTGGAACCAGTCTCTTGTTCCATGTCCAGTTCTAACTGTTGCTTCCTGACCTGCATACAGGTTTCTCAAGAGGCAGGTCAGGTGGTCTGGGATTCCTATCTCTTTCAGAATTTTCCACAGTTTATTGTGATCCACACAGTCAAAGGCTTTGGCATAGTCAATAAAGCAGAAATAGATGTTTTTCTGGAGCTGTCTTGCTTTTTCAATGATCTAACAAATGTTGGCAATTTGATCTCTGGTTCCTCTGCCTTTTCTAAAACCAGCTTGAACATCTGGAAGTTCACGGTTCATGTATTGTTGAAGCCAGGTTTGGAGAATTTTAAGCTTTACTTTACTAGCATGTGAGATGAGGGCAATTGTGTGGTAGTTTGAGCATTCTTTGGCATTGCCTTTCTTTGGGATTGGAATGAAAACTGACATATTCCAGTCCAGTGGCCACTGCTGAGTTTTCCAAATTTGCTGGCATATTGAGGGCAGCACTTTCATAGCATCATCTTCCAGGATTTGAAATAGCTCAACTGGAACTCCATTACCTCCACTAGCTTTGTTTGTAGTGATGCTTTCTAAGGCCCACTTGACTTCACATTCCAGGATGTCTGGCTCTAGGTGAGTGATCACACCATCTTGATTATCTGGGTCATGATATCTTTTTTGTACAGTTCTTCTGTGTATTCTTGCCACCTCTTCTTAATATCTTCTGCTTCTGTTATGTCAATACCATTTCTGTCCCTTATTGAGCCCATCTTTACATGAAACATTCCCTTGGTATCTCTAATTTTCTTGAAGAGATCTCTAGTCTTTCCCATTCTGTTGTTTTCCTCTATTTCTTTGCATTGATCACTGAGGAAGGCTTTCTTATCTCTCCTTGCTATTCTTTGGAACTCTGCATTCAAATGGGTATATATTTCCTTTTCTCCTTTGCTTTTCACTTCCCTTCTTTTCACAGCTATTTGTAAGGCCTCCTCAGACAACCATTTTGCTTCCCAGACAAACATTTTGCTTTTTTGCATTTCTTTTTCTTGGGGATGGTCTTGATTCCTGTCTCCTGTACAATGTCACAAACCTCCATCCATAGTTCATCAGGCACTTTGTCTATCAGATCTAGTCCCTTAAATCTATTTCTCACATCCACTGTATAGTCATAAGGGCCTAATACTTAGCACTATACTTGTATCAATAGACAGATCATCCAGACAGAATATCAATAAGGAAACACTGTCCTGAGTTACTTTTACACACCATATAGAAAAAGGAACACAAAAATGGATTAAATACTTAAATATATGTCCTGAGACTATAAAACTCCTAGAAGAAAACATAGGTAATGTGGTCTTTGACATTGGTATGAACATTTTTTTTTTCTTGGATATTTCTCCTCAGTGAAGGGAAACAAAGGTAAAAACAAATAAATGGGCTATATCTAACTAAAAGTCTTCAGCCCATCAAGGAAACTATTGACAAAATGAAAAGACAGCCTACTGAATGGGAGAAATATATCATTTGCAAATGCTATATCTGATGAGGGGTTAATATCCAAAATACACAAATAATTCATACAAGTCAACATAAAAATCAACAAATAACTGGATTCAAAAAATTGACAGAGGACGTAAATAGACATTTTTTCCAAAGAAGATATACAGGTGACCCACAGACACATGAAAAGTTGCTCAACATCACTAATCATCAGAGAAATGCAGGTCAGAACCACATGAGATGCCCCTCACACCTGTCAGAATAGCTGCCACCATCAAATGGACCACAAATCACAAGCGTTGGCAAGGATGTAGAGAAAAGGGAACCCTTGCTCACTGCTGGTGGTATGTAAATTGATACAGCCACTATGGAGAAAAGTATGGAGTTTCTTCAGAAGATTATAAATAGAACTACCATACAATCCAGCAGTTCCACTTCTGAGTATTTTCCAAAAGAAAACCAAAATGTGACTCAGCCATATAGAAAGAATGAAATCTTGCATTTGTGAAAACATTGGTGGGGATTATGCTAAGTGAAATAAGTCATACAGAGAAAGATAAATACCATATGATTTCACTAATACATGGAATTTTTAAAAAAAAAACCATTAAAAAAAAAAAAAAAAAAAACAGAAACAGACTCACAGAGAACAAACTAGTAATTGCCAGAGGGGAGGTGTTGGCAGGGGGGCTGATGAGTGAAATAGGTGAGGCAGACCAGAAGGTACAAACTTCCAGTTATAAAGCATAGAAGTCATGGGGCTGTAATCTATAGCATAGGGATTATAGTCAACAACACTCACTGCAATAACTTTGTTTGGTGACAGATGGTAACTATACTCATGGTGCTGATCATTATGTAATATATAAAAATATCAAATCACTATGTTGTACACTCTGAAACTAATACAATGCTGAAAGTCAATTATACTTAATTTTTAAAACTAAATAAATGTGAACACCTCAACTTGTGGGAGCATTCATATGTTAATTGATTACCACCTTGTAACAGATTTCTAAAGTGAGTCACTATACTATTAAGAAATGTTTGCTTGTTATATTCTAAAGGTCCATATTTTTACTCTTTTGAATGTACAGTAACTTAGCGCCACATTAAACTGTAACCTTTTCAAGTCATTTAAAGCAACAACCTGAAATCATAACTTAAATTTCATGTGGTGCTACCAATGGGAATAAGTCAACCAAGGTGACAATCAGATGAACAGATTTGTTTTACACTTGGTTAGGTTCCATATACAGACTCAGGGACAATTTCATCAAAGTTTATTCCTGTTTGGGGGTTGGTACAAATCTTCTGAAACTTTAATGTTTTATTAAAAGCAAAAGCATGATCGTTTCTTTGGGCAAGCTTCCTCTCTGTTTTTATATCTGCATGACCTCATAATATCACAACTAACTTAACTAATTCATACTCAAAACTAAATTTGCAGGACCTTTGCTTCTGGTTTACGTTTCATGGGCCCTAAGGCAAGGGTGGCCTGATTTGATAGTAAATAAAGCCACTCTGCCATAAAGTTTTTCCAAAAAATTTCACTAATGCTAAATTCCTATTCAAACCCATCTCTGTGCAGATATATTTTCCTAGCATTACATATTACAAAGTCAAAAAGTCCCTTCAATCTGCATAGAATATTACCTTTGAACAATAAAAATGTCATACTTTCCTCAGCCCCATAAATATCACAAGGCATTCTATTTTAAAATTCAACCCCAAGATCTAAAGCTTAGACTAAGATATTTCAAGTTACATAGGAAAACTGTTTCTATACATATTACTGGAACTATTCTGTGATCCCAAGGAGTGTTTTTCATGATGATGGGTCTTCTATTCATCCATTTATTCACACATTCATTTTTCATTTAACAAACATTTCAATAAGCACCTATTCCAAGCTAGGTCCTAGGGAAATGAGAGTTAAGCATTCCAGATAAATAATAAATGAATTCTCAGGGAACTGAGGTGGACGAACCTAGAGCGTGTTACATAGAGTAAGTCAAAAAGAGTAAAACAAATATATGTTACTCCAGGAGTTGGTGATGGACAGGGAGGCCTGGCGTGCTGCAGTCCATGGGGTCACAAAGAGTCGGACACGACTGAGTGACTGAACTGAAATGAACTGAACTGAACTGAACTGAACTGAACTGAATGCATCTGTATGGAATCTAGAAAAATGGTACCAATGAACCTATTTGCAGGTGGGAACCGAGACACCCAGACATAGAGAATGGACCTGTGGGCACAGCAGGGGAAGGAGCGGGGTGGGGAAAGGAGAAGGTGGCACTGAAATATATACACCATGCTGTGCAGCGCTCAGTCGCTTCAGTCGTGTCCGACTCTTTGCCACCCGCATGGACTATAAACCACCAGGCTCCTCTGTCCATGGGATTCTCCAGGCAAGAATACTGGAGTGGGCTGCCATGTCCTTCTCCAGGGGACCTTCCTGACCCAGGGATCTAACCCACATCTCCTGAGGCTCCGACACTACAGGCAGATTCTTTACTGTTGAGCCACCAGGGAAGCCCTGAAATACACACACCACCATGTGTAAACAGAAGATAGAGGGAGGCTCCTCTGTAGCACAGGGGGCTCAGCCTGCTGCTCTGTGACGACTAGAGGGGCTGGGGGCGGGGAGTGAGGTGGGAGGCAGGTTCAAGAGGGAAGGGATATATGTATACTTACAGCTGATTCACGACGCTATACGGCAGAAACCAACACGATGTTGTAAAGCAATTATCCTCCAATTAAAAATAAACTAGTTTTTTAATGGAAATAAAAGAAATGAATTCTCAGTCTAGTTGAGAAGAACATGCAGTTACATGTTACCATTAAGACATACTCAAAGTCCACAGCTAGCAAAAATTTCAGGGAAGAAACACTTAATCCTGGTATCATAACATTAAGGCAGAGCTATCACATGGACCAGAGACACTGAAATGCCTGGGTGTGGGTGTGTGCTGTTTCTACTCACAAGAGCTCACATCGTGGTGCGAGGCAGCCTGGACCAGAAACCAGGTGACCAGCGTCTCAGCTCTCGCTCTGCCATGATCCGGGCTGTCCCTCCCTGGAACTGTGTGCCGCAACAGTCTATCAGGTGTGCCTCATGCCTAAAACTGCATGAATCACACGCTCCCACCAGGCATTCCCACCCCAACACCCGGGGGATCACACACAGGAAGGATGGTAGCATGAAAGGCACCACTCACTGCCCCCCACCCTCCACTGAGCACACGGATTGCCATCCTGGGAATCACATGGTCTACGACCATCACTGCCCACCTCCAGGGAGCACTTTCAGCAGAAGAAGGAAGGCCACACAGTCACCACCTGAGGTCCGCCCTCCACTTGCAGGCACTTCAGGTGGGCTCCCAACAGGCCAGTCTCATCAATCAAAACACTGAAATCTACAGGAGCAGGGGGTGGAGTCCATGGGGTTGTACCACTCACACCCCGCAGACAGGACATCTTCACTTGTTTATGCCATCTTTTGCCTTCACTCCATACTCTCCCACTGTGTAACAATTTCCAGATTTAAATTTTTATCTGCTTTCAGACTGAAAAATACCCTCACCCACCATACATAGTGCTCCAGCCATATTACTCCTGTAGAATGGGAGAAAATATTTGCAAATCATGCAGCTGACAAGAGATAAATCTCCTAAATATAAAAATAGCTCATATAGCTCACCTGTTTCCCAGGTGGCTCAGTGATAAAGAATCCACCCACAGTGCAGGAAACCTGGGTCCAATCCCTGGGTCAGAAAAAATTCTCTGGAGAAGGAAATAGAAACCCACTCCAGTATTCCTGCCTGGGAAATACCATGGACAGAGGAGCCTGGTGGGCTACAGTCCATGGGTCATGAAGAATCAGACATGACTTAGTGGCTGACAAACACAACTTAGTATCAAAAAAACAAATAATCCATACAAAAAAAGGGGCAGAAAATCTAAAAAGACATTTCTCCAAAGAAGACATACAGAGCCAAAAGGTACATGAAAATAAGCTCAACATCTCTAATTATTTAGAGAAATGATAATCAAACTACAATGAGATATCATCACACACCAGTCAGAATGGGCCAACATCAAAAATTCTACAAATAATAAATGCTGGAGAAGATGTAGAGAACATGAAATCCTCCTACTCTCCTTTAAGTTTCGATGGTTTATCTTATGCTCCTTCTCTGTCATTCTGTAGAAACTCTGTTCATACTTCAAGGGAAAAATGAAGCCTCTCTCTGACCTAACCACTATCTCCATCAGATCTCATATCTACTTGCCAGTGTCTGCTAATGTATCAGACTCTTACATATGCAATGTTATTTTTTCTCTACAACAATCCTATGGCAGATTTCACTAGGAGCAAAAAAATATCTGAAATATTCAGGATCTCACCCAAATTCTTACCAATAGTAAACAGCAAATTCAGAAATTGAACTACATCCATATATTCTGACATCAACAGATTTTGCACTATGAAATTTTGATACTTTTTAAAAGTCTCTGAAGAAAATTACCTTACTCTTTCTTTGTATTTCAATAACATGTGTTCCCTTTTTAGTCCCATTACTGTAAATTGCTTGAGGCTAGAACCTAGATAGCATATTGAAAAGCAGAGACATTACTTTGCCAACAAAGGTCCGTCTAGTCAAGGCTATGGTTTTTCCAGTGGTCATGTATGGATGTGAGAGTTGGACTGTGAAGAAAGCTGAGCACCGAAGAATTGATGCTTTTGAACTGTGGTGTTGGAGAAGACTCTTGAGAGTCCCTTGGACTGCAAGGAGATCCAACCAGTCCATTCTAAAGGAGATCAGTCCTGGGTATTCTTTGGAAGGAATGATGCTAAAGCTGAAACTCCAATACTTTGGCCAACCTCATGTGAAGAGTTGGCTCACTGGAAAAGACTCTGATGCTGGGAGGGATTGGGAGCAGGAGGAGAAGGGGACAACAGAGGATGAGATGGCTGGATGGCATCACTGACTTGATGGACATGAGTTTGAGTGAACTCCGGGAGTTGGTGATGCACAGGGAGGCCTGGCGTGCTGTGATTCATGAGGTTGCAAAGAGTCGACTGAATGACTGAACTGAACTGAACTGAACTGAGAGACATGGCTGCACTCATTCCTACCCTATACAGGGAGGGGTTCACACAGTGCTGGACATACAGTGAATGCTTAATGTTTGTCAAATTGAAACTATCGGAAGTATGTTCCAACATCTAGTTCCAAAAGAGCCTGAGGTTTTCCACGCAGGAGGTTAATGGCTCTTGTGTTGTTTGCACTGAAAAGGGGACCTCAGCCTCTGAGCGTGTGCAGGCTGAGTCCAGGAGGCGGGTGATCAACCCTGGTGCATAACCCACCATCAATGCACCTCTCCCTCTTCCAGAGGCTATTGGTATCCTCCTGAATCTACTGTTCACACTTACTGTAAATAATCTGAATCACTATCCAGCCCAATCTAATTCAGAACTTGCAAGTGGCAACAAAGGGACAGCCCATGCAGGCATCTGACATAAGCCCAGTGTTGGAATTGAATAGGTCTGATTGGTTCTGCTCCAAATAGGAGCTACGTTTCTAACTATACGCTATGGACTGAATGTTTGTGCCTCCCTCCAAAACTCAGCCCTAAACCCCAACACGCTGGTATTTGTAGGTGAGGCTTTGAGAGTTGAGTGTGTCATGAGCCTGAACGAGATTACTGCCCTTATGGGAAGAGTTGCGAGGGAGATAATCTCTCAGGAAGCAGGAAGGCAGCCATGCCTAAAGCAAGTAAAGAGCCCTCACTGAGAATCCGCCTATGCTGGCACCTGACCTTGGACTTCCAGCATCTCGATGCACGAGAAATAGATGTGACTGTGTAAGCCACTCAGTCTAAGATATGTCTTACAGCAACCCCAACCAACTAAGACAATATGAAACAATGTAGGAGCGTGGGGTGCAAGACGTGAGTGACCAAGTGCAGGGAAGACAGTGCACGCCAAAGCTCAAACACGACGCGTGCCCACCTCTGCAGGAGTTCCACCATTTCCAGGTACGCCGGAGCCCGAGAATTCTAAGGCATAAATGGAATGTCAAAGACAAGCAAGAAAAATGGGACTCTATAATGAGACTCCAAAGGCAAGCATTCTGAGATGGGATCCGGTGTTAACTAGCTAAAGAGAAGGCAGTCCTGGGCAAGCTCTCTCTTCTTCCCCTTCAAATGTCAAGGGAAAAAAAACCGAATCACTTGTTTTGATGCTCCCTCTAGCTTTTATAGTTTGTAACTCTCATCTCTGGCCAGACCATATTGAGTGCTTTTAATAAATGAGGTGAGCCTTTCAGATCACCAAGAGGCAAAAATTGTTTGAAGTTTTTACACACCCTTGTATTCCCTATGAAATGTTACACTCAAACAATACTTAGCTATATAACCAGAAATACTTTCATCTCTGTGTCCAAAAGTGGAAAATGCAATTGCCTGTGCTCACGTTGGAGATGAATGGCTAAGTGTGTCCAAGTCTCAGGGCAGCCTCTGCAACGAATATGTGGGTGCGTTTCCAGCACTGACTCTTTCTTGCGTTTCCCAGGACAAAGATGAAAGCCATTGATTACATTTACCCAAGCCTCCCGGGGCATATTTCTTTAAATTCTGCCCAAGAACAGTCCACTAGGAGAATAATCCTATTAGACTTTAAACAAAGGAACACACCTCCCTATATAGGTTAAGAACACATATATCCAATAAGTCAACTCTCGGGCTCTGATAACTGGATGAACTTCAAACATGGAGATAAGTTATAAGAATGTGTGCAGACTACTTTGGAATTTCTTAAGAATCATGGAGTATACATTACATTTTCTATTCCTAAGAGAAGAAAACAATGTTTTAATACTGGTTCTAAGTGAATTTTAGGAGCACCTAACATCCACCTAAGAGGTTTTTTTTAAAGCATCCTCACAATAGTCTATGATTTTACTGGTATGGCAAAACCAATACAGTATTGTGAAGTAAAATAAAGTAAAAATAAAAATTTAAAAAAAAGAATGCATATGAAGTTCACTGATGAAAATTTTTTCCATTTAACATATCTACAGAAAGATACTTAAAAGTTGTGATCCTGAGAAATGGAACATCTCCATCAGTCAGGCATCGATAAGAGTTTTAAAAAAACATAGCACCAAACTGCCCTCTTCTGTAGGTATCTAAAAGATGACCTTCAGCTCAAGCAGAGAATTTAAGACAGCTTGAATCCTTCCTGTCTTTCTCAGTAAGAATCTAATGCTTGTCTGTGGTTATAGGTGAGTGGACAGCAATTAGAGGTAATGTCATCTACCATTCATCTCTTAGGGAAGGATAAGAAAGAAGAACTTGAAATGCTACTTGGCCAGTGCATTTTTGCATTCTGAAACGTTCATGCTACAATTTTTAGCTGAGGCTACTTCAGCTGTAAAGATTACATTTTCTCGTTTGGAAACATCACCTATTGAACAATGCCTGAAGGAAAAAACCAGCTGTGTGGAAACTGATTGTTCTGCAGCAACACGTGTCAGGTTTAATTAACACAGGTTTGGCCTGAGAGCACACATTCTGTTTAAAACATTGCAATATACCCACCTACAACCTAAAGAAAACCATGTTTGTTCCAGGAGGGGGAAGTTAATATTATCTTCACCAACAGTGGATCTCAGATTTTATTGACCTCAGGATCCCCCAGAGGACTGGTGAAAACACAGATTGCTGGAGCCCTCTCACAAAGTTTCTGATTCAGTAGCAAATGGGGTGGAGCCTGAGAACTTGCATTTCTGACACATTCCCAGGTGATGTTCCTGGGGCCTGCCAGGGACCACACTTTGAGAAGCCCTGATGGAAAGGATTCAACTCTGACTTAAGATTTGGGAAGTCGAGGGTCTAGAGCTTAGTCATGCCTCTGACATGTAGTTCAAGTTACATAACCTTTCTCAGCTGGGCAACTGTCCGCCTGCCGTAGACAGGACTCTTAAAGTCTCTTCACACCAAAGATTTATGCTTCTTCAGCTAACTCACCTTCTAACAAGTGGAACTTCTTGAGTATATTGCAAATATCCCCATGTACAAGTCATCTGCTTCTCAACTCCAAATGGTGACTGTTAGTGTGATGAATAGTTAACCAACTTTTACTTCTATGCTTCCCAAAACTATCCAAAAGTACATCTTTTCCTCCATGTGCTTGCTCTTGTATTTAAATGTTTCTATAACTTTATATGGAGAAGGAAATGGCAGCCCACTCCAGTATTCTTGCCTAGAGAATCCCAGGGACAGAGGAGCCTGGTGGGCTGCTGTCTGTGGGGTCGCACAGAGTCAGACACAACTGAAGCGACTTAGCAGCAGCAGCAGCAGTATAACTTTATATAGTGCCTCCCTGGTGGCTCAGTGGTAAAGAATTTGCCTGCCCAAGCAGGAGACACTGGAGATGCAGGTTTGATCCATGGGTCGGGAAGACTCCCCTGGAGAAGGAAGTGGCAACCCACTCCAGTATTCTTGCTTGGGAAATCCCACGGGCAGAGGAGCCTGGTGGGCTACAGATGATGGGGTTGCAAAGAGTTGGGCACGACTGAGCAACTGAGCTTGCATGCACACATAACTGCATATGGGGAATTTTAAAACATGCTTCAGTTCTTATATCAAAAACACTTTAGAAGTTTCCCACTCTGCCCCCGACCCTCAACTCCTTAATGGTTACTGGATTCCAAATGGATTAAAGTCCAGTATTGATTTACTCAAGTTGTTTCCTCTTGGCATCTGGAACATAACCAAGTAGTTTCAATGGCTAATTCATATCTTACCACCTAAGAATGATTTACCAAATCAAAACATATTTGTGCATCCAAATTCCTCCTTGGCAGAGACCATCTTGGACCTTCTCTATCAATTGGGTTTCTACTATTATTGATTAAAAAAAAAACACAAACCAGGGTGCCACATCCTTTGGGAGGTTAGGAAGAAGAGTGTCCTGACTCAGCATTCTAAATCAGGTCAGGGAAAGTTTCCAACGAAGCAGATGCAGAATCCACACTATGTCAAATTCAGTTTGCAGACTGTTTTGTCAGAGTTCCCTACGACCCAAACTTCAGAGCAAATAGAAAGACAAATTCACCCACAACGTGGTGACAGAGGACAATCAGCCCAGCAGCCACGGGGCCACGCTGCTGCAATTTGCCTCTGCGAGCTGCTTCATCATCAGATTGAGCACAAGCGGGACAAACTGCTGACATACAACAGACGCACTGGGAGCTGACTGCTAGGATGAAAGAAACTGTCGTTGGACCGCTCTGAAAATCAAGAAACAAGAGATGGCTCACTTTGCAAAAGAGCTTCATGCAGCTAGACCATATATGCTTTCATTACAGTTCAGAGAACCATTGAGTTTTAGAGCTGCCAAGAACCTTAGCAATCATGACTGCCATTTCTCAGCCCCGTTTTCCCCCTACCATTTCCTTTTGTGCACCAATCCCTTAAAATATTCCTTTCCTTAGTCTCTGTCCTTGGCTTCTTATTCACTGGACTCTCTCTCTCTAGATGACTTTATCACTTGTATATGAAGGACACAAATGCTTATCTCCAATCCTGACCCTGTCTCTAAGCCCCAGTATGCATGTATGCTCCGTCGCTCAGTCATGTCTGATGCTGCGAAACCATGGACGGCAGCCCACCAGGCTCCTCTGTCCATGGGATCCTCCAGGCAAGAATACTGGAGTGGGTTGCCATACCCTCCTCCAGGGGATCTTCCCAAACCAGGAATCAAACAGTGTTTCCTGCATCTCCTGCATTGGCAGGTGGATTTTTAACCACTGAGCCACCTGGGAAGGCCTCCAGGCTCCAGACTCTGACATTAAATGGCCCACAGACACCTCCGTACAGATGTCGCAATAGTGAATTTAACTCAGCGTGGACAAGCGTGAGCTCACCATCCTCCCCGCTAAACCACTCACTTTACTGCATCCCACGGTCTGGTTAATGAGAGCTCGCACTGTGCTTGCAGTCATCTGGCACGGACCCCCCGAGCCCACCTCTGCCCATCCTCTGTCACCCACTCCACCCCGGCAGTACCCTCTCTTGTCCACACCTACCATCTGGATCTGGGCCACAGTCACGCTAGGATACCTTTCATTGCCAAACTCCCCTCACACCCTGGACAGAGCTACTTTCCTAGGACACGGCTCAGCTCTAATGTCACCTCTCCTCTGGCTTCCTGTTGGGCCACACCCCACAGGCCTCCAAATCTTATAACTGCCCAGCTGTGAGAGGGGAGAAAGAGCCCAGAGACCTAACCATTCCCATATGAGTAAATCCAAGCCAGCATGAGTCTTCCTAGTGGCTCAGACAGTAAAGAATCTGCCTGCAATGCAGGAGACCCAAGTTTGATCACTCGGTCAGGAAGATACCCTGGAGAATGGAATGGCAACCCACTTCAGTATTCTTGCCTAGAGAATCCCAGAGACAGAGGAGCTTGGGGCCTAGTGGGCTATAGTCCATAGGGTTGCAAAGGGTCGGACACACGTGAGCAACTAACACACACAAGCCAGCATGCTAACGATGGTAAGTACACAGATTACTGTCTCTCCAGCTAACAGCCATCCTACAACCAGAGATGAAACCACCATAGATACATCCTAGACTCACTAGACCTAACCCAGCCCATCTACTGACTGCACGTAGTGACCAAGCCCACCTGATCTCAGTGAAGCCTTGCCCACAGGTACAGAGCCACCCAGCCAACCCACAGGCTTGTGGTTAATAACAAATGCTAAACGCTTATGATTTTAAGCCACCAAGTTTGGAGATGGTTGCTTATGCATCAATAGCTAACGGATACACACCCACAAAGGGAGAAATTCGGCTTCTAGAAATTTATTGTGCAGAAAATCTTGCCCAGCTACCCGTGACTACTGCAGCTTGTTTGTAACTTTGAGACAAAGGTTGTTTGGAATCATCAGAGAAGCTTATTCATTAAATTGTGGTATAGCCATGCAGTGGATGACAACAACACTGTAGAACAGAGCAAGAAAGCTCTGGGTGCACTTAGATGGGAGGTATAAAAAAGATATACTTGCACATAAAAAAGCAAGTTTCAGAACAATGTTTATAATATGCTATCATGTGGGAAAAAAAAGATAAAAGTTTCACTCTATATGTACAAAATAAGTTATTTGGAAAGATACACAAAACAGAAATTGTTGGTTGCCTCCTGGAAAATAAACTGAATAACTAGGATCAAGAGTTATACAGATGATTTTTACTAGATTCTTTCTATCTTTTGAACATTGCCCCAGTTTAACATATTACTTGTTTGAAAGCTAGGTCATTTTTCGAAGTGGCCCCAAAGACGTTGTACTTGCCCACACCTGGGCTTTTGGAAACATAAATATCTCTACCTGGATAAGACTCAAGATTTTGTAAACAGAGTGTGTGTGTGTTAGTCGCTCACTCGTGTCTGCCTATTTGTGACCCCATGGACGGTAGCCTGTCGATGGGACGGAGGACAGGCTCCTCTGTCCATGGGATTCTCGAGGCAAGAATACTGGATGGAGTGGGTTGCCATTCCTTCACCAGGGGGTCTTCCCAACAGGCAGATTCTATACCGTCTGAGCCATAACCATAGAAACAGGGACCTTTGGAGTCATCTGTCTCAACTTTGACTCAATACACGTCAAGCTAGATGGTCATGAGGCCCTGCTTGACCCTCTGTTGTGACAGGGAGCTCACTCCAGCACTCTATGCATGGACTGATAGAAACACAGGCCTGCCTCTAAGAACCGGCACTTTGGTGAGGCCAAAGTGATTTCCTTACAGAAACAGCATTGAGAGGTGAAGATCCTGTTACTGCATTATTTCTTTATTGTGAATAAACAGAAATAATTTAAATCATCAACAATAAGAGGAATGTTAAATAAGCCAGGGCCCACCCAGAAGATGGAATGGTGTGCAGCTATTATGAAGAATTTTTTACACCCTTGGATTATGCCATTATGAAAAACAGAAAAACGTTAAGATGCAAGAGTGTCCTAAGATACCAACTATGATAAAGAAAAAAGTCCTTAAAGAAGCAAAAGAGAAGGACCTGAAAGGAGACACGCCAACCCACTCTATGGGAGTAGTTGTTTGCATTCGTTTTCCTTCGTGTACTTTACATTAACTCCTAAATATTTAATAAGGCTCACATATAATGTTTAAAGTCAATATATACTAATATATAAAGGAAAATGTTAAAGATGCATTCTTTGCCAACTGATTATGAATAGAGGATATAGAGTGAAGAATAGGAATAATATTAATCCTATAATCAAGATTTGTTAAGTGCTTTAACAAATAACCTCAATAGCTCAGCAAAATGGGTTTCCCAGGTGGTGCTAGTGATAAACAATTCACCTGTCAATGCAGGAGACTCCGTCCTGAAGACTCAATGCAGGTTCGATCCCTGGGTCAGGAAGATCCCCTGGAGCAGGAAATGGCGACCCACTCCAGTATTCTTGCATGAAAAACCCCATGGACAGAGGAGCCTGGCAGGCTACAGTCCAAGGGGTCATAAAGAGTCAGACATGGCTGAGCACACACATACACACGCTCAACATAAAAAAGGCTTTCCCTTGTCCATTTAAAACCCAGCACAGTGGGTGGGGGTCTCCGTCCCATGTGGTCACTGAGGACCCAGCCTCCAGCCAGCTGCTGGCTCAGCCTTCCTCCACGTCCTCAAGCGGAGATACTAGGGTCCAGGCTTGGCCCTGACTCTCCCCGGCCGGCCCTCAGCACATGGCCCACATCGAGGAAGCAGCAAAGCATGCAGCCGGGGGGCTGGGAGAAGGCGGCTGTGGGCTCCTAGACCTCTGGCTGACGCCGACTGCTATCAGAAAGGCTCGCAGAGGCAGAGGATTCTGGACCATTTCTTAAGAACTGAGAAAGATGCCAACTGGAAAAATTAGCAAAGGGGCTAGTCTAGCAGGATAACTTGTCATGACACCTACAGAAAAAGGTAACTGTGTAATTCATTTTTCAAGGGCAAAAAAAAAAAAAAAAAAAAGAGCCAATCTCTACATTTTGTACTTTAAATCAAAAGTTAGGAAAATGTGCTTTAGAATCTAAAAACCTAACAGGGCCACGTCCTACTTTCCGCTTCGCGTCTCTGTCTCTAGAGTGATCTTGAGCAAATTAGGGATCAAAACTTAGCAATCGCATGTGTAAAATGAACATAATTGTGTCTGACTCACAATACTATTTACTGTTTCGTGTCAGTAAAATACAGAGGGTGCATTCAACAAAGGAGAGCTATTATAATCATGTACTGTCACAATACAGAATCAAGTCTGATTCAAATTTTCTAAGTGATTAAGATGTATAACTATCTTAAATTTATAATTCACTCATCACCCTCTATTCCCAGCCCTTAAGAAATATAGGACAGAGAAAATGAAATAATTATTTTCCACTTCAATAATCAAAAAGGTGAATTACTGAGCATGTAAAGGAAACATGTTTGACTTACCATTGAAAGAATGGCTTAATGAGACAATAATTACAAACTTACTGACTGTAGTTATATTGTGTAGTTTTATCAAAATATATTATCATTTGTGTAAGAAATTTTAGTATTTCTAAGTTTCAATCATTTATATGCATAGTATTGATGCTTTTGAACTGTGGTATTGGAGAAGATTCTTGAGAGTCCTTTGGACTGCAAGGAGATCCAACCAGTCCATTCTAAAGGAGATCAGCCCTGGGTGTTCTCTGGAAGGAATGATGCTAAAGCTGAAACTCCAGTACTTTGGCCACCTCATGCAAAGAGTTGACTCACTGGAAAAGACTCTGATGCTGGGAGGGATTGGGGGCAAGAGGAAAAGGGGACAACAGAGGATGAGATGGCTGGATGGCATCACAGACTCGATGGATGTGAGTTTGAGTGAACTCTGGGAGATGGTGATGCTTCAATTCATGGGGTCACAGAGAGTTGGACACGACTGAGCAACTGAACTGAACTGAACTGAACTGAACTGATAGGGCCAACATTACAGTAAAAGAAAATTCTGCAGTTCTTAAGAGCTTTCACATTGTCAAAGGCATTGGAAACAGCAGAAAAAGAGAAGAAAATAAAAATTCTTTTTTGATCACAGATTTTGCCATTTAAACCTGCATCATCAATTTTATCTTGTGCCTTTTTGTTAGCAAACATTCTGTTTTTGCTGATGTTTCATTTTGCCCTTTCTTGGAGACTTTTGAAACCTGACATCAAAGCTCCAGCATCACTTCCTGAATAACTTCTTCATTTGTTGTGCTTTCTGCCCCTGGAGCTGTGGTACCCCCGGGCAGTAAGATGATAGCACACCTCCCCTTCCTTCAGAGGCCTCAGCAGGACACAGGGACTCGTCACCTGTCATGTAATGGGTGTGAGCTTGTCAAAGACCCCCCCGACCCAACCTGCAGGACTCGGGGGCCCCGTCTTTAATTGTAGGTAACACAGTATTCACAGACACACACCACTGTCATGTTTGTGCCACAGAGAGTGGAGAAACCTCAAATCAGGGGAAAACACAAGACAACAGGAGCTGTGCTGTGCGTCGCCTTGCCTCTATCTTGTGACAGCGCTCTGTTGAGCGGAAAGGCCCCCAGAACTGCCCACTGTCTGAAACACTTGGAAACTCCTTTCCAAACCCCAGGATTTAGTGTAATCTACTACCGTGTTTATCCTCTAGGTACAAGGAAACAATCATGTTAGCAGACAAAGCCGCGCACAAGACAATCCTTTTTTCACAGGATTCAGTGGAATGCAAGCCCACGGCAGGTTGAGGTGCCTGCCTCCGTGGCAGCAGTGGGAAGACATGGCTCCCAAAGGCTGTGGGCAGCTCACCCTCGGGGAAACCACAGGAAAGGGACGGGGCAGCAGAGGCTTCTCTGGGAACCGCAGGCTTTAGACTCCCGGTGATCTTTTTCTCGTCTTTCTCATTGTGACGTTCAAACTTTCACACCTGTGGCAATGTGAAAAGCCATGCTAAGCCTTCACTCCGCGTCAGGACTTGAACATCAAGTTTTAAGACTGAGCAAGTAAAGTTAAGTCCTTAAATATCTCAAGTCTATTTCCACATCTAGAAGTTCCCAGAAACATCTAGAAGTTCCCAGAAAGCAGGACCCACTGCTGCAGTGACCTGTGAGGGTGTTGGAGGCCCAGGGCACAGAGACCACCAGCCAGAGAGGGGAAGAGGGTTCAGGAAGGAAAGGATTAAGAAAGACGTGGAGATTATATCCCGAGGTGAGGCACAGTGACAGGTAAACAAGGAATCGCATCTCTGGTCTGAAACGATGCCCAGCTTCACTGGAATTCTGCACCGTGTGTCAAGCATTGCTCTGGGTGGTGGAGATGCATTAATTCCATTTAGTCTTACCTGCTGAGTGATGTGTCTCATTGCCAGCCCAAAATATGTCTCTGTGACATGGAGATGCCTTTAGGTTGATTATTTCTAAAAGCAGAAGACTTAGGGCAGGGGTTTATTTTTAGCTCCCCTTTGTGGCTCAGAGGTTAAAGCATCTGCCTGCAATGCGGAAGACCTGGGTTCGATCCTTGGGTCGGGAAGATCCCCTGGAGAAGGAAATGGCAATCCACTCCAGTATTCTTGCCTGGAGAATCCCATGGACGGAGGAGCCTGGTGGGCTACAGTCCACGGGGTCGCAAAGAGTCGGACACAACTGAGCGACTTCACTTCACTTCACTTTAACCACTTAAAGGCCTTCCAAGGCGGCGCTAGTGGTAAGAACCTGCCTGCCAGTGCAAGAGATGTCCGTTCAGTTAGTTCATTTCAGTCGCTCAGTTGTGTCCGACTCTTTGAAACACCGTGGATTGCAGCATGCCAGGCTTCCTGTCCATCACCTACTCCCAGAGCTTGCTCAAACTCATGGCTATCGAGTCAGTGTCCATCAAGTCCAACTTTATAGTTGGATTATAAAAGAAAGCTGAGCGCTGAAGAATTGATGCTTTTGAACTGTGGTCCTAGAGAAGACTCTTGAGAGTCCCTTGGACCTCATGGAGATCAAACCAGTCAATCAAACCAGGAGATGCCAGAGATTATGACAAACCTAGATAGCATATTAAAGAGCAGAGACATTACTTTGCCAACAAAGGTCCATATCATCAAAGCTATGGTTTTCCCAGTAGTCGTGCATGGATGTGAGAGTTGGACCATAAAATAAGGCTGAGTGCTCAAGAATTGATGCTTCTGAACTGTGATGGGGAAAATACTCTTGAGACAGCAAGGAGACCAAATCAGTCAATCCTAAAGGAATCAACCCCGAAGGACTGGTGCTGCACGAAAGCGCCAATATTTTGGCCACCTGATGTGAAGAGACAACTCATTGGAAAAGACCCTGATGCTGGAAAAGATTGAGGGCAGGAGGAGAAGGGAGGGACAGAGGATGAGATGGCATCATTGATTCAATGAAAATGAGTTTCAGCAAGCTCCAGGAGATGGTGAAGGACAAGGGAGCCTGGTATGCCACAGTCCATGGGGGTCACAAAGAGTTAGACACATCTTAGCAACTGAACAACAACAACCTAAAGAACCCAGAAGACTAGAGAAAAATGTTTTCTTCCCTACAAGCAGAAACCACTGTTATCTCCTTCTAGAATCTGAAGCAGAGAACTGGCTGGTGATTCAACACTGAATCACACAGCTTCTGCAGCCTGAAGAAGGTCCAAGCATCGAGGACCAGGCCGCCTGGTCCTAGAGTCTACACCTATAATACCTGTCATCCTTCCCTTACCCTTCACCTTTCCACCTAGAGTAGTCATGCCCTGACCCAACGTGTTAGTTAACACTCATAGCTGTGTGGTATTTGGCTTCTTCAGAATTGACTAAGGAAAGACCAATCCTAGTAGGAAACTTGAAGTAACAGGTAAAACAGAGATCTATTAATGAGGTGCATTGGGCACATTTAACATTTGGTTTAATCAACTACAGTCATCTATTAGGATGAAAAACCCTACCTCTCTAACAATGAAATAAGAGCAAATATCTCCTAGGTGTTTACATATTAGATAAGCTCTCCTCCAAACACTGTACATATATTAACTTGTAAGATGAGTTTCAAGGTTGTCAGACATCCCAACAGGAGGGGTGTCCTCCATTCTTGTGGGCACAGGCACTGTGTCTGCTGACCTTCCCATCAGTCAGTTGTGTCCAACTCTGTGGCACCGTGGACTGTAGCCCGCCAGGCTCCTCTGTGCATGGGATTCTCCAGGCAAGAATACTGGAGCAGGTTGTCATTACCTTCTCCAGGGGATCCTCCTGACCTAGGGACTGAACCCATGTCTCCTGCATTGGCAGACGAATTCTATACCACTGAGCAACCTGGGAAGACCTTCCATTTTCTAGGTGAGGAAACAAAATTAGAGAATCCAACCTTACTGGGTTCTAATCCTGGACCCACCACTTATGACCTGATACCTCACTCCCACTAGAAAATATGCATATTATATAATGAAAATTTGATACACACATAATGGAATATTATTCAGTTTTAAGATATTAAAAGAGAAGGAACTGTTGCCATTATGCTAAGTGAAATAAGCCAGAGACAGAAAGAGAAATATTTCAAGATCTCACTTATATGTGGAATCTCAAGGAGTGAAATTCACAGAAGCACAGAGTACAGAGGTGCTTGCCTGGAGGGATAAGGGGATGTAGAGATGGTGTCAAAGGGTACAGAGTTTCAATTATACAAGAATGAGTCTGGAAGGTCTCATACACAGCAAGGTGACTATAGCTAAGCAATAGTGTGTTGTATACATGAAACTTGCTAAGAGGATAGATCTTAAAACTTCTCAACAGACACATACACACATGCACACACAATAGTCACTATGTAGAGATGATGGAGAAGTTATTTGGCTTGATGGTGGTGCTCTTTTATTAATGCAATGTAAACATCTATCCAAACATTAAGTTGTGTATCTTCAATCTATATAATTTTTATTTGCAAAAGATAACTAAATTTTTAACTTATTTTTAAATTTTAATTGGAAGATAACTACCTTACAGTATTGTGATGGTTTTTCCCATACATGAGTTGGCCATAGGCATACATGTCCCCTGCCTCCTGAACCCACCTCCCTCCCCAAGCCAGAGCACCAGCTTTGGGTTCCCTAATCAGAGAGCAAACTCCCACTGGCTATCTATTTTACAGATGCTAATGTATGTGTTTAAATGCTATTCTCTCAAATTATCCCACCCTCTCCTTCTCCCACTGAGTCCAAAAGTCTGTTCTTTATGTCTGCGTCTCCTTTGCTGCCCTGCACGCAGGATCACTGGTACCATCTTTCTAGACTCCATATCTGCATTAATATATGATATTTGTCTTTGTCTTTCTTACTTGCTTCTCTCTAATATCCCCATTCCACTGCTGGGTCTGCCCAGCAGTGAACTCCAAAATACCCATGCTTCCTAAGTTAAGAGCTGATACAACACAGCTATGGCTTTCCTGTACTTTCCAGTACTGCCCAGGCTCTTAAAAATGTGAACCGTGGGAGTGGATTCTCCTCCACACGCCAGCCTGGGTGATGACAAGCCTGGAGGCTGAAACCATGCACGTCACCTTGCTGGAAGTCTGTCCGGCTTATGGTTACATTCAACTGGTTAAGTTAAGTGCTCCCACTAGAGGGGACAAGCCCTCCCTGCTTCCCTCCTTGTGTCTGTTAACAGGCTCATCTGCTAGTGAAAGAATTTCTTATTTAAATATCATCTTGCCTCTGCCTGCAATATTTTATTTCCACCAGAGCGCTGGGAATTCTGAACCACAAGTCGAGAGCCGTCTCGAGGATCATTCCTTTCCAACCAGCAGTGCTCCCCCTGGGAAGAACATACCCTCCAGGACTCATCAAAGTAATCACCCTGGAGAGGGAACACGGCTTAGGAAAGTAAGACCATTTCTCCTATTGCTTTCCTGTATTAAATAATAAATATTTAACACGGCAAAGAAGGCATACAAAATGACAAGGAAAAAAAAAAAAAAAGAGGAGCCAAGAAAAGAAAAACTACCTGCTCCCCAGAGAGCTGTTTCTAATCAAAACAAACACGGAAATAATTCCACAGTCCCTTCGGTGATTTCTTTCAGCTTTAGTTGAGAATTAAATTCTCCCAGTGAGTTTGACCTGAGACCTTGTCTAACATGGAATCTTAGCGGTTGGCTTCACACAGACCACAAACTCGCTGAGGGAAGCCAAGGTTTTAGGAAAGAACGTGTGTGACCCGCAAGTGTTTACAAGCCCTGATGAGCAAGTCCAGAATTTAACTCTTCTTAACACCCCAATTTTCTCTACCATAAAAGGAATTTATATTGTGGTGAGGAGGTGTTCACCGCAAGAAGTTATAACCAAAACAATAACAGTTCCTAGCAGACAAAATCAGGGGAAATGATGCTAGCCCAGTAAGAAATGCAGAGGCTGACTTTTTTCAATGATTTTCCTGAAACTTCTAAAATACGTCAGTGATTGTTGTAATGAAGTTAATGCCAATTCTTAGCTATGTCCAGGAGAACAAGATGAATTGGGACCTTAAATTGCTACTAACATCCGCTTTCTGAACAGGTGGGTGGCCTGCTGTCTATTAGGTAGGATTTGAATAGCCTAAGTTTTGTTTCCCCAAATGAATCTTCCAACTTTGCTGCTTGAAACCCAATTGTGACAGCCCTTTCGGTCTAAGAGGGGAATGGCCTGAAGATTGTAAGTCGCTTAGAGGGGCAAGCAACCAAGGGTTTCATATTTTGAACACTGATCTTATCTCAGCATTATAGTGAAAGTGTTAGTCATTCAGGCATGTCCAACTCTTTGTGACCCCATGGACGATAGCCCACCAGGCTCCTCTGTCTATGGGATTCTCCAGGCAAGAATACTGGAGTGGGTATTTCCATTCCTTTCTCCAGGGGATCTTCCCAACCCAGGGATTGAACCCTGGTCTCCGTCATTGCAGGCGGATTCTTTGCCATCTGAGCCACCAGGGAAGCTCCAGCATTATACATGGTGATTACTTGTGTCCTTTAATCTCCCCAACAGTCCAGTGAGGAATACTGAACTAACCTCATTTCCAAATGCAGAACTAGTCTCACAGAAAGGTAAGTACATTACCCAGGGCTCCATGGTTAAAGAGTGAAGGAGTGAATATTGGGATGTCTGGTCTCCGCCAGAGTCAGCATTGCCTTCTGCCACACTATGCAACTCAGAAGGAGCACCCTCGGAAGACGCTTCCACCAAACCTCACCACCGATCGGCTTCCATTTTGTCAGGTGGCCGAGGAGGGGTCCAACTGTTGCAACCTTACGCTTTTGAGTTAAACCTAGAACCTGAAAGGGAGACCCAGGGTTGAAACCTAGAGGCAACCCCACTCATCTCCATCAGGCGTGTTCAGTGTCAGAATGAGAGTGTGCCAGGCGGTACCATCTGTACCCACAGCCTCCCCGGTTGCGGGAGAAGTGATTTGAATGCCCTCTGCTCCTGCTGCTCAGTCATCCAACGCATCCGGCTCTGTGCGACCCCATGGACTGTAGCCCACCAGGCTCCACTGTCCACGGGACTCTCCAGGCAAAATACTGCAGTGGGTGGCCATTTCCTCCTCCTTTAATGCCCTCACAGCATCCTAGAAAAGCATACCCCCTATATCGGAAAAGGAGTACAAAAACGGAGGAAAACAGGCTGCTCCTATTTACAACCAGCTTCTGGATAAATGCCCAGGATGGCTCAGGGCTGAGCAGCTGCCTGAGTTCCTTGGATGCCCTGGGAATTCTGGGCCAAGCCCCCGACCCTTCACTAACTGAGCTTTTATCTAGGCCCCTAGGATAAAGGGGCCGTAGGCATGTTTTAAGCGGGTAAGAAGATACTTTAAGTATAGGTTTTGGTGGAATCTTAAGGGTCTTCATTAAACATCTGCCAAATTAATGAAAAGTTGATGTCTAGTGCCATCAGGGAAAACCAAAGGCTTCCAGTTGCGAGGATGCTGCTGCTGCTGCTAAGTCGCTTCAGTCATGTCCAACTCTGTGCGACCTCATAGACGGCAGCCCACCAGGCTCCCCCATCCCTGGGATTCTCCAGGCAAAAACACTGGAGTGGGTTGCCATTTCCTTCTCCAATGCAGGAAAGTGAAAAGTGAAAGTGAAGTTGCTCAGTCATGTCCGACTCTTCACGACCCCATGGACTGCAGCCTACCAGGCTCCTCCATCCATGGGATTTTCCAGGCAAGAGTACTGGAGTGGGGTGCCATTGCCTTCTCTGAGTTGTGAGAATAAATGCCTGTAAATGGGTAAGGGTTAAGGAGAAAAGAAACCAATGCCTCCATGGGCATTCAAATTATTCCAAGTTTCTGGAGAAAGTGACTGCTGAGGGGCCATATATTGCTTCACTGTGCCACTAATTGCTCTGGGGGCGAGCTTCTCACACAGGCTGGGAAAGTTTGAGGGGGTAAGATGATTCTCTCTCGAATTCTCCAAAAGCTGGGTTGTTGATGAGTTCCAAAGGGGTCTGTGTACCAGTAAACAGACCCCTTTGGGCCATCTGGTACTAAACATCCATAATTAAAAATCTGAATTTGCAAGATTCTTCCATTCATCAGATAGCACCTATCAAAGTGAGGCTATAGAACTTTAAACTTTCAGATGACAGGTTAGTGAGAAAGGGAAATTATTTTTATTACCCACTCCGCATCAAGGTTCAGGGCCTCTTATTTAAGGCATCAATTTCCATGGAAACAGCCTGTGAGGCAGGCTATGCTTATTAGAATGATTTCTTGTAACAACCCTCAGTCCTCTCAAGGCACTTGCAACCAGCGGAAGTGTTTAAAATCTTAATCTCTACAATTAGATTAACATTTGTTAAAAGCACCATGCCCAGAACAGATACATGGGGAAAATTCACAAGGAGACAATGAACACATCTTGTTCATTCATTGGATGCTGACTGAGTGTCCCTCAGCTTCCAGGCACTGAACCCAACTCTGGAAGCAAAAAGAAAAATAAGACGCAGATTCCGCCCACCAGCCCCTCATATATAATATTCTAACAAACACTGACAAATAAAGTGCACCAGGACTAAAACAACAAGAAATATGCAAGACAACAGAACATGATTCTTGATGCTTCCATCTCGGGGAAATGACAGAACCAGTGAGTCAGCGGGAACACTGCTGGCGACATCGTTTTGGAATCGATATTAAGAATCCCATGAAATCACCATATCCTTTGATCTAGTCACTCTACTTCTGAAAATAATTCTAAATGGGCAAGTATTTTATGCACAGATATGTATCTAGTAACATTATTTTTATTCATGGAATGTCAGGGGAAAAATGAATACTCAGCAGTAAAGAAATGGTTAAGTCCACTTAGTTAAGATTTCCAGGATAAAGCTGTGCATGGTGACTAAGACTGTCTCCTTGACCAGACTCTCACCAATCTCCTCTAGGCACTTTTTCTGACTCAGACTCATCCTTGAACATGTCCTCAAGAGCCCAATTTTAGCAAGAATCCTTTAGGCAGGATCCTCCACCTTCAAGAGTTGATCGTTTCCCCATTCCTCTCCATTCCCCAGGTGAGAGCTCATTACCCTGGCCTGCCTTCAGCAAGACTCATGTAAGTCAGTTTAGCAAGAATAACCATGACCTTTTAGTAACTGCCTACCCACCATCGCCCCTACCCTCCTCCTTGACTGTAAATTCCCACTTTTCCTGACTGTACTCAGGGTTAAGCCCAATCTCTCTCCCCCTACGGCAAAATCACACTGCAGTAATTTCTGTATTTACTACCATAAACCCAGATAAAGTCTGCCTTACGATTTTAGCAAGCATCATGAACAATTTTTTCCTTAACAATAGCGTTCATGAAGGCTATGAGAATAAATGGAAAATTCCTACTTAGGTCAAACCAAAGGAGAAGAAACTCCGCACCCAGGGTGGCAATTACTGTAAAATTGTTTGCAGTTAGATAAAGACTGCAAAGTACCATTCTAAGATATTAACAACAGTTTTGTTTTCACAGTAAAATCATGACATATTTCTACTTCCTTTTCAAATTTAATAAATCTGTTTTCACTTTTAATTGACCCACAAACAAGACTATGGAAGACATCTCCGTTTCCCCCTTTCTTTTCCTTCAGTGCCAAATGGCCAAAGAAAACATTAGATTTGTAAAACAAGAAGTCTTGCTTCTGGAAGAAGAAACGAGAGAAGGAACATAATTAAAGGCAAACAGAACAGTCATAGCTGTTTGCAGAAAGGAAAGGTAGCATGAACTTTTAAGATGAAATAGCTGAGGAGGGCCCTCACGGTGATCCCTGCAGCCCTGAAGCAAGTCAGGATAGATTCAGTAATAAGACACCTTTGGATCGGAGGCACATGCGAGGTTATAACAGGCGCGGTCCACTACCTAAGGTCAGTCACCAAAGCAAGAGCTAGGAGACCTGCTTTTCCGACGACCATAAGTGACCAGCCAGGCGGAGTACTTACTCTTTCAGTGCCTCATTCCTTCATTTTTGAGAAGGGTCTCCACCTTACTACATTACTTACAGATTGACTTAGCTGCCGATAGAAGTCTTCTCGGAATGGTCCATTTTTAATCCTATTTTGGCCACCCAGATTTTGAACTCTTCTGCTAGGCTTGGAGGATGAACTGCCTAATGAATCCTGGTGAGATGAAGAAACATTTGTCTCTTTAGATGCACAAAATGACACATACCAGTGGTCCTCATTTTATTGTACTTTGCTTTATAGGGCTTCACAGATACCGCAGTTTTCACAGACTGAAGGTTTGTGGCATGTCTGTTGACACTATTTTTCCAGCAGTATCTGCTCAATTTATGTCTCTGGGTCACAATTTGCTAATTCCTATATTTCGAGTTTTTTCTTTATTTCTATATTGTCATGGTGATCTGTGATCAGCAATCTTTGATGTCACTATTATAATCGGGCATTTTTTTAGCAATAAAGTATTTTTTAATTAAACATACGTATATGGGTTTTTTTTAGACAGAAGGCTACCACACACTTAATGTAGTGCAAATATAACTTGTATACACACTAAACCAACACGTGTGTGTGACTCGCTTTATTGTGATATTTGACTTATGGCAGAGGTCTGGAGATGAACCCCAAATGTCTCTGAGGTGCCTGGGCTGGCTCTTCCTGCCTGCCTTGCTGCTAGGATGCGGGCGCTGATGTGGGCTAAGCCATTCACATTTAGTCCAGACTCTGAATCAGGGGCAAGACAAGCAGATGTAGGTGTGGAGAGCAGCGCCTCCCTGGGCGCGCAGAGGCTGAGCACAAGCAACCCACTGCCGGCAACCTCTCACGTACTGGTGACGCTGGGGGTTAGAAAAAAACAAAGCTGGTCTGAAGCCTCCTGGAAGCAGCAGTGCTCCGTCCTTCAGAGCAATTCTATGGCTTAATTTAGGGTGTGTATTCCCCTGCCTGACTCTTCCGCCCTTCTGGTACTCATGTGACCTATCCAGTATTCATATTAAAAATTTCCTCTTTTTTCTATTAAAAATGCCAGAGCTAAGTGCTCTGCGCTTGACCAAACATGATGACTCAAGCAAACAATAAACAGAATTTTCCCTCTAAAATGCAATATTAGTAGATTAACCTCTAAAGAAAAACTTGCTTTCAGCATCTCATAGGTTCAAACACTTGCTTCTATAAGAGATTAGCTATAAAATATTAATTCAAGAGCTACTGTCACCCTAGTTTCAACCTAAATTTATTTCTAAGCTTCTTTATGAAACTAATTTAAATATTTTGCTACTACTACAAAATTAGTCATAAATACAACTAAGACTAGAGTTAAAATAACTTGATTTTCATTCTAATTGAGGAAATTTTGAATCCTGTAAAATTTTTAACAGCTTTGACTTTTTAAATTATAAAAGACAATTCCACTGACTAGATACTAAACGTCTGGAATATTAATATATATAGTTAAGTTCATGAGCTAATGTCCTAATTATTCCTGACATTCAACAAAATTCTAATATCAATGTTTTGGCAGGAAAGAAAGGTTCTTCAGTCTCTGAAGAACAAATGACTGTTCATATAATCTCTCTCATCACCTAAGTCAGAAAATTGCCTAAACCATGTAAATTAAACACTGTTAAATTTTCCGCTCAAACATGTCTTCTGGACTCACATTTCTAGGTTTTTAATAATGAGTCAGAGGTTATCACTTGAAAAACATAAGTAACTCTACTAGGAATATAAGATGCACATTACCATATGGTAAAGGTACTTGAAATATGAAACACTGCTTTCTTAAAAAACAGGTCAAACCACAGTCGCCTGAGAAAAGTACACAGTAATGAGGCTGAGTGGCAATGAACAGAAAGGTTTTCACGATGCAGTTTCAGGGTCCAGTGAAAGCAGTTTTTTTTCCCCTCCTAGTGCTGACTGAATCAGAGTTACAATAACCTGAACATATAAACACATACTGCGATTTATAATAAGAAATATTTATTTCATCTTCATTCCCGTTCCTAGCACAGGAGTGTTTGTGTTTTATATATATATATAAATTCTCAAGATCCACCCCCAAAGTTAACTAAATCAGAAATTCTGGAGGTGTGGGCCAGCAATGTGTGATTGAACAAGTCTGAACAAGGACAAACTACCAATTCATGGAACAACATGAGTGAATACCCAGAGCATAATGTTGAAAGAAAGAAGCCAGGATCATAGAATCCAAACTGTATATTCCATTTATACAATGATTTTAAAAAGAGATGAAACTTGACTAAATTTGGGTGGGGGGGGGGTAGGAAATTGAATTGAGAATAAAAATATAATGATAAGAAAGAAGTCTTTAACATAAAAGTTGGAAGAGTAATTATCTCTTGGGGAAGGAATCAATTGTTTAGATTAGGAAAGAATACTTCGGCAAATTTGGAGTGTTGACATTATTCTGTCTCTAGGCTTGAGTGGTGATTACTTAGCTGCTCACTTATAAATGTATATAATAAATATTATATGGCTTTCCCAGATGGCTCAGAGGATAAAAAATCCGCCTGCAACACAAGAGACACAGGAGACTCAGGTTTGACCACTGGGTTGAGAAGATCACCTTGGAGAATGAAATGGCAACCCACTCCAGTATTCTTGCCTGGGAAATCCCAAAGACAGAAGAGTCTGGCGGGCTAGAGCCCAGTGGGTCACAAAGAGTTGGTCACAACTGAGCGACTAAACACATACACACACATATACTTCTCTATCCATGTTTCCTTCACAATGAAAAGAGCTTTTGGAAAGAAAAAAATATATATCTAAGAGGAATGTTGATAAAAACTAGGATCAAATCCAGGGAAATCTGTCTGAAAAGAGATGATCCACTGGAGATAATAATATCTCCAGATAATCCAGAGATAATCCACAGCTCTGAGGAGTGGAGGGAAAGGATTAAATAAGGCATTAAAATGTAAACTGCATTTCAGAGACTGTGTAGTTCATGCCATATCCCCAGTGCCTCCATTACTGTTTGGCACATAGCAGGCACTCAGGAAATCTTTGTTAAATGAAGAGCATTGGTCAGGAAATGAAGCAGAAGTCCCCTCTACTAAAAAAAAAAAAAAAAAAAAAAAAAAAAAGTGCAAGGCGTTTGAAGCAGAGAAAACCCAGATACTCAACAGGCCTTTGAGTGAAGCTCACACATCTCTTGTATATATGCCCTGTGATCCACCAGAATTAGCAAGGACTTTGAGGACACAAAGAATTTTATTTAAAGTGCCTCTGTGACCTCGGTCAAAAACAGATCTATCTGACTACTTCGCAGTGTTTCATTTATGAGAAAATAATAAGACTCTCAGTTCAAAAGCTCTCCTACTGTGGAGGATCCAACAGGCATTTAGATGTATAGCTCATCTTCTCTGGGGATTTAGTTGAGGCCACCTCCCCAGACAGGGGGACGTGTTCCTATATTAGCTGATAAATGGCGCTTTGGGGTGTTTTGTAAATGGAGCTCATGAGGGTGTTTTCATCAAGAGAGAGAGGGGTGTCGGTCCCAGATATTCCCATGACAAGCACTGCAGCGGGGCCTGCCGAGCTTCAAGCCCCACTGGGGGAGCTGGTTTAGCATCTGCACTGCGCTCGCCTCCGTCACAAAGTCAAATGTTTATCTCCAGCATGCATGGCCCAGATTGCTAACCCACACAGAGTCCAAGTGCGAAATGTTTCGTGATTCCATTTGCTCCATGGCCAAGAGCTGAGCCACATGAAAGAAAATGCTTCTGAGAAGAATGGAGGAACATAAAGAAGGAGCCGAAAGGGAGAGGGGATGAGCCATATGCCACCTTTGTCCGCAGAGGTCCTCTCCCCATCCCCAGTCCTCAGCTGCTGTCTCTGCCTCCCTCTGGTCACCTCTCTTCCTCTTCCCGCATTCACACATTTCTTCTGAGTTCCACAAAACTCTTAAAAAGGCCCACTGTGGGGTCCACCTTCCGTGACACAGGGGCTGTATCTCTCAGCCTTGGGAGCCCGGGCCACAGGCAATAAAGGAAGAAACAGAAGCACTCATTAGAGAAACACTAAGTGATGGGAACATAAACCGGTACAGCCACTATGGAGGACAGTATGGCGGTTCCCTAAAAAACTAAACACAGAGCTACCGTATGTCCTAGCAGCCCCACTCCTGGGCATATGCCCACAGAAAGCCATACTTCCAAGAGATACACGCACCCCAAGGGCTATGGCAGCACGATTTACAGTAGGCAGGACAGGGAAGCAAGCTAAATGTCCATCAGAAGAGAAGTGGATGAAGCAGGGGCACGTTTACACAACGGGATGTTACTCAGCAACAAAAAAGAACAAAATAATACTATTCTCAGCAACACTGGGGGACCTAGAGATTGCCATGCTGAGAGAAGTGAAGTCAGACACAGAGAGACAAGTGTCATATGGTATCGCTTATACGCAGAGTCTAAAAAAAAGGGCTGTTGTTGGGTCGCTAAGTCACGTCTGACTCTTTGTGCCCCCATGGACCGTCGCCCTCCAGGCTCCTCCGTCCATGGGATTTCCCAGGCAAGGACACTGGAATGGGTTGTCACTTCCTTCTCCAGGGGGTCTTCCCCACCCAGGGATCAAACACGCATCTCCTGCATTGGCAGGTGGATTCTTTACTGCTGAGCCAGCAAGGAAGTACCCCCAAAAGAGTGCATTTGAACTTATTTACAAAACAGAAGTAGAAGCACAGATGTAGAAAACACGGAAAGGGATAAATTGGAAGGTTGGGACTGACATATACCTATACTATATATATATACTATACTATATATACAACGGAGAAGGCAATGGCACCCCACTCCAGTACTCTTGCCTGGAAAATCCCATGGACGGAGGAGCCTGGTGCGCTGCAGTCCATGGGGTTGCTAAGAGTTGGACACGACTGAGCGATTTCACTTTCACTTTTCACTTTCATGCATTGGAGAAGGAAATGGCAGCCCTCTCCAGTGTTCTTGCCTAGAGAATCCCAGGGACAGCGGAGCCTGGTGGGCTGCCATCTATGGGGTCACACAGAGTCAGACACGACTGAAGCAACTTAGCATACATACAACAGATAACCAAGAAGGACCCAGGTACAGCCCAGGGAACTATACACGGTGCTCTGTAGTGGCCTATCTGAGAAAAGAATCTGAAAAAAACAAAACAGGATATATGACAAAACATGCTTAGGAAGACGTCCCGTTCCAGTCCACAAGCCCATTACCAGGTACGCATCAGACACCTAATGGCTTCGTCTTTTCCCCAAGGGTTCACTTTGGTCATTTTGGAGGAGCCGCCTAAATATGCTCCTGTTTTAACTTACCTGAATCCATCCTGGAAGCACGCACAAAACAGAACAAGCTCACAGTTGCTCTTCCATCACTTCACTTCTCACATCGGTCCACACCCAGAACCATCCTACAGGTAACAAAGGCCTTCAAAGACGAAAGGAAACTGAAATTGACTGAACGTTTCTATCTTGACTTGCCCAAGCCAAAAACATCTTTGACTTTTCCATGCTAATAATCTTCAGTGGCATTACACACCCAACCCATGACACTTGGCGACCATACCCCAGGCATCTGGAATCTGGAAGTCCCGCGGAGGACCTAACCATCACTCAGTGAGCAGAACAGATGCAAATGGGAAGAGGACCAGCCTGACAGCAGGAGGCTGACACCAGGCAGCCCAGGCCAGCTCAGATCTCTTGGAGAATTCCCCTCACTGTCAAGTGTTATCCTTAGCCTGCCCAGTTCACAGCATCTCAGCCTATGGGCAGCCCTGCTGAAAAATAACAGCGTTTTTGTGTGTTTTACTGGGCTATGGAATTTCCCCATGGATCAGTTACCGGTGTTTCTTGTTTTATATTGTAACCGTCTTTCTACAAATTGGGAATCAGAATCGGGAATTCATCCTGTGGTAATTTGCTTATCGCCCATGAATGGCACTTAAACAAAAGCAACAATGCACGTTTCATTGAAAAGCTTTTGGTTTAGGCAGGTTGGCAGGCGCTTCGGAAAGCCCTCAGGCTTCATTCCCAAAACATAAATCTCAATCCTGCAGTGAGGAGCTTCAGGCAAAGGCGGAGGGAGAAGAGCTGTTTCCTTAACGTGTGTTTGGAAGCGTGATTCAGGGCACCTCTCATCCCTCCTTTTCTCATCCAATTCATGGGGGGTGGGGGGATTGCTCTAAAATGCAAATAAGAGTGTCAGGCAGGAGGGACTTCTGTGGGGAACATCTCGGTGAGAAACAGTGCTTTTGCAAAAACAGTCAAGTATTTGTAGTTTTTCAGAAAAGCCTCAGTGTTATGTTGTTCCTTTGAAAGATTCAGGACACACAGAACCAGTAAATCTTTGTTAGAATAACAGCTTGTTCAATGAAACCGTTTGGCATTAAATCAAGAGAGGCTCTAATGCAAGACTGGATGGTCTCAATCGGACAAGAAGATGAGTTATAAGCGAGGGCCTGCAACGAGTCACCAGGCAGTGTCCCTACCAGCTGGACACTGGGTTTCTTTGGGAGGGCATTCCTTGGAAGTTAAGATTCCCGTAAAGCACATCAAGGTGCCCACCAGTTCCTCCACAGTCATTTTAATATTCCACTGGAGTCGTCTGGAGGCAGGCTGAAGCTCAGGAACCATCCATTTGGACCAAGAGCATCGTCCATGATTTGATGGCATGTAATTCTCCGGAGTGTCTTCTCTCCCTTCCTTCTCTTCTCCCTTCTTTTCCTCCTTCGGATCAGGGTATCCACCACAGGTAACAGAAAGTCCATCACAAACGTGGGCACATGGCTGCTTTCTTTTCTCTTTCTGTCTCCTCCAGCTCACACTTCAGGCTGCCCTCCACAAGCAGTCTTTCCCAGTCTCCCCACTCAGTGTTAATGACTCCCTAAACCAGGAATCCAAAGCTGGGATGCAGGCTCAGTCTGGGCTAGGGTGCTAGTTATCAGCAGGTGAGCAGGAAGCTCCCACCATACACACCTAAGATTCAAATTTCAGTTCATTCATCTCTCCAGTGACTCCTGACCCTCAGGCAGGTGATTCCTTGACAAAGAGAATAATCTGTGCAGAAATTTCCAAGGGAAATAGCAAGAAAGAGAAACCAGATGATGTCAGGTGGAAAGAGAAGAGGGGTGGACTTGGAGATCCGCAAAGGGGCAACCACCAGGAGGAGGAAGCCTGGAATGAGTATTCGGGGGCATGGAATGGAGGAGAGGGGAGGGCCCCCGGTTTCTGGTGTGGCAAAGGGTATGTGGCACTACGGCTCTTTGAGGAAAGGAACACAGCTGAGGAGATTTGTGGGGGAGATGATGAGTTCTACTATATTCAAATTTCTTTGCTCCAGTGGGATTTGACTTTCAATTCTCAGAAGAATGAGGCTATTAATCATTTCAAAAATTAAAAATAACAATAAAGAGCTGGCACCGCTGAGTATGAAGCAGCTGTCACCTCTGACAGGCTGGAGACCTTGTTCTTTAAGAAGAGGCACCTCCTCTGACTACAGGACAAGGTCTATCCTCCTCCGAGAACAAGGGGTTATTAGCACTGGCCCCATTTTTGTTGGGAAGTGAAAGAAACGATGAGCGGAAAGTGCTTACACAGAGATAAGCACATGATAATAGGTGGTTCATGACCAGCGGTTGTTAACCCAAATTCACGTACCATCAGGGACGACAAAATGAGCTTCTAGAAAATCACAATGGAAAGCCCACTTCTACAGGAAAAAGCACATCCACTGATCGTCAGAATGCTAAGAGTATATGTTTCACTTCAGTGATTGAATTGTGTCCTGTTTGGGAAAACTCAGACCCCAGTCTGAAACTGCTACTGCGGCAGTAATGGTAAAGAACCCCTGCCAACACAAAAACTGTGAGACATGGGTTCGATCCCCGGCAAGATCCCCTGGAGAAGGAAACGGCAACTCATTCCAGTATTTTTGCCATGGACAGAAGAGCCTGGCAGACTACAATCGATAAAGTCGCAAAGACTTGGAGCACCTTGGCACACTCGCAAGAGAAATTTACGTTATTAGTCGTTGAGCATTTGGAGCTGGTAGAATCATCACAAACTACACGCGCATCTACAGAGCGTTCTCGGTGAAACCAAGCCAGCACCCCTGCCTCTATGAATTCTGCGGTTCTGAGACCATATAGACTGCGGACGATGGGAAAACAAAGCAGCAATGTGTGCAGCTGGCCTGGCAGCAGCCGCTCCAGAGCTCCGCGCACCCACCTCCCTGTACTGTGGCTGCAACACCATCTCTAAGTCTTCCCCCCGTTTCACACGCCACCACTCCAAGAAGACAGGTTTAGACTGCAAGAACCAGACAGTAGTTTGAAAATTGTATGGGAAAATTCATCCGAGGTGTTTATTTAAATGCAAATTCCTGAACCCCACCGTCAGAAATACCTCATTAGTTTGAAAACCAGTGTGGACTCTGTGAAGGATTTGTTCTTCTGTCTACGGTTCTTGGCATCTGAAATGCACTCTCCCAAGTGCCCTCTGCCCACCTAACACCTTGTAAGCCGCATGCTGCTGCCTTCTACTCTGCAGCTTTCCTAAATATAGCTCTACTTTTCCTTCTTTCTTTCTTTCTTTTTTTTTTTTTTATTGCAGTTGGCTAAAATAACAAGCTACAGAATTAGAAATAGGTGCGTTACTTCAACAAGTAATTCTTTTCCTGAAAATGAAAGTTAGTGGGTCTATTTTAAGAGTTAATTAGCTGACAGGGGAACTAAATTCACCCTACAGTGCATCTCAACTTGTATTTCGAAAAACTATTTGGTAATAAATAGCATGTAAGGTGCAGAGAACTGGGAAAACAGGAGTGAGATGGGCTGCCTTCTCCCACGGGCTATCAGCATTCACTAGAGATTTGAGCAGCTCTTTCTCATGGAGTGTAGTAATAATTATTTTAAAGATCTCCTTTTATTAAATGGGGGCTAGCCAGGTGGCACTAGCGTGGAGAATCCACCCGCCAGTGCAGGAGATGCAAGAGAAGTGAGTTTGATCCCTGGGTCAGGAAGATCCCCTGGAGGAGGGCATGGCAGCCCACTCCAGTATTCTTCCCTGGAGAATCCCATGGACAGAGGAACCTGGAGCGCTACAGTCCACGGGGTCGAAGAGTCAGACATGACTGAGTGAGCACATTTATCGAAAGACTGTGCCAAATTATTTTTCTCCCATTGCCCTAGTGCAAGGGGATAGTTAAGTGCTAAGAAGGCCAAGTTCAAGGCCATCAAAGCTGCTGAACTCACAGAGGTTAACAAGGGAGCTTGAAATGATCCTTTCCAGTGAGGAGTCTGGGGAGGTGATCTCTGAGCAGCAGAAGCTGGGATGCTAACTGATTAAAAGCCCTCTCTCAGGTCTGGACCTTCCTCGGTGACATTCCAATGATCATCTTGCTCCAAGGCCAAAGTCTTCATTATTCACCTCCACTAAGGGGAACTGAGGAACTGGAGAGCACTCAACCCCCCGACCTCGTATTTTTGGATAAAGAGAATTTCTCACAGGGTTGAGGCCAGCATCTCTACCAGGTGTCTCCAGGCAAGGGGCTGCACCAGCAATTCCTAGCCCCACAGCCAGCACCACCACATGTACAAAGCTGCAGTAGAACAGGCTTCTGGAAGGATTCATCCACAAGGACTGCCCTGTCCCCTGCCCTACTACAGTGGTTTAGTTCATGGGGTAAAAATACAGAAATTCACCATCATTTACATCCTGAGAGCTTCCCTAATCCAGGTCACACACTGATCATCTGGTGACCTTTAGTGAACGTTCAATCCTGGATGCTGCTCCAGTTTACTATTTTTTTTTTAATTAGAAGAATCTCTTTGGGCACTTTATTAAATGATTTCTCATTGAAATGTCAACATCTCTAAAGCGAATCTTGCACATATCCCTGATGGAAAGGAAGGCACCAGGTGGGCAGGTGGTTGCACAACCAACTACTTGGTCCTCAGAGAGGGCTGGGCAGAGCTGACCTCGAACGAAACCCCAAGGAACCGCCCCAGCCTGGACTTGCTCTTCCCCAGTCAAACGTGGCCAGCACTCTAGATTCACCAGCCAAGCACTGTGGACCTGGAGGGACCAGCCACTCCCTCTCTGGGTCCCGGATTCCTCGTGTGTGAAATCACAGGCGTGCTACCAGAAGTGAGATCCGTGGGCTTGCAGCACCGCCATCCATAGACTACATTCCATTCGTGCTCCACCCCTCAGAGGAGACGATCGTTCCTTCTGAGCTTCCGCTTTCTCATCCGTAAAAAGGGCACAATGCTGTGTCTTAGCTTGGGGTGAAAACTACTGAGATGACATTGGTTATGTGCCTGGTATACAGTCAAACGTGGCCAGCACTCTAGATTCACCAGCCAAGCACTGCAGACCTGGAGGGACCAGCCACTCCCTCTCTGGGTCCCGGATTCCTCGTGTGTGAAATCACAGGCGTGCTACCAGAAGTGAGATCCGTGGGCTTGCAGCACCGCCATCCATAGACTACATTCCATTCGTGCTCCACCCCTCAGAGGAGACGATGGTTCCTTCTGAGCTTCCACTTTCTCATCCTTAAAAAGTGCACAACGCCGTGTCTTAGCTTGGGGTGAAAACTACTGAGATGACATTGGTTAGGTGCCTGGTATAGTGAGCTTTAAATGCTCAGCAACAGGACCACATCTGCAAATCTCACAGCATAGAGAGCACTTCATCAACCATGTCAGGGAGGGGACAAGGGCTCACACACGTATGGAAACTTCCTTCTGCCCTTTATACACCCAGTCAAGAGTGTGGTGAGAGTAGGGGTCTCCCGAGTCCACAGAAGACCCCATTCAAGTTTTGGGAAACTTTAACATAATGAAACTGTTTCCTTTTCCAGAGACTTGTACTTTTCAAAGCCAGATGGTCTTCACCTTTCCCTGGGATGCTGTTATTCACCCAGGGGATGATCCAACGGCTGTTGTTCAGTCGCCAAGTTGTATCCGACTCTTCACAACCCCATGGACTGGAGCACTCCAGCTGCCTTGTCCCTCACCACCTCCCAAGTTCACGTCCGTTGAATCGGTGATGCCTTCTAACCATCTCATCCTGTCACCCTCTTCTCCTCCTGCCCTCAATCTCTCCCACCATCAGGGTCTTTTCCAATGAGTCAACTGTTTGCATCAGGTGGCTAAAGTACTGGAGCTTCAGCATCAGTCCTTCCAGGGAGTTTTCAGGGTTGATTTCCTCTAGGATTGCCTGGTTTGATCTCCTTACTGTCCACGAAACTCTCAAGAGTCTTCTCCGGCGCCACAATGGGTGTCCCTGCAGAACAGCAGCATGCCACCCTCCACTTCGCCTGGCGCACGGTCTCCTTGGAGAAGCGCCCCCGTGGTAGCCATGTCCAGAAGCAGCCCCAAGTCCCTTGGGACACCCAGCCTCTGTCACCCCCTTTTACAGCTCCTTGTTCCTGAAAGCCTCAGACCGTCCTCCCAGCACTGACTAATGAGAGCAGCTCCGAACCGTGGCCTGCCTGAGCCCCCTGGTGGCAGCTATGAGGCTGCACTGCTGTCCACGCCCTTCATGCACAGCCCTGGGAGTGGTTTGAGCAAAGCCAGCCCAGGAATGTCAAGTGGTCGCACTCCTCAACTACCTTCCAAAACGGTGACCACCCAAGGCCCCCTAACGTCTCTTCCCCAAGTTAGGACCAGGTGCCTGCCTGCAGGAGCTGCACCCTGGGCTCGCTGCACAGCTGGCGAAGCCCCTGACTTGCTCACTTCTGCACCTGAGTATCACTGGTGTCCCAGGAGGGGTACATGACGTGGAAAAGGCAGGAAAAGGCTCAGGAGTCAGAAATACTCAGCTTCAGGTCCAGACTGGACTCACTAGCTGACTATTTGCAGGCCAGTTATTCAATCAGTCTGAGCTGCCATTTTCTCAGTCCTGAAACAGAGACGGTGGGACCAACCACACGAGGCAACTCTAATTATTAAGTGAGAATTACATACGGATATAAAATTATACAGCTGGACACTAGAATAAAAGCCTCTCTCTCAACTAATATATTCTACATAGGTACATTTGCTATCTTACACACACACACACACACATAGAGAAAGTCAGAGAAGGCACTAGCCCTTGGAAAGCACATGATCAATGGTAATAATGACTATAATTACCCAGAAGGGCACCCACCAACACAATTTTCCAATAGCAACTTGGGAACACACTAACTTTTAAAAAAAATTGTAGCTTTTATTTGTATATCCATAATAACCTATTAGTGACATGAGGACTTGACAGAAAGAGGTAGTTCTGGGTTTCAGAATGTCTGGGGAAGCCAAGGTTTCCCAGCTCTCCCGAGTGAACTCTGCTCAAGGGAATTTGAAGAACCACTGGGAAGAGAAAGAAAATCACAAGGAGCCGCTGCAAGGATCTGCGTGACAGGATCAAGGATCCCGTGACACTGACTTTGCTGCCATGACCCAGTTCTGCTTGGGGAGGGGGGAGCATGGGGGCAGGGACCTCCGGGCATGTTCCTCATAAGCTGGTGGGCCCATCTCTCCTCTCCTCTCTGGAACCCTGGGCACCGCCCAGGTGAAGCTCAGAGCCAACGCACAGCACAGGGGGCTCCTTGACCACCATGGATAAGACGCCTGTGTTTATAGATCCTCTGAAAGTCAAGCATTCTGGTTTTTCTAGGCAGCTCTAGCCCAGCCAACATGATTCAACCACAGTTTACATCTGAAGGAATTAACACGCGAAACGACCCAAACTGAAATAGTAATATTTCTAAAATCTTTAGAATACTAAAGCTATTAATTTAATCCCTTAAAAGCAGCATTGAGCCTGTACCCAGCTGGGGGAGGGTGGGGACTAATCTAATGCTCAAGAAGACCGTAATTCAGAGGGGGAGAGAAATACATTTCCTTGCTATCTCCATCAATGTTGTCGGCGGTATTCAGTCTCTCAGTCGTGTCTGACTCCTTTGCAACCCCGTGGACTGTAGCCCACCAGACTCCTCTGTCCATGGGATTTTCCAGGTAAGAATCCTGGTGTGTGTTGCCATTTCCTCCTCCAGGGGATCTTCCTGGACCAGGGACCAAACCCGCATCTAGAGTAAAATAAATGCCTCTTTAGAGAAGCAAAGTTGTACTTCTGGGAACACGGAGAAGAAAAGGTCCTTTCCAGTCACATGTCCTTTCCTGCTCTGTGCCATGTTCTGTGCTATACAACAGGGAAGGAAACACTCATCAGATTCGATCTTTGCCTCTGATGCGTTTTTAATCTCTCTTGGAAGACGGATGTTTCATAAATTAGAATCCAGTATGATTATAGGAAAGGCATGTTCCAAGACTATGGGAAAGCAAATCCACAGCATCCGTGGTTGTCAGGGACAGGCCTGGAGAAAGTGGCCTCCGACGTGGAAGACAAACTGACAGCCGAGCTCCTAATCTGCGGGCACCACCTGAAACCCCAGTGGAGTGTACAGATCCCAGGACTTTGGCTTCCGGGAAGGGCTTCCACACTTCCGGGTTTAACTTTATTGAGGCCTTTCTTTGTTTAATACCCCTGGTAACTGGCTTGGCTCTCACAACCAATCCTATCCTCTGTTGGCAAATAAATGTGCAGACTGATGTTATTCCCTCTCACTCACTCTCACTCACTCCCCGTTATCAGAAGAAACACCCAGTACCTACTTTCTTACAAATCACGTCCACACAGCTGATGCAGATGCCATCATTTCATGGACCGTTACAAGGCCCTCATCCTTGGAACGCACATCTCATGAAGACGAAAAGTGTAAATGGACAATGCCAGCACCCAACTCTCGTCTTGCCAAAACGAGCAGATTGGAGTTGAATAAACTGGATTTAAATATCCTTTGTCCCATGGCTAAGCGGTGGGAGCTGCCAGAATATGACAGCTATAATGAGGAATACTCTGAATCAGCAGATTTGAAAAAGGCAGAAACTGTTCTCTGCACTAGGGCTTTCTTAGTGCTATTGAACACTGCTATTGAATCTGAAGGCAGTTTTTTTAACAGTCTGTTTATAAGTAGAATGTATCTTCCTGTATTGAAGTTACTAGGCCTGTGTAGCGTATAAAACAAAGCTCTGCAAGCAAAAAAAATCTGCAAGCAATAAATGCTGGAGAGGGTGTGGAGAAAAGGGAACCCTCCTACACTGTTGGTGGGAATGCAAACTAGTACAGCCACTATGGAAAACAGTGTGGAGATTCCTTAAAAAATTGCAAATAGAACTACCTTATGACCCAGCAATCCCACTTCTGGGCATACACACCGAGGAAACCAGAATTGAAAGAGACACATGTACCCCAATGTTCATCGCAGCACTGTTTATAATAGCCAGGACATGGAAACAACCTAGATGTCCATCAGCAGATGAATGGATAAGAAAGCTGTGGTACATATACACAATGGAGTATTACTCAGCCGTTAAAAAGAATTCATTTGAATCAGTTCTGATGAGATGGATGAAACTGGAGCCGATTATACAGAGTGAAGTAAGCCAGAAAGAAAAACACCAATACAGTATACTAACACATATATATGGAATTTAGGAAGATGGCAATGACGACCCTGTATGCAAGACAGGGAAAGAGACACAGATGTGTATAACGGACTTTTGGACTCAGAGGGAGAGGGAGAGGGTGGGATGATTTGGGAGAATGACATTCTAACATGTATACTATCATGTGAATTGAATCGCCAGTCTATGTCTGACGCAGGATGCAGCATGCTTGGGGCTGGTGCATGGGGATGACCCAGAAAGATGTTATAGGGAGGGAGGTGGGAGGGGGGTTCATGTTTGGGAATGCATGTAAGAATTAAAGATTTTAAAATTTAAAAAATAAAAAACTAAAAAAAAAAAAAACAAAAAACAAAGCTCTAGTCTTTCATTATCTTATTTGGACAATTTTCATTTTTGCTTCAACAAACGCTCAGAACTGCTGATCAATTCCCATACAAAATGCTTTGCTTTTAAAAGCTTATATTGATATTGTTTTTTAAAATTTGACACAGAAAGTAATGTCGGAAAACATCACACACTAACTAGCATGTAAATGTAAAGAGAATTTATTTGTTTTGAGTTTTATTCTCAACTTACTGTTGTCCCAGTTTGCAATACTAATCCTTTTTACTTCTAAATAGAGTCATATATATATATATATATATATATATATATATATATATATATTTAAAATCACAAAAGTATTACATGTTTGTTGTCCAATATAATTTCCTACAAAAGAAAAAGAAAGAAATCAGACCCCATGGAGAAATGGCAGTTGTCAGAGTGGGGCCAGAGAAGGCACGAGATGAGCCTGAGACACCTTGTTGACCCAGAAGGCATATATGCTGCGGAGTATCACTCAGCCATGAAAGAGAATGAGATAATGCCATCTGCAACCACATGGATGCACCAGAGATTATCACATTAAGTGAAGTCAGTCAGTCAGAGAAAGGCTAATATCATGATACTGCTGATATGTGGAATCTGAAAAAAAAAAAAAAAAGATACAAATGAGCTTATTCACCACAGAAAGAGACTTACAGACACAGAAAATAAACTTATGGTTACCAAAGGGGACAGCAAGGGGTAGGGGTAGAGATTAATATATACACACTGCTGCTGCTGCTGCTGTTGCTGCTAAGTCGCTTCAGTCGTGTCCGACTCTGTGCGACCCCATAGACGAGAGCCCACCAGGCTCCCCCGTCTCTGGGATTCTCCAGGCAAGAACACTGGAGTGGGTTGCCATTTCCTTCTCCAATGCATGAAAGTGAAAAGGGAAAGTGAAGTTGCTCAGTCATGTCTGAATCTTCGCGACCCTATGGACTGCAGCCTACCAGGCTCCTTCATCCATGGGATTTTCCAGGTAAGAGTACTGGAGTGGGGTGCCACTACAATATATCAAATAGATAAACAACAAGGACCTTTTGTATAGCACAGGGAACTGTATTCAATATCTTACAATAAACCATAATGGAAAATTATCTGAAAAAGAATATATTTATGAATAACTGAATCACTTTGCTGTATACCTGAAATTAACATAACTGTAAATTAACTACACTTCAGTTTTAAAAATTGGTTAAAAACATTGTTCCAGAAAAGAGAAAAAAAAGAGGGTGCTCAAAACAGTGATGAAAACACACCAAAATGATACTGAAAACATCATGAAGAGGCTCCCACTAACCAAATATGACAAGGTGAGCAAGAACATAATGATACTAGTGTATAAAATATGAGTTCATGAGCCTGTGCTGATATCTGCAAAGAAAAAAATAATAATTGGAGAGAGGAGAACACTTCTCTTATTCCACCTGTAGATTCCAACTGAGGAAAGTGGAAGTCCCCATCCTTGTAACAATTCAGCCAGGAAATGTCAAGTGATGCTAAAACTCATGGGCGAAAGTTATAGAGAAATGCAATATTTCATGCTCTTCAATTACCTCCCCACGTAACTTCCAGGATAGAAACCTGGCAGATATCTTCTTAATCAAATGATCAGAGTTAACTTCCCCGGTAAGGAGACCAACTGCAATCACCTGTCTTGTGATGAGATGCATAGGAACACTGTCACATCTGTCATCTTCCTGTTCACATTATGCGACCAGAATCCAACCATCAGATGATCACAAGCGAAGGAACATTCCATATTGTAAACCGGGGGTCCCCAACCTCCAGAATCTAACGCCTGATGACCTGAGGTGGAGCTGATATAATAGAAATAAAGTACACAATAAAGGCGTGCCTTGAATCATCCTGAAACCCTCCCCCTTGCCCTGGTCCACGGAAAAATTGTCTTCCACAAAACTGATCCCTGAGGGTAAAAAGGTTGCGCACTACTGGTAAGTAACCTTTAATCAACAAAATTTCCAAGACCGTGAAAGTCAAGAAAAAATAAAAGGCTTCCATGCAGAAGCATACTAAAGACAAAGGATGAGTAAATTCAATATTTGCGCCTGGATGAAACCACTGTACTCGAGAGGATATGACAGCAACAACTGATGAAACTTGAATGAATCTGTAGGTTATACTGTAGTACAATACCAACTTTAATTCCATGAGTGTGATGGTTGTATTGGATTAGGCAGGAGAACAGCATGGTTTGTAGGAAACACACACTCAAGTATTATGGTTGATGGGCACCCTATCTCAGCTTACTCCCAAATTATTCAGAAATAAAACTCTCTGCACTAGTCCAGCATCATTTCTGTAAACAGGAGATTATTTCAAAACAAAAGCAAAAAAAGACAGTTGATAGACCTCAGAACAAAACAAAAAGTAAGCTGGCAAAGTTGAGGAAGGAAATTAAAGAGAAAATAAAATTTGGTGCAAATTTAAAAAGCCATACCTGACATAGACTTAAAAATTGATGCTGTTCAAAATTAATTCAATGACAATAAGACTTGAGAAAAGTCAGACTTTAAGCAGTCAAAAATCAAATGATGAAATAAATAAACACCCTCAAAATTACATGGTGGACAAATAACACAGACCTAATATGTTCAAAATTGTTCCTGAAGAAGGAAACGAAAACAAAGGTAACAAAAACAACAAAATATTTAGAATTGTAAGAAAGGTTTCCAGAAACAAAGGACACATGAATCTGTAATTAAAAAGTCATCCCATATTCCCAATGCAACTGAGAGACAATTCATTGCTTAATTCAAGGAGTAAAGCATAAATCACCAGCTACTTACGGAGAATCTTGGCCACATGTATCTCAACAGGAATGGATTTCACAAGAGAATGAAGTTACACTAAGATAATTTTTAAAATAGTTTGCAAGCATTCTATATCAGTTTTATAAATTGTCACTTATTTGTAAAAAGAAGTCCTGTGTTTTCAAGACTACAACTCTCCTAGGTTTCATAGGGAATATGTATTTGAAGACTGTGCCAGAGTCTGCTTGCTTCTGCCCCAATATAAACTTCCCCCTTCTTAATGAAAGTGAAAGTGAAGTCCCTCAGTCGTGTTCGACTCTTTGCCACCCCATGGACTGTATGGAAGCCTACCAGGCTTCTCAGTCCATGGTGTTTTTCCAGGCAAGAGTACTAGAGTGGGTTGCCATTGCCTTCTCCAGGGGATCTTCCCCACCCAGGGATCGAACCCAGGTCTCCCACATTATAGACAGACGCTTTACCCTCTGAGCCACCAGGGAAGTGGGCTTCCCTGGTGGCTCAGCTGGTAAAGAATCTGCCTGGAGTGGGAAGATCCCCTGGAGAAGGGAAAGGCTACCCACTCCAGTGTTCTGGCCTGGAGAATTTCATGGACTATACAGTCGCAGAGTTGTACATGACTGAGAACTTTCACTTTCTTAATGGGATCCCTAATTCTAACTGGGCACACAGCTGCCCAGATTAAAAATTATGCTCTCCAACTTCCCTTTCATCCAGCTGCAGCCACTTTGACCACAGAAGTCCACAGTGACAGCATCCTGGAGCTCCAAAGGCTTCACGAAACCACAGTCTCGGTCCTGTCCTGACTACTTCCAGACGTCTTTTGGGAGACAGATAAGCTCCTATCTTGGTTAAGTCTTTATCTTCTGATTTTAAACACCAACATCATATCTTATCCTGCTGCTGCTGCTGCTGCTAAGTCGCTTCAGTCATGCCCACTCTGTGCGCGCGACCCCATAGACGGCAGCCCACCAGGCTCCCCCGTCCCTGGGATTCTCCAGGCAAGAACACTGGAGTGGGTTGCCATTTCCTTCTCCAATGCATGAAAGTGAAAAGTGAAAGTGAAGTCGTGTCCGACTCTTCGTGACCCCATGGACTGCAGCCCACCAGGCTCCTCTGTCCATGGGATTTTCCAGGCAAGAGGACTGGAGTGGGTTACTGTTGGCTTCTCCGATATCTTATCCTAAATGGCATCAAACACACTAACACCAAGAAAAGATTAAATCAAAAATGAGGAAACTGTACAAGAAGTTGTTGCAAACGTTAATTAGAGAATAAGCCAAAATGCTTGGGGTAAATAGAGCTAAAATGCCTCTGTGTTATATTGCACTTAGTTGCTCAGTCATGTCCGACTCTTTGCAACCCCATGGAATGGAGCCCACCAGGCTCCTCTGTCCATGGAATTCTCCAGGCAAGAATACTGGACTGAATAGCTTATCCTTTCTCCAGGGGATCTTCCTGCCCTAGGAACTGAACCAGGGCCTCCTGCATTGCAGGAAGATTCTTTAATCAGCTGAGCTATCAGGGAAGCCCCTAAAATGCCATTGTGCTGTGCTTAGTCACTCAGTCGTGTCTGACTCTTTGCAACCCCATGGACTACGGCCCACCAGGCTCCTCTGTCCATAGGATTCTCCAGGCAAGGATGCTGGAGTGGGTTGCCATTCCCTTCTCCAGGGGATCTTTCTGGAAGTTCAATCTGGATCTTCTTCCAGGTTCAATCCCTGGGTCTCCCACATTGTAGGCAGATGCTTTACCATCTGAGCCACCAGGACTCACACATAAATTAAAGATGGAAAACATAGCCAAGTGTATTTTTGCCCGTCAGTAAAAAGAGGGTTCTGTTCATAAGCTGGAAGAAGAAAAGTACTAGGTAACTGGCAGTCTCTGCCTTAGAAGTAGTATAACAACTCATGTAAAGACTGTATATTCACACATTAATAAAAGAAAAAAATCTCAGAAGATTCTTTTAGCAAACTGCTCATATGTATTATGTTACACAATGTTAAGAAAAAACATGAATTTCTGGATGTTTGGGGGTTGAATTGCCCCAGAAAAATTCATATGCTGCAGTCCTGGGTCTCAGGACCTCAGAATACAACTTTGTTGAGAAATAGGGTCATCATATAGGTTAAGATGAAGTTGTACTGGATTAGTGTTGGCCCTCATCCAACATGACAGGTGTCTTCATAAAAGGGAAATGTGGACACGGGCAAACACTGAGAGAGAATACCATTCAATGACAAAGGCAAGGAAGGACTGAAGCTTCTAGAAGACAAGAAGGGACAAAGATTGCAGGCCAACCACTGAAAACTAAGGTGAAAGAGCATGGATAGATTCATTCTCATAGCCTCAGAAGGGGGCCAGCCCACTGGATGCCTTGATCTCAGACTTCTGGCCTCTGGGACTGTGAGGCAATACATTCCTGTGATTTAAGACCGCAACTTGCTGGCAGCCCAAGCAAACTGACACATGGGGGGTAGTGGCTTCTTCTTTTGCAACTGTCTGCATGGTTTGACTATTTTAAGACTGTTCATATCTTTCATTATTAAAAGAAACAATAAAGATTTTTTTATAAATAAGATAAAGGAGGTAATTTCCAGCTTTTGTTTTGTTCTGAAAGTTTATACTTCATAAGAATAATTGACCTAAAAACTCTGAACAAAATTTAGTTGTAAAGCTGTCTGGACATGAAAACTTTTAGAGAGGGCATTTTTCTAGGACTTTTGTGGTTTTATCCTAGAGGTCAGTCTTTGTTTTCAAGTTTTAGCAAATTATGATCAATTATACTTTCCTAAGAAAAACATTTTAATCAAGAGTTGACGTTAATCAACCTGCTTGACTTCAGACTATACTAGAAAGCTACAGTCATCAAGACAGTATGGTACTGGCACAAAAAAAAAACAAACAAACAGAAATATAGGCCAATGGAACAAGATAGAAAGCCCAGAGATAAACCCACACATGTATGAGCACCTTATCTTTGACAAAGGAGGCAAGAATATACAATGGAGAAAAGATAGTGGCTTCAATAAGTGGTGCTAGGAAAACTGGACAGCTACATATAAAGGAATGAAGTCAGAACATTTCCTATGATAATACACAAAAATAAACTCAAAATGGATTAAAGACCTAAATTTAAGACCAGAAACTATAAAGCTCTTAGAGGAAAGTACATATGCAGAACACTCTTTAACATAAATCACAGCAAGATCCTCTATGACACACCTCCTGGAGTAATGGAAATAAAAGTGAACAAACATGACCTAATCAAACTTAAAAGCTTTTGCACAATGAAGGAAACTAGAAATAAAATGAAAAGACAGCCCTCAGAATGGGAGAAAATAATAGCCAATGAAACAACTGACAAAGGATTAATCTCCAAAATAAACAAGTAGCTCGTTCAGCTCAATACCAGGAAAATGAACAAGCCAATCAAAAAGTGAGCAGAAGACATAAAAAGACATTTCTCCAAAGAAGACATACAGATGACTAATAAGCACATGAAAAGATGCTCAACATCGCGCATCATTAGAGGAATGCGAATCAAAATCACCTCACACTGGTCAGAACGGCCTTCATCAAAAACCTACAAACAATAAATGCTCGAGAGGGTGTGGAGAAAAGGGAACCCTCTTGCACTGTTGGTGGGAATGCAAATTGATACAGACACTATGGAGAACAGTATGGAAATTCCTTTAAAAACTAGGAATGAAACTACCATATGACCCAACTATCCCACTTCTAAGCATATATCCTCAGAAAACCATAAATGAAAAAGACACATGCGACCCAATGTTCCTTGCAGCACTATTTACAATAGCTAGGACGTGGACGCAACCTAGATGTCCATTGACAGATGAATGGATAAGAAAGTTGTGGTACACAATGGGATATTATTCAGCCATAAAAAGGAATGCATTTGAGTCCGTTCTAATAAGATGGATGAGTCCAGAGCCTATTATACAGAGTGAATTAAGTCATAAAGAGAAAGAAAAATATATATTAATACATATAGGGAATCTAGAAAAACAGTACTAATGAACCTATCTGCAAAGCAGCAGTGGAGACTCAGACAGGGAGAACAGACTTGTGGAACACAGCAGGGGGAAGGAGAGGGTAGGATGGATTGAGAGCATAGCATGGGAACATAGGCATTAGTTCAGTCAGAGTCATGTCTGACTCTTTGTGACCCCACGGACTGCAGCACACCGGGCCTCCCTGTCCGTCACCAACTCCCGGAGTTCACCCAAACTCATGTCCATTGAGTTGGTGATGCCATCCAACCATCTTATCCTCTGTCATCCCCTTCTCCTCTGCCTTCAATCTTTCCCAGCATCAGGGTCTTTTCAAATGAGTCAGTTCTTTGCATCAGGGGGCCAAAGTATTGGAGTTTCAGCTTCAGCATCAGTTCTCCCAACGAATATTCAGGACTGTTTTCCTTTAGGATGGACTGGTTGGATCTCTTTGCTGTCCAAGGGACTCTTAAGAGTCTTCTCCAACACCACAGTCCAAAAACATCAATTCTTCAGCACTCAGCTTTCTTTATAGTCCAACTCTCACATCCATACATGACTACTGGACAAACCATAGCTCTGACTAGCTGTGACAGCTTTATGAAACTTAAAAGAATGTACCCATAGGGCGGGGGGGTGACATTAACAAATGTGCTTTTTTGTTCAAATGTGCTTTTGAAACTGTCTTGTGAACAGAAACAGATTCACAGGTTTCGAGTGTGAGCTTATGGTTGCTGGAGGGGAGAAGGAAGGAAGCGATAGTTAGAGTTTGGGATGGATGTGTACACACTGTGACATTTAAAATGAATAACCAACTAGGACCTACTGTATAGCACAAGGAACTCTGCTTAATGTTATGTGGCAGCCTGGATGGGAAGGGAGTTTGGGGAAGAATGCATACATATTTACGTATGACTGAATCCCTGAAACTATCACAACATTGCTTGTCAATTGGTATACCCTAATACAAAATAAAAGTTTAAAAAAATTGTCCAGTGGAATGTGTCAATATTTGTAAGACCCATAACTCAGCATAGCAATATTTATTTTCTCAGTGGCCAGTGCACAAAGTTATAAAATAGTGCATGGGTAAAAGGCCCACTCAAAGTGCTGCTGCTGCTAAGTCACTTCAGTCGTGTCCGACTCTGTACAACCCCATAAGAGGGCAGCCCACCAGGCTCCCCCGTCCCTGGGATTCTCCAGGCAAGAACACTGGAGAGGGTTGCCATTGCCTTCTCCAATGCATGAAAGTGAAAAGTAAAAGTGAAGTCACTCAGTCATGTCCGACTCTTAGTGGCCCCATGGACTATAGCCTACCAGGCTCCTCTGTCCATGGGATTCTCCAGGCAAAAGTTCTGGAGTGGGCTGCCATTGCCTTCTCCACTCAAAGTGCAGTAACAACGAATAGGCTTTAATGCAACAAAGGATAAAAAGCTTATTGTGGTTTTGGATTCCAGATTGCAACTAACCTTTAAGCAACTACCAATTGCTGAGTTTTGGTGTCCATAATTATTCGAAAAGGCTATTAAAATATCCTTCCATTTTCCAACCATATATCTATGTGAGATTCATTTTTTTTTTCATATACTTCAGGCTTAACATGCAAAAGATTGCACACAGGAGCAATAGAGGAATTCATCTGGCTTCTGTTATACCAGACCTTAGGGAGATTTGTGAAAATGTTAAACAATGACAGTCTTCTCACTAAAGATGTGTTGCTTTGGAAAATATATTTATGAACATGTATTAATTACGGTAATATATAATGAGCCTATCATTTATTATTAAATACATTTAAGATAAATATTTTAAAATTTTGTTTTAAACAGAAATATCATTTCTATGGAAAATACGATCATATGTACAAAAGGAATTCTGAGATTTTAAAGTGTGAGCAATTCTTCACTACACACACAAAACACACACACAGAATGATAGAAATAAAATGAAAAACTTAAAGTTTTCAGGGACCTCAGTAATTTTTAAGACTGTCCAGATAAAGGATGATTCTGGGTGGGGGGAAGACATCAGTTATCTGAATATAAAAGTTACCTAGGAGATCTTTTATAAGTTGAAGTCAAGAGAATAGAATGTCAGCAACCAGTATTATACACGGGGCCTTGGACATCCAAAAAGGATATGAATCCTACTACAGATTGTTGTGGAGCAGTCCTTTTTTTACTGAATACCTTATTGTTCAGTGCCATTTCTCATAAAGAAAAATTCTTTCTTGCCTTATCAGATGCAGTAAAGAAATAGAGGGACTTCTCTAGCGGTCCAGTGGTTGAAAATCCACCTTGCAATGCAGGGGACATAGGTTCAATCCCTGGTCAGGGAACTAAGACCCCACCTGCCACGGGGCAACTAAGGCCTCGCACCACAACTAGAGAGACTCCCATGGGCTACAGCTAAGATCCAATGTAGCCAAATAAATAAATTAAAAAATAAAAAGAAACAGAGAAACACTGAGATGATAGATGTTTGACCTGGCTCCTTCATGAGTCTGAGATTTCATACTGAAGATCAATGAAATGCTGTGCTTTCAATTTAAATTTAAATCTTAGAAAAATCATATATGACTATGTTTCATGTTTCATGGGGCTTCCCAGATGGCTCAGTGGTAAAGAATCCGTCTGTCCGTTCAGGAGACATGGGATACGTGAGTTCAGTCCCTGGGTCAAGAGGATCCTCTGGAGGAGGAAATGGCAACACACTCCAGTATCCTTGTGTGGAGAATCCCGTGAACAGAGGAGCCTGGAAGATCAGAGTCCATAGGGTTGCAAAGAGCCAGACATGACTCGGCAACTAAACACAACAACAAACATGTTTCGTGTCTTATGGATGTTATAGTCCCACGCAGGGATCACAACTACAAATGTCATATCCGCAAACAACAGATATTACAGATATTTCTTTCTTATGAAAGACAGTAGAAGATATGATCACTGCCCTCAGAAATGTTTACCAGAGTCTCATATATGAAATTAGGAAAACATAGTAAACAGAATCATGGGCTTTAAAGTCCATGGGTGTCAAGTGTGGCCAAAAAATGAGAAAAATGAAAGCAGAGACAAACTTGGACTAGCCAGCAGGACCCAATAAGCAGACTCAAGGCAGGACCAGGTGCCAGACAATGAGGGCAAAGGCTTGAGATAAGAAGAAAGCTTCATCAACTAGAGTAGAATGGCAAACGGCCCTAAAATACCACAAAATTTGAAAACCCTCTGACTCAACCTCACTAAGCACAAATCTTACAGTTTTTGTTGGCTTGCATTTAAATGATTGAATTGATCATATTTATTACTGTTTTAAGACTGCAATTCACTTGAAAGTATATGCAAGGATATTTGTAAACATTTCTTTCATTTTTCTTTAAAAGAATTAAAAAAAAAAAACCTTCCAGGAGTTATTTTTGATAGCTTTTAATTGTGGGGAATAACTAATTTAAGTGAAAGATCATGGCTATATGTCTTTTTCTTTCTTCCTAGAAGAAAACCAAGATGTGTGAGTTAATATATTAGGGATAAATGGGTAATTTTAATATTGATTTTCAGTGCCTGTAATGACACTGCAGCTTTTAAAGCATTTCTATTTAGTCCATATTTCACAGCAGAGTTTCTCTCCTTGGCTGTCTAAAACACAATTCAGCTGCATCCTTGGGCTTACTTATTTATTCACCAATGCCTTCTCTAATGGAAGAAGTTTTAAATAAAAGTTCTAGAATTCAAAGAGTAATGGAACCCATGGTGGAAAAGAATCTGAAAAAAAAAAATATATATATATATATATACACATATGTATAACTGAATCACTTTACTGAGTGCTAGAAACTAACACAACATTGGAAATAAAATATACTTCATTAAAAAAAATAAAGACCAAAAAATAACCAAAGTGGTCAGAGAACATCTGGTTTCATCCTTGACATGCCAGCTTGCACAGGGGTGCCCAGCTAGCCAGTGGCAGAGGCAGAAAGAGGGTTCAGCTGTGCTGGAGCCTTGTCCTGCCAACTCTCTCAGAACAGTGCAAATAGATTCCATGTCTATTATTTGATTTTTCTATTTAATTCTGCAGATAAATGTGTGTTTTCTACTCTCATAATGCAACACTAGTTGGTGTGCCATCTTCAATTATGCCTTTATTACCAATATTCTCTTTGTCTTGGCTTTCCCTCTTTTTTAATTGACAAACTTTAAAAAACACTGGACATACAGAGAGTGCCCATACATCCCCTGTTCCCTCCAACACAGCCTCTCCCATTGTCAACCTTCCCCTCCAAATGACCCACTTGTTACAATTGATGACTCTAAACTGACACACCATAATCGCCCGAAGTCCATAGTTTATACCGGGGTTCACCCTTGGGTACACTCTACGGGTTTGGACAAATGGATAATGCCATGTGTCCACCACCACAGCACCGTCCAGAGTAGTCTCACTGCCCTAAAATCCTCTGTGCTCTGTCTGGTCATCCTTCCCCCTTGATGTGCCACTGCTGGCAACCGCTGAACTTTATCCTGTCTCCATAGGTTTGCCTTTTACAGCACCTCGTAGAGTTGGAACCATATAGCATACAGTCTTTTCAGACTGGCTTCTTTCACTTAGTAATATGCATTTAAGGTTCTTTTCATGGCTTGATAGCTCATTTTTTTTAGTACTGAATAACACTGCATTGTCTGGATGGAGTACAGTTTATCCATTCAACTACTGCTCCATATCCTCACCAGCATTCAGTGTTGCCAGTGTTTCGGATTCTGGCCATTCTAAAAGGTGTGCGGCAGGATCTAACTCTTTCACTTTGCATCTCTCTGATGACATATGATGTGGACATCTTTTTATGTGCTTATTTGCCCCATACCTCTTCTTTGGTCATGTATCTGTACAGATCATCGTCCCCCTTTTTCAAAGCTGGTTATTCATTTTATTATTGTTGAGTTTTAAGTGCTCTTTGTATGTTCTGAATAATAGTCCTTTATCGAAGGTGTTTTTTGAAAACTTTTTCTCTTATTCTGTGGTCGTCTTCTCATTCTCCTTACAGTGTCTTTTGCAGAAGGTTTTAATTTTAATGAAGTCCAGTTTAGCAATTCTTTCTTTCATGGTTCCTACCTTTGATGTTGTATTTGAAAAGTCATGTTGACTCTCTTTTTAGGGACACCAGTAATCCAAAAATTGGATTACCTTTCTGGTTGTCCATATCGTAATTATTCATTGTCTTAGTCTCAGCTTTATTTGCTTTTGAGGGGAAATTGCAAAGCCTCCAAAGTTCTCAGAATGATGTCCTTTTCCTGTTATTTTTCATTCTGGGCCTTCAGTGTACATAACTCAGTTGGAGACTTTGACTGATAACACACTCTCATCTTAGTCAATGTATGGTTCCCTTTTGTGTATGGATGTACGTATTCATGCATTATGTAATTTATTGTTATTTTTAATATCAATCATTTCTAATTCCACTACTAAAAGTTAGGACACTGGTAGAAAGCCTTCATCTTGCTGTTTATTTCCCTCCCCTACTTATTTATCCCACCACCACTGTTTATTTCCCACCACTATTCCCTGTAGCTTCACCCAGCTGAAGTAATCCTAAATCCTGTGTTCATCATTCTCTTATTTCCCTGTTATACATTTTATTGCATCTATATGTACTTGGCTTTTTATGAGCTTTTCACCCCCTGTATTATCATTTTCAAGTAAAAAAAGGCCACATGTGCTAATAGCTCCTGATTCTAAAGCATCACAGAACACACACATCTGTAGCAGCACTCACTGAAAAAGACAGGATAAGTATATTTCAATTACTGAGCTGACATGGAATTACTGAGACTCAGGCTATATACACACCACACATACACCAGTGCCTGGTTCACTGTGAGGCACGTAGGAAATGTTGACATTATAAATCACTGAGGAGTTTGACACAGGTGCCCCAGCTTGGAAGGCTCTAACTATACCAAAATCAACTGCAAGGTCATACAAGTCTGCAAAAACATGCAAGTATTTTTTTCCCAATAACCTAGTAAATCTTAATACCTAATCTTTATACAGAATGTTAAGCGTTATGCAGAGCATTAATACAGAAATGTTACAAATAGGAGCCCTGAATCATGAATTTTTCAGGGTGGGTATTTTGGGTAACTTTAGTATTTTTGATAACGATAAGCCTCAAGGTCATTAAGATTTATCTGATAGATCTTTATGACAGATCACTCTAAAAAATTAACAAACCGGGGGAGGAAAGTGTTAGTCCATGGTTCCAGCTGTGGTTCAGAGATGACTTGCATGTCATGTACCCCTCCAGGTCTGCTCAGCACCTCACGCTCTGTAGTGATGGATGAAGAGTGATGGCTTGGTGCATGGACGGTGCGGGAGAGCAGGAGCTCAGGTAGGTTCAGAGGGTCCTAGCTATTTCATTTGGCTTGGTTTAGACTCGCTGAATTTTGTTCATTGGATATCATTTCTGTTTTTGCAATCTTCTGCAAAGAGAACTTTCATCATGCATTTTATTCCTCGTGATTTCAGAGGATGCCTCTGTTGAAAGCATCTTTGGTGAATCAGGGCACATGGGCTGCCCTCCGCCTGGGCACAAGGACCATCTATGAATACAGCTCTACCAGATTCTCCCACAGATTAGCTCTACTGATCTCACATTCTATGGTATAGTAGATGGCTTGGATGGTCACTACCTAACCAAAAAGAACTAATTTCTGGAGCCTGGCCATTTTGCCTCTCCATGAAAAAGCTTGAATCTAAAACAAAAGTCTGCTGGGTACACACATCATTGCAGAAATTGGGATAAGAAGAAAGATCTGAAGTTCATCTTTACCAAAGAATACAAATTCCTTCCCGACGTGGTAGCTGCAGGCTCCACATCTGAAATATCTGAAGTAGATTAAGTGGTTACATTTAAAACATGGCTTCAGATTTCATTTTAAAGTGCTGATTACTTGCAGAAGAGTTGCCCTGTTTAAAAAATTTGATGTTATTCACTGCTTTGCAGTCTTGTTCCATTTAGCTCATCCTAATACTGTCTTTCACTTTACCCCCACCATGGTAACAGTCATAGGAACACATTTCTTTGCTTAGTTCAGAACCTAGCAGGCTGGGCTCTAACTGGAGCTCAGTGGATACGTGCCCCCACCGTATTATCGAAAGCACACGAGAGACCCCTCATTACACCCAAAGATCCCTCATCTTCAGTCTCCGTGCCCATCTGGGGACCAGAAATGGTTATCATTTCAGTAGGATCCTCTCAGAATCGTGAGATGGTTTTAAGCAGCAAAGTCTGCTTTAAAACTGCACACAACTGCCAGCTGTTTCCGCACCACATGCCACATACTTTTCATTCTGTCCCTGTTTCTAGACTGCCCTCCTCTGGGTTCTGATGGCAAGTCCCCTGTATCTTTCCAGGGCCAGCTCACGTGTCACTACTCTGCAAGGTTCTTCCCACAGCCCCAGCTGAAGCAGTCACCACCCTCTCTCTCTCACTGACACAGAGGACTATTACTGCCTCTAGGGTATCGCACTAGGTGATGATGGGGCAGGATACAATCATGGATGTGCATGCATTACTCACAGTACTTGGCATCTTTCTCAAGGTCCAGTATCTAACGCCTGACTCTTCTGTTTGCATCTCAACATTCTGCATATGCCATGCCATCTCTTACTGGGAGACATGTGAGCATGGGATGCCTACCCTCATTCAAACACCCTCCTCCACACCTCCACCTGGAAATATACAACTCATCCTTCATCACTGCAATGAAGTGTTACCTCCCCCTAGATTCTTTGCCTTCCACCACCCACTCTGGCCTCCAGAGGCTAATTTAAGTTTGAAGTACATGAGTTCCCCTCCTGTAACCCCCATCATTGATAACGATGAGTTTTTATTTCTGTTTCTCCTTCTAGGCTGAGTCCACCTACATCCACTCTCTTGGACACAGTGGTCCACTCATACTTGTGAGTTTTCTTCCTGCCTCAAAAGAGATTTGATCAAGGAGGCTGTTGGTCAGACATGACTAGAGATTAATGAGCAGCCTCCAGAAAGCAAAGTCACATGTCATGAGGGAGATGCATGGGCTGAGGCCGTGGGCTCTTGTGGTGGATAAAATAAGTGAAAAAAAAAATTTGAAAGGGGGTTTGCAACCCATCTACATGATATCATAGCAGTTCTGTTTAAACTACTCATTCCCAGGAATAATACCTTCACTTCTTTATGCAGACATGAATCACAGTATTGTAACTTGCTTTGTTTTATTGTTCTTAGTAAGTGATGTGTGAACGATGTAATGGATGCTTTGTTTTGCTTTGGCAAAAAAAAAAAAAAGTGACTTTTTTCTTTATCTTGCTTGGCTAGAAGTGTTTGGCTCAATATGGTGAAAACAGTCCTATGCCTAAAAAGCTTCAACTAAAAAATGTAAACCCAACAATCTCGAAGTATATTTATCTCCAATGATTTCTCTAACAGCAAAGCAAATGCTACTTTGCTTTCAGTAATTAAGAGGAGCTTTAGAAGATGGAAATTATTTGGTAATGATCCTTTTACTTGTTTTAGGAACCAGACTCAAACAAGTAAGTTACTTAGTGTGGATAAAGCATGAGACTGAGTACGAATTTTGTCCTAGAAAACAGCAAGATTAAACTAGCAAAATTCTTAAAGTAGCTATATTTGGACAACTCCAACCATTATTCAGGATTCATGTATAATGAGCAGGCATGAAGTGTCTCTGAGCCATTGAGAAGGAAAGAAGGGCTCAGATTACTTTGATGAATTAAATATCGATCACACGAGGAGGAGGCACTAAGGGGACATCAGATTACAAAATACTCTGCTTCAAGGCAACATCAAACTAGATCCATTGAAGCTATACTAGCCACATGGAACCCCTTTTCTCATTCCAACTGCCATTGCATTCATCTACCACACCTCAAGATCGCCGGGAGAAATATCAACAACCTCAGACATGCAGATGATACCCCCCTAATGGCAGAAAGCAAAGAGGAACTAAAGACACTCTTGATAAAGTTGAAAGAGAAGAGTGAAAAAGATGGCTTAAAACTCAACATTCAAAAAACTAAGATCATGGGATCCAGTCCCATCACTTCATGGCAAATAGACGGGGGAAAACGGAAACAGTAACAGACTTTATTTTCTTGGGCTCCAAAATCACGGTGGATAGTGACTGCAGCCATGAAATTAAAAGATGCCTGCTACTTGGAAGAAAAGCTATGATAAACCTAGAGATCATATTAAAAATACGAGACATCACTTTGCTAACAAAGGTCTGTATAGTCAAAGCTATGGTTTGTCCAGTAGTCATGTATGAATGTGAGAGTTGGACCATAGAGAAGGCAGAGTGCTGAAGAATAGATACTTTCTAAGTGTGGTGCTAGAAAAGACTCTTGAGAGTCTCTTGGACAGAAAGGAGATCAAACCAATCAGTCCTAAAGGAAATCAACCCTGAATATGCTTTGGAAGGACTGATGCTAAAGCTCCAATACTTTGGCCACCTGATGCAAAGAGCCAACTCATTGGAAAGACCCTGATGCTGGGAAAATTTGAGGGCAGGAGGAGAAGGGGATGACAGAGGATGAGATGGTTCATGGTATTTCCAACTCAATGGACATGACTTTGAGCAAACTCCAGGAGATGGTGAAGGAAGGAGGCTTGACATGCTGCAATCCACGTGGTAGAAAAGAGTCAGACACGACTTTGCAACTAAACAACAAACAACTTAACTATTAATATTTATTTAAACTGCTCCTTGTGTTAAATATAATTCAAGGTGACTACAGGCTTCCCTGGTGGCTCAGATAGTAAAGAATCTGCATGCAATGCCAGAGACCCGAGTTCAGTCCCTCACTTGGGAATATCTCCTGCAGAAGGAAACGGCAACCCACTTCAGTATTCTTGCCTGGAAAATGCCATGAACAGAGGAGCCGGAGGGCTACAGTGCATGGGGTCACAAAGACTTAGGCACAACTTGGTCACTAAACAACAACAATAGAGCTATAGGCAGTATAAGATGAACTTAGGCTCAAGATAAATAAGCAAGAAGTCTGAATAAGAAAAATGACATAAACCAGGACTAGGGTTAAGATTCAGAATATGCCTTATCGGTTTGCTGGAGGCCTGCAGAAGCTGAGTTATCAATTTTCTAGCAGTTGACATAAAGTGAGAAGCATGGTTAATTATAAGAGTTAGATAAATCGTTTAATAAATAAAAGCACAAATGGCAGGACACCCCTCCCCCTGGGAGTTTACACAATGAAGGGAGCCTTGTCTTCACCATTTCCTATGGGCAGGCCTCTGTAGAGGCCCTGGCATCACAGCAAAGGCCAGCTACTAAAGGTACATTTGCGGGAAGGCAGCCATCAGATCCAGGTACTCTGCTGCTAGGGTCTCACTTAATCCACAGTCTGGTCTTAACCGCAGAGCCCTCCTGAAACACCACTTCCCTCTAGCAGTCTTATTTATAAAGCAGTGGACAGCAGCAAGTGTGAGGCTGTGCTCCAACCCAATCAGCTGAACACTGTTCTGAGTCTATAGAGAGAACTCACGTCTACTTTTGAAAATTAAGTAGCCCCAGGAGGTTAAACACCTGAATCAAAGACCAAGACCACCTCAGATGTCAATAACTTAACCCCAAGTACTGCTAGGCTTCTGCTAATATTCAGAAGAAATAATTATCCTACTTAGTACTTTCATCCAATTTTCACACATTTCTGAGAGTTCAGTTCAGTCACTCAGTCATGTCTGACTCTTTGTGACCCCATAGACTGCAGCACGCCAGGCCTCCCTGTCCATCACCAACTCCCGGTGTTTACTCAAACTCATGTCCATCGCGTTGGTGATGCCATCCAACCATCTCATACTCTGATGTCCTCTTTTCCTCCTGCCTTCAATCTTTCCCAGCATCAGGGTCTTTTCCAGTGAGTAAGTTCTTTGCATCAGGTGGCCAAAGTATTGGAGTTTCAGCTTCAGCATCAGTCTCTCCAATGAATATTCAGGACTGACTTCCTTTAGGATGGACTGGTTGGATCTCCTTGCAGTCCAAGGGACTCTCAAGAGTCTTCTCCAACACCACAGTCCAAAAGCATCAATTCTTCAGCACTCAGCTTTCTTTATAGTCCAATTCTCACATCCATACATGACTATTGGACAAACCATAGCTTTGACTAGACAGACTTTTGTTGACATAGTAATGTCTCTCCTTTTTAATATGCTGCCTAGGTTGGTCATAGCTTTCCGTCCAAGGAGTAAGTGTCTTCTAATTTCATGGCTGCAGTCACCATCTGCAGTGATTTTGGAGCCCCAAAAAATAAAGTCTGACACTGTTTCCACTGCTTCCCCATCTATTTGCCATGAAGTGATGGGACCAGATGCCTTTATCTTAGTTTTCTGAATGTTGAGCTTTAAGCCAACTTTTTCACACTCCTCTTTCACTTTCATCAAGAAACTCTTTAGTTCTTTGCTTTCTACCATAAGGGTGGTGTCATCTACATATCTGAGGTTATTGATATTTCTGGCAATCTTTATTCCAGCCTGTGCTTTATCCAGACCAGCATTTCTCATGATGTACTCTGCATAGAAGTTAAATAAGCAGGGTGACAATATGCAGCCTTGATGTACTCCTTTCCCCATTTGGAACCAGTCTCTTTTCCCATGTCCAGTTCTACCTGTTTCTTTTTGACCTGCATACATATTTATCAGAATGCAGGTCAGGTGGTTGGTATTCCCATCTCTTTAAGACTTTTCCACAGTTTGTTGTGATCCACACAGTCAGAGGATTTGGTATAGTCAATAAAGCAGAAGTGGGAGTTTTTCTGTAACTCTCTTGCTTTTTGGATGATCCAGTGGATGTTGACAATTTGATCTCTGGTTCCTCTGCCTTTTCTAAATCCAGCTTGAATATCTGGAAGTTCACATTGTTGTCACAGGAGAAGTTCAAGCACTGTTGAAGCCTCATTTGGAGAATTTTGAGCATTAATTTGCTAGTGTGTGAGATGAGTACAATTGTGCAGCAGTTTGAACATTCTTTGGCATTGCCTTTCTTTGGGATTAGAAAGAAAATGGACCTTTTCCAGTCCTGTGGCCACTGCTGAGTTTTCCACATTTGCTGGCATATTGAGGGCAGCACTTTTACAGCATCATCTTCCAGGATTTGAAATAGCTCAACTGGAATGCCATCACCTCCACTAGCTTTGTTCGTACTGATGCTTCCTAAGGCCCACTTGACTTCACATTCCAGGATGTCCGGCTCTAGGTGAGTGATCACACCCTTGTGATTATCTGGGTCATGAAGATCTTCTTTGTACAGTTCTTCTGTGTATTCTTGCCACCTCTTCTTAATATCTTCTGGTTCTGTTAGGTCCATACTATTTCTGTCCTTTTTCGAGCCCATCTTTGCATGAAATGTTCCCTTGGTATATCTAATTCTCTTGAAGAGATCTCTAGTCTTTCTGATTCTATTGTTTTCCTGTTTCTTTGCATTAATCACTGAGGAATGCTTTCTTATCTCTCCTTGCTATTCTTTGGAACTCTTCATTAAATGGGTGTATCTTTCCTCTTCTCCTTTGCCTTTTGCCTTTCTGAGACTTGACTATTTATTATCTCATCAAACTTTACATTTTTGCAGGAATTTTCAATACCTTTGACCTGCATGAAATTAACCTGGGCTGAAATCGAAAACAGTGGTCTTCAAACTTTCTCGTTCATTGACGCCTCAAAATAATTCTGAAAGCTCAGTAGCCCCTCACCTCACATACTTTACAATTGGCCTGTAAGATTTATTGGCTGAAGTTAAGTAGTTGTAATACAGTAACACACTAATCCAAATTATGGTGCATTATTATAAATCCTTACATTAAAAAATGAAGTGTACAGCATGTTAGCCTATCCCTTCTCCAGCGGACCTTCCCAAACCAGGAATCAAAGCAGAGTCTCCTGCATTGCAGGTGGATTCCTTTTTTTTTTTTTTTTTCATCTTTTCATGTGTTTATTAGCCACCTGTATTTTCTTCTTCTTCTTTTTTTTTTTTTACTTTACAATACTATATTGGTTTTGCCATACATTGACATGAATCCACCACGGGTGTACATGCGTTCCCAAACATGAACCCCCCCTCCCACCTCCCTCCCCATAACATCTCTCTGGATCATCCCCGTGCACCAGCCCGAAGCATGCTGTATCCTGCATCGGACACAGACTGGCAATTCGTGCAGGTGGATTCTTCACCAACTGAGCTATCAGGGAAGCCCCATTCATACATACCCAATGGAATTTAAGAAGAAAATCAATTTAATATGAATAATTACTTAGTTAATAGTGGGAAATTTTATATAGCTTTTTTGCTTTGAACTTGTATTTCATTTTATATCTGCCACAGAATTGTTTCTTACTGTAGTACATTGTTATGCATAAAAGTATTTACAGCTCACCCTCCTATACTTCTTTGATGTGTTTGTATCTGCATTTATGTATGCATATCCATATCTATCTATTCATATACATCTAGAGAGAGAAATCAACTTCTTAAATGTCCTGAACCTCTTCTGTTTCCCTGAAATGACCCCTGAACCCATGATTCTCTAGAATGAAGACTCCATCTTCTGAAAGGCCCTTCCTCTCTAAAGAAATGTAGCTGTGTTTGCGGCTGGGTAGCTTTCTCAGTGGGCCTCCTCCCCATTGAAAGCTGGAAGATGAGAGGCCTCTTGTCACCTTGAATTATCTCAGGCCCTTTCAGTCCAAGCTGGTGGCACTTTCACCAAACCATCTCTTTGTGAGCTGTCCATGGAATTTTTTGAGGTTTACATCTTCTAAAATCTACATCCATAATTCTTTCTGAAGATGGCATCTTTCTACCTTACATGTATTAGGTTGCTGGGGAGAGAGTTCGTGCAATTCTTAGAGGCCTTTTCATCTAGAGGAGAGGTTCAATCTGGGCTGCCTTAAATCTTTTCCCAAGAGCATAACGAAGTTTTCTCAGAGTCACCCCAGATTTAATCTTGACTGGGAGGCCATTTCTGACTTTGGGAATCTTGCCAGCTTCAGCGTCTGGAAATGTGAAACACCCTTACTTTCCCAGCAGCAAGTCTGGCCTTTCCGGAGTTCCTCTTCATCCTGCTTGGAAACCAAGCAGGCTTCCCTGAAGCCCGAGTCCCTCTTCCTGCACCTGATCCTGCCGTCAGCTCCAGGAAGGCAAGCGGCACTTTGTGTATTCTGCCTGGACATACTCACTGTCACTTTTTCATGGCACACGTTTCCCTTTTTTGAGGAGACAGAGGAGAAAAGACAGGCTTCCTCTGCTTTCTGGTTTTGCCTAAACCACGAGTTGGAGAACAAAGTTCCCAGGTCTCAAAAGCAAGGGGCAGGTCGGCCTGTGCACACATTTAGCCTTCAAATCACACTTTGATACTGGAGCACCAATGCCGTCAGAATCATGAAGTCCAACTTGAAAAGGTAGCGGCCAGAAGAAGCTGTCACCAGTGGTGATGTTAGCCAGGGACACACACAATTTAACTGAAGCAAAGTCATCACCATGACCAGCTCCCTGGCCTCCATGGGGCAGGGAGCAGCAGCAGGGAATTACTGTCACTTTATGCAAAGCTAAGAATGTAATGGCTCAGACGGTAAAGAATCCACCTGCAATGCAGGAGACCCAGGTTCTATCCTTGGGTCAGGAAGATCCCCTGGAGAAGGAAATGGCAATCACCTCCAGTATTCCTGCCTGAAAAGCTACAGCCCCAGGGTCTCAAAGAGTCCCCTGCAGTAGGACACCACTGAGCAACTATCACAAGACAGTGAAGCCAGGTGGTTTCTTTTCCTTTTTCTTTTTAAAGTGCTAAGCTACTTGGTTCCTCAAGCAAATCTTCTCTGCATTCTTTTATTTAATTAGATGTTTTGCAAAAGCTCATATCCCTGGGAACTCCTCTCTCCTGTAGTTACTGAACTTCATACTGAATGATGGTAATTTGTGCCCAACAACCTAAACGACCTGAGTCTGTTGTGTAGTGGGGACCATGGTGACTTGTTGCTGCCTGCCTTTGTCACCTAGCGGTGACACTGATACCGTGTGGGGAGGAACACACTAAGCTGCCATGTCTGCAGAATGCTCAGGAACATGTAAGTGGGACAGGAAATTCAGATTTGGAAGGCTTGGGAAAGTTCTCAGAGGCCTGGGCTCTTACCCTGAGTGTTGAAGGTGGGTGTGCCAGTGTGTTTCAGGCGGTGTTCAGCTTAAGCTCTTTCCTTAGTAGTGAGAATCCACACCCACATGCACATAGATGTCAGACACGTGGAGGCCCGCGAGGGCACTGCCACAAAATGCAAGCACAAAAGCATACGAGCCAGGGAGGGTCACAGGCAGAAGCTGGACGAGAGGGTTGCAAACGCCACAGACTTAAGAATTGCCACTGGGAAGCGGGTTTAAGCCAGGAGTGCAATGATCAGATACAGACTCTGGAACAATCTAACCAGGACTTAGTTGAGAGGAGGGTGGGAGTGGTCGGAGAGGGAGTAGAACCAGTAGACATGTCAGGTTCTTAGTCTGGGCCCGCTGATGCCACGAGCCTCAGATGCAATCCTGGGGCTCGGTGATGATGCGGGAAAAACGTTTCATGTGCAAATGTGCACTTGATCTGTATCTTCTCCAGGGCCTTCCCTGGTGGTTAAGATGGTAAAGAATCTTGCCCGCAATGCAAGAGAAACCAGGTTCAACCCCTGGGTCAAGAAGATCTCCTGGAGTAGGAAATGGAAACCCATGCCAGTATCCTTGCCTGGAGAGTTCTGTGGACAGAGGAGCCTGGCAGGCTACAGTCCATGGGGTCGCAAAGAGTCGGACACAACTGAGCAGCTAACACTTTCTCCGGTTTTTAAAGGATCCAAGATCCAACAGGCATTACAACCCATCTTCTTACCCACCTCCTAGTTTGCACTTTTAAAGGGCCCAAGATCCACCAGGGATTTCCCTGGTGGCTCATATGGTAAAGAATCCACCTGCAATCCAGGAGACCCAGGTTCAATCCCTGGGTCAGGAAGATCCCCTAGAGAAGGGCATGGCAACTCACTTCAACATCCTTGCCTGGAGAATTCCATGGGCAGAGGAGCCTGGAGGGCTACACGCAATGGGGTCGCAAAGAGTCAGACGCAACTAACACAAGATCCAACAGTCTTTACAACACATCTCCTTACACACCTCCGAGCTTGTACCCTACCTGCTCACTGCCTCCATCTCTAGCTCCATCTAGCTCACTATCTTGTGAGCATCTAGTCCTTGAGATCTACTCCCTGACATGCTTCTTTCCTGTGAACCAACAGGCAGCAGGGACCGATTTTCCATCTCCACACAGGAGGGTGTGCCCCTTCTCCCAGTTGGCCAGGATACCGTTTTCCTTTTGGTTTCCTAAGGAGAAGGGGCTGCCCTCCCCAAAATTCCCATTTTAAATCCCAACCATGAGAAAAACTTCGGTTCCTCTGGCAAATCCAGTGTGTGGGATGAAGATACTTGCTGTAAGACCACCTTGCAAGGAGGCCAGGCTGGTGGCTTCCCTGCCGAGGAGGATGTCTGTGAAGGGCATTGCTGGCACCAGGCTCTTTGTAAACACTCCCTCCAACAACTTGTAACATCTCTATCAGAAAGAGGGCTGCACTACAATCGCAACACCCAGCAGGAAGTACAAAAAGAGGAGGCAGGATAGGTTGGTGGATGCTAGGACTACAGCAAGGAGAATAAATCATTCAATACTGAAGAAACTGTGGTCAGTTCTTAATTAGTCTTAGTTAGGGTCATGTGTGTAATTGGTTGGGGAGTGTGTATAAGCTGAAACTACAATTAAAAAGAAATAAATCTACCATCCAAATGGTTGGTTTTACAGACAGTTTCAGTTCAGCTCAGTTCAGTTGCTCAGTCGTGTCTGACTCTTTGCGACCCCATGAACCGCAGCACGCCAGGCCCCCCTGTCCATCACCAACTCCCGGAGTTCACTCAGACTCACGTCCATTGAGTCCGTGATGCCATCCAGCCATCTCATCCTCTGTCGTCCCCTTCTCCTCCTGCCCCTAATCCCTCCCAGCATCAGAGTCTTTTCCAATGAGCAACTCTTCGCATGAAGTGGCCAAAGTACTGGAGTTTCAGCTTCAGCATCATTCCTTCCAAAGAAATCTCAGGGCTGATCTCTTTCAGAATGGACTGGTTGGATCTCCTTGCAGTCCAAGGGACTCTCAAGAGTCTTCTCCAACACCACAGTTCAAAAGCATCGATTCTTTGGCACTCAGCTTTCTTCACAGTCCAACTCTCACATCCATACATGACCCCTGGAAAAACCATAGCCTTGACTAAATGGGCTTTTGTTGGCAAAGTAATATCTCTGCTTTTGAATATGCTACCTAGGTTGGTCATAACTTTTCTTCCAAGGAGTAAGCGTCTTTCACTTTCATCACTGCAGTCACCATCTGCAGTGATTTTAGAAAAGGAAGAGGAACCAGAGATCAAATTGCCAACATCTGCTCAATCATGGAAAAAGCAAGAGAGTTCCAGAAAAACATCTATTTCTGCTTTATTGACTATGCCAAAGCCTTTGGCTGTGTGGATCACAATAAACTGGAAAATTCTGAAAGACATGGGCATACCAGACAACCTGACCTGCCTCTTGAGAAACCTATATGCAGGTCAGGAAGCAAAAGTTAGAACTGGACATGGAACAACAGACTGGTTCCAAATAGGAAGAGGAGGACGTCAAGGCTGTATATTGTCAGCCTACTTATTTAACTTATGTGCAGACTACATCATGAGAAACGCTAGGCTGGAAGAAGCACAAGCTGGAATCAAGATTGCCGGGAGAAATATCAATAACCTCAGTTATGCAGATGACACCACCCTTATGGCAGAAAGTGAAGAAAAACTAAAAAGCCTCTTGATAAAAGTGAAAGAGGAGAGTGAAAAAGTTGGCTTAAAACTCAACATTCAGAAAATGAAGATCATGGTATCTGGTCCCATCACTTCATGGGAAATAGATGGGGAAACAGTGGAAACAGTGTCAGACTTTATTTTTTGTGCTCCCAAATCACTGCAGATGGTGATTGCAGCCATGAAATTGAAAGACGCTTACTCCTTGGAAGAAAAGTTACGACCAACCGACGGACAGCTTAGGTGAAGTCGTTCAGTCGTGTCCGACTCTTTGCGACCCCATGGACTGTAACCTACTAGGCTTCTCTGTCCATGGGATTCTCCAGGCAAGAATACTGAAGTAGATTGCCATTAGCTCTAGTTAAATTAGCAAAGACCAGAAACTCTGTAAGATCCGAGAACCCAAAAGTTTTCAAGAATAACAGAGTATATGGAGAGCAAGTGGCCCAGGGGCGCCGGGTCCATGGTAATGCCGGGACCTCCTCTGCAGGCATGAAGGCAGTGCTCCCATTCCATCCCTGGTCTCTATGGAGGTCAAGCCCTAAGCCTTTGGAGTGGGAGCACTTACTCCCAGATCCTAAACTACCAGAGGACTAACCTTAGGCAGTATGAAACAGTGAAAACTCACACAAAGGAAACCACTTGAATACAAGACCATCACCCAACCACCAGTAGCACCCTGTGCAGGACACCTCATCTAAACAACAAACAAAACAAAAATACAAACCCAATCATCAGCAGACAGGATTACCACCTCATGCAGCCTTGCCCATCAGAGGAAAAACAAACAAACAAACAAACAAAAACTCAGCACAAACCTCACCCTACACGAAGCTTACACAAACCACTGTACCAACCTCAGAAGGGCAGAAACCAAAAGGAAGAAAGAATTCAACCTTGAAGCCTGAGAAAAGGAGACCTCAAACACAGTAAGTTAAAAAAAATATAATGAAAAGGCAGAGAAATACTACAAAAATGAAGGAATAAACTAGAAACACAGAAGTCCAAATAAATAAAGAGGAAATAGGCAAACTACCAGAAAAAATAATTCAGAATAATGATAGTAAAGATGATTAAAAACCTTGAAAACAAAATGGACAAAATGCAAGAATCAAGTCCTAGAAGAATTAAGGAATAAACATACAGAGACAACACAATTACTGAAATTAAAAATATTCTAGAAAGAATAACAGCAGAATATCTGAAGCAGAAGAATGAATCAGTGAGCTGGAAGATAAAATGGTGGAAACAACTTCTAAAGAGCAAAATAGAGTAAAAAGAATGAAAAGAACTGAGGATATCTCAAGAGACCTCTGGGATAATATCGAACACACCAACATGTGGATTATAGGGCTCTCAGAAGAAGAAGAGAAAAAGAAAGGGCATGAGAAGATTTTTGGAGAGATTATAACTGAAAATTTTCCCAACATGGAAAAGGAAATAGTCAGTCAAGTACAAGAGGCACAAAGAGTCCCATACAGGATAGACCCAAGGAGAAGCATGCCTAGGCACGTACTAATCAAACTAACAAAGACTAAAGACAAAGAAAGAATATTAAAAGCAGCAAGGGAGAAGCAAGTAACACACAAGGGAAAACTTCTGAAAGAGATCAACCCTGGGATTTCTTTGGAAGGAATGATGCTAAAGCTGAAGCTCCAGTACTTTGGCCACCTCATGAGAAGAGTTGACTCACTGGAAAAGACTCTGATGCTGGGAGGGATTGGGGGCAGGAGGAGAAGGGGACGACAGAGGATGAGATGGCTAGATGGCATCAGGGATTCGATGGACGTGAGTCTGAGTGAACTCCAGGAGATGGTAATGGACAGGGAGTCCTGGTGTGCTGCGATTCATGGGGTCGCAAAGAGTCGGACACGACTGAGTGACTGAACTGAACTCAGCAGAAACTCTGCAGGCCTGCAGGCCAGAAGGGAATGGCAGGATATAGTTAAAGTACTAAAGGGGAAAATCTACAACCAAGATTACTGTATCTGGCAAGGATCTCATTCAAAATTGATAGAGAAATCAAAAGCTTTTCAGACAAGCAAAAGTTAAGAGAATTCAGTACCACCAAACCAGCTTTACAACAAATGTTAAAGGGACTTATATAGTCAAAAAACACAAAAGAAAAAAAAATCTACAAAATCAACCCCAAACAATCAAGAAAATGGTAATAGGAACATATATGCCAATAATTACTTTAAATGTAAATGGATTAAAGCTCCAACCAAAAGACACAGACTGGTTGAATGGATACAAAACAAGATCCATATATATGCTGTCTACAAGAAACCCACTTCAGACCTAAAGACATATAGACTGAAAGTGAGAGGATGGAAAAATACATTCCATGCAAATGGGAAGCAAAAGAAAGCTGGAGTAGCAATCCTCATATCAGACAAAATAGCCCTTAAAATAAAGAAGATTACAAGAGATAAGGAAGGACACTACATAATGATCAAGGGATCAATCCAGGAGGAAGACATAACAATTGTAAAAATCTAGTCACCCAACATAGGAGCACCTCAATACATAAAACAAACACTAACAGACATAAAAAGAAATTGACAGTAACACAATAATCATAGGAGACTTTAACACCCCGCTCACTCCAATGGACAGATCATCAAAACTGAAAATTAATAAGGAAATGCAAGTCTTAAATGACACATTAGATGAGATGGGTCTCATGGTTATCTTCAGGACATTCCACCCAAATGCAGAAAATACTCCTTCTTCTCAAATGCACATGGAACATTCTCCAGGATAGACCACATGTTGAGTTACAAATCAAACCTCAGTAAATTTAAGAAAACAAATCATACCAAGCATCTTCTGTGACCACAATGCTATGAGACTAGATATCAATTACAAGAAAACAACTGTAAGAAACACAAACACATAGAGATTAAACAACACATTTCTAAATAACCAACAGGTTACTGAAGAAATCAAAAGGGAAATAAAAAAATTTCTAGAACCAAATGACAATGAAAACACAACTCAAAGCCTATGGGATACAGCAAAAGCAGTTCTAACAGGGAAGCTTATAGCAATGGAATCCTACCTCAAGAAACAAGAAAAGCATTGAATAGACAACCTAAATGTAAACCTGAAACAACTGGAAAAAGAAGAAAAAAAACCCACAAAATTAGTAGAAGGAAAGAAATCATAAAGATCCAAGAAGAAATAAAGGAAAAATAAATGAAAATAACAATAGCAAAGATTAATAAAATTAAAAGTTGGTTCTTTGAGAAAATAAGCAAAATTGACAAACCTTTAGCCAGACACATCAAGAAAAAAAGAGAGAAGAATCAAGTCAACAAAATTAGAAATGAAAAAGGAGATGTTGCAACTGACAATGCAGGAATACAAAGGATTACAAGAGACCATTATGAACAATTAAATGGCAATAAAATGGATAACCTGGAAGAAATGGACAGATTCTTAGAAAAGCTCAATTTTTCAAGACTGAACCAGGAAGAAGTAGAAATTATGAACAACCCCAATTACAAGCACTGAAATTGAAGCTGTGATCAAAAATCTCCCAATAAACAAAAGCCCAGGGCCAGATGGCTTCACAGGAGAATCCTATCAAACATTTTAAAAAGATATAGTGCCTATTCTTCTAAAATGCTTTCAAAAAATTGCAGAGGAAGGAACATTTCCAAACTCATTCTACAAGGCCACCCTCACCCTCATACCAAAACCAGGCAAAGACAACACACAAAAAAAGAAAACCACAGGCCAATATTACTGATGAACATAGATGTAAAAATGCTCAACCAAATTTTAGCAAACAATTCAGCAACACATCAAAAAGTTCATATACCATGATCAACTTGGGTTTATTCTAGAAAAGCAAGGATTCTTCAACATACGCAAATCAATCAATATGATACACCATATTAACAAATTGAGAGATAAAAATCATACGATCATCTCAACAGATACAGAAAAAGCCTTTGACAAAATTCAGTGCCCATTTATGATCAAAATTCTTCAAAAAATGGGCATAGAAGGAACTACCTCAACATAGTAAAGGCCATACATGATAAACCTACAGTTAACTTATTCTCATTGGCGGAAAACTGAAAGCATTTTCACTAAAATCAGGAACAAGACAAGGGTGTCCACTTTCACCACTATTATTCAACAGTTTTGGAAGTCCTAGCTACAGCAATCAGAGAAGAAAAAGAAATAAAAGGAATCCAAATCAGAAAAGAAGTAAAGCTCTCACTGTTTGCAGATAACATGATACTATGCATAGAAAACCCTAAATATAGTATCAGAAAATTACTAGAGCTAATCAGTGAATTTAGCAAAGTTGTAGGATACAAAATCAATACACAGAAATCACTTGCATATCTATATACTAACAATGAAAAATCAGAAAGAGAAATTGAGGAATCAATCCCATTCACCATTGCAACAAAAAGAATAAAATATCTAGGAACAAACTTACCTAAGAAGACAAAAGAATTGTACACAGACAATTATGACATTAATGAAAGAAATCAAAGATGACATAAACAGATAGAGAGGTATTCCAGGTAGGAAGAATCAATACTGTGAAAATGACTATATTACCAAATGCAATCTACAGATTCAATGATATCCCTATCAAATTACCAATGGCATATTTGAAAACACAAAAGACCCTGAATAGCCAAAGCAGTCTTGAGAAAGAATAGTAGAGCTGGAGGAATCAACCATCCTGACTTCAGATTTTACTACAAAGCTATATGGACAGAGGTTCGTAACACTGTACAGGAGACAGCAATCATCCCCATGGAAAAGACATGAAAAAAAGCAAAATGGCTGTCTGGGGAGGCCTTACAAATAGCTGTGAAAAGAAGAGAAGCGAAAAGGAAAGGAGAAAAGGAAAGATATACCCAATTGAATTCAGAGTTCCAAAGAATAGCAAGGAGAAATGAGAAAGCCTTCCTCAGCGATCAGTGCAAAGAAATAGAGGAAAACAACAGAAAAGGAAAGACTAGCGATCTCTTCAAGAAAATTAGATATACCAAGGGAACATTTCATGCAAAGATGGGCTCGATAAAGGACAGAAATGGTATGGACCTAACAGAAGCAGAAGATATTAAGAAGAGGTGGCAAGAATACACGGAAGAACTGTACAAAAAGAGCTTCATGACCCAGATAATCACAAGGGTGTGATCACTCACCTAGAGCCAGACATCCTGGAATGTGAAGTCAAGTGGGCCTTAGGAAGCATCAGTACAAACAAAGCTAGTGGAGATGATGGAATTCCAGTTGAGCTATTTCAAACCCTGAAAGATGATACTGTGAAAGTGCTGCACTCAATATGCCAGCAAATTTGGAAAACTCAGCAGTGGCCACTGGACTGGAAAAGGTCAGTTTTCATTCCAATCCCAAAGAAAGGCAATGCCAAAGAATGCTCAAACTACTGCACACTTGCACTCATCTCATGGTGGCTCAGAGGTTAAAGGGTCTGCCTGCAAGGCGGGAGACCTGGGTTCAATCCCTGGGTCGGGAACATCCCCTGGAGAAGGAAATGGCAACCCACTCCAGTATTCTTGCTTGGAGAATTCCATGGACAGAGGAGCCAGGTAGGTTACAGTCCACGAGGTCGCAGAGTCAGACACGACTGAGCAAGTTCACTTTCACTTCACACGCTAGTAAAGTAACGCTCAAAATTCTCCAAGCCAGGCTTCAGCAATACGTGAACCGTGAACTCCCTGATGTTCAAACTGGATTTAGAAAAGGCAGAGGAAGCAGAGATCAAATTGTTAACATCTGCTGGATCATCGAAAAAGCAAGGGAGTTCCAGAAAAACATCTATTTCTGCTTTACTGACTCTGCCAAAGCCTTTGACTGTGTGGATCATAATAAACTGTGGAAAATTCTGAAAGAGATGGGAATACAGACCACCTGACCTGCCTCTTGAGAAATCTGTATGCAGGTCAGGAAGCAACAGTTAGAACTGGACATGGAACAACAGACTGGTTCCAAATAGGAAAAGGAGTCCGTCAAGGCTGTATATTGTCACCCTGCTTATTTAACTTCTATGCAGAGTACATCATGAGAAACGCTGGGCTGGAAGAAGCACACGCTGGAATCAAGATTGCTGGGAGAAATATCAATAACCTCAAATATGCAGATGACACCACCCTTATGGCAGAAAGTGAAGAAGAACTAAAAAGCCTCTTGATGAAAGTGAAAGAGGAGAGTGAAAAAGTTGGCTTAAAGCTCAACATTCAGAAAACGAATATCATGGCATCTGGTCCCATCACTTCATGGGAAATAGATGGGAAATAGTGGAAACTGTGTCAGACTTTATTTTTCTGGGCTCCAAAATCACTGCAGATGGTGACTGCAGACATGAAATTAAAAGACGCTTACTCCTTGGAAGAAAAGTTATGACCAACCTAGATAGCATATTGAAAAGTAGGGACATTACTTTGCCAAGAAAGGTCCATCTAGTCAAGGCTATGGTTTTTCCTGTGGTCATGTATGGATGTGAGAGTTGGACTGTGAAGAAAGCTGAGCACTGAAGAATTGATGCTTTAGAACTGTGGTGTTGGAGAAGACTGTTGAGAGTCCCTTGGACTGCAAGGAGATCCAACCAGTCCATCCTAAAGGAGATCAGTCCTGGTTGTTCTTTGGAAGGAATGATGCTAAAGCTGAAACTCCAGTACTTTGGCCACCTCATGTGAAGCGTTGACTCATTGGAAGACTCTGATGCTGGGAGGGATTGGGGTCAGGAGGAGAAGGGAATGTCAGAGGATGAGATGGCTGGATGGCATCACCAGCTCAATGGACCTGAGTTTGAGTGAACTCCAGGACTTGGTGATGGCCAGGGAGGCCTGGCATGCTGCAATTCATGGGGTCGCAAAGAGTTGGATACAACTGAGTGACTGAACTGAACTGATAGTCATCCAGACAGTATGGTACTGGCACAAAAACAGAAATATAGACCAGTGGAACAAGGTAGACAGCCCAGAAATAAACCCATGCACCTATGGGTGCATTATTTTTGACAAAGGAGGCAAGACTATACAATGAGGCAAAGATAGCCTCTTCAATCAAGAGGCGCTGGAAAAACTGGAGAGCTACATATAACATGTAAAAGCTACATGTCAACTTCCCTGGTGGCTCAGATGGCAAAGCATCTGCCCACAAACCGGGAGACCTGGGTACGATCCCTGGGTCAGGAAGATCACCTGGATAAGGAAATGGCAACCCACTCCAGTACTCTTGCCTGGAATATCCCATGGACAGAGGAGCCTGGTAGGCTATGGTACATGGGGTCACAAAGAGTTGGACACGATTGAGTGACTTCACTTTCACTTTCACATGTACCAGAATAAAATTAGAACACTTCCTAACACCATTCACAAAGACAAACTCAAAATGGATTAAAGACCTAAATATAAGACCAGAAACTATTAAACTCTTGGAGGAAAACATAAGCAGAACACTTGATGACATAAATCAAAACAAGATCCTCTATGATCCACCTCCTAGAGTAATGGAAATAAAAACAAAAGTAAACAGTGGGACCTAATTAAACTTAAAAGCTTTTGCACAGCAAAGGAAACTACAAGCAAGGTGAAAAGACAACCCTCAGAATGGGAGAAAATAATAGCAAATGAAACAACTGACAAAGGATTATTTTCCAAAATATTCAAGCAGCTCATATAACTCAATACCAGAAAAACAACAACCCCATCAAAAAGTAGGGAAAAGACCTAAACAGACATTTCTCCAAAGAAGACATACAGGTGGCTAACAAACACATGAAAAGCTGCTCAACATCACTCATTGTGCAGTTCAGTTCAGTTTAGTTCAGTCGCTCAGTCATGTCCGACTCTTTATGACCCCATGAATCACAGCACGCCAGGCCTCCCTGTCTATCACCAACTCCCAGAGTTTACCCAAACTCATGTCCATCGAGTTGGTGATGCCATTCAGCCATCTCATCCTCTGTCGTCCCCTTCTCTTCCTGCCCCCAATCCCTCCCAGCATCAGAGTTTTTCCAATGAGTCAACTCTTCACATGAGGTGGCCAAAGTACTGGAGTTTCAGCTTTAGCATCATTCCTTCCAAAGAATACCCAGGACTCCTTTAGAATGGACTGGTTGGATCTCCTTGCAGTCCAAGGGACTCTCAACAGTCTTCTCCAACACCACAGTTCAAAAGCATCAATTCTTCAGTGCTCAGCTTTCTTCACAGTCCAACTCTCACATCCACACATGACCACTGGAAAAACCATAGCCTTGACCAGACTGACCTTTCTTGGCAAAGTAATGTCCCTACTTTTCAATATGCTATCTAGGTTGGTCATAACTTTTCTTCCAAGGAGTAAGTGTCTTTTAATTTCATGTCTGCAGTCACCATCTGCAGTGATTTTGGAGCCCAAAAAAATGAAGTCTGACACTGTTTCCACTGTTTCCTCATCTATTTCCCATGAAGTGATGGGACCAGATGCCATGATATTCGTTTTCTGAATGTTAAGCTTTAAGCCAAAGTATTAGAGAAACGCAAATCAAAACTACAATGAGATATCACCTCACACCAGTCAGAATGACCATCATCAAAAAGTCTGCAAACAACAAATGCTGGAGAGGGTGTGGAGAAAAGGGAAAGCTCTTGCACTCTTGGTGGGAATGTAAATTGATACAGCCACTATGGAAAATGGTATAGAGATTCCTTTAAAAACTAGGAATAAAACCACCATATGACCCAGCAATCACACTCCTAGGCATATACCCTGAGGAAACCAAAACTGAAAGAGACACATGTTTCCCAGTGTTCATTGCAGCGCTATTTATGATAGCTAGAACATGGGAGCAACCTAGATGCCCATTGATTGATGAATGGATAAAGAAGTTGTGGTACATATAGACAATGGAATATTTATTACTCAGCCATATAAAGGAACACATTTGAGTCAGTTCTGATGCAGTGCATGAAGCTAGAACCTATTATACAGAGTGAAGTGAGTCAGAAAGAGGATAACTATCGTATTCCAACACATATATACAGAATTAGAAGAATGGTACTGAAGAACTTATTTACAGGGCAGCAATGCAGAAAAAGACATAGAGAACATACCTATGGACATGAGGAGAGGGGAAGAGAGGGTGAGATGTATGGAAAGAGTAACAGTGAAACTTACATTGCCATATGTAAAACAGACAGCCAACAGGAATTTGCTGTATGGCTCAGGAAACTCAAACAGGGGCTCTGTATCAACTTAGAGGGGTGGGATAGGAAGGGAGATGAGAGGGAGTTTCAAAAGGGAGGAGACATATGTATACCTATGGCTGTTTCATGTTGAGGTTTGACAGAAAACAACAAAATTCTGTAAAGCAATTATCCTTCAATAAAAAAAAATAAATTGAAAAGAAAAAAAAAAAGCCACAAAGACCTAAGGAAAGGTCCTTGTAAGGAACATGGAACCAATAAGATGCTAGCAACCAGATGATTCGGGAAAGGTCAAAAGGAGAGGGGACACGCAGGTCCATATGTCCCACCAAGCGCCTGGAATCCTTCCGGCTGGAATCCACCCTGGGTGAGCAATGTGTACACCACCAGAGAGGACGCTGAGCCAGAGCGATTGGCAGAGACAAGCCGGAAACTCACCCCCTCCCCTTAAAGCCCAAGGCTGAGAGCCATGTGGCAGAGCCATGCTGCTGCTCTCTGACGGGCTCCCCTCCGCAATAAAGTCCCTGGCTTTGTCAGCCCATGTGTCTCCTCAGACATGCATCTGAGCGCTAGACAAACGTCCTCCCCCGGGCCCCAGAATGGGTTGCCTTTCCTACTACAGAAATTTAGTCCTCCCTCATCAAGGTCTGTCTGTCTTCTCAAGTTCTCCACAGGAACTGAACCAACAGGGCACATAGAGAGAGAGATGAGATGAGATTTACTATGGGAACTGGTTCCTGTGATTATGGTCGGCCTCTGCAAGCTGGAGACCCAGGAAAACCAGTGATGGGACTCAGTCCAAATCCACAGGCCCGAGGACCAGGAGCTCCGACGTCCAAGGACACAGGAGACCTGGACATCTCAGCTTAAGCAAGAGAGCAAATTTTCCCTTCTTCCACCTTCTTGCTCTAGTCAACAGACTGGATGAGGCCCACACACAGTGGGGAGGCTGCTCTTCTTTACTAGGCCTGCTGGTTCCACGCTGATCTCCTTTGGAGATGCCCTCAAAGATACACTCAGGAGGAATGCTTTATCGGCTCGCTAGACAAGCTCTTGGCCACGGCAGTGGACATGTAAAATTAACCATCACAGCATACAGTGGGCTATTATCCTGCTTTTTAAGGAAGGAAACTGACACAGGCTACAACCAGGATGAACTCTGAAGACATTATGCCAAGTTAAAAATGCCAGCCACAAAAGGACAAATATTTCTGATTCTGTTTATGTGAAGTTCCTAGAGTAGTCAAATTCACAGAGACAGAAAGGAGAGGGGAGGTTTCCAGAGGCCGAAGGAGGAGGGTTGGGAAGTTATTATCTAATAAGTGTTACTGAGATTTGGGCTCCCCAGGTGTCACTAGTGGTAAAGAACCCGCCTGTCGATGCAGCAGACATAAGAGACGCAGGTTCGATCCCTGGGTCAGGAAGACCCCGTGGAGGAGGAAATGGTAATCCCACGGACAGAGGAGCCTGGTAGGCTATAGTCCATAGGGTCTCAAAGAGTCGGACACGACTAAAGCAACGTAGCACTCAGGCACCACGTGTCAGGCCTCATGCTGGGGCCGTGCAGCTAGGAAGCGCAGGACACAGGTTCTGCTCTGAAGGACTACCATTCCGACCTGTAATTCTCACAAGTTGTCTGATGCCATAAGGCACAGGGATGCTTCAAAGGCACTGTCCAAGGGTTAAGGCACTCTTTCCCAAAGCCCCCACCTCCCAGGATGCTCTCATTTCTCATGGAGTGGCATCACTGGGCTCCCCTGGAATGATCCTCTGTCCTGTCCAATGTCAAATCTCTGACATCATGCTACCCTTTCCAGGGCCAGCAGACTGTGGTTCAAACAGCAGAGCACAGACACACGTCTTGCAGCTTCTAATTAAATCACCACCACCAATCTGAACCAGCCCCAGGACACATGCATGCTGCGTTCAATTAGAGCCCTCTCTCTGCTCATTTGCTCGATTAACAGCAGAAAAGAGAAAATGCAGGTTTCCACTGCTTGGTACCAAGGGGTAGAAATGTTGAATACGTCCAGGATTCTGAGTGTCTCGCTCTTCCTAATCAGCCTCACTCTTTCCACATCACAGCAGAGGCTGGGAGCCAAGAGATGAATTCAACAATGGCCTTTCAAATCCTACATTAGGATGCACTCACACAAAGATGAATTATCATTTCTCCAATGAACAATAAAATGACCCTTGACAAATGAAACTAATGCAAAAGCAGTTATGTATGCCCTGCAGTTCGATTAAAAGGTAAATAAAAGGTGACCTCCACATCAATTTGGAACGTAGGAATGACGTCATTTATAAAGACTATTGCCAGTTCCTTTAATCCCTCCTACATATCAAAGTGGTCAAAATTCTTTGTGGCTCATGCTTGAGCCTCTCTTTTCAAGATCCCACCAGGTAACCAAAGAGGCAGCAGGCTTCAAGCACCCTGCACATTCAAGGGTTTTGTTTTCCAAAGTATTGCCAGGACACAGGTAAGCCTGGGTGTATGCCTCCTTTAGAATTTGTTATGGACTGAATATTTATGACTCCACTCAAAGTTCCTATGTTGAAACCTAAACTTTCCATGTGATGGTGAGTGGAGACTGGGCCTTTGGGAACTAAGCACGTTCAGTTCAGTTAAGTCACTCAGTCGTGTCCGACTCTTTGCAACCGCATGGACTGCAGTATACCAGGCCTCCCTGTCCATCACCAACTCCTGGAGTTTACTCAAACTCTTGTCTATTGAATCGGTCATGCCATCCAACCATCTCATCCTCTGTTGTCTCCTTCTCCTCCCGCCTTCAATCTTTCCCAGCATCAGGATCTTTTCAAATGAGTCAGTTCTTCGCATCAGGTGGCCAAAGTATTGGAGTTTCAGCTTCAGCATCAGTTCTTCCAATGAACACCCAGGACTGATTTCCTTTAGAATGGACTGGTTGGATCTCCTTGCAGTCCGAGGGACTCTCAAGAGTTTTCTCCAACACCACAGTTCAAAAGCATCAATTCTTCAACACTCAGCTTCCTTTATGATCCAACTCTCACACCCATACATGACCACTGGAAAAACCATAGCTTTGACTAGACAGACCTTTGTCAGCAAAGTAATGTCTCTGCTTTTTAATATGCTGTCTAGGTTTCTCCTAGCTTTTCTTCCAAGGAGCAAGTGTCTTTTACTTTCATAGCTGCAGTCACCATCTGCAGTGATTTTGGAACCCAAAAATATCATGTTCAGAGGTGGTCATGAAGGCGGAACCTCACAATGGGGTTAGTGCCCTTGTGAGAGGGAGAAAGAGAACTCTCCCTCCTTCCAAACACGAGCGTACACTCTAAGGAACAGCCACATGAGCACAGTGAGAACTTGGCTGCCTGCAACCCCAAAGAGGACCCTCCCCAGGACCAAATCTTGCTGGCACCCTGCTCATGGATGCCCAGCCTCCAGTAATGTGAGTAAATGAGCACCTGCTCATTTTAAACAACACTCCGCAGCCAGCAGGTTATGGTAATGTTTCATAGCAGCCCAAACAGACTAAGGCAGAACTTTTGGGGGCTTCCCTGGTGGTTCAGCGGTAAAGAATCCGCCTGCCAATGCAGGAGACTTGGCTTTGAACCCTGGGTCAGGGAGATCCCCTGGAGAAGGAAATGGCAATCCACTCCAGTATTCTTGCCTGGGAAATACCATAGACAGAGGAGTCTGGAGGGCTATGGTCCAAGGGGTCACAAAGATGTGGACATGACTTGGTGACTAAACAACAACAAGAAGGGGATACCAGTGGTTAGGCCTTGGTGCTAGGCTGCGTTTCCCTGGCCGACAGGATCACCGTGAATGCGAGTCAGGATAAGCACTGAGGACACCTTCCTCCCTGTGTGCAATCCGACAGGAGACGCTGATTTCCTGTGTCCAGCAGGACAGTGGGCCTGGCAGGTCTGCTTCCGGAGGTGCTGACTTCTGGGGTCCACTCCGCACCCATTCTAGCTTATAGCATAGTCTCCATTGTTCATACGAGAAAAACCAGGTCACACCAAAGGGTTTAAGTCATAGGAAAGCATTTTCAGTAATGTTGGACTTTAAAAAGTCACCGTGTCCAATACAGAAGCTTCCCGCCTGTACCCAAGGCTCTGCCCCCAAGTCCTTGCCCTGTGGTCTCTTTGGTCAGGCCAAGGATGAGGTCAGACTGCATTCAGTGGCTTCCAGGCGGGGTATCCCTGACAGCACAAGAAAAGGGAGTTTGGCGTTCAGCGGAAGACTGGAGTAGGGGCTGTGCTAGGCGAGGGAGCTCTGGAATGTGGAGGAAGCTCACGCAACTGGGATTTTTCTGCTCAATCTCTGTGCTCCAAAAGCCCTAATGTGTCTCATTCAGGCAGTGTGCTACATTTCCCTGCTTCTCCAAATAAATTACCATGGTCTTATTTGCTTGTGGTTAATAAAGAGATTCCCCTCTGACCCTGTGACTCAGGCAACCACACTCCAAGTGGACACAATCACCCCCTCAACAACCCCCTCAGCTGCCTGCAAAGTACACCTCTCTCATCTTCAGTAAGGAACTCTTGGGGCTTCTCCTGTTGCCAAGAATTTGGGGGTGTTGTAAATCAACCAGACCCGAATAAAACTTAAAATTTTTAAAAGTCTAATGAAATATATGCATGACAATTGTGTTAGGATTTTCCTATCTTCATTTTTTAAAAATCTGCACTGTCTCTTAAAGGTTAAATTTTTAAAAAGAAATAAATGAAAAAGAAAAAGAATTTGAGGGTGTCCACACTTCTGAGGTGGCTCAGTGGTAAAGAATCTGCCTGCCAATGCAGGAGACCTTAGAAAAAGTCACAGGGCAAAAGGCAGGGGTCAGTTACTAAAAAGCAGAAAGGAGTGTGAATTCTGGGCCACGAGATCCAGACCCAGTCGTCCTGGGCACATTCACGTGAGTCCAGATGCTTAGGAAGTGAACAACCCTGCCCACTTCCCTTAGGGCTCCTGGTCAATGTTATCAATGCATAGGAAAGATACTTGGAGAAATACTGGCTTCCCTAGTAGTTCAGCTGGTAAAGAATCCACCTGCAATGCAGGAGACCCTGGTTTGATTCCTGGGTTGGGAAGATCCCCTGGAGAAGGGATAGGCTACCCACTCCAGTATTCTTGGGCTTCCCTGGTGGCTCAGACAGTAAAGAATCTGCCTTCAATGCAGGAGACCTGGATTCAATCCCTGGGTTGAGAAGATCCCCTGGAGGAAGGCATGGCAACCCACTCCAGCATTCTTGTCTGGAAAATCCAGAGGAGCCTGGAGGGCTACAGTCCACAAGCTTGCAAAGAGTTGGTCATGACTGAGTGACTAAGCACACAGCACAGGAGAGATACTTGGAGAAATACTGCCTCTTCCCAGAGACACACAGCACAACAGCCCCCAGATGTATGCACATGAATCATAGACATGCTGAGAAGGGAGATGGGCCAGATGCTGAGCTTGATTTTCTCACATGTGATTTAGGGCCGAGAGTGGTCCTAGGCTTGTCCATCATGTCATTAGAAGAAGCGCCCACCATCCAGCCTGGCCTTCTGACCTTAAGCTGCACAAGACAGATGGTACCCACAAGACAGGCCCCTGACACCCACCCGTACCTTGATCCCAAAGTGCCCTGAGCCACTTCACCTCACCTTACCTTGTATCCTGCTTCTTAGACCTGTTTCTGTTCTCAAACTTCCTGATGCTTTTACCAACTGTGTCCACGCGTGCCTTGTGTTATGTGATCTGTGATAAATGCCCAGCTGAAACCGGGTCACATCCCAAGGATCAAAAGCCAGACCAAACCCTAGGTTCACTTGGCCCCAAATAGGACATGAAAATCCAGTGCTCAATTCTTCAGTTAAAAAAAATAATGAATGAATATAATTAACTAATTAATTGTAGCCAATTCAGTAGCTTAATTAAATATAATCTTTAAATTGTATATATGCGTCTATATATGCATGTATATACATAATCTCTTTCAGAGGCTACGCTGAGATAGGTTTGCTTGAATGTCTTTTTTCTCTCCTTCCCATAATATTAAAAATGCAAGTTAACTATACGTTCCTGGAATTCCTAGCAACCCCAAGGACTATACAGTCCATGGAATGCTCCAGGTCAGAAGACTGGCATGGGTAGCTGTTCCCTTCTCCAGGGGATCTTCCCAACCCAGGAAACGAACCCAGGTCTCCCATATTGCAGGCAGATTCTTTACCAGCTGAACTACCAGGGAAGCTCAAGATTAAAAATGCAAGTGAACTATATTTTCCTGGAATTCCTAGCCTATTAAAAGTAATGAATGGTGTAATTTGACAATGCATGGATTTCTCATTCTGAGAATATTCAATTCCTGGAAACTGTTGGCTTGAAATTCGTAATCATCTGATGGCCAAGGTAACATAAGGCATAAACGAACCAGTGCTGTGACCTAAGCCAGTCATTTCTCCTCTGTCCCTCGCATATAAAATAGTAACAATAGCTCATGTGCAAATATTTAGCAAACAATCATGGAACACTTTTAAATTGTTTTAAACTCTGAAAGCATGACACCTGCTTGGTAGACTCCGAGAGTACCCGTGAGAGAGGACAGATTTATTTATTTTCCTGAAATAGGTGCAAACTTAAGAAGATGGACCCAAAATGACTATTAACAGGCACATCTGTTTCATTACAATTATACTTCTAGGTGGACGAGGAAAGCTGGTTGAATGGCCCCCAGACGCAGGACGCTGGCCCTGTGGTTTGTCCCTATTAGGAGGCTGCAGAGGGAAGCAGAAGTCATGAAGACACCTCTGTCTCGCAGGTCATGTCTCATGGTGAAATGTACGAGCCTGCTTCACAGTGTGTGCCCCGGAAGAGACAGTCACAGCTGCACTCACCCCATCTTCCTTTGTTGGCCCCCGACATCAGGGAAGGAGAGCAAAGGGAACCACGTATTGCTGCTCCCATACTCAGTCCGTCCCTGTTGGGGCTTCTCTGCAGGGAGCACACGTGACTAGTTTTGTTCTCAACGTGCTCTGTCTTGAACACAGACTGACCTCAGAACCTGCATCCTCTGCCTCCATCAAAACCTGTAGAAGTCCCTCGCTGAAGATGCTCAGGAGGACAAGGCAGGCTCCCTGGACCCTCATGAGAGAATTCAGGCCCCTCGCATTCCCGAGAAACCCACGTCTCAGTCCAGACAAGGAAGCAAGCTGTGCCAGGTACCAACAGCCCCGATGGAATGCGGGAATCCCCTGATTACCCAGGTGGATACAGTTGATCTGAGCACCCAGATTCTTCCCGGTAGGATGAAGGCCGCTGGGAGTGACATGACAGAAGTCTCTTCTTTCAAGGCTCCACAAGACTGCTCCCCGAGGCCTCCTTCAACCCCCTTCGCCGGCACCCACTCCCTGCGTGTTCTGCCGCAGGATCACTTGGTTTCTGAGCCTCCCCCACACAATCCAGGGCCAGCCACCGACATCTTTTCCAAGAAATGTTCCTTCTACACTACATGTCTTCATTCTGAATCTTGTCATAAAACTAAATACCTGGCCTCACAGTGGCACAAATTGCAGCTTTATGAGAGCAACATGCTCTAAGGAGTCGTGAACCCTTCCCAGACAGAATAAATAAATGAGAATAAAGCAGAAAAGCACTGAATATCACAGAAAACCAGGGAGGAAATCACAGGAATTGATCGGCCTTAAGATATGGAGGATCAGGGGTCAGTTACTAAAAAGCAGAAAGGAGTGGAAGGATGGAAAAGAAAAAACAGACAAGCAGGATGGAAAAGAAAAAACAGATTCTTCAAAGAAGAACCAAAGGAAGAAAATGATCTGTAAACACATCCAGAGGAATCATGTCCTGGGTGCCCCTTGGTAGAGACTGTCTCCTCCACGAAGCCCCCCTGATGGTACAGAATGACCTGCTCTGCCCCACACCCCTCCTTTCTCAGGTGCCCTCTGTTACAGCTCATGTCCCATCCCTGTGCTTAGCCATGTGCCTTTCTGTCCCAGTCTCTCAGATGTGAGCTGGCTACTCAAGAAGATTCAAAACAAGTCCTTGTATTTGACTTTCCACAATTTAGTCTATTTTTTCAGAGTCTTTTCTCAACAGGATAAAGAATCAACAGTGCATCCTGTTCTCAGTAAATAGGTGGGTACTGGTCACTAAAAGGCCATTCTGCCCCTAGTCTCATTGAGTTAAACTCTCCCAAAAGAAAACCAACTTCTAAGAAAAATGTAGATGATATTGGCTCCAGGCAAGGATGTGCTGCTGATTAATGACACAGACACACAAAAAAAACAGATCTTTTTTTTTTTTTTTAAGTCAAATACTTATAAGCTATTTCATTGTGCCAGGAATTGCCCTTCCTTAGTTCCTAAATATTGCTTGTTTAATTTCATAGCCACTGTATGAAGTGGGTGCTGTTATTACTCCATTTATAGAATCTAAGACACAGAGGGTAAGTGGCCTGAGCAAGGTCACTCACTAAGTAAGCCCATGGCAGACAGTCTGGGTCCAGCCTTTAACTTCAATAATGCTGCATATGGGTTTGGAGCGTGGGTTTAAAAAGAAAGAGGGGAGAAAAAAAAAACTTGTTATATAAACTGCAGATTTATTATATCCAATTAGTTTATTGTCACTGTAAGGAAAGTGTACCAAATAATAAGAATGCAATCTAGAGGTTATATCTTTGAATTGCATGTCTGAAGTTAGATGATCCAGTTTCTCAGGCAACAGATGAAAGCAACTTGAATAGCCCAACGTCACGTAACCTTTCAGAATACTGTGCTTTATGGTGCTATCATAGTTGCTTTTTTTCTCCCCATAAATACAGCAGAGGCCTTCAAAACAAATTGCTCTCAAATAAGCAATACCATATTTTACGTTCTGGTCTTTCAAGAAATCTTTACCCCGTTCTGTGATGTATCTAAAGATATAGAATATTATAAAATAAAAGGTGACTTGTGGTACGCTTCAATGAAATTTAATAATTGAGAATTGTTTGCATAAACACATCAAAGCAGAGTGGAAGCATGGCACAGTGTTATCAGAAAGCAGCAGCAGTCATCAAAAGAGCCAAGTTAGAATCAAGCTAGGGCCAGTCCCTCTCTCACAACATCACCTTGGAAATCATGCCCAGGCTCCGTGACCACGATAGATGCTGTTCTGAAATGATGGTGGCAAAATCAACTTGGAGGTCACCTAGCTGGAAACACTAGGAGTAAGGGCAGGTTTGAAGGTCCTACTGCAAACCTGGGATGAACTCAATTAGATTTATTTACTTATCACTGACCTTTGCTGTTTTTAAGAACTGTGGCTTGAGCGCAAGCTGTGTAACTCTCCAAATATCAGTTTCCACATGTGTGACATGGTGAAAGCCCCTACTTCCTAGGTCTGTAGTGAGGATCAAATTAAACAAGACAATTCTTCATCATTATTTCAGGGAACGCAGGGGAGGGGGCCCAGCTCTAGACTCCAGCCTTGGAGTCACTTACTCTCCGAGAGAACTCAGGCTTAATCTCCAAGCCTCAGCCCCTTCACCTCAAGTGGACTAGCCAGAATCTACAGAGATGATCAGGAGGTGAGGTACACTTCACAGCAGCCTCCACAGACAAAGTATTCAGTCTCTACGAGCAAGATTATCCTTGTCATCATTACCATAGCAATTGATTTTATAGTCACAAATTAACTAAAGTTATTTTTTATGTCTTTAACTTATGAGTACCAAATCTCATTTATTTCTTCTTCCCTAGTTAATCAGTTTCTCAACTGCCCTCATTGTACAGTGTTCTCCTTTCTGAACACTCAGACTTTAACATGATGTGGTTGAGATGACAAGAGGCAGATGTGGCCATTCAGACAGATCAATGTACAGGTGTCCTCTACAGTCAAAATGGGACCACACGCCTGGGCTCAGCTAGTAGAACTTGTATCGATGCAATGTACATTGTTTCCAGCCCCAGCCTGAAGCCCCCGGGGAACCCCCCTGTGACTCAGGCCTGTGACTCAGAAGAGTGACATCACAGGATGGAAGGACATAGGGTGCCGGGGGTGAGACGAGGAACAAACTGAGAACATAGCAATGGCATAAATACACTGCCATGTGTAAGACGGACAGCTAGTAGGAGGCTGCTGCACAACGCAGGGAGCTCAGCCAGGTGCTCAGTGACGACACAGAGGGGGAGGCTCAAGTGGGAGGGAAAGGATATATGTACACATATAGCTGATTCATGTTGCTCTACAGCAGAAACCAGCACAACATTGTCAAGAAGTTATACTCCAATTTTAACAAAAAGGAACTTGAATTCCTGAGTCACAGCCTGGAGGACAGCCTCTCAGGAGAACCATCCAGCTGGTACTGGACTCTGACGCATATTAGAAATACACTTTTATTCGGCTGAAACATATAAGTTCATCTTTATTTTGATCACCTCATAGTTTATGTGACTCTAACTAATAACACTTGAAACTGAGAAGGAGTCAAAGTAAGTGTGAGAAGTAAGATAAGACAAAATAAAAAGGAGAGGGGGAAATAACCAGTAAATAAAGAAACCTGAGGGAAGATGGAGACAGAGAGAGGAAGACGAGAGGGAGCCCAGGGCAGGACCTGAGTGTGATGGGAAACACAAGATTCAGTTAAATTGAATTAATTTAAATCCATTAACTATTTGAATTGAATGATCTAGTATTGACTATTTTAAATAAAATGAAAACATGAAAAAGGGCATGGACGGAGCAGGCACTTGACTGCACAGAAGACTAAGGAAAGGATGACAGTAATTTCAAACAGGAATGAAAATCAAAGCCACTCAGGGCCAGAGGAGGAGATGTGAGATGAGGGGAGGGGAGGGGAGGTGGAGGGGAGTGGGGTAAGGTGGGACGGGGGGAGGGGAGGGGAGGCGGTGAGGTCAGCTGAGGTGAAGTGAGGTGAGGGGAGCTGAAGTGAGGTAAGGTGGGAGAGGTGAGGTTGGGAAGGTGAAGTGAGGTGGAGGGTGAGAAGAGGTGGGGGGTGAAGTGAGGTGAGGTGAGGTAAGGCAGGGGGAGGGGAGGTGAAATGGAGTCAAGCGAGGGGAGGGAAAGTGAAGCGAGGTGAGAGGAGGTGAAGTGAGGTGGGGTGAGGTGAGCTGAGGTGAGGAGATGAGGTGAGGGGAGATGAGGTGAGTTGAGGTGGTGAGGTGAGGTAGGAGGTAGGGTGAGGTGAGGTGGGGTGAAGTGAGGTGAGATAAGCTGGGCTGAGGTAAGGCGAGGAGGTGAGGTGAGGTAGGGTCGGGGGAGGGTAGGTGGGAGGGGCCGGCAGATCTCAGCCCACACAGGGCTTTGGGGGCCACTTAAGAATTTCTTGCACACTGTTGGTAGGAACATAAACTGGTGCAGTCACTTGGAAAACACTATGGATATTCCTCAAAAAAGTTTATGGCCCAACAGAAACTTCCCAGCATCCACTAAAGAATCCCCCCTCCACTCGGCAACCATGCCACAACATCTAAAGAAACCAAAAATCCAAACTATTGCCTACCTGGGTTTAAAAGGTCATGGAAGTTCGGTGTGGAATCTCTTACTGGATGGCTCACAAGTGCCGTGTTGGTGAAGAGACAGTTCGTCCTACCACAGGGGCCAAGGTGACATCTCAACATGTAAATAGACATTGCCAGGGCACCACCCACCAAGTCCCCCCCGACCCCCACCCCGCGCGTGGGCATCAGGAAGTTTCCCTGGATGCATGCGCATCAGGGGGCAGCACTCAGTGACCAACACGGAGACGTACCCCAAGGAGGTGAAGGGCATGTGGTGTCTACCTGTAGGATCAAGACAAGGCTTGTTAGGAAAACGGCTCCATTTCGTCCCAAATAAACGTACCATTCACCAGAGTGTCACCTTGGGCGCTACTAGCAACCCACCAGCCTTCCACTAGTTTTTCCGCGGTGTTGATCTGTCTACAGCATTTAAGCTTTCAAACAAGACTTCAATGCAATTTCTGAAGGTATCTTGAGCTAGGCTTTGGTAAATGGGAAGCTTTGAAAGGCTGCCTGGAGCTGAAACAACAGGAAAAAGCACAGCTTGCTTCCTCTTCCTTTCAGAGGACGTCTGTTTTATTATCTCAACAACGATATCCCAAAGCACCTCACAAGTCTGGGAGAGGAATTTCAAAACAGCACGCAATTCTCAGCTGAAATCTGCCCATGTTGAAGCATTCCTCTCTGCTCCAAACTTGTAAACTCCACAAGAGATACGTTAAGTGAACTGACAGGAGATGTAAAAAATAAATTAAATTAGATTCTGCCTTTCTCCTTCAGGGAACAACACCTATAAATAAAGTGCTGTGAACCCAATGGTTCCCCTTTAGAGCATGCCAAGAAAACATTGCATTCAGCTGCCTGCTCCGTGTAATGTCACCATTTGTTCACACCACCTGTGGCTTGTCATCAGAATCATTGTGCAGCCTGAGGAATACATTCACTGCTGAATTACTCTATGGTTGCATTAATGATACCTCCATGCTACCAATGAGACTGGTATAAAGTGCAGCCTGGCTTTATTTGTGAAAGTCTCTTTATAATATTTATGTCCTAACCTATTATAAATACCAGGAGGTTATTATTTATATATTTATATTATTTATAAATGAGTAAGAAAAGAATAAGGGGGAAATTTTTATCAAAGTGCTGATGGTCCAGAGCCAGTGGCACAGACAGCTAGGGGCGGAACTAAGGCAGGACTGACTCTTGGTCTAAGCCCTGAGATGCCATCCTCTCCCTCCAAGATTTTGGGCAAGGAGATTACTTCCTATGGCTTTCCATACCTTCCTGATAAATTCCTAGCTGTTTTTTAATTATAGCCAAAATTCTATTCTTCCATATTATTTTTCACTCTTATTTTGTTAATTTTCCCAAGTTTTATTTCCTATTGTGAATTCTATTTATTTACATTGTAAAATTATGATTTTTTTAAGGTACAACATGATGACTTAACATACATTTACATCGTAAAATGAGGACCACAATCAAATTAATTAACATATCCATCATCTCACACAGTTACCTTTTATTTTGTGGTGAGAGCATTTAAGATCTACTCTATTAGCAAATTTCAGGTACACGATTTTGTTGTTGTTTAGTCGTTAAGTTGTGTCCAACTCTCTGTGATCCCATGGACCATAGCCTGACAGGCTCCTCTGTCCACGGGACTTCCCAGGCAAGAATACTGGAAAGGGTTGCCATTTCCTTCTCCAGGGGGTCTTCCGAAGCCAGGGATCAAATCTGTGTCTCCTGCATTGGCAGGTGGATTCTTTATCACTGAGCCACCAGGGAAACCCATCAAGTATATGATACAATATTATTAACGGATATGATAAGTATGCTGTATGTGAGAGCCCCAGAACTTACTTTATAACTAAAAATTTGTACCCCTTGGCTGACATCTCCCCATTTCCTGCACCTCTGTCCCCTGCCAACCATCGTTTTACTCTCTAAGAGTTTGACTACTAGGATCCCACATACAAGTGACGTCATGCCGTGTTCGTCCTTTAGTGATTGGCTGATTTCACTCAGCAGTTTCATATATGTTGTCACAAATGATAAGATTTCCTCCTTTTTCATGGCTCAGCTGAATAATACTCCATTGTATATACACACCACATTTTCTTTATCCATTCACCAATGGACACTTGGGGGGTTTCCATATCTTTGCTATTGTGAATAATGCTACATTGAACGTGGAGTGCAGGTATCTCTTGGAGACAGTGACTTCATTTTTTTGGATCTACACACAGAAGCGAGATTGCTGGATCATATGATTGTTCCATTTTTTATTTTTTGAGGAAAACACCCATAGTGCTTTTCACAGTGGCTACACCAATTTACATTCCTACTAATAGTGTGCAAGAAATTCTTAAATGGCCCCCAAGGCCCTGTGTCATCTGAGACCTGTCTGCCCATTCCACCTCAACTTATTTCGCTTCACCTCAACTCACCTCAACTAACCTCACCTCACCTCACTTGCATGAGGTACAAGGCTCTGGCCACACGTCAGGGCCGCCATCTTGCCTGGATATTTCTATTCCCCTCACTTGACTCTCATTCTCTTCAGAGATGCCTTCCTTTACCTCTCACTTTTTTGCTTTCCATATTATTATTATACACTCTTCCTTCAGGGTACTTATCACAATGTTTATGCAGACTTGTGTTTTGTGGCTGTTTTATATTTTAAATTACACACACGCACTAAATCAGTCCTTGTCCAAGAGAACAAGGACAGTCTGCATTGAGCCCCACTCCACACTCAGTGAGTCACACACACAGCACCTGGGCCTCTGTGGGTGCTCAATAAATACTTGTTGATTCTGAATGAAAATGTTAACCTATTCTGACAGAGGGAAGAGAGAATTTTAAAATGGGTCTTCCTTTTAAAGATCCCTTTTTAATAGTTTATAGTGTTTGCCTTTTTTTTTTCCATTTAGATTTTAATTCTTCATGACTAGATTTCACCCAAAGATGTTTCTTTTGAAGATAGGAGAAAAAGACGAAAGAAAAAAAAAAAGGATCCTTCTGGTAATATTTGTATTTTGCGAAATTTGAAATGGTAGAGTGTCCAAAACAACTTCTGATTTCATTTTAAGTTCAAGCACTTCAAAGAGAAGTTCATTTATAAAACATCATGTCTCTCTGGTCACTCACTGAATATTTACGAGCACCAATCACTTCAGTAGGAGGAAAGTTAATGCAAGAAAATAACTGTGACAGGGGAAAAAATTAAATGAGTTTTCATAGCCTCTATTCTCCTGTTTTCCCAACTTTTCCCCCCTCTGTCCCACTTCAGTCACCAACATGCTACACACAGCCAGTGGTGGCCTTTCTGTCTCTGCCCCTTCAGTACCGCATCTTTTAAAATCCAGCTTGCTTGAATTATACAAGAAAGGCAAAACAGAGAAAAACCAGAAAATGTAAGGCCCACTTTGGGCTGAGTCTGAGCAAGTTTTAGGGAGTTTTTGGAAAAAAAAAGAGAGAGAAACTAAAAGTATTTGGAAGGCTATGATGAGTGGGGTTGGGTGAAGAGATAAGAAAACATTTTGGAGTTCTTTTTTAATTTATGAATCAAACATTTTTGATCTTTTTCAAAAGACTAAGACTTCAAATTACAGCTAAGGCAATTCCCTGGGGGTCCAGGGGTTAGGACTCCAAGCTTTCACTGCTGAGGGCCCCTGGTTCAATCCCCAGTCAGGGAACTAAGATCCCACAAGGTGCTGCCCATAAAAAGAAAAGCAATAAATAAACAAATAAATAATATGAAAATTACAGTTGAACAACGTGATGGAGAACAACAACCCTCTGCAATGTTCAAAAATCTGTATATAACTCATATTAATAATGCTTGGCCCTCTGGATAAGTGGTTCCTGAATATCTGATGGCAGCACACAGTCTCTGAATAGGGGATGAAGATGTATGTATCAAATATACTATGTATAAAATAAGTAAGGTACTAGGCCATACTATGCAACATAGGGAATATAACCAATATTTTATAATAACTATAAATAGAGTATAACCTTAAAAAATTGTGAATCACTATGTTATACACCTGAAACTAACAATATTGTAAATCAACTATACCTCGATTTTAAAAAAGATTTTTAAAAATAACACCAGGAAAAAACAGCTTTATCTTTTGGAGTGTGTGTGTGTGTGTGTGTGTGTGTGTGTGTGTGTGTGAACATGCTCAATCATGTCTGACTCTTTGCAACCCCATGGACTGTAGCCTGCCAAGCTCCTCTGTTCATGAGATTCTCCAGGCAAGAATAGTGGAAAGGGTTGCCATTTCCTCCTCCAGGGATCTTCCCAGACCAGGGATCGAACCCATATCTCTTATGTCTCCTGTGTTGGCATGCAGATTCTTTACCACTGAAACACCTGGGAATCCCTCATCTGGAGAGTAAATGAACATGATTTTGTAATCTATATCTATTTTTTTCCTTTATTCCTCCTCCCTCGAGCTTTCTTTAAGTGATAAATCAGATTCCATCCAGAACCAGAAACATCAAGAATAGAAAACAGGTAGATTTATACTGAACTCATACATCTATGGAGAAGGCAATGGCACCCCACTCCAACACTCTTGCCTGGAAAATCCCATGGACGGAGGAGCCTGGTGGGCTGCAGTCCATGGGGTCGCAAAGAGTCAGACATGACTGAACGACTTCACTTTCACTTTTCACTTTCATGCATTGGAGAAGGAAATGGCAACCCACGCCAGTGTTCTTGCCTGGAGAATCCCAGGGACACGGGAGCCTGGTGGGCTGCCGTCTATGGGGTCACACAGAGTCGGACACGACTGAAGCGACTTAGCAGCAGCAGCAGCATACATCTATAAGAGCTAGGCAAAGTTTGGTCATTTAAATAAAACCCAGCTTTCAGGTCATGCCCCCACGTAGGCAATTGACTGCAAAAGAAAATAAAGTCACTGAACCACCAGGCTGCTGAAAAGGACTCCCAGTATTCACTGTGACTTGGACAGAAACCCCTGAGCCTGAGGAAAAGGAGCCCCAGTTCTCCAGAAGACCCTGAGATCCCCAGAATGGAAACCCTGACACAGGCAGGCTGGTCTGCAGCCAGAGGCCCTGAGGAGTTCCTAGCAGAGCTGAAAGGCCTTCTCCAGCTACATTTACATCTCAGAGCCTGGGCGGACTGTCAGTGATTAAAAGTCTTACTCAATAGAGGACTTAATAAAATGAATTGTTAATCTCAGTCGGCCCTAAGGAGCAGGCATTCCACTTCCAAAACTACTGACAAAATCCAAAAAAGCCAGAATTAAATAAATTTTCTTAAAGGCAGCTTTTCCATCCACCATTCACTTACTGGTTCATTAATTCACAAACATCTATTTAATGCCGACTGTGTGCTAAACCCCTGGATACACAGGAAACTAATAGACCTGGAGAAGATCCCCTTGGCTATTGAGTCAACTCTCAATTACTCTTGGTAATTAGCCCATAAGTTCTAAATTTGAAGACAGTCCTCAAACCACAGTCTACACAATCCAGCAGTCTTCCCCAAAAGGATCTTTTATTCATGTCTTTTTATTAACTGGCTAGGACGTGTTCTTCACTTCCCACCCCACCCGCACGTCCTCTGAAGCCCCAAGCAGAAATGACCCTCCCCTCATGCCAGGTGGTAACAGGGACTACCTGCGTCCTCACCTCGAATGCTGTTACTGTGTTTGTAGTCTGTGCCCTCTGCCACCCTAAAGACCTTCTCAGGAGCAATTCAGCCTCTTAAGGAGACGGCAGGCCCCAAATGGAGCTACTTGTGCCAAAACCAACTGCTACGGCTAAGTCGCGTCAGTCGTATCCGACTCTGTGTGACCCCATAGACGGCAGCCTACCAGGCTCCCCCGCCCCTGGGATTCTTCAGGCAACAACACTGGAGTGGGTTGCCATTTCCTTCTCCAATGCATGAAAGTGAAAAGTGAAAGTGAAGTCGCTCAGTCGTGTCCGACCCTCAGCGACCCCATGGACTGCAACCTACCAGGCTCCTCTGTCCGTGGGATTTTCCAGGCAAGAGTACAGGAGTGGGGTGCCATTGCCTTCTCCACCAAACCCAGACTCAATACGTCACTTCACTGCAGTTTCATCCCCTCCCAGGAGTGGAACCTTAAACCAGCCCATCTGGAATGACCTGGTCAGCACTGGTGCAGTCATCCACCAGATGGAGCCCCGCCGTCCCTACAGGAAGGTGGCCGCACCACACTGCTCTTTGCTAGTAACTTCCTTGTCCCACCTCCTTCTGCCCATCAGCGTCTTTCACTTTGTGCAGCTCCTTCCTAACCGCTAGATGAGATGCTGCCCAATCCATGAATAAAGCCAATAAGATCTTTAAGTTTTGTTCAGCTGAATTCTGTTTTTTTCTTTTTTAACAAGTCCCACATTTCCTTGTATGTCTACCACCTTGCTGGCATACAGTGGCTATTTAATAAGTAATGGAGTTAATTAATGATAACTCTGAGCAGCAAAATCATTTGATTTGCATATTCTCTCTGACTTTGTTGAATTGCTAAAACCAAAGGAAAGGAGCCAAAAGGAGGCAATAAAATAAAAGCTGGGTCTTGAAGGTGCCCGGGATGTGAAGTGACCACGCAAAGATGAAAGGTCAAGAGCCCTTTCCCTGGAAAGTGACCCTCACCTGGATGGTGGCATCTTTCTGGTGAGAGCTTCTGAAGACCATGGCGAGGTTCACGGACAAGGGACAGTAAGGACACGGGAAGGGAGGGTTGGACCCACTGAGAGACCCTTCCCTCTGCCCCTCTCCCAATCTCTCTCCCTCTCTCTCATGTGCACACACATACACACATGACTGTGTGTGCTGAGTAGCTTCAGTCATATCGGACTCTTTGCGACCCCATGGGCTGTAGCCCTCCAGCCTCCTCTGCCCATGGGATTTTCCAGACAAGAATCCTGGCGTGGTTTCCATGCCATCTTCCAGGGGATCTTCCCAGCCCAGGGACAAAACCTGCAGCTCCTGCAGCTCCTGCGTTGCAGGCAGATTCTTTACTGCTGAGCCACCAGGGAAGTCCACACGCACACACTCACACACACAGAACCAAACCCCTCCCTTACGTCGTCTTGGTTCTTTTGTGACTTGGATTTACGAATTGGCTGTAATCTCTCCCCTCGACATGGAAGCCACCTAAATGTCCATCAACAGATGAATAGATTAAGATTATGCGGTATATATACATAATGGAATGCTGCTCGGGCACAAAAAAGAACAAAAGGCTGCCATTTGCAGCAGCATGGATGGACCTGTAGGTATTATGCTAAGTGAAATACGTCAGACATGGAAAACAAATACTGTATGATTTCACTTACACACAGAATCTAAAAACTGCAATCAACCAGTGAATGTAACAAAAAAGAGGCGGACTCGCAGATACAAAGAAGAAACTAGTATTATATTTACCAGTGGGGTGGCGGGGGGGACAGGGGGCAATATCAGGGTAGGGGAGTTGAAGGCACAAAATATTGGGTTTATGATGGGCTAAAAAGTGAAAAAGTTGGTTTACAACTAAACATTCAGAAAAATAGGATCATGGTATCTGGTCCCATCACTTTATGTGAAATAGATGGGGAAACAGTGAGAGACTTCATTTTGGCGGCGGGGGGGGGGGTCCAAAATCACTGCAGATGGTGACTGCAGCCATGAAATTAAAAGACGCTTGCTCCTTGGAAAAAAAGTTATGACCAATCTAGACAGTGTATTAAAAAGCAGAGACATTACTTTTCTGACAAAGGTCTGTCTAGTCAAAACTATGGTTTTCCCAGTAGTCATGTGTGGATGTGAGAGTTGGACTATAAAGAAAGCTGAGCGCTAAAGAATTCATGCTTTTGAACTGTGGTGTTGGTGAAGACCCTTGAGAGTCCCTTGGACCTCAAGGAACTCCAATCAGTCCATCCTAAAGGAAATCAGTCCTGAATATTCATTGGAAGGACTGAGGCTGAAGCTGAAAGTCCAATACTTTGGCCACCTGATGTGAAGAACTGACTCATTTGAAAAGACCCTGATGCTGGGAAAGACTGAAGGCAGGAGGAAAGGGATGACAGAGGATGAGGTGGTTGGATGGCATCACTGACACAATGGACATGAGTTTGAGCAAGCTCCAGGAGCTGGTGATGGATAGGGAGGCCTGGCATGCTGCAGTCCAAGGGGTCGCAAGGAGTTGGACACGACTGACTGACTGAATGAACTGAACAGAAGATGGGCTGGAGGATATATCATACAACACAGGGAATCAAGCCAATGTTGTATGATAACTGTAAATGGAAGTAGCATTTAAATTTTTATAAAAATTTTTAATGCCTTCAAAGGTATTATTTAAAGGAGAAAAAGAATAGAAGTGGGCAGGAGAGAACATTTTGGCAGTAGGAAATCAACAATGCCAAAAAGCTGATTCTCCAGCCTGAGTGACGAAATCCAGACATGCCCTGAATTCCACCCAGGAATCACGCAAAGGCTCAGGATGGATGGCTCTGTGCTTCAGAGCAAGGTATCTGCCTTGACCGTGCAGAAGAACTCATTTAAGGTAGCTCCATATGCCTGCGGTCCCCAGAGGAAAGGATGGGCTCAATGCATTGTGTGTGTGCGCGTGTGTGTGTGTGAGTGAGTTTGTGTGTAACTGAATCACTTCACTGTACAGGGGAAATTAACACAACATTGTAAGTCAACCATTCATCAAAAAATATTGATTAAAGTAGATATTTTATTAGCGAAGTTTTATTTTAACTGATTTGTGAAGGAGCTCAGGATCGTTTAAGTAGAGACGATAGCAGGGAAGCAAACTAAAGAAAGCCGTGTTCCATCTGAACAAAGAATGGAGAAAATAAGACAGAACCATTATGTCTCCCCTTCTCATGTCCTTAAGCCCTCCTCAGGACTGAAGTGTCAATGGGTCCAAAGAAAGAAAACACCGTGGCCCCTGGAGCACAAAGACACAGCCCAGCCCTCTCTCGCTGTCACACAAAGCTCAGGAACTGATTACACCCGCAGCCTCTGAACCAGCAGGACAAGAATAACCTGTAACATGGCTAATTTAGCAGTCACCCTGATCTGGTGCTTAAGAACGTACTTATTCTATTCCCTTCACGTCTACTCAGTTATTTCACTCTCAAAACCAGCTCAAACGCCATCTCACGTGGACACACACACCCTGGGCCCCTTACACGTGGTGCCACATGGACTTTTGTTCCTCCTGGACTCCAGGTGCTTCTCCATCAAGGTGGGAGACACAGGGCAAGTGGGAGCAGAAGAAACAGAGAATATTCTAAAACGTCCATGGCCTCTATCCCTGCTTGAGCTGGGAAAGTCTTTCTCATAGAAGAAACGATGCCAGGGAGGTAGTACTTGCTCAGCACAGAGTCCACAGGCTTGCCGAGAACAAAAACGCAGAGGAAGGACGAACTCTCTCTCTCTACTTGAGCTGAGATGTCCATCTTCTCCTACCCTTGGACTTCAGAGCTCCCGGGTCTCGGGCTTTCAAACCCAGATCAGAACATGCGCTGCCAGCCCCAGAGTCCCAGGCATTCAGACTCAGACCACGTTGCACCGCTGGCTTTCCTGAGTCTCCAGCCTGCAGAGGGCGGATGGTGGGACTTCTCGGCCTCCATCACTGCATAAGCCAATTCCTACTGATACATCTCCTCTCAAATATCTGTATCTCCTACTGGTTCTCTCTCTCTGAAGAAGCCTAATACAAGGCTGTTGATCCAGAGAAGTGTTAACACGGGAGTTTTTTCTTCCAGTGGTAGGTAAGATGCTAAGCCAACAACTTAGTAAATGTAGGGTTCATGAGAGAGGCTTGTGCAGGACCCCAGAGGAGCACAGAGGATGGGCACCCAACATGGGGTGTGAGGTTCAGGCAATGACCAAAGAGCCACACCAAAAAGGGTCTGGACATGTGAGAACCGCAAGATGGCAAGGAGGCCAAGCAGGTAACGTGTCTGTCTTCCCAGGAGCTCCCTGATGGAGCTAGGTGTGCAGAAATGCATCCCCAGTGTGTGGCCCAGCCCTGCAGGTGGAGGGTGATGACCCAGCCCTGCAGGTAGAGGGTGATGACCCAGCCCTGCAGGTAGAGGGTAATGACCCTGCCCTGCAGGTGGAGGGCGCTGACCCAGCCCTGCAGGTGGAGAGTGATGACCCAGCCCTGCAGGTAGAGGGTGATGACCCAGCCCTGCAGGTGGAGGGTGATGACCCAGCCCTGCAGGTAGAGGGTGATGACCCTACCGTGCAGGCAGAGGACGCTGACCCAGCCGTGCAGGTAAAGGGTGACGACCCAGCTGTGCAGGTGGAAGGTGATGACCCAATCCTACAGGTGGAGGGTGATGACCCAGTCCTACAGGTGGAGGGTGATGACCTATTCCTACAGGTGGAGGGTGATGACCCAGCCCTACAGGTAGAGGGTGCTGGCTGAACGTCTGTTGATTGAACTCATGCAAGCCAAAACCATGGGACCTATTCTTGACCAATAAATCTTCCAGTCAATTTTTCTTTTACAATTAAACATCGGATTTGGTAATCTAGTGTGTTTCCTAAAGAGTCTCTGTTTATTTCTCTCTTTAAAAGGATTTAAAGAGACAGTCTCATAAGGGCAGGAGTGGGTCTTACCCCTCTGTGTATTTACAGGTAGTAAATCAAAGCCTGGTCATTATCAGAGCTCAAAGACACCGACTGTGCCGAGCAGGAGTAAAATGAACCGAGGGGGAGAAATGTAGCTAATGCTGCTTTGTGTTATTTAAACAGAAGGCCTGTTGACTGAAGGCTACCATATATTATGTATAATATAGACTGTGTGTGCGCTCAATTGTTTCCAACCCCATGCATCCCCATGGACTGTAGCTCACCAGGCTCCTCTGTCCATGATATTTTCCTGCCAGTAACACTGGAGCAGGTTCTCATTTCCTACTCCAGGGGATCTTTACAATAGTATTTAAAATCATGCAACTAATGTATGCATGCATGTGCTAAGTCACTTCAGTCTTGTCCAACTCTTTATGACCCCATGGACTGCAGCCCACCAGGCTCCTCTATCTATGGGATTCTCCAGGCAAGAATACTGGAGTGGGTTGCCATGCCCTCCTCCAGGGGATTTTCCCAACCCAGGGATCAAACCCATGTCTTCAGCATTGCAGGTGGATTCTTTACCACTCAGCCACCAGGGAAACTCTCATGTAAGCAATAGACTATGTAATACTATTATATATAAAACACATTAGCTAACATTATGATATAATTTATATTCATTTTTATAAATTCACCAGGAGATCCCTTTACTGAAGGATTCTTTTTCATTGAAATGGGAGGGATTTACTACTCGATTTGTAAAGGGATTGGTGTGTTAAAGGCAGAAGAAGAAGAGTCTGAAGAGCCCCAGAAAGCAGCACAGAGGGAGCAGGTAGAATCTCCTGCTCTGTCCCGGCCCCCAAGCAGGAAACTGAGCAAAGCCTCGTCCTCGCCTCAGAAGGGAGCCAGTTCAGAGAAATGCGTGTAAATATCCCTGGGAACCCTTCCAGGGTCCCTGCAGGAAGAAAGACTAGATCTCCAACTGGAGGAAAAGGCTCTCCCTTGAGATCTGAAGGCCTCACCTGCACAAGAAACACTCTTTTACTCTGGAGGGACCACTCACTGTAAACAGAATGTGAAAACAGCTGTGGTGGTAACCGAGATGTAAATTTTCTAAAACTGATGCTGAGCTGTTTTCCCAGGCTATTCAAGTTGTCCACCATATTGCATATCTGCCATGGCACCTTGTCTGATCAAGCAAGTTTTGGGGGTTGTTTCTCTTATTTTGGTCTCTGTTGGGAGCAAGTGCACCGTGTGTAAAGCGAATCAGGATCTTTAGGAAAAGGTGCCACGTCTCTAGGGCTTCCCAGGTGGCTCGGTGGTAAAGAACCCACTTGCCAATGCAGGAGACGTGAGAGACGCAGGTTCAGTGCCTGGGTTGGGGAGATCCTCTGGAGGAGGGCATGGCGTTCCACTACAGTATTCTTGCCTGGAGAATCCATGGACAGAGAAGCCTGGCAGGCTACAGTCCATGGGGTTGCAAAGAGTCAGACACAACTGAACAACTTAGCGTGCATGCACACCACGTCAATAACTGGTATTATTATCATGTTTCCATCTTGATATAGAGCTCATTTCAATCATGGTATTAGGAACAAAAGTAAGGTGCTCGGTTATTGTTAGTTTCCATTTATTTCTTCTAGAGATTCGAACTCAATTACATTCTGAAGCAAATATGAGATCACTTGAAAAGCTGGATGTATGATAATCCTATTTACCCAATTCTCTTTAAATTCCATGCACTCATAAAAAATCAGATTTCTCTTCTGTGTGTTAACATTCTAGTGCACTTTGGAAGAAGAAAGGATAATTATTTTAAGCTGCTCCCCAAAAAGATTTTAAGAATGTGGACTCTGTGTATACATACACATATGAATATATACACATGAACACATCAAAACAAAATCTAGATTATTTTGTTAATTCAACAAATGGGTATTAATTAACACATAGCAAGCATATGTGGGTTCAGTACTATCTCAGATTGTATAACTGTTACCCACCAAAGATGGATTTACCTTAAATTGACTAGCACCATCTTTTTGACTTAAATAGCTTTTATAATGAAGCAAATATTTTCCTTTCATTATAAAACTTTACTTCACAAATTACTTCTCTAATAGTCCATGCTGCTTTTTAATTTACAATCAAATGTTAGTACATTGACAAAAGAAATGCTCACATATGGAAGTTCATGAAGTCATTCTGGCTTATACATGCCTTAACTTGAATTTTATGCTAACTAAAACAGCCTGTTTGTGGCCCATCAAACACATATTGTACATCTGCTTTAATTATTAAAGAAAAGTTTCACTGATCAGAAGCAAAGAATGTCTGTGTTAAAAAATAACATTCCTTCCTGGGACGCTGATGTTGGGACTCCTTTGACAAGACTCCCTTCCCAGGTGGCAAGGCTATACTGACTTAGTAGGTACAAGCTGGTATTTTTCTTTTTTCCTTTTTTTTTGAAACCTTGAAGGATGTATCCCTGACTTATCTGATGTCCTTTGTTCTGACAAGACATAAAACTGTGTTGAAAACGCTGCTTCTCTGAAGCAGTTACTCAGTTGTCTGGGAAGCTGGCTTCTAGACTATAGCCCTCAGTTTGACTCAGATAAAATTCTTTTCTATTCTTATTATTGAATGCTGATTGATTATTTTTGTCCACAATATACATCTCCATAAAATTAGGATCAGGTCAGAATGGGTAGTGAAAGGAGGTTATTTTTATGACAAAACCCACACAGGAGGGTTCCACATGAGGCAGAAGACACCCCAGAGCAATTCTGCACCCCAGAGCAATTCTGTAGTTCCAGGCATAAGGCAAGGGCTCAACAGGAGAATAAATCCTGGAATTGGAAGCCAGAGACATTGAGAAAACAGAGCAAGAAATGAAGCAAAGACCAAGAGAAGACGTGTTACTCGAGAAAATAAGATCATGAACAAGCACCTGCTCTGATATATTGTTCTTTATTGGTTCATTGTATGGAAGGTGATTTCAAAATATGGTAAATGGTTTGAGATTTCATCTCTAAAAAAAAAAATTTCAGTTGAGTTCAGTTTACATTTAATCAAATAAAACAGAAAAATGTAATAAGGCTGGAAACCAGCAATATCTGAATTGTCTACAATGAGAAAAAAATGACTCTGGAAATACAATCTAATGACATAGGTGTCAGACCTGGCAAAACTATCATATTTTGGATTATTATGGATGAGAATTAAATAGAAGACTGACAATCAGAAGGATGATTAGTTATAACTTTGTACCTAGGATATAATGTAGGAACCAACATTCTTTTACTAAAAACAGGTGAAGCCAAAATCTCATCTCTCCTTCCTGTGATAGAATAAATAGACCAAGAGAAGGTCACTGGCATAACAGAACTGGATTTCAGTGAAGTCTGACCAAGCCTCTGCCTCGTATATAAGACAGAAAGTACTAGGGTAACACGGGAGAGGAATTAGGAGAGTTTGAAGCTGGTCAGGTAGTCGTAACTCCTTTAAAAATGTCAGCAGATGAGGTGAAACCGTGAAGGCAGTCTCTGGCAGCATTCCACCTGATGAAGTTTTCCTCCCTGGTCTTTTCCACAGCTTTCCATAAAGTCATGAAAAGTTCCTGTCTGACTGTAGAAATTACAAACCAGGAGGCACAACCCGGGCCCTGGTTGACTTCAGTGATCACAAAGCTCCTGGCAAGTGGTAAATGCACCCCACAAAAAGTGACAGAGGGAAATGCAAACATAGCAATCAGACACTATGTTTCATCTGATTTAGGGAGCTAGGATCTTGAAAAAGACAGTTCACAAGACAGCATATTATGTATTATCATAGCCAATGTACCAGAGTCTGAACGAAAATCGTATGACAAGGTGCAACATCCATAAACTCCCTCATCTCTTCTCAAAAAAATCCACCTCATCTCAGGTTAGATGAACAGAAATACTGGAGCCAGGACAAGGGCTACATATGGTTTCCAGGTGCTTCTGGCCAGTCGAGCCCATAAATGTATTGCTTTCAGTCCCAGGTGTCACAGGTTAAGTGGGACTTGGACAAAGTTGAGCCCAGCAAGAAACACGAGGGCATAGTCGGGAAGAAGCAGAACCACGTTCAGGACGAGCGGGGAAAGCACTGCAGACACGCTCATCAGGACACTTCCTTCCTCTGCTGGGGAGTGGAGGACCACCTGCCATCTCCAGACACAAGCTGCAGTAAGGTGGATCTGGGACTCATTCAGCTCGGTTCAGTCACTCAGTCACGTCTACTGTTTGCGACCCCGTGGACTGCGGCACGCCAGGCTTCCCTGTCCATCACCAACTCCTGAAGCTTGCTCAAACTCATGTCCATCGAGTCGGTGATGCCATCCAACCATCTCATCTTCTGTCGTCCCCTTCTCCTCCAGCCTTCAATCTTTTCCAGCATCAGGTTCTTTCCAAATGAGTCAGTTCTTCACATCAGGTGGCCAAAGTATTGGAGTTTCAGCTTCAGCTTCAGTCCTTCCAATGAATATTCAGGACTGATTTCCTTTATGATTGACTGGTTGGATCTCCTTTCAGTCCAAGGGATTCTCAAGAGTCTTCTGAAACACCACAGTTCAAAAACATCAATTCTTCAGCACTCAGCTTTCTTTATGGTCCAGCTCTCACATCCACACATGACTACTGGAAAAACTATAGCTTTGACTAGATGGACATTTGTTGGCAAAGTAATACCTCTGTTTTTTAATATGCTGTCTAGGTTGGTCATAGTTTTTCTTCCAAGAAACAAGTGTTTTTTAATTTCATGGGACTCATTATATGGAACTAATTTCTAAGAAGCATTAAATGACCTCCCTTATGAAGTAAACTTCTTGGACCTAAAAAAAGAAAAGTGGCTCTCCTGCTTTAGGTCTGACCATGCCTCCTTTGCCTCTAGAATAAGACCCAGAATCATCCCTTCTAGGTGGCATCACTGATGCTCCCCACTGTGATTTAAGTGTCTCTCTTCCCACCCGAGCCCATTACTGTATTATATATATTATATATAATACAGTACATATATATATATAGGACCATTTTCACACCATGTTTTAACCACAGGTCTTCTTGATTGCCTGCCCAGACACACTTTCTAGGGCAGGAACAAACTTTTATTCTTCCTCGTGTCCAGAGCACCTAATACATCATGGAACTTAGCCAACACATATGAGGAAACTTCAGAGGCATGGTTTCAGCACGGGGGGAGAGTCAGCAAATGCAGACACACTAGCAACCGACTGCAGGTGAGGAGGAAAAGCAAGACATGAAGCTAAAAAGTTAATGTGAAGTTAAAACTGAAATCACAGAGGAGGATGCGTGGGCTTGGAGACACTGGTAGTATTGCTAGGACCTCACTTGGGTCCGATAGCTCAGAGAGGACTTCACTCTTCCCGATGGCTCCACACCAGGCACAGGACACTAGACAGTGCTGTCAGTGGCCACACGGATGAGGAGACAACCTTGGGGAACCCAAGATGTTGCCGTGACACGGCTAGTAAGTCATCCCAGGACGGAAATCTCACTCTTCCCATCTCCAGAACTCTGTCCCAAAGAAATGAAAACAGCCTGCAAAACATGTGCTCCAAAAAGAAAGTGAAAAGGTCACAGTGAAAGGAAAATCAAAAGATGAAAAAGCAAGGTGAAGGCAGGAGCGACCGTGCAGCTTGCCGTCAAATGGTTCTGACTAGCGGGGCACGTGTTTGAGGCAAAGAGGGCCCTTTGGGGTGCACCTGGACCGCTGATGTCAGTCCATTTCCCAGCTCAGAACTTCACAACTGTGCTACCTAATCACGGTAAGAAGTTCACTTAATGTTACAGCAAGCTTGTATTTCATTGTTTTTTAACGCTTGGCTTGTGATTCAACCATCTAAAACATTCCATTATTTATTCATCACATAATCACGGATGTGTTTCACTGTATGTTAATCATAAAATCTGCTTGACAGATTTTAACTATGACTTAAAAGAAGAAGTTGTGTACATATATACATATATATATATATAACACAGAAACAGACATGAACACAAGCATATATATATATATATCTCCTCATATCACGACTGTCCTACGTTCCTGGCTATCATAGCGCATCTACTTTTCAACAGCCATATTTATATATTTGAAGTTATATTTAAATATACTCTAAGTTTAACATGTAACTGAACATATTTATTTTTTCAGGTTTCTCAATTTTATATTTAGTCCTCTAGATTCATTAAAAAATTCCTAGAATCAGGACATAATGTTCTATACTGAAAAGAAGAAAACAGAGATGATCTTAAAATAGGGACATTCTCTTAAATTCATTTCCTTTTATGAATTTACTTTCTCATCCTATCACACACCAGTGAATACTTTGTCAGGGGCCAGCATTAGCCTCTAGTCTAGACTACCGCTAGCAAACTTCTGCTTACAAAATAACAGCCTTCTAACAATGGGGGAACCAAACAGTAAGCTCCCACATGGAAAAAGTCATAACTGAATACATTTAAATGTGGTCTTTCTTGGTCCAAATTTTATGGATTATTGACAAGAAAATTTTTTCAAGTTTCAAACCCATAAAAAAATTCATAAAGGAAACAGAGGATTAAATGCATGTCTGTATAACACATGCACAGAAGTACACCACTTACTGCCTCAGTCACTCAGTCATGCAATGAACACTTTGTGCTGGCTCTGACAGTCCCTGCTCAGGGGACCGAGGACTCCATGCAGGCCACCAGCATCCTCAAATGCCTCACTTGCGCTGGAAGAGATGCTGATTTCTTTGGACACAAACATGAAAAGAATGCAACTTGTGAGGCTTAAACAGGTCCAGTGAAGTGTGAGGAGTGCTGTCGCCAAAGGAGGCACGGCACCCTGGAGAAGACGGAGCACCTGAGCCCACCTGACGGGGCGAGAGCCTGGGAGGGCCCCAAAGCGGAGGTGACTCAGAGGTGAGTGCTGAAAGTGCCAGTAGGCAGGACAGGGGAAGCAAGCTGCGGTGGCACACGGCCCGCGGGAACTATTTACATACACACTTAGAACTACCGCTCAGTCGTGGCCAGCTCTTCGTGATCCCATATGCTGGACCCGCCAGGCTCCTCTGACCATGGACGTCTCTGGGCAAGAAGAGTGGAGTGGGTTGCCATTCGCTTCTCCAGGGGATCTTCCCAACCCAGGGTTTGAACCCGGGTCTCCCACACTGCAGGAGACCATCTGAGCTTCCCTGGTGGCTCAGATGGTAAAGAACATAACTGTAATGCAGGAGACTCGGGCTCGATCCCTGGGTTGGGGAGGTCCCCTGGAGGAGGACACTGCAACCCACTCCAGTGTTCTTGCCTGGAGAATCCCATGGACAGGGGAGCCTGGCGGGCTACAGTCCTTGGGGTCACAAAAGTTGGACACAATGTAGCCACTAAATGACAACAATAACATATGGCTACATATTGTATTACAGGTTATCTAGAGATGATTTAAAGCATATGGGAGGATGTGTAGGTTATATACAAATACTACACCACTGTATATAAGGGACTTGAGTATCTGCAGATTTTTATATCCAAGAAGGGTCCTGGGACCAATCCCCCATGAATACTGAGGGGTGACTGTACTATGCATAAAATGGGTTTCACTCTCGCCTTTCTCAGAAAATTTTCATAGAGAAGAGTTCAAGGAAAGGAGAAGACAGGAGTATTTCTACCAAAACCCTGGAAAATAAAATTCTGAAGACAGATAGATTTCACACACTACAGACAGGTGGATATTGTCATCTTTTACTTAAAGGGCACGAAAACCCTTTTAAGTTCACAGCACCTAGCCTGGTTAGCACAGTCCAGCAGGCACTCCAGAACCGGAGTGAGATTCACATCATCACAAAGGCTGAGCTGTGTGGGCAGCTGAGCCACCCCTGCAGCTGAAGCAAAATAAACATACCTCTGCCCTGGTCCCTTCTGCCCAAACTGATCCAAGACATAAAAGAAAACTTTCAAATTTTTGCAACATGAAAATTTAAAAATATATTTATAGCAAGTGAAAAGTATTTGTTATTAATCATGCTGCCTTTGTATGGATATTAAAGTGAGCCTCTGACTTTGAGATTTCTGTCGATAGCCATGTAGGCAGGTAAGTAGGTCAAGACAATCAGAGCGTGACCACCCTATAGCTACTCATCCCCCAGAAGAGAGGGACGGACTCGTGCGCTGCTTGTTTTTAAAGGTCACAAGACATCAGCACTAGCTGTGCCAACCCATCGTGCATGTGGCCACCATTTGAACCTGATGCATTGATCCGTGAGACTTGGGGTCTGGGATCCAGCACCCCCAAGCTGCTGGCCCTGCTGCTGGCTGTGCGTGAGCAGCAAACTGTCTGGTTCTGACCCACTAAGCTTCCTTGTCTGCTTCTAATCCAGATGGAGGGGCGGCAAGCCAACCTGCTTGCCTGTTCAGCTGCCTCCTTTGGAATCGTGTTACATCTTGCCGTCCTCTGTGATAGGGATCAGCAAGCTTTTCTGCAAAGGGCCAAGTAGTAAGCGTTGTATGCTCTGTTGTAATGACTCAACTCCACTACTGAGCATTAAGGAAGCCATTTGTTGTTGTTCAGTCGCTAAGCCATGTTGACTCCTCGCAACTCCATGGACTGCAGCACGCCAGACTCCTCTGCCCTTCACTATATCCCAGAGTTTGCTTAAACTCACGTCCATTGAGTTGGTGATGCTATCCAACCATCTCATTTTCTGCCATCCCCTTCTCCTGCCCTCAATCTTTCCCAGCATCAGGGTCTTCTCCAAGGAGTCAGTTCTTCGCAACAGGTGGCCAAAGTAGCAGAGCTTCAGCTTCAGCATCAGTCTTTCTAATGAAGAAATATTGATTAGAAGGGTTGATTTCCTTCAGGACTGACTGGTTTGATCTCCCTGCTGTCCAAGGGACTCTCAAGAATCTTCTCTTGAAACAACTCAGTTCAAAAGCATCAGTTCTTCGGTGCTCAGCCTTCTTTATGGTCCAACTTTCACATCCGTACATGACTACTGGAAAAATCATAGCTTTGACTATACAGAACTTTGTCATCAAAGTGATGTCTCTGCTTTTTAATACAAAGGTAGCCATAGGCAATATGTAAATGAATGAATGTGGTTATGTCCCAATAAATATTTACAGACTCTAAACTTTGAGTTTCCCATAATTTGCATGTGTCATGAAACATAGTTCTTCTCTTGAATTTTTTCAACCATTAACAAAGTAAAAACCACTCTCAGCTCATGGGCCATATCAAAACAGGCAGGATTTGGCCCCTGGGCCATGGATGGTTCACCAACCCCTGTTCAGCCAAGAACACGTAAGGATGAGAGAGTTTGTGTGGTGCTTGATGTTAATAAAAGGTGCTGAGGCTCTGGCCCCGGGAATCTCAGCTGTGGCTCAGTCTGCTGTGTGCAGCTACCATCTGCGTCCGTGGGGCTCAGAGAAGACGTGGGGCATCATGCTGATGCTGCTGGTCTCCTGTGCTGTGGGTACAGAGCATCTGGCTTTGTCTAGTGGGTCTTAGGACCTCCTTTCAGCACCAACAGAGCTGCTTAGCTGTCACCTTCAGCCTCGTTACACTTTGCCATCCTCAAAGAGGTTAGGGTTCTTCCCTGACACTGAGCAAGACATGACAGCAAGAACTTCCCTGGGGGCCCACTCACAGCTGCATGACATCAGGCTTAAAAGCCATCTGAGAGCTATCTAAAAGAGAATTCATGATGAGACTGCAAGACGGAGATCGTGGTGCCGGTGCCCCAAGTGGTCTTCCTTGACGTGGCATTAAAGGCTTCAAGGTACAAAGGGGAAGGGATACGGGGGCAGGGGGCTGGAGCGGGAACAGGAGAGGGGGCCAGGGCCAGAGGAGTCACTCTACGTTTCTCTGATCCTAGGCTGTTTTGCAATCATCAACCAAGATAAAACCTCTCAGAATTTGGCTTTGGGTTAGAATCGCTCAGTCCCTGCGATGAGAAGCTGGCAGGAACTTGGAGGCTGAATTGCTGCTCTGCTGACACTTTCCTTGACTTCAAAGGGCATGCATTGTCTGATTTGCATAGTTCTACATTTGTGATGCAAACATTAGTTTGTGGAGATAGAAAAGAGCAGGCTTTCTCTAGACTAACAGCTAACACAGATGGCCGTGGAGCCCATTTGTTCGGAATAAATTACCGTTACCATAAGTAGAATAATTTACACATATGATTTTTTTAAATCTTTCAGCTAAATCAGCCAGTCTTCAATAACCTTACCTGGATAATGACTCTCCTTAGAGAACATAATTTATGGGATCCCAGGTAAACTGGAGTTTGCAAATGCAACTGGGAAATGACTTTGAGAATGCATATGTTGGTGTAAGGCATTCACTTAGTATAATTGTAACATTTTATAAACAACAAAAAAATTTCTTTGTTTCATATACTGTTTCATAGTATTTCATAATATTTCAATAATACTTGATTATTTCAAATATTTCATAGTGCTCAATACAGTATGTCACATTATTATTTTATGATTGTTAAAAAAGGGAACAAAATACTGCTAATGAAATCAACCTAATTTATTCCTATTTAGATAGAACTCTTACACACAACACAGACCTTATTCCCATCAAAACTCTCTTTTGTTTTTTAAATTTTTTATATTTCCCAGGTGGCTTAGACAGTAAAGAATCTGGCTGCAATGTGGGAGACCTGGGTTCAATCCCTGCGTCAGGAAGATCCCGTGGAGAAGGGAATAGCTACCCACTCCAGTATTCTTGCCTGAGAATCCCATGGACGGAGGAGACTGGCAGGCAACAGTCCGTGGGGTCGCAAAGAGTTGGACACGACTGAGCAACTAACACTTTTACTTTTCACATACTTAGCTTCACTGTAGTACGGACACTTAACATGAGCTGTACCTTAAGTGCATGTAGAGCGTTGCTCACTATCTGCACCTTCAAGTCTTTCAGTTCAGTTCAGTCACTCAGTCGTGTCTGACTCTTTGCAACCCTATGAATCGCAGCACGCCAGGCCTCCCTGTCCATCACCAACTCCCGGAGTTCACTCAGACTCACGTCCATCGAGTCAGTGATGCCATCCAGCCATCTCACCCTCTGTCATCCCCTTCTCCTCCTGCCCCCAATCCCTCCTAGCATCAGAGTCTTTTCCAATGAGTCAACTCTTCGCATGAGGTGGCCAGAGTACTGGAGTTTCAGCTTCAGCATCATTCCTTCCAAAGAATAATGCAAGTTATAATCTCAAAAGCATACCCTGACCATCTATTTCCTCTGTTCTGCTGCCACCCTTCCCCACCCTGAGTTCCCCCAATCCCCTCACAGAGGAGGGTGTAGCATACAAATATACAGTTGGCCCTCCAGATCTACAAGTTCCACATCTGTGATTCAGATAACCACAGATTAAATACGTATATATTTTTAACTCCAGAAAGTTCCAAAAGGCAAAACTTGAGTTGGCCATACTGGCAAATATTTACACAGCATTTACACTCTACTAAAGTTTGCGGTAATCTAGAGATGTCTGAGAGTATATGGGAAGATGTTCATAGCTTAAATGCAATACTACATCAATTTAAATAAGGGATTTGAGCATATCTTCAGGGATTGTGGAACTAATGCCCACACAGACACTGAGGGGCCCCTTGTACTATGCAGTTCACTTTTTACTATGCTCATTGTTTATTATCTGTTTCCCTTACTGAATGTAAACTCCAGAACAGCAGGGATCATTGTCTGTTTTATCACTCATGGATGAAGTCGAGCATCCAGCATATAATAGGTGCTCAACAAATGTTTGCTGAATGAATGAAAGAATGAAGTTGGAGAAGTATGTACAGGAAGCAAAAGCTCTAAGCAGAGCTGAGCAGGACGTGTTAGAAACTGGGAGGTGAAGCTGTAGGCTGTACAGCAGATAGGTTAAGGTGAAAAAACTGCAGCTGGAGCTCAAAATAATGAGAAGGAGAAACCATGGTACCAACTGAAATAAAACAGCTATCTTAAGAGTAGGACTGTTCCAGATGAATGGAGAAAAGAGATGGGGTACATATATACAATGGAATATTACTCAGCCACAAAATATCATAATATTCTGCTGTTTGTAGCAACATGGATGAACCTAGAGATGATCATACTAAGTGAAGCAGGCCAGACACAGAAAGACAAATATCATATGATTGCGCTTATATGTGGAATCAAAAAAAAATGATACAAAACAGAAAATAGACCCACAAATACAGAAAACAAACTATGGTTACCAACAGCGAAAGTGAGGAAGAGAGAGAAATTGAGAGTCTGTGATTAACATATACACACTAACACACATAAAATAGATAGCCAACGAAGACCCACTGCAGAGCACAAGGAACTCTCTTCAATATCTTGTAATAATCTGTAATGAAAGAATCTGGGAAAGAATATATACATATATATTCTTATATATGTATATATAGGCTTCCCTGGCAGCTCAGCTGGTAAAGAATCCACCTGCAGAAGGGATAGGATACCCACTCCAGTATTCCTGGACTTCCCTGGTGGCTTAGAAGGTAAAAGAATATGCCTGCAATGTGGGAGACCTGGGTTCAGTCCCTGGGTTGGGAAGATCCCCGGAAGAGGGCATGGCAACCCACTCCAGTATTCCTGCCTGGAGAATCCCCATGGACAGAGGAGCCTGGCAGGCTACAGTCCATGGGGTCACAAACAGTCAGATATGACTGAGCGACTAAGCACAGCACAGCATACATACAGACACAGACATAGAAATAGAGATAGATCTCACTTTGCTATAAGCCTGAAACTAACATAACATTATAAATCAACTATACTTCAATTTTTTTTTGAATGTGCTCAAAAGAGTAGGGTTGTTCCAAGAGCCTGTCTTATAATAAAGACTTACCAGCTACTCTCCTTTTAAACATGGCTTGCTATGGTTCCATTTAAAGAAGAATCTCCCTGCATCTATTATTTTAATGTCTCAATCTAACTGCACATTGGAATATGCCACTTTTTCATGATACAATTTAATAACTGAATACTGACCTTAAATAGGACGAAAGCTCAGCAGCAGTAAACAGTGCCCAAGTGTGTGGTGTCAGATCCCATGGGCACGATCTGAGGTTGTGTAAAACCAAGACAGCCGTGGTATTTTCTTTTAAATGAGTTACTCAGAGTCAGTGACTTGATAATCCATCCATCTTTACTTAGGAAATTCACATAAATACATATCCTCACTTACAGTCCTTTTTATCAATAAAAGGGAAGAGATAGAACAATATTCTCCATTCTCAGATGGAAAGTTTGAGAATAAGAAAATTTGAGCATAAGCATAGTGGGGGAAATAACTAAAGGTAACATTTTGAATCTGAGCAAACTCAAGGAGATAGTGAAGGACAGGGAAGCCTGGCCTGCTGCAGTTCATACTGCTGCAAAGAGCTGGACACAGCCTAGTTACTAAACAATAACAACAGTATTTTGAATTACAGTTGTGATCCCCAGATGGGACTCAGCACCACAGCAAAGAAAATTGCTGATGCAAAATGTTTTCATCAACAAGAGAGGAGTGCATCCCATTCCAAAAAGAAACAATTCAAAACCTCTAGATTATTATTTTTTTAAGTTTTTATTTTATATTAGAGTATAGCTGGTTAACAATGTTGTGATAGTTTCAGGTGGACAACAAAGGGCCTCAGTCATACGTAGACATGTGTCCATTCTTTCCAAAACTCCCCTTGCATCCAGGCTGCCACAGAACATTGAGCGGAGTTCCCTGTGCTATATAGTACGTCCTTGTTGAAAACCCTCTAGATTATAGTTTAGCTGAAGGTGTTTAAAATGACTACACTTTGGTGGTTTTTTCTTCTCTTCTTCTTTTTTTTTTTTTTTTTTTTTTGGTCTTGCTAAGGGAAAATTAAAGTGAAATCCCACCAAAAGATTCATTCATGCTTAATCAAAAAACATCTCATAAACAGCTAAATCCTTGATCACATAGCTGTAAAGTGGCAGAAACAGGAGTCAATCCCAGGTTTGACTCCTTTCCTTTCTTCCTTTGCAGATTGAGAAATGTTATGCAAAGTTTTGTAAGAAGACTCACATTCATGTCTGTCTATCTTTTTATATTATGTGTGCACTGAGGTTTGTAATATTATTTAAAATATTTTGAGGGGAACATAAAATGCACTCTACATTGATCAAAGCTATTATAGTCTACTAAAATTTATCTTGAGTAAAATAGAAGGAAAGGGCCACATACTAGGTGAATGTCTTTATCTTCAATTTTATAGACGTTCTTGAATGGATTCTGCCTTTGATCATTCAATAATGGCCTCTCCTGAGAACCAAGTATCTTGAAAGTGAAATTTAAGAACCTTTTGAAATGTAACTCATTCTTGTCAGAACCTCTGAATTTTCCACCACGAGATTTCTTCCTGGAGGCAGTATTTCTGAATAGATGTTCCAAAGCCCTCTCTGATCCTCCCCTCCAAACTAAGATTTTGCATTCAAGTAGGTTTGAAAAGGGCTTCCCAGGTGGCTCAGTGGTAAAATATCCACCTGCCAATACAGGAGACGTGAGAGACGCAGGTTCGATCTCCGTGTGTTGGGAAGAACCCCTGGAGTAGGAGATGACAGCCCATTCTAGTATTCTTGCTGAAAAATCCCATGGACAGAGGAGCCTGGCAGACTACAGCCCATGGGGTCACAAGGAGTCCAACATGACTGAGCAAGCACACACAAACACACACACACACAAGTTTGGGAAACACAGCAGGCACACTGTATTTCATCTCTTGAAAACATAAAGGATTAATTTCCAAAATATACAAGCAGCTCATACAACTCAATACCAGAAAAATAAACAACCCAATCAAAAAGTGGGAAAAAGACCTAAACAGACATTTCTCCAAAGAAGACATACAGATGGCTAACAAACACATGAAAAGATGCTCAACATCACTCATTATCAGAGAAATGCAAATCAAGACCACAATGAAGTACCATCTCACGCCAGTCAGAATGGCTGCTATCAAAAAGTGTACAAACAATAAATGCTGGAGGGTGTGGAGAAAAGGGAACCCTCTTGCACTCTTGCTGGGAATGTAAACTGATACAGCCACTATGGAAGACGGCATGGAGATTCCTTAAAAAACTGGGATTAAAACCACCATATGACCCAGCAATCCCACCCCTAGGCATATACCCTGAGGAAACCAAAATTGAAAGAGACACACGTATCCCATTGTTCACTGCAGCACCATTTACAATAGCTAGAACATGGAAGCAGCCTAGATGCCCATCGACAGACGAATGGATAGAGAAGTCGCGGTACATCTACACCATGGAATATCACTCAGCCAAGAAAAGAAGCACACTTGAGTCAGCTCTGATGAGGTGGATGAACCTAGAACCTATTAGACAGAGTGAAGTCAGTCAGAAAGAGAAAGAGAAATACCATATTCTAATGCATATATACGGAATCTAGAAAAATGACATGAAGAACTTATTTGCAGGGCAGCAGTGGAGAAACAGGCATAGAGAACAGACTTATGGACATGGGGAGAGGGGAGGAGAGGGTGAGATGGATGGAGAGAGTAACATGGAAACTTACATTACCATATGTAAAATAGATAGCCAATGGGAATTTGCTGTATGGCTTAAGAAACTCAAACAGGGGCACTGTATCAACCTAGAGGGGTGGGATGGGGTGGGAGATGGGAGGGAGGTTCAAAAGGGAGGGGATCTATGTATACCTATGGCTGATTCATGTTGAGGTTTGACAGAAAACAACAAAATTCTGTAAAAAAAAAAAAAAAAAAAGAGAGGAAAAAAAAAAAACCATGTCATCTACAATAGCATACCCTTTGACTGCAAATGCTATCACCCTAATGGCAGAAAGTGAAGAGGAACTAAAGAACCTCTTGATGAAAGTGAAAGGGGAGAGTGAAAAAGCTGATTTAAAACTCAACAGTCTAAAAACTAAGATTCTGGCATCTAGTCCCATCACTTCATGGCAAATAGATGGGAGAAAAATGAAAACAGTGGCAGATTTTATTTTCTTCATCTCCAAAATCACTGTGGATGGTGACTGCAGCCATGAAATTAAAAGACACTCGTTCCTTGGAAGAAAAGCTATGACCAACCTACTGCTACTGCTAAGTCACTACAGTCATGTCTGACTCTGTGCGACCCCATAGACAGCAGCCCACCAGGCTCCCCCGTCCCTGGGATTCTCAAGGCAAGAACACTGGAGTGGGTTGCCATTTCCTTCTCCAATGCATGAAAATGAAAAGTGAAAGTGAAGTCGCTCAGTCGTGTCTGACTGTTAGTGACCCTATGGACTGTAGCCCGCCAGGCTCCTCCATCCATAGGATTTTCCAGGCAAGAGTACTGGAGTGGGGTGCCATTGCCTTCTCCATGCTAGACAGCATATTAAAAAGCAGTCATCACTTTGCCAACAAAAGTCCATATAGTCAAAGCTATGGTTTTTCCAGTAGTCATGTGTGGATGTGAGTGTTGCACCATAAAGGTTAAGCACAAAGGAACTGATGCTTTGGAACTGTGGTGAAGATTCTTGAGAGTCCCTTGGTCAGCAAGGAGACAGTCAATCCTAAAGGAAATCAACTCTGAATATTCATTAGAAGGACTGATGCTGAAGCTGAAGCTCCAATACTTTGACCACCTGATGTGAAGAGCCGACTCATTGGAAAAGACCTCAATGCCGGGAAAGATTGCAGGCAGGAGGAGAGGGGGGCAACAGAGGATGAGATGGTTGGATGGCATCACCAACTCAACGGACATGAGTTTGAGTAAACTCAGAGAGCTAGTGAAGGACGGGGAAGCCTGGCGTGCTATAGGCCATGGGGTCACAAAGGTTCAGATACAACTCAGCAACTGAACAACAACAACAATAGCATATTAAGGGCTCTATTTACTGATCTAGAAAGTTTGGAAAATTTGGAAATACAGCTAATACATTTTGGAGAAAATGCTAAATTCATGAGATGAGTGAATAATTCTGTTGAATACTATTGGGAAAGTCCATCTCCTGCGGGGAGTCTTCTGAGCATTACTCAGCCACTTTCAAAGGGGTCTTAGGTGGCTGCGTTGCTCTCCTTGGGGACTCCAACACAAAGGTGCCCTGGGCAGAAAGGCCCTGAAGTCCACTCTTGATGACAGACAACAGATGCCTTTTGCTCGATAAACACACTTGGGAGAATCCACTCTAAAGGCAGCGGCATTAGAAACTAGAACTCCTGCCACTTAAAAAATAAATAATATTCTGGCAGCATGAACAGAAAAGGCAATGGCAGCCCACTCCAGTACTCTTGCCTGGAAAATCCCATGGATGGAGGAGCCTGGTGGGCTGCAGTCCATGGGGTCGCTAAGAGTCGGACACGACTGAGCAACTTCCCTTTCACTTTTCACTTTCATGCATTGGAGAAGGCAATGGCACCCCATTCCAGTACTCTTGCCTGGAAAATTCCATGGATGGAGGAGCCTGGAGGGCTGCCGTCTATGGGGTTGCACAGAGTTGGACACGACTGAAGCGACTTAGCAGCAGCAGCAGCAGCAGCATGAACAAGTCAGTGATGACCAGATCATGTTTCTGCTTTCAGACAAAGGTTGTGCGGTTGTGTAATAGTTGATGGAGGGGCTCCAGGCAGAGCAGGCGCTCTCTGCCTCACCTCTTCTTCAAGGAGACTGGGGCTGCAGCTGGGTAATGAGAGCCGGTCTGTCCACTCAATAGTAAGAGAACGCTGGGGTTTAGAGTCGAAACATTGCACAGCTAAGTTGCTACAGTGACATCAACTCTTATGAGTAACTGATATTTATGCATGTTTGCAGAAGAATTCAGTATTTCTACAACGTGGTTTCTGAAGGAGAGCAGGCAGACTGGGCCGCAGGCTGCGGGTTCATGGATCTTCACATGGTAGGGAGAGATTCTAAGTCTTTTCTTGTAAAAGCACTAATCCCATCAGGAGGGCCCCACCCTCAGGACCAAATTACCTCCCAAAGGCACCACCTCCAAAAATCATCAAATGGAGGATCAAAACCTCAACACTCTCATGTGGGGGCATGCATGGGGCACCGACTTCAGTCCACAGCACTACTGAACGTAGTTGCTCCCTGTATCATGTAATGTGTTTCACTCTGTGAAACCAATCAGAAGAAACACTTTGCATCATCATGGGATGCAATCTGCTGGGTCGAATTTATTAATTAATTATAGATTCCTTTTATGCATATGTGGCATTAGTGTTGGGTTTTTTTTTAATCATCTAAAATAAAGACTAGTTGTGCTATGATTGAATTGTAGCTTTGCATTAGTAATTTACTCCACAGAGATAAACGGATGGTTGTAATTAGGAGTGACTAAGATAAGATTTAATAAGTGTCTTGATCTTTCCCAAGAATCTAATTGCTCAGATTAGTCTGTCATCTCTAAAAGCTAGAAGTAATACAAACAATTTATGTATCACTCTGAGGGACTTACAGCATATGGGACAGACTGGAACTGCTAAAAATCCACCTTCTTTCAGAATCTCACTTGTCTACTGCAGATTTACGTGCATGGTGCTTTTTAATAAAAGGTCATTGTAATTTCACTAGTTATTTAATAAAGCTACAGTGATTAATTGGGAGGATGTCCTTTATTTTTATTATTATAGTGAAGGAAATATTTAACAGAATGTAGGTACTCATCAGAATGGCAAAAAAAAAAAAAAAAAATAGGAATTTCCCCAACTGCCCAACCGTTCTGGTCCAGCTGAAGAGGGAATGTAAATACCTCTCCTATTTCCTTATCTGTTATCTCCTGGAGGGGTCTGCCAAATCTCCTGACCTTGGAGCATCTCTCACTACTTACTGGTCACTAGGGAGACCAAAAGACACCTATGTTGGCTAAACAGGGACAAACCACTGAACCAAGTTCCTACCCGCCAGCTGGGCCTGGGATAGTCAGCAAACAATGAATATGCTCTATCCATTCAACTATCCATCCAGTCATGTATGAACACATCTGCTCGGGAATCGGACACTGGGAGTCGAGGGCAGGTGAAAGGTACCCGTCCCCCTGCCTGACGGGTACACTTGTCCAGCGTCTCAGAGCCCTGCATGGGCTCAGCCTCCAACCTGGGTTCTGCTATATGAACCCAGATTCTAGTGTCTGGAAATGGTGATGGTCTGTCCCCAAGTAGACCTGACTCCCCAAAGCAAAAAGGACCAATGGCAGCCCCCTTCTCACCTTAGAGCAGCGACTCTCATGTAAAGAGGGATTTCCCTTTAAACTGCGCATGCCCCAGGTGGCGCTAAGCTCCCCAGCTGGCGCTGGTGGTGAAGAGCCCACGTGCCAGTGCAGGAGACACGAGAGACACAGGTTCGACCCCCGGGTCGGGGAGATCCCCTGGAGCAGGGCATGGCAACCCACTGCAGCATTCTGCCTGCAGAATCCCAAGGACAGAGGAGCCTGGCGGGGACGGTGGCTCAGCATAGCTTGCATGCCCTGCTCTGAGGGAAACGCTCCGTCCCCATAGGGAGTTGCGCTACCTTCATACATTTTAGGGTTAGTGCCATACTGTGCACAGGATATCACAGATTCTGGGGCGCTGATCCTCCTGCCAAGATGGAGGAGGAGGTGGGGGAGGCTGAAGGGAGACCAGGGGAGGGGGAAAGCTTCTGCCAGCATCAGTGGTTCCCGGGATTCACAGGAGTGGTGTCTAAAATCCTTCTCACAGGTCCTAGCCTCTTTTCTGAGCTCCAGAACCACGCCTCCACGTCCCTAACACACAATCTCACTTCATCTCAGATCCAAAGCCACCAAAACCTCATCATCCCTGCAAGCAAAGAAGCCCATGCCTCTCGCTGTCCTCTGTCTTCCTTTCGGCACTGTTGGTGTTAGTCCTGTAATATCTCTACTCCTTCTCCAAGGCCACATGCCCCATCCAGCTTCCATCCTGACTCACATGCATCCAGACACACAGTTTCCAGCTGGTCCCTTCTCTCTGCCCTGTTGCAACACAGCTCCAATCCAATTCCAAAGCCATCTTCAATTCCACTTTCCACCCCATCAAAAATGTCAACTATTGCCCACTGCTTCTCAAACCAAGCAAACTTCTCCACTCAGGTGTTTTATAATACCATTCCTTCTGGTGATGGAATAATCAATAATCAATCTATAATAGGAATAGAAAGACAAGGGTTTTGTTTGTTTGTTTGCTTTTAGCCAAATGAGGACTAGAGTCCGAGACACAGATTCAAGAAGCACTTGAATTATGTTCCACAAAACAACAAAATGAGAGAGGCAAAACCACAAGTTAGGTAAGTTGTTTAAGAATTGTAATTGGAGCTGGCAAGTAAGCGTACTTCCTTTCGGACGCCAGGTTGGGGTCCAAAATGGCTGCATAACTACAAGGAGAGACCCAGAGAACATAAAATCGCAGCTGGAGACTTTCTTGGTGGCCCAGTGGTTAAGACTCTGCCTTCCAGTGCAGGGGGCTCAAGTTTGATTTTCGGCACAGGAACTAAGGCCTCACACACCATGGTGTGGCCAATAATTCAAAAAGATAAAAACAAGGTTGTAACTGGCTGCCACTGGCAGATACTGTTGCAAGAACTGTTGGCATCTGGGTGGTAGGGGTGGGGGTTTTGGGGAGAATGGATACATGTCTAAGTACGGCTTAGTCCCTTTGCTATTCAACTGAAACTATCGCAACACTGCTAATCAGCTATACTCCAATACAAAATAAAATGTTCAAAATTTAGGGGAAAAAATAAGAATGGCTGGCGGTATCCTTGCATTTGATATGATTCAGAAAATTCGAGTTCTCAGTAATGCAGGAACAGGTCACCAACCATGTCTGCAATGCTCACGTGACTCCCTGAACCACAGCTACACCATTTCAATTTTTCAAATCATTCTTTCCTTCAATGGTTAAAGCACATGTACAGTGCATGTTCTGGCCATAAGATAGGCTGCTCTAAGCAGCGTGAAGTTCAAGCCAAGTCATCTCTAAGCCTGAATGACTTCTCCACATGTCAATATGTGAATATTTCTTCTATCACCTGTAAAGGGGTATTCTAAAAACCAGCACTCCTCAATATAATGCCAGTTTTGTATCATTTTAACACAAAGACACACAACTGCAGCCAAATAAAACCATTTCCTGAATGCTTTTTCTATCTTTCCAGCCAGATTCTTTTGCCCCAGAGTCTGTGAAGTCTTCACTTTGCAAGAATAATCTCAAATGGTCCCTCAGTGACCTCTGGATGTCTCCCTAGAGCATGTATGTTCTTGTTTGGCACAACATGCTGTGCTAAGTCACTTCAGTCATATTCGACCTCTTTGCGACCCTGTGAACCATCGCCCGCCAAGCTCTTCTGTCCATGGGATTTCCCAGGCAAGAGTACTGGAATGTGTTGCCATGCCCTCCTCCAGGGATCTTCCCGTTCCAAGGACCTAACTCGCATCTCCTATCTCTCCTGCATTGGCAGGCGGGTTCTTTACCACTAGCGCCACCTGGGAAATCCCAAAAATAATTATGGCCTTATACTGAAGAAAGTGAGTGTTAGTCGCTCAGTCATGCCTGACTCTTTGTGACCCCATGGGCTGCAGCCCACCAGGCTTCTCTGTCCACGGGATTTTCCAGGCAAAGCTAGTGGAGTGGCTTGCCATTTCCTTCTCCAGGGAATCGTCCTGACCCAGGGATTGAACCTTGGTCTCCTGCACTGCAGGCAGATTTTTTTACCAACTGAGCTACCAGGGAAGCCCACGTACTTCTGTCTGCTCTGAGCCACACATCACTTTTGTTTATCTCATGGATTATAGGGCTTCCCTGGTGTCTCAGCTGGTAAAGAATCCTCCTGCAATGGGGGAGACCTGGGTTCAATCCCTGGGTTGGGAAGATCCCCTGGAGAAGGGAAAGGCTACCCACTCCAGTATTCTGGCCTGGAGAATTTGTTTGACTGTATAGTCCATGGGGTCGCAAAGAGTTGGACATGACTAAGTGACTTTCACTTTGGATTTTATCTTATTCCTCTTTGTAATAGAAGAATTTAAGTATCTATATTGTTTTTTAAGGACAAAGCCTAAATCCTAGGCATGTTTATCTTTACAATTCCTAACCCATATGACACATTCTACATTTCAAAATATATTTGATACATTAACTTGAAAATATCCCAGTGAGAGGAATAGTCATATTAAGGGCAAAAGTAAGAGATTCCCAGATGCAGCTGACATCAACCAGAATCTAGAAGCTGGGGCTCTGAAATGTGTTAGTCAACTATGCCATGAACTTCAGTCCTTAGCCTGTCTCACCTTGAAATGAACTGAACTACTGAACTGATTTCCTTAACTGAACTAAAATCCATTGTTCTGGGAGCTTGTGGTTGAAGAGAATGCTATTTCAACTGATTAGCCTATGTGGAAACAGAACTCTCTATTTGATACGAGCACTCACTCATAAAAATGTCCCTTCTGGTGTTCACAAAGTCACAAGTATTTATAAAGTTTGAAAAAAATACAATCAAGAGAATGACTGCCACTTTTCCCTCCATTCTCTTCTCACATTTAGTTTGTGTTCACTGCTATCTACGTATGTGGTTGGTAGACCTTTGAAATAACCAGGCTATTGCTAACTGTCTCAGTGAAGGAATGGCTTCTAGAAATCTCCTCCCACCCACCGTGTCCATTCTCCTGGCAACAAGACAGAAAAGTGCAGGGTGAGAGGTCAAATGAGATATACCTCCCCTGTACCTGGCATTGGAATATGTAAGTAACAGAAACTGAAGGAGGTTTGAAATGTACAGAACCCAAAGCTAAGGGAAATTCTTTTAATCATCAGATATGTAAAATTATACACAGAAAACCAGATGCTCACTCGTGTCTACACACAGTACACACTCTCTTTTGTCAGGAATATGTGTGCTGTGTTTAGTCACTTCAGTTGTGTCCAACTCTTTGCAACCCCAAGGACTGCAGCCCTCCAGGCTCCTCTGACCATGGGAATCTCCCAGCAGGAATGCTGAAGTGGGTTGCCACGCCCTCCTCCAGGGGATCTTCTCAACCCAGGGATCGAACCCTTGTCTCCTGAGTCTCCTGTTTTAGCAGGAGGATTCTTTACCACTGAACCACCAGGGAAGTCCTTTGTCAGGAACAGACTTGATAAAAGGCAGCATCTACAATTACAAATGCACCATATTTTTTGCTGTTTTTGATGGGATCCACACAAAATAAAATTTACCCAAACTCTTTGTTTATAAGGCAAAAACCTATAACAATACTACATATAAGTATGCCCATACGTGAAGTCTTAGGATTCAGATATTGCAGTTTATCAGATTTGACAGTTTGATGTCACTGAATAAATCTCATCTGGATAAGTCTGGAAGGTCCAGATCTGGAGACACTCGACATTCGTCACCAGGAGCAGGTGAACAGCCTATAGTCACAAATGCTGGGAATGCTCTTGACTGATTATGTCAATCAATTTTATGTAACTTTTATATTTTAGACAATTTTATACAACTTCCCAAAATTGTTACTCATACCAAAATTCAAACTTATCAGGAAATGAGTGACTTCAGTTCATAAAATTATGTCAGATTAGTCATTGCTTAAGAAAGCTTGAATATGTCCTGACATGCTGAAATTCATGCATAAGAGAAACTTGATAAAGGTTTTCTCAAACCTGATAAAATTCCTAATAGTTGTCAAGACATACTCAGTTACGAATTGTGAAGCTGGAAGTTAGTTATCTAAATTATCAATAATAAAAAACAAATTTTGATCAGTCATGCCAGAAAAAAAATATTTTTATAAAATCATTCTCATATAAAGGACCAATCAGAATATGAACCATAAATTGTAAGAAAAACTATGACAGAGGTATGTTAGGCAATTAATTAAAATATTGTGTTATTTAAATGGATTGTGTGACACAGTATTTGCCACCTTCATAAAATTGGAAATTTGTCCTTATTCCATTTTTGGTTCTAAATATTCAATTTGACTTTTTTATTTGAATTTTTGTGTTCATCTTAAAGAATGTCCTCCCAACTATAATGAGCTTGAAGTGAAGTGAGGTTGCTCAGTAGTGTCCAACTCTTTCCGACCCCATGGACTCCAGCCTACAAGGCTCCTCTGTCCATGGAATTTTCCAGGCAAGAGTACTGGAGTGGGTCACCATTTCCTTCTCCAGGGGATCTTCCCAAGCCAGGGATCGAACCCGGGTCGCCTGCACTGGAGGCAGATGCTTTACCGTCTGAGCCGCCAGGGAAGCCCGCAACTAGCTTGAGGACCTACAAAAGAACCCACCCAAAAACTTTCAGAAAAGGACACTGGACATCATTTCGTTCATTTTCTCAACAAGCAGTTTGTTGAGGGTCTCCCTCCCTCCAAGCACTGTCCTGGCTCTCTTAGAGCGATTAAAAATCCCCGACCAAGTGAAGGTTTCATTCCAGCAATAAAAATAAGCGAAAGGTACACAGGTGAGGTGGGGCTTCCCCTGTGGTTCAGCAGTAAAGAATCCACCTACAGGAGATGCAGGAGACGGGGGTTCGATCCCTGGGCCGGGAAGATCCCCTGGAAAAGGAAATGGCAACTCACTCCAGTGTTCTTGGCTGGGAAACGCCATGGACAGAGGAGCCTGTCATGAGCGGCTACAGTGATGGGGTCACACAGAGTCAGACACGACCGAAGTGACCAAGCGTGCGCACAGACGAGGGAACAGTGAGCGCTCTGAGGATCGCGGAGAGGAAAGGAGGGGGCTCACCGGGAGGAGGGGCGTTACGGTAGAGAGGGTGGAATACTGTGATTGAAATGTGTATTCGGTCTCCTCAGTTTGTGACAGAGCTGCTAAAACTCTCACTATTTCCTGATATCGAGCACATGCCGGACACACACGTGTACACACACACACTTACTGGAACTAGGTCTCAGAACCTAAGGAAGGAGCGTCTGGGATCTTTGCGCTGAGCAGGTGAGGCAATCACCTTGGGGTCCAAATGGATGGAGGGGGTGAGGGTGGCGGGAGGCCACCCCGCCAGAGAGGGGGTGCACGCAGGAAGCAGGAACCCGCGAAGCACCTCCTCAGCGAGGAGCACAGCGGACGTACAGACGGACGGACGAGGGACGGGACGCAGAAGCGGGAGGCAGGGCAGGGCCCACGGCGTCACCGGGGTGGAGAATGGAGGGGCTTTCACCTGGCCTGGCTCGTTGCATCACCTCCAAAAAAGGACTGAAGCAAATACAGCAAAATATTAACACACATCAATTTAAATGTAGAAGATACACACGAATCTTTCTGTTTTCATCTGTATTTCTGTGTTTTTTGTGCTATAAATATTTCATGCTGCTGCTGCTACTGCTAAGTCGCTTCAGTCGTGTCCAACTCTGCGATCCCATAGACGGCAGCCCACCAGGCTCCCCTGTCCCTGGGATTCTCCAGGCAAGAACACTGGAGTGGGCTGCCATTTCCTTCTCCAATGCAGGAAAGTGAAAACTGACAGTGAAGTCACTCAGTCGTGTCCAACTCTTCGCGTCTCCATGGACTGCAGCCCACCAGGCTCCTCCGTCCATGGGATTTTCCAGGCAAGAGTACTGGAGTGGGGTTCCAGTGCCTTCTCCAAGAAATATTTCATAATCAAAGCCATATTTTTAGCCTCCAAATGTATGTAGGAGGAAAAAAGAAAGAAAATAAACGCCTAAACACCATCCTCAGACAAAGAGAGAGAGAGCAGAAAAGGCCCTCAGAGGCTGAGTGCAACTTCTAGAGAAGGAAACTGAGGCCAAGAGGAGTTAGGCCAGCTAACCAAGCTCCTGGCGGAGCCCAGGCACAGCAAGCTGGGCTTCAGAGCCGGGAGGAGAGCGCTTAGAAACATGCTTTATTTTGACCAAATGAAGGGGTTGCTCTCATTTAAGTATTCCAAAAGTTGTCAATCTTCCTGCTTTAACTGTTTCCTTTTGTAACTGCAGAGTCACCTGCAATACAAAAGATTACATTTCCCTGGTGGTTCAGATGGTAAAGAATCTGCCTGCAATGCAGGAGACCCAGGTTCAATCCCTGGGTCAGGAGGATGCCCTGGAGAAGGGAATGGCAACCCACTCCAGTATTCTTGCCTGGAGAATTCCATGGACAGAGAAGCCTGGCAAGCTATTGTCCATGGGGTCACAAAGAGTTGGACATGACTGAGCGACTAACACTTTCACTTTTTTTCACCCTCCTGAATTACAATAGACCTGTTTTTAAATATGAATATGATCATTAAGATTTACAGGTTATAAGCCATTTATGACTATGTAGGACAAATTATATCACATGGTTATAATACTGTAGGAGTATGAATTTTTTTATTGTTAATTATATCATAAAGTGTTGGAAACAAGCTTTCTGCACATACTTAATGTGTTAACCTAACTACTTTTTGCAGCACTAAAAGAATCCTGGAAAATTCATTCTAATTATTCATACCCCAGGGCTATCACTAAGTACATATTTAAAATTGAATATAAGCTTGCTCATCCTGAGAGGAAAAAACTCTAATAAAACAGCACAGATGCATTTATAACAAATTTCTGAGTTAACTCAAAAGTAATTAAAAACACTCCAAAAACAGTTCATTGTCATTTCACAAAATTCAGCTTCATCTATTTAGAGCATTTAATCAAATTTTATTTTTTCATAAAGTCAGGCCACATAAAATTGAGGGCTGATGAAAGTTAATTTAGAGTAAGCTACAACATTATAGCAAAAAAGTATTAAAATATCCTTGTTAGTAAAATGCTAATGCAAGAGCTTAAACTTGTATAATAAATAGCAGCTCAATATTAACTACTTTTAATGGCTTTCAACTACATAACAGAAGATAATGCACTATCGGAAAAATATTGAAAATGACCCTGGTGTTTCATCCAAAAACAGTTTCATGTTCCATAAAAAAAAAAAAAAAAAAACCACCATTTTTAAGAGTTTATTAACAAGAAGTTCATGGTCAACTTTGGCTTACCCAAGATATTTTCCATATGGCTGACAGGCTCAACAAATGACTAAATTAAAAATATTTATATTATTTAGTGAAGCACAGTTTCTAGGAAACCAGTATGTTCAAGTAAGACCCTATTTCTGAGAGCATCTGAATATTTAAACATACTATAAAACAGGTGCAATGACTACATTTTATGTCTATATTTTTAGAAATCCAATATGAATCATTCCATTTTTCTAGGCCACTATTATACTTGGTGGCTCAGTGGTAAAGAATCTGCCTGTTGATGCAGGAGACACAGGAAACACCAGCCAATCCCTGCATCATGAAGATCCCCTGGAGGAGGACACGGCAACCCACTCCAGTATTCTTGCCTGGAGAATTCTGTGGGTAGAGGAGCTTGGCAGGCTATGGTCCATGGGGTTGCCAAAAGAGTCAAACAAGACTTAGCAGCTAAACAACAACAACACTATATTGCTACTTGAAAAGATTTCATATGGCCACTTATATGTTCCCAGATATTGTATAAAACTCAATAGGCTAGAGAAAAACATCTTAGCTGACCCATTCTAAGGCAAAATGTTCAAGTAAAATCCCCCTTTATCCACATTAGGGTAATGAGGTTTAAATTTCGTATTGAAGGATGCACTTCTGGTTCATGGCAGAAACTAATCCTGTTCTTCCATCAATACTACTTTCACCTGGACCAGAGTTGGACTCAGGAACGTAGGAGATCAGACTAAAACATAGTTTGGAACCTGTGTTCTTTATTTCTCGCACCATTAAACAAAGAAGTTATATACAGTGGTTAGAGAGGGTCGTTGTGGATATGAGAAGAGAAAGAAACCAGAAGGAAGCACAGCACAAAAGCTTCTGGGAAAGCATTCGAAGAAAGAAGTTAAGACATGTGGTTTAGTCACTCAGTCGTGTCCAACTCTTTTGTGACCCCCTGGCCTGCAGCCTGACAGGCTCCTCTGAGCATGGAATTCTCCAGGCGAGGATACTGGAGTGGGTTGCCATTTCCTTCTCCTAAGACAGATGAGGGAGGCATTTTACACATTAGTCCAGATACACAGGTGTGTGCGTGTGTGTGTGTGCACAGCACGTGTGTGTCTTCCTATCTCTATCTCAATAAACCAATAAAATTCCAAATCAAGTAATTTTTAAATATCGAGTATGAACCCAGTTTCGTACTTGCTATTAGAGTCGCAGACAGCACTATGGTGTAGCCAATAAATCCCAGTAAATCCACATATGAATTATTAAAACTAGTGAGTTTAACAAGGGTTTTGGTTACAAGGTAAATACACAAAAATCAATTCTATTTTTATGCATTAGCAACAAATATTTAGAAGTACAATTTTGAAAGGATACTATTTACAATCACTCAGAAACATTGAGTACCTAGGGAGAAATGCATACAGCTGTCTCTAAGACTACTGCACAGGAGGCTAAAGCTTTATTGAAAAGAATTGGAAAAATCAAAATATATACTGAGATGTAAGACAATACGGTAAAGATGAGAGTTCTTCTCCAAGTTTTTAATGCGGTTTCAATTAAAATTCTAATGAATGTTTCTGTGGAAATGGGCAAGCTATTTCTAAATTTCACATAAAAAAGAACAGTGATAAGATTAAATAAGACACTTGAAAAAGAATGTGGAGATGCATCTACCACATGTCAAGATTCAATAGAAAGCTATAGGAATTAAAACTGTGTGGCACTGCTATGGATGTAGGCAAATGAACTAATGGAACAGAATACAGGTTTCAGAAACAGATCCACTCGCATATGAAAACGTGACTTAGGAAACAGCTGGCACTGCCCATCAGAGGTGAGGAAGTTCTGCCAATAAATGTTCTTGATTAAATATATACAGAAGTGGAAAAGCAAAGCTTCATCTCCTCACACCACTCACAAATATCATTGAGATTTAAATCTGAATATGAAACACAGTGAATCTTCAAAGGCCATAACCCAGGTATCTTCCTGATCTTGTGACAGGGCAAGGTTAAACAAGAAACCAAAAAAAGGCAAAAGCACAAAAACAAGATACTTATAATTTAGATCCCATTCAAATTTTAAAAACCTCAGTTCATGAAAAAAACACTGTTACAAAAATGAAAAGGGAAGCAACGCAGTGGAGGGGAATATTGCAGCACATTCAACTGGCGCTAGGAAGGGATTGGGACATAGCGAGAGTCCCTCCAAACCAGCAGGAAGCAGACAGACGCCAGAAGAGCGAGCAAGAGAGTCAGAGAACAGGCCCTTCGCAGATGAGCACACCCAAGGGCCAGAAACATATACAGAGGCTTTCAGTCTCAGGGAGCTTCCCTGGTGACTCAGCTGGTAAAGAATCTGCCTGCAACGCGGGAGACCTGGGTTCGATCCCTGGGTCGGGAAGATCCCCTGGGTTGGGAAAATCTCCTGGAGATGGCTACTCACTCCAGTATTCTTGCCTGGAGAATTCCATGGACAGAAGAGCCTGGTGGGTTACAGTCCATGGGGTCACAAAGAGTTGGACATAACTGAGCGACTAAGCACACTACACAGGCAATCTCATTAGTAATCTGTGGAATGAAAACAAAAACCACGATAAGATACCAGCAAAGAGTCGGACACGACTGAGCAACTGAACTGAACTGAACTGATAAGCCCATGGGAAGGGCAAAGATGAAAAAAACAATACCAAGTGTTGACACGTTCAGGGAGCACTGGAAACTCTTAGGCACTGTTGGCGGTAAATTCATACACTGAACATACACACATTTGACAGACCACGTACACAGGAACACTAAAGGACAAGTGAGAGAGTGTTCACAGCAGCACAATCCCTGGCAGCCTCAAACCTGAAACAACCCCAGTCAACAGCAGAAAAAATTAATTCAACGTATACAGCAGTGAAATCAAACTAACCACAGCTACACATGACATCATGGATTAATGTCACAAGTATATACAATAAATGAAAGAAAAGAAAGAAAGTGAAAGTGAAGTTGCTCAGTCATGTCCGGCTCTTTGCGATCCCATGGACGGTAATCCACCAGGCTCCTCTGTCCATGGGATTCTCCAGGCAAGAACACTGGAGACGGCTGCCATTTCCTCCTCCAGGGGATCTTCCCAACCCAGGGATCGAACCCAGGTCTCCTGCATTGCAGACAGATGCTTTACCATCTGAACCACCAGGGAAGCCTGAAAGAAGGTGGATTCAAAGAATATGTTCACCAAGAAGTCAGGACAGCAGCCGCCTTCGAGGAGGCGGGAGTGATGCTGCTACAGAGATGGCAGAAGGAGGTGAGGACAGCCACGCACTGCCATCGCTTCTGAATCTCCACCGCTGGGGATGCTGTCACCGTGTTCTCGACAGTAATTATTAAGCTGCACATTTGAGTGTGCATTCTGTCTGTGCCCATCTGCGGTCTATTAAGACAGCTTTGAAAAAAAAAAAAAAAAAAGAGTACCCGTGTTCCTTGTTCATTTCCCCCCTTCCTGCAGCCTCGAATGCTTTGGCGACAGCTGGTGCCTGCCTCAAATGCTGGAGAGTGGGTGCGAGATTTAGGCATGAAGGAGACAAGGGCTAGAAAGACTCAGGATCCCTAAGGTCAGGGGACTCTCCCAGAGTGCCCATCCCTGGATTTTTATGCCACCAGATGAAACGCACCTTTATCTGGTTTAAGGCACTACTGCTCTGGCCACTGAAAAGCAAATCCCATCTGGTCCAGACTTGAACCAGGCCACAAATCCAAGACTCCTAGACCTCCACTCTGATCTCTTTAAAAACCCCACACTGAGTCTGACCTCACTGTGCATAAAACGTTCTAGAAATTTCATATCAAAATAAAAGCAACCAAATCCACTTATGTAAAAGTGAATATCAGGGGCACTGCCAAAAATAAAAAACCTATGATTGGAAAGGTGCTACTTCATTACACCTTAAAAAGCAATCAGTGTTTTACGGTCATGGTTTTTCTTTTTCAGCTATGGCAGCTGTTGCTTCATAAGCTGGAACGTGGCCTTCTCCCTTTTCCCATGTGATTCACTCTCTCTTGCATGTCAATACTTGGCAAGTGATTTCTCCCAATGTGCAGATATTTGTAAGTACTCTGATGGGGTTTTTTCCCCCCTTGAAAATTTCAGTGCACTCTCAATGTCATCTGGATTATTTTATATAGGGAGTAAGAAAGAAGAAAAACAAAAAAGTGTCGGGTAAAAGTGTGATTGCTGCTAAGTTGCTTCAGCTGTGTCCAACTCTTTGTGACCCCATGGACCCGCCAGGCTCCTCAGTCCATGGGGTTTTCCAGGCAACAGGACTGTAGAGAGTTGCCACTTCCTCCTCCAGGGGACCTTCCTAACCCAAGATCAAACCTGAGTCTCCAGCAACTCCTGCACTGCGGGCAGTGCTTTACCACTGAGCCACCGGGGAGACCCACAGATGCGATTCACTGGCTGCAAAACCCATTTCCTTGGCAAGGGGTCACTCAGACATCACACAGAGGGATAGTTACAGTCACAGAAGTAACCGGAGTAAAGCTGAAATTCAGTGCAAGAGCAGTCCACCAGGACGGGAAGCCCAAAGATGAGACGTTAACTGAGGACATTCAAGTTCAGGCCCCACCTGGGAAACTCACAGGTCACTCAATTTTCTACTGGTCATCTAACTTTGGAGTTCCTTGCTTACAACTCTTGGAAGGCAGAATCTAGCCCAGACATTTAAAATCTTTTTGGTATGTCCCTTAAGATCTGAGTTTTTCAGGGCAGAATTCTCTGCCTTCTTTTCTGTTTGGCCCTGTCTTCACCTCTGTGAGGAAGGAGACCCCTTAGCATAATGATGCGTCTCAGATGTGTGTTGACAGGGAGCTAGGGACTGAAGGTTTGTGTCTACCCCAAAATGCATATGTTTAGGCCCTAATATTGGGAGATGGGGCCTTGGGAGGGAGACTTAGATGAGGGCATGGGGCAGGAGAACCACAGTGGGATTCGTGTCCTTATGAGAAGAGGAAGAAGCACCAGAGTTCTCTCTCTGCCATGTGAGAACCCAAGCACACAGTCAATCTGAAGCCAGGAAGGGGGCCTCCCCAGGAGCTGAGCGAGCTGACACTTTGCTCTGGAGCGTCCAGCCTCCAGAACTGTGAGGGATAAATGTCTATTACTTAAGCCACTCAGTCTGTGGTTTTCTCCTATAGCAGCCCCAAGTGAAGGCATGAGGGATTCATATTAGCTTCAGAAGGGTTGAAGATCTGGAGAACACAATGATTCAAGGAAAAGAGGACCCTCTGCTCATGATCACCAAGGTCAAGATGCAGCCAGCACCCTAGAAAGGACAGAGGAGCTAGAAAATGAGGGAAGGAGATGAAACAATGTGAGGGAAAGAGCTTGCACGGCCCCATCTGAGTCAGAAGGACACGGAAGAGTAGAAGAGCCAGCATCGAGGTTAAAGATGTATTCCACACCACCTTCTGAAATCCATGAGAGAGCAAACTCTCTCTTGACATGGACTCCTTTCATGATGGCAGGTCCTTGTCCTTTACTTACACACTTCTCCTACTCCTCATGAAGTATCTCTTAGGCCAGACTGATTCTTGAGTCAGCCTTGCCCCTGAGTAGGTCTACATGCATAAGGAATTGAGGTGGTGGTTGTTCAGTCGTGTCCAACTCTTTGTGACCCCCTGGACTGCAGCAGGCCAGTTTTTCCTGTTCTTCACCATCTCCCAGAGTTTGCTCAAACTCAGTGTCCATCGAGTCGGTGATACCATCCACCCATCTCCTCCTCTGTCATCCCCTTCTCCTCCTGCCTTCAATCTTTCCCAGCATCAGGGTCTCTTCCAAAGAGTTGGCTCTTCGCACCAGGAAGTCAAAGGATTGGAGCTTCAGCTTCAGCATCAGTCCTTCCAATGAATATTCAGGGTTGATTTCCTTTAGGATTGATTGGTCTGATCTCCTTGCTGTCCAAGGGACTCTCAAAAGTCTTCTCCAGCACCACAGTTCAAAAGTATCAGTTCTTCAGTACTCAGCCTTCTTTATGGTCCAACCATGAGTGGGGCAGGAATTGGGTTGGAAGAAGGGCTAAACAAGCTTTCACAGCGCAGCAGGAAAAGGGAAGTGCTGGCCTGTCTGACAATTGAATGCTGCATCTCACTGGAGGGTGGAGATGGAGAGGAATTCTCCCTGACAACAGAGGGAGGTGCACAGGCACTGCCCACCCCTCCACCAGGGTCCAGCCACGCGCTCAGCACACATGAGGTTGCAGAGGATGATCCCTCTCTCTCTGCATTTGCTTCCTCGGACCCATCTAGCTCTGGGTTCAACTGTTGACCACACATCTCACCAGTTCTTTTATATGAGAAGAATGATTTTGCAACTCTGAACCTCCATGTTTCCATCTGTAAAGCAGACATATTAATACTATCTCCAAAGACAGCTCTAAAAACTAAAACAACAGAGAGAGAGAGAGTAATTCTCCCAGTGCTCAATAAATAGAAGATAGTCACTGAATGGTTCTTTCCCAGGACATCCCTGCTGGTCCAGGGGTTAAGAATCTGCCTGCCGATGCAGAGGACACAGGTTCGATCCCCAGCCCAGGAAGATCCCACATGCCACAGAGCCGCAAAGCCTGTGTGCCGCGACTACAGAAGCCTGTGTTTCCAGAGCCTGTGCTTCACAACAGGAGAAGCCGCCGCAATGGCCCGCACATCACACACTCAAAGACAACCAGAGAAAGCCCACACGGCAATGGAGACGGCACAGCCAAAAATAAATAAGTGTTAACAACGCTCCTTTCCCTTTGCATATTACAAGAAGAATGAGTAATACAGACAAAAACGACACAGCACGTGTTAAAATCTCTGAATTTCCTCATTGCTGAGTACATGGCAAGCTGAAAACGTCTAATTTGGGTAACTTAAATCTTCCTAGGCTCAGTTCCATATCTGTAAAATTGAGATAAAATGGATTCCTCATAGGAGGATTTCTGAAAATAAAAGATAGGATTATACCTCCAGAGTGCTTCACATGGTACTTTTTGATAAAAGGAAGCAGCTGATAATCAACTACTGATCTTCAAACAGGGCACTACAACTTTTTCTCTCTAACCTTAAATTGAAGTGTTGGGAGACCAGAAAACACCTCCCCAAACCAGCCCTAATATGTATTTACATCTGTTGATATTCATGACAGCCTCTTATTTATACCTAAGTGAGAAGAAAACTCCATAGCTTTTTCACATTCTTCAACAAATCCAATAGTTTTTTGAGTGAAAGATGAATAAAAGAGCAATAAATTTAATTTATCAGATTAGCTCTAACTGATCAATGTTGAAAGATTGGAGCATGGGATATATATACTTTGAGCAATGAGATCCTAAATAATTTCAGACAGAGGGAAAAGGGCAGGAAGAGAATTATAGGGGCCATAAGCCCCTATGTAATAATTTAGTTTGGCTCTGGCTTACTCAATCTACACATTCCTGGAGATAAATGATGCTAAGATAGACCTATCCATCTGCATGTTTTTCCTCCATATACTATATTTCTTGCAGGGGTACACGCTTCTTTCCCCTGATAATCATATTTAAGGAGTCTGAAAAATCACTGAATCCCTCAGAGCAAGTATCTGACTTTTCCTGATGTTTGGGAATTTAGACATTAAAAAAAAAAAAAAAAAAGACTAATCTGGTAAAGGACACTTAATTCTGTTCCCAACTTTAAATTCCTGCAGGAACGTTATTGACTTTTCACCATATTCACATGCTTCATAAGGAAATGTTCCACTGGCGAAGATTCACAAGGAGAGCTCTAAGAAAGAAATTTCTCCTCCTTTCTCAGTTCTTCAAAATCACTCATACCGTAAGGGGCTGAAATAAAGACATCGCAACCAATGAGAAGCTTCCATCCAGCAGGAGATCCTTCCTCCCGCCTCTGCACCTTGCTGCCACCAGTCTCCTGCGAGTTCAGGAGAGAAAACGCTGCCCTTCTCAACAGAGAATGTACCCACAGCATGCAGTCACAGAAGAACAAAAGACATCGACGACCTCATTCTCTGCCCCAAACCAATTCATGTCAACAAAATCCTAGAAAACTCAGTAGAACCAACAGCTGCCTGTCAAGCAAAATGCTCCAGACACACATGTCTTCCCCGAAGACAAGTCCCTGGCAGAGGAACGCTGGCTCCTCTGGCGTCTGATTAGATGCTCCCTGGGATGGTGGAGCTGTCTGAGAAGCTGTACAGTGCAGTGGTGAAGCACCGGGGGTCAGATCCCAGGTCTAACCCTCCTTTCTTTGGGCAGTTTATATACCCTTTGTACACCGTGGTTTCTTCCTGGATGAAACAGCCCCTCCTGAGGCTGAGTTACCCCATGTTAAGCATGTCTAAGGATCCCTGTCTTTCTCATCCATTCGGCTTCCTGGGTCACCTCCTAACTTGTGCTGCTCTCCTGGATCAACTACAAATTGGCATTTGCCAAGGGCATTTGCCAGCAACTAAACAAGGGCGTCTACCATCTGCTCTGTGGAGCCTGCGCCCCACACTGCTGCTGTTGACCTTCAACAGCTGAGGGAGTCCAGGGCGGAGAACGAGGCCTTCAGTGCTCCAGGGAATCTGATGGGGCAGGTCTTTGGATAGTTACATATTTTCAGGAACTGATTTCATGATCCCAGACCTTCAATCTCCTCATATCTAGAAAAGCACTAAATCCTTCCATGATGACAGCTCCTTGTGACTAATAGAAACCCTTTTGTAAAATGAGCGCTTCATTGCATCAAACTCCCCCTTCACCAAATTCGTATATGTTGGCCTTCCCCCACTGCCTCTTTGGAGCAGTCTCTCAGAGCTATCTGAAGTGCTGTCTCCAGGGCTGCGGTCCTCATTTTGCCCCAGGTAAAACTTAACCTGCAACTCTCAAGTTGTGCATCTTTTTCAGTAGACACCCGCCTCCGCCATTTGAAGCTCTGGGCCCTGGATGCAGGAGCAGGTGCTTCTGAGCCAGCCGCTCCCACCCCCAACCCCTGACCCCGATTCTGCAGTCAGGTCGACGCCCAGAGCCACGCTCCAGAGGCACCGGGCGCCTGTTCCGAGACTGCAGCTCGCCAAGCCCCACTGTCCCCTTCCAGAAATGGATGTGACCTTGAACTTCTTTCTTCCCTCTCCTGCCCAAAGTCCAGTGTTTCATCTCGTGTAGAACCACATGTCCAAGGGTTCCAAACGTCAGTCCCCTTAGACAACAGAGGAGAGCCCAGTGCAAAAGAGAAAGACAAGACCTCTCGTTCAAAAGGCAGGAAAAAGCTTTCTGACTGTGTTCGTCAGTCTCTCTCTCTGCGCCTGACCTGGTGGTCTTTCTTTGCTACTGAGTGTTGCACACGTCCCTCTTGCCCCAGGGGTCTTCCTAGGTGAGTACAGACCTGCACAGGTGTCTGGCCACACCTGGAGCCCCGCCCACAACCCAGCCACGGGCCACCAGACCATAATGTGCCCACGTTCACACCCCAGGCCTGAGGCAGGGACAGCAGATGGGCAGCTGAAAACCCATGGCAGGCGAGTAGGGAGGTGGAGGGAGGTGGGACAGAATGCCCACGCTCCAGCCCCCTGCCCGTTGCCAGCAGGGTCCACTCAAGACAAATTCACAGAAGAAATTAACAAGCCTTCCAAAAGGGCAGTCACAGAGCATTAACCCCAAGGGCAACAAAACAGATCACTCGATCCTGAAATAAGTCCTGGAAACCCTATTTTAAATTCATTGATTCAGAAAGGGACAGCCACACTCATACTCACACTACCATTATTTGAGGCTCCCTGTAATTAAACAGTCATGTTCCCCAGATTATCCCGAACCACCAACTGCCGGAGAAAAACTGAGGGTGACGCAGAACGTGTCTGCACCTCAAGCAAAGAGCATCTTGTCTTGACCATTCCATTCCATGAAAGTGGCACTTTGTCACAGCTTTAAACAAATAAAACAGCTGATCCCCATGGCCAGAACACCAACACACCACACCCTGGCTGGCCATCAATGAGTTGTAACCATACAGAGCTCCACAGATTTGCAGAGAGATTAATTCACAAAGATTCATCACTGAAACAAGACACAATCCTGTTTCTTCAAAAAACAGGGGTAATAACAAAATCCACCTTATAACCTGGCCATGAGGATTAAATAACTTAACGAATGGGAAAGCTTGGCCAGTGTATGGCCTACAGTGATCATTCCAGATTCAGCAACCATCGTGGCAGTTATCGTGTGAAGGCTAGTATGTGGTTACAAGCACCCTAAAGGCCAAAGCTATATCTCCCGGCCTCATCAAAATATGATAGCACAGAAAAGATCCAGATGGAACACAGGATAGAGGCTGTTCTCTTTATCCCCTGGCTAGATGAACACATGAGGGCATCGTCATTGATTTATTGAGTGTGACAGCAGTTCTGAGGTTACTAAGGAGAAGTTACCAAGGAGACTGTCCTTATGTTTTAGAGATCATGCTGAAGTATTAGAGATGAAGTATTGCGTTGAGCAAAAATTATAGAGATGAAGCAAATTTTGGCAAAATCTGAGCAGTTCAGACAGTCAATGTATGGGCATCATTGTGCTGTTCTTTATATTTTCTGTAGTGTTAAAAATGCTCATAATAAAATGCTTTTAAAAAATAAAGTCATCACCAGTTTCTTGGTGGAGTGCAATGGGAGAGGGTTACCAGAATCCCCATGGGCCCTTATAACACCGTGAACGCAACAGGGTCAGGAAACAGGCTCAGCGCTCTTCAGGGGGAGCAGCCCCAGGCATCCTAAGAAGCAAGTTAAACCCCTCCCCCCAGGATATTTTCCTATGTTGTCACTGCACCAGAGGGTCGCAGTGTTCTAGGCCTCAAACTGGACAGAACAAGCTCACCATCCCCTTCACCAGGACTGCCTTCCTCCCACTGCTCTGCATTCCTCTACTTGGAGGACAGGAGCTCATGGGAAGACGCTGGGTTAGGAGCCAAAGAGCCCAGTGACAGGTGCATGGGTAAAGACGCGGCACCCATCAATGTGTGCAATGGGATATTACTCGGCCACCAAAAGGGGCAAAACAGGGTCACTTGTGGTAACGTGAAGGACCTAGAGTCTGTCATGCAGACTGAAGAAAGTCAGAGAGAGGAAAACAAATGTACATCTTACTACATGTAGGTGCAATCTAGAAGAACGACACAGATGAACCTGTCTGCAGGGCAGGTACAGGGACATGGACATAGAGGACGGACAGGCAGACACAGAGAAGGGAAGGAGACAGGACAGGCTGGGAGGTTAGGACTGACATCCGCACGCTACCACATGCGAAGTGGACGGCGAGAGGGAGCCTGCTACGCAGCACAGGGAAGCCAGCTGGGGGCCCCGCGAGGCCCAGAGGAGCGGGAGGGGGAGGAGCTCCAAGGGGGAGAGGAGACTGCATACGCATAGCTGAGTCACCTCACTGAACAGCAGACACTCACCCAACATGGTAAAGTCAATCTAAAAAAAGAAGAAGAAGAACCAAACAGAGCCAGCTCGCTCGCCAGCTCCCCCCTTCTCCTAGCAAATCTGAGCAAATTCCTTAACCATCCTGAGCCTTCTACCCTGATGTAGACTTTTGGAAACAGGTGGATTTGCGTGGAGATATTCTTTAGCACGCTCAACTCTGATTTCAATGAGGACCTGTGTGTAACTCCTAATTCTACATCTTTTGCTCTGATTCCTCACTAATTACATGTATCAAAATGCCTACAGGACCCTTGGAAGTCAGGTTTGACACCTGAAACAACATATCTAAATCCTCCAAATGAGGATATCTTTCAGATTTCACATGAAATCAAGTATAGGGACATCTACTTAAGAGGCCTCCCCACCCCTTCCAACTTCCCTAAATTTAAAACGTGAAAATTCCAATTCACCCCTTGGCTTTTCACCAGTCAGTGCACAGCACCTGCCTGGCTCTTCTCTCATCAAAGCTTGCTAATTCCCACCCCAGAGCCCTGCCAGATAAACACCTCCCCGCTGAAATGGGCACATTTTCTCCTTCCTTCCACACCATCTGACTCTACACCACTGCAGGGAATTTCATCAGGATGCAATAGACATAGTGGAGAGCAAAGCCTGAGATGAGGCAACAAGGCAAACTCCTGGCCGCCTCTCTAGTGAGATGAGTAGTATAACTTTGCTGAGACTCAATTATATTATCTGTCAACTGGGTAGAACGCTATGGGCACCTATATCTGCAGAGGATTAAGAGGCATAGGGTTTACAACTCCTGGTGCAGAACAAATCCTGCACAAATCGCGTGGGAGAGAGGTAAAGATGTGTGCGGTCACAGGCACTGTGCTCCTGGCAGGTGTGGACAAGGGCTGAACACTGAAGCTGAGACTTCCCTGCCTGCCACACGACACAGGCCGGCCCTGCAAGGGTGCAGCTCGGCAGATAATGTGGCCCGTGAGCCTTACCTCTGGATAAAGATATCAGGATAGCTCACAGCCTTGGACTGTGCTCTGGCCAAAAACGCTATATAAAGATTAAGTATGTGACAAAAATTTGTAGCAACATCAGCTAATTGCAAAGTTGAGGAAGAGAAAGTAATTAAAGTTAGAGATGAGCCAGCAAGTAATTCACTTAATTGTGAGCACAGAACCTTCCACCATCCTCTCCTCCTTCAGGGGAAAAAAAAAAAAAAAGGTGTACAGGACTGCAGGGAATATGTATGCCGAGTTCAGGGTGTTATTTTCTGGGATTGATCCAGGTTGCCTGTTTTATCTGAAGCAAAGTAGATCAAAGCAATGATTGTTTAATGTATTTTCTTCATGCTTTTCTAAAAGTTGTTTTTTACAGTTAGATACGGAAAGTTATGACCAAACTAGACAGCATATTAAAGTAATATAATATTACTTTGCCAACAAAGGTCCATCTAGTCAGGGCTATGGTTTTTCCAATAGTCATGTATGGATGTGAGAGTTGGACTATAAAGAAAGCTGAGCACTGAAGAATGGATGCTTTTGAAATGTGGCATTGGAGAAGACTCTTGAGAGTCCCTTGGACTGCAAGGAGATCCAACCAGTCCATCTAAAGGAAATCAGTCCTGAATATTCATTGGAAGGACTGATGCTGAAGCTGAAGCCCCAATACTTTGGCCACCTGATGTGAAGAGCTGACTCATTTGAAAGGACCCTGATGCTGGGAAAGATTGAAGGCAGGAGGAGAAGGGGACAGCAGAGGATGAGATGGTTGGATGGCATCACCGACTCAATGGACATGAGTTTGAACAAGCTCTGGGAGTTGGTGATGGACAGGGAAGCCTGGTGCGCTGCGGTCCATGGGATCGCAAAGAGTCAGACACAACTGAGCAACTGAACTGAACTGAATATGTGAAATATTAGTAGGTAACTAATAAGGACCTACTGTATAGCACAAGGAACTCTACTTAATGATGTAATGACCTATATGGAAAAGAATCTAAAAATGAGTGGCTATATGTATAACAGATCATCTACTGTACACCTGAAACTAACCCAACACTGTAAATCAACTATGCTCAAATAAAAGTTTGAAAAATTACACTAGGATGCAAACCTGAGTTTTCACGAAGTGACAGACACACACACACACACACACACAAGGAACTACACATGACATACGTCTGTGCACACACACACTTGCACGTTCACCCTTGTGAAGAAAAAGATTAGAATATTAAATCTCCAAGGAAACATACTTATTTTACAAACTATATCCAGATGTGTTTTAACTTTCTCAATGCCTTACAAAATAATGACTCAAAAGCTAATATCATTTTCAACTTGTCAAATATTTTAGATACTTCTTTTTCCCTTTAATGATAGCACTAGAAGAAAAATATACACAGAAAGAAGAATGAGGACATTACCTCTTTCATTTTTATACTAGGTATTTGCTTTCTTTTCTCCTCCAATCCATTTTTATTAAGGTATCATTGATTTACAATATTATTTTAGACTCAGGTGTACAGCATAGTGATTCTAAATTTTTATAGATTGTACTCAATTTAAAGTTATAAAAAATAGATATATTCACCATGCTATATATAATATATCCTAGTATTTTAATTTTTTCTTTTTTTTAATTAACTTATTTTAATTGGAGGATAATTACTTTGTAATATTGTGGAGGCTTTTGCCATACATCAACGTGAATCAGCCATGGATGCACATGTGTCTCCCCATCCTGAACCCCCCTCCCACCTCCCTCCCATCCCATCCCTCAAGGTTGTCCCAGGGCACCAGCTTTGACTGTCCTGCTTCATGCATCAAACTTGCACTGGTCGTCTATTTTACATATGGTAATATACATGCTTTAACGCTTTTCTCTCAAATCATCCCACCCTTGCCTTCTCCCACAGAGTCCAAAAGTCTGTTCTTTACATCTGTGTCTCATTTGCTGCCTTGTATACAGACTCATTACTGTCTTTCTAAATTTCGTATATAGGTGTTAATATGCAGTATTTGTGTTTCTCTTTCTGACTGACTTCACTCTGTATAACAGGCTCCAGTTTCATCCACCTCATTAGAACTGACTCAAATGTGTTCCATTTTATAGCTGAGTAACAGTCCACTGCGTATGTGTACCACAACTTCCTTATCCACTCATCTGCTGATGGACATCTAGGTTGCTTCCATGTCCTGGCTATTGTAAACAGTGCTGCGATGAACATCAGGGTACACGTGTCTCTTCCAGTTCTGGTTTCCTCAGTGTATATGCCCAGCAGTGGGAATGCCCAGCAGTGGGACTGCTGGGTTGTATGGCAGTTCTAGTCCCAGTTTTTCAAGGAACTGCCACACTGTTCTCCACAGTGGCTGTACCAGTTTGCATTCCCACCAACACTGTAGAGGGCTCACTTTTCTTTGATTTCTTTTATCAGTGTTTTATAGCTTTCTATATATAGGTCTTTTGTTTCTCTAGGTAAATTTATTCCTAAGTACTTTATTCTTTTCTGTTGCAATGGTGAATGGGATTGTTTCCTTAATTTCTCTTACTGTTTTCTCATTGTTAGTGTATAGGAATGCAAGGGATTTCTGTGTATTAATTTTATATCTTGCAACTTTACTATATTCATTGATTAGCTCTACTAATTTTCTGGTGGTATTTTTAGGGCTTTCCATGTAGAGGATCATGTCATCTGCAAACAGTGAGAGTTTTACTTCTTCTTTTCCAATCTGGATTCCCTTTATTTTTTCTTCTCTTCTCTTGTTGCTGTGGCTAGGACTTCCAAAACTACGTTGAATAGTAGTGGTGAGAGTGGTCACCCTTGTCTTGTTCCTGATTTAAGAGCAAATGCTTTCAATTTTTTGCCATTGAGTATAATGTCTGCTATGTATTTGTTGTATATGGCTTTTATTATGTTGAAGTATGTTCCTTCTATGCCTACTTTCTGGAGAGTTTTTTTCTCATGAATGGGTATTGAATTTTGTCAAAGGATTTCTCTGCGTCTATTGAGATAATCATATGGTTTTTATCTTTCAATTTGTTAATATGGTGTATCACATGGATTGATTTGCAAATACTGAAGAATCCTTGCATCCTTGGAATAAAGCCCACTTGGCTATTAAGTATGCTGTTTTTAATATGTTGTTGGATTCTGTTTGCTAGAATTTTGTTGAGGATTTTTGCATCTGTGTTCATCAGTGATATTGGCCTGTAGTTTTCTTTTTTTTTTTGGCATCTTTGTCTGGTTTTGGTATCAAAGCAATGGTGGACTCAGAATGAGTTTGGGAGTTTACCTTCCTCTGCAATTTTCTGGAAGAGTTTGAGTAGGATAGGTGTTAGCTCTTATCTAAATTTTTGATAGAATTCACCTGTGAAACCATCTGGTCCTGGCATTTTTGTGTGTTGGAAGATTTTTTTTATTATAGTTTCAATTTTTGTGTTTGTGAATTATCTGTTCAGATTTTCTATTTCTTCCTGGTTTGGTTTTGGAAGGTTATACTTTTCTAAGAATTTGTCCATTTCTTCCAAGTTGTCCCTTTTATTGGCATATAGTTGCTCATAGTAGTCTCTTATAATCTTTTGTATTTCTGTGTTGTCTGTTGTGATTTCTCCATTTTCATTTCTAATTTTATTGATTTGATTCTTCTCCCTTTTTTTCTTGATGAGTCTGGCTAACAGTTTGTCTATTTTGTTTATCTTCTCAAAGAACCAGCTTTTACTGCTGTTGATCTTTGCTATAGTCTCCTTTGTTTCTTTTTCACTTATTTCTGCTCTGATTTTTATGATTTCTTTCCTTCTGTTAACTTTGGGTTTTTCTTTTTTATTGCTGTTCTTCTTTTTCTAGTTACTTTAGGTGTAAGTGAGTGAAGTCGCTCAGTCGTGTCTGACCCTTTGCGACCCCAAGGACTATAGCCGATCAGGCTCCTCCGTCCATGGAATTTTCCAGGCAAGTGTGCTGGAATGGATTGCCATTTCCTTCTCCAGGGGATCTTCCTGACCCAGGAATTGAACCCGGGTCTCCCGCATTGCAGGCAGACTCTTTACTGTCTGAGCCACCAGGGAAGCTCTAGGTGTAAAGTCTAGGAAGCTCTAGGAACTTTAGGTGTAAAGTTAGGTTGTTTATTTGATGTTTCTCTCATTTCTTGAGGTAGGCTGGTATTACTATAAATGTCCCTCTTGCACTGCTTTTACTAAATCCCACGGGTTTATGGTTGTTGTATTTTCATTATCATTTGCCAATATCAATAGCTAGGCATATTTTGATTTCCTTTTTTACTTCTTCCGTGATCTGTTGGTTATTTAGAAGTGTGTTGTTTAGCCTCCATATAATTTTTTTTCCTGTAGTTGATATCTAATCTTACCACATTTTGATCAGAAAAGATGCTTGAAATGATTTCAATACTTTTAAATTTACCAAGGCTAGATTTATGGCCCAGGATATGATCTATCCTGGAGAATGTTCCATGTGCACTTGAGGAAAAGGTAAAATCCATTGGTGGGTTCAAAACGGTGGCCATGTCTCACTCTGTTTCAGCCCTGCAGACTCTACTGTTCTCTCCCAGCATCCAGGGCAGGGCTCTCTGTGTTACACCATAGCTGTGTCTCAGGTCAGGTCCTGTGCCCAATCTTTGGAAACAAAAGGCAAAAACCTGTCAATTTAACCCCTCCCAGCAGCCCTATCTCCTGTCTTCTCCCAAAGGCAAAGGAAGAAAGAGGATGTTGGAGAACACTGGCTCCCTCCAGAGACAGGAGGAGGCAGACCAAGTCATGAGACAGAAAGGATTGATCCTTGGCAAGCTGGAGCCTCACTGGGCACCTACTAGGCTTTCAGTCTCATGTGCCCAGACCCACAGCAATTCTAGGTGATCCTAAAGATCCACACCTGGGGGAATCATCCACCCATTACCAGAGTCTTTCTTTGACTAATCCCTGTAGGACATGGCAAATGACACTGGTCATTCTGTGCATGTGAAGAATGTTCCCACTATGGTTTTTCCAGTAATCATGTACGGATGTGAAAGTTGAACCATAAAGAAGGTTGAGCAAGAAGAATTGATGCTTTTGAAACTGTGCTGCTGGAGAAGACTCTTGAGAGTCCCTTGGACCACAAAGAGATCAAACTGGTCAATCTTAAAAGGAAATAAACCCTGAATACTCATTGGAAGGACTGATACTGAAGCTGAAACTCCAATACTTTGGCCACCCAACGCAAACAGCTGACTCATTGGAAACAACCTTGATGCTGGGAAAGACTGAGGGCAGGAGGAGAAGGAGGTGACATCAGATGATTAGATGGCATCACTGACTCAATGGACATGAGTCTGAGCAAACTCTGGGAGATAGTGAAGGACAGCAAAGCCTTCCATGCTACAATCCATGGGGTTGCAGCATCAGACATGACTGGCAACTGAACAACAATGACAGCTTGCATCTTAAGAATGAATGGATTATACTTATTTGGAGACAGCAGACTCTCCACACCTCTTGGCATATTGGGAAAGGCAAACACAATGTGTCCCCCTCCCTCTCCCCATCACCTTTACCATGAACACTTCCGCTTCACTTGGAATCTGAGGTGAGTGTCCTGCCATTTTTAACCACACAAACTAAAAGCAGCATTAGGCAAGAAAAAGTAAGAGTGACCTTGATCAGATGACTCAACATAACCATTCAGGTTCATGTATTTAAACTGAAGATGCAGAAGATCACATTTCACTGCAACTATGAATTAACCCAAGACATTTAATTGTAGATGGAAAACATTAGAAGCACTCCAAGGATATGACTTCGAGAGGTAACGAGAATTTGAAAACCAGAAACAGAAATCGAGGGGAAGGGTAGAAAGCTAAAGTTGTCTGACTTATTTCATACACATATTGTGATGAAGAAGAGCAATTTCTTTTGTGCAATGTCATACTTTTTGTCATTAAAAATAACATTCTGTATTCTTGGCTGTGATCTAATCAATTAAACAAGATAAATGGGACATAGTCATGAACACACTTCAAAGAGTTCATCCTAGTTCATTCTACCTGTTTATGAATGAAGATAGTTATTGCTGGCTCTGTGTGTGTGTGTGTGTGTGTGTGTATGTGTGTGACACACACACACTAAGTTACTTCAGACATGGCCAACTCTTTGTGACTCCATGGACTACAGTCTGCCAGCCTCCTCTGTCCACGGAATTTCTCAGGCAACAATACTGGAATCGGTTGCCATGCCCTTCTCCAGGGGGTCTTCCCAACACAGGGATCAAATCTGTGCTTCTTATGTCTCCTGCATTGGCAGGCATGTTCTTTACCACTAGCACCACCCAGGAAGCCTACTGATGGCTACCTACAATTAAAAGAAACACACGATCCAGATTCAGAGAATGTCAAAGTTTCCATTAGCCCTCAAATCTATCTAATTCAAGCCCTTGAATTCCCAGAGGAATTAAGTGAGCGTTCCTTCTCCCTTAAAATGACTTCTGGAAAGGACCATGCTGGAAATACTGGCTGCCATCCCCTGAATTTCCAGTTTGTTCTGTTTAATCTTCACCCCTCCTGCTCTGGATACACCAAACGCAACAGCAAAGGCAAACAAGCTATGGAATGAAAACCGCTGAACAATGACAGGTCTGCCTGCTTTCTAGCTCTCTGTGATCTGCCCTCCCCAGAGCAGCTAGCGAGAACATTTTTAAAGCATAAGTCAGTCCTGCTGCTTGAGCCTCACGTTTAGCCCCACAGTGTTTAGACGAAAACCTGCTTCTGCATCAGCAGCTCTTGACATGGGGCCACGGGTCCCTGAGCTCAGAAAGGGACAAGTTCATCTCTGTCAGGTTTCTCTACCTCAGCTTGATTTAGCCCTTACTTCTGTGATGGTTCATTTTACGTCTCAACTTGACTGGACCACAGGTGTCCCAGTGTTTGCATAAACATTGCTTCTGAGTTTTTATTATTTATTATTTCTGAGTTAAATGTTATTTAAACATTATTCATTAACATTGAATCAGTAGATGGAGAAGACCACCCACCCCAATGTGAGTGAGCCCCATACAATCTCTGAGAGCCTGAATGGAATAAACAGGTGACGGAAGGGAAAATCTGCTCTCTCTCTCTCTCTCTCTCTTTCTGTGCCTCACCTTTCAGCTGGGTCTTCCACCCTTAGACAGGGATCTCCACCATCAGCAGCCTTGGGTCTCCAGCTTTCAGACAACAGATCATGGGCATTCCCAGCCTCCATAACTGTGTAAACTGATTTCTCATTTATAGACAGACAGAATCTCCTATTGGTTCTGTTTCTCTGGAACGCCCTTATTAATGCATCTTCAGTTATTAATACAGCAAGCAAGACAAGTAGCTTCAGCAGTACCCAGGAGTGAGTCACAAATAAAAATCACAGATATTTTGATACAATATGACAGTTGTTGCTGACAGCTTGAAATAATGTTTACTCTCAGATCTATTTTAAAAGTACAGTAGTTATGAGACCAACTTCCAAATCCAGTTAATGAATGCATTAATAAAGAAACACACATATTATTATGATGCAAATTTGTTTGATAACATTTTGATAACTGCATTTCATTATAATCCATCTCCTTCGGAATTCTATGTCTTTTATTTCATGAACGTAGTAATACTAGTCTGGGGAGAGGGCCATAGGCTCTGCCAGGCCACCAGGCAGACACCTGGCACTAGAAACAATAGGAACACCTGTCCTGGCCCTTGTTGTCCATGTCCAGATACAAACCTCCATCTTGCCCCCCAGGCTGCCCTCATCCCACCTCAGAATTGTTGCCTCTTCCCAGAAAGGTCCATACCCTGCCTCTCAGAGTCAGTGCTTTGTCATCATCCAGGTCTCAGCTCAAGGTCATCTCTGCAGGAAAACCATCCTGGCCTGTCCCCTCTGTCATCTTCCAGACCAGGGGTTGGCACAGCTTTCCTGGAGAGGACCAGCAGCAAACATTTTAGGTTCTGCAGCCTTGACTCTGCTGCCAGCAGCTCATCCCATCTCAGCCCCAGATGACGTGCAACACGCAGAAGCAGGGCAATAAAGTATTTAAATTTCTTCACATGCAAAAATACACTCACCACCCTCCCAGGAACCCACATAGAGGTAACAAATTTCACTCAAAAGAATAAGACGGAGTGGCACCGAGTGACCTCGCTCCTGAGTCTGGGTCACAGGGTACTAAGACTTTCACCACACTCACTGGAACGCGTGTACTTAGAGCCCTGTAAGGACTCAGCAGTCTGAAGGCTGCCATGCTGCGAGGAAGTCCAAGCCAGTTGTCAGGTCACCTCAGCCCATCAGCTGACAATTCAGCCAATTCCTGGGTACTCTGAAGCAGAAACAAGTCATCTCAACAACGCCCTGCCTGGATGAGAACTCATAGAATCCATAAGGCTCCAAAATGTGGTTTGATGTCACTAAATTTGGAGACACTTACTATGCAGCAGAAGACAAGTGGAAAAAAAACTGCACCTGGACCATTACTATTGCTTTGTCTATACTTCCTTTCTAGCTAAAAGGAGCCAGCAAGTCCTTCCACCAATAAAGTTTGCCAAATTTGTGTTCAAAACATGCAAGGTTTTTAAAACTTTTTTTTTTTTTCTTTTTTGAGATAAATGAGCTTCCCTAGTGGCTCAGTGAGTAAGGAGTCTGCCTACAAAGCAGGAGACCCGGGTTGGATCCCTGGGTTGGGAAGACCCCCCTGGGGAAGGAAATGGCAATCCCCTCCAGGGGATTGGATCCAATCCAATCCAATCCATTCCTGGATTTCCAGGATTCTCCATGGAGAATCCCATCCCACAGACAGAGGGCCATGGGGTCACAAGAATCAGACATGACTTAGTGGCTAAACCATCACCAAAAATCGCACACCCTCTTTTTATGCTACTTGAAATTTCCCAATCAATTTCTAAAACTTTACTCTGAAAATCCATACAGGGTACTAAGAACTCCTTTACATTCTGAACCGCATGCCTCTCCAGATCCTGACTTCTTTTCATAATCCTGAATGCCATGTCAAGCTCTGCTCTGTCGTGACAGACCGGTCTCAATGGTTGATCCAAACAAAAAGATGCAAAACTATTTCCACTGAAATACATGCTTTTCCCAAAACTCGATAATTGAGGAATACCATTCAATATTTCAAAAGTGCATGACAATGTTTTAATTCACTAATGTACCCCAAAAGCATAATCCACAATCTTGACTGACTACTCTCAGATGATCATCCATGCTCTGCCATATCACAACATTAAGGACATATGAGTAAGCTACAAGCGTAATTATAAAACTTTATCGGAAGGAAAGAATTTCTCATTGACCATCTGGCACATTGTTTTTTTCCTTCTGATAAAAACTCTTCTATATCCTCCCAGATCTGTAAATCACAGGAGAGTCCTCAAAGACAGTAAGTGTGGGGCTTATATCATATACCATGTTGTCATTTATCTTTCCCTTCCAATGTCTTCATTTCCTCTTTTATGCCAGTATCTTTTTCATTCATTAGAGGCTGAAAATACTATGAGATCTTTGTTTTTCTTTTGAAGTACAGAAAGGTACTTCCAGGTTTCTGAAAAAGACACACTTACTGACATTCAGGCAGCTTGCTTTAAAATTCTTTAAGCAGCTCAGAGAGTCAGTTAGTCATTTGGTAATCTCGTGCCTGTCCCTAAGATAGGCAACACTCTGTGCATATGTCCTTCACATAAATTGTGTTTTCTTCAAAAATGAATTCTGATAAGGAAAACATATACAGGCATCTTAACTCATCCCAATGCTTCCATCTGAAAGCTAGATTATCACCTGGTAGTTAAAGCTCTAAGACTGGAGAGAAATTCAACTTAAATCTATCCAGGTCTAAGAGTGAGGATATATGAGTTACAGATGGATACACACACACACAAGGGCACAGTTTTGAAATATTAGCCAGAGGATTGCTACTCTTTCACCATTTAAAGTGGACAATGAGGCTGAGGTTTATTGCCAAGAAGACCAAAAGCAAAAAGTTGGATTCTTGGCTGTGATCATCACATTCTGATAGATTCCTTCTCCTTCTCCATTTCCATTAAGGATTATCTTCCAGGGGCCCCTAAAATCTTCCCCTCCTAAAAGCTGCACGACAGTGCCTCCCAAATCCTAGTTGCTTCATCATTGTTGCTGTTCAGTTGCTAAGTCGTGTCCAACTCTTTGTAACCCCACGGACAGTAGCACACGACTTCCCTGGCCTTCACTCTCTCTCAGAGTTTGCTCAAACATACCCACTGAACTGGGGACACCATCCAACCATCTCATCTTCTGTTGTCCCCCCTTCTCCTCCTGCCCTCAATCTTTCCCAGCATCAGGGTCCTTGCCAATGAGCTGCTCTCTGCATCAGGCGGCCAAAGCAGATGATGCCACTCTAATAGCAGAAGAAGAGGAACTAAAGAGCCTCGCGATGAGAATGAAAGAAGAGAGTTACTCTACTATGATTTCTTTAACAAATATTGTTTGGCTGTCTACTATGGGCCAGGAACTATTGTAGACACTGAGTGTACAACAATAAACAGACAAAACTGACTGTCTTTTTGGAGCTTGCAATGCAGACAACAAATAAGAAAGCACACAGTATGTCAGGTGGTGAAAAGTGAGGTGGAAGAAAATAAAGGAGAAAGGAAGAATGGAAGATGATGGGTATAACTTTAACTAGATTGTATTCAAGTCATGGAAGGCCTCCCTGAAAAGGTAGCACTGAACAATAACGTGAAGGAGGTGAGAGAGGAAGCCAAGGGGATATCAAGGGAAAGAATGGGCCAGGTGACAAGAGTGGCTGGTGCAAAGGCCCTGGAGTGGAAAACAGCCTGGGTTTTAAAGGAACAGCAGGGACTCCAGTGTGGCTGGGGAAATGTGGGGAGAGGAGTTGGAGGTGACGTCAGAAGGTTAAGAGGTAGACAGACCTTATAAGGCCCTGCAGGACATGGTAAGAAGTTTGGCTTTTACTTTGGGTAAGATTGAGAGATATAAACCCTTTTAAGCAGAAAATGAGATGACCTGGGGGAGAAGGGAGAACAAGGGGGAAAGTAAGGAGGTTAAGTGGAAGGCTGTTATCCAGGAGGGAGATGATGGGAGTTCATGGCAGGTGGAGTGCAGAGGAAATAAAGGATGGAGTGATGAGGTGGGATCGTATTGAGGTGAGGCTGGTAGAATTAGCTGCCATATTGCGCAAGGCATTTGGAAGAAAAAGAGAAGCTGACAACACCACGGTTTTGTGACCTATGCCCCCAGAAAGACAGGTTTCCATTTCTGCAATGGGGAAGCCAGCCAGATGAACAAATGTAAGCGGGAACCAGGAATTCAGCAAAGAAACTTCCAGGTAATCTTCTCTGTCAACCATCACGTCTCATAAAAAATAAACAAATAAAGGAATTCCCCCTAAAATTTTATTAAGGCTTTTTGTTAAATAAAAGAAGTCAGTCTCTCATCTCTCCAAGTATACCACACAAGGAAAATGAAAAACTTTTTAAAGAAGAAACTGGGGACTCCCCTAGTGGTCCAGTGGATCCGGATCTGTCTGCCAGCGCAGGGGACATGGTTCCGGCTCTGGTCCAGGAGGATTCCACAGGCCACAGGGAAGCTGAGACCGTTGCCATGACTACTGAGCCTGCACACCCTAGAGCCTGCGATCTGACGCGAGAGAAGGCACTGCAAGGATGAGCCAAGCACCACACTAGAGAGCAACCCCTGCCCGCAGCAGCTGGAGAAAGCCCACGCACAGCAGCAAAGACCCACACAGCCTAAATAAATAAAAAATTTTTAAAGTATCCAAACAAAAAAATAAATAAATAAGAAGGAATTGGTTTTTAAAAATTCTCTCCTATTCTAAGCAAGCACTCGGGTAGTAAGATTTTTTTTTTTCTTCATCTTAAAAGTTCCCTCCAAAGAAATCGCTTTTATAGGTACAATCCTGATTTCCCCAAACCAACAACGTCACCACATTCTCCTTGTGTGATGTATGCATCACCCGCAAAAGTCTGTGTGTGAATGTGTGCCTGCGTTTGTATGTGGACATGAAGCAACAGCCACTGTTTTGAAGACATATCTATTTTATCCTTGAGAATCAAAGCATTGCAGAGTGGCTTAGGGCAAGGTCTCCAAGTTGCCTATCACAGCAGTTAGTGACAGCAATACAGCGAGGACAACTAAGTTGCTTTCTTGATGAAACAGTAGATTAATTGAATTCCCTTTTGCATTATAAAGCAAAGCACGATTCAAAAGATGAAACGCACACCTATGACCCCCATTCATTTTTCCATCCGTCACCTAAAGCTTGCTAAGTTTAATGGCCTGTGAAACATTCTCTAAGAGGAGAGAAAGTTAGAGGAAGCAATCAGTGCAGCTTTCCCCATTTCCCTCTGTCTCCTACAAGACAGCTTTTACATTTCTCTCCATATACCGTATACTCCTCTCCCTCCGAGGGCTCGAATGTCAGGCAGAGAAAACGCTTACCACTGTCAAGTGTTCTGCTGCCGCAAGTAACTGTTAAGTCAACGGGCAGCTTTCGAAGTGGCCTCCGTAACGAAACGGCTCCAAGCAGTGTGGTACTCCTGTTACGCAGAGCTTCGGTCTCAGCCTGGAATCCTATGAATCGGATATGAGGGGACGGGCGGCTTTATTTCTCAACTGAAAACCTGCAACAGCCAGAGTCACTGGAGGCAATCTATAAAGTCTCAGGCCTGTCACAGGCAGCACTTTCAAAACGACCTATTCAGAAAGCTAATGTTCCCTGGAGTACAGAGAACAGAGAAAATAATGAACCACTGCCTCCATAAAACATGTTGATAAATACCCCGCTTAACAGGCCACTTCTCCAGGATTCATCTTCTCAGCATCCAGTCTTCCTCCCAAGCTCACATGAACTATCCATGGATGGTAACTGAAAACTATTTTTATCCCACTCTTCATGAAAAGTATCCACTAACAACATCTACTCACAGTGGACACTTTCTCATTCTCCCAAGAATGGTCTTTGGCCTTTGTAGCCCGGAGAGACGTCTAAGTTTCTACGTCCCATAAGGCCTTCTCCGTAACCTTCTCTGGTGACAGCTGTGTTTCCACTGAAATCATTTCTCAGCAGACGGCGAGCTCACCCAGACAGAGGCTCTGCCATGTTCGTCCCTGTCTGCTTCACAGAGCTAGGAACATTTCTTCAGGCATGATTTGTATTGTGTTGAACGGCTCTTTGACTTGATTTGAAACATCCGTTTTAAGTCATCAGTGAACAGTGTATTAGCCAGGGTTCTCCAGAGAAATAAAACCGACAGGATAGATGCAGATCCCCAGAAGGGGAGATTGATTACAGAAACTCACTCATGCAATTATGGACCCTGAGAAGTCCCACGGTCTGGGACTCCTCTGGTCCAGTGGTTAACACTCTACCTTCCAATGCAAGGGGCTCGGATTCAATCCCTGGTCAGGGAATTAAGATCCCACATAGCCAGTGGGGTGGCCAAAAATAAAATAAATGTGTTCCCCACCCACAGAAACAAAGGACGTCCCACGCCTGCCACCTGCCAGCTGGAGAACCCAGATAGTTGGTGTTGGAGTTCAGTTCGAAGCCCTGAGGATCAGGAAGCTAGTGGCGCAAGTCCTGGCCTGAATCTGAAAGCCCAAGCGCCCACGTGCGAGGGAAGGAGAAGGACGCCTCCGCTCAGGCAGAGCGTGAGGTGGCCCCTCCTCGGCCATTTTGTTCTAGTCAGGCTCTCAGAGGATCGGATGAAGCCCACCCACATGGGGAAGGGTGATCTTCTTTACTCCATCTACTGGTTCAAAAGCTGATCTCTTCTGGAAACATCCTCACAGACACTTCCAGGAACAATGTTTTACCTGCTTTGCCCGGTCAGGAGGACACAAAACTAATCATTGCAAGTGGGGTTGAAAATATTGAAACAAATCAGTCTTTCTACACTGTTAACATCATTGCTGCTTACAGTATCAGTCTTCTCTGAACTAAGAGCGCTAACCCCACAGGGATGGCTTCATCGAGGAGTTCTACAGCTTAGCGTTTTATTAGTGGCGGGTCACACATCACATGAAAGTGTGCTAGTCGCCCAGTCTGTCCAACTCTTTGTGACCACCTTGACTATAGCCCACCAGGCTCCTCTGTCCATGGGATTCTCCAGGCAAGAATACTGGAGTGGGGTGCCATGCCCTCCTCCAGGGGATCTTCCTGACCCAGAATTTGAACCTGGGTCTTCTGCAGTGCAGGCAGATTCTTTGCTGTCCGAGCCACCAGGGAAGCATCTATTTCCCTGCCACACCCAGTACACCAACCCCCAGCCATTTTAATAAATGGGGGATGGGCTTTCGTATTCACAGCGAAACTGGCCCTAAAGTACTTAAATTCTATTATCAAAGAAACTGGTAGATTCTCACTAATCTCTTTCCAAGATACTCAGGTATGCTCTGCTATGTAAAAAAAAACAAAACAAAACAAAACAAAAACTAATTATGATGCAATCAAATAACTACAACATTCCAACCAGCAAATACCCGAAAACAAGGGCCCCTGAGACCCCACGCAGAGAGGCTGCTGGACTTTGTGCCCTCAAGGAACAACTCGGTAGAGGAGTTATTACTCTTCACGCGGTCTCTGCCGAGGAGTTGGCACAGAATGTTCCTTCAGTAGCACTGCACAAGAGCACAACACTTTTGAAATATTTTTTTCAAAAACCACTAATTCCTTCCTACACAAACTTTAATCTTTTGGGTGCCTGCTGTGACTTCTTCAATTACAAAGAAAAAAGGCAGATCTCATAGTAAGGTAATACCCTGGAAGTACATTTTTCTCCTCAGGAACTAATAAGGGCACTTACCCCCTTGGGAAACCAGGAGCTAAGAAGAACCATCATTGAAAGGCACGTCGTAAAGCCATTTATGTGCTATTTTGAGTATGGAAGATTTCTAGGCATTGTGAAGTTACTAGGCATCCCATGAAGGGACTTTTGGATACTCTTTCACGACCTACAAGAGGAATTCACTCCACCCCAATGAGATCCTTTCCACTTGGTTCTCAAAACAAGCTCTCATAGCTCTCCTCCAGGTCATGGAACAGTGGTTGCCCAGAGCAATTCCAACCCTCAGGGTATAGACTCAGCCTCTATAACAAAGAGGCCCTCAGTACTGTTGCCAGAAAACGACAAAGCGTATTTCTGTTCTTACCGTCACACAAAGGTCAGCGGATGATGCAGGCTCACTCGCAGCCTGGGATGCAGGGTGCCTCTTCAAGGCAGCCGCTGTGAAAGTGGCTCACCCAGGCCCACAGAGCTCCGGCCTCCGCTGGGCTGGCGACTGAGACACGCAAGGAGGTCAAAGGCAGAGGTAAGTGCAGAAGTGAGAAAGCTGCGGGGACTTCCCCGGTGGTCCAGTGGCTAGGGCTCTACACTCCCGATGCAGGGGGCCCAGGTTTGATCCCTGGTCGGGGAACTAGATCCCACATACTGCAACTGAAGATCCACCACACCAAATAAATAAACAAACAAACCCTGCGGCTCATTCAGTAAAGAACCAGCCTGCAGTGCAGAAGCCCGCCGGAAATGCAGGAGACCTGGCTTCGATCCCTGTGTCGGATCAGGTAGGTCCTCTGGAGAAGGACATGGCAACTCGCTCCAGTATTCTCTCCTGGAAAATTCCATGGACAGAGGAGCCTAGCGGGCTACAGTCCATAGAGTCGCAGACAACCTGACACCACTTAGCGACTAAAAAACAGCACAGATGAAAGAAAGAAAAGAAACCGTTGTGTAACGGGCAGGTGAGGCTCCACAAAGAGCCACCTCTCTCCCCCTTTATGAAATAAGGGTTTAAGAACTCCAAGAGGGAGAGTGGACCGCGCCTTCCCCTTCATCCAGGGAAAGGAGGTGAAAGCAGGTACCGTCTGCCTACTGCGGTTGCTCACCCAGCAGGCTCGAGCCTCCAGTCTCTCAAGGTCATGTGACCTCAGCATCAAAGCACCCTGCGGTGGTGGGCGTGGCCAACCGTGGCTTGGTGGGCGTGGCCATCTCGTCTCTTCCTAGCGTCACTGGTTTGCTATCTTGGTTTATGCCTGTATTTTAATTGTCCAGAGTGTCAAGTGCCTTCCTCTGTTCTCATTGAAACTATCTAGTGATGCTTTTGGGAGAAGCAGGTTCCAAACTCCTCAACCACCTTCCAGGATTTGGGAACAGAGAAAGAAAACAAGGGACAGATATCCTTTTTAAAGGACATGACCAGGAATTTTCCCCCATCACTTCTGCAAGTGACCCACTAGACAGGAAGCCTGGTCCCCAGGTGTCCCTCAGGTAAGGTGCTTTCTCCGTTACAGGAACCCTGAAATTCCCACCTCCTGAGATGCCCTTCAGACCAGGAAAACCCGAGACGATTTGTCACCCTGCAGAGGAATCCTTCCACTAAATGTCAGAAGGAGAGGGGACTTCCCTGGCAGTCCAGTGCTTAAGACTCTGCACTTCCGAAACAGGGGGTGTGGGTTTGATCCCTGGTCTGGGAGCTAAGATCTTACATGCAGTGTCTCATGGCCAAATAAAAATAAATTAATTAATTCAGTTAAAAAATTAAAAATGAGGGAGTTGAGAATATAGCAAAACATTCACTAAAGAAAAAAAAAAAAAACTAAGGGGGAGAATGAACACTGGGACCAGTTAACCACCCCTACCCCACATCCTCTGACTTCCAGGTCCACAGCTCTTTCCCCTTCTTCTTGCTTCTGCTTTTAAAAACTAACCCTATTTGATATCACAGTAGACAGCTTTCCTTTGTTATTTACCTGTTTGCTGTTGCCAATCCTGTCATTCCTGGGTGAATATGAGAACTTCAGGGGGTGGACACAGGTATATTTATTTGACAAGCACCTAGTGCTTCACAAATTACTAGACATGAATATAGATGATGTACAGACTACAGACATGATAGAGGGCATATGTTGAAATATTAAGAGCATATATCTCAGATTTGAGATTAACAAGCCATGTCTAACCTTTACCTGTGCTTCCTTGTATCTTCCAATTTTCTACAGTGGTTGTTCATTGCTTTCATAACTAGAGATTCCCATCATCTACAAAATACTTGTTAAACAGTAGTTCCTAGTAGGAGAAGCTGATCCAACTCTCCATCTCCACGTCTATAGTGGAGACACCAATAAACCAACTGTGAATCTTCCCATTTACACTATTTTATAAACATTTATGTGTTCCTGTTATCTTGCAGAGTAATTATTATTACTGCCAGTTTACACGGGGGAAATCTGAGACTTCGGGAGTTTAATGATCTAATACAGTCGCTAGCTAACAAGGGAACAAACAGCTGTTTCTCAGAAGCCTGAAATCATCATTTCTAACATTCACTGGTGCTTTCCATGGGCCAAGTACTGCCCTAAAAATTTAACAGGTTTTAATTCACTTAACAGTCATGACAAGCCTCATGGCCTGGTTCTAATGGGACACTCTGAGATTTGATGTTGCAGAGACAAGGAAAGTAACTTGTCCAGAGTCTCATAACTTGTTAATGATGCCTGACGGTTCACTGCTGGAGCTCTAATCCGATTCTCAGGTGGCACAATGGTAAAGAACCCGCCTGGCAATGTAGGAGATGCTGGAGACTTAGGTTCGATCCCTGAGTTGGAAATATCCCCTGGAGTAGGAAACAGCAACCCACTCCAGTACTCTTGCCTGGGAAACCCCACGGACAGAGGAGCCCAGCGGGCTACAGTCCAGAGGGTCACAAAGAGTCAGATACAAATTGAGCATACATTCACCCAACCATTATCCTAGCTGAATTCTCTAAACTCTAAAAGTACTTAGGGCTTTCCTTCTGAAGTACACAAAACGGAGTTATTTACTGAAAAGGAATACTAGGATCACGGAAACCTTTCTTCTGTCTGTTCGTGTTGCAGGTAAGTTGAAAATTTTAATGGGACAAAAATCGGGATATTCAATTCAACGCACAGAGAATCAGCAGGAGAACCCTTCGGCTGTTTTTTCGGTGTCCTTCACCGACTGAACTTCCTCCCAACACTGTAAAGTGCCTGGTTATGGCAGCAGCCATCCACAAGGGCAGGCAGCCTTTCCTTCCTGTCATCAACTGATTCACGATGACTGCTTGTGTTCTGATTTTGCATATCTTTTACCTACCCAAAATAATTCATGCCCCCCCATCCCATTGTCCAGACGGTCTAAAATTTTTCCTAATATCCAAACAATTTCGAACTTAACTCTACAAATTTCTGTTTTCCTGTGTTAGCCAGAAGGTTCAACGCTGGGAGCAACTTCTTGAAACCTCAACGCATTTTGCATGTAATGCTTTCAAGTGCAAATTTCATGCGTATCCTTTATCCTTGGTCTCACAAAAAGTTTGCCATCAGAAACACTATGACAATACACTGTGACACTATTTCATGAATGAAAAATAAAACCATATTTTTCAGAGCCTCAAGATCTGAAAGTGTTCATGAACAGCATCTGGTCCAGGAATCATCGCCCAGGGGGCCTCATGCTCCTCACGCAGGGACCTCCAAGCTTTGATCGATGGTGAAAGTCAGCGTTTGCTGCAAATAATGTTCTGACAGCATGTGTTGGATAGAAGGTTGAGGTAAGGTCCCACACCTTGGCTCACAATAGGCAAGAACTTGCTTCAAGTTAGTAATGCAGGACAGAGCAAATGCATGCTGGGGCCAGTGAAACACTGTGGATCTTAGAGACCAGGGAAGGGTGGTGCCTGTTGGTAAGTCAGACTCCTCGGTCAGGGTGGCAGACGGTCCCACCCAGAGCATGGCCATCTGGCAACAGTTCAGTGTCTCAGGGAAGCCAAGACACTGCAAACAAAAACTAGACCCCAACTATTTGCTGAGAAAGTGAGGACTACTGGTGTATTTATGGCACTATAAATCACTGCAGATGGTGACTACAGCCATGAAATCAAAAGACGCTTACTCCTTGGAAGAAAAGTTATGACCAACCTAGATAGCATATTCAAAAGCAGCGACATTACTTTACCGACTAAGGTCCGTCTAGTCAAGGCTATGGTTTTTCCTGTGGTCATGTATGGAAGTGAGAGTTGGACTGTGAAGAAGGCTGAGCACCAAAGAATTGATGCTTTTGAACTGTGGTGTTGGAGAAGACTCTTGAGAGTCCCTTGGACTGCAAGGAGATCCAACCAGTCCATTCTGAAGGAGATCAGCCCTGGGATTTCTTTGGAAGCAATGATTCTAAAGCTGAAGCTCCAGTACTTTGGCCACCTCATGCGAAGAGTTGGCTCATTGGAAAAGACTCTGATGCTGGGAGGGATTAGGGGCAGGAGGAGAAGGGGACGACAGAGGATGAGATGGCTGGATGGCATCACTGACTTGATAGACGTGAGTCTGAGTGAACTCTGGGAGTTGGTGATGGACAGGGAGGCCTGGCGTGCTGCGATTCATGGGGTCACAAAGAGTCGGACACGACTGAGCGACTGAACAGAACTGAACTGACAGCCAAAGTTATGGTTTTTCCAGTAGTCATGCATGGATGTGAGAGCTGGACCACAAAGGAGGCTGAGCGCCAAAGAACTGATGTTTTTGAACTGTGGTGTTGAACAAGACTTTTGAGAGTCCCTTGGACAACAAGGAGATCAAACCACCAGTCAATCCTAAAGGAAATAAATCCTGAATATTCATTGGAAGGACTGATGCTGAAGCTCCAATACTTTGGCCACCTGATGCAAAGAGCCAACTCACTGGAAAAGACCCTGATGCTGGGAAAGATTTACGGCAGGGGGAGAAGGAAGAAACAGAACATGAGACGTTTGGATGGCACTACCAATTCAATGGACGTGAACTTGGACAAATTCTGGGAGATGGTGAGGGACAGGGAAGCCTGGAGCTTGTGGGGGTCATGAAGAGTAGGAGAAATTGGTGATTGAACATTAATTTTAAAAAAATCCCTTTAATGAGAGCTCCACCTCCATGACCTAACCACCACCCCAAAGCCCCATCCCCATACACCATCATTTTCAGGATCAGGATCCCAGCAGATAAACCTAGAGGAACACAAACCTTCAGGACCTCATAATAAATTACAAGACAGTTCAGTTCAGTTCAGATGCTCAGTCGTGTCTGACTCTTTGCAAACCCATGAATCGCAGCACGCCAGGCCTCCCTGTCCATCACCAACTCCCAGAGTTCACCCAAACTATTGTCCATCAAGTCGGTGATGCCATCTAGCCATCTCATCCTCTGTCATCCCCTTCTCCTCCTACCCCCAATCCCTCCAAGCATCAGAGTCTTTTCCAATGAGCCAACTCTTTGCATGAGGTGGCCAAAGTACTGGAGTTTCAGCTTTAGCATCAGTCCTTCCAAAGAACACCCAGGACTGATCTCCTTCAGAATGGATTGGTTGGATGTCCTTGCAGTCCAAGGGAGTCTTCTCCAACACCACAGTTCAAAAGTATCAATTCTTCAGAGCTCAGCTTTCTTCACAGTCCAACTTTCACATCCATGCGTGACCACTGGAAAAACCATAGCCTTGACTAGACGGACATTTGTTGACAAAGTAATGTCTCTGCTTTTGAATATGCTGTCTAGGTTGGTCATAACTTTTCTTCCAAGGAGTAAGCGTCTTTTAATTTCATGGCTGCAGTTACCATCTGCAGTGATTTTGGAACCCCAAAAAATAAAGTCTGACACTGTTTCCACTGTTTCCAAATGTAGTTCCCATGAAGTGATGGGACCGGATGCCATGATCTTCGTTTTCTGAATGTTGAGCTTTAAGCCAACTTTTTCACTCTCCTCTTTCACTTTCATCAAGAGGCGTTTTGGTTCCTCTTCACTTTCTGCCATAAGGGTGGTGTCATCTGCATATCTGAGGTTATTGATATCTTTCCCGGCAATCTTGATTCCAGCGTGTGCTTCTTCCAGCCCAACATTTCTCTTGATGTACTCTGCATATAAGTTAAATAAGCAGAGTGACAATATACAGCCTTGACGTCCTCCTTTTCCTATTTGGAACCAGTCTGTTGTTCCATGTCCAGTTCTAACTGTTGCTTCCTGACCTGCATATAGGTTTCTCAAGAGGCAGGTCAGGTGGTCTGGTAGTCCCATCTCTTTCAGAATTTTCCACAGTTTATTGTGATCCACACAGTCAAAGGCTTTGGCATAGTCATTAAAGCAGAAATAGATGTTTTTCTGGAACTCTCTTGCTTTTTGATGATCCAGCGGATGTTGGCAATTTGATCTCTGGTTCCTCTGCCTTTCCTAAAACCAGCTTGAACATCAGGAAGTTCATGGTTCACGTATTGCTGAAGCCTGGTTGCGCCTACAGGTTCACCCCTGGAGCTCACCTGCTCACCTAAATCCTGGCCTGATCTCCCTGCTCCTTTCCTTCTTGGGCCTCTCTATGTGACATCCAATCCTGCATTGTTGCTGGACTCCAGCCCTTGTTTCACATTCCCTGACCACCTGTCTTCTAAGACCCTTACACATGGAAGTCACTCCTGAACTTGACCTTGCTCTATCCCCCTGGACCGTGGCAGCCAGCTTCCTTCCCAGAGTGGCAGCCTTTTACAGCAGAGACACTAATTCCACAGCCCAGCTCTGTAAGGTGCACACCCCACCCCAAGCAGGGCAATGCTAATAGCAAGCTCAGGGTTTCCAGTGGTCACTTCTTCCCACCATCCACTGAGATGGCCCACAACTGCCACCCTGCACCTGCTTCAGGCTCTCACATCCAGCATCAATCACGGATCATGTGACTTAATGCATTCAGATATATATTTATCTAGTCACTGACTCAACAGTCATCATTGGCGTGTGCCAGGCATGGTGCTGGACATGTGGGGACACAAGAAGGATTAAAGGAAAACATGAAAGAACAGGGAAGCTCTGGTGGCTCAGTGGTAAAGAATCTACATGCCAACGCAGGAGTCACGGTCTCGATCCCTGATCCATAAAGATTCCACGTCCCACAAAGCAATGAAGCCCGCGTGCCACAACCACGGGGCCCACGTGTCCTAGAGTCTGTGCTTCCCAACAAGGGAAACCGCCTCAGTGAGAGGCCCTTGCCCTGCAACTGGAGAGTAGCCCCAACTCGATGCCAAGCAGAGAAATCCCTTGCAGCTACGAAGATCCGGCCCAGCCAAAAACAAAGAAATAAATGTCTTAAAAGTGAATGCACCGGCCCTCAGCGCCCTGTCTCATGCATCGAGCCTGGACTGGCGCTCTGTTTCACATATGATAAATACATATGTTTCAACGCTATTCTCTCGCAGCATCCCACCCTCGCCTTTTCCCACAGAGTCCAATAGTCTGTTCTTTACATCTGTGTCTCTTTTGCTGTCTTGCATATAGGGTCATCATGGGGAGGGAGCTGGGAGGGGGGTTCAGGATGGGGAGCACACCTACACCCATAGCTGATTCATGTCACTATATGGCAAAAGCCACTACAATATTATAAAGTAATTAGCCTCCAATTAAAATAAATTAATTAATTTTTAAAAACTAATGTTCACATGAACTACCATAAATCAAAATAAAAGTGAATAGTATTAAAAAGAAAATCATAGAAACAAAAGCGGGAAAACAGGCCCTGTCCTCAAAGAGCCCGCAAACTCAGAGAGAGAAGCGCACGCAGCATGCAGGACTCACCGGCTGCAGAGGGACCAGCCAGGCAGGCGCCGAGGGAGAGAGGTGGCTCAGGGGCAGGGGGCAGGCCGGAGCCATCGGGAGGAAGGTGAGAAATCGGGGAGGCATGAGTAGCCAGGGGGCAGGCAAGGCTTCGCCTCGACATGTGAGTTGAGTCTGATAGGAGAGCAGCCGTTTCCCAGCGGATGGGGGACCCCACCAGCGGGAGCTGCAGGAGCACCCCCAAAGAGGCTACAAGCAGCCGTGTGTTCAGAGGCCCCCTGGCACCTCAGGGGGACCTACAGGCCGGCAAGGGCAGTGAGAACCCCAGGGCGCTGTCTTGGGCTCAGACCCAAGAGAGCTGATGCCGCCTCGGGAGCAGCTCTTCCCCACCTGCCTCTCTGTCACCCCGCCATGTGCTGCGGGAGTTCAGAAGTCTGTCTGCAAAGTCATCCGCAGATGTTAGGACACTCGTCCATCCCAGAGCTGTTGCCTGGGGGTGAGGTCAACCTGAGGGCTCCCTCCCTCATGTGTCTGATGCCTGGGGTGAACAATCAGTACTGGGGTGGGGGAAGAGGGCTGGGGAGAGGTTGGGAGGAGGGAGGGGCCGCGAGGGGCAGAGCCTGAGGCCCCAGGACCCCTGCCCTCAGCTGTTCCAGGGCCAGATCATTTGAATCTTCCCAGGAGTGCTTTCTGTGAAGCGTCTCCTTCAGCAACAAAACAGCCTTACAGGGAAGGGGGGTACTGCTGGCATCGTCGCCATACAGTCCAGAACACTGAGGGGAGAGAATTTAGATGATTTGCCCGAAAGTCCTCAGTAGGTGGAATGAGGACTAGATCCCAGATGTCTGACCCCAGAGACGTAAAGGCCCCCGTGACCCAAGTGACTGAGCTGCACTTGGCTGCCACCCTCTGTCCCCATCACCGCCCCATCTCCTCTGTCTGGTTGCCATTCCATGCCCACCGTGTGCTGGTCACTGTCAGAGGGACAGGCCAGGTAATGGTGAGTGAGAAAGATGAGGAGAAGCAAAGGGAAAGACCCTCCAAGCAGTGAGGGCATCGCAGACAGAAGGGGCAGTGGAAGCCGAGCGAGACCACTCAGCTGTTCATCTCACAGCCGCCCCTGCCCCCGCACGACCTCCGGCCCACCACAGTGAGGGCAGCTGGGCTGAGCAAAGGAAGGGAAGCTAGAGGACACCCCCCAGGGGCCCTCGTCCATTCCACACCGCACTCCCCCTCTCCCACCCTCTCCCTGGGGGCCTGATTCCAGGATCCTACAAGGATGCTCCTCTGACGCTTCCCCTGGGCTCCCGCGACCACAGACCGGCCCACCGTCTACCATCCACATCTGCTGGAACCAACTCTAAGGACAATTCAGGAAGCAACTGACTTGCACCTGGAGATCCCACTGCCCGGGCCCTGAGACACAGTGGGGGTGGCATTCCCACATCTCAGTGACACATGGGGATGTCCCCACGTCTCAGAGCACTGCAGCTGTCCAGGCACTGCTCACTGATGGACATGCAATAACTTCCTTCATGCTTAACTTAAAGTGGCTCCATAGACCAACTTCCTGCTCTAGAACTACCCCCATATACACGTCTCTGTAGAAACAGGCCCAGGCTTCCAAATAATTTCCAACCAACCATGTGGGATGCAGAAAAGTTCCAAGTCATTTTGCAGGATTGGTCTCCTTTACGTTCACAGGCTCCACAAACAGGAATTCGGTGCTTGGTAGGTCCTGGGTATTGCGCTGGTTATCAGAATGCAGACACACTGGGAAGGGCTCACATTTACAGGTGAGCACCTCTTCTAACGTGAGAGTGATTAGGGAGGAACCGTGACGCGCCCTGGAGGACACCAGAGGGCCGAGTGAATTATGCTGGGTGAACTGAGTGAGTGTCTCCAGGTGACTGGGCTTCCCTGTGGCTCAGAAGGTGAAGAACCTGCCTGCAGTGCAGGAGATCCCAGTTTGAACCCTGGGTCAGGAACATCCCCTGGAGAAGGGAAAGGCTACCCGCTCCAGTATTCTTGTCTGGAGAATTCCATGGACAGAGGAGCCTAGTGGGCTACAGTCCATGGGGTTGCAAAGAGTGGGACAAGGCTGAACAACTAACACTTTCGCTTTCACTCCAGGCTACTAGGCCTAATCAGGGAGAGGAGGGATGAGGAAGGGTCTTCAGGCTCAGGAAGCAGATTAAGCAAAGCCCAGAGGCACCAGGAGCTGAGCATTCCAGGAAGCAGAAAACTGCCCTGTGTCTCTAACAGAGGCGGCCAGGAAGATGAAGCTTTGAATGTCCTGTTTAGGATTCCAGACTTTACCTAAGTCTGATGGCAATCGAGAGTCATCAGGAGATTTTAAGCAGGGAGAAGCATGATCAGACTGGTATAGAAAGACAACTCTTACAGTGGAGTGAAGAATAGCTTGGTGGGAAGAAGCCTGGGAATCAAGATAAATCAGGTCATCTGCAGTCTGAGCCACCTTCCTGCCTGGACTCTGAAATGTGTGTCCTGAATTGATTCCTCAAATTGCCACACAAGGATAACAACCCAGTTGAAATGATAGCATCTGTATCCACCAATTTAAACTCCATTATTATAACCATCCAGAGCAAAATGTGTTACTATTTCAAACAAAGAGATACCATTGATACACAAGGCAGGTCGTTGAGCTTCCTGACTGGAGACGCTCAAGGTTGCAATGACACACAAACATGCCGGCAGCGTCGCATTTCATCAGAATGAGGTTCCTTCCTTTTGTCTTAGCATCCACATCCCTCCTACTCCAAAAAGCCTCCCTTTGCACTAACATTCTCGGCGATTCTGATGGCTCGTGCAAAAGGCATTTCTGGTTCAAGGCCTTAAATACTATTCTTGTTGCTTTTTTATTTTTCTCTTTTGTTTCCAGGCAGTTGAAATTTATCACCATGATCACTGCAGAACATCAATACTCTCTTTCAACCTTTTCCCTGTGTACACGTGCAGTCATTTCCGTGGCCGCGCTTTCATTGTCTTGCCTCTGGTTTGCAGGTAGAGTTGACATCTGCTACTGTTCTTCGTGTCTCCTGAATCCCTTTCTTTTGTAAGAATCTGCCTGCAATGCAGGAGACACGGGTTCAATCCCTGGGTCAAGAAGATGTCCTGAAGGAGGAAATGGCAACCCACTCGAGTTTTCTAGTCTGGAAAATCCCATGGACACAGGAGCCTGGGGGCTACCGTTCATGGGGTCACAAAGAATCAGACATGACTGAGTGACTAGCAACACCCCCACCCCACTCTTCCTCCATGTGGTAAGAGGGTCTGATCCCACCTCTACAGGTACAGAGGCAATCCCAGGACCCAAGCCCATCCAATGAGTCTACCATCTCCCCAGACACAGGGGTCCCTCAGGGACAGGCAGGTGACCAAGGCTGGGCTGGTAGGAATCACCCCTAGTATCATTAGAGATACCAAGAGGTTCTTGGAGATTTTAATAGGAAAAACTCCTAGAGGCAAAATCCACACCCAAATCTATTTGGCTCCTCTATCGCATGACACCCCCAGGTGAGTGCACATCTCTCAGCCTCACGGTCCTGCTGTGGCACTAAACACAGAGCACACCCAGGAACTGCCTGGAGAAAGAGACAGCAGAGGTTGGCAGAGCTCTGGAGGAGCACGGGAAGCCCGGGGACACAGGAGGTCTTCCTGGAAGAACTTTGTGGGAGCATCAGGAAGCAAGAGGACTGCCCAGAGAATCTCTGGAGAAGGGGGAGGAAGCCCAAAGAAAGAGGAGGCCTTCACTTCAGAGGTTTTCCTGGGCAATCAGTGTTCAAGGAAGGTTTTGCCAAGGAAATTTGGGGTTTCAAAGAAAGAAGGCTGTAGGTGGAGAAAGACTGGGAAAATAATTGCAAAGAGAGAAACCCACTCAGCAAAAACAGGGAGGAGACGAGAACACAGCAGTGGATCAGAAGTATCAGCTTTCTCTCCTCATCAAAAGAGCTGGCAGGTTGGAAGAAATATCTAGGAAGCTGGTATGGAGGGCAGGAGGCACAATCCAGCCACCTAGAGAAGTGGACGCGGCCACCAAGTGGCCCTTGGGTCCCCCAGCTGACATCTGCCATTCAGAAAGGCAACCCTTTGAGCAGAGGGAGCTGGAACTGGAAGAAGTGGTGTGACCCACTAAGAGGGCTTCCTGACAGTTCCGGGCAATGCTGGTTAGAGCTGCATGCAGCCCCATCTCCTCCTCACGACCACCAGGCCCCCGCCACACATGGACTGAGCCCTGGGCTCCAGCTCTAACTCCATTTCCATTTCAAAGAAATTTCTTCAGGAAATGGCACTGAGAAGCCTTCTCCTTCCAAAGACAAACCACACTCTCTAGAGCTCTCTTAGATTTCTTATTCTCTAGCAACTTCAACAAGAAGGCAATGGCACCCCACTCCAGTACTTTTTCCTGGAAAATCCTATGGATGGAGGAGCCTGGTAGGCTGCAGTCCATGGGGTCACTCAGAGTCAGATACTACGACTAAGCGACTTCACTTTCACTTTTCACTTTCATGTATTGGAGAAGGAAATGGCAACCCACTCCAGTGTTCTTGCCTGGAGAATCCCAGGGACGGGGGAGCCTGGTGGGCTGCCGTCTATGGGGTCACACAGAGTCAGACACGACTGAAGCGACTTAGCAGCAGCAACTTCAACAGTCTGTTTTCCTCCTAGACTTACAATAAGGATAACCTTAGTTACACCATTTTAATTCCATATTTTAAAAAAACTCACCAACTTGGAAAATCCTAGCAGAAAAACACAAATGCACATGAAAAGGCAGTACAAGCTTCCATTTTGCTTTAAAAAAAAAAAATTTAAGAAATATATGACAACCCACGCCATGGCACAAAGCCTTGATTTAATATTAGTAATTATGGTATTGCATCTTGAATCCAACACATAGACTGAGATATCCGTTTCGGATACAAAATCATTTAACGTGATTTGACAACTGTATGCCTCAGCAATTAATTAATCTTGTTACAACCCACCGATCGATAAGTACAGAACTAGCACTAACTGATGATGACATCATGCCTTCGAGCCCATGGCTGGCAGGTTATTATGCAGAAGAGGCTGGACCAGCTTGTGCACCTATGTGGTCCACGCTGCAGTCAACAGTCAGTGAAGCGCCAAGTGCAGGGTGAAGATTCCCGGTTGGAGTGTCATCCTTGTCCAGCCCTGTTTGCTTTGGAAATTACATTCTTCCTAATTCCCCACCACCACCACCCCACTGTGGGCTTCAACTGGTTTAGACTTCCACTGACTTCGTTGGCTGAGTTTTTATATAGCTCAACTCAGAGGGGAAGAAAATGGGAGGCATTTGAAAGCCAAGGCCCTCTGTTGTCCTCCCATGCCTGAAATGAACACGAACCCGGGTGGAGGCTTCACAGAGCAAGGCAAGGACACAGAAGGGAAGTGGCAGGAAGCGAAAGAAGGGGATAGTTTGCAGAAGATGGAGTTGAAGGTGTGAGCAGGTCAGCGCTTCACTTCCTGTGCTATAAAAAATGAAGCTGATAAACCCAGAGAACACTCCCTCCCTGTGAAAATCCACCACCGTTTGTGGAGAATCTAGGAGACTTGCTAATTTACTAAGTAGTCAGAAATTGGGCTTACACTCCACGTCAAGGGTGGAAATTCTAGGGGCCCTCCAAATAGAAAAATGAGTCATAGATTCTGCACAGACTCAAAGAAGTGCAGACACAAGCTTTCAGAACCACAACTGTGATTTCTGAACTCAGACTGTTGGTTGCATTTAACTTTTGCTATTGAAATAACCACACGGGACAAAATGAGGGGCTCAGGACAACCAAAGCCCAAGAAGCAGGCTCTATCTAAGCCCCTGAGACCTTTTGTGAGTGTGTCTGGTTGCTTTCCTTCCCCACCCTCCCAGCCCACCATGATAAATTCCTCCAGGGCAGGAACAAAGTCCTATTCATTTTACAACCTAACCTCCCTCCACCCACCTCCAGCACTATGACCTACCCAACCCCCACCCCCAACCCAGCATGTAACACAGGCCTTTTATGAGTCTTAATAAGTACATGCTATTTGACTTGTCTCAAACGCTAAAAATTGCAGTCACGAGTTTATTTTGTGAGGTATGGCAGGCTTAGCACAAAGAAAGTGCACTTTTGTGTAGACAAATTATTCCAAACCACCATTAGCCGTCCAGTTCGGTCCATGAACTACTGAGCCTACACGGTGGCTGCAACAGTTTCGCAATGCCTTTCAAATACTCACAATTAACCAAACTAAAGGATAACTTACCATGAAAGAATTGATTTTAAATGCCAACCATTGAATAATAACGCTCAGACTAGAAAATGATTTGGCTGAAAGATGACTTTCGTGAAGGTTCTGAATCTTAAAAAGACTCTATTATATCTAATGTCCCCTCTATGAAGCCTGACTTCACCTTCCTTTGTATAAGAATATCACGCTGCACACTCTTCAAGCTGTCAGCCCCCATACAGGCACAGTTTACTCAAACGTGGGACAAAGAGAGAGAGAAGTTTCAGGAAAAGTGGAGAAGTGCTGGAAGAGAACTTGAGGGAGGAAGCAGATAAAAGACATCACGTGTGAATGGAAGTGGTCGGGCTAGCATCAGCTGTGCTCTGAGTTCCCAGAGAGAGGGGGGCATTTTGATATAATCCTGGAGAGAAAGAAAGATGAGCAAACAACTTCCCCTGTACCAGCCAGCTGGTAGGTGAACTGGCTACCATTTGGATGTAGAGATGGATAAGGCGCCTGGATCAGCCTCTAGCCTCGGGAAGATTTGGGGAGGAAAATGTTTTAACTTGCAGGAGGTCCGTGAACAGTGATTTCTTTCATTTATGTCTTTGCCCAGAAATTCCATAGGAAGAAGCCTTTCTCCATTCTTGGTTTATACTGTTCTGGCGGGGCTAACCTCACCTCGGCACTGAGAGTGAGCACGTGGCTCAGGCCTAGCCAATCAGAATACGCCATCTCTTGGGCCATAAGGACTGGTCCAGGATTGGGCAAGGGGCCCCAGCTCTGCCTTGGGGAAGCATCTTGGGACGATTCTGCAGTCATCTTGAAGACGCGTCCTCCACGTGCCAAGGTCAGTTTGGGGATACTGTAAAGGCACACTACTTAGAAACCATGTGAAGAAAGACTGCCTTGAATATAAAGGCATAGAACCCTGATTACGTTTGCTCCAGGAGATCCAGGTGTGCCTCGCTCAATACAGCTGTACCCCTAACTTCCTAATCACGGATGGAAATAAGTTCTCTTTGCAGCTTGTGATTGTTTTAATCGGGATCCTTTTATTTAAGTAAAACTTTCCTACTAATATAAGGACATTCACATTGCGGGTATCCATAATTAAAAGAACAGCTGTAAGACAAGTTAAGTCCACGAGTGGCAGAATCCTAGAAGGAAAATCACCTAAGCTATTGCTGCACAGACATTACAATTTCTTAGTTAGATGCTTACAGAACACAACAAATTTAGGAGAGGGGATTAGAGAGCTGTAAGATTTCAAAATGGAGATGGGAAACCTGTTCCAGATTTGAAGGGAGAAAGAAGAAATTCCTTAGAAATCAATCTATAGTCAATCAAAATAGTCAATGATCGATCTCTGGGATATAATAGGGAAGAATGTCAGAGGAGATGATGAGTTTCTTAAGGCCTTGGCCTCGGTCCTGGTCATCCTTACCTCCACTGTTTAGCTCAGTTACTATCTGTGTCAGCAGAACCTTCCTTTCCTTTCTGAGATAAATAACGTCAACCATTTTCCAAGTTCCTGTGTGCCCCTGAGCTGATTCTCTGCCGCCCTTTTCTAATAGAGGCATCGTAAGTCTTTCCATGATGTTCAAGTCCAGATAAGAACCCAATCTTCTCCTTCATGACAGCAAATGCATTATCCATGTTGCTACTCTCGGTCTGAATTTCCAGAGATACTGAATAACTTCAAATAGAAGATACTCACTGGCCTTCTCCTCCCCAGCACATTCTCTGTGTATACACACTCCTTTGCTTTAAACACCAGTGACATTCTCTGCCAGGTCTACCACTGTATGTCTGCGTTTGAGTGATGATCAGTTCCTTGTGTAATAAACTCACACCATGTATACATTCAGAAGGGTTCTCTGTTGCTTTACTTTTACTAAATAAGCTGAAGTAAAACATATTCTTGCCCTAGACTGCACACAATAATGTTTTACCTGTAATATTCCAGTAAAATCATTTTTATTCTATATCCTAGGTCCCACTCCCTAGCCCCATAAAATGATCCCAACTCGATTACGTGAAATTATACACTTACAGTCAAATAAGCAAATATATCTTACATTGAGCTTTCTGGTACTAAGCCGTCCATATAGCCAAAGCTATGGTCTTCCCAGAAATCACACACTAATGCAAGAGCTGGACCATACAGAAGGCAGAGCACCGAAGAATTGATGTTTTCAAATTGTGGTGCTCGAGAAGACTCTTGAGAGTCCTTTGGACTGGAAGGAGATCAAACACAGTCAACCCTAAAGGAAATAAATCCTGAATATTCACTGGAAGGACTGATGCTAAAGCTGATGCTCCAGTACTTTGGCCACCTGATGTGAACAGCTAACTCATTGGAAAAGACCCTGATGCTGGGAAAAATTGAAGGCAGAAGGGGAAGAGGGCAACAGAGGATGAGATGACTGGATGGCATCACCGATTCGATAGACATGAACTTGGGCAAACTCCGGGAGATGGTGAGGGACACAGAGGCCTGGCGTTCTGCAGTTCATGGCATCACAAAGAGTCGGATACGACTTGACAACTGAACAACAGCTAAGTCGTGAGCGATCACACTCTCTCTCTCGGAAAACTTCTCTCGGTGACAATTTGGATACGTGTTTTTAGATCACGTGGCTATCACATCTGATTTCTTAATGAATCAATTCTGGAAGAAAGATATTAATTCTAGACGATTTATTTTTAGTTACTGAGAGTACTGTGAACCACCAGCAAAGCCTAGCAGATTGAACACATGGTTTGACGCAGTTTCCTCCTGAAACCCCACTAGTAGGACAATAAGAAGACAGATATCAGAAATAGTCAGCAGTCCACCCGCACATGGAGACTGCAGCACTGAAACGATGTTACCGGCAGGGGCTATTCGTTGCCTCTGAAGTGGAGGTGAGGGTGTGCTGAAGTCAGGACTGCTGAAAGTCAGCCCGAGGAGCTGAGACACCCCGCTCTCCTCCATGACCCAGAAGACTAGAAAGTTGTCACACGCAGCCGATGCAGCAGCCACGGGTCCTGACATGGTCACCATGCTGGAAACAGAGAGGGTGGTGAAACCTGCGTATTGACGCCTGAGGACCCCTCCTGCCCTCACGTGACGGACCTCCAGGCTCACGCCCCCGGCACCAAGCTAGAGGACATCACCCTCCAGAAAGTGGGAGCTTAAGAGAAGATACCAACAGATACTGCAATTAGGAGGGTCCAGAGAAGCTGTTCACCATAACCACCCAGGAGCACCTTCAGGGATAAAACCTGCCACGCTCACACCTTTCAGTCAGCTTCTCGGCACCTCTCTCAGCAGATCACCACGGAGGAGGAGATCTTTAACACAAACGAGAGGGAAAATACCGCTCAGAAGTCTCAACCATGAAATCGAAACAGGAGACCTGGTTCTATTACAGCATCACTCACATCTGGCAGGTAGCTGGTATAAACAATGGTAAACACAGCATAATTTTTATAAAAGCTGCTTAATGACATTGAGAGTAATTTATATCTCAAGGGACCAAAGGCGAGGGAAAAGAGGGAACTTGAGACAAACACTGTTGGTTGCTCTTCCTCTGAAACGCCTCTCAATTCAGGAGCATTGCAGGAGAAGCTGAGAAACGGGGCAGAGGGGCTCAGCCTGGGGCCTGAAGTGCTCACAGAGATGGGAAACAAAAGCTGGAGCTCAGAGGTACCCAGGATTTTAGTGAGGAAGGCACACTTACTCCAATAGTTGTCTAGACTGCACAGCTAAGCAGAAAATAGCCAAAAGGCTGAAAATCAAAATCGGATGTCAGCAGCCTTGCACGCTGGGAAAACAAAAATCAGAGCTCAAGGTAAGCCCAGGCAATGCCCTCGAAGCAAGGGCAAAGAGGAATTCAATTCAATTCCACAAGGACCACAACATCCTCCACTCTGGCTGGTTAGACCAAAGCCAGCTACACTCCTCCAACTGCCAGCCAGGAGGAAATCGCACCCTTTTTGGAGAACTATAACATCAACCAGAGGTTCTTCCATTTTTTTATACCCAATACCTGTACTCTGAAGATTATTAAAAACCAAACAAAGTAAATAAGGGAGGCAGACACACAGTTATTAGATATGGATTTTAAAATACCCGTGATTAATGTGTTCAGTGAAATAGATGACAAGAAGAGTTTTTGCCAGAGAACAGATTTTTTTAAAAAAAAATCAAATAAAAATTCTAGTACTAAAATATAATAACTGAAATAAATAATAAAGTAAAAAAGTTTAAGAGCAGAACAGATCTTTCTTATAGAAGGAAAATACTAGTAAAATTAAGGTGATGAGTGATAGTCATTCAGTCGTGTACAACTCTCTGCAACCCTATGGACTGTAGCCCACCAGGCTCCTCTGTGCATGGGATTCTCCAGACAAGAATACTGGACTGGGTTGCCATTTCCTTCTCCAGGGGATCTTCCCAACCCAGGGATCGAACCCAGGTCTCCTGCATTGCAGGCATGTTCTTTACCATCCGAGCCACTATGGAAGCCTACTATTAAGAGACATTTCTAAGTATAAAGACAGGTCAGCTTAAAAAGTATCAGCAGATTCATGTTTGACTTTATTTGATAATCTATAGACAATATTAGAATATGTAATGAATCCATACACCTTTTCCAAAGGAATACCCTAGAGAGATGTAGCAATATACTGATAAATGACAATCATCAATCAGATGAGATAATTTAGATGAAGTTTGTCTTGGTTGAAGAGATGGGACTGAGCAAGTGGCCAGGAAGGAAATACAACGTGCTTTGGTAGAGTTAAATGAAATACCCTTACTGAATAGACAAAAGTTAAAATATGAAAAATACAAACAAGGGCATAATTTGTAACAGGTACTGAAAGGTCAAGCGTGCATACTTTAAATTCTAAAATAATCACTAGAAAGATAATAAAACCTTATTTTAAAAAGCTAACTGAGAAAGGAAATAGACTAAGAAGAAGCTTATTATCACTGCTAACTAATATAAATAAACAAAATAAAATAATTTCATAATAGAAAAATCTCAAAAGCCAAGAGTTGACTTTTTAAAAAGACCAATAAACTGATAAACCCTGGCAACTTTTTTCAAAATATAGAAATAAATAAGTAATTACAAATATCAGGAATAAAGACATCACTTAGGGTTTTAGAGATATTAAAAAGATAATAAGATGATATTATAAACAACTTCATACCATTCAATTAGAAATTTTAAATAAATTAATTCCTTGAAAAACACTAATTACCACGATTGACACAAAAGAAATAGAAAAGCCAACTAAAACATCATGTATTAAAAGATGTATTACATGTATTAAAAGAATTTAAGTTATAATTTTAAATCTCCCCCAAAAGAAAACCGCAGACCCAGATGGCTTCACCAGTTTATTGTTTTTACTATTTAGGAAAAAATAGTATCAATCTTATCTTACAGAGGATTTTTTAAAAAGGGAAAAGTTGAGAAGCTAACTCACTTACTGAGGCCAATATAACCTGGATTCTAAAATCTAATAAGGACATTGCAAGAGAGAACAATTATAGGCCAGAAATAGTCATGAATTGGAGCAAACTGGGAGATAGTCAAGGACAGGAAGCCTGGCATGCTGCAGTGCATAGGGTCACAAAGAGCTGGACACGACTTGGCAACTGAACAGAAGAGCCATGAACACAGGTGCAAAACAGTGGATAAAGCCATAACGGATTGAATCCAACAATATACAATAATGTTAACATGCAACAGTGAAGTTGGACTTATTCCAGGAAGGCAAGATTAAGATAAGAAAATGATGGATGGAATTCTCCATATTGACAGAATAAAAAATGAATCCAGGATTTTAGCTGGAGCTTTCACCACCTTCTATCAGACAGGGAGATACAGAAATCCGTAAGATCCAGCAGACGGGAAGTCAGGAGGAGCACAGTTGGCTCAACAGCTCTGTCCGTCAGTAGGAGGTAAGAGACATCTATTGACTACTTCACCCAGCAACAGAATCCACATTCTTGTCACGCTCACGTGGAACATTCTCCAAGAGAGACCACATTCTGGGCCACAAACCGTGCCCTAACAAATTCAGTAGAATAAAGAGAAACTGGACCAGTCATCAGCATGAGGGTCTGCAGGTTATAGTGGCGGTGACTCATACTTCAGGGCTAAAAATAAACTGGAGAAGCACTGTGCTACAGAAATAATTAAGAACTGTGAGATGACCCCATGACAGTCCCTTCCCTCGGCAGTTTACCTCCAGTGGAAATGATAACCTCTATCTGACTGCAGAACAGCTCTGCCCATCTTATCATCATTCAGTTCCATTTTAAAGAGTTTAATTGATAGAGCATGATATCTGGAGTCAGCAGACTTGGAGGGAAGTCACACGACTTCTCCAAATTAAAGATTCCTCACTACTCCAGGGGAGATGCCAGCATCTGACCTGTTACATTACAAGTAATGAATTGGATAACTCTTGACTAATTATGAAGCATGGTTCAAATACTAACCGTTTTCATTTTACCCTTCCAAAATTTAAATAAAGCAATTAGCAGTGAAAGAGACTGAGTTTCATCTAGGATACAACCTCCTCAATAAAGATTGTTTTTATCTATTTCAAATATGGAGATTAAAAGGGGTTATGGTCCAGACTGAAAAGCAGGTGAATCTGGATGGAATAAATGCAAACAATGAAATGAACCAAGTAATGATGCCTCAGTCATTTAAGACCCAGAATCACCTCCCTCCCATTGAAAGTCACTCTCCACCCCACCTCCAGGCTCAGCTCTGCAGTTCCCTTCACCCCCTTTACTTTATTCATGCAGGCGAGCTCTGCACAGAGAGGCAGGGTTGTATAGCAGTTAAGAGGTTAGGCTTCAGAACTGGACAAATCCATCTGAACACCCGCTCCACTACACAGTGTGACCTCCGGTAAGTATGGTTGCTGCTGCTGCTGCTGCTGCTAAGTCGCATCAGTCATGTCCGACTCTGTGTGACCCCATAGACGGCAGCCCACCAGGCTCCCCCATCCCTGGGATTCTCCAGGCAAGAACACTGGAGTGGGTTGCCATTTCCTTCTCCAATGCATGAAAGTGAAAAGTGAAAGTGAAGTTGCTCAGTCGTGCCCAACTTCACGACCCCATGGACTGCAGCCCACCAGGCTCCTCCATCCATGGGATTTTCCAGGCAAGAGTACTGGAGTGAGGTGCCATTGCCTTCTCCTAAGTATGGTTACTTCAACCCTATTTATCAAGGTGAGGATTTTGATACTTATCTCACAGAATTTCTGTAAAAATTATTCTAAGACAAAACATATAAGAAGCCTTGCATGATGACTGCCAATCACTTTATAATTTATCATCATCATCACAAGTATAACTGTTTCATAGCAGACCCAGATTTTTATGAGATAAATTGGGTAATTTAGTTAAGGGAGATTTTACTGAATTGAAAAAATCACAAAAGCATTCTTGAGGGAGTGCTCACCAAGAGGACCCAAACGTATTTTGTGCATTTCCAATAAAGCTTTGGTACAAACAGATTTGAGCAATCTTTTTTCCTAGGTTTTCTAAGTGAATTATAACTAAGGGATTTTTTTTTTTTTTACACTTGCTTGGCTAGAACTGAAAGTTAAGGGAATACAATATCCACTTAATTCTCAAATGCCCAAACATAATTACCTTTGGGCAGTCTCCCTAGGGGCTGAGGAACCTACCAGGTCCTAGAGAAGTAGCCTTCCAAGGCGGGCATTGCAGCCTGTCCATCTGATGACTCTTCTCTTGGAGAACTATCCTCCACTCCGCAAGGTCCTGGGATGGAGGTGGGAGTGGGGAGGTTGTATCAGGCCGACCCCACTCCTCAACAGTAGGACCATGATATTATTATTAGGCCACTCAGTGAACTCCATCTCCCTGGAAGGGATGATTAAGAGTCCATTAGACTCTTGAGATTTGCTATATGGACTCAGAAAAAGAGTGGCTTTCTCTTCTTTTCGGAACAAGCCCACAGTCCTCTTTGCCATTATGCACACAGAACACGCCTGAGGATGAAGCAAATACATAAAGAAACAGAGCCAAGGTAAGAAAGGACAGAGCCAGAGGTCCAATGACACTGTCTGAACCCCCAGAGCAAGTCACACCTAAAACTGATTGCATTTACCTCCAACCCCATAGATGGTTTTACAAGCAAACCTAGTAATCGTTTCTACTTAAGCTGCTTCAGCTTCTATCATCTCTAACCAAAAGAACCTAATAGATACACTCATGGTATCAAACATTTTCCAGAATTGCAGTCTCCACTTCCACCTATATGCTGCTGCTGCTGCTGCTGCTGCTATTGCTGCTAAGTCGCTTCAGTCGTGTCTGACTCTGTGCGACCCCATAGACGGCAGCCCACTAGACTCCTCTGTCCCTGGGATTCTCCAGGCAAGAACACTGGAGTGGGTTGCCATTTCCCTCTCCAATGCATGAAGGTGAAAAGCGAAAGTGAAGTCGCTCAGTCGTGCCCCACTCTTAGCGTATATAATCGTCCCCAAAAACATTTTGACCGAGATGCTTGGAAGAAGATCTACACAAAGGTGTGGACCAAGTCAGCCGGAGTTTGTAGGATTTTCCCCTTCTCAGTCCTCTTGATGGTGCCTTAACTTTGGATTTCCTTGTAGAGAGATTTTGTGTGTGTGTGCGCGCATAAAGTATAACACTAGAGAACCACATAAATGTCAAACAGCAACAGCAGAGCTTAAAATTTCAAGGGAATTGTTGTTTAAAAAGCACCTGAATGCTAGCTAAAGGACTATCATGTTTTCGATAAGTCTTCAAATTCATTTCTCAAAATGCATTCAGAGGCAGCAATCAATGGCTCCTTCTTGCTCCCTGAACTTTCTTCAAAAAAAAAAAAAAAACAAAAAAGAAAGAAATTCCCAGTGGTATCTCACAACCATTCTGTTACAGAGAAATTAGGACTCCCAGAAAGCAAGTTGAAAAACTGAATTAGACTTTGATTCAATTAAGTTATAGCTCAGAGGAGACTCGGCACCTGAGATGAATAACTGATCTGGATTTGCCAATGGAACCAGCTTTGCAACTGTTTGTGCACATCCTGAAAATCTCTCCTTTATTCATGATCAGAAATGCAACATCTGCTTGTGGCAAAAATAAATGAACCGCACTGAAGCTGATGAAATAGAAACTAAAACTCTCCCCATCGTCATTTCATCCCTATTCCCCTGTGATAACCACTGGTGTGTGTGTGCTAAGTCGCGTCAGTCATGTCCAACTCTGTGACCCTGTGGACTATAGCCTGCCAGGCTCCTCGGTCCATGGGATTCTCCAGGGAATAATACTGGAGTGGGTTGCCATTCCCTTCTCCAGGGCATCTTCCAGACCCAGGGATCAGTCCCACGTCTCTTACATCTCCGGCATGGGCAGGCAGGTTCTTTACCACTAGCGCCGCCTGGGAAGCTGTGATAACCACTGGATTACGCTCAATTTCCTTAAGCATCATTTCTTTAATTCAGTAGCACAGATGCTGGTCAAACAGCAGAATAATTCCATTTGGAAGGTACCTCTGATTTTGCAAACATAAAAGAGGTCTGGAAACCAGAGCAAAACTCAGTACTACAGCAACACAATCTATGTAACAGTAGCTAAGAATCCTATCCCAAAAAAATGAGTATAGGACGATATCAGAATTAGGCAGCTTTGCAGGGTCTCTGCAGAGAAGGCGATGGCACCCCACTCCAGTACTCTTGCCTGGAAAATCCCATGGATGGAGGAGCCTGGTGGGCTGCAGTCCATGGGGTTGCGAAGAGTCAGACACGACTGAGCAATTTCACTTTCACTTTTCACTTTCATGCATTGGAGAAGGAAATGGCAACCCACTCCAGTGTTCTTCCCTGGAGAATCCCAGGGTTGGGGGAGCCTGGTGGGCTGCCGTCTATGGGGTCGCACAGAGACACAACTGAAGCGACTTAGCAGCAGCAGGGTCTCTGAGGATGGTTTCCTGTGACAGTAACATGTGTTCTGTTTAGAATTAGGAAGGAGATTATCATTTAGTTAATCTCTAGGGGGAAAACAACCTGCAGTGTCAGTTGAGTGTTTGTAATAAAGTCTCGAGAACATCACTGACCTTGGTGCCTGAGATCTAATAGGAAAGGAAGAAAAGCATAGTTTAGTGGGACTGTCTCCGCTGCTGGAATGGTGACCCAAACTGTGTCTGGAATGACGGCAGGAAAACGCAAGATAAGTTCAGGGAGCACGTGAGTCTCAGGGCAATCAAACCATCTATTCAGTTAGAAAAACCTGCTGAAATGGTGGCAGCAGGGAAACAATTTGCTGAAACATCTGCTGAAGGAAGAGGCTCCAGCTCATTGGAATGTCACTTACTGTGCACTTGAACACGTCCCAGCAAAACAGGAGTCTGAGCATTATTGCATATGCAAGGAAGAGACATACGCAAAAATCACCTCACTCAAGGCTCGAGATCAACCCGTTCAGTTTTATCTCCCCTCGCACAGCTCATGTAAAACCAAGCAGATGCACCAGACAGAGGCTCCAGTGTCTGATCTATGACAGGTACACGTGTCTGAACAAGAAAGGGAGCCCCGAGCCCCTTTCCCAACCCTGAGCACAGGAATATCAACATCTGTGTCTGTTTCCGTAATGCAATGTCCATTCATCCAGGCATGCATATCTCAGTGTATGTCACACAGATGGCAATATCGAAATATGTCTCAGCACCATAAATACCGAGACAGGTTCATCGTCAGTTTTTGCTAAACTGTGCTCTCAAAATGAAAAGGTCTTAGTGGACCATTTTTTCTATTGATGGCCCTACCTGCTGACTGTAGTACGGAATTGAGAAAGAGACTTAAGAGTTTACTACAGATGTATTGTCTATGCATCATTTACTGCCAAAAAAATTTTAATTTCTTTCTTTCCCACATCAAAGACAATAGCTGGTGCGTCACTTTGAGAAAACAAAGTGGAAGGCAAAAATGGCTTCTCAAATGACAAGGAGCTTCTGACGAATGCATGAACCATGTTGGTTATGTATGACATCACCACAACTGCTCCAGGAACGAAATAGGGTCCGTAAATAACTTTCTAGCTGAGTCTGCAATGAAACGAGTTTCATTTTTGCTTACTCTTGGGCTCCTTTATCAGCCAGGCTTGCCTGGTTATTTTCAGTCAGTAGCTGCTATTTGTCTAGCAAATCTGAGAACAGAAATTGTCTTATTTTTTTTCCTAAAGTGCTTCTTGTTGTGTATTTTTAACTTGCATAGATAACCACAGCCTCGGCGACATCTCCTGACTGAAGAGCATCATTTATGAATCTGGAGAGAGACACTGAGTTTTGGCAGAGGTCAAATAAACAGCCGGATGGATCACTGTTCCTATAAAGGTGCGTCTTTCTACTAAATCATAGAGAACCATCCTCCTCCGTGCCAATGTCCCTCTCATAGAGCTGAATACAGCAGAAAAGGAAAGGTTACTGGCAGCCAGGATTAGAAGAGCTACATTAGTAACTATGTTTACGGTGCATAATTAGGTTTCTATCTCTCCCTTCCGATTGGATTAAGATGATCCCAATTTGTATTGGCGTCCCGGGGGGCTCAGTGGTAAAGAACCTACCTGTACTGCAGAAGCCACAGGAAACATAGATTCAGTCCTTGGGTTGGGAAGATCCCCTGCCCTGGAGAAGGGCATGGCACCCCACTCCAGTACTCCTGCCTGGAGAATCCCATGGACAGAGGAGCCTGGCGGGCTACAGTCCATGGGGTCGCAAAGAGTCAGACACGACTGAAGCAACTTAGCATGCATGCGTTTTGTATTCTTTGCATATCTGTACAGTATCTTTATTCCTATATGTACAATAAAGAGGGATTATGCCTGTGTTTGATTATTTTACTGTGCCCAAGACACTCCCATGCATCACTGTGAAAGCGTGTAGTTTGTGTTCCCGGTTCTCTTCAGAGGAGGAAGCCATCGTCTGGGCCCTGAAATCACAGTGTCTCCCTTCCCACAGCCATCCATTCTGCGTAGCAATCTTTCTAATCATCTCCCCCAAAGGGATGTTTAGAGTAATTCCATTGTCAGCGTTTGTGAATCAAATTGGCACGGTCTGCTCTGTCACCAAAAGAACCCTGGAAAACACTCGGCCAAGTGAGCATATAAAGATAATAAAACCAGCTGGTCCCATTTAGCCCTTGCCAGCTCTAAGTTGCTTTTATTTTTTCATTGTCTGGGACTTTCTATGCCTAACTTTATCAGTTCAGGCAGGTCCCAAGGATGATTTTATATTTAGGAACTAAGAGAGAACACAGGGAGGTGTAAGATTAATGGTAAATTCAATGAAACCTTTACTATAAGGGAAAATCCGTTCCTCTGTTGTTCAAATATCACATTGATCAGCAGCAGTTCTATTTCCAGAAGAAAGTTCTTTGAGACAGTCGACAGTTTCATACCACAGGAGAGAATATTTCCCCTTATTTGTCAGCGTGGAGTGTGAGGTCAGGCAGCATCAGTTCACCTGGGAGTGAGTGGATTCCACAGAAATGTCAGACTAACATGATAAAGGCTGGTTTAATTGTTTCTAAATCAGATCAGTCAAACCCCTAAAACAGAAAGTAATTAATAGTCAACAATTTAGTGATAAAAACGTAAGCAAACAAGCCTTAGCATATACAGACATATCTAAAACTGATCATTCTGTGTAAATTGGAGCAGCCACTATGGAAAACAGTATGGAGGTTCCTTAAAAAACTAAAAATAGAGTTGCTCTATGAGCCAGCAATCCCACACCTGGGCATATATCTGAAGAAAACTCTAATTCAAAAAGACACACACACCCCAGTCCAATGCTCATGGGAGCACATTCACAATAACTAAGACGTGGAGGCAACCTAAATGTCCATCAACAGATGAATGGGTAAAGATGGGGTAGGCGTATACAACGGAATACTACTCAGCCACAAAAAAAGAATGGAATAATGCTATTTTCAGCAACATGGAGACCTTGAGATTATTATACTAAGTGAAGTCAGAAAGAGAAATGCCATATGTTATCACTTATAGTGGAATCTATGGCACAAATGGACTCATTTGCAAATCATAAACAGACCCACAGATATTGAAAACACACTTATTGTTACCAAAGAGGGAAAGGGAGAGGGGAAGGATAAATTAAGGGTTTGGAATTAGCAGATACAAACTACTATGTACAAAATAGGTACAGACCAAAGCCCTACTGTATAGCACAGGGACCCATATTTAGTATCCTATAATAAACCATCATGGAAAAGAATAGAAAAGAGGATGTAAATGTCTGTATAACGGAATCATCTTGCTGCACACCAGAAACTAACACAATATCGCAAATCACAGCCACTATGGACGCCAATGTGGAGATTCCTTAAAAAAAACTAGGAATAAAACCACCATATGACCCAGCAATCCCACTACTAGGCGTATACTCTAAGGAAATCAAAATTGAAAAAGGCACATGCACCCCAATATTCATTGCAGCACTATTTACAATAGCTAGAACATGGAAGCAACCTAGATGTCCATCAGCAGATGAATGGATAAAGAAACTGTGGTACCTATATACAATGGAATATTATTTGGCCATAAAAAGGGATGCATTTGAGTCAGTTCAACTATATGCCAATAAAAAAAAAAAAAACAACACTGATCATTCTAAAGCCATCTTTTTATATTCCAATTCTTCACTACAGTGTTCCTTAGATTACCTTCGATTAAATATTTAGAAGTAACAGTAATAGTGTGTATGTATTAGTCAGGGTTCTTCAGAGGAACAGAACCAATTGGATATATGCATAGATATATATACAACTCAGCCTCTTGTTTCCACAAGTCTGCCAGCCTCATCCCACCAAGAGCTGCGATCAGTCCTCATGAGTGAGTTACCGGTTGCCTTCCATCTTCAGGACAGTGACTGGCACAAGTGTCTTTCTTTCCCAGCTCCCAAGGGTTGGAGGAAGATTGAAGGGAGCCTGTGCCCCAGCACTGGGTCCACAGCTTGTTGTGATCCACACAGTCAAAGGCTTTGGCATAGTCAATAAAGCAGAAGTAGATGTTTTTCTGGAACTCTGTTGCTGAAACTCCAATACTTTGGCCACCTGATGCGAAGAACTGACTCATTTGAAAAGACCCTGATGCTGGGAAAGACTGAAGGCAGGAGGAGAAAGGGACAAATGAGATGGTTGGATGAGATGGTTGGATGGCATCACTGACTCAATGGACATGAGTATGAGTAAACTCCGGGAGTTGGTGATGGACAGGGAGGCCTGGAGTACTGTAGCCCACGGGGTCACAAAGAGTCGGCCACGACTGAGCGACTGAGCTGAACTGGATCCACACAGCATGTGGACACATGTAAGGCTGCTACTGGCCTTGGAAAGGGGATTCCTTGGAAAGAGCAGGACACGTGTATGCAAATCCCAGGTCTCCTCTCCACTCAGCCTGAGGGTGAGCACCCACAGAGAGGTTTGCAGAACTCAAAAAAGGGTGCCTTCGATGCTTCACAGCCCTTTTCTCCTGGGGCTGTGGCTCAGAGCTGGAAGGCCTGGGGAGAGGCAGAGACCTATTCCCATGGCACCCCACTCAAGCAGAGCTCTAGGAGACGCATTCTGGCAAGAAGCAATGTCATTTGCAGGCTTCTAGTGATGAAGAACCCGCCTGCCAATGCAGGAGGCATGAGAGACATGGGTTCAATCCCTGGGTTGGGAGGATCTCCTGGAGGAAGGAATGGCAACCCACTCCACTACTCTTGCCTGGGAGGACATGGACATAGGAGGCTGGTGGGCTATGGTCCATGGGGTTTCACAGGTTGGACGTGACTGAAGTGACAGCGCGCACACGTGCACGCGATGTCGTTTGCAGCCCCCTGGTTCCTGGTGAGGCACTGAAACCTCAGGGGTGCTGCTGGGTCCCTGACACTGGCCTTTGTTAAGGCTGCCACCTCCCATCATGACATTGAGAGGATGAGGCCTGTGTCAGCGCTGGAGAATGGGGGTGGGGCAGGAGACAGGAGGTACGCTGGGCAGGTTGAGACACACCACGTGGCAATGAGCACAACTCACTCACAGAACCAGGAAGAGAGTCTTCTGACATGGAAGCTGTACTTGTGGGGAAAATGTCACTAGATGGATGAGAGGCAGGAGGGGTAGTGCCTGCTTGGCTAGGGTGACCATCCTTCCCTGGGTTGCCTGCAGCTTTCCTGGTTCTGCCATGAGAGTTCCCATCCTGGCAGCGTGCCGTCGGTCCAGGACCAGTATCACCCGCTCCCCGCCCCCAGCATGTGATGCGGTTGGTTAGCAGCATGGACAAAATGCTCATGTTCCCCCAGATCTGTAGGTTGAGGTGATGGTGTTTGGAGGTGGGGCCTTTGGGAAGGAATCCCTCAACATGGGATGAGTGCCCTGATCAGAGGACATGAGCAACTGTGTTCCATGCTCCCCCTCCTCCCCATGTGAGTTCAAAGCCACCTGAGTCCCACCAGGCCAGAGCCCTTGTCTCAGATTTCCAGTCTCCAGACCTGTCTTAGCCTCACCCCACACTCTACTCTGTGGTAATGCCTTATAGCAGCCTGGATGAACTAAGACAGTTAGACCCTGAAGCACAGAGTATTTGCCAATCTATAGAAGGAAAGCTTTTAAAGCTATGGTTTTTCCAGCAGTCATGTACAATGTGAGAGTTAGATCATCAAGAAAGCTGAGCACCAAAGAACTGACGCTTTCTAACTGTGGTGCTGGAGAAGACTCTTGAGAGTCCCTTGGACTGCAAGGAGATCCAACCAGTCCATCCTATAGGAGATCAGCCCTGAAAATCCATTGGAAGGACTGATGCCGAAGCTCCAATACTTTGGAAACCTGATGCAAAGAGCTGACTCATTGGAAAAGACCCTGATGCTGGGAAAGATTGAAAGGAGGAGGAGAAGGGGAAGACAAGGGATGAGATGGTTGGATGGCATCACTGACTCAATAGACATGAGTTGAGCAAACTCAGGGAGATGGTGAAGGACAGGGAAGCCTGGTGAGCTACAGTTTACGGGGTTGCAAAGAGTCAGAAGCAACTTAGCGGCTGAACAAGAGCAACAAGTAAAGCACTGGGAAAAGTGCTCAGTGGGTGGAAGACACTGAGGAGCCATGTGCTGTGGGCTGAAGAGCAGTCTCTGAGCATCCTGCCCCTGCCACTTGCTACCTGTGGGAACTTGGGCTCGATTTTGCCTCTCTGTGCCTCATTGTTTTCCCCTTTTTTCTCATACTTTTTTTTTTTTTTTGCTTTATTTTTAGAGCAGTTTTATGTTCACAGAAAAATGGAGAAGGTACAGACATTTCGCATTTAGCCTCCCCATCTCCACAGGCACATCTTCCCCCATTATTAACATCCCCGCCAGATGATACACTTGTTATAACTCATGAACCTACATTGACATGCCATCACCACCCAGAGTCTACCGTGTCCCCTGGCTTCATTCTTGGCTTGTATATTCATTCCATGGGTTGAATAAATCTTTAATCACGTGTGTCCACCACTGTGGTATCCCACCGAATAGTTTCACTGCCCTAAACATCCCTGTGACGTGCCTATTCATCCTTTCCCCACCAACCCCCTGGAAACCATTGATCTTTTGACTCTGTCCATTCACATGTGCTAAGGCACTTCAGTCATATCCGACTCTTTGCGACCCCATGGACTGCAGCCCACCAGGCTCCTCTGTCCATGGGATTCTCCAGGCAAGAATACTGGAGTGGGTTGCCATTCCCTTCTCCAGGAGATCTTCCTGACTCAGGGGTTGAACCCGGGTCTCCCATATTACAGGCAGATTCTTTACTGTCTGAGCCTCCAGAAATAGTTCTGCCTTTTCCAGAATGTCACAGAGTTGAAATCACACGGTATACAGCCTTTTCAGACTGGTTTCTTTCACTTGGTCACATGTATTTACGGTTCCTCCACGTCATTTCATGGCTTATAGCTCATTGCTTTTAGCACCGATTTGCCTCATTTTCTTATGTGTGTAATGGGGCTACATGTGATGATAACAGTCACATCCACTTTACAGGCTTATTGGAAGAACGCAATGAGCTAACATATGTAGAGCATTTAAACTAACAGCTGTAGCACAGGAAGTACTAGGTCAGTGCTGGCTGCTGCTGTTAAGAGCAGGCACAGGCGTGGTGAGAACCTGGGTTAGAGTCCCAGCTTCACCACTGAGCCCTGAGCAAGTTGCTTATCTCTCTAAGTCTCCATCTCTCCAGCTGTCATGTGGATGGTGACATTGAAGTGGTGAGTGTACACCCCTGAGTACAGTTCCTGGTACACTGGGAACTTCCTCACCAGCGGGAGAAGACTTGTATTTAATTTAATTTTTTCTCATGTCTTTCTGCTCCATGATTCTGCTTTCTCCTCTAATTCAGGTGGATCATGTAGAAATGTGAGTTTTTACTCTACCCACAGCAAGGGGAAATGCAGGATGCAGAGCAGAGCTGGGAGGATGTCAACCGGGGCCCTGAGACGACGCTAGCTTCAGTCGCTGGTCCAGGACACAAAGCCTGGAGCCCATCACAGTTGAATGGGCTTCCCAGGTAGCGCTAGGGGTAAAGAACCTGTCTGCCAATGCAGGAGGTATAAGAGATGTGGGTTCCTTTCCTAGATCGGGAAGATCCCCTGGAGAAGGGCATGGCAACCCACTCCAGTATTCTTGCCTGGAGAATCCCATGGATGGAGGCTACAGTCCATGGGGGCACTGAGTCAGACGGAACGGAGCACCCAGCACAGCTGAGGCAGGACCTTGCCAGGAAGAGGCGTCCAGGCGGAGGTGAGGACAGAAGACCTGGGGTCAGGGGCTCAGCAAGAGGAGCAAGGAGCGGTTCTCAGATGATCGGCTCACCGGGTGTCAGGCTGGCCTCTTTGCTGCGGCTCTCCGAAGCAAGGAGGTGCCCCCTTAGAGGTACGTCTTAAGGGGACTCAGGCTACCTTCAGAAGCTGCCCTACAAAAGCCAACCATGGCTCCCAAGCAAAAACTCAAAGCTCAGCACAACCAACGTACAAGCAACCTTTTAGACCCTACATTATCTTAAACTGAAGACTACACTGATAGAAAATCCAGTCCACCTATCTTAGAAGCTAAAAGTCATTGTTTTCTGAAGTCAGAAAATAATTAAATGCCAACATTTCTACAGGTATTTTCCATCTGTAAAGAAGATAGGTGAAATTGTTTTAGACAACTTTGCTATATACTACAACAGAGAAAAAATGCATTCTTCAGTACAACATAATTCTCAAGGTTAAAGAAACTACAAAGGGTTGAAAAATAACCTGATGATTTCTAAAAATAGAGCCTGTGTTTCCTAGTCTCCATCAGAATACTACCTCTACTTTGTAATATATATTGTTTATTTAAACTGAATAATCTGGATTGAATTTTATATTACAAATTAATTTTTAATCTACAGGCATTAAATCCCTACTAAATATGTTTCACTCCTAAACAGTAATGAAATCAAAATTTTTGTTAAGACACTGAGCACATTTACTATAGTTAGCATGTTTTTCTTTTTGTTTACTTTCTTCTTGGACAGCGGAGCCTGGTGGGGGTCACACCACCATGGGGTCACAAAGAGTCAGACATGACTGAGGAACTAACACTCTCACTTTTTCACCTTGACTTGAAAGTCTCCCTTAGATCACAAATACTAGGAAAAGCAAACATGATCCTCTTTTTGTAGTTTTTGTAAAATAAAATTAAAATAGAATGTTATTTATGATCTCAGGATTATGCAGACTTGGTCTCTCCTTCCCTCTGCTGATTCCCTGCAAACGTACCATTCAGCTCCATGAAACTGTGAATGGGACAACCATCAAACTCCCTAACTTAACATGTGTATAATATTTCCTGTGCTGTCTCGCTTCAGAGTGGGAAATGCTTATAAATAGGTTATTGACAGCTGGTGTCACAAGAGAGAAATCTTAGTCATGGGGGTACCAAGGAGAGTGTCATCAATTTGCCTTATGATACAGACAAAAGCTAGTCATTCAATAAACAACTTGATATTTTACTTTTCAAATAGTTCATTGTTCAAATACAAAGGAGCATCCCCTTTTGGTAGAGGATGAGTGTCCAAACACACAGGACAGATCTTATGGTTTCAAATTACAACCAGAAAAGAATAAGGAAAAGAAACCGACCGTGAATATTCATTGGAAGGACAGACGCTGAAGCTGAAGCTCCACTACTTTGGCCACCTGATGCAAAGAGTCAGCTCATTGGAAAAGACCCTGATGCTGGGAAAGACTGAGAGCAGAAGTGAAAGGGGGCCACAGAGAATGAGATGGTTGGATGGCATGACCAACAGACACGAATCTGAACAAACTCTGGGAGATAATGAAGGACGGGAAGCCTGGTGTGCTGGAGTCCATGGAGTCGCAAAGAGTCAGACATGACTTAGTGATTGAACAAGAAGAACAAGGAAAAACAGAAGAAAAAAAACGACAGAGAGAGAACCACCTTGAAACTGATTTGTGTGTGTCTCATTCGGCTTAGGCTTCTATGACCAAATACCCACAGACAGGGTAGCTTAAATGACAAACATCTCTTTTTTACAGCTCTGGAGGCTGGAAGTCCAAGATCAAGAAGGGGCAGATTTGGAGGCTGGTCCGGATTCCAGGCTGATAGATGCTCTCCTTTCACTATGCCCGCCCTTACGTGGCAGAAAAGGTGAGGGAGCTGTCTGGGGTCTCTTCTCAGAAGGGCACGAATCCCATTTGTGAGGCTGCCCCCCTCATGGGGCATCCCAGGTGGCTCAGCAGTAAAGAATCTGCCTGCCAGTGCAGGAGACGTGGCTTCAATCCCTGGATCAGGAAGATCCCCTGGAGGAGGTAATGGCGACCCACTCCAGTATTCTCGCCTGGAGAATGCCATGGACAGAGGACCTACTCACCTCCCTAAGACCCCACCGCCTGATACCTTCACTTCAGGGATTAGGCTATGACACACAAACCTGTGGGAATACAACATTCAGTCCACAGCAGCGTGAATTTCAAAATGCTATTATTTAGACACACCTTCTCTGTTGGATGCTCTTTGCTTTTGCAATCAATATCCACTGCATGTCTAGGCAAGAATACTGCAGGATCAGAATAGGAAAATGCTAAGAAAAAAATAAAAACAGGATACTCCATGTGCAAAATATATTTTTTTAATATTGTGGCGCAAAGTGGCCTAACAAGATCTTCCATCATCTTGACAAAAACTAAAATATACTAACGATGAACTGCACACCATCCCTCACTTTCTCCTCAGTTTTCCTCCATCTCTACCCTCAGGACGATCACAACTGATTTTTCAGATTCCGTTTCTTTATTGTTCTAGGCAGCAGGAGTCAGAAGATGGAAAAAAGTAAAATCCCACTCAGGATGGAAGCCCTTGCAACAGGGGTGCTGTCGATGGCAGATACTGTCAGGAAGGTCGTACACTGTGGATCAGGTTACCAACCAGCCTGAGCTCAGACTAGCTCAGACCCCAGCCATGGACACAGCTTCTGTTCATCAGTTCCGAGCCTGTTTGGAGGCCTGGAAACCAAAGAAGTGACCGTAGCATCTGTGATAGATAGAACCATGATCCTTCCAAAGATGTGCGTGCCTGCTAGGTTGCTTCAGTCATGTCTGACTGTGTGTGACCCGATGGACGCTAGCCCTCCAGGCTCCCCCATCCCTGGGATTCTCCAGGGAAGAATACTGGAGAGGGTTACCATGCCCTCCTCCAGCGGACCTTCCCGACTCAGGCATCGAACCTGCGTCTCGTACATCTCTAGCCTTGGCAGGCGGGTTCTTTACAACTAGCATCACCAAGACAGCAAGGTCCTAACCCCCAGAACGTGGGAATATATTGCTTTACACGGATAAAGGGACTTGGCAGATGGGATTCCATTCAGGACTTTGAGATGGAGAGATCACCTGGGTGGGCCCAGCGTAACCAGGGGGTCTTCCTAAGAGGAAGGCAGGAGGGTCAGAGTCAGAGAAGGAGGCCTGATGACAGGGCAGGCAAGGCAAGGATACAAGGAGGGGACACGAGACCAGCAACGTGGGCTCCTCTCAAAGCTGGAAAGGCAGGACACACTTTCTCCTCCGAAACCCCAGGAGTGCAGCCCTGCCAGAAGCTCGATATTTGAGCCCAGTGAAACCTGTTTTGGCCTCTGACTTCCAGGACTGTAAGATAATAAAATCTGTGCTATTTTAAGTCACTAAGTTTGTGGTTATTTCTTACAACAACAGTAGGAAATTAATACAGCATTTGAGGGTCCAGGGAAGTTGGGCTGGCAGAAGTTCTTCAAAAATGTGCTTGGCTGCTCAGTCGCTGAGTCGTGACTGACACTGCAGACTCATGGACTGCAGCACGCCAGGCTCCCCTGTCCTCCACCATCTCCTGAAGTTTGCTCAAACTCATGTCCGTTGAGTCGGTGATGCCATCCAACCATCTCCTCCTCTGTTGGCCCCTTCTCCTCCTGCCCTCAATCTTCCCCAGCATCAGGGTCTTTTTCAGTGAATCGGCTCTTCACATCAGGTGGCCAAAGTATTGGAGCTTGGGGTGATCAAATTTCATCTAGTGGCTGGACAGGCCACAGGTGTGAAGAGTCCTGACACCACCACGGGGGCTCTGCACTAGCCGGTCCCCAGGCCTCCCTGGGGAGGGCTCACACCCATTAGAACTGGCACATGATAAATAATCAAAATTGGTGCGACTGTTTCATGTTGGGTGGGTTTTATTGTTTTTCCTTTACTTTCTGCTTCTTCCATGCATTTTTCCAAGAACATGATTTCCTTTGGAGCCAGAAAATTCAGCGATTATAAAAAGATATCTGGTTATGCCTATCAAAATCTTAACAGCCATTTCTATTTGCCTCTGTCCTGTGCAAAGATGAGGGCCTCCAAAAGGCAAGAGGTTGAACCCCCGCAGGCAGGTCTGCAGGTAGGACAGGAGAGGACTAAGCACTGGGCATCTGATCTTCCTCCAGCCCACATTCCTGCCAGCTGCCTTCACTTTGACATGAGTAGCCCCTGTGCCTGGTCAGCCGCAGAGGCACAGGGCAGCCCTGTTTGTTCTCTCACCCGCAGAGCCAGAGGGTCTCGTGCGCAGGAGATGCCCAGCCCGGAGACAGAGGGTGCTGTGCTCACAGCAGCCTAAGAGGCGATCCAGGTCGAGCTCCTCATCAAATTCCACGTCCCGGGTAGATATCTGCATTCTCGATATCGATCACTAAAGCTTTTCACTCTCCTATTTCTTTCCTACATTGCAAAGCCCACTCTGCAGATGAAAAAGATCAGAGGGTCTCTCTCTCAGGTCCTCCCTTTCAACAAAGAGGGGTGGGGTCCGTGTGCCCCCTCGAACTACCCCCCGCCTCCAGTTTTACGGCAGCCAACCTAGAAAGAGCCTCTGCTTCCCCGCTGTCAGAGAAAGGGACCACCTTTCTCCACCTCCCCAGACATTCGCCTTCCTAGAGCAATAGCCAGCAGCGGAGGCAGGGAGGTGAGCCTGTCTGAAAGCAGATTCGCTTCGCTCTGGCTTTGGGGCTGGATGGAGCAAACCCAGGGAGGAAGGGCTCCCTCTGCCAAACACGGACTATCTGGACCCACAGAATGGTTCGTTTATGTTAACTGACTGGGTCTCAGTGCCCAGGTAGTTTGCCAAAGTATTCTGGATGTTTCTGTGAAAGTGCTTTGGATGGGATCAACATTTAAATCAGTGGACTTTTAGCACAGGGAACTCTGCTCAGTACCCTGTAATGACGCAATATGGAAAAAGAATCTAAAAAAGAGGAGATATGTGGATATGAATAACTGGTTCACTTTGCTGTACGCCTGAAACTAACACAATATTTAAATCAGTTATACTCCAATTGTTAAAATTAAAATAAATAAATAGATGGGAAGATAGATCAATGGACTTGGAGTAAATCAGAAGGCCCTCCATCACAGGGGTGGGCATCATCCAATCAACTGAAGGCCTGACCTGAACACAGGACCGATCTTCCACTGAGTAAGAGAGACTCTTCCAGCAGACAGAGGTCAGACCTGGACTGGGACACAGGCTCTTTCTGGGCCTGCTTTGCACCTTTCAGTCAGTGCCTTACACTAAACCCCTTCCTCTCTATATATATGTGTGTGTTCACTCACAAAATCGTGTCTGACTCTTTGTGACCCCATAGACTGTAGCCCACCAGGCTCTTCTGTCCATGGAGGAGGACAATTCTCCAGGCAAGAATACTGGAGTGGGTTGCCATTTCCTTCTCCAGGGGAGCTTCCTGACCTGGAAATCAAACCCATGTCTCTTGCATCTCCTATACTGGCAGACAGATTCTTTACCACTGCACCACCTGGGAAAACTCTCTCTCTTCCTCCTCTCTCTCTTTCTATGTGTGTACACACACACACACACACACACACACACACACACACACAGACACCTTATTGGTTCTGTGTCTCTAGAGAACCCTGACCAATACATGTGACTGCACACGCTCTAGATTCCTATGCTTTGTGCTCTTGGAACCCCTGTGGACCCCAATCTTAGACTGTTACTCAGCTTCAGCACCTTTGCACAGACTACAGACCTCTTGGATATCTTTCTTGTCTCCTGACCCAAGTTGGTCCTTAACGGCTTCTGCTCTGAAGACTATCCCCACCTCAAGTATCTCACTCCAGCCACACTGTGTTTTCGCTTCAGACACCTCTCTTGCATGAAACAGGATGATGCAGCCAGAGTCGCTGAAACAAAGAGGAAGTTCCTAACAGCCAACTTCTCCAAAGCGGTATACAGTCTCCCTGCTGGGTCACACTTTCTATCCAGCATCAGATGACACCCTCAGACCGGCTACTTGCCCCCAGGTAAGCGGAGGGCTCAGTCAGCACACATTCTGCGGCCCTTGTTGTAGCGTCCACATCAGACAATGCAGAGAAGTGGCGTGTCCTGCGAAAGGTGATCCAACAGCTCTTCTGAGTATGAGAGGTCAGTGAAAAAGGACCTCTGAAATCATGACCACAGATCCTTTTACAAACAATTTCAATGCCTCAAGGATTTTCCAGTGCAGACATGCTTTTGTCTTCACAACAGAGATTTTTCTGTCTACTTGTTTCGTTTTGTCCTTTGCATGTTAGTCTGAGGAGGCCTTACACATAGCTGTGAAAAGAAGAGAAGTGAAAAGCAAAGGAGAAAAGGAAAGATATAAGCATCTGAATGCAGAGTTCCAAAGAATAGCAAGAAGAGATAAGAAAGCCTTCCTCAGCGATCCATGCAAAGAAATAGAGGAAAACAACAGAATGGGAAAGACTAGAGATCTCTTCAAGAAAATTAGAGATACCAAGGGAATATTTCATGCAAAGATGGGCTCGATAAAGGACAGAAATGGTATGGACCTAACAGAAGCAGAAGATATTAAGAAGAGGTGGCAAGAATACACAGAAGAACTGTACAAAAAAGAGCTTCATGACCCAGATAATCATGATGGTGTGATCACTCACCTAGACCCAGACATCCTGGAATGTGAACTCAAGTGGGCCTTAGAAAGGATCACTACGAACAAAGCTAGTGGAGGTGAGGGCATTCCAGCTGAGTTATTTCAAATCCTGAAAGATGATGCTGGGAAAGTGCTGCACTCAATATGCCAGCAAATTTGGAAAACTCAGCAGTGGCCACAGGACTGGAAAAGGGCAGTTTTCATTCCAATCCCCAAAAAAGGCAATGCCAAAGAATGCTCAAACTACTGCACAATTGCACTCATCTCGCACACTAGTAAAGTAATGCTCAAAATTCTCCAAGCCAGACTTCAGCAATACATGAACCGTGAACTTCCAGATGTTCAAGCTGGTTTTAAAAAATGCAGAGGAACCAGAGATCAAATTGCCAACATCCGCTGGATCATCGAAAAAGCAAGAGAGTTCCAGAAAACATCTATTTCTGCTTTATTGACTATGCCAAAGCCTTTGATTGTGTGGATCACAATAAACTGTGGAAAATTCTGAAAGAGATGACCTGCCTCTTGAGAAATCTGTATGCAGGTCAGGAAGCAACAGTTAGAACTGGACATGGAACAACAGACTGGTTCCCAATAGGAAAAGGAGTCCATCAAGGCTATGAATTGTCACCCTGCTTATTTAACTTATATGCAGAGTACATCATGAGAAATGTTGGGCTGGAAGAAGCACAAGCTGGAATCAAGACTGCCGGGAGAAATATCAATAACCTCAGATATGCAGATGACAGCAACTTTACGGCAGAAAGTGAAGAGGAGCTAAAAAGCCTCTTGATGAAAGTGAAAGTGGAGAGTGAAAAAGTTGGCTTAAAGCTCAACATTCAGAAAATGAAGATCATGGCATCCGGTCCCATCACTTCATGGGAAATAGATGGGGAAACAGTAGAAACAGTGTCAGACTTTATTTTTTTGGGCTCCAGAATCACTGCAGATGGTGACTACAGCCATAAAGTTAAAAGACACTTACTCCTTGGAAGAAAAGTTATGACCAACCTAGATAGCGTATTGAAAAGCAGAGACATTACTTTGCCGACTAAGGTCCATCTAGTCAAGGCTATGGTTTTCCTGTGGTCATGTATGGATGTGAGAGTTGGACTGTGAAGAAGGCTGAGCACTGAAGAATTAATGCTTTTGAACTGTGGTGTTGGAGAAGACTCTTAAGAGTCCCTTGGACTGCAAGGAGATCCAACCAGTCCATTCTGAAGGAGATCAGCCCTGGGTGTTCTTTGGAAGGAATGATGCTAAAGCTGAAACTCCAGTACTTTGGCCACCTCACACAAAGAGTTGACTCATTGGAAAAGACTCTGATTCTGGGAGGGATTGGAGGCAGGAGGAGAAGGGGACGACAGAGGATGAAATGGCTGGATGGCATCACGGACTCGATGGACGTGAGTCTGAGTGAACTCCGGGAGCTTGTGATGGACAGGGAGGCCTGGCGTGCTGCGATTCATGGGGTCGCAAAGAGTCGGACACGACTGAGCGATTGAACTGAACTGAACTGAACTATAGTAACTACATTTTCATTAGTATGAGCAGTTTCATTGTCTTAAAAACCATGTATTTATTATCATAGTGATAGAACACACCATGAATAATTAGACATTCACGAAAGGGATCACTTTTTCAGGGCTTAACACTTAGGAGAAAATGCAGAGTTTAAATGAACTATTTTCTTTTACAAACAATACTTATGATTTTGGCTCATTTAGTTAACAAATTCATATTGAATATCTTGTGTATATAACTGAAAATAAATCTGCCTTTCCTAAGTCTGGCTGAAAATATTAATATATCATACATTAAAAGTCATCTTAAATAATGTAATTAGAAAATCATCATCATCTTAATCAACACAGGATTACTTAGGCAAAAAAAAAAAAAAGTAGGGGAAGGGAGAAAATTTATTGAAAGAATACTTGATTAACATTTTAATCCTGCAGAATACTTGCCTTTAAAGGAGTCAGGTACCTATAGGAATTATATCTAATTCAAGAGTGTACCTCATAACTTGCCGTCAACAGGTAATTTCATCAGAGCCTTATATGATACTAATTTATACTTCTTGGCTGAATTCAACCTAAAAGAAATACTTTCCAGAATTCCAATACCTATTACAGATCCAAAACGGCACTGGTGGCCACCACACAAATACTGTTTCTCAAACCTCACAGTCAATAGATCCTGAAGAACCCATAGGAATCATGTAATCAACTGCGGCCTCAATGCCATAGCTCAAGGGTAAGATAAAGGATAATAAAAAGTCATTACCGATATAACAGTGTTCCCTGAGGTGCTTGCAGGTCCTAAAGGGCAGGTTTGCACATAATTAAATATCACAGAGTCTAAGGGACTCTGAATACCTCCTCTGTCTCTTCTCCAACTGTGGACTGCTCCACTAAGGTTACGTCTCAGAAACAAGATCCCCTCCCCTGGAATTCTCTCCTCTACCGCATATCAACAAAGACGAACATGGAATCCAAGTAGAACAGGGTCTGAAACACCCAGGAAGATTCAGAGTTAGAGAGTGTACTTCGGTTCCAGGCAGAAACCTGTATGGAGCCCTGAGCTGAACTGGCCATAGACCTTCCCATCTGCTAGGCTGGGACTCCCCCCCCCCGCCCCCAAGTGCACCGCCCCCCCCAAGCCCCAGGCCTGTTTTCAGATTCTCCTCCAGTGCGTCTCACCCTTGCTCACCTCTCACCGTGCCCCCTTGATGTGCCTTCCTGTGCTTCCCTGCAGGCATCCTAAGTCAGATCTCAATGCTCTTTATTCTAGGTTTGGTGGACAAGTCAGTCACTCCCTTTCTAAGATCTATCCCTATGCTCCTGAGACTCCAAATTGTCTATTAGGAAAAGTGGGTGGCTAGAAGCAAGCAAAAAATTACACATTCACAGGATGCTTTCAACATGAGTTCTGAAGCAACAGTATTAAACTGGGTTGCCATGGAGCCCCGAGGTTAAAGTCAGGTGTTTGGGGCACTGAACAAAATGTATCTTGACCTCTATCTCATGCAATGTGTTAGGACTCTCCAGAGAAATAGAACCAACAGGATGTGCTTATTATAAGAAATTGGCTCATGTGATTAGTATAAAGCAAAAGTGTTACTCACTCAGTCATGTCTGGCTCTTTGCATCCCCATGGACTGTAGCCCACCAGACTCCTCTGTCCATGGAATTCTGCATGCAAGAATACTGGAATGGGTAGCCATTTCCTTCTCCAGGGGATCTTCCCAACTCAGGGATTGAGTCTAGGTCTCTGCCTGAGACACCAGAGAATATTAGGGAGGCTAGCAAATCCAAAATCTGCAGCACTGGTGTGGCTGGAGACCCAGGAAAGCCAATGATGCGGGTGTACCCTGAGGGCATCTGCTGGCGGTTTCACTCTTATTCAGGGAAGTTAGTCTTTTGTCCTATTTGGGCCTTCAACTGATTGGATGAGGCCCACCCACATGTTGAAGGGCAATCTGCTTAATCAAAAGTTCACTGATTTGAATGTTAATCTCATCCAATAACAAACTAACCATCACACATCCTAATATTGCAAATCTAAAAGTAAAAGATAAGACAATAAAGACGTTTAAAAAGTGCTACGCAAAAAGGAAACAAGTGGAAAAACAGTCTTATATCACTTATGCTAAAATTAAGAATTTCTGTTCCTCAAGGACACCATTGAGGGGTGAAAAGCCAAGACCCTCGATAAGAGAATATATTTGCGATTAATATTCCATAAAGTATTTGCATCCAGAAGATACTTTTTAAATGTTTGTGAATTGGTAAAGAAAAGGCAGACAACCCAATGGGGAGAGGGAAAATGGACAGATTACTTGGACAGGCATGATACGAAAGCCTGACTTGTTTGCCTAATTGACAAACAAAAGGTGCAACATGATCCCACCACTTGCCACCAGCATGGTTAGAATGAAGAAGGCTGATAGGTCCAAGTCTGGGAAGCATTAGAGCAAAGGAAATTCTTACACAATAGTGGGAATATAAATTGATCTGACTTATTTCAGGAAACTATTTGGTATGTACAAGTAAAGTCAGCATTTGCATACCCTGTGACTTAGTCACTCAACGTCTCTATATAAATCCAACAGATAGGCAGGCACATCTGTATGAGAATGTTGATAGCAGCACTTTTCATATTAAACAAAAACACTGAAAATAACCCAAATGCCTAATAGCAGAACTGAGAAATAAATTGTGGTATATTTCAACAAGAATAAAATGATCTACAACCACAAGCTACACATGGGTGAATCTCCCAAACATAAATCTGAGAGAAAAGAAGCTAACACAAAAAAGAGCAACTACTGTATGATTCCACTTAGAAAAAGTTCAAAAGCAGGGAAACCATTATAGACGGTATTAGAAGTCAAAAGCAAGACTGCCCTTGGGGAGGACAGCTGTGACAATAAGGGAGTCAAGGGAGCTTCCAGCATTCTGAAATATTCTTTTTTTAGAGCTAGTTGCAGTCCATGAGTCTATTCATTTTATGAAAACACACTGAACTATACATTTCTTCAAATATATGTTATACTTAAATTTTTTGGCAAAATTATCAATACAAATATTATAGAAGAATACAAGATGATAAATAATATGTCCTTTGAGAAAAAAGACAACAGAAAATCTGCATTTAAGATAGATTGCTACTATTGCTTCCTTTAAAACCACTAGGTCTGTCCTTCTGTCTGGGGGCAGTTACAGCTGGAGGGTAAGATTGCATTAATCTGCCTACAAGTCAACAAAGTTGGGGAAGCATCGTGTTGACTCTGCTGATAGATGCTGACAGGGCAGTGAAAGCACGTCTTAGTAACCCTCTTTTACTTATTTCAATAAGGCAACAAAACAATAATTAATAATATAGGAGGACATTTTCCTGGGGATGAGAAAGTCCTTGATGGATTTGATTTTTAAATGACACTCACAAATCACCTACACATGGTATCCCAATTGGTGCCAAGACTGGAACCGTCAGTGCTTCTGCCTAATTCAGTGGATCCATTTCATCTCATATTGAAAAGGAGGTCAGATTAGATACAAAAATCCTCAGAAGAAGGTTAAGGAGATAAATGGAGATACAAAAGACTACTCAAATTCAGAAACCTATCATATATTTTTATTTTAACATAATTTACTTAATTTCATTCTTGTAATAAAAATATACAAGCAAAATTTACCATCCTAACCATGTTTAAGTGCACAGTTCAGTGGTATGCATTACGTTCATATCATAGGGCAGCCATCACTGCCAACCATTAGGAGCTTTTTCATCTTCACAAACAGAAATTCTGTCCTCAGTACATAAGCTCTCCCCAGGTCTCTCCCTCCCCACAGCCCCTGGCTACCATCATTCTACTCTCTGTCTCTCTACGTGTGACTTTTTTGGGGACCTCGTTATCAGAGGAATCATACAGAATTTGTCCTGTGACTGGCTTAGTTGTCTTAGCACAACATGTTCAAGGCTCATCCATGTGGGAGCATCGTCAGAATTTCCTGCTTTTTATGGCTGATTAGTACTCCACTGTATGGAAAGACCACATTCTGTTTATCCATTCATTTGTGGATGGACATTTGGGTGGTTTCCACCTTCTGGCAATTGTGAGACATTTTTATTTTGAGGGTATTTGTGATCAAATATAATGGCCACAAATTCTTGGACACTTCTCCCACAGAAAGGTGAGGTTGCGTCCCTTCTCCTGGCGTCTACGTGGATTCTAGGACTGCTTGACCAGTAGAGCAGAAACAATGGCCGGTATCCATGCTCAGGCTTAAAAAATCTGATGACTTCCTTTCCTGCTCCCTCGGGGACGACCATGCTGCAGAGACCACAGGCAGGTGTCCAGTCCACAGTGGCAGCTGAAGTGTGCCCTCCTGTCATCCCAGATAGGCAGCAGACACATCAGGAAAGCTACTCTGGATCCTCCTGACCAGCCCTTCTGCCCCATGTAAAAGGAACCCCCATCAGATCAGAACCACCTGTAGAACAAGAATCCCTAAGCTAGACCAGGCCCAAATTCCTGGCCCATAAAGTCCTTAGGTATCTAAAAAATTGCTCTTTTAAATCAGTAGGTTTAGCGGTAGTTTGTTATACAATAATAGATAACCAGAACAATCTTGATTTCAAAACATCAAAAAACATCAAAACATCAAAAAACCTGCAACCTTGCAGTAGAATCTCTCACCAAGCAAAGATATCAGCTCTTTCCACACCTGAAGGAACCAACACAGGACAAGGCCACCCCGGGCCAGACAGTGCAACATCCTGACAAGTTAGAAGGGTGACAAGAAACATTCTGGAATCCCGACCCTGTGTTCCCAAATTCACTTACTCATTACATAAAGCGTCAGTGAGACAGGCAGGCTTCCCAGGTGGTGCTGGCGGGTAAAGAACCTGCCTGCCAACGCAGGAGACGCAAGAGATGCGGGTTTGATCCCTGGTCCAGAAAGATCCCCTGGAACCAGTATTCTTGCCTGGGAAACCCCATGAACGGAGAGGCCTGGCAGGCCACAGTCCATGGGGTCACAGAGTCGGACACACCGGAAGCGACTTAGCACGCATGCGCGAGACCCATGCTGAGGCCCTACGCTCAGCACTGGGTGGGGAAGGGGAGGCGCAGCTGCCCTCACTTTCCTTAACGTCCACGTCTGAACAAAACCACATGCCTTGGCTAGCTTTTCAGCATTTTGCTGTCCTCGAACCCCCGTCACCAGCCCCATGTTCCAAAATTTCGGGCACGCTGTTCCCCTGTAGCCAGGCCCCTCCGAGGGCCCTCCTGGTGTATTGGGGTGAAGCTCTGATATCACACATCTAATATCGTGTAATATCAAGTATCTCTCCCAAGCAAAAGCCACCTCTCAACTATCAGGGAAAAATAATAATAATAAAGAAAAGAGCCAGGCGCTACCTGAAAATAGAATTTTCTAGTATTTCCTAATGACTTTTGTTGGGTTTACTTTGATTGGACAGACAGCTGGAAGTTAGCTACCCAGGGTGCGTTTTAGAATTCATGAGAAAGACGAAAACTCCCTGTTACTTCTGAGTCCCAGAGAACATCGCAAGTCCAAAGGGAAGACCAAGCAGAATACAAATCGGTCTTGGGGTAAAAAGAGAAATCTGACTTTGTGTACCAGAAGACACATCAGTCACCTGCTTCCATAGGGTTTTGACAACTCCCCCAAGCTCGGTGCGCGCAGTTCACCGCGTTGAGGTTTGTCCTGGTCCCGCAGGAAGGCCAAGGCTCGCCAGGTGAGCCGGCTTTCCTGAGCACGCAGGCGGTCTCTCCGGAGCCCAGAGCGTGCACCTGCAGGCTTTCCCGTGGGGACTCGGCCTGTCCTGCCCCAAGGCCATCCGCAGAAGCCGATGTTCCCCCCAGGGTGCGAGCCTACCTGCTCTGGCTGCCCTCCACCCGCTCTACACCTGGGAGGAGCTGGTGCACCCACGTGCCTAAAGAACCTCACCGCTGCCTCTTGTTCCTCTTGTTCCGCTGAGCCGCTCAGTCCTGAGACCCGCGCTGCCCTCCTGTTTATCTAATCCACGTGCAGCGAGCTGGGGTCAGGGCTCAGCCTGCACCTGTGAGCAGTGACTGCAGGTATTTGGAATTCCTACAGTGGGCCTGGAGAACCCTCATCCCAAGTACCGCACATTCAAAAGGTGGGGCTAGCGCTCCCAGAGGCCTGGCAGACCTCACAGTCCTCGCAGCAAATGCTTCCTCACTCTGCGCATCATCAGGGAGCAAAGCCTTCAGGCTTTCGGTGTTGACTCTGCAGTTCCTTCAATCAGACCGTCTTAGCTGTGGACACAGACCCAGTGACACAGAGCCACCATGGCCTTGGAATGCAGGTTTGGTCTGCTGGCTTTGAAACCGTGTTGTTTAGTTGCTTAGCCGTGTCCGACTCTTTTGCAGTATGTGGACTGTAGGCCGACAGGCTCCTCTGTCCATGGTTTTTCCCAAGCAAGACTGCTGGAGGGGGTTGCCATTTCCTTCTCCAGGGAATCTTCCTGACCCAGGGATTTAACCTGAGCCTGCTGCACTGCAGGAAGATTCTTTACCACTGAGCCACCAGGGAAGCCCTTCGGAACCAAGTCTAGAACCAAATTGGTTCTTCCAGCTCCATTTATACCTAATTCCACTGGCCCTTCGCCATAAGCCATGGCTGAGATCCCAGCATAATCTTTCCAAGCTAGTAGATCCACCTTCCCTTCACCATGATCCCCACCCCTCAGATTCCAGCAGAATCTTTCCAAGCTGGTAGTGAAAGAAAAGTGAAAGTTGCTCAGTTGTGTCCGACTCTTTGTGACCCCATGGACTATACAGTCAAATTCTCCAGGCCAGAATACTGGAGAGGGTAGCCTTTCCCTTCTCCAGGGGATCTTCCCAATTCAGGGATTGAACCCAGGTCTCCTGCACTACAGGTGACTTCTTTACCACCTGAACCACAAGGGAAGCCCAAGAATTCTGGAGTGGGTAGCCTATCCCTTCTGCAGCGGATCTTCCCAACCCCGGAATTGAACTGGGGTTTCCTGCATTTCAAGTGGATTCTTTACCAACTGAGCTAATCAGGGAAGCCCTCCAAGCTGGTAGATCTGCCTTCAAATAGGCTTGTGATTTATCTGCATATTAAACCAGAGAAAATGATCCCTGACAGTTCTTGGCTTGGTTATCACACAGTGATGATAATAAAGGGTTTTGGGTTGTTTTTTTTTTTTTTTTTTAACTATCTCTTAAGAGTTTATAGCCAGGTCCCCCAGCTTGAAGACCTAAGGAAAAGAAATGTCTGGTGACAGACAGATGAGTTAAGAAGCAGGTTTGGAGTCATGCACGCCTGAGTGCAATTCTTGGCCTCACTGGATCACCAGCTACCCAACCTCGGCAGGGCCGACTCCCTACGCCTCACCCCTTCCCAAGCGAAAAGGAGGAGTGACACGTTTCTCTCAAATAGTTGTCATCAGAATGACATAGAAGAGGTGGCATGAAGACATACACAGAGAGGGAGCCACAAGATCTAGTCTTTTTACCACCATCATCGTCAGGTTTTTCTTAGAGCAGTCCTATTTTATTAACCTCACCAATCTGCAGTTCACAGGAAAGGACCAAAAGGTGACTGGGAGTTTCATTAAAGGATGTTAGGTATTATTTGAATAAACTATACTTTTCCTGTTCCAGGGAGATGTCCCATTAGGGGCGACAACAAAATGAAAGCTGTTGATATAACAAGAGCCAAGGTTCTTTACCCCAGTCCTCCAGGCCTCCCTGCAATGCAGGAAGCCAAGAAGAAAGCAGAGATGATTCAGAGTCTTAGAAACGTAGGTAGTTTTGCCAACTTATGGTTACTAAAAAGGGACATGTAGGAAAAATAGTTAAATTAGGAGCTTGGAATTAACTTTCACACACTGCTCTATATAAAGTTAATAATCAACAAGGAGCTACTGTATAGTACAGTGAACTCTACTCAATACTCTGTAATAACTTACATGGGAATCTTAAATAGAGTGGATATGTATATATATATATAACGGATCCACTTTGCTTTACACCTGAAACTAACACGACATTGTAAGTCAACTTTACTCCAATATAATTAATTTAGAAAAATAACTTTTAAAAATAAAAATTTTTTAAAGAAACTTAGGGGACTACCCTGGTGTCCCATGGGTAGGATTCCACACTGCCAATGCAGGGGACCTGGGTTCCATCCCTGGTCAGGGAACTAGATCCCTGACGGCACAACTAAAGAGTTTGCATTAAATAAATAAAAATATTTTTTAAATACTAATTTTAAAAAGAAACAGGTGATTTTGCTGTCACTGGACTTTATGTTAGGTGGACAGGGTGAGAAGTATCTCAGTTCCTGAAAGACATCACAAAATCCTCTGTAAAGTAAATAAAATACTCTGCAGAGGGGATGAGGGGTTCCACAAAGAAAACCTGTTGTAAATGTTTGGTCTCCGAGCCCCTCCCTGCCTGTCCTGGAACAAGGCTCTGCCCACTGTCCACCCTGCCTGGGTGAGAAGGTAATGCTGAGACCACGGGGCAGGCGAAGGACTGAGCCCCGCTAAAACGAAAGATGGCTACAGAAACTGCAGACTGGCGGGTGGGAGTGGAGATCCTCTAGTTTGGCAGAGCCGAAATCAAGCCTCCAGTGTAAGTCCCTTCCTTCCACCGCCTTCCTCTCCTGCCCACAAATGTTTCATCATTTAACAACATTCCACCTTAAAAAAATAAAAAATTAAATAAATAAATAAATAAATAAAAACATTCCACCTTCAGACATGATTCCCAGATGCCATCAGTGAATAGAGAAGTTTAGGGGAAAGAAGCAGCTGAATTTCAAGTATTTTCCTGTTGGCCTGCATAACCCTAACCTCTGTTTGAATGGCATGTTTTACAGTTATTCCTAAACCTCTGAGGTCTTAACCTGAGGGGCAACTCCCCTGAGACACCAGTTCTGTGAGATTCTGGAAGAAGGTGGTTCTTCTTGCCTTATCTGCGAAACGTCGATTTTCTTTCTTTTTTTTTCTTTTTTTTTTTTTTTTTTTGCATAAAGTCCCCACTCCCATCCCACATTTTGAGTATCGCCTTTATGGAAATGTAGAAACATCTAAAAGTCTTCTGGTAACTCTGGTTGAAATGGAAGGTGCTAGTTCTCAGACCCCCTCATATGTAAGTGGGGAGCGGGGAGAGACAGGAGGGAGAGAAGGCGGCGGAAGGAAGGGGCTCAAACGCGAGGCTTGACTTCAGCTCTGCAAAGCGAGGAGATCTCCACTCCCATCCGCCAGTCTGCAGTTTCTGTACCCGTCTTATGTCTTAGAGGGGCTCAGTCCTGCGCCTGCCCCGTGGTCTCAGCACCACCTGCTAGCCCAGGCGGGGCGGAGGGGACAGTGGGCAGAGACTTGTTCCAGGATAGGCAGGGAGGGGCCCCTGGAGACTCCAGCCAGGATCAAGTGTCACCAGCTCAAGTGTCACCCGGAGGGCATGCCCTCCAGATGACCTCCTCCCCCAGAGGGACGCTGGTGGTTGTGCCCTCTGATTCAATTTTAGGCTAAAGAGAGTTCTAGCCTGTAGCCCTCCTTTTCTCACCCTACTTGAGGGAATGTTGGTAAAATTCAGGCTCTGTGCGCTGGTGCCAGATTAAGTCTGGGAGACAGAGTTTGGGGTGAAGTAAGTAAAAATAAACAGCTTTATTGCTCTGCCAAGCAAAGGGGGCCACGGCGGGCTAATGCCTTTGAGATTGTGAGTCCATCCAGGTGAGCAGTGAGGAGTCTCCTAGTGCTCAAGAGCCAGGGCGTGGTCAGCTTGTGGACATTCTTCTGATTGGCTGGTGGTGAAGTAATTAGGAGTCAGCATCATCAACCTGGTTCCAGCTAGTCTGGGGTCTACTTGCTTGCGGGCAGTAGGCAGTTAACCTCTCCCACCTGGTGGTGGTTTCCTATGTGCAAAACAGCTCAGAGGACACGGCTCAGAATACCATCTACAATCCTTGAGGAAGCATAAAGATCTTTGACTTTGTTTAGCAGCTCAAGTATTATTGTTTTATCTCGCTTGACTGTTTTCCTTTCTTTCAGCGTTTTCTCACTTCTCTGATTAAATTTACTCTTTGACTAAAAGTTTTTCCATAGACAAAAAGCAGGTGGAGAACACGTGTGGGAGTCTATCCTGGGATGGTCTGTAGTGTTGTACACGGTTAGAGAAGGGACCGTCGCGGTCCTGCCAAATCTCCTAGTGAGAGAGGCAAGACGAACGTTGGGATGAACAAGAGGTTCAGAGCATGGAAAAGCAGAAAGAGGAAAAAAAAAAAAGGGAGGCCAGGATAAAGCCCTTTACATCCACAGAAAATCCCTGCACCTTTTCCTTTTCAAGAGGATTCATTGGGCATGTTTGGTGTTCAAAAGTGCATAAGGCTCCAGAATAAAAACTAGTAATGACACAGCATGCTCTTGCCTCCCTGGGGGAAGGTGGTCCCCGGTTCTCAGCCATCACAACCCTGTCATCATTCAGTTGCCCAAAACCATTCCCTATGAAAGAATTGGCTTTTATGAGCCTACCTGAAAAGATTACAAAGAGAAATAGCCTTCTTTAAGAGCCTGACTCAACTGGGAAAACAGGAGGCTTAATAGGAGCTGCAATATCACTATTTCACATTTTTACTACTAAGTGTGTATAAAGATTTTAGATTTCTAGTGACAGATACTCTTTAACAAAAATATCTTCTGATGAATACTTTGGAATGGTTCCTGTCTGTTTTCCCAGATAAATATTTACCTTGACTTGTGCTCATATTAACACAAGATTTTTCTCCATCACCGCCCTGAACACCATGCCTTGCCTTCAACAGGAATTGTGGTTTTATCAACTCAAGTTGACGGGGGTAAATGTGCTCTTTTATTTAGCTTCTCAGGTGCTAATCAAAGACTAATTACCTTGAACTCTATCGACCTTCTCCCACCTTTTTCGCAATAGAGATTAATAAGTGACAGTACACAGGGCACACAGTTTCATGCATTGAAAGGGACAGATTCATGCATTATTCACTCCACGTAAATGCATGCACTTTTATTTGGAGCTTTCAAAGATCTCAGAAAGAAACACCAAGGAGACACACAATCTGACAAAGGCAGGAATTGGGGCAGGAAAACTATATTAGATGGAAATGGAGAAAAATAGACCAATCTGTGCAGAAATGAAGCTGCTGGAAAGGAAGTAAGAACCTGAGGAAAGGTGAGACCAGTAAGTGCCTCCAGGTGTGTGTTAGGCTCATGATGGGGGCCAGGACCTTGGCCCCTTAAGCCCTGGGCAGCCCTCCCTACCAGGTCCCAGTGGGGCATCCACAAAAAACCAGCCAGGTAGTCCTCTCATACCATCCTAACACTGGCCCCATGCTGCCACCCTATGAGCTGAGTCAGTCCATTTCAGGCATCAAAAACTTGCAAACTTTTGTGACCTAAACAGCATAGCCTCAAGACCTATACAAATAACAACAATAAAAATAAATAAAAAGCCTATGACAAAAAATATTGAGAAAATTATAAGGAAAATGTCAGATCTGAAGTCATGGTGGGGAGTGTAACAAAACCCTCTTAACAACTGATATGGACTTTCCTGGTGGCTCAGTTGGTAAAGAATCCACCTGCAATTCAGAAGACCCAGGTTCAATCCCTGGGTCAGGAACATCCTCTAGAGAAGAAAATGGCAACCCATTCCAGTATTCTTGCCTGGGAAATCCCATGTACAGAGGAGCTTGGCAGGCTACAGTTCATGGGGGTCCCAAAAGTTGGACATAATTTAGCAACTGAGCCACCTGAGCCATCAACAAATGATAGAAATGATAGAATAAGCAGAAAAAATAATTAAAGGATAGAAAATCTATAAACGGTACAATAAACAAGCTTCAACTCATGAGCATATATTGAACCCTGCATCCACCAATTAGAAAATGCATTTTTCTTTTCAAGGACACACTAGACACCGAGAGGCACAGAAATTCTCAACCAAAATCATTGCATCGGTACCATACTGACCCTGTGCTTTGACAATGAGGCAATAAAATTAGAACTAAATATTCCAGAAGTACAACAAAAAGAGAGCCATGTGTTTGGAACTTAAAAGCTTCTGAGCATCAATGCAAACAAAGCTTTGTGAGTCAGCATTTTTCTCCTATCCTCCTGGAAATCATAACAAAGCAATAAGGAGAACAAAGCCATTTTGCACACTCCACTTTTTTTTTTTTTTTTTCAGTGAAACCAGGAGACAGATCTAACCCACACACTGCAAATTATGTATAAAGACTGCCAACGTCACCCTTAGGGGCAGAAGCAGCTCAAGAGGAACTGGAAAGAAGAGGGCGCGGAAGCATGGGGGTTGTTAAAACCACCAGCATGGATGCACCTTCTGAGTGTAAGAGCTTCCATCCATCTCTGCATCCTGGAAGGGGGCTGAGATGGGCAGGCCTGGCAGGGGGCCCCCGGAGCTTGGGTCCACTGAAGCCTCAGGAGGCACTCGGGGGAGGCAGCGGCATCTGTCTGCTCTGCAGCCAGAATCCACCCCTGAATATGAGAGCTACCACAGATAGCACCGCACCCCTGAGGCTTCCTGAGGACATTCATAAAGGCTGAAAGTCTGCCAAACAAGTTAGGGAAATAACAGGAAAAGCCAAAAACTCTGTGGTGTTTATTTAAACAGAGAACTAAGACCTAAACAAACGTAAGGACTAGGGGAAAAGACTGTTTAATATGTATGCTATAGGGCCTGAAACAACATAGGAAGGGTTCAGTTAGGAGAAATGTGGCCGAAAAGGGGCAAGAAAGATGGGAAATAGGAGCTGGGCAGGGCTAGAATATAGCTTAAAGCCAATAAGGTAATTAAAGCGTAAAGATATGTAACTGTACCAAGACAAAAACTAGGGATAAGCATACTAATAAATATAAAACAAGTGACCAAGGAGTGAGATAGGGGAGAAAAAGCAAACAAGCTAATTGTATCCTTGTTCTTTGAGGGGAACTAATACTCGTTATTTAAGGAAATGGAGTTTCGGAGGTAATTATACCGTGGTATAAAAGTAATCTTTGAATAAAGATACTGGTGTTAGTAATGATCAGAATAATTAAAGAAACCAAGCAAACAGGCCACGTAGTTAATAGTTGATAATATGTTTTTAATAGACTATCTTTCAGAGCAATTTTGAGTTTGCAGCAAATTGGAGCAGAAAGTACAGAGGGTTCCAGTATACACAGCCTCCCCGTCTCTCAGTATCTGAGTGAGTGATATCTCAGCTACAGTCAGAGACCCACCCACCATCCCTCAGAGTCTACAGTTTACACTACGGTTCACTGGGTGTGCATTCCGTGGGTCTGGACAAGCGCATAATGACAAGCGTATGGTCAGGCCACTCAGGATGGCTGTCCTCTCGCCCTCTGTCTATCTCCTGCCCTGCCAGGGCCTGCTTCACCCCCACCTAAGCCCAGGCCTGACATTCCTGCCTGCTTACCCCAGGCCCCGGCTGGTGATCGTTCTCCCTAGAGAGGCTGGGAGGGGCGTGCCCTTCTGCTGGTTTCCCTGGTAACAAGCGAGGGCCGCTGAAGTCAATTCCTCTACGACTGGTCATCTCCGCATCCACCCCTACCCCGCCCCCAGCAGATGGCCACCGTGTCCTCCCCAGCATCCTCCCGCATGTGGTGGTGGGCATCACTCCACCGCTTCAGACCTGTGAGCCCCCCACCCACTAAAACACTGAGGTCTCTGTTGCCAACTCCGGGCTCTTTCTCGGGTCTCCACGCTGGGCAGATAAAGGCCTCATAGGCCTGCAGAGGTCAGTCCAACAACACGCACCTATCAGTGTAGCGTCATCCAAAGTCCGCGCACTGCCTAAAGTCCTCTGTGCCCTACTTATTCATCCCATCTTCCCCCAAGCCCTGACAACCCTTGCTGGTTTACCGTCTCCATAGTCTTGGGGTCTCCAGAATGTCACCCAGTAGGAATCGTAGAGGGGGCTGCAGTGGGGGTATTTCTTTCCCCAAGATCCCTTAGACTCTGACGTAACCCCAGCAGGTCTGGATGAATCATTTCTCCTGCGGGCAGACATTGCTAAGGAGAACAAGAGTGCTCTGGCATATTTCAAGCCATTCCTTTTTCTTCCTCCTGCTGGAAGCATGAGGAATTTTCCCCAACCACTGGGACCCAGAGTTTATCTGTCAGTGTTCACACAGCCTCCTGCTCTTCAGCAGTTACAGTTCAGGTTCTCCTGCCCCAGCCCTGGGTCCCACAGATGCTTCAGCTCCCTGCTTCCTGCCATGGCAAACTGTGACTTTCTGTATCTGCCTGTCATACAGCATATTCAAAAGCAGAGCCATTACTTTGCTAACAAAGGTCCGTCTAGTCAAAACTAGACTAGAGTAGTCATGTATGGATGTGAGAGTTGGACCATAAAGAAAGCTGAGCACCAAAGAACTGATGCTTTTGAACTGTGGTGTTGAAGAAGACTCTTGAGAGTCCCTTGGACTGCAAGGAGATCCAACCAGTCAATCCTAAAGAAAGTCAACCCTGAATGTTCATTGGAAGAACTGATGCTGAAGCTGAAGCTCCAGTGCTTTGGCCACCTGATGCAAAGAGCTGACTCATTGGAAAAGACCCTGATACTGGGAAAGACTGAAAGCAGGAGAAGGGGATGACAGAGGATGAGATGGTTGGATGGCATCACTGACTCAATGGACATGAGTTGGAGCAAGCTCCGGGAGTTGGTGATGGACAAGGAAGCCTGGCTTGCTGCAGTCCATGAGTTCGAAGAGTTGGACACAACTGAGCAACTGAACAACAGCAACCCTCCAAATCTGGGAACAGTGGTTTACTCTGTGACCTCACTTCTCTCACATATCCAAGAAGAGTTGTTGGTATTTCATTTTGTTCAGCATTTCACTATTTGTTAGGATGGGGTGGAGGCTTATCATCTCATCAGCTGGCCTGGGGACAGGAAGTCCTCCCCTCACTGTGAAATCCTTTAAATTTACCTTTTTTAGCCCATGGCAAATCACATGCCCCAAAACAATGACAGCGTGTATAGAAAATTCATGGCATAATGAATAAGGTATATCTTATTTCTATACCTTAGGTTCTCTACCCCAAAAATAGAAAATGTTTCCTTTTTAAGGGTCATGATCCATCAACTCAATAAGTGCCCATCTGTTAGGCCTTGTTATGTGTTATCAATAAGTAATACATCAGGGTCTTCCCTGGTAGTCCAGTGATTAAGGCTACATGTTTCCAATGCAGGGGATGTGAGTTTGATCCCTGGTTAGGGAATTCCCTGATAGCTCAGCTGGTAAAGAATCAGCTTGCAATGCAGGAGACCCCAGTTCAATTCCTGGGTCAGGAAGATCCCCTGGAGAAGGGATAGGCTACCCTCTCCAGTATTCTTGGGCTTCTCTTGTAGCTCAGCTGGTAAAGAATCCGCCTGCAATGCAGGAGACCTGGGTTCGATCCCTGGAGTGGGAAGATCCCTTGGAGAAGGGAAAGGCTACCCACTCCAGTATTCTGGTCTGGAGAATTCCATGGGCTATACAGTCGCAGAGATGGACATGACTGAGCAACTTTCACTTTCACTTTTAGGGAATCCAGGTCCCACATGCCATGTGGCAATAAAAGTGGGCGTGTACGCAGTCTTGTCTGACTCTGTGTGACTCCATGGACTGTATAGCCCCCCAGGCTCCTCTGTCCATGGAATTTTCCAGGCAAGAATACTGGCGTGGGTAACCATTCCCTGCTGCAGGGGATCTTTCTGACCCAGGGATCGAACCCCAGTCTCTTGCCTCTCCTGCATTGGCAAGCAGATTCTCTACCACTGTGCCCCCTGAGAAGCCCATGTCAATAAATAAATAATTAATACATTAAAGTACATTTCCTACAAATGGTGCCATCGCTATGGGCTGTCCACATGGGGATGTGTGAAATTCAGTCACTGTTCAAAGCCGTAGATTTGCTCCTAGAGCAGGCAATTTCACAAAGATGGAAGGTAGGGTTTAGGGTAGGGAAGAATGGGGAGCTGGTGTCTAATGGATATAGAATTTCAATTGGGGAAGCTAGGCCCCGGAGATGGATGGTGGTGACAGCTGCCCAACAATGCGAAGGTACTTAAGGCCATTGTACTGTACACGAAAAACTGTCAAAGGGTAAGCTTTATATGTGTATTTTACCAAAATTTGAAAAACCTGTCAGTACTTCAGTGATGAGTGACTGTGTTTTGGCTCAAGACAGATAGAGGGAAAGACCAATTTGGAGCAAGATTGGGGAACACATGTCTCATTCACTCAATAGCTGTTGTTCAAATGCCTTTTTGGCACCCTATACTCTGATGGGTGCTGACTGTCCATTTGGAGGACAAGCCAGTACAACAGCTACTGTAATGAAGAGTGATAAGTGCTATGGGGGTGGGGGGTGGATAAGGAGAAACAGCACGCTGAAGATGATTAGAGAATCTGCCCACCACCCACTGACAACTGTTCCTGCCGTGTGTGAGCAGCACCATGAACCAGACCTGCAGAAGAAAGCATACAAGGGGTGGGGGTGAGGGGTGGGGGGTGTACCAACCAAGAGACACAGCAACACTTTCAAGCTTCCATGTGTAGATGAGACACTTGCTTGAAATCTGAGTCTTTCATAAGATATATGAGCTTGGTGTTTCCTGCAAAAGAAATATGCAAAATCTTTTCTCCCTTAAGCTCCAGGTAAAGAATCTCATTAGCAGTCAGTTAGTTGGCTTTTTTGCACGATGCATGTTAGTGACCCCGAAAGGGCACTTCCCTCATAGCAGCGGCTGCTCTTTTGAAGATGATGAGGACTTTTCTGTGTCGGTGCCCCTCTGAGGGTGAGGTGGGGGTACAGCGTGGAGCCTGTTTTCCTTGAGGTTAGCCTTTCTTTTCACAGAGGACAAAACAAAGTTGAAAATGAGTATAGAGTTCTTGTTCTCGTCTTTGATTTAATATTAGCATCACTAATATCATATATGGTCCAGAAGTACTTTCCTAGATTTTCATTCTAATCCATTCTACCATCTCTTGGTACATCATAAAAAATCACTGTAGTCTACTCATCTCAGCTTGAGCACCATAGCAGAGTTCTTGCTATGATGGTGCCATATTTGTCAACTGGAGCTTCCCTGGTGATTCAGTGTAAACAATCTGCCTGCAAATGCCGGAGACATGATTCTATCCCTGGCTCAGGAAGATCCCCTGGAGAAGGAAATGGCAACCCTCTCCAGTATTCTTGCCAGGAATATCCCATTGACAGAGGAGCCTGGCGGGCTACAGTCCATGGAATAGCAAAGAGTCAGATACAACTTAGCAACTAAACAACATATTTGTGAATTTGGGGATTCAGAAAGACCTCCTGAAGCACCTTCTCAAGGGCTGGGAATTAACTCTATTCTGGGAAACAATCTTTTTTAGCAAGTAAGGTCTGTCTTGTTACTTAAACCATTTCACCTGGACATGTCACATCTTCCCTTTTTGGTACAAATTCCCAGAGAAGATAAGTGTTAGAGAGTCAAGTATTAAAGTCCACTTTATATTTCCATTTTCCCTGCGTGCCAGCCCTAATAAACCACAGCATCAAATGTGCCTTCACTAGTCTGAGGTGCCAAGTAGAGGCCTCGAGAAAACGGTCCACAGTCATGGGAGGAAATAAGTAAACTGCATAGTGCTTCATACAAATCTCTGGGGGTTTGACCTAAAATAAGGATGCTTCCAAACAGCAAAGAAAACCCAACTGTTGACAATCAAGGGACATTATAGATTATCTGCGAAGAAGATTTTAAATTATATTTAGAGAGCTTTTTCTCCTAAATTGAATAGCATATATGCTTGAGGTTAAAAAAATAATAAATCCCCCTCTCTCAAAATTACATATAATGTCAGCCTTAAAGCAGGAATATCACAGTGGATGTTCTTTCAATATTTTAAATGCTTGTCAATGTGTCATTATATATATACACACACACATTGATTATGTATATATATTTTATATGTATTATAAAACATGTAACATGTTTAGAGATTTATAATGATGTTTCGGTAATTGCTTTCTTTACTTAATAATACATCTGTAATATTTTTTCATGTCAAGAAATAGTACCCTTTAAAATAATTTAAATGAATGCATACTATTCTCTTCTACATATTTAGAAAAATAGTACCAATAATTTACTTAACCAATCTTCTATTGCTAAAAAAATTTAATTATTCATAAGGGTTCCACTTTTATACACAAGGCTATGATAAATGTACTCACACACATATCTTCCTACAACTTTACAATTATTTCCTTAGGATAAATTCATAGAAGTAGAATTCCTGATATCTCCCTTTTTCAATGTTTTATTTAGAGAAGTGACCAGCCTACAGAAAAGTTGTAAGAGAAGGCACAAGAACCTTGCATGCCGACAGCCCTACACACATACAGCCTCCCCACCAGCAACATCGTTCCCAGATGGCACGTTTTTTTTTTACCAAAGATGAACCTTCAATGGCACACCAGAATCAAAGTCCATGGTTTTCCTTACATTTTGCTGTTGGTGTTATACATTCTATGAGTTTGAACAAATACCCCATAACATGTGTCCATCATTATAATATCATACAGAATGGTTTCAATGCCTTAAAAGTCCTCTGTGCTCCACCAATTCATCCCTTTTCCTCCCAGACACCACCTCTGGCAACCACTGATCTATTTACTGTCTCCATATTTGTCTACTCCGGAACGTCACAGAGCTGATCGTACAGTATGGAGCCTCTTCAGGTGGACTTCTCTCACTTTGTGCGCTTGAGGTTCCGCCACATCTTTTCATGACTTGACGACTCATTTCTTTTTATTGCTGAATAATACTCATCATTAGAATGGCCCACAGTTCATCCATTCACTAGGGAATCTTGGTTGCTTCCAACTTTGAGCACTTACAAATAAAGCTGCGGTCAACAACTGTGTGCAGGTTTTCTCATTAAGCTTTTGGCTCCTTTGAGTAAATGCCTAGGAGTGTGATTGCTGGGTCCTATGATAAGAATACGTTTCGTTTTGTTAGATATATTTCTGAGCCTAGAGATTCCACGCAGAAGTTACCAAGACACTAATGCTAGATGCTTAGTCGTGTCCAACTCTTTCCGAAGCCATGGACTGTAGCCCCTCCAGGCTCCTCTGTCCATGAGATTCTCCAGGCACGAATACTGGAGTCTGTTGCCACGCCCTCCTCCAGGGGATCGCCCAACACAGGAATGGAACCACAGTCTCCTGCATCACAGGCAGATTCTTTACTATCTGAGCCTCCAGGGAAGTCCACCAAGTCCCTAAGGGGTCCATAAATCTAATGAGATTGGGAACCTCTGGTCTTGGCTGTGGCTTAAGAGCCAGCTCCTTGCAGAAGCAGGTTCTCCTGGGGATGCTCACATACTCCCTCACGGTTCATAACCATGGAGAAGTGGGCAGGAGCCCTGTGCCTGGGACTCTTCTTTTCCTGATAACCTGGAATATGGGGGGAAATTGGGGGAAATAACAACCAAGAAAATAAATAAGAATAGAAGAGGAGCAAATCAGAAAGTGAGGCATGAAGAGGACCCAGTCACTCTGCGGTCGCATATCCTCTTTTCTGTCTCCATAGATCCCCTGACGTGTTCCCCAGTCTCTTCTCAGCTCAGGCTTGTTTGTTGATTTGCTTAGGCTGTTACAGTGGAATTCGGTTTTCATTGAATTCTCAGCATGAAAACAATCCTTGCTGGAAGCAAAGTGGTATGCAAAACTGTCTCTTTCTTCGATACAAAGGATCTGAGGCGCTTCCATGAGCAAGCCTAATCCCCTTGCTGTAGGTGGGCTACTGGAAGTGGACTGTGGACAGGACACACACTCCCCATGAAGCTGGTCCTGGTGTCTGAACACCTATACAGTGGCAGAGCAGAAAGGAGCGGGGGCAGAGCGGAGCAGAGCCGTGGCAGAACTCACCCCTCTTGTATTTACTCAGGATTCCCAGGGTGGCTCAGATGGTAAAGCCTCTGCCTGCAATGCAGGAGACCTAGGTTTGATCCCTAAGTCGGGAAGATCCCCTAGAAAAGGGAGTGGTTACCGATTCCAGTAGTCTTGCCTGGAGAATCCCATGGACAGAGGAGACAGGTGGGCTACAGTCCAAGGGGTTGTACAGAGTCGGACACAGCTGTGTGACTAACAACACTTCCACTTTACACTTTTTTCCATGGAGACTTGGGTTCCACATGCCATCTTGGGTGTCAAAGTGTCCTGGCCACCCCTGTATCCTGCTCATGTTCACTGCACATCCTACCTCTGCAGTGTCAATTACCACGCAGCCTTGGCATTGTGCCAGGCAGTTCTGTCTGCCTGGGACCATCCACACCTCTGCACCTTTGCTGAAACTCTAGTCTTCTTCCGAGATCAAGTCCAGGAGCTGCTTGACCCTCTTAAGCCAAATAAATGCTCACTTCTTTCCTGCCACAGCTGATGCTCACGCTGGGTACCTTGAGCTGGTGCACGCCGCAGGGAGCTGCAATCATCAGCTTAGGCTTCTCTCACCTCTGGCGTAGGATCTGACCTCCTGATGACAAGCCCCTGCCTCTTCTCTTTGTCTCATGATTGCCTAGAACAGTAACTGGCACAGAAGAGACTCTCAATGAACATCTGTGGGTTGAATAAATGAATAACTAAATGCCATCAGCAGCTATCCGGAGCCCCGGGCTGCGAATCTTATGAGGCGGTCAGCCCTCCCATTCTAGGCCCTCGTGGAGCTGTTGGCAGCAGAGTAGAGCCTACAGTCCCCTTTGCGCGTGCAAGCTCAGCCGTACACCGCTCTTTGCAGCCCCGTGGACTCTAGCCCGCCAGGCTCCTCTGTCCATGGGATTTTCCAGGCAAGAGTACTGGGGTGGGTTGCCATTTCCTCCTCCAGGGGATCTTCCTGAGCCAGGGATCCAACCCGCGTCTCCTGCAATGGCGGGTGAATTCTTTACCGCTGAGCCGCCGGGTTTGGTGCGCATGAGCTCATTCAGTTTTTACAGCATCTCTGGACAAAGCAAGTTCTGTCATGACCATGTTGGCATAATTTCTTAAGTGAAGTTTAGAAATATGTTATGAGACCCCAAGAACACACAGTTATAAGTGGAGGCAGGGCCACAGTCCCTCCTTCAATGGTAACGTTTGCTTTAAGAAACCACTCTCCTGCCCATGTGAATGGCGTAAAGCAGGGTTTCCATCAGGATTCTCGGTAATAAGCAACAGCAACTGACTCAGAATAACTTAAACAAAGGGCATTAATGATAAGCATGCTGGAGCTTTACAAAATGCATGAGAGCCTGAAGGAATGGGCACCCCACCAAGGGAAGCTGGGAGTCACGGCCAGCATCTCACAGCAAAAACGCCTGAAAGACACCCGAAGTGGTGAGACCAGAGCAGCTTTCTTTCATCCTGGAACCACCATTTCTAAGAGTCAAAATTCCTGGAGATGGCCAGCCTGCGGCTTCTCTCTAGCTGTTAATGATGGGAGTAGGAAGAACCCTGAAGCTTCAGCTCTGACAACAAAGAAACCAGTAAAACGGCACTCAAGGTTCATATTATTATTGGGGGTATGTTACACAGAAAGAAAGGACAATATTTCTCCTGAATGGAACTATAACAGTTGTAATTACCAACAAAATCATCTGTATTTAAAAGTCAGATTATGGGATTAACATATAATACACGCATTGCTGTATATAAAATAGACAACAAGAATCTACTATATGGCACAGGGAGCTATACTCAATATTTTGTCAAAACCTATAAGAAAAAAATAATCTGAAAAATAATATATATTTTATATATGTGTGTGTGCATGCAAAATTCAATGGGTTTTAGTGTATTCACGAAAACATCACCACTGTCTATTTCTGGGACATTTTCATCACTCTATAGAGAAACTCCATACCCACAAGCATTCTCTTCCCATCCCCTGCCTCATTCCTTAACAATCACTAAATCTACTTTCTATATCAGTGAATTTACCTGTTCTGGACATTTCACGTAAGTAGAGTCACACACTATGTGACCTTCTGTTTCTGGCTTCTCTCCTTCAGCAAGCGTAACGTTGCTGAGATTTATCCCTCTCGTAGCATGTATCTCTGTATTTCATTCCTTTTTATTATTAAATAATATTCCATCGTGCAGTTTACAAAAATAAAAAGTCAAGTAACGATGCTCTCAACTCGCAGGTAAAATGTCAAGATGAGGAAGACTTGGGTCTGCCGTGTCACGGGAGCTTAATAAAGCATGTTTCTTTCTTTGTGATATGTCTACTTTCCATTACACGTGTGGTCAGTGAGCTTATTTCTCTAGAACTCTTTCCTCACGTGATAGCTTTCTAAACAGGTGCATTTCATGTATTCATTTTTGGCTGTGCGGGGTCCTCGCTGCAGCGTGCGGGCCTTGTCTAGTTGCAGTGAGCCGAGGCTGCTCTCCTGTCGCAGAGACAGACTCCGGGCCTGCGGGCTCAGTGGGTGTGGCTCCCAGGCTCCAGAGCCTGGGCTTGGCAGTTGTAGAGCAGCAGCTGAGTTGTTCTACAGCATATGGGCTCTTCCCAGACCTGGGATCGAACTCCTGTCTCCTGCATTGGCAGGTAGATTTTTTACCACTGAGCCACCAGCAAGTGAGACCAGCAAGCCCAACATCTTTTTTTTTTTTTTTTTTTAACCTTGCCACTGCTACGTGGCATGCAGGACCTTATTTCCCTAACCAGGGATCAAACCCATGACCTCTTCATGGTCTTAACCACTAGACCCCAAGGGAAGTCCAGATAAAATCTTTTTTTATAAGTAAAACTTTCTGGGTATTATTTGCTTGACTTAGACAAGTTTGCTTTCTGAATATCCAGACACTTTGGAGATTAAATTTCTTGCTCCCTACCCGCCTGCCCACCCCGGCCAGAAACCATCAGGCAGCCCTAGCTTAGCAATACCCAGAACTGACTGAACTCACAGACTTCATTAGGTCTCCATGTCTCGTAACTGTAACCTGGTTGTGACCTTCAATAATTTCTAATTGGGGATTTTTTTGTTTATTTATTTATTTTGCTGGAAGCATTATTGTGGAGCTTGTTTAGTCAAGACTGGCTGCGCAAATGAATCCACTTGGATATTGCTCAAGTTTCTGTTGGTCAGTGAAATTTCAGGGGGAAACAGTCAATAATTAACCATTTGTTTTTCTTTCCAACATACTGAAGAGAAGAAAGAAGTGCAATCAGTTATTTACTATTCCAGTTAGTACGCAGCAGCTGAAAGTTTAATGCACAGGCCCTTCATCGTTTGGGGCTTTAATGAGGCACCTGCAGCTGACTTCAGCATCAGGTCGGTTGGACTGATGGCCCTGGGACTTACCCAAACCCCTTCCCCTCCGTTGTTTAGTTCCAGGAGCTGAAAATGACTTTGGAGGAGGCCAATCCTCTGAAGTCTGACCCGTCCCTACCCTAACCCCTGCCAACCTATAAGAAACGGGAAGTAGGGATGAATCGGGGTTGAGGGTGGGCATTGACTTGAAAAATTTGCTGCAGATACTTCAACATCCATAAAACATATTTAAAGCATCTATTGTAAATGGGAATTCGATTGCGCATGAGCATGCTAAGTCACCGCAGTTGTGTTGGACTCTTTGCAACCCTTTGGACTGTAGCCACCAGGCTCCTCTGTCCATGGGATTCTGCAGGCAAGAATACTGGAGTGGGTTGCCATTTCCTTCTACAGGGGATCTTCCCAACCCAGGAATCAAACTTGCATCTCTTATGTATCCTGCATTGGTAGGTGGGTTCTTTACCACTAGCACCAAGAAAGTGCCATATTTATGGGTTAGGAGTTGGGTAAACTCCAGTAGTTGGTGATGGACAGGGAAGTCTGGTGTGCTGTGGTTCATGGGGTCCCAAAGAGTCGGACACGACTGAGCGACTGAACTGAACTGAACTGTGGGTTAGGACCGGCTACTGGCAACTTAGGCTGCAGCCTAAATCAAGCTGTCCAGAGGATGGAGCACAGAGCCAAGCAGTGGTGGGGGTTGCCATTGTTACATTTATGCCGGTGGGTGTTGCCTTGGAGAACAGATAGCAGGGAAACTTCTAGTGATGGGCAGAGGCAGGAGCTGATGGGGGGCATTTCAGGAGCCCCTCCAAGAAGGGCTGCTAAAGGCGTGCATGGACTGGGAAAGATGTATGGACACATCAGTGTTACATAAGGTTAGCTGGGAGACAATAGCCCTTGATAAAACTCCCAGCAAAACTCTATAGAATTTTGAATAGTGTATAATGGTGTTTACCTCCAGGAGGAAGAAGAATGCAATGGCTGATGGAAAGACCAAATAGGATTAGCTACAATGTGAATGCCTTTGCATGGCACTGTCTTACAGAATTCAGTGAAGTCGCTCAGTCGTGTCCAACTCTTTGCGACCCCATGGACACCAGGCTCCTCCGTCCATGCGATTTTCTAGGCAAGAGTACTGGAGTGGGTTGCCGTTTCCTTCTCCAGGGAACTTCCCGACCCAGGGGTCAAACCGAGGTCTCCCACATTGTAGACAGACGCTTTCTGTCTGAGCCACCACTGGATCTTAGCCAAAAGGCCAAGAAGTGATTGAATTCAGGGCTTACAAAATAGAGGTCTCGGTCCCCTATGATTTTGGAATTTTACCATTTATAGATTAGACTGTAGTGATTATTCAGGTATAATGAACAGAACAGGGGGAAGCCAAAATCAATCTTTCTAACAGGATTCACTATGCTGCTTCCAACCTTTTGCTCTTCATCGAATAGATGTTTGGGGTTATTTTTTTCCCAGATGAATTAATTCACCTGGATATTTAAAATATTTCCTTCCCTGCTCAGCATTCTGATGTCTGAAATTCTATTTTTTATTCTTTGTCTGGCCCATCTAAAATGAGCCCTCTCACACAAATTCATACATACCTCTTCCAAAATCTGGAAGCTTCTCTTCTTTAGGAAAGCCACAGAGCAAAGAGATTAAAAATAAAAACTATCAACACCAATAAAATAAGTAGCTTTGGAATTAGTAACCCTGGTTCCAGCTCCCGCTACTGTGTGACATGATTTCGTACCAAACACATGATTCCCTGAGCCACAATTTTTTCATTTATAAAAGGAAGATAATTTTTTAAAGTCTAAATAGTAGAGTTTTATGAACAGTAAAGGTGATAGTGCGTATATTCACTTCACAGAAAACTTGGCATGTATTAATCTTACTAAGTAGCAATCATCATTTTCTTAAATATTAGGTGCCACTCATGATTTTTCTGGATAATATAATAATAATTACCTTTATTGAGCATGTACTCTTGGGCTAGACACTGCTCTGGAAATATTAATGTTTCATCTCATTATTTCCAAACCTTCCCAAGGTTGATCTTCTTTTTACCAGTTTTTCAAATGAAACAGTATTATGCAGTTTTAAAAGCAGTTTTCAGAGCCAGACAGACCTGGGTTCCCTGACAGACTCTAAAATCTACAAGTTATAAGACCTTGGGGTAAGTTGCCTAATCTCTCTGGCTCTTCGGCTCCTGATTTGAAACATGCGTTAACTAATCACAAGTTTATTTGGATCTTGTGGAAAATGAATGTGATATTATTAATATATGTAAATAACAAAGCAGAGCTCCTAGTGTACAATTAAACAGCAAAAAATCCTAGCCATATTTTCAACTTTTCACGAAGAAATTGAGTCTCCTAGAGAATAAGTAATTTGCCCAAAGCAGCAGAGTTTGTAAAGCCAAGGTCCAAGGGCAGAGTCAAGTCCAAAGTCAGTGTTCTCACCACCTGAGGTCAGTAAACTTGACCTTCTCAACACTGAAAATCGTTTCCATTCGCCTTTACTGTTGGATACAAGTTGGTTAGCAGATGGTGGTCACTCAGCTCCCATATTCACTTACCTTATCAGCTGCCTGTTTTTCCCCCAAGAGCAGTTACTTACACCTTACCACGTCATCTATCTTAACTCCAGGCTCCTGCAATAAGAAGCAGATGAGAGGCAGGAATCCCCTAGCCATGGAGATAAGTAGATGAGGGCAAGAATCAGCTGACCTTCACCGGAAGCTCGGCATCTTAATAAAAGGAATATGAACACACCATGGGAAGCAAGCGCTCTCTGCTTATTATCAGATAAATGGGGCTTTCTACCTATTATTATTTTTACACCATGGGATTCTCCAGGCAGGGATGAGGGAGTGGGTTGCCATTTCCTTCTCCAGGGGTCTTCCCTACCCAGGGATCAAACCAGCCTCTCCTGCATCACAGGCAGATTCTTTACCATAAGAGCCACCAGGGAAACCCAAAATAAAGGCAGGTGAATGTTGAACATGTTCATATTATCATTAGTTGTTTATTTCAAATATGCATATTTATAAGACAGGTTACATGGGAGACAGCAAGCTACCCTCAAATGTGAACTTGTGGGTAAAACTATTTTCTCTAATAAAAGCAGAGGGAAGGACTAGTAATGAATAAGCCCAGTCATCTGTGGAGGGAATTACCCGTCCTAAAGGATCATTCGTAGCCACTGAAGATCAACTAGGAGATATTGCTTATTCCTGAAGAAAGCTTGCATTGTACCCCATCTGAAGAACAGTGCAGTCTCAGGATGATGAGTTAAGGTCATCTAGGTACTAGACACTGGGCTAGAATTTTCCTGTGGGCTAGAATTTAACGAAATTTTCATTAAATTTCCACGACAATTTGGGAAGAGCTCTTCTGTCCAGGTGAAGTAGTAGAAGTGCAAAGAAGCTAGGTGAGAACAGAGAGCTGAAATTTAAATCAAGGTCTGACTCCACATTCCATAACCTCTCAATAGACAAGTAAGACTGTGAATGTCTTCAAAACCGTCCAGAGAAAATAACAATCTCCATGGTGGATTCCCGCTCCCTTAGAAGGTAATTAGCAAAACTGGAGTTTTCAAGATACTGTTGCCTGGAAGTCACTCACCAATGGGGCCATCAATCGCTCAGGTTCCCCAGGTATCAGTCAAATATCTGCTTTCACGTGAGTCGTCCCTGCGCTTTTCCAGAGGGGATGTTGCCAAGCCCCGAAGAGCTTTTGCTTTCATGGTTAATTAGTAAACAGCCATTCTGATTGGGAGCTCAGATGGTAAAGAATCTGCCTGCAGTGTGGGGGACCCAGGTTTGATCCCTGGGTTGAGAAGATCCCCTGGAGAAGGGAACGGCTGCTCACTCCAGTATGCTTGCCTGGATAATTCCATGGACAGAGGAGCCTGGCGGGCTACAGTCCACGAGGTTGCAGAGTTGCAAATGACTCACAGAGTCATTCTCCAGACTCTGTGAGTCCTGATGAAATAAAATTTATATTTTAAGGCAAGACAAGAAAAAAACAGAACATAAAATTCTCTCTGTGTGTTTATCTGGGCCTCTTCCCTCTCTAATGCACAGCGTGTGTCTGCATCACACAGGAGCCAAGCTCTTCAAAGATGGGGAGACCTGTTCCTCCACGAAGATAAAAGGTTTTTTCATTTTTTCTGTTGCTAGCAAGGAAACTTCTCAAAAGAATACTCTTCTGAAATAGATAATTAACAAAGACCTACTGTACAGCACAGGGAATTCTGCTCTGTTTGTAACAGCCTGGGTGGGAGGGCAGTTTGGGGGAGAATGGATGCATGTATATGTATGGCTGACCACCTGAAACTCTCACAACATTGTTAATTGGCTATATCCAAATACAAAACAAAAAGGTGTTTTGTTTTGTTTTTTTAATTTCTTTCTAAGTGTCAGAGAAAGGGTACCCAGCTCTGTTTCTGACAGGCAGAGGTAGAAGTCTGGGCTCTGCATGCAGTCTCTGCTGACACCCCAGGGTGGGAGCGGGGGTTCCGGTTCCCTATGGGAGGGTACTGATGCCACCCTGGCGCCGTGATGTCCTCAGGTCCCAGACCCTAGCCAGTCTGCCTTCTCTCCGCCTGCCAGAGTCTTCTCCTGTGCATTTTATAGACAATAGCCAGTGTTTTCAGACCACTCAGCAGGAAGATGAGACCAAAGTGTTCTCGTTCTCCTCCTGTCCACCGTGTGTCAGTCCGGAAGCCAGCCTGCCCCCAAGGACTCTGCTTGGCCAGGGCTGAAAACTGCGGCCAGGTAGCGTCTCCCCTGCAGGGAGAGCCACCCAGGTGTACCGTTCCCCTACTCCTATCTGGGCCCTCAGTCTCAAGGCCAAACCACGAACCACAAGCACCCAGTTCCTGGCATGGGGGAAGGACTGGGAATTGGATGAGAAAACAGTCATTCATCTCAGCATTTAATTCTGTTCTCTCCAACTACCAGAATAATAAGCCATATGCTGTACTATATTCCTGGCTAATAACCAGCAAGGAGGAAATGAGCACATTTATGAATTATCCCGTTGATGTTCTTCAATGTGCAAATCCAAGTGTTATTTTAAGTAATTTCCCTGCCAAAGTAATTATTTCCCACCACTGCTGTCTCATTTGGAAAATAACCTTAGAGATTATCTTCTTTCTATTACATGTACATCTTTACGTTGTGAATCTCCTTTCAACCTACAAAGTTTAATTTTGTGTTGGCCACTGGCTTACAAGAATCAATGGGGCACTAGCTAGATAAAAAATACTTGCTTGCCTGTATGCAGTAAAAACAGGAACGCAATGACTACCAAAGTCTCTTTGGAGAGTCAACATCTTTGTAAACACATCAAATAACCATTGTGACATGAAATTAAAGCACATTCGGGTATGTTGCTAAAAAGACAATCCTGATGATAAAAGTCAATGCTAAATCTTCGCAAACACAATAAGATGAAACAGAACACCCTCATGAACAAAAAAGTGTAAAACTCAGAAGCTACCCAGAAATGTGAACTCATTTTTTATACTTCAGCATCTTCAGATTTTGCATATTTGTCTTCAGATTTTGTGCATCTGTCTTCTGCGTGACCGTGGCCCAGTGTGGTCTGTTTTCCACGGGCTCTTGAGTTATGCCGTCTTTGTTACCATATTTTGTGAACGTGTGAAACCTAGGGAAACTGCTTATCGCTGGAGATGCCCAAGCTGTTCCCCAGCCTTCCTGCTGAACTTGAAGACATCACGTTGGAAAAAAAACGTAAACTCAAGCCATCGGGGGCAGGCAGACGCCAGCTAAAGAGAAGCAGGCAGGCTGTGTCTGAGATCTTTTCAATTCTTGTGAAACGGTAACAAGAGCGATGTATCTAATTTTGAGCCTTACAGATGTGAGAAGAGGATCCAAAAATAAAAAGCTTTCCACTCCTACCCTCTCCCTAAATGTAACAAATAAATCAGCTTCTGATTGACTTGCAAATTCAAGCCTCTTCTGATTCTTCACCCTCTTTCCTAATGCTGCCTCAGGACCTGCCCTCCTGACCCCCAGGAAGCCTGAGAAGCCAGCACGCCAGCCCCCTGGTCCCTGTGCCCATGGCGCGCCATCCACAGCCACCCTCATTCAAACACATTTGCTTGAAATCTGTTTTTTCTCAAATATAAACAAAACACATTCCCTGTGTCAGGTGGCATTTAAGTGGAGAAGGTAAAAATGAATAAAACTCCACCCTGGAATCACATGCCTTTGCTCACACTCATTGATCCTGGCCTGTCCTCACTGCCTGAATGAGATAAATCACAGACATCTGCTGGATACCCACTGTCTGTGCTTCCCTATATACAGTATTGTACACCTGAAATGCGTCCAGAGGGCAAATCTCACGGTCAAAGTTCTTATGACATACACACACACCATCACAAAAGGACTCAAGGAAACTTCTGAAGGTGATAATATGTTTCTTTCTCTGATTGTAATAATGGCAGGCAAGGAGATCAAACCAGTCCATCCTAAAGGGAATCAACCCCTTCCAATATTCACTGGAAGGACTGGTGCTGAAGCTGAAGCTCCAATACTCTGGCCCCCTGATACAAAGAGCTGACTCTTTGGAAAAGACCCTGGTGCTGGCAATGATTAAAGCCAGGAGGAGAAGGGGACAACAGAGGATGAGATGGTTGGATGGCATCACTGACTCAATGGACATGGGTTTGGGTGAACTCCGGGAGTTGGTGATGGACAGGGAGGCCTGGCGTGCTGCAGTCCATGGGGCCGCAAAGTGACTGAACGACACAATGATGATAACACAAGTACATCTGCGTGTCCACACTCAACAAATTATGCCCAGTGCTGATGTGCTGGGCTCTTGTGTGCCCATCACACCTCATCAAAGCTGAGGGAAAACAAAGCAAAGAGAATGAGCAGAGAGAGGCGTCTTGCTGCGATTCTGGGCTGGGGAAGAAAGGAAGGTCATTGGCACTGAAACCTCTGAAGTTCCAAAAGGAAGGGTCCAAACGCCTGAGCCCAGAACCTAGAGTGAAGTGGGAGGCTGTGTGAGGGATGAGATGGGAAGAAAAAAGCTTTAGCAACAATGGAAACTGTATCAACATTGTTCTACAGGCAGTCTTCATTTTCCATAGTTTATTCTTCTCTCCAAAACAGGTCCTACTCAGGCTGCTTTGTGCTCAGGGGAGAAAGACCTTGATAAGCATAACCAGAAAAAGGAAAAGCTAAAATCCATCGTTTTACAGGGGGAAAAAAGTAAAATAAAAGAGGTGGGATGGAGAGGAGGAAAAATGATATTTGTATTCAAACCAAATGATAACGAAATTACAATATGAGGGGAACAGTCTGTGCACAGAAATATTTAAAAGCAATACCAAGTGGTTGTTTTGTATCCCCTCAAACAATTTTTTTTAAGAAGAGAGTGCTTTCTTAGGGATTCATTCTGGTTAAAATTTTGAAAACAGAATTTATAAAACAGAGAAAATTAGTTTTACCTTTTAATTCATGATAAAGAATACAGACTGAATAATAATAATACTTTCTCATTAATATACAAAATTAAAAAATAAATACATTGTCTTCATTTGAACTCTAGATGGGCTACTTACTGATTGACAGCAGAGGAGGAAGAAAAGGGAGGAAAGTTTCTGCGTGCCTGCACGCTTTCATTTTTTTAGAGGGGATCAAATCCACACCCCCCGCAGTGGAAGTGCAGAGTTTCAGCCTCGGGACTGCTGGGGAAGTCCCTGCCTGCCCTCACTCTTCATCTGCCGCTGTCTTTATTTTGGGAAACACTCACCAAGGACCTTTAGATGCAACCTGTATCACCTGTGGCCTGGAGGCAGCACCGCAGCTCACCGTTTCACCCCCAGTGATCCACTCACTTTTCCATCCTTGTGGCAGAAGTGAGTCACCTACAATACTGTAGTCAAAATACTGAAGAGATGGGAATCTTGGTTAGAAAAAGGGAATAACTTTTCGGTTGTTGTTGTTTAGTCACTGAGTCGTGTCCAACCCTTGTGTGACCCATGAAATGCAGGCCCCCAGGCTCCTCTGTCCATGGGATTCTCCAGGCAAGAACACTCGAGCGGGCTGCCATTCCCTTCTCAGGGGATCTTCCCAACCCAGGGATCGAACTCGCATCTCCTGCTTTGGCACGCAGCTTCTTTAGCACCCATGCGTGAGATAGGTTGACCAAACGATGTTCATGAAACTAGCATTTGCTGAGTTTCTCCTATGTTTAGTCGCTCAGTTGCGTCCGGCTGTTTGCAACCCCATGAACTGCAGCACGCCAGGCTTCCCTGTCCTCCACTGTCTCCCAGGGTGTCTCCTATGGGCCAAACTGTTTTCATGTGGATCTGTAATTTCCAACAAAGAAAAAAATCCTTCTACGTTGCTCATATCACTCCCACTCAGAAAAGGTAGGTGACTTGGCTGAGACTCACACAATCCCACTAACAGTAAGTGAAAGAGAAAAATTCACCCCAGAGAAGCCGCTTGCCCATCTCACCGTCCCCGCCATGAACAAAGGCATCTTGGGGCTGCCTTTTCCCCACGAATCATTAAGCGAGGAGAAACTCCTGAGAAGTAAATTATTCCAGGAATATCATCAAGGCCGCTGAGGAGGGATCAGGGCGTTGCACACCTCCTAATGTATGTATTTATGGAAATGGCGGTAAACAAGACTGATTTACATCGTATACTCAATATGAGTTTCACTTGACTTTGTATAATGAATTTTAACCTTCGACTTCGGGCACAAGAAATTTAGATACAAAAGTCAAAGCAATGGAGTAAAGTGTGCCTTAGGGAAAGGGGAAAAACCAAAAACCTGGCCCTTGCCAGACTCCCAGAAGATCTGAAGAAAAAAGAACAAGAGTTCTTTGGCTCCTAGGGAGGTGATAATGAGAAAGCAAGTGAGAGGTTACTGCAAAGACGGGAACAACCGTAGGTAAGGCAGATCATTTCCAACGTTTCCTCCCACTCCACAGCCTATGATTCTACTATATCAGAAGGGAAGAGAGAGAGTAAGGGTCCCTCTGCAGCGAGGCTTCAGTGAGCCCCCGACTCTCACAGCTCCGACCTGGAATCGAGAAGCCAAGCGGAATCTCTGAATCTTTCACTCAGAATAATGAGCTGTGTTGGCTCTCTGCCCAAGAAATCTAATCTCCCAGAATCCAAGGCCACTTCCTGATGCCTCGTGAAAGAGAAAGTCAATTAACATGACTACTCTCTCCGAAAGGAGAGAGAATATTAGCCCAATTAGATACAAAATCAGCCATATTTATTGAGCATTTTTAAGAGCCAGATTTTTACAGATATTCCGGTAATAATTCTAAGTGATAAGTACTTTGTTTTCCTTTTAAGTCATCACTATTGAGGTATAATGAAAATCCAATAAAATGCATCGGTTTTAAGTGTCCACTTTGATATGCTTTGATAAACATAGCCACCAACACAGGAAGCCACAGAATATGTCCATCAACCCATAAAGTTGCCCCCATGCCCGTCCCAGGGGACCACGGGTAAGATTTCTGTCAATGTAATTTAGTTTTACCGTTTCTAGACTTTCATATATGAAGCTATGTATAGGCGTCCCTGGTAGCTCAGCTGGGAAAGAACCCACCTGCAATGTGGGAGACCCCAATCTGATTCCTGGATTGAGAAGATTCACTGGAGAAGGGACAGGCTACCCACTCCAGTATTCTTAAGAAACTGGTGTCCGAAGTATTTAATAGCTGTGCCATTTTGCACTCCTACCAGGTTTGAATGAGTTCTAACTGCTCTACGGTCTCATCAACTTTTCATGCGGCTAGTCTTTCATTTCAAGGCCAGGGGAACAGATGAAATCTCTAAGATGAGAGTGTTGTAGACAACCGATCTTCTCATGTGAAGATTTGGGGAAGAAAAATAAGATTTTTATGAGAGACAGCTATGGGTGTGCTATGGAGTAGAGTTCAAAAATTATAGAATAAATTGTGGCTGCCAATAGCCATTTCTGGTGATGTTCACTGGCTATACTGTCTATCCATGAACTGCCAGCTCTCATTAGCGAATGCATGTGATAAATGAATTATATATTATCTCCTAAGGAGATAGGTCCACTCCAGTACTCTTGCCTGGAAAATCCCATGGGCGGAGGAGCCTGGTAGGCTGTCGTCCATGGGGTCGCACAGAGTTGGACACGACTGCAGTGACTTAGCAGCAGCAGCAAGGATATAGGTTCTGTCATTATCCCTTGTATGTGTAAGACAACTGAGCACTGGAGAAGTTAAAAAACTTGCCTTCCACGGTCAGTGTCACTTCTGACTCTAAAGTTAGTGAAGCTTAACCACGACACTGTGGGGACGCAAAGAGTTGGACACAACTGAGGGGCTGAACAACAACACTGTATTCCTGTCAGTGTAAGTAGCTTACGCTTGCTGTCTGCATTCCATCTGATCCAAAATGTCATTGATTACAGAATGCTCCATTGTTCCATATTCCATAGAGAGAGAAAAAAATTCTGCCTATTAAACTGTGACACAATTACCTCTTGGAATTTTTATATATAATTCTTAAGGAACTCATTTAGACTTAACTAGAGCAAGGTTGATTTTATGTATTTATTTTATAATACAAGGGAAAATAAAAGCAAAATAAATCATTAGGGTTTTTCTAAAACTTTATCATGTTTGAGTCTAGCTCTTCTAAAAACACTCTTTGTCTCAGAGAGGCACATTTTTTTTCACCCTAAATCATCCTCTGTATCATTTGAAGAGCTGGTGATGCAGCACTTCTTAAAAGAATCCACAAGTCAACTAAAAGCTATTATTTCTGAGCTTTTAAGCCTGCTTTGCAATTATGGAGTGCTGGTCTACTTTTGAACCTGACTCAGGAATGCTGATAAATACACCTGCTTCCCTATCTTTTCAATCTTCTCCCACGGCTGTTTTGTCTTTAGAAGTTACAAATGGAGCCCAGCCCTTGGTTTCCAGATTTTTTTCAGCCAAGACTTGCCAGGGCTGTCGGCCACTCACTGATAGACACACCAGCACTGCCCTCTGGCGCTCAGAAGTGGTAAAGCAACAGCAATTTTATATATATATATATATATATACATATATATATATATTCACATATATATACATATATATACATATATCCCCATTTGCGGAGAAGGCAATGGCACCCCACTCCAGTACTCTTGCCTGGAGAATCCCATGGGCGGAGGAGCCTGGTAGGCTGCAGTCCATGGGGTCGCTAGGAGTCGGACACGACTGAGCGACTTCACGTTCACTTTTCACTTTCATGCATTGGAGAAGGAAATGGCAGCCCACTCCAGTGTTCTTGCCTGGAGAATCCCAGGGACAGAGAAGCCTGTTGGGCTGCCGTCTGTGGGGTCACACAGAGTCAGACACGACTGACGCGACTTAGCAGCAGCAGTAGCAGCATCCTAGTTTCAGAGATGTAAAATATAAACCGTGTCTGCATCGCAGAAATGATGAAATCCAGTATTTACGGCGGGAGTTCTCGTTGCTCAGGTTCTAAGTCGTGTCCGACTCTGCGACGCCATCGACTTCAGCACGCCAGGTTTCCCTGTCACTCATCGTCTCCGGGAGCTTGCTCAAACTCGCATGCATTGAGTCGGGAAAAATTAGGAAGACGAGCCCCGGTGCAAAGGACCAATATAGGGTTTAAAGCAGACAGCGTTGACAGCTCTCTGCTCTTCTAGATTTCCAATATTCCAAAGCAGCCACCTTGCTTTTCTAAAAGCTATGTTGAGAGATTGTAAATCATTTTATTGTAATTTTGATTGTCTGAATTTTCTAGTCTTTCTAATCTAGATTATTTCTGTAATATTTTTAAAGCAATATTATGTGACTCGATGTTTTCTTGTTTTATTTGGACTAATTTTTGTGTATGTCCTAATTTATATATAACATATGTTTAGTTCCCTATATATCTTCACACATGTATGTATGAATATATACTTCCAAATATGCAAATATGCGTATATAAAGCATCTGTGTACAGAACGCTGGAGGTTGAAATACGCGCCTGTGACACACTTTTCCACAATGATCACCTCAGTTGTAACGCACAGTGCTGTCAAGCGAAAGAAAGTCACATGTATGTTTCACCGGTGAAAGAAGCAAGTTATTTGCCGGTTTCTTGAGATGTTTTGCGAGCGGCGCTGTCCTTAAAATTTTCAAAGTCCTGCATCGCCATCTAGTGGTATAAATGAAAGTTGCAGGCAACGCACACCGTGGCTCCCGGGCAAGTCCTTGGTACTGTGTCCCTTTCGTTGAGAAAACAAGTATTCAGTCAAATTCGTGATCTTGTTAGTGATCTAAGTCTGATAAACGATCACCAAAATGTCGAAGCCCCAAACTCTTCTCAAGTAGTGGCTGCACATATCCGATACTTTTTCTGCAAACATCCAAAATAACTTCAAACCTTTTCACAAATTATTGTATTATGTGGGCAAAAATCAGACAAATTTTGTCTAAAATAACAAACACATAATAATGGAAAGACTCTCTTTTTTATAGAATTACATGGCAGTGATGTTTAGCCTATACTTCACTGGTTCATATTAAGTCATTTTACAAATTACTGTCATGAAAGGGTAATGGCTATATTGAGGGGAGGGAGGAATCCACGATCATTTTCCGTCTGGATAACCTCTACATCATCTTCTCCAACGCAGCTGCCAACGTAATCTTTTCATCCCCCTCAATATTGCTATCGGAGAAGGCAATGGCACCCCTCTCCAGTAGTCTTGCCTGGAAAATCCCATGGATGGAGGAGCCTGGTGGGCTGCAGTCCATGGGGTTGCTAAGACTCAGACACGACTGAGTGACTTCACTTTCATGCACTGGAGAAGGAAATGGCAACCCACTCCAGTGTTCTTGCCTGGAGAATCCCAGGGATGGGGGAGCTTGGTGGGCTGCCATCTATGGGGTCACACAGAGTCGGACATGACTGAAGCGACTTAGAAGCAGTAGCAGCAGCAGCAATATTGCTATTGCCTTCTTTTAAAATGCAAGAGTAATACATGAATATATGCTCCCTGTCAAAAGTGATTTTAAGCACATGGGGAAAAAAATTAGCATCTCCCTTGACTCCACTACAAAGCCAGTGCTTTCCCCAGAAGGGACGCTCAGTGAATTCAGATCCTTTTCTGTGTGTTTCCATGTGAAGGTGCAGAAGGATCCATCACCAGGGGGTTTTGGGCCATCTGCGTCCACGTGCTGACACTGTCGTAACTATAAACCCATCATTACCAAGGACTGTGGTAGCTCTCCTGCTGGGCTCTCACTGGAATTAGCACTATAATTTTTTGATTTAGATTCCAAAATATTTAAAGAACCTCCTACCTACTGGACTTCAGCTAAACCTTGGAATTTGTTGACCTTTCCCCAGTTCCATGCTGAGCTCTCCTCTGCTCAAGCCCCTTCATGAATATGCATGCTCCCTTAGCTTAAAGCTTCCCCAGTTTTGCTGTTTGGGGCGGCACTGCTTTGGGAAAGATCCACAGTGTTCTCCTTACATGCTGCAAGTAATAATAAATCCTTCCTTCTGAAAAAATGAAACTTCTGCTTCTAATATACTGTGGATGTCTTGAAAGGAACAGGTATTGAACAGATAAACTACTGTGTTCACCTGCCCAAGCTTCGTAACAAAATAGCACAGACAGGGTAGCTTACTAACAAGAATTTGTGGTCTCACAGCTCTCGAGGCTAGAAGTCAAGATCAAGGCGGCAGCTGGTTCGGATCCTGGTGAGGCCATCTTCCCGCTGTGTCCTCTCGTGGCCTTTGTGCAGGTGCAGAGAGAGAGGTCCCTTGGTGTTTTTTTTTATAAGGACACCAGTCCTATTGGACTAGAGCCCCGCCTATATGAACTTGTTTACCTTTAATTATCCCCTTAAAGGCCAAGAAACAGTCACTTTGGGAATTAGGACTTTAATGTATGACTTTCAAGGGAATACAACTCAGTCCATAACACTTGTCCATTACTATCTAATTTTAGTCCATGACATTGGAGAACATATTTCTGCTTCTGTATCATAAAACTCTGTGTGTGTGTGTGTGTGTGTGTGTGTGTGCGCGCGCACGCGCACCCGCGCACGCATGCCCGTGCACATATGCACGAGCTTAGTCATGTCAGACTCTCTGCCACTCCATGGACTGTGGCTCTCCGGGCTCCTCTGTCCATGGGATTCTCCAGGCAAGAACACTGGAGTGGGTTGCCATTTCCTTCTCCAATGCATGAAAGTGGAAAGTGAAAGTGAAGTTGCTCAGTCTTGTCCGACTCTTAGCGACCCCATGGACTGCAGCCCACTAGGCTCCTCCGTCCATGGGATTTTCCAGGCAAGAGGACTGGATTGGGGTGCCACTGCCTTCTCCAAGTCCACTGCTATCAGCCTTCAGTGCATCTTAAAAAACAAACAAACAAACAAACAAACCTGACTTGGGCAGACAGTGTGCTGGAAGCCAGCTGGATATGAAAGACTGGACTCACTCCTTTACTGAGCACAGCCCTTTAAGCCCCACGTCACCAACTGTGCCGAGTCCAGTTGGTCCTGCAATCCATGTGTCTGTCTACACTTGCGCTGTATAGCTCTGCAGACTGAGAGAATGAGTTCATGATAACAAACAGTCCAGGGGTCCCCGTGTCACGATCTGACTTCACATTGCGGGCAACTTAACTTTCCCATCCGGAGGGTATCCAGCACAACTGATAGAAGAATCAATAATTCTAATAAGATGACTTTGGTCAGCATTCAGTTCAGTCACTCGGTCGTGTCCAAATCTTTGTGACCCCATGAATCTCATGCCAGACCTCCCTGTCCATCACCAACTCCCGGAGTTCACTCAGACTCATGTTCATTGAGTCATTGATGCCATCCAGCCATCTCATCCTCTGTCGTCCCCTTCTCCTCCTGCCCCCAATCCCTCTCAGCATCAAAGTCTTTTCCAATGAGTCAACTCTTCACATGAGGTGGCCAAAGTACTGGAGTTTCAGCTTTAGCATCAGTCCTTCCAAAGGAATCTCCTTCAGAATGGACTGGGTGGATCTCCTTGCAGTCCAAGGGACTCTCAAGAGTCTTCTCCCACACCACAGTTCAAGAGCATGAATTCTTTGGTGCTCAGCTTTCTTCACAGTCCAACTCTCACATCCATACACGACTACTGGAAAAAACATAGCCTTGACTAGACGGACCTTAGTCGGCAAAGTAATGTCTCTGCTTTTGAATATATTATCTAGGTTGGTCATAACTTTCTTCCAAGGAGTAAGCGTCTTTTAATTTCATGGCTGCAATCACCATCTGCAGTAATTTTGGAGCCAAAAAAAATAAATAAAGTCTGACACTGTTTCCACTGTTTCCCCATCTATTTCCCATGAAGTGATGGGACCGGATGCCATGATCTTTGTTTTCTGAATGTTGAGCTTTAAGCCAACTTTTTCACTCTTCTCTTTCACTTTCATCAAGAGGCTTTTAGTTCCTCTTCACTTTCTGCCATAAGGGTGGTGTCATCTGCATATCTGAGGTTATTGATATTTCTCCTGGCAATCTTGATTCCAGCTTGTGTTTCTTCCAGTCCAGCGTTTCTCATGATGTACTCTGCATAGAAGTTAAATAAGCAGGGTGACAATATACAGCCTTGATGGACTCCTTTTCCTATTTGGAACCAGTCTGTTGTTCCATGTCCAGTTCTAACTGTTGCTTCCTGACCTGCATACAGATTTCTCAAGAGGCAGGTCAGGTGGTCTGGCATTCCCATCTCTTTCAGAATTTTCCACAGTTTATTGTGATCCACACAGTCAAAGGCTTTGGCATAGTCAATAAAGCAGAAATAGATGTTTTTCTGGAATTCTCTTGCTTTTCAATGATCCAGCGGATGTTGGCAATTTGATCTCTGGTTCCTCTACCTTTTCTAAAAGCAGCTTGAACATCAGGAAGTTCACGGTTCACATATTGCTGAAGCCTGGCTTGGAGAATTTTGAGCAATACTTTACTAGCATGTGAGATGAGTGAACTTGTGCGGTAGTTTGAGCATTCTTTGGCGTTGCCTTTCTTTGGGATCAGCATTCAGAACATGCCTTTTTCTGCCTGCAATCTCATCCCCTTCCGCAGGGGGAGCAGCAGAATGCAGACAGCAGGATCCCAGGCCTCGAGCCTGGAGTCTGATCCTCCCAGAAACTGATTCCCTTGCTTGTTCAGTCTGTTCCGATGCATGGCTTATTAATTGTATAATTTCATGAACAATTTTTGAAATATACTTTCTATTAAAATCACTGAAATTTTTACTACCCTAATTCTCCAATCAGAATTTTTTAAAGGATTGCTATGGAAGTATAAACCATGTAGGTAATTTCTCTCCTAGAAAATATAAAGGGAAATACCAGCATATGGAATCTAAATTGAAAGAATAAAAGTATACTGTTATAAAATGTAAGTGATCCTATTCAATGTTTCTGCCCCAAAAGAGAAAATAAAAACTGTCATTGTTCCCACAGGCATTTCCAACAGCGCTTCAGGGAAAAAGGTCTACCTAAGACGTTTTGTAAAGCCACTTTTATGTAACTTTTTAACCCAGATTTTATATGGAAAGTCACCTAAAATTTTACATGGGAACATAGATAACACTTTCCTCTGAAATTTAAAAGTAGTCTTTTCATTTCCTCTCAATTTTTTGGCTTCAAATCTTTCCATTTTCCGCCCACTTTTTATTTGGCTGTTTTCGGTTCTTCGGGGCTGTTGAAGTCAAATATTGCTCTCTAAAGTGTCGTATTTATTTTACTCTTTCTTGGCTGACTTAGTATATCTCTTTACTGTGGAGTGGTTAAGGAGTAAAGATGCTAAGTGGTACTAACTGGAGAAAGAAAGGAAGAATGTCAGAATACAATCTTGGAATGTGTATTTGCATGAAATAATATCCAGTTTTCTTTGTTTTTCCCAGGTGTTGATTTATTCGTTGGCAATTAAAGCATGTAGAGAACATACCCTTTTAAAAACTATTTTTAAAAGGTTAGGTGACTAATTGCATATGATCCAGCAATTCCACCGCTGGATTTACATCCAAAAGAATTGAAAGCAGAATTTAGAAGAGATATTTGCTCCCAGCAGCCACAAACAAGAGCTTGCAATCCAGGTATCCATCAGGGAATGAATGAACAAGCAAAATGTGATATCTACATACAATGGACTACTATTCGGCCTTTAAAAAGAAAGGAAATTCTGACACAACCTATAAGAACTCAAAGAACATATGCTAAGTGAAATAAACCAAAAAGACACACATTATACGATACTGCTTCTCCTATAGGCATTATAGGATACTGCTACAGGACCCTACAGCAGCCACAAAAGGACACACATTATAGGGCACTGCCAACCTGAGGGTCTCAGAAATCCAGGGTGGCGGAGTACAAGGACGTGCGCTCGTCTTCTCCTGTGAGAACTCCAAAATTACAACTTGCTGCTGGACAGCCATCGATGGGAGGATGTTGGATCCCACCAAAAAAAGACACCCCAGGTCCAACGGCAAAGGATAAGCCCCAGCAAGATGGTAAGAGGGGAAAAATTGCATTTAGAATCAAACCCCATACCTGCCAGAGATGCTCCGAGGGCTCAAACAACCCTTGTGAGCACCAAGACCCAGAGACCCCACCGAGACTGGAGCCAGAGCGGTGTCTGAGTGTCTCCCGCAGAGGTACGGGTCAGCAGCGGGCTGCTGCCGGGGCAGGGGCTCTGGGTGCAGCGGATCTGGGTGTGGCATAAGCCCTCTTGGAGGAGGTCGCCATTAACCCCACCAGAGCTGCCAGAACTTACCCAAGACTGGGAAACAGACTCTTGGCAGGCACAAGCAGAAACTTGTGTGCACCAGGACCCAGGAGAAAGGAGCAGTGACCCCACAAGAGACTGACCCAGACCTGCCCAGGAGGGTCCAGGAGTCTCCAGCAGAGGCGTGGTTCGGTGGCGGTCTTATGCAGGCCTGGGGGCACTGAGCAGTGCGTGCATGGGGCCTTTTGAAGGAGGCCGCCACTGTCTTCATTACCTCCACCATAGCTTGGCCTCAGGTCACACAACAGGGAGAGAACACAGCCCTGCCGATCAACAGAACATTGGATTAAAGATTTACTGAGCATGGCTCTGCCCATCAGAACAAGACCCAGTTTCCCCCTCAGTTAGTCTCCACCATCAGGAAGCTTCCATGAGCCTCTTATCCCTCTCAATCAGAGGGCAGACAGAATGAAAACCACAATCACAGAAAACTAACCAATTTGATCACATGGACCACAGCCTTGTCTAGCTCAATGAAACTATGAGCCATGCCATGTAGGGCCACCCAAGACGGACGAGTCATAGTGGAGAGGTCTGACAGAATGTGGTCCACTGGAGAAAGGAATGGCAAACCACATCAGCATTCTTGCCTTGAGAACCCCGTAAACAGTATGAAACGGCAAAATGATAGGATACTGAAAGGGGAACTCCCCAGGTCGGTAGGTGCCCAATATGCTACTGAAGAAGAGTGAAGAAATGATTCCAGAAAGAATGAAGAGACGGAGCCAAAACAAAAACAGCGCTCAGCTGTGGATGTGACTGGTGAAAGAAGCAAGGCCTGATGCTGTAAAGAGCAATATTGCATAGGAACCTGGAATGTCAGGTCCATGAATCAAGGCAAATTGGAAGTGGTCAAACAAGAGATGGCAAGAGTGAACCTCAAAAATTTTGAAATCAGTGAACTAAAATGGACTGGAATGGGTGAATTTAACTCAGATGACCATTATATCTACTACTGTGGGCAGGAATCCCTCAGAAGAAATGGAGTAGCCATCATGGTCAACAAAAGAGTCCGAAATGCAGTACTTGGATGCAATCTCAAAAATGACAGAATGATCTCTGTTCATCTCCAAGGCAAAGCATTCAATATCACAGTTATCCAAGTCTATGCCCCGACCAGTAATGCTGAAGAAGCTGAAGTTGAATGGTTCTATGAAGACCTACAAGACCTTCTAGAACAAACACCCCAAGAAGATGTCCTTTTCATTATAGGGGAATGCGAAAATAGGAAGTCAAGAGATGCCTGGAGTAACAGGCAAATTTGGCCTTGGAGTACAAAATGAGGCAGGGAAAAGGCTAACACTTTGCCAAGACAATGCACTGGTCATAGCAAACACCCTCTTCCAACAACACAAGAGAAGACTCTATACATGGACATCACCAGATGGTCAACACCGAAATCAGATTGATTATATTCTTTGCAGCCAAAGATGGAGAAGCTCTATATAGTCAGCAAAAACAAGACCAGGAACTGACTGTAGCTCCGATCATGAACTCCTTATTGCCAAATTCAGACTTAAATAGAAGAAAGTAGGGAAAATCGCTAGACCATTCAGGCATGACCTAAATCAAATCCCTTACGATTATATAGTGGTAGTGACAAATAGATTCAAGGGATTAGGTCTGATAGACAGAGAGCCTGAAGAACTATGGACCAAGGTTCATGACATCGTACAGGAGGTAGTGATCAAGACCATCCCCAAGAAAAAGAAATGGAAAAAGGCAAAATGGTTGTCCGAGGAGGCCTTACAAACAGCTGAGAAAAGAAAAGACACAAAAGGCAAAGGAGAAAAGGAAAGATATACACATTTGAATGGAGAGTTCCAAAGAATAGGAGGAGAGATAAAAAAGCTTTATCATCGATCATCCTCAATCAGAACAAGACCCTTTCCCCCTCAGTTAGTCTCTACCATCAGGAAGCTTCCATGAGCCTCTTATCCTTCTCAATCAGAGGAAAGACTAGAGGTCTCTTCAAGAAAATTAGAGATACCAAGGGAACATTTCATGCAAAGATGGGCTCGATAAAGGACAGAAATGATATGGACCCAACAGAAGCTGAAAATATTAAGAAGAGGTGGCAATAATACACAGAAGAACTGTATAAAAAAGATCATCATGACCCAGATAACCACGATGGTGTGATCACTCACCTAGAACGAGACATCCTGGAATGCAAAGTCAAGTTGACCTTGCGAAACATCACTACAAACAAAGTTACTGGAAGGGATGGAATTCCAGTTGAGCTATTTCGAAGATGGTGCTGTGAAAGTGCTGCCCTCAATATGCCAGCAAATTTGGAAAACTCAGCAGTGGCCACAGGACTGGAAAAGGTCAGCTTTCATTCCAAACTCAAAGAAAGGCAATATCAAAGAATGCTCAAACTACCCCACAACTGCACTCATCTCACATGCTAGCAAAGTCATGCTCAAAATTCTCCAAGTCAGGCTTCAACAGTATGTAAACCATGAACTTGCAGATTTTCAAGCTGGATTTAGGAAAGGCAGAGGAATCAGAGATGAAATTGCCAACATCTGCTGGATCATTGAAAAAAACAAGAGCATTACAGATAAACATCTACTTCTGCTTTATTGACTATGCCAACGCCTTTGACTGTGTGGATCACAGCAAACTGTGGAAAATTCGGAAAGAGATGGGAATACCAGACCACCTGACCTGCCTCCTGAGAAATCTGTATGCAGGTCAAGAAGCAACAGTTAGAACTGGACATGGAACCGCAGACTGGTTCTAAATCAGGAAAGGAGTACGTCAAGGCTGTATATTGTCATCCTGCTTATTTACCTTATATGCAGAGTACATCATGAGAAATGCTGGCCTGGATGAAGCACAAGCTGGAATCAAGATGTTCGCCATCTTTATGGCAGAAAGCGAAGAAGAATTAAAGAGACTCTTGATGAAAGTGAAAGAGGAGAGTGAAAAAGTTGGCTTAAAATTCAGCATTCAAAAGACCAAGATCATGACATCTGATCCCATCACTTCATGGCAAATAGATAGAGAAACAATAAAAACAGTGGCAGACTTTATTTTGGGGGGCTCCAAAATCACTGCAGATGGTGATTGCAACCATGAAATTAAAAGATGCTTGCTCCTTGGAAGAAAAGTTATGACTGACCTACACAGCATATTAAAAAGCAGAGACATTTCTTTACCAACAAAGATCCATCTAGTCAAAGCTATGGTTTTTCCAGTGGTCATGTAGGGATATGAGAGTTGAACTATAAAGAAAACTGAGTACTGAAGAATTGATGCTTTTGAAATGTGGCATTGGAGAAGACTCTTGAGAGTCCTTTGGAGTGCATGGAGATCAAACCAGTTAATCCTAAAGGAAATCTGTCTTGAATATCCATTGGAAGGACTGATGCTGAAGCTGAAACTCCAATACTTTGGCCACCTGATGTTAAAAACTAACTCATTGGAAAAGACCCTTATGCTGGAAGATTGAAGGCAGGAGTAGAAGGGAACAACAGAGGATGAGATGGTTGAATGGCATCACTGATTCAATGGATATGAGTTTGAGCAAGCTGCAGGAGTTGGAGATGGACAGGGAAGCCTGGCATGCTGCAATCCACAGGGTGGCAAAGAGCCAGACACAACTGAGCGACTGAGCTGAACTATCTGAGGTTCCTAGAGGAGTCAAATTTATAGAGACAAAAAGCAGAGTAGTTGCCAGGAGATGGGAAAGATGAAGTTAGTGTTAGTTAGAAGTAATGGAGTTAGTGTTGCAAAAGAAAAAAAATGCAAATACATTTATCATTATCCCTTGCACAACAAAGTGATCTGAAGCACAGCTTATACTTAACACCATTGAACTGTTTATCTGAGACAGTGCTATTGGTAATCAGAATAACTGATTTGATCTTTATCCTCTTTTCTAGTGCAAAGCTCCTAAAACCTTGGAATTTCCCTAGGTGAGAGTGACAAAGTTGTCTTTTGTTTTCTTAATGAAGTGACTTTTGGCCATTAGGGATGGGAGCTGGTTGCTACTGAGCTAAACAGGTGATTCTGCTCAGTTCATTCGCTCAGTTATGTCTGACTCTTTGTGACCCTGGGGACTGCAGCACGCCAGGCTTCCCTGACCTTCGCCAACTCCTGAAGCTTGGTCAAACTCATGTCCAGAGTCAGTGGTGCCATCCAACCATCTCATCCTCTGTTGTCCCCTTCTACTCCTGCCTTCAATGTTTCCCAGCATGAGGTTCTTTCCCAATGAGTCAGTTCTTCGCAACAGGTGGTCAAAGTATTGGAGTTTCAGCTTCAGCATCATTCCTTCCAATAAATATTCAGGACTGATTTCCTTTAGGATTGAATGGTTTGATCTCCATGCAGTCCAAGGGACTCTCCAGAGTCTTCTCCAACACCGCAGTTCAAAAGCATCAATTCTTTGGTGCTCGACTTTATAGTTCAATTCTCACATCCATGTATGACTACTGGAAAAACCGTAGCTTTGACTAGACAAACTTTTGCTGGCAAAGTAATGTCTCTGCTTTTTAACATGCTGTCTAGGTTCATCACAGCTTTTCTTCCAAGGAACAAGCATCTTTTAGTTTCATGGCTGCAGTGACCATCTGCAGTGATCTTGGAGCCCCCGAAATAAAGTCTGTCACTGTTTGCATTGTTTCCCCATCTATTTCCCAGGAAGTGATGGGACAGGATGCCATGGTCTTGGTCTTTTGAATGTTCAGTTTTAAGCCAACTTTTTCACTCTCCTCTTTCACTTTCATCAAGAGGCTCTTTAGTTCTTCACTTTCTGCCATAAAGATGTTGTCATCTGCATATCTGAGCTTATTCATATTTCTCCTGAATATCTTTATTCCAGCTTGTGTTTCATCTAGGCCAGTGTTTCTCATGATGTGCTCTGCATATAAGTTAAATAAGCAGGGTGACAATATACAGCCTTGACGTATTCCTTTCCCGAGTTGCTTCCAGTCTGTTGTTCCATGTCCAGTTCTATCTATTGCTTCCTGACCTGCATACAGATTTCTCAGGAGGCAGGTCAGGTGGTCTGGTATTCCCATCTCTTTCAGAATTTCCCACAGTTTATTGTGATCCACACAGTCAAAGGCGTTGGCGTAATCAATAAAGCAGAAGTAGATGTTTTTCTGAAACTCTCCTGCTTTTTCGATGATCCAACAAATGTTGGCAATTTGATCTCTGGTTCCTCCGCCTTTTCTAAATCCAGCTTGAACATCTGGATGTTCATGGCTCACATAGCCTGACTTGGAGAATTTTGAGCATTACTTTACTAGCATGTGAGATGAGTGCAGTTGTGGGGTGGTTTGAACATTCTTTGACATTGCTTTTCTTTGGGGTTGGAATGAAAACTGACCTTTTCCAGTCTGTGGCCACTGCCGAGTTTTCTAAATTTATTGACATATTGAATGCAGCACTTTTATAGCATCATGTCTTAGGATTTGAAATAGCTCAACTGGAATTCATTCACCTCCACTAGCTTTGTTCGTAGTAATGCTTCCTAAGTCCCGCTTGACTTCACATTCCAGGTTGTCTGGCTCTAGGTGAGTGATCACACCATCGTGCTTATCTGGGTCATGAAGATCTTTTTCTTTTATAGTTCTTCTGTGAATCAGTTATATTTATATATATAGTGTGTGCGTGTGTGAATCAGTTATACATATATATATACAGTGTGTGTGTGTGAATCAGTTTTATATATATATATATATATAGTGTGTGTGTGTGAATCCATTATATATATAACTGATTCACTTTGCAAGATACCTGAAGCTAACAAACACAACATTGTAAGTCAACTGTACTCCAGAAAAGAAGAAAAATGCCTAGCTATCCTGGGACCACCAGGCCTTGTGGAAGCCCAAGTCTCTTGGAGTGGCTGAGTGGGAAGGAGACGCAGACACAGCCCCAGGCCTTCAGCCAGTGCAGCTCAGACTCCTGGAGGAGCCTGGAGAGGGTTCTAGGGAGCCCAGGCCCCACTGCCTCCCCGCCGAGTATGAGTGCCCCGGGAGTGCAAGTGAGGAGCAGTCAGGTGACACGCCCCAGACAGTCCTGTGGTCTGAAGTCATAGAGGTCAGGGGTGCTCCGTTACCAGCAGTGGAGGACAGGAGCTGAGGGCAAGGGAGCAGGGTCCGCAGAGGAGCTGAGCAGGGCGCGCAGGTGACCTTCAGCTTCAGCCTGACTCCACAGGGGGCTCTGGGGTGAAAAATCGTCCCGTGATTCTGTGTCCTGCCCTGAAAGAGGGAGCAGGGCTTTTGAACTCAGCCTCCCAACTCAAGGAACAGGCATTGGAGGGTGTGGGAGGGGGTGCATCTCCCAGCCAGGGCTCCAGTGGAGTGAGGGCACACGGGGATTCGGGAGGGGGCATGATCAGGTCACACCAGCAGCACCTCCGTGGCCCCTCCGACGGCAGCCCCTTCCCGAACAACATCAACTCCTGCCTATCCTGGAAGCAGCATCTAACGTGTCCTCCCAGTTCTACCCTTGTGGTCCTCGCCTTCTGCATCCAGAACCATCTCTTCCCTAGGTTAATCTGGACTTTGGGAAAGAAGCCTTTCACTGTTCTCCCCGCTGGCCTGCCTGGGGATCTGACGGCCCTGCCTCTTCCTGGAGAACTTGGTCCCCAGCTGTTGTTGCACAAGGAAGCGGGAGTGAGACTGGGAGTCACTTGAGAAAGGGAGAGACAGGAGGAGCGAATGAAGGGGAGGAGCGACAGAGGGAAGGAGAAAGGAAGGGAAGGGTGAGGCAGCGAGAGGGAGGGAAGAGTGGGTGAGGGAACAGAGGCATCTTTATTCTAGAGAGAAATTCAAATCTGTCTTAGGAGGCAACAGTAACTGATGGTAGGTTGAGTAGTGGGGGTTAAAAAAACAATTACTTCTGCATATAAACAGTCATAATATGTAAAAAATATTTAGCAGCCAGTATGGCCAGTGGTTACCCACTCCAGTATTCTTGCCTGGAGAATTCCAAGGACAGAGGAGCCTGGCGGGCTACAGTCCACGGGGTCGCCAAGAGTCGGACACGACTGAGCAACTGTTACTTTCACATACTGGAGGATTCTTTAAAAAAGAAATGGCCAAGGCAGCTACCAGTGATAAGGGACACTGGGAGGTTTGGAGGGATCCCATGGCCCCCTGACTGGGCCTAGTGGTAACCATCTAGCTGCTGGATCAGGGCAAGCCAGACGGAAAGGGGGAGAGATAGTGTTGGGAGGGAGCAGGCAGAAAGCCTAAGGTGGTTCAAGACCCCAGCTGGCTTCCAAATGGTGCCGAATATCCAGTATTTCAGGAACTCATGTCGCTGTACTGATGCATCTTGGCTTGAATAGAGCCCCGGAATAGAGACCTTTTTTTAAAAAACAAATTTGAGGTCATACCATATACATTCTGGTGCTCTACTTTTTTCAACTTAACAATATATTGTAAGCATTTTCCCGTGGGGCTTAATTTTTGGGTTTTGCTTTTGAAAAGGATTTCAGGCAATTTAGTTTTGAGTCGGAATCAGGGTGTTGAGGGGCAAATGCTCCAGGCCACAGAAAAATATCTGAAACAACCTGCTTGCTAATGGTGCGTCTACCCCTTTCCTAAGTCTGCGGTCACTGGATACGCTATAGGTGTGTTACGTCGCTTCAGTCACATCCGACTCTTTGCCACCCTATGGACTGTAGCCCACCAGGCTCCTCTGGCCATGGGATCCTCCGGGCAAGAACACTGGCACGGCAAACATCTGTGAATAAATGGAGGAACAGGTTAAAACAAGTGCGGTTAAAACAAGTGATGGGGAGAGATGCTGACTTACATTTTAAAATGTCAACTACGGGGGACTTCCCTGGAGGTCAAGGGTTAAGACTACTTCCAGTGTGGGGGGCCACAGGTTTGATCCCTGGTCAGTGAACTAAGATCCTGCATGCCACTAGGAATGCCACCACCCCCCCCCCCCCCGCAAAATTACAATTACTAAGGTAACTGAAAATAACGACTTAAAAAAAAAAAAAAGCCAGCACTAGCAAAGAAGCATTTCCCTAGAGATGTGTCTTGCTACATTTCATCTACTCACAGAAGGGCAGTATTGTGCAGGTTTTCTGATTTAATTTTACAGAGATCCTGGGAGAAATAAAGATAATGGGCCATGTATTTCTTGGAACTTAAGCAAAGTGGCTGGCCTAGGTAAAAACTCTTGTAAAGAATCCTTATCTTATTTGGACTCATATTTGAGTTAATTAGGATAAGAACATTACTTCTTCAGTCTGCTATAAAGTCCCATTTTTATTGCTGTAAGACATGACAAAGACAGAAAGCTAAAATAATCCATCACTGTTCTTGCAAATCATTTTTGGCTTTCATTGCCTTTACCAGTGCTTTTCTTCCCTTTTCAGTTATTCATTTATCTCAATTCATGTGTGCATGGTTTTTGCAATTTTTTCAACGTTTTTGAGGACAAGCATGTTAGTTACTCTGTATCATCAAATAATATTCTCATTTGAAAACACATGAAACCTTTATTTTAAAAGTGTAAGTTTGAGAAAAGCATAATTTGCCATTATTAGTATAAAAAATGCCAAATTCCCTTCTAATACTAATAATTAAGAGATTTATATTTTCACTAAGAAATTACAAAGTTTTAAAGTTTTCTATCAGACAGTGTATGCTAGTCAAATCTCTCTCCACTGTCTTTTTTTTTTTTTTTTTTTTTTAGGTTTTGTAGAAACATCATAAAGAAAAATGTAACTCAGTGATCTATGCCTCACCTTTGAAATTCATGCATTTCTAGGAAACCAGACCTACTTCTGCCCTAAATGTTGATGCAGTACTGTTGAGAATGGAAGAGTCTAGAGGGAACTTCAGACTCCGGGCACCCGCATTTCCTTCTGAAGCCCTGAGCCTTTTATCTGACTGGCTTGCCAGGCCTTCTCAGCGGCATGCTCATCCTGATGGTAGGAAGGTTGTCAGGGAGGAACCTCTGAAAACTCACCTCCTGCTGAGCTGAAGTGCATGGCTCAGGAAAGTCAATATTTTCAGTCTACCTTTGTCCTCAGTGCATATAAAAGGGCTTTGAGTGTTTATCCCTTTTATTACGGGTGAGTACTGGCAGAGGAAAAAAACTGGCTTTCATTTTTTATACTTTTGCAGAGAGCAAAAATGAAGAAGCGCAGGGAACTTATTTCAGACTTTAGATCCTTTCTCTAGGTTGTTTTATTAGAAACTCGAAATAGACAGGCAACCATGAAAAATAAAACTAGCGAGTATTAGTGTCAAGGCCGTGTTTCTTTGAACCCAGTAGTTTAACTTTGTTCTTAAGGATGAGATGTCTGTAGTTTAGGTGATAGAGTCGCCTTCTGCTGTGAAGAGGTGGTCAACCAAGTGAGAAGCAAAATGAAACTTTGGATAGGGGCAGGGGGTGGGGGTGGGGGGCTTCCATACATTGTCTTTAAACCTCAGGTGACTATTATTTTTGTTTTAAACAATCCATTTGATGTTATTTTTATTTGTGCAATCAATATGCATTTAGATTTCACCATAGTTTAACACTTTTTCTTATCTGTTAGTCCTTCTTGAGCTGAGTTCACACTCCCAGGTAGACTGTGTCCCCATTTCCTCAGGGTAGAATTTATTAGGTGTGATGATGATATAGGTATTGATCAAAGATTTGAGTCCAGGAAGTGGGGTTTGGTGGTTGCACATACTCAACATAATTCTTTAGAAGCACAGTGAGCTCACTGGGCCCTATGAACGGCTGAGTGAACAATTAGGGTTGAATGAATGAATGAATGAAAGGCGAGCAGTCCATAGTCTTGTGCACATACCCCTCTGCTGACTATAGTAAAAAGAGCTAAAGCTATTATTTTCCATTTCAACAAGTTTTAACTGTTAGCAGTAAACTTTGTTACTTTGCACTAGTCAGGTAACCTTTCTTGAACCTGATTTCTTATTGTATAAATTGTATAATATTGCTTAACAGAAACTGTTGTGAGCATGAAGTGATACAAGGTATGAAAGAGAAAGCATTTTTAATTGTAAAGGAGTTGGGGAGGGCGCAAAGGAGGCTTCAACGGTTAGTCTCCAGGTTACAATAATAAATACCTATAAAAGAATAGAACTTTAGTGAGAATCCAGGAGGAAAATACATGTAAGTGCTATATAATAACACTCACCTTATGAGCAGGATTAAATTTGACAACACACCGAAACTTTAATACACCACTTACATGATTAGTGTTTGCGGTGCTGTGTGCTGTGCTCAGCCATGTCCAACTCTCTGAGACCCTATGAACTGTAGTCTGCCAGTCTCCTCTGTCCATGGGATTTTCCAGGCAAGAATACTGGAGCAGGTTGCCATTTCCTCCTCCAGGGGATCTTCCTGACCCAGGGATCCATCCCTGGGTCTCCTGCATTGCAGGATTCTTCACCCACTAGCCACGTAGTGTTCATTAAATGTCAGCTATTATCTCTACTATTATTAATGCTTTTCTACAAGCAAATGAAACTTGGAGAGTGTTAGTAACTCATTAACATCTCAGAGCTAGTTAGTGGCTGATTGGTGGTGGTGTCCAATTGCTCACTCCTGTCCGATTCTTTGCCCGCCATGGACTGCAGGCCTTCCTGCCCTGTAGTGGCTGATATCAGCCCCCAAACTCCAAGTCCAGTCTGATTTCCAAATGAAGCCTGTACTTTAACCATTAGATTATAAGGGAACTCCCTTAAGATTATGTTTCTCTAAGCCTGGTAATAGACTATATCCTACATGATAGAACACAAAAATGGTATTGAAATCATTAAAAATGAAACTTTTCACACGTTTGGTGGTTCCTTCTTTAATACAGACAACATGGGTCCTTTAACGTATTCAGTGTTTCGGGTAGATTAAACAGAGAACGCTTATCAACTAGGGGCAACAGTAGTCCCTTCTTACACATCACTGCAGGGAGGCTCGGGGTTGGGACAAGGTCCCGAAGGACGCAAGCGCGCAGCCCTCGGGGCGGGGCCTGCGCGGCGGGGGCGGGGCTCCCGGGCTGGCGGGAGGCTTGAAACCCAGACGATAAGGAGCCAGGCTACTACTGAGTGCAGGCTGCCCCGCTCCCTCTGGGATTCATCCGCTCTGGGATTTGCGGGCTGTAGGGCTCGAGGGAGACAGCCTGGCTAGGGGGACCTCCCGCGGGGACCGGAGACCCCGGGTCTCCGCGCAGGAGCTGACGCGCCGTGTAGGTACAACCCGAGAGAACCGGCGTCCATCGCCCGCGCGGAGGGGTCTTGGTCCCGCCCGCCGCCCCCTATTGGTTGCTCGGGGGACGCGGACAGGCGGATTTCCGCAGAGCCCGCCCTGCGCATGCGCGCTGCCGCCCTGCGTCACGCTTGCGCGTTCCCGCTGCCCGTTATGGCGGTCCCCGGGGGCCCCGTACTGAAAGGTGAGCAGGCGGGGACCGAGCCGGCGCGACGGCGGCCGGGCCTCAGGACGGGCGCCCGAGTCGCGGCGCCCCTGGGGTCGCCAGCCTGGCTGCCGGGAGGAGGTGGGGGTCTGTCCTCTAGCCCAGCACCGGAACCGCCCGTGACGGTTGGGGGTCCGTCTCGGAGCCCAGGGCCCGCGCCGCCCCACCTGGGCCGGGTCAGGCGCTCGGCGCAGACGCGCGAAGGGCGGGGAGGCTCGGGGAGGGGGGCGGGGGGTGGTTTTCAGCTTTTCCTGGGTTCTGGCGTCTCTGTATGGCCGGGTGGATTTGCGGGGATGGGGCTCTAGTGAAATTAGAAGAAGAACCAGTAACTCCTCTGCCTGTTCTCTGTCAGTGTGACCAGAACCTCTCAGTGAGGAATGATTCCTTCCAGGCACGCCTGAAAGGCACCAGGCTTTGAGCAGGGAGGGTTTCGTAAGCTGTGTTCCCTTCCCCGCAAAGTCTGCCTGTTGGCCGTGTTTTTGTAGGACCTGCAAACTAAAAGTGCCCTTTACTTTTTTAAACGCTTGAGGGGGTGGGAGGAACCGGAGGAGGAGGACAAATGAAGTCTATATCAAATTCAGGCTTCATTTTCCATAAAGTTTTGTCGGAATGCACTTATGTTTTTGTCTTTGACTGCTTTTGTGCTGCAGCCTTCTAACTGAGTGGTTGTTTGGCCCTCAAAGCCTAAGATAATTGCTGTCTGGTCCTTTACAGAAAACAAGACTCTGGCATTAGAAAGTTAGGTTTGGTTTAAGAATTTGGGAAGAGTTGAGAATGTGAACTGTGACGTATGTATGAGTAAAGTTGTTTTTCCCTTGAAATTTTAAAGAATCTAATGGCACTTTTAGCAGAAGAAATCTTAAATTTACTTTTTAATGTGAATAGAATAGGAGAAAAATCTGTTGAAATCTTTGGGCTGAGGGTATATCAGATATATTTCATGCTAGCATTTTGTTTTCAGATGTTGTGGCCTATGTTGAAGTGTGGTCAACCAATGGGACAGAAAATTACTCAAAGACCTTTAGGAATCAACTTGTGGATATGGGGGCGAAGGTAAGAAATTCACTTTATCATTGCTACACCTGACAGTCGTCTGAAACATATGGAGATCTACTTGCGTTTTCTTATTTGGGGAGTTTTTACTTAGAGCACGATGGACAAAGAGGACAGTGGGTAAGTGGCAGCAGAAAAAAAGGAGAGAACCATGGTATGAGAAATTGAGAACAGCTGGGCTTGGGGGTGACACAAGAGGAGAGCTCCAGGGTGGAAATACAGGTCCTGCCAGTGGCTGTTCGGATGCCTGATACTCTTCATCAAAGTGTGGAATACAGGAAAAGGAACAGTTTTTTAAAGGGAAAAGTTGTGAATTTGGGGATATTGGAAATACCTGATAGACATTTGGATGTACAAATCTGGAACTTGAGATTGTCAGGTCTAGAGATCCTGTTTTAGGCATCAGGGACATAAGAGTCGGGTGGTGACTACCCAGGTGATTAGAATGAAGAGTGCTAGGTGGAGCCTGTTTAGTGTTTGCAGGGCTGGTATGGGAGTCATGGACCTCGGGACGGAGACTGGGAAGGACGCCAGGAGAATCCAGAAAACATGCCTGGATGTGGGAGGAGGGACAGACTTCAAAGATGGAAATTCTAAAATGGTGCCTAAGTTTACGAAAAGTTAGGATTGGGGAATATTCTTTGCGCTTGAAAGCTGTAAGGTCCTTGTTGAGTGTCCCCATGTCCAATGAGCTGGGTTAAGGGAGTCATGGAGACCTGAGGAATGGGGTGGTGACAGCAGCAGCTCGAAGCCGGGGTTCAGATGTGAGCCAACTTCGTGGCTGGGGGGTACTTAGGGGAGGGTGGCTGGTCGGCTGGTGAAAGGAGAGATTAACACAGGTAAGATACCACTGAAGCCAGGGCAAGGATTAGGGATGATCAGGGCATAACATAAACTGGAGGGCAGTGTTCTCCCTTATTCAGGCAGAGTGTCTGCTCCTGCGTTTCCTTTGACTCACCCTGGTCCCTGACCTAGTGAGCAGGGGAAAGACCCAAGAGCAGACTAGGGTGACAGTCAGAAGGCAGGGCCTGGGGTTTGCTTTTGAACCTGAGAAGACACTTTTTTTCTGCTAAATCGGAAGGTAAACCCATTAGGATTTCGGGAGGGTTTCCACTTGATACCAGCCACATACTTGGGCTCCGCGTGGTATTGTGACAGGAAAAAGCTGCGAAACATAGGAGTAGGCAGAATGGCTTTTGAGAGTAGTATTAAGGTCTTGGATCTCTTGAATTTTTTTCTTCCCACCTTTTATTTAGCAATTTTTCAAATAGAAAAGTTGAAAGAATGGTATGGTGAATATAGACCCAACAATTAACATACTTGCTTGGACTCCATTTCTCTAAACAGTATATGTATTTTTTTCCTGAACTATTCAAAAGTAAATTGCAGATACCATAATTTGTCCCTACATATATTTAGCCTGTATCTTTTAGAACAAAGATGCCTTCTGTGTGACAGAAGACCGTTTCACATCTGAGAAAGCTACCAGTGATTTCCTAGCAGCTTTTTGCAGTGTTTGAATAAGTTTGTAATTCTGTCAGCATGTAAAAGCCCCACTGCTGTGTATGCTTGGTCTTGTCTGTCTTTACCTTCAGCCATCAGAGTGTGTTTCTGGTGGTGTATCAGCCTGGTGTGAATTTCCATTTTCCTGTACATCTTCCCATACTTATTTTGAAGACCCTGTTCAGGTCTCCACCTCATGTTTGCATTGGGTTTTTCTTTTTCTTCTTGATTTGTAAGCATTCTTTATACTCTTCAGTTGACCCCTTCGTCAGCCCTGTGAATTACAATATTTTCTGTCTGTGGCTTGCCTTTTCACCTTAATAGCATCTTTTGATGATAATGGTAGTTTATTCCTTATGGTGAGCTTCTGTGTGTATATCTTGTTTTAAAAAATCTATTTCTACATGCCAGTTGTGGGAATTTTTCTCTTATTTTCCAGAAGCTTTTATCATTTTGCCTTTCACATTTAGATTTACAGTACATTTGAAATTAGTTTTTGTATGTGGTATGAAATCAGTTCTGTTCAGTCTCTCAGTCATGTCCGACTCTGTGACCCCATGAATCGCAGCACGCCAGGCCTACCTGTCCATCACCAACTCCCGGAGTTCACTCAAACTTATGTCCATCGAGTCAGTGATGCCATCCAGCCATCTCATCCTCTGTCGTCCCATTCTCCTCCTGCCCCCCACCCCCAATCCCTCCCAGCATCAGAGTCTTTTCCAGTGAGTCAACTCTTCGCATGAGGTGGCCAAAGTATTGGCATTTCAGCTTTAGCCTCAGTCCTTCCAATGAACACCCAGAACTGATCTCCTTTAGAATGGGCTGTTTGGATCTCCTTGCAGTCCAGGGGACTCTCAGGAGTCTTCTCCAACACCATAGTTCAAAAGCATCAATTCTTCGGCACTCAGCTTTCTTCACAGTCCAACTCTCACATCCATACGTGACCACTGGAAAAACCGTAGCCTTGATTTTTTCCCAGTGGGTGATCTCAACACCATTTATTGAAAAGACTGTCCTTTAGCACAATGACCCCTTTGTCATTAGGTAACCAGGTTTCAGTGCCCATACAGTCTGTTCTCATGACAAACCCCCCTATCTTAATTACTTTTTATAATAAATCTTACCCTTTGTTCTTCAAGTCAGGGGGTTCTGGCTTTCTTAGTCTTTTGCTTTTCCAGATACATAATTGGAACTGGTTTGTCAGTTTGCAGCCTGAAGCTTCTTTGGGATCTTAATTGGTATTGGATAGGGAACAGCAGATCAGTATGGAAAGAACTGACGTGTTTGTACACGGGAATCTTCTAAAGCATCAACATGATGTATGCCTTTGCTGATTTGGGTTTATTTAATTTTCTCAGTGATGTTTTATGATTTTTCTCTGGTTATTTTGTTGCTGTTATGAATGGTATCTTTTGAATTCTTTTTCCTATTGCTGTTATATAGAACTAGTTATTTTGCATATCTGCCTTGTCTCCAGAAAACTTACCAAACTCTTCTGAATTCTGTCACATTTTTGGGATTTTTAACAATGTGCACAATTGACTCTTACATGCACAGAGCCGTTTTATTTTTCTCTAATCCTAACACTTTTTCTTTTCTTGACATACTGCGCTGGCTGGGGCCAGTTGGATAGAATGGAGATACTCCTCAACAGAAGGGTTTTAGCATTTCCCATCATGCAGTCTTATACCAGCTTTCAGATCCTAATTTACTGTGCATTTTCCTCACTAATAAACATTTTAAGTTCATCAAACGCATTTTTGGCATGTAATTGGTATGGCTATGATTTTTCTCTTTTACTTTGTTAATGAAGTGAATAATGATTGACTTTTTGTTCTAAACCAGCTTTGCAGTCCTGGAATAAACAGGGGTGAGAATGTATTATATATGTTGGTTGATACTATTTGTATATACTATTGTATATATTGGTTGATACTATTTGCTAATTATTTTGTTGCTTTTTTGGCAAGTGTCTACAAGAGTGACACTGGCTTGTACTTAAGAAACTTATGCAGATAGTAGTAAATTCACCTTTGTTTTCTGCCTTTTGTCTGCAGGTTTCAAAAACTTTTAACAAACAAGTTACTCATGTCGTGTTCAAAGACGGGTACCAGAGCACCTGGGAAAAAGCACAGAAGAGAGGCGTGAAGCTCGTCTCAGTGCTCTGGGTTGACAAGTGAGTCCTTTCTCCTGGTTTTTTTTCCCCCTTAAGTTATCTAGTGTTGGTAGAGTGTGGAGATATTTCGCATGAATCACAGACCTAGATAAAGTTTTGTTTCCATCTTTTCTCTGCCTCTTACCGGGGGCATCTGGCGTCCTCAGTTTCCTAGGACGAAAGACGGGTGTGGCGTAACTCCCAGCTTGCCCGGAGGCCCTGAGACAGAGTCTGTGTGGTGTGTCGAGGGAGCAGAGAAGCCGATTGTTAGTCTACTAAGGTGGCCAGTCTCTGCCAGAACACCACCAACTGGCCGTAAGCAGCAGAAATGTATCTCTCAGACTTCTGGAGGCTAGAAGTCCACAATGGAGGTGTCCACAGCGTTGGGTTCTTCTGAGGCCTCTCCCCTTGGCCTGCCGGTGGCCATCTTGTGCCGGGGTCCAGCCCCGGTGGATCCAGGGAATTTGAAGGGGAGACGGAGTCAGTGTCCTAAGTAAGAACTATTTAATTAGAAAAGAGAGATTAGGAAAGAATAGTAGGAAATTTAGTGGAGAAAAGAGGCTGAATAACTTGGTTTACGTGGAAAGCTAATAAAACCTTGAGACAAGAGGTTTGTACCATCTACGTAGGCCACTGGCACCCGCTTGAATAGCGGAGGGTGCCCCGCCTTGGGCTCCCTCTCGCCTTGGGCTCCCTCTCACGTGGGTCTTAGAAGCCAGGGCAAGTAAGTAGACATGGTGAGCCTCCACGCCCCAGATGGGAATTCAGCCAGGAAATTGAGTAAAGAAGACACAGGGAGACCAAGCTGCTTCGGTGAGCGAGGCCCTATAACTTTATTTTCAAAAGGGCTTTTATACCTTTCCCACAAATGATGCTGTGTACATTATCTTCTGGCCTTGGAGGCCTGTGAACATTTTAAGACCCTCTTTTGATAAAGGCTGCTCAACCAGAAAACTTATTTTCCCTTGAAGTGTGTTTTCTTTATATTTCTAATCTATGTCAGCCTCAGAAAGTATCAAACAAAGTTACATTTTCAGGAAGCAAAGGTGCAGCTAAGTTACAACAAAGAAAGAACCAATTAGCTCAAAGGTCTGATGTGGTTAGTTTCAAGGCTACATTTGTTTTTTCTTACATTCTAACTATGTTAACAAATGTGCTCCCAGGTGCACAGTGGATAAGAGATATGAGAACTTAGCAACAAGCATTGGCCCAATAATGAAATCCTACACCAGCACTACTCTAATAACTTAACTCTTTGAAAGGCTTTATGTTTTATTAGGCTTCCGTGCCTCTCACAGTTGGGGGGGCTGTAACAATCACATGGGTAGTTGTAAAAGTCCGGGTAAGGCAAGTTAGAGAGCCATCAGAGGGGTTTGAGCTGAAACACTCCTTTTATATGCAGAAGACTGTTAATTGGAGCTCTAAGTTAACTTTTTCCAGAGAAAGGTGATCGGGGATAGCCCCCTGTTATGTCAGAAGAGTGGAAAGCACAGTACAATAAAGCAGGCAGACTCCGGTTTTGGGGGGTAGATGCTCAGGAAAATCCAGGGGGACCCCTGAGGCCTGATCTCAGCCTTTGCTTTTTGCCAGGCCCCCTTCCTCATGACCTTTGCCATGGGCGGGATTCCCCATGCTGGCTCCCAGCAATCTTGTTTTTGTCTTCACTTGGTCTGGCTGTTTCTGTGTCCTCATCTCTTTTATAAGGACCCTAATCTTACTGGGTTACCCACCCCCAGGGAACCTCATTCAACCTTCACTATCTCCTTCAAGGCCCCGTTTCCAACTGCAGTCACGTCGTTTGGTCTGGGGCATCAGGACTTCATGTGAATTTAGGGGACACAGTTGAGCTTGTGCAAGAATGCAGGAATAGTCTTAGGGGAGGCTTAGGAGGAGGTTGAGGTCAGAGGGAGTGGGGTATCAATGATATAAATCAAGTTTCCTGAAATCCAGATGTAAACGAGTCATACTGCTGATTTTCTAGAAAACTAGAGTCAATTTACACGAAAACAGTAAGGCAGAATATGAGGCATAGACTTTGGCTGTTGATGTGTGAAGCTGCTCTAAAAGAATTAAGCCTTTCAATTAAAAAAAACTTCAACAGTAAGGCATGATGATTGATTGCATTTCTTTGTCTTCCATTGTCTGGGCAGACTCAGATTCCAGCCTCACTCTCCCCTCTTTTGCTTAAAACAAGGTGTTCTTCATTTTGGATGCATCCTGTTTGCCCGTGATTAGGCTCCCGCTACTTGCTGTTTCCTTCTGCCTCCTAATGGGATGCGAGTTTCGCTCGCCTGGCAAGGCATTGCTGGTTTTTTTCCCCACTGTGTGATGACTGTTGTTTCCTTTGAGGCTAATAAGCTGCCCGTGGGAAGGCAGATTCAGATCATGTAGACCTGCTCCCCTGGGCCCAGGTGTATCGTTCATGGTGGTTCTTGCCTGAACCAGCCTTAACCCCGAGTCTTATAGGATGACTGTTTGCCAAGTCCAGCGCTTCTGGCTGTGCCCAGCTGTGTGCTGTGAACAAGAGCCGCCTGTCTCCCACACTGATTGATTAGTGTCAGCACCTGGTTCTTGTATTTTTCAACGGCTTAGAGTTCACAATGTCTGTCTGGTGCTTAGATCATTCAGATTTGGGTAGTGGGAGTCCCTTCAGCCAGTTCCTGTGTCTCTGTGACCTCGTGCCTGCTCCCCCCCAAGCCCCGGTGTCAGCTGTTTCCGCACAGACCGTGAGCCCTTTGAGTGGGACAGCATCCTGGACTGAGATGTGGGGCTGGTGGGCTCCCAGCCGTGGCGCGTCACCCCTTCTCGGCCTTCCAGGCAGAGGCAGGAGACTCATTTGCTCCTCTCTTCCCTTTTCCGTCCCTATTTGAGATTATTTGATGTTTTAGTTTTTAGACTAAAATTCTCTCTGTTCTTTTTATTTATTTTTAGTGATTGCTTTAGGGGTTACACAATAGATCCTTAACTTCTGAGTCTGCTTAGACTTAGTATTGTACCATGCCACATAAAATATAGATAGAGACTTGGCAACTGTGTGTCCGTAGTTTCTGCCCCCTTCCCCTGTGTTAGGGTGGTTGTATGGATTTCAACCACGTCCATTAGAGGCCTGCAAGACAGTGTTGTCGCTGTGCTCTAAACACTTGTCTGTATTTAAAATAAATTAAGTGGAAAAGAGAGTGTCTTATGTTTATCCGTATATTTATTCTTTCTCTTACTCTTCGTTTCTGAGGATCTGAGTTTCTTCTGCTGTTTCCTTTCAGTGTGAATAGTTATGTTTGGCGTTTCTTTCTTTTTTTGTTAATTAAAATCCACATACTATAAACTCACCCTGTTGGTGTACATTTTAGTAGTTTTTAATATATTCTATTCAGATGTTTGTAGCAGTTATCACTGCCTAATCCAGGACCATTTTATCCCCTCAGAATAAGCTCCATAACCGTTAGCAGTCATTCCCTTTGGGCTCCTTACTCCCAGCCGCTGGCAGCCATCAGTCTACTTTCTGTCTTTGGATCTACCTAGCCTGGACATTTCTCGTAAATGGAACCCGACATTATGCAGCTTCTTGTGTTGGATTTCTTTCCCTTGGCGTCATGTTTTGGAGTTTCATTCGTGTTGTAGCCGGTGTCAGTTTTTTATTTCTCAGAGTCACTGAATATCACCATGTTTTGTTTATCTTCATCAGTGGGAAGACAGACATTTGGTTTTTTTGCACTCTTTGGCCACTGAGTAATGCTGCTATGAGCATTTATGTGCAGGTTTTCATGTGAATATATGTATTTCCGATCCTCGGGTATATATGCACCTATGAATGAAATTTCTGGGTTACACGGAACCCATTTGTTTAGCACTTTGTGGAAGTGCCAGTTTTTTGGATTGGGTGTAGCATTTTACATTCCTACCAGTAATGTTTGAGGCTTGTTATCCCTCTTTATGTTGATAGCCGTTATGTTGTGGATGTGAAGTGGTATCTCACTGTAGTTTTGACTTGTATTTCCTTAGTGACCAATGATGTTGAAAAGCTTTTCATGGTTTAATTGGCTGTTTATATATCTTTGGAGAAATGTCTACTCAAACACTGTCCATTTTTTAAAACTCGAGTTATTTTTCTTGTTTGAGATAGAGTTCTTTATTCTGGATACATATTATTTGCACACATAATAAGACCCTTATCAGGCATATTATTTGCAAACATTTTCTCCCTTTCTGTGGGTTGTCTTTTCACTTTCTCGTTGGTATCCTTTGAAGCACAAGTTAAAAATTTTTAAGCCCAGTGTTTCTATTTTTTCCTTTGTTGTTTCAGTTTTAAATGTCATATTTAAGAAATGATTGCCTGATTGCAGGGCGTGAAAATTTACACCTGTGGTTTCTTCTCAGAGTTTTATAGTTCTGTCTTTAACACTTAGGTCTGTGGTTTACTTGAGTTAAGTTTTTGCACATGGTCTGAGCTATGGCGTCACCTTCACTTTTATGTGTGACTGTCCAGTTGTCCCAGTACCACTGTTGAATAGACTATTGTTTCCCCATTAAATTATCTTGGTGTCCTTGTTAAAAATTAATTGGCTGTAGATAACTTGGATGTATTTCTGGATTCTCAGTTCTGTTTCATTGGTCTGTGTGTTTATCTTAATGCCAGCACCACACTGTCTTGATTACTGCTGTTATCGTTCAGTTACTAAGTCATGGCCGACTCTCTGTAACCCCACGGACTGCAGCATGCCAGGCTTCCCTGTCCTTTATTGTATTCTGGAGTTTGCTCAAACTTATGTCCATTGAGTCAGTGATGTCATCCAACTGTGTCACCCTCTGTCACCCCCTTCTCCTGCCTTCAGTCTTTGCCAGCATCAGGGTCTTTTCCAGTGAGTCAGATCTTCCCATCAGGTGGCCAAAATATTGTAGCTTCAATATCAGTCTTTTCAATGAATATCCAGGATTGATTTCCTTTAGGATTAACTGGTTTGATTTCCTTGCTATCCAAGGGACTCTCCAACACAGTTCAAAAACTTGAATTCTTCAGTGCTCAACCTTGTTTATGATCCAATTCTCACATCCCTCTGTGGCTACTGGATAAACCATAGCTTTGACTATATGGACTTTTGTCAGCAAAGTGATGTCTCTGCTTTTTAATACACTGTCTAGGTTTGTCATATAGCTTTTCTTCCAAAGAGCACGTACCTTTTAATTTCATGATTACTTAATTGCTGTAGCTTTACAGTAAGTTTTGAAGTTGGAAGTGTGTCTTCTCCAGTCTTGATTTTCTTCCAGTTCCTTTGCATTTCTGTATGAGTTTCAGGATTTGCTTGTCGGTTTTGGGGAGGGAGGGAAGGGAGAAACTGGTATTTAATAGAGGTTGTGTTACGTCATTAATTATATAGGTGTTGCATCTTTCGATCCATGGCCATGTTTTTATTTTCTTGTCCGTAATTTCTTTCCATTATGTCTTGTAGTTTCCAGTGTGTAAATCTTGCCCCTTCTAGGTTAAATTTATTCCCAATTTATTTTCTTTATGATGCTGTTGTAAATGGAATTGTTTTCTTAATTTCATTTTTAGATTGTTCAATTATTAAAATACAGAAATATAACTGATTTTTGTACGTTGATTTTGTATCTTGCAAGTTTTTGAACTTGCTATTAGCTAAGTGTCTTTGTGATTTTCTTAGGATTTTTTTGTATACGGTGTTGTGTAATCTGTCTACAGAGATAGTTTTACTTCTTCCCTTCCAATCTGGATGCCTTTTATTTCCTTTTCTACTCTAATTGCCCTGACTATAATCTCCAGCACAGTATTGAATAGAAGCAGTGAGAGTGGACATCTTGTCTGGCTTCCAGTCTTAGGAGAAAAGCTTTCTGTATTTCTCTATTAAGTGTGATGTTAGCTTTGGATGTTTTTTTCTTAATGGGTGGACTTTGTCAGGTTGAGGAAATTTCCTTCTTAGTTTTTGTTTGTTTCGATTTATTATTAAAGGATATTGGGTTTTGTCAAAATACCTTTTCTGCAATTATTGAGATATCCATGTGATATATATACATACATATATTTGTCATTCATTTCATTAATGTGGTGCATTAGATTGATTTCATGTGGTGAACTAACTTTGTGTTCCTGGGATAAACTCTGCTTGGTTATGTTGTATACTTTTGTTTTTTCTAACTGTATCAGTTTGCTAGTACTTTATTTTCACTTTTGCAACAGCTGTATTGTAAGGTATATTGGTCACTACTTAGAATGACTTTTTCTGGTTTTGGAGTCAGGCGGTATTGGCATCGTAGAACTAGTTGGGCTGTGTTCTTCTGTCTTCTGAAGTTTATAGGGATTGGTGTTAGTTCTTTAAGCATTTGGGAGAACTCACCAGTGCAGCCATCTGGGCCTGGCCTTTTTGTGGGAGGGTTTTTGATTAGTAATTCAGTCTCTTGTTACGGGTTTACTTAGCTTTTCATTCTTGAGTCAGTTGAGATAGTTTGTGTCTTTCTGGAGCTTGTTCATTGCGCCTAGGCTGTCTGATTTGTTGGCCTGCACTTGTTTGTAGTATTGTATAATAGTCCTTTGTATTTTGATAAGGTCAGTAGCGGTTCATTCCTAGTATGAATTAATATCGCTTTTCTTTTTGTCTTGATCAATTTAAGCTAAAGGCTTTTCAATTTCTTTGATCTTGTCAAAGAACCAACTTTTGGTTTCTTTGCTGTTTCTCCATTGTGTTTCTTTTCTTTTTTAAATTTATGCTGTAATTATTTGTTTCCTTCTGCTTGTTTTGGGTTCAGTTTGCTCTTTTATTTCTCTAGTTAGAGCATTAGAAAATTCATTTGAAATCTTGACTCTTTTTTGATGTGTTTACAGTTGTAAATTTCTTCTAAGCATAGCTCTAGCTTCATCTCATGAAATTTGGTATTTTTGTTTTATTTCAGGTGTTAACCGTTTTCTCTCATGATTTCTTCTTTGACCCATTGGTTATTTAGGAGCTTCTTATTTAATTTCTACATATTTTTGAGCCTTCTGTACTTGGTTCTGTTTTTGGTATCTCATTTCATTCTGTTGTGAGAGGAGAACATATTTTAAGATTTTTTTTTAAGTGGTTGAGACTTGTTTTTATGCCCTAACCTTTGATCTGGCCAGGTGAATGTTGTGTGTGCACTTGAGAAGAATGTGTATTCATTCCGTTATTGTGGATACAATGTTCTATATATAGATGTTTGTTAGATCTAGCTGATTTATACTGTTTTCTCAGTGTTTTTCTGGAAAAGGTTCAGTTTTCATTCCAATCCCAAAGAAAGGCAGTGCCAAAGAATGTTCAGACTACCGTACAATTGCACTCATCTCACACGCTAGCAAAGTAATGCTCAAAATTCTCCAAGCCAGGCTTCAAGAGTATGTGAACCATGAACTTCCAAATGTTCAAGCTGGATTTAGAAAAGGCAGAGGGAACCAGAGATCAAATCGCCAACATCTGTTGGATTATTAAGAAAGCAAGAGAGTTCTAGAAAAACATCTGTTTCTGCTTTATTGACTATGCAAAAACCTTTGACTGTGTGGATCACAATGAACTGGAAAATTCTTAAAGAGATGGGAATACCAGACCACCTGACCTGCCTCCTGAGAAGCCTTATGCAGGTCAAGAAGCAGCAATTAGAATCGGATATGGAACAACAGACTGGTTCAAAATTGGAAAAGGAATACATCAAGGCTAGATATTATCAGTGTGCTTATTTAACTTACATAGTACATCATGTGAAATGCTGGGCTGGATAAAAAGTCTGGAATCAAGGTTGCTGGGAGAAATATCAATAACCTCAGATATGCAGAAGACACCACCCTAATGGCAGAGAGGGAAGAGGAACTCTTGATGAGAATGAAAAAGCTGGCTTTTTCTCAACATAAAGAAGACTAAGATCATGGCATCCGGTCCCATCACTTCATGACAAATAGATGGGGAAACAATGGAAACAGTGACAAACTTTATTTTCTTTGGCTCCAAAATTACTGCAGATGGTGACTGCAGCCATGAAATAAAAAGACGCTTGCTCCTTCGAAGAAAAGCTATGACAAACCAAGACAGCATATTAAAAAGCAGAGACATTACTTTGCTGACAAAGATCTGTCTAGTCAAAGCTATGGTTTTTCCAGTAGTCATGTATGCATGTGAGACTTGGACCATAAGGAAGTCTAAGCACTGAAGAATTGATGCTTTTGAACTGTGGTGTTGGAGAAGACTTTTGAGAGTCCCTAGGACTGCAAGGAGATCAAGCCAGTTAATTCTAAAGCAAATCAGTCCTGAATATTCATTGAAAGGACTGATACTGAAGTTCCAATACTTTGGCCACCTGATGTGAAGAACTGACTCATTTGAAAAGACCCTGATGCTGGGAAAGATTGAAAGCAGGAGAAGGGGATGACAGAAGATGGGATGGTTGGATGACATCACCGACTTGATGGACATGAGTTTGAGTAAGCTCTGGGAGTTGGTGACGGACAGGGAAGCCTGGCGTGCTACAGTCCATGGAGTCGCAAAGAGTCAGATGTGGCTGAGAGACTGAACTGAACTGAAATGTTTTTCTTTCTTTCTTGATCTGTTTAATTGTTCTATACATTGTTGATTGGGGTGTTGCATTCGCCAAGTGTTTCTGTTAAATTATTTATTTCTCCCTTTAATCTTGGCAGTCTGGCATTTCTTTTTATCAGGTAACAACAGATTTCTGTGGTTTTCTGTATCTGAAGATGTCCCTATTTGTTTGTGAATAATGTTCTTAATGGTTATACAATTCTAGGTTGACAGTATTTTTGTTTTTTGCTTCTGTTTTCCACTGCTTAAAAGGTGTTTCCCCTGAGTCTCTGTCCTCATAAGAAGCCTGTAGTCATGCAAATAATTTCTCCACCGTGAGTACTGTATCTTTTTGTGTGGCTTCTTTCAAGGTTTTCTCATCTTTGGTTTTCAGAAGTTTAAAGGTCTGGATGTGGTGCCTTTAAATTTATTCTCTGAAGATTTTGCTGAGTTTTTTTTTTTTTTTTAATGATATAAGGTTATATATTTCATCTAAAAGCATGATAAATTTGGGCTGTTGTTTCTTGAGATTTTCTCTTGTGCCTCTTTTTCTGGTACTACTTTAATTAGCTGGATATCAGGAATTGGTTAAGCTTTCTTGTAAAGAGCCAGATAGTAAATATTTTAGGCTTTGTGGTCTATATTCAAGTGCTCCCTGCCCTGGTGTGGGAAGATCCCTGGAGAAGAGCAAACAAATGAGTGTAAACAATGAAACTTTGTAACAAAACCTGGGCGTGGGCCAGGCGGCCTGGAGGCTGTCATTTGCCAGTCCCTCCCGTGTAATACAGCTTTTGAAATTTTCCCACAAGTTTCATTGACTCTTTCCTCTTATCAGTTCCATCCTGCCATTAAGTCTATTTACTAAATGCGTTTCAGATATTTTTCATTTCTAACATTTCCACTTGGTTCTTTCTTATGTTTGCATGTTTTGTTTCTTAGCTGAGATTTCCTCTCTCTCCTTTTCTCATCTTTCATTACACATGTATTTTCCATTCTGTGGCAGAAGATGCTTATAGAAATTTCTTGTCTGATCATTTCAGCATCTTGAGGTTGGTGACTGTTGGTTTGTTTTCTTTGTTCCTTAAGAATGTGTCACATTTTCTTGACTCTTCTGTAACAGGACTTTGAGTTGTATTTTGGATATTGTAAATGTTATGTAGACTCTGGGTTCTTTACTGTTACTCCAAAGGGTATTGATTTTGTTTTAGGAAGCAGGTGATTTATTTAGCTTTAAACTTTGGACTGTCATTTTAAGACCTGTGCTGGGTATTTGCTTGGATTCAGTCAATTCTTCAAGCCTTAGCTGCAGGCTAACTTGTTTGCCTCATGGACATGTAGGTCAGGGATCAGCCAGAGACTTGGAATTGTGTCCTCAGAACCTGAGGTTCCCCCTCGCTGGTTCTTTGCTTCCTGTATCCTAGCATCATTTGCTGGTGGCCTTATCTGCCCCAGCTCTTTATTCTGGTTCCTTTGGGCAGAAGGATAGCAGGTGCCCATTACTGACCATTCATATGCATTTTTAGTTACAGATGTTTTTCCACATTTTTATGTAATATATCATTTTTTAAAACATACATATGGTCTTTTATAGTAGATTACCCAGTCACTTGGCCTTCCCAGGTAGCACAGTGATAAAGAATCTGCCTGCCAGAGCAGGAGACATGAGATGTGGGTTTGATTCCTGGGTCAGGAAGATACCCTTGGAGAAGGAAATGGCAACCCACTCCAGTATTCTTGCAGGGAAATTGCATGGACAAAGCAGCCTTGTGGGCTACAGTCCACGGGGCCACAAAGAGTCGGACGTGACTGAGCACAACACACAACCAGCAACTTACGCAGCCTGTCTCCCATTAGTGAGTGTGAAGGGTTCCGCTTTCCTTTTCTTTACAGTCAGAAACAGTACAGCACTGAAGCTCTGTGTACATACTTGCTTGCAGAGGTGTAATCTGCTTGTGGTGGTTGTTCAGTCAATAAGCTGTGCCCGACTCTTCGCAACCCCGTGAACTGCAGCCTGCCAGGCTTCTCTGTTATCCACTATCTCCTGGAGTTGGCTCAGACTCATGTCTATTGAGTTTGTGATGCCATCCAACCATCTTATCCTCTGTTGCCTTCTCATCTTCCTGCCCTCAGTCTTTCCCAGCATCAGGGTCTGTTCCAGTGAGTTGGTTCTTCCCATCAGGTGGCCAGAGTACTGGAGCTTCAGCATCAGTCTTCCCAATGAATATTTAGGGTTGATTTCCTTTAGGATTGACTTGTTTGATCTTCCTTCTGTCCAAGGGACTCTCAGAAGTCTTCTCTAGCACCACAGTTCTAGAGCATCAATTCTTTGGTGCTCAGCTGTTTTTGTGGTCCAACTCTCCTGTCTGTATATGACTACTGGAAAAACTATAGCTTTGACTAAACAACCTTTGTCAGCAAATTGATGTCTCTGCTTCTTAATATGCTCTCTAGGTTTGTCATAGCTTTCCTTCCAAGGAAAAAGTGTCTTTTAATTTCATGACTTCAGTCACCATCCACAGTGATTTTGGAGCTCAAGAAAATAAAATCTGTCACTGTTTCCATTTTCTCTCCTGTCTGCCATGAAGTGATAGAACCCAATGCCATGATCTTGGTTTTCTGAATGTTGCGTTTTAAGCCAGTTTTTCCACTCTCCTTTTTCACCCTCATCAAGAGGTTCTTTAGTTCCTCTTTACTTTCTGTCATTAGAGTGGTGTCTATCATCTGCATATCTGAGGTTATTGATATTTCTCCCAGCAATCTTGATTCCAGCTTGTGCTTCATCCAGCCCAGCGTTTCTCATGATGTACTCTGCATATAAGCTAAATAAATAGGGTGACAGTATACAGCCTTGAGGTACTCCTTTCCCGATTTGAAACCAGTCCATTGTTCCATGTCTAGTTCTAACTGTTGCTTCTTGACCTGCATACAAGTTTTTCAGGAGACGTGTAAGATGGCCTGGTATTCCCATTTCTTTAAGGATTTTCCACAGTTTGTTGTGATCCACACAATCAAAGGCTTTAGCCTGGTCACAGAAGCAGAAGTAGATATTTTTCTGGAATTCTTTTGCTTTCTCTGTGATCCAGCAAATGTTGGCGATTTGATCTCTGGTTACTCTGCTTTTTCTAAATCTAGCTTGTATATCTGGAAGTGTTTGGTTCACGTACTGCTGAAGCCTAGCTTGAAGGATTTTGAGCATTACTTTGCTAGCATGTGAAATGAGTGCAATTGTGTGGTAGTTTGAACATTCTTTGGCATTGCTTTTCTTTGGGATTGGAATGAAAACTGACCTTTTCCAGTCTTTTGGCCACTGCTGAGTTTTCCAAATTTGCTGGCATATTGAGTGCAGCACTTTCACAGCATCATCCTTTAGGATTTGGAATAGCTCAGCTGGAATTCCATCATCTCTATTAGCTGTGTTCATAGTAATGCTTCCTAAGGCCCACTGGACTTCACACTCCAGAATGTCTGGCTCTAGGTGAGTGACCACACCATCCTGGTTATGTGGGTCATTAAGACCTTTTTGGTAGTTTTTCTGTGCATTCTCACCGCCTCTTCTTAATCTCTTCTGCTTCTATTAGGTCCTGCTGTTGCTGCCCTGCAGTGCCTATGCTTGCACGAGATGCTCCCTTGGCATCTCTGATTTTCCTGAAGACATCTGTAGCATTTCCCATTCTGTTGTTGTCCTCTATCTTTGCATTGTTCACTTAGGAAGGCTTTCTTACCTCTCCTTGCTGCTCTCTGAAACTCTGCATTTATTGGATATATATGGTTTATCTTCCCCTTTCCCTTTCCCTTCTCTTCTTTTTCTCAGCTATCTGTAAGGCCTCCTTAGACAACCGTTTGCCTTCTTGCATTTCTTTTTCTTGGGGATGGTTTGGGATGGTTGGGTACACCTGGTGTACAGTGTTACAAACCTCCATCCATAGTTCTTCAGGTTCTTTGTCTCCCACATCTAATCCCTTGAATCTTTTCATCATCTCCACTGTATAATCACAATGAATGTGATTTAGGTCATACCTGAGTGGCAAAGAGTCAGACACAGCTTAGCAACCAACACAGTACCTGAGTGGTCTAGTGGTTTTCCCTACTTTCTTCAACTTAAGCCTGAATTTTGCAATAAGGAACTCATGATCTGAGCCACAGTCAGCTCCAGGTCTTGTTTTTGCTGACTGTATAGAGCTTCTCCATCTGTGACTGCAAAGAATATAGTCAGTCAGATTTTGGTATTGACCAGCTGGTGATGACCATCTGTAGAGTTGTCTCTTGTGTTGTTGGAATTTCCATAGGTTTAAATTCTGAAAATGGACTTTTGGATTTAGAGGGCTTATTACATATTTAAACTTTTGATAGATGCTATCAAGTTGCATTCCCTGAAATCTTTCCTACTTTGTAGGTGAAGTGATACAGCTGATTTCATTTGCATTTTCTTGATTTTTAGTAAGGCTGATCTTCTTTGACAAAACTTGGAGGTAACAGCCAAACGACCTTCATTTCATGTGTCGTGTGTTTGTTTCATTAACTGCCTCTCCAGGCCATTGCTCGTGTTTTCCACTGAGAACGTGATCTTTCATGAAATATATAAGGTCACTAGATGTCACTAGAACCCCGTTTTGTTGGGTTATTTTGGGTGTGTTCTTTCTAAGAGCAGACAGCTGTGTAACTGCAGTTGATAGAATTCTGACATTTCCTATGGACACAAACATTTCCATGTTTAAGGAAGAAGAAATACAGATGAAAGAAGGAAGGTCATGCTTAACGGTCACCTCAGTTCAGTTGGAGAAGGTTGACTCCCCAGGTGGTGCTGGTGGTAAAGAGCCCACCTGGCAGTGCAGGAGACGTAAGAGGGGGGGTTCTACCCTGGGTCAGAAGATCCCCTGGAGAAGGAAATGGCTGCCCACTCCAGTATTCTTGCCTGGAGAATCCCATGGACAGAGGAGCCTGGTGGGCTACAGTCCATAGTGTCACAGAGACAGAACTGAAGTGACTTAACTTGCACAGAAGCATGATCAGAAAGTTAGATTTTTTTTTAACAGTCACAAACAAATAGGTGGGGGCACAGTTCCCAGGCGGTGCTGTTGCACATTGGAGAGCCTGCCCCCCGCCCCTGCGTTTGTTTCCTACAATGCACACGTCCTTGCACAGCCACACCGTGGCCATCCATGCTGATCTCACCAGCCACACACCTGAAAGCCATTGGCTTCACCCCAGAAGCCCCCATGGTGTCTGGAAGGGCTCAAGGGGAGAAAGACGAGGAGATGCAACAGCAGCCTCCTGGGGCTGAGTCAGGCTCATCGGGTATCTCCACTGAGGTGGTCCGGGTCTGTGTCATGGAGGGTCAGCTTGGGGGTGCTGACAGGCCCTCTCTGTGGCGGCAGCGCCACCCAGGCCGCTCCCCTGGGGCGAGTTCACCCACTCGGCTTTTGAGGGAGGCACTTTCCAACTGTGCAGATAGCTGTCCCTCCTCATGCTGTGTCTGTGTGTGTACTGTATCCAGAGGATCATATCTTACTCCTTTCAGTGTTCCTTTTAAGGTTTGAAATGTCCGCCAATGGCCAGTGGTAGCCCGTTCATGGTGACTTGTCTTGGCTTATCATTTCTCTATCATTCTCTGGAAACTTCTGTTTTCTTCTGGCATAGTTTAGTTCAGGCTCAGCTTGTACTTTCTCTTTCCCAGCCCTGGATTCAGCCTTTTCTCCAAGGAGCCCTGGTTCCTTTTAGTGGAAAATAGTATTTGGACCTAAAATCTGCAGGGAATTGGGCATGCTCATTGCCACGGGCTGCTGCTCCTACCCCTTCTCGGGGCAGAGTTAGTGATACGGATGTGTATCCATGCCATGTGTTTATTTCCGTGGCATCCGTGTATAGTCCGTCAGTGAGTTCCCGTGGGGCCCTGCCCTTCCAGCCCATGCCTTTCCTGCCAGCTCACGACACCTCCTGTGTGGGCATTGAGATTGCTCAGCAGTTTTGTTATTTCACGTGTAGGGGGCAAGGCCACTCCATCAGACACTTGCTTTGCTGTCCTGGGTCCCCCTTAGTCCTCGCAGCTGCGTTTGGGGGACTGAAAAGGCAGGGTGGTCCCCTCCCATCTCTGCAGTGTGTCTCAGCTTCGGCCTTGGCCAGAGCACCTCATTTAAAGATTCACTCTTGACATAAATATGTGTGATGGGCCCAGGCAGGTGTCCTAGGATTCACTAAATTAAGGAGGAGAGTCATCGGATTTGTGGGGTCCACTGTCCCTCCTTCTGTTGTGCCAGAAGCTTTTACTCTTCAGCATATGCCCTGACGCAGTTCAGGTGGAGTTGGTCAGCCTTTTAAGGGCAATTCCAAAGGCCCTTTGGAAGAGTGGGGTGTAGGGGTTTCTGGTGGGGAGTCCAGGGGGTCAGCATGGCCTGGCAGGGTGAGGGGGCGCAGCAGAGAGAGGCAGAGCCTCAGGGGTTCTAGGCTTGAGCTCAGGCTGCAGCAGGAGCTGATGGAAGGCAGGGATTGCTGTTTACTGCCTCAAACTCTCCCTGTCTGCTTACTGTTTAAAGAGTTTTCATGTGTCCCAGGCGCACACATCCTCTAGTTTGAAGATCAGTGAGCAGGACTGACCATAATAAAGTGCTGCCTCCTGGGAGGAGGCCGGAGCTGGCCGGCGGGCTGGCTTGGGTGCATCTGGAGCGCAGAGCTCATGGGAGAGGGCCTTTGCTGCTAGGTGCGCACGCCCAGGTGCAGCGCAGGACGCCGGACTACCGAGCCGGCCTCTGGGCGCTCCTCTGTGACTGGTGGTGTTTCCCTCGAGCACCCCTCCCTCAGGCACAGCTAGGAAGCTTCTCTTTCCTTTCGGCCGTGCTCAGACCCTGGCTCTCTGACCACTCCCGGAAAGTAGCCTGGACCGTGGGCCCAGCCGCGGGCACGGTGCTGCCTCAGCCTGGCCACGCCCCCACTGAGGCTGGTGGTTGAGGCGCCGCGTGCTGCCCTGCGCCCCTCCCTGAGTCGCTGGTGGGGGCGGGAGCCGAGTCCCCCGTCAGGACTGCGCTTGCGGTCTGGAGACGCTCTGCCCCGTCCTCCCCTTAGGATCTGCTCGTGGTCCCCCCTCAGTGCCCAGCCCTTCCGTGCAGGGATTCAGGCCCTTGTGCAGAATGACTTGCCGATTGGTTGTGAGGGTGCGGGGCGTGGGGTTCCGCAGCAGCTGTGGGGGCTGCGCTGAGGTCCGGCTGGCCTCGCTGGGTCCAGCGCAGGACTTGTTGGGGGATCTGGGCCGATCCTAGGGCTCCGAGGGCGGCAGCAGCCAGCACTTCTCTCAATCACTAGGTGGGGAGTTGGTGTCATTGTTGTCCTTTGCTGAAGAAAAGCAGAAATCCAGCTGCTGAGTGTTTTCTGTTTACACAGTAGACTGTGATTGAGCGCCTGATGAGTTTGGTTTTGATGTAGAGGCACCAGTGTGTTCCACAGCATGTGCGCCTATGGGGTGCTTGCGTCGCTGACGGATCCAGGCTTACCCCCAGCGCCTTGAGGCAGTGTGTCCACAGCGCGCTCCATCCTGCCTCCGGGCGAGCCTGGGGTCAGACGCGCCTCTGCTCACTGGGGCGAGCCTCCCGGGCTGCTGACGGGAGGAGACTTCTGGTCTTGTGAACTCTGCTGATGGTTTCCTGTGAGCCTCAGTTTCCTCGGTTGTTGAGTAGGAGGAAAGGCGCTGCTCCCCACCGGCTGGAGGAGGCTCTCAGGGCCTGGCTGAGCCACACGCCACTGCTGGTCGTGACCTTACCACCTGTTCATGTCAATAGGATGATCGCAGGTCTCATCACGTCTTCTCTTTGGGTGCTTCCCCGCCACCTGTTTTTGTCTGTTTTGTTGCCTGTAACAGTGGGAAACGGATGACATTCCTCCTGAGCAGGCGGAGCTGGTAAGCTGTGCCAGAGGTAAAATGGCAACTTCCTAGGTCCTTTGCATTCTGCGCCTGACGTGGGGAGGATGTAAAGCTGGTTAGCTTTATGTGTTGTGTTCTTGTGAAGGTGAGGAGCAGAAACGGCCAGGCAGAAGGCATCTTACGGAAACAGTTTTGGCCTCAAGTCACACTTCGAGATTTGTAACTGGTGAGGGCTCTCCCTGATGGCTCAGTGGTAAAGAATCTGCCTGCCAGTGTGGGAGACGCAGGTTCGATCTCTGAGTTGGGAAGATCCTCTGGAGAAGGGAATTGCCACCCACTCTAGTACTCTTGCCTGGAGAACCCCAGGGACAGAGGAGCCTGGGAGGGTACAGTCCATGAGGTCACAGAAGAGTTGGACACAGTTTAGTGACTAAACAACAACAAATTGTCAGTTTGGTGTGTCACCTCCCCAAATTTTTTCAAGGAGAAATGCTTAACTGTTTAATACCATACACATACTCATAAAATTGCCTTTTCATCCTTATTTTAGAGACCTTTTTCTATCGCCACACATACATTTGCCTCATTCTTTATTTTTATTCCACTGTATTCCATTTTCAGCTGTTATTTGCATATTAATGTTGAACGGAGTAATAGTCTTATTAACTACAGTCAGATGTGATTGGGGCCTTATTTTAAAAAGACTTAGCAGATTGCTGACAATTATGTAAACATAAGAGTGATAGAAGGTGTTTGATCTGGGATATGGAAAGATGAATAAAATGTTTTAAGATTAAAATTTCAGTATTATATGAAACCAGGAGAGGAGAAACCATAGGGAAGGAAATTGTTTAGAAAATCATTGTAGTTGTTTAGATTTGAGCAGGTGAATGCTCAGAAGCAGGTAGTGGTGCGGGGATCCCCACGGCAGGCGGGAGGTGAGGGGTGACGCAGGAGGAGCGGTAGATGGGACGCTGGACAAGCTGCGGGAGCTGGCTGCTGGGACCGGGGTGGCTGGGACCGGAGTTGCCGTTTGGCCCGGGGTGGGTGCTTGGCCCGGGGTGGGCGCTCGGCCTGGGGTGGCCGGGACCAGGGTGGCTGCTGGGACCGGGGATGGCTGCTCCACCAGAGTGGCCAGGGCCCATACCTGGGGCACCAGGTGGCAGCAACGCCTTGACAAGACATGCAGGAGGGGGATGCTGTTTTGGAGGAAGGACAGGCTTTCTGGCCTGTTTCTGTGGGACCTTCCAGGTCTAGGTTCTTCGTTTTATGGCCTGTCTGCTCTTGAATTACGCATCTACTGGCATGGGCTTCTGCCTTTAGGAGAGCCAGGCACTGATCTTTTTGAAGTATTGAATTTGTATTGCCTTTTGTGTTCCGTAATAAATGCACTTATTTTAAAGGACTCTGTCAGAGTGGCGCGTGCAGGGGTTCTCCCACTGCTGACTGACCCGTGTGCAGATTTAATGCTGTGTGACTCTCACAGGAACATGCTCCTTACCCCCATCTTGGTTCCGCAGGTGCAGGGCAGCTGGAGTGCACATTGATGAGTCGCTGTTTCCTGCCGCCAACGCTAACCAACACCTACCAAGCCTGCTTAAAAAAAAAGTAAGTGCGTGACTTTAGTGTGGACCATGGCAGTTACAGGCTTATTCATTCTTTATTCCTAGAAAATAAAACCTTTCTGGAATATATTCGCATTGTCTTTAAGAATTGCTGTGGGTGATAATATTCTTCTCACACAGCATTGTTTAATGGGTTATAGGTGATTTCATCCCAGGAGTGCTTTGATGGAGTTTGTAAGAAATAGAAGAGACTGGCCATAGGAGAGCTGACAGTTGCCCAGAGACCAGCACCCACGCAGGGGCTCTGGTAACGACTTCAGGACTCAGTTGTGTCTGTAGTGAAATACACTTGATCTGTTGCTCTTTATTATTTAAAAGTTTTAATTGATTTCTGCATCTGAGTGAACTGTTGACTGTGAAATGTCAGTTTGTTGTCATGTGAGAATCCCTGTTGGAGAGATTAGCAGACTCCAAACTGAGTCAGGCAGAGGAGAGCTATGTGTTTCCTGTAGACTGGGGGAGACATTCCCATGGATGTCCCCACGGTTTCTGAAAATGGTAAATCCTGTATCTCTTTCACATTGCTTCTCAGACAACCTGGAACACGCTCACGCAGGGCTGAAAACTTCAGTGTCTGTCCAGATCGCGTCGGACGGTAGTGACTCTGTGGTAGACCTGCACTAGCTGTGTCTGCTGTTTTAAAAACAAGTGTTTATAACAAACATTGACAAAGCACATTTTCATTACATGCATTGAGTAAACTCAGATCAGGCATATTTCTCCTAATTTCCCTTTCCTCAAAAATTGGTTTTCAGTTTGATTTGGGTTCTTGCAGGTTGTATGATCTTTGTTCCATGTGTTTCACACACGTGTGTGGGTGCATAGGTTTTATGTGAGCCAGGCTGTACTGTGTTACATGTACTGCTTGGTGGGTTACTTTTTCTTCCTTGCCTAGGCCGTGTGTTCTCATGTCAGTGTGTGTATGTGGCTCCACTGTCTTCTGCTTTGTGTTAAATAGCATGAACATCTCTTGGGTTCGGGCACCCTTAGATCATTGACGGTTTTTACTAATTACATGGTTCATGTAACCTGTTTGAGTTTATTTCTCTAAGTGGGATATCTAGAAGTGGAGTTACACAGTTCCACCAATAGTGTACACGGGTGCTTATTTTGTGGCACTGACCTGTGCTGAATATTACTCATCTGTTAAATCTTTCCTAACCTGAAGCATTAATAGTGTCTGCTCACACTCTTCGCCACTTAAGCATTTATTCGTTGCTAAAGGCATTCCCTTTGCTCCCCCTCCCAAGTGCAGGTGCAGCTTAAGCCTGACTCCAGGCCTGTCATCCCGCCTCTGGGGAGGCTCTGCTGCGCTCCCTCCCTGCTGCCGGCGTGAGCCCCTTGCTTGCTGTGCTTCACACTCACTGGGTACACTTGTTAGAGCCATCGCACCGTCTGTTTCTCTGTCTGAACACGCTTCCCTCATCCGCCCGCAGCTGGTTCTCTGAGTCCCTTGGAGGCGCCTCAGGGAGTGGCCGTCTGACTCCCGTTCACAGAGGCGGGTCCTGAGCCTCCCCTGCCTTTCCCCTCCTTGCAGCACTCACCCCCTTCTCACGTACTGTCTAGCTGGGCTCATGGGAGCACAGGGCCCCTCGTGGGTGGCAGTGCTTCCGGACCTGCGGCACCTGGGGTCTCTACGTTCTGCTCGTCGCCTGCCCACGTTGTCGCTGTGCCCCTGGAAAGTGCGGGGCTGGCCGCCTCCAGGTGTGCACACCCCCACCGCCAGGGGCCCAGAGTCGAAAAGCTGACTGCTGCTCAGGACCTGGATTCTATGCGGCTAGCGGCTACTTTGGCAGAAACAGCACAGGCCAGCCTCAGGCCCGCTGGAATTAATCCTTCTGACACGCATGCTGTTTGATTCGTTTGTTATGTATATTTTCTGTCATTCCTGCAGAGAATAAGCTCCTTGATGGCAAGAATCTTTCTATGTTTTAAGACCAATGTCTGACATAGTAACGTTTTTGTTAAATGGTGAATGAGTGAGTTATTAAGGAATTGAACAGGGTGCCAGTTGAGAGCACAGTGTGGCACCAGCCTTGAATGCTGAGACGTTCTTCCTGTAGATTGGGACAAGAGGGATCAGACTGGGATCCACGTGAGCACATTGGGCTGAGAAGTGGCTTCCTTGGATATGGGCTTCCTCGTCTGTTGCACTTCGGGTGTGTAGTTACTGGCCGACTGGAGTTACTGTGGCTTAACGGCAGTAAGACGAGATTAAATAATGGTTCTCTTCTCTGGCAGTTATAGAACAATTCCTTCTGTGTCGTTTTACCATGTCGTGATTTTTTTGGCGGGGGCAGGAGTGGATAACATAAAAGTAGCGGAAGTTAGGAAAAAGAGACTAATTTTAAGAATCCTCATGGAAACGATGCAAAGACCCTGAAAATGCCTCAGAAAATGTAGCTATTTAGTATATAGCTCTTTGCCTAGGTGCTCAGTTGCTCACTCATGTCCGACTCTTTGTGACCCCAGGGACTGTAGCCAGCGATGCGTTTTTGTCCATGGGATTTCCCAGGCAAGAATACTGGAGTGGATTGCCATTTCCTCCTCCAGGGGATCTTCCCAACTCAGGGATGGAGCCACATTTCCTGCTTGACAGGCAGATTCTGTACTACTGAGCCACCTGAAAATTCCCGTGTAGCGCTTTATTCTGGAGAAGGAAATGGCAACCCACTCCACTGTTCTTGCCTGGAGAATCCCAGGGACGGAGGAGCCTGGTGGGCTGCCGTCTTTGGGGTCGCACAGAGTCAGACACGACTGAAGCGACTTAGCAGCAGCAGCAGCAGCGCTTTATTCAGTCTTAATTCTGACCATGTTCTCACAGTTGTAGGAAGAATAAATACTATAAATTGACATATAGTACAAGAAATACCTCTCTAAGAAGGTTTTATTATTGATATTACAAAAGATAACAGCAGTGTGTGTGAAAGGTTTCTTTTCCTGTCTTGCACAATTGCAGTGCGGTGTTAATTTTTATGTTCTTCTTGTGCAGCGCAAGTGTATGCAGCCCAAAGATTTTATTCCCAGAACACCAGAAAACGATAAAAGACTGCAAAGGAAATTTGAGAAAATGGCTAAAGAGCTGCAACAGCAGAAAACCACTCTGGGTAAGCTGAGAGGCCAGCGCGCCCTCGGTACTCGTGTCTGTGCTGTGGCCTCGCTTGCCGGCTGGCTCCTGCATCCTGGGGGCGTGGCTGAGGGGGACAGTGTCAGCCTCACAGGTCAGAGACACAAGTCACTACAGGAAGCTTGAGCACAGCCATCACTGGGCCACACTGTTGAACTAACCATTCACCAGATTAATGGAACTATTTCCCCCCCCCCCCCCCAGGGATGATTATTAAAGATGTGGTCTTTGATTAACCCTATTGGAATGAATCCATTTTTATTTCTTCTTTATATGTGTGTGTGTCTGTCTGTATTTTCCCCCAGAACTTGGTGTTTTTATTTTGTTATCCAGAGTAGTCAGATGTTCGATGATAATTCTTGTAATGATTTAGAAAAATACTTTCAGAGATCATCAGACTTTGAAGTACTTCATGTGTTCTTAGTATTTCTCTTTTTTACCTTTTTCACTGGTCGCTCATTCTTGTTTCAGACCAATCTTGACACGTCACTGATACAGATAAGCAGTTTTGTTAAACTATACTGCTTAGCACAGAAATAGAGAGTGTTCATCCCTGTGGGTGTTGAGCCTGAGCATGATGCCCGATAACTTCCAGAAAACTGCCTGAATCCCTTGTCTCCAGCTCAGTCCGTCCTTTGCCCGAGGGGTCAAGTCTCTCACCCCGGTGCCTGCGGCTGCCTCCTGTGCTCCAGGCCGCCCCCTGGCGTGGCTCACATCGAGCCCCCCTGCAGGGCTCGGGGGCCCCTGGAGCTCCCTTCTTGCCACCAAGTTCACCCGTGGGTTTCTGTCTGCCAGCAGGGAAGGGGAAACCTGCGGAAGGGGGACAAGGGTGTCCTGAAACGAATAACGTTGCCGAAGAAGGAAGGCATGTTTAACTTAAAACTGGGTATTTGTTCATTTTCAGGTACCAATGTTCCTGTTCTCTTGTTTGAATCTAATGGCTCGCTGGTGTACAGTCCGACAGGTAAAGTCTACGGGGCCCACAACAGTGCGATGAAGAGGAGGCTGCAGGAGATGAAGGAGAAACGGGAAAACCTTTCCCCCACCTGTAAGTGCTGGCACTCGACACAGGGAGAATTGTGAAATAGGTGGATCAGCCGTGGAGAGGGCTGCTTCTTTTACATAGTTACTTTAGCTGATGTTTCTTGATTCTCTTTCAGAGTAGCCTTTGTTGATACTTCCTTCCAGAAAATCTTCTGCTTTATTCTGATTTTTTAAGAATATATTGGGTTTTTCGTTTTCTCCAGGTTTAAAACCCTATTTGTTGTATACCTTTGCTATTTAATATATTTGGGATTTTTCTTTCTTAAAAAATTAATCGTTCCCCTCTTCTGAAGTTTGCTTTAGATTAAGTGTCTAATGCTTCAGTTTACCTTTTATTTCTTTTATCTTAAATTTTTTAGTAGTACAGCAGCACGTTTTCATAAAGTGTTGGCCAGTGTAGTGTCTGTAATAAAGCTCCGTCTTGATTCCCACCTTATTCTCCTCTGTCCCTGGGTAACCTGAGTTTTGTGTGATGTGTTTCTCCAGGTCTTTTTCAGTGGGTCATCCATGTAGTCATGAAAAAGATTAGGCTTCTGTATCTTTCTTTGCAGTGGTGTAATTTTTCTTTACCTAAATTATATTGTGGCATACCTCTTACTTTAAACCTTTTTTCATTTAGAAGTATCTTGGTGTAGAATATCTCCCCCCTTTTTTTTTTTTAAGATGGTGCATTGTCTGTTTTTCTAGTTTTTCCTTTTAGAGATAGTGCTGCAGTTCTGATTTTTTTTTCTAGCTGCGTGGTATGTGGTCGTTTTCCTTTTTGGCCACCCAGCTTGCTCCCTCCCGTTTGCTCTCATAACCCACATGCCAGTGGGCATGCCTCTGCATGAATATGTTTCTGTGTGTTTCTGTATTTGCGATAATATCAAGTCACGAAGGCAGACTTCAAAGGTTTTGGTAGATATTGTCAGATTGCCCTTCAGAAAGTCTGTGCCATTTCACCCTTTGCCAGTCGTTTATGAGAACTGCAGTGTCTCACCCTTGCGAACCTGGATGGCTTTAGTCTTCATGTCTCTCTCAATCTGAGATGGAAACATTGCAGTTCTCTGTTTAATTCGCTTCTGAGGTCGCCAGTGAGCTTGCTAGTGAGGTTGGAAGTCTTCATATCACTGACTGCATTTAAATGTTATGCTCTGAATCTTTGTACAACTGCCTGTTACGTATTATTTTCTTTCTGATTTGTAAGAGCTAATTACGTGTTACAAGGATCCTCTCCCAGCTTCTTGTGTGACCACTTGTACTTATATAGCAGGCACTCAGCAAATAGACTGTTGAATAACATGCAGACTCTGCTGTTTATTTAACATACGGTGACTTGTAAGAAACAGATACGTTATATTTAAGGTAGACAAACCTGTTTGTCTTCTCCTTCTGGCCTTCAGGATTCCTGTGATGTGTAGAACTCCTCCTGCACAAGGTTTTAAAGTTGTTGTAGCTGTTACATTTTCTTCTGTTACTCTTGCAGTTTAAGGTTATTTCATCTGTCCTGAATCTGTGTTTGTATATCACGTGCAGTGGGCAGTTAAGGTTATAAGGTTAGTTGTGGCCGCCAATAACAGATAAACATGTTGCGTTTCTTTGTCCTGACAAAGGAGGAGGCAGGTCTGTGCTCTGTGGTGTTCTGAAGAGCCTGGGCCCCACCTTCCTGCCCTGCCTTCCTCGGGGCCAGTTTCCTGTGAGCAGCCCCACCAGCTTCTGTCCGCTGCCACTGCCTGGTTCCGCTGGCCAGATGCAGTCCTGTGGCCATTCCTGGTCGCAAGTTAAGTGCAACCATTTATGGCTCAAGAGCTGCAGAGGCGAAAAGGCACTCTAGATTAGCAGGAAATATAATACAGTTCTGTGTGTTTGTTTTCATACGTCTAATTTAATCTTACAGTTAAGTTTAGAATGGCCAGTGGTATTCACGATGACATAGCTAAGCGAACACAGTAGTTTCAGCCTAGGAAGTAGGCAACAAAACCAAATCGTCTGCAGGGCCTGGCAAGCAAGACTGACATGTAGTCTAAACTGGGATGTGTATTTACACTAATTAAATTTGATTCTGTTGTAAGAGGAAGATGGGAATGGTTGTTGAGGTAGGACACAACCAGTGTCCCGGGGGTGTATCCAGATTGGCTCAGCAAGTAATTGCGTATTTGCCATTATGTGTATGTGGAGTGATTTGCCTTAGACTTCACTCCGTTACTTTGCAGTGTTAATTGCGCCACATAACTGCCTTCAGCATAGTTTAAAACAACTGAGAATTTCATCTCTGTGCTTACCTTCCTTATCTTGATTTATTCTCATTTTATAATTGTTTTCTCAGAAAAGTATCCTTCATAGTCTCCTCAAAAAAAGTCTTTGTCTGTGTGACCAAGGTATCGATTTTGTTTCTGATCTGCACGGCCTTTGAAAATAACACCCATGGTCTTGCTTGTTAAATCACTGGTCACCTGAAAGTCCCTTATGAAACCTCCAGGCTTTGTCAGCCTCTGCACACTGCACATTTGGGGCTGGGTCTTTCTTTGCTGCTGGAGAGTCCTGTGCCTGACAGAACGTTCAGCAGTATCTCTGGCTTCTGCCTGCTAGTTGCCCGCAACACGCTCACTGTCCACCCCACCTCACCCGTGACGTCCAGTGGTGTCTGCTGGGCGCCCAGGCGACCCCTGGTTGAGAACCACTGCTTTGCTCAAAGCGGCAGCCGTCTGTGATAATTGTGAAAAAAGGCCTTGACCATGGAGCAGTGAACCTGACTAAGACGCTCTGCCTCTGTTGAGCTTCTGCTTAGGTTCAAGGTGGCCAACTCCCCAGATCCCTTCCAAATTTTATTATCCTAGGGGTTCATGCCTTTTTTGTGAAATGACTTGTGTAAACTATGTTTTAATGATTTATCAGCAGTAAATTTGAGTAAGACTTCATTTTTGTGCTCTTTGTGCTGCTGAAGTCTAGAATAGGAAGTGCAAGGAGTAAGTTGTGTGTGTGTGTCGTACAAGAGCGGAACGAGTGGGCCTGCTATCAGCCTCATCTGCTCCTAGAGCCCAGAGCCGTGTTAATGAGGGGTTATGATTGTGCTTTCAGCCTCCCAGATGATGGAACAGGCTGATGTTAACACTGTGGACCTTCTGCATGAAGCATCTTTGAACCTTTCACGTGATACTTCGTGTTCAGGTAAAATTATTCTCTTTTCTGTAATATATTTAAGGTTGATAATATGATTTTCCTGTTTGAAGGTTTTTCTAATGAGAAAAACAATTAAAAACTAGAATTGTGAATTTCACCCTGAAATTGGGTGTTGTAATTTACAAAAATAGATGCTATACTAAAATTAAGGCATGAGAAATTATATGACTTAAGCATACTTTTGGTTCCCTTGCTTTTTCTCCTAGATATTTGCTTTCTTGGCACAGAATCGATTGCCCATTAAAAAAAAAAAAAATTGTACGTGAACCATCTGCATACAATTTAAACTATACAGTGAGCTTAAAGTACTGTATTTAAACCATACAGTGATTTAAACTATGCAGTGAGCTTAAAGTAGTGTGTTTAAACCATACAGTGGTTTAAACTGTGCAGTGAGCTTAAAGTACTGTATTTAAAGTATGCAGTGAGCTTAAAGTAGTGTGTTTAAACTATGCAGTGAGCTTAAAGTAGTGTGTTTAAACCATACAGTGGTTTAAACTGTGCAGTGAGCTTACGGTACTGAGAACCAGCAGAGCCAGGAGAGAGCTGGCTCACACAGTGTGTAGTGAATGAACGAACAGGTCAGGAAGTAGGTATAGGTCACAAAAACTACAGGAGACACAAAACAAAGAGGATCTTTGATTAGAATCAGTGTTGGAGAGAATTGGTAAAATTAGAGTTTTGTATTGTGGATGTGGTTTTGTAAATGTGGAAGTCCTTATTTCACTCTAAATGATCATTTTTCCTGGGTGTTGTCTTTCTGGTCGTATTCCATTTCTTAAAACCATGTCACCAGTCCCCGTTAGGGCCGTGTAAATAGCAGTGCTCCATGGCAGGGAATATATTCAAAGTTGTAAACCATTACGGACTGTTTTCTGAAAGCCGCCACAGTGACAATAACAAAGCACAGCCAAGATACTAGGGTGAAACAGAGGCTTCGTTTTGTGCGTGGTTTAGTCTTTAATCTCTCTGTGTTGAAATTATTTGCCCACGTGTCTTCAATTATCCCCATCTTTTTTACTTCTGCCTGATGCACGTTATTTCATGTCAGTTGGAAACGAGTGACAGCTATAATGGAATTTCCTTGTTTCCTTGTGGGATTGCGCATGTTTGTGTCTCATCCTATTCTCCTGTTAGCCCTGTGGCGTGGACACTGATGTCCCCATTCTGCCGGTGAGAACACCAGGGCATGGCAAAGGCAGACAGGTCTGCCATTGGGCTGACCCAGGCTTCGACCAAGGCCGTCTGGCTTCAGAATCTGTACTCCTAGGCATGTCACGCTGTTTGTCAGCCTTTTGAAAAGTGAGCTGAGCTTATTCAGCTGCTATTAATATAATTAAATGTGTGCTGCGTTTCCAGCTGTGGACTTGGGGACACAGCACTGTCCACCTGCTGGGATTCCCCCTGTTCCCTGGGGGCTGCCTCCCTTCTTTCCCTCTAAGTAGCGCATTAATGCTGTGGCTGGGTTAAGACCCCACTGTCGCCTCAGGCGTGGAGTCCATCGCACTGGAGCCTGGACGCGCTGGCCTCCCGTCTAGAGTCCTGGCTTCCTCGAGGGTCCATGACTGGCTGTGGGTGCTCTTCCTGGAGCCAGGCACCCGGCGGGTGGATGTCTGGAGCGCGTTCCCGCCTCCCAACCCCGTCCTATCTGAGCCGCGGGGAGCCCGGCGTTCCTGCTTGGGAATGCTGGCTGGAAGGCGTCCTGACAGAGTGGAAGGAGGACCCTCCTGCACCAAGAGCTGCGCTCAGGGAGCACCATTGTATTGTTATACTGACAAGTATACTTCTATACTAATTTAAACCCTTAAAAAGTGAATTCGTCATTAATGTTTTTCAGACGACTCTTTTGCTGGTGGTCTTCCCGTGTCTGCTGAAGATCTCTGTGGAGGCTCCGCAAGTGGGACTCAGGAGAGGAATCTGGGCGAGTTCATCGCTGAAAGGGGAAGTGACGTGCGTGCTGCGTCACCGGTGCTGCAGACAGGCCGCGTCAGCCCCTCGGCAGCTCCCCATCCCCTGGGTCTCTTGACTCCTCGCAGATCCACCAGCAGTCCTCCCAAGGCAGAGACCCCCCAGCAGAGCGGGGCTGCGGGTGGGGTTGTCACCCCCGTCTCAAAACCATCGCGGCCAGCAGCCCAGGGGCCGTCTGACGGGAAGAGGCGTTTATCTCCTGTGTCCTCCGCTACAAAAGGCCGCCCGGGGGGGCGTGCACAGCGCATGGGCTCCTCAACCAAGAGAAAAAAGACACCGGAGAACTCTTGTCCAGCCTCGGAGAAGAGACAGAAGAGGAGGCGGTCCCTTGGGCAGCGGCCTGCACCCCGACTGCGGTTGTGGAAGGCGGAGAGCGGCCTGCGGTCTGTGCAGAGGGCCGCTGTCAAGAATCTGGCCCTCGAGGAGTTCTCATATGATGATTACTTTTCTCCTGATAATCTCAAGGAGAGGGTCTCGGAGGGGCTTCTTGGGGAGCAGCTGCCCTCCAGACCCCCTCCGCTCCACTGCCAGAGGAGCCTTTCCAAGACCGAGAGGACCAGCCTCCTGGACAGGGCTGACCTCTCCCTCATCGGCAGAAGCCCTAGGCCCGCTGTCGGCACCTGTTCCACAGCAAAGCCCGGCCCCCCCCTGGAGAGGCCTGCGCTCTCCAGGGCAGACGCGGGGCTGGGTGGCGGGACCTCGGGAGGCACGCCTGCTGCTGATGGGACCCCCGGGCCCTGTCCCTGGGCTGAGGCCCAGGGTGAGGGCGATGCCCGCCCCGCTGAGGGTGACACTCTGCACACCCCCAGTGGACTCGTCCCCCAGACGGGACCACAGGGAGACCCCAGCCCTCTGACAGGAAGCAGGGAGGAGATGGAAGAATGGACTGACCCCCAGCTCACGCAGAAAGACGGCGCTCCTCCTGGAACAGCGGAGTCCGCTGCAGCGCACAGCGAGGGTGAACTGAGCGCTGCAGGTGACCGTGCTGAGGGAAGATCCGCGGGGGCGAGGGAGGCGCCAGCCCAAGGAAGTAGCGAAAGTACGTGAGCCCTCTCACAGGTCTCTCCACTCAGAATGTGCAGCAGGGCGTCCAGCTGCCGCATATAACAGCTTTTTCATAAGCAAAATATTTTCTTCCCTTTTTTAAAAAACTTTGAAGAATGTATGTTTGATATTTACAATGGTAAATTCTTTATTCTTGAGGAATAGACAGCTTACTGCCCTGTGGAGTTTCTAGGTTCCTTGCTTAAGCCTGTTGTTACGAGTACATTTCCCTAAGTCCTGTAGGTGCTGCCTTTTGTGGAGAATGGCCTCAAGAGGGTGTCTGTCCTGGTTTCACTGTAGCCTCTCACTCAGCATCGCTGAGCAGAGACGCACACTAGTGGAGAGCTTTTAAAATGGCCTAAGACAGGGAGGCTGTGTACTTTAAAAAGGAAGTTAAGACAGTGTAAATCGTGCATCTGTTTATAACAGTGAGGCTGTTTATTTTAGAAGGGAAATTATGGCAGTGTAAATCATGCATTTTTGTCAAGAAAAGACATAAAAACATAAATGTGAAAGTAAGTTATCAATATTTATTTTTAAAAAGACTACCTGGTGTTAGCTGTGGAGAAATATTTAATACTTTAAGCAAGTAGTTCATTGTAAGAGACCTTCTTAGGTTTCCTTTTATTTGCTTTAAGCATATAATTTAAATAGATTTATTCCTATCTAAACCATGGTAATTAAAACCATGGTAGCAGACTATGTCATTATAGCAAAAGTAACAACAATAGAACAGGAGAAATATCAAAATATCAATAACCTCAGATATGCAGATGACACCACCCTTATGGCAGAAAGTGAAGAGGAAGTAAAAAGCCTCTTGATGAAAGAGGAGAGGGAGAAGTTGGCTTAAAACTTAACATTCAGAAAACTAAGATTATGGCATCTGGTCCCATCATTTCATGGGAAATAGATGGGAAAACAGTGTCAGCCTTTATTTTGGGGGGCTCCAAGATCACTGCAGATGGTGACTGCAGCCATGAAATTAAAAGACGCTTACTCCTTGGAAGAAAAGTTATGACCAACCTAAATAGCATATTAAAAAGCAGAGACATTACTTTGCCAACAAAGGTCCGTCTACTCAAGGCTATGGTTTTTCCAGTGGTCATGTATGGATGTGAGAGTTGGACTGTGAAGAAGGCTGAGCGCCAAAGAATTGATGCTTTTGAACTGTGGTGTTGGAGAAGATTCTTGTGAGTCCCTTGGGCTATACGGAGATCCAACCAGTCTATCCTAAAGGAGATCAGTCTTGGGTGTTCATTGGAAGGACTGATGCTGAAGCTGAAACTCCTGTACTTTGGCCACCTCATGCAAAGAGTTGACTCATTGGAAAAGACCCTGATACTGGGAGGGATTGGGGGCAGGAGGAGAAGGGGACGACAGAGGATGAGATGGCTGAATGGCATCACCGACTCGATGCACATGAGTTTAGGTGAACTATGGGGATTGGTTATGGACATGGAGGCCTGGCATGCTGCAGTTCATGGGTTCACAAAGAGTCGGATACGACTGAGCGACTGAACTGAAGTGAACAACAATAGAAAAGCTTTTTGACTTTCTGATTATATGCACAAATAGGTTTCAGCAGTCAAAAGTGAAAACTCATGAACTTAAATCTCCACCTAAAGATTGTGTTAAAATTTCAGTGAAGCCAAGTTTATGCTTCATTATTTTGTTAAATCCTGAAATCATCTTAACCTTCATCTTTTTTCCCCCCATCTTAATGTTTCTAAAATGGAGAAGTCATAGGGATTGAAATGGACATAGTTGTTTTGTGTATTTTTCCCTTGGGTTGAGACTCCTCAGGATCATCTCAGAGAATTTAGTCTGTGTATTATTAACATTTTTATATCTGAGCTTTCTCATCTATATAAAACTTTATTATATATTTATAAAATACATAAAATTTGACAACCTTTATTTTATGTTCCTTTATGGTTAGTATGTGCTTTTGAAATACTTGCTTTAAAATGATGTCAGATCTAAAGTTAATAGAAAACAGTGGGTATACAGAGGTGTAGTAATTAAGAAGATCCTGTTCTTGAACCTTACATTCTCATTCTTGGTTTCCATCTCAGGTTTTGAATAATACTTAATGATGTGCAAACATAATCAAGTAAAAATTAAAATCTGCTTTCAGGTAGCGTGAAGCACCCTGCAGTCCCAACACTGTGAGCAGTGATCGCCCTCCTCTGGGACCCACCCCACATCCAGGGCCCTGTGGGGTCGTGGGGTGCGGGGAGGACCCCGGAATAGCTCAGTCTGACTCAGAAATGGGTCAGATATTCTTAGTGCACTAATGTCATGACATCTGGATGCCCCCTGTTTTATGTCACTTCAGTAGACAGAAGGTCACTGAATTTAGGGCAGGAAAAGAGCTAACTATCTGGTAACCTAACCCTATCTCTTTGTTTTGTTATATAAAATCAGGACCCACCGATGTTTTAGGAGGTCCATAGTCAGCCCACCTGGCGTTTCCCCTCTTTGGGAACCCAGCACAGGTAACTGCTCTTTGTCTGCAGCCATCTGAGATGGTCGAGAGATGCTGAAACCGTGGAGCAGCAAAGCCCAAGCTGTACTTCAAGCTGTGCCTCTCCAAATCCTCATGTTGAAATAAAAGTCTTTTTTCAATTTATGCTTTCTGTTTACTTTTACTTATTGCCCTTGGTAGTATCTAAGATGTGCTGTAGAGCTTGTGAGAACAAGTTACTGAGAGACTCAAATAAATGTTAGTAGAAAAGTGCATGGAGGGAGAAACCTGATTCATGCGATCAGTCCTGTCTGACTCTCCATGACCCCATGGACTGCAGCACACCAGGTTTCCCTGTCCTTTCTATTTCCCAGGATTTGCTCAACCTCAGGTCCTTCGAGTCGGTGATGCCATCCAACCGTCTCATCCTCTGTTGCCCACTCCTCCTGCTCTGTCTTTCCCAGCATCAGGGTCTTTTCCAGTGAGTTGGCTCTTTGCATCAGGTGGGCAAAGTATTGGAGCTTCAGTATCAGTCCTTCCAATGATTATTCAGGACTGATTTCCTTTAGGATTGAGTGGTTTGATCTCCTTGCTCTCCAAGGGATTCTCAAGAGTTTTCTCCAGCAACACAATTTGAAAGCATCAATTCTTCAGCTCTTAGCCTTCTTTAGGGTCCAACTCTCACATCCGTACATGACTACTGGAAGAAACATAGCTTTGACTAGATGGACTTTTGTTGGCAAAGTGATGTCTCTGCTTTTTAATACACCGTTTAGATTGGTCATAGCTTTTCTTCCAAGGAGCAAGCATCTTTTAATTTCAGTCGCCATCTGCAGTGATTTTTGAGCCCAAGGAAATGAAAGTCTTTCACTGTTATCGTTGTTTCCCCATCTATTTGTCTTTAAGTGATGGGACCAGATGCCATGATCTTAGTTTTTTGAATGTTGAGTTTTAAGCCAGCTTTTTCAGTGTCCTCTTTCACGTTCATCAAGAGGCTCTTTAGTTCCTCTTTGCTTTCTGCTGTTAGGGTGGTGTCATCTACGTATCTCAGGTTATTGATATTTCTCCTGGCAGTCCTGATCCAGCTTGTGATTTATCCAGCCCAGCATTTCACATGATGTACTCTGCATATAAGTTAAATAAGCAAGGTGACAATATACGGCCTTGACGTACTCCTTTCCCAATTTGGAACCAGTCTGTCTTTCCGTGTCTGGTTCTAACTGTTGCTTCTTGACCTGCATACAGGTTTCTCAGGAGGCAGGTCAGGTGGTCTGATAGTTCCGTCTCTCAAGAAATTTCCAGTTTGTTGTGATCCACACAGTCAAAGGCTTTGGCGTAGTCAGTAAAGCAGATGTTTTTCTAGAGTTCTCTTTTTTTTTTTTTTTCCTGTGATTCAACAGATGTTGGCAGTTTCATCTGTGGTTCCTCTGCCTTCTCTAAATCCAGCTTGCACATATGGAAGTTCTCAGTTCAAGTACTGTTGAAGCCTAGCTTGAAGGATTTAGAGCATTACCTTGCTAAGCATGTGAAATGAGCACAATTGTGTGGTAGTTTCAACATTCTTTAGCATTACCCTTTGGGATTAGAATGAAAACTGACCTTTTCCAGTCGTGTGGCCACTGCTGAGTTTTCCAAATTTGCTGGCATGTTGAGTGCAGCTCTCTAATAGCATCTGTTAGGACTTGAAGTAGCTCAGCTAGGATTCCATCACCTCCACTGGCTCGTTCATAGTAACACTTCCTATGGCCCACTTGACTTTGCGGTCCGTGATGCCTGACTCTAGGTGAATGATCACAGCTTCGCGGTTATCTGGGCCCATAAGACCTTTTTTGTACAGTTCTTCTGTTTATTCTTGCCACTTCTTAGTATCTCCTGCTTCTGTTAGGTCCATACCGTTTCTGTCCTTTATTGTGCCCATCTTTGCATGAAACGTTCCCTATTAACCAGTAGTTTCTTCTTTCTAAACTTTTTTAGTTTCATAAACTAAACCAGCACATGCTCAGTGTAAGACAAATCGATAAAAAGAGTAAAACCGTCCTGACCTCGCCTCCTTCTGTTGGTTCATTTAGCAGCTATTTCCATGCAGCTGTTGTGTCCCATGATCCCCTCTGATTCCCAGGAAGATGGGAGAGAAGCGGGCAGTGACTGCTATCTTCCCCCACCCCACACATGCAGAGGCCGTGTCCTGATGAGGATGGGCAGCACAGGAATTTCAGCGTCACATCAGGTGGCAAGAAGCATGAGTAGAAGTGTTCTGGTTAGGGAAGGCAGCCAGGGAGGGCTTCTTGGAGGTGGTGACCTCAGCCCTCAGGCCTGGGCACAGAAGAGGTGCCTTGTGGCTGGGGGCTGTGTTTCAGCCTGTGGAAATGGCGAGTGTGAATGTCCTGAGGTCGAAAATGCTTGCAGGAGCCGCAGTGGGCTCACTGCAGCAGCAGCTACTCTGGGCTGAGAGCGACTGGGAGGAAGTGCTCTCAGGCAGGGGCCAGCCTGGGTTGCTTTGCTTTTGTTTCCAGGTGTGACGAGAAGCCAGTTGACTGATGTTTTGGATGTAACCCCAGGTGCTCGTGCACAGGCCGCGGTCAGTGTGTGCTAGAGACAGGCTGCCAGCAGTGGTGCGTTTCCTTCCAGACGGTCCGTGGGTGTGTTTGCACAAGCGCCTTAAATTCAAGACATTTAGAGTTTACTGCGTGCATAGGACTATGGTGTCCTGGTGTCTTAATGTCATTTTTTGTTTTTGAAACATGTCAGTCATTTCTGTTGTGTCAATGGAGCGGCAAAGCTGCCTCATCTCTACATGTATTTCAGGAGTCAATAAAGTTTTCCAGTAACAAGTCAGAATATTTTAGTCTAAAATATTTTAAACTTTGTGGATCAGGGCGCAAAATCAAGGTATGTAGGTATAGTGAGAAAACCATTTTCACAAATTTTTTATTCATGAAACTTACAAGTTCAGTAAAGTCTTTTGTAATACAATTCTAATGAGGATAGAATTCTCCTTTCGGGGAGAGAGAACTTAATAGGGGTTCAGATTGAGAGCTCTTGTCACCAAAATTGATGTGCAGTTCAGTTCAATCGCTCAGTTGTGTCCGACTCTTTGCGACCCCATGAATTGCAGCACGCCAGGCCTCCCTGTCCATCACCATCACCTGGAGTTCACCCAGACTCACGTCCGTCAAGTCTGTGATGCCATCCAGCCATCTCATCCTCTGTCGTCCCCTTCTCCTCCTGCCCCCAATCCCTCCCAGCATCAGAGTCTTTTCCAATGAGTCAACTCTTCGCATGAGGTGGCCAAAGTACTGGGAGCTTCAGCTTTAGCATCATTCCTTCCAAAGAAATCCCAGGGCTGATCTCCTTCAGAATGGACTGGGTGGATCTCCTTGCAGTCCAAGGGACTCTCAAGAGTCTTCTCCAACACCACAGTTGAAATGCATCAATTCTTCGGCGCTCAGCCTTCTTCACAGTCCAACTCTCACTTCCATACATGACCACAGGAAAAACCATAGCCTTGAGTAGACAGACCTTAGTTGGCAAAGTAATGTCTCTGCTTTTGAATATACTATCTAGGTTGGTCATAACTTTTCTTCCAAGGAGTAAGCGTCTTAATTTCACGGCTGCAGTCACCATCTGCAGTGATTTTGGAGCCAAAAATAAATAGTCTGACACTGTTTCCCCATCTATTTCCCATGAAGTGATGGGACCAGATGCCATGATCTTCGTTTTCTGAATGTTGAGCTTTAAGCCAACTTTTTCACTCTCCTCTGTCACTTTCATCAAGAGGCTTTTAGCTCCTCTTCACTTTCTGCTATAAGGCTGGTGTCATCTGCATATCTGAGGTTATTGATATTTCTCCCGGAAATCTTGATTCCAGCTTGTGTTTCTTCCAGTCCAGTGTTTCTCATGATGTACTCTGCATAGAAGTTAAATAAGCAGGGTGACAATATACAGCCTTGACGTACTCCTTTTCGTATTTGGAACCAGTCTGTTGTTCCATGTCCAGTTCTAACTGTTGCTTCCTGACCTGCATACAGATTTCTCAAGAGGCAGGTCAGGTGGTCTGTATTCCCATCTCTTTCAGAATTTTCCACAGTTTATTGTGACCCACATAGTCAAAGGCTTTGGCATAGTCACTAAAGCAGAAATAGATGTTTTCCTGGAACTCTCTTGGTTTTTCCGTGATCCAGCAGATGTTGACAATTTGATCTCTGGTTCCCCTGCCTTTTCTAAAACCAGCTTGAACATCAGGGAGTTCACGGTTCACGTATTGCTGACGTCTGGCTTGGAGAATTTTGAGCATTACTTTACTAGTGTGTGAGATGAGTGCAATTGTGCGGTAGTTTGAACATTCTTTGGCATTGCCTTTTTTTAGGATTGGAATGAAAACTGCCCTTTTCCAGTCCTGTGGCCACTGCTGAGTTTTCCAAATGTGCTGGCATATTGAGTGCAGCACTTTCACAGCATCATCTTTCAGGATTTGAAACAGCTCCACTGGAATTCCATCACCTCCACTAGCTTTGTTCATAGTGATCCTTTCTAAGGCCCACTTGACTTCACTTTCCAAGATGTCTGGCTCTAGATTAGTGAACACATCATCATGATTATCTGGGTCATGAGGATCTTTTTTGTACAGTTCTGTGTATTCTTGCCACCTCTTCTAATGCCACGTAGTAAGATTTTGGGGACTTCAGCTAATGCCGTTTCACACGGATGGGGACTACCAGATCCTGCTACCAGTCCCTGAGCAGATGTCTTCCTGGAGCGCGTGCTTGCCTAGGAAAGATCTCTGGGATCCCCTGAGAGTGTCCCCGTGTGTTCTTTGTAGCCAGCTCTCCCAGTGCAGATGAAGCACCTCGGTTTTGCAGTCACGTGGGTTTTGAGCAAATGTGTGCTTTGCCCTTTCCTCAAGGTCTGTTAAGTCGTTGCTGAAACTGTAGCTGGCTTGTGGGAAATAGATTATGTTAAATTTTCATGAGAATTGAGATCCCACGGTTTTAACTTCTGGGACCGCAGGGCAGGAAGTGTATAAAGCTGCTTGTTGTTACTTAATGTGTGGAAATGGCTTTCCCTCCCCTTCCCCGCTTGTGACTTCTGACCATGGCTCTTCAGGCAACCACCTGAGTAGGTCTTCATGGTCAAGCAGATAAATCTGACTCCTCCTGGACTACTGCACAGCCGGGCCATTGCAGGTTCCTCACTAACAAAGGTCGCTGAAGGGCTTCCTTCCACTGGTGCCGTGTGGCCATGGGCAAGAGCAGAAGGAGATCCTTCCCGTGCCCGCACCCTCCCCGGTCCCTTGGTCTGATCGAGGCTTGTCTGTGGTTGATGGAGTTGCGTGTCAGCACAGACATGGCTTATCTAAACTGTTCGGTTCTGTCCAGTTGTTAGGTTCTTCTTTTTCATAAATAATAGTCGCCGGTAGAGGCTGATGAAGGCTTCTTAGCACATTTCTATGACCCGAGCTCCATCTACCAGCTCTTGTTGAAGGCAAGTCTCCAGACACACAGATATTTTTAAACATTTTGGCGCACAAATGGGGGACTGTCCACAGATCAGATCAGTGTGCTGAAGTCTCAGGCAATGTCCTTTAAGTTAGCTGTGGTGGTGGTGATGGTGGTTTAGTCTCTAAGTTGTGTCCCCATGGACTTGTGACCCCATGGACTGTAGCACCGCAGGCTCCTCTGTCTGCACCTGATCTGAAAGCTTTACAAGAGGCAGACACGATTCTCAGGGCTCCTTTCTGGATACTGGTCAGCATCAGGCTGCTAGAAAGCCCTCAGCCCTGTAGTTTCTCATACAGCCATTGGGGACCAAGTCTTGGATATGACCCCCAAGTACCAGCTTTGGCAGCTGCCCTATTCATACAGGGGTAGGAGGGTCCTGTGATATTTTAGCTCACCCCTGAATTTAACTGAGAGACATTCCTGGCATCCTTTACTCTGACTGATAAGCTGGTGATACCACCAGTTGCAGCTCATTTCTTTAATCCATTTTGCCAGTTGCCAAAACATTTAGTGTTTGGGAGGAAGGTTTACAGGAGTTGTCTCTAAGGTGTCGTGTTTAGCCTGAGTGCTTCCCCATATCCTCTCCTTTGGAACCTGCCAGAGGAGTTAAGCAGTCCTGGCACCTCGATGTAGGCTACTCAGCCTTAGCAGGAAGGCTGACTACAAGGAAGGTGTTAGAACCTGTTGATTATTTGACCTCATTTGTTTCCTAATTAATCATATGTGTACTCTGCACCTGCTATGTTCAACACGTGAGTACTAGCAGGGTAACAATGATGTGAAGCTCTGTCCCTTTCCTTCAAGCTTAGACGTGCAGGGAACATGTGGTCAGGTAAATCTACATACGAGGATCAGAGATTTCAAAAGATGGAGAGGTGACTCCCGATGGGAGAGGTTATATGGTATTAAAGCTGATCTGCATGTTTAAAATCCATGTGTTAATTATCTGTACAATGATTATAAAGGAAATGATGCCACATCATCTTTTGAAGATTATGAGTAGATTTTAGTTTGGCTTTCTTGGTTAACAAAATGAACTTGATGTTTTGGCAGCTGTGTGTGTGTGTGTGTGAATTGTCAGCTGAGTCTTGGCTTGCATAGAACCTGCGAACTTGCACATACCCCAATTCCCAAAAGTATATATAGAAAGGACTTTCTTCCCACAGTCTCAAAATTCTGCATTCTGCATCACTCTTAAGTAATTCATTATTCAGATTTTAGGAGCTCAGAAGAAATTTCCCCTTGGGACAGTGTTAAAATGTTATAGTATATGCCTTTGTCATTGAAATTATAGACCCTTAAATCAACCCTCTCAAACCTTTTTGGTCTTTGATCTTGCAGAGTGTCTTGTTCTGGTAAACAGTAGTTGCTTAAATATATTATTAGCAGTAGTGTTATTAGTCTTAATTCTGTGTCTTGGCAGTAGGAAGGTGGGGTGTGCAGGGTAGATGTGGAGAGTAAGAGTTTGTTCTGTGTTGCTCTGCCCTGGGCAGGACCTTGCTGTGGACCATCTCTGAAGAAATGTAATGTTTCTTCTCAACCGTGTGTTAAGCTGCCTGCCCATGGTTCTGACCCAGAGAGATCGCCCCTCAGTATTGGAATAGTTCTGAATCCTGCTTATCTCCGCTAGGTGAGGGGAAGCAGTGGTTTAACTGATGCCCTCTGAGAGGCAGCTGGGGTCACTTTCTCACCTTGATGTATCAGTACTTGATGATATTGATAACCCAGACAGATTTTTAATTGGCGAAAGTTCAGGCATAACTTAATGATAAACATTCTGGGGCTATGATTTTTTTCCCTTTGTATTTGGTCTTTTTTCCCTTTGAAATGGAGACCGTGAATCACTTGTATAATGAAGAATGAACATGAGGAGAGAAGAGAGTCTAGGATTTATGACTTTGGTCCTGGATGGTTGATAACACTCATCATACAGGGGTGTGCTGGAGGAAGAGCAGATAGAGGGTGGACGCGGCAGGCCAGCTGAATGTTCCCGGAGGCATTCACAGTAGACGTCCACTAGGTGCTGAGTTTTATCAAGCTGCATCTCAGCTGGGAGGTCTCCGTAAGAGGCATCAAATTAGGAACTTCAGTGATGGATGACTTTCTGAGCTGTGGTGAAATCACCTTTGAGGTGATGACAGCCCACTTGAGGAGCAGACAGCAAGAGTCTCTAGGAGGTGGGTGAGCCAGGACGCTAGGGGTCGGCGTCTGCTCACTGAACTGCTGCAAGGAATGGGATCGACCTGTTCTCCTTTCTTGGCCCTTTCAGCTACTTGCAGTTCACTGATGACATCCTTAAAGAAGACATGAGTCAATGACTGTAGCTCTTTGTGAGCTGATAGTTTAGCATAACTACATAACTCATTTGCTGATATCAGTCTGTGACTGCATGATTGTGAAAACACGTCATTAGCAATGTTTGTCTTAGGTGTTAAGCGACAATGCATAGTCTGGACCTTTATGTCTACGAAACGCTTTGTTGTTATTTAATCACTAAGTCATATCTGACTCTGTGACCCCAGGGACTGTAGCCCGCCAGGCTCCTCTGCCAATAGGATTCTCCAGACAAGAATTAGAGTGGGTTGCCATTTCTTTCTCCCAGGGACCTTCCCAACCCAGGGGTTGAACCCGTTTCCTGCACTGGCAGGCAGAATTCTTTACCACTGAGCCACCTGGGAAGCCAACAGAATGCTTTACAACCTCTTTTCCTGTTCTCAGCTAGAATTGAGGCAAAATGAATGAAAGTAAGAAGCTTGGCATAGCCAGATCTTAGCACACGCTACTGTGTACAGAATACCCTCTCACACGGCCGCTAACCCATTCGCTCCAAGTAAGGTGTGTAGACGCTGAAACCTTCACCAGGGTTGGGCAGTCACCTGGGGCTGTAAAAGGACTAGGACAGGGCAAAAATCCAAGACTGCTGGGGGTGTGATGGGATCCGCATGTGACTGGTTTGAGCCTCGGAAGGAGTCCAGTATTAGGGTCCGTAGGTGGTTTAGCTATCCCACAGTCTGGTTTGTTAGCCCAAGTTAGTTCCCTCAGATTGCCCTCGGGGCATTCAGGCCAGATCCTTACTCTAAGCAATGCAGCCCACGCCTCCCTGCCCAGCCCCCGCTTGCTAGTGGCAGGTGCAGGCGTCTGCGCTGCTGCTCCGCTGGGGGAGTTACCCTTGGGCTCGTAATCTGTGGGTTTTAATTATTTATTTATTTTTCCTCCCTGTTATGTTGCCCTCTGTGCTTCCAAGGCTCGCCACAGACTCAGCAGCGAAAGTGTTTCCTGGTGTTTGGAAACCTCTCTTTTTAAGACTCCCTTCCTGGGACAGAGCTCCGTCCCTCCCTCTTTTGTCTCTTCTTTTGTCTTTTATATTTTTTCCTACCTCCTTTCGAAGACAATGGGCTGCTTTTCTGGGTGCTTGATGTCCTCTGCCAGCATTCAGAAGCTGTTTTGTGGAATTTGCTCAGCGTTGAAATGTTCTTTTGATGAATTTGTGGGGGAGAAAGTGGTCTCCCGTCCTATTCCTCCACCATCTTAGGACCGCCTGTAGGTGGTTTAGAACCTGGCCTTAGAGCATCTAGGGGCTCAAGTTGCAAATGACTAGTTTGAATTCAACAAAATGCTTAACCATTGTTCTGCATTTTGTTGCCACTGAGCTAAACCCTCAGTTTTGAAGGAAGAGTTGAACGTTGCCAGTCAGACCCACCAAACTTAATTATATGTGTTTTATCAGAGAGTCCTATTTTATTGGAAGTACTTGCGCAGCACTCTCATGTTACATGACTTTTAATTCCCGATGGCTCTTAAATCCTTTAATCCTTATGTTGTGTTCATTTCTCTATGTCTACATTGTTGCAGGCTCCCTAAGGAAGAAGAAAGTGTTAGTCACTCAGTGGTGTCTGAGCCTTTGCGACCCCATGGACTGTAGCCTACCAGGTTCCTCCGTCCATGGGATTTTCCAGGCAAGAATACTGGAGTTGCCATTTCCTTCTAAGGATGGGGCATTATCTGTGTGTCTAAAAGTTATGACCAATCTAGATAGTATATTCAAAAGCAGAGACATTACTTTGCCGACCAAGTTCCGTCTAGTCAAGGCTATGGTTTTTCCTGTGGTCATGTATGGATGTGAGAGTTGGACTGTGAAGAAGGCTGAGCGCCAAAGAATTTGATGCTTTTGAACTGTGGTGTTGGAGAAGACTCTTGAGAGTCCCTTGGACTGCAAGGAGATCCACCCAGTCCATTCTGAAGGAGATCAACCCTGGGATTTCTTTGGAAGGAATGATGCTAAAGCTGAAGCTCCAGTACTTCAGACACCTCATGCGGAGAGTTGACTCATTGGAAAAGACTCTGATGCTGGGAGGGATTGAGGGCAGGAGGAGAAGGGGATGACTGAGGATGAGATGGCTGGATGGCATCACGGACTCGATGGACATGAGTCTGAGTGAACTCTGGGTGATGGTGATGGACAGGGAGGCCTGGCGTCCTGCGATTCATGGGGTCGCAAAGAGTCGGACACGACTGAGCGACTGAACTGAACTGAACTGAACTGAAACATCTTCAATGGGCAGCTCCTGAGTGTAGACACCTTGTTGACAAGCATGTTGGCATCCAAGGGCGATGGCGTTTTAGGGAGGCTGTGGCTGGGCCCCGAGTGTCACCCGAGGCTGCCATGTGCCCTCTGTGAAGCTGTGTGCGTTGCAGCTGGTCTGAGGAGTGCTTCAGAGCGCCGGGAACGTCACACAGCAGTCAGGCTCTTTGGGGCAGAAAGAGTGAAATCAAGGAGCATGATCTGAAGCTGCAGCTGTAGGTGAATCATTTCAGTTAAATAACTCACACTCCACTTTTGGTTACTTAGTGTTTCTACACCATTTAGCATCTGACGAAGCCTCATTTGACATATGTTCTATTTGGCTTGTGTGTCTTCAGGACAAGAGTTTGGTCTGAGGTGTAAGTTTGTGGGACATAAAATCACCATCTCTCATTTATATAGATTGTAACCTGAAACTTTGTACCAAAGGCTGTTTTCTAGAGTAACTCAGACTTGCCCCAGAGCTAAGATTTATTTCTTCTAATACAGAACTGCCTTCTTGGAGAAGCTGATTTTTGATCATTAGATCAAAACTGAAGAATCGGAGTTTGAATAATACATAAAGTTTAGGCATTTTTTTTCTTTTAAATTGTTTATTTGACTGTGCGGGGTCTCAGCTATGGCATGAGAACGCTTAGTTGCAGCACGTGGGATCCAGTTGCCTGCGAGGGGTGGTGCGCGGGCCCCCCCGCGCTGGGAGCTGGGCGTCTTAGCCACCAGGCCAGCAGGGGAGCCTCTGTGGGCGTCAGGGTGCTCATCAGGCCTTCAGTTGGACCGGCGGGGTTCTCTGGGACTAGTGCGTTGTCACGTGACAGGTACGGTTGTTTCTGACCCTTGAGTTGTGAATTCCTTGGGATATTGGAGGATAATCAATGGAATGTTATAACTAGACCTCAAAGAGCAAGCAGTACGTAATGTTTATTGTCAAAGACTATACTTTCTTGTTGCCAGAATAAGTGAATTAATTAAAAAAAATTTATTCGGCTTAAGTTGCATTAGTATTTCAGGCCATGTAAACTTGTAGCTAATCTTCAATCCGCTTGGGTTTTAGGTGTGAAAAGTGGACCAGCAGGGCACGGTGTTGTGGCCGGCTCACGGAAAGGCTGCCAGGACCTCCTCAGACCGCGGGAGGAATCCAGGAAGAAGGGGAGAGGCCAGAAGGTCAGTGTGTGCAAACATTGTCTTAAACTTCCCGCTGCTGCCATGCCGTGATGCTCTGCCCTGGGTTAATGCCGCATAAACTGCTCCGTCCAGCTTGCATTTGATTTTTCAAAAAATTAATTATGGGTGGATGCTGGGAAACTCTGACAATAAAACCAAGAGCATTGCTTACATTCAGGACAGAGTTACTACTGGTGGAGCCAACCTCCTTGCGCCCTTTGCCAGGGCATTTCTCGCTTGTAAAAACGCCACCAGCTTCCCTCGAGCAGAGAGCGTTGGCCGAGCCAGCGATTGTTGTTATATCATCTGAGTAGTAAACAGCCACTAGGTAGGAGGTGAAGAGCCCGGCCATCTGGGATTTGTGAGCTGCTCACGGCCTGACCCGAAGCCGTCAGAGGGAATGGTTTTGTGCTGAGACTTGGGTCTTCTGAGGCTGTAGCCTGGGAACCTGCTCGCGCGCGCGCACTCTCTCCTCTCTCCTCTTTCTCTCTCCCCCTCGCCCCCTCCCCACTGTCTCAGAGGGTATCAAGCTCTGAGGCCCACCCGCTGAGGCTCACGTGGGCCACTCCAGGAGGACTTTACATTTGTTGATCCTTCAACATCTGCTCTCACGGCCGAGCTCTTGAATTAGCCCCTTGTTATCCTGTGCCATGTTTTCATGAGGCCAAGAAACTATGATAGAGTGAAACCCGAAATCCAAGTGACAAGGCAGCTGCAGCGGTAAACATGCAGCAACCAGGAGGGAGCCAGTTTTTAGGGGGAGCCACAGATTCACAGGGAAAGGAACTGTCAAGCCCCTCAGCACGTGTGAAGCCCCCTGGGCCGCCGGCTCCGTGTCATGACTGGTGACCGCCCTGAGCCTGGCACAGCTTGCAGACCTGCCCGGCCCGCCCGCCCTGTCCCGGTGTCCCTGTAGCCAGCCGGGGGCCTGCGACCGCATCCAGGATGGGTTTCCATGTCCTGATCTTCTTCCTCAGTGCAGGGTGGCCGCTTAGCCTTTCCTTTGGAAAAAACTAGGGCCAGAGCTGGGCTAGCACTCACTCCTCTGATGCTTGTTATGTGCGCACTCTCTCCTGCCCTGCTCCTTCCCGTGGGTCCTGTCCACCCTGAAGGGGACTGGCCTGCTGCTTCCACGGGAAAGACTGTCCTGGAGGGCCTCCCTGCCCCGTATTCCTAGTCTATCTCTCACCCCTCTTAGCCTTTGGGAACCATGTTTTGTGTTCATGAGTCTGTGTGTTGTAGATAAATTCATTTGCATCGTATTTTAGATTCCACAGATTAGTGATATACTGTGGTGTTTGTCTTTTTTTATTTACTTACTTCACTCAGTATGATTATCTCCAGGTCCATCCGTGCTCTTGCAAAACGGCTTTATTTCATTCTCTTTTATGGCTGAGTATTACATTTACATGCACATACTCACACCATACAACCTCTTTACTCATTCAGTCTCTGGGTTGGGAAGATCCCCTGGAGGAGAAAATGGCATCCGGCTCCAGTATTCTTGCTGGAAGAATTCCTGGACAGAGGAGCCTGGCAGGCTACAGTCCGTGGGGTCGCCAAGAGTTGGACAGGACGGAGCGACTAAGCACAGCACATTATATACACATACACGCACACACACCCTACAACCGCTTTATCCGTTCATCGGTCAGTAGGCATGCAGATTGCTTCCATGTCCTGGCTGCCGTACACAGCACTGCAGTGAACCCTGGGGTGCATGTATCTTTGCAAATTAGAATTTTATCTAAGTATTTGTTTGCCCAGAAGCAGTTACTTTATGTTTCATTTTTGAGGAACCTCCGTACTGTTCTCAATAGTGTCTGCGCCAGCTTACCTTCCCGCCAGCAGGGTGGGAGGGTTCCCTTTTCTCCACACCCTCTCCACCGTTTGTTGTTTCTAGACTTTGTGATGATGGAAGTTCTGGCAGGTGTGAGGTGATAACTCCTTGTGGTTTTGGTTCGCATTTCTCTAGTAATGAGTGACGTTGAGTCTCTCTTCGTGTGCCTCTTGGCCACCTGGATGTCTTCTCTGGAGACGTGTCTGTTTGGGTCTGATCCCCCTGCAGGACTCTTAAGTGGCAGGACTCGGGTTCTGCCTGGGACCTTCTGAGTCGGTGTTCCCTGTGAAAGCCCCCATGCAGTACAGTCTCCCGCCTCAGGAAGGAACCTGGCTCCCAGCCCAGACGGTTCACCTTGTCTTCCTCAGGGCAGAGGACACAACCCGGTTCCCTGTCTTCTGCAGACCTTTATCCTCATCCATCACTCTTGTCCTCATTCACTGCACAGCCTTTTCTCCAGTGAATCGAGCGCTCATCATGCCTGAGGGCAGTGGCCCCCTACTTTATCCCATCTCGGGGATCTGAAGTTGTTGGGGTACCTGACTCACATCCTTAGACATCCTGATGTCTTTAATATGAGGTGCATCTTGGGCTACTAGAATTCTTAAAGATTCCTCCTAAGCTAATTCTAATATGAAACAGAGTTTGGAACCACTGTTATGCCTTAGGGACTATGTCTGGTATAGTTCAAACAAGCAATTTATCTTGGAAGAAGTTCTGTTTGTTTCTGAACTCTTCTCATATAAACTGATTTTATTCTTTAGACTTTTAAGAAAACAAGAACAAAAACAAAATCCTGATTTTATTTGCTTAATGTAAGCTAAGTATTTTAGAAGTGTAAATTTAGTTAGCAAAGGCAATGGCACCCTACTCCAGTACTCTTGCCTGGAGAATCCCGTGGATGGAGGGGCCTGGTAGGCTGCAGTCCATGGGGTCACTAGGAGTCGGACACGACTGAGCAACTTCACTTTCACTTTTCACTTTCATGCATTGGAGAAGGAAATGGCAACCCACTCCAGTGTTCTTGCCTGGAGAATCCCAGGGACGGGGGAGCCTGGTGGGCTACCATCTCTGGGGTCGCACAGAGTCAGACGTGACTGAAGCGACTTAGCAGCAGCAGCATAGAGATGAATGGTCATGGTTTATCACTGTACAGGTTAAAACGAAGAGCAATAACAACATTTTTAAAATTCAATTTAAAATTTTAAAGATACAGTTTCCTGGCAGTGTTTGAGATCTTCGAATATGAGTGTAGGGAGCAGTGTTTACTTTGGTATCTTATGTGATGGCAAGTCAGCGAAAGCACTGAGTTTAGTTGCCTGGAGTTAAAAGCTGACTATGGCGTGACACAGGAGTCGATTGGTGAGTTAAATACAGGCCTCGGATCTGTGGCTTAGCAGTGGAATGCTAGTCCTGAGGGTTATGCTGCTGTCCAGTCATGTCTGTTTTCCCCCACCAAAACTGAGGTCTTACCTGCTTGTTTTCATTCCTTATCAGATTTCAAAACAGCCTGTGTTAAACTGAAATTTCAGACTTTTTAACATAGTCATGTTTTTATGTATAAATATATGTTTAAGGGATTAGATTCCATCAAACGGAACAATTATTGACAGTGTATAAAAAAAAAAAAATCTTGCATCTGGATTTAACATTGAATAAAGCAGTTTCCCTTGTAGCTCAGTTGGTAAAGAGTCTGTCTGCAGTGCGAGAGACCCCGGGTTCCATTCCTGGATCAGGAAGATCCCCCGGAGAAGGAGATGGCAACCCACTCCAGTGTTCTTGCCTGGAGAATCCCATGGACAGAGGAGCCTGGCGGGCTACAGCCCATGGGGTCGCAAGAGCTGGACACGACTTAGTGACTAAAGCACAGAGCAGCTTTACAGGAAATATCTTTCATCTGCTAATGCCTCTACTGGAACAGAGAATTCTCGTGTGTAGAATATAAGATCGTATTTTTCTGTTTCCACATGAGAGCTAGCATCCATACTGTTTCTGTAGTTATGAAAATGGTTTAAAACACATGTGTCTCAGGACCTGATGATCTTTTTTAATCTTAAATTGAGGTAACACCTGCAGGTAAGGTAATGCCCTTTCTGGGCAGCCCTGCAGAGCAAGCCTGTGAGGCTGCGGATCCTGAGTTCTGTGCGGTATAACGGGCTGGAAATGGGGGAGCCTGTGGGTAGAGGTCCCAGCTTGGGTAGGGGAGTAGCCTGGAAAGGATGCGGTGCATCCGGCAGTTCGGGTGGATCCCTCTCATCCTCGGTTGCTTCTGTTGTCAGCCTGCTCCGGGGTCACAGATTTGCAGTCTTGCCTCTGCTTCGGAGAATTCTCATTTCTCTTTCTTTTACTTCTGGGGACTCACTCCATGTATTAACCTGAGCCTTCTGTATCCCATGCCTCATGATTTTTCTGTGTTTGTATATACCTTTCCTTTTTTATCTCCTTCTTTTGTTCTGGGTATCTTCCCTTTCACCCTTCCCCCGTAGAGGTCTATTTTCATTGCTGTTGTTCAGTCACTAAGTTGTGTCTGACTCTTTGCGACCCCATGGACTGCAGCACGCCAGGTTTCTCTGTTCTTTGTGTATCTCCCGGAGTTTGCTCAAACTCATGTCCATTGAGTCACGATGCCATCCAACAATCTCATCCTCTGTTACCCCCTTCTCCTCCTGCCTTCAGTCTTTGCCAGCATCAGGGAAAGATTGAAGGCTCTTTTCCAGTTGGCTCTTTGCATCAGGTGGCCAGAGTATTGGACCTTCAGTATCAGTCCTTCCAATGAATATTCAGGATTGATTTCCTTTAGGATTGACTGGTTTGATCTCCTTGCAGTCCAAGGGACTCTCAAGAGTCTTCTCCAATATCACAGTTTGAAATCATTAATCCTTTGATGCTGTCTTCTTTAGGGTCCAACTTTCACATTTGCCAGCAAAGGTCTGTCTAGTCAAAGCTGTGGTTTTTCCACGAGTCATGTATGGATGTGAAAGTGAAAGTCTCTGACTCATTTCCAACTCTTTGAGGCCTCATGGACTGGGAATTCTCCAGGCCAGAATGCTGGAATGTGTAGCCTTTCCCTTCTCCAGGGGATCTTCCCCACCCATGGGTCAAACCCAGGTGTCTGCACTGCAGGCGGATTCTGCACCTGCTGAGCCACATAGAAAGCGAGGATGTGAGAGGTGGGCTATAAAGAAAGCCGAGTGCCGAAGAATTGATGCTTTTGAGCTGTGGTGTTGGAGAATACTCTTGAGAGTCCCTTGAACTACAAGGAAATCCAACCAGTCCATCCTAAGGAAATCAGTCCTGAATATTCATTGGAAGGACTGATGCTGAAGTTGAAACTCCAATACTTTGGCCTCCTGATGCAAAGAACTGATTCATTGGAAAAGACCCTGATGCTGGGAAAGATTGAAGGAGGGAGGAGAAGGAGACGACAGAGGATGAGATTGTTGGATGTCATCATCGACTCAATGGACATGAGTTTGAGTAGCTCTGGGAGTTGGTTCTGAGCAGGGAAGCCTGGCGTGCTGCAGTCCATGGGATTGCAAAGAGTTGGACATGACTGAGCGACTGAACTGAACTAAAGTCACATTTGTACATGACTAATGGAAGACCATAGTTTTGACTAGGTGGACCTTTGTTGGCAAAGTGATGTCTCTGCTTTTTAATACGCTATCTAGATTTGTCATAATTTTCCTTCCAAGGAGCATGCGTCTTTTAATTTCACAGCTGCAGTCACCATCGACAGTGATTTTGGAGCCCAAGAAAATATACTCTGTCACTGCTTCCATTGTTTCCCATCTCTTTGCCATGAAGTGATGAGACCAGATACCATCATCTTAGTTTTCTGAATGTTGAGATTTAAGCCAGCTGTTTTACTCTCCTCCTTCACCCTCACCAAGAGGCTTGATCAAGCCTCTCCAAGATCACTATTAGCTATTCTTGGAGAAGGAAATGGCGACCCACTCCAGTCTTCTTGCCTAGAGAATCCCGTGGACAGAGGAGCCTGGTGGGCTGCTGTCCATGGGGTCGCACAGAGGCAGACATGACTGAAGGACTTTGCGTGCATGCCTGCATTGGAGAAGGAAATGGCGGCCCACTCCAGTGTTCTTGCCTAGAGAGTCCCAGGGGCGGAGGAGCCTGCTGGGCTGCCATCTATGGCAGTCGATATGATTGAAGCGACTTAGCAGCAGCAGCAGCAGCAGTGCTATTGTTATGATAGACCTGTATATTAAGTTTTAAAGCTTCTTTGATTGTATTTTTCAGTTCTCATCATTCTATTTGGATTTTTTTTAATTTCCAGTGTTCTGCCAAAATTGTTTGTTTTGCTTTTTATTTCTCTGTGCATAATCATACTGTTTCCGACTCTAAGCCCGGTAGCTGTGTCCTCTGGCTTCCTCGGTCTCTCTCTCCCTTGTCCGCTGTTCCTCCTCGTTTTCTGCCATGTGTCCTCCACCATGCCTGTGTGTTTCGGCCTGCTTTCTGGCCGAGTTGAGGCCATCTGCGGTCGCGCTCCTCTCTCAGAGTGGCCAGCTGTCCCCCTGGCTCACCTGCAGGTTTCTCGTCCTCCGTGACTCGCTATCTTCTCAGCTCGGCAGTGTCTCCGGCAGTGCGTCTGTGTCTAGTCCAGCTTCACCGATTGTTCACGGTGGGGGGTTGTCCTGAACTACTTGGTCTGTCATTCCTGGACATAATGGGTGGATTTTAATGGCCATTAAAAAAATTTTTTTTTTCTCTAATTAGAGACAGGATAAATCCTTCTCTGAGAAAAGAACAACAAGAGACCAAGTCAGCAGAATTTTTAAGATGAACATTCAAGTCATTGGTTGCAGAAGACATGCTAACCATCTCTTAAAGAGTTGAAAACAGATATAACTCAATAAAGAATTACAAAATCTGAGAGCTATTATCTCCATTAGAGATTTTTTGGTTTAGTACTCACTTTTAATGGGAAAAGCCATCTTGTTCATTGGTGGGAAACTGTCTTTTTTCGACTTATTACTTTAAATATATGCTTATAAATTCATTGAACCTTTTATTATTTTGAGACTCCAGTTGAGTAGTGCCATTACCTCCATAATCTTAGCTTATAATATGTGGCTCATTGGCAAGGAAATATATTTCTGCCATCTTTTCAGAAGGACAAGCATAAATCGTAACCTGTTTTGTCTTTTGCTTGTTTAATATTGTCAGACACAGAACCCGATGAAGATAAATATAACGTTAATGCTAGTTATACAGTAAATGTATATGAATATGTGGGATTTTTTTCTCCTCCAAAGTATTTCTTCTACTGCTTCTGTTACTTTTGTTATTGTTGTTCAAATATTATCAGCCTTAACACAGTTTTTCTTGTAAGTCATCAACTGGACAAGAAAGCGCAGCTTCCCTAAGAGGGTCTGTTTTTAAGTCTTGTTTTGGGGCCCCCTGTACCCCGCAGGTCTGTCACGAGAGGGCGAACGCTGGGTCAGAGTGTAGGGAGTGTCTAACTGGCTTCATAAGCTTGGAGACTTAGAGCGAAGTGAGGAGCCCAACAGTTAAAATTATACAAGTGCATTTATTATATTTTTGAGTCGCTACGTTGTGTCCGACTCTTTGCAACCCCAGGGACTGTAGCCCAGCAGGCCCCTCTGTCCGTGAGATTTCCCTGGCTAGACCACTGGAGGAGTTTGCCATGCCATCCTCCAGGGGATCTTCCCAAACCAGGGACTGAACCTGCATATGTTGTGTCTCCTGCGTTGCCAGATGGGTTCTTTAACCACTGTGCTGCATTGGGAAGCCCACCCTTATGACAACAGGGGTTAAAAATAAAGAGAAGCAAGAAAAGACACTACATACCCGATCCAGTGCTTAAATTTCTACATCTCTTATACTGAGTAGAAAACAAACGATGAATAATGACTTGCATGTGTTCCAGTAATTGCTTGTTCTCACATATTTTATTAGCCTGTGCGCCTTCCAGGACACAAGCTTTAATCTTTTGATACTCTTCATAATACAGCGTGACACACAAAATTGATGTTTTATAAATATTTACTGAGTGAATAAAGTCTGCATGCATTTCCCTTCTGTTTTTTTTGAGTTCTCATCTTACACTATCCCTAGCGCTTTTAACCATCACCCAGTGATGTCGTATTCATCATAATCTATCTAGGAAAGAGGGCATCTGTGCCGCCTCGATGTAAAGCAGAGCCGATGCTTCCTGGAGCCTCCTCTCCTCCCACAGGCCCCTGAACAAGCTCTCCACTGCGCTGCGGGAGCCGCTGCTGTTTCACGAATGTGCTCTTACCCTTCGCAGTAATTCCAGCCTGGCTGCCTGCCACTAGATAGCGCGCTTGGCTAGAAGCATGTAATCTTGTGGGTTGCTTTGTTTTTAAAGTTTAACTTTCAAGTTGAAAGAGCCGTTGACTCACCCAAATGACAGGTGATATTTATTTTGTTTCTTGACAATTCTGCACGAGCATGCGGTTATTACCCACTTAGGAGAACTGCCACACTTCCTGAAGGATGACCCCCTCTGTAAACATCCCTGTAAGCAACTGCCCATTGTTCAGACACCACACCCCCCCCGCCAAGAGCAGTAAGATGGGGCCCGCCTCCCGTGGGGGCCTTTGCAGATGGTTTGAGAGAGGAGCTGGCAGAGCCTGCAGGGACCGAGATTTCTGGCACCAGGATCTGTAACTGCTTTGATGAGCCATTCCTGGCAAAGCGCACCCAGAGCTGGCAGTGGAAGGGGGCGGGGGGGTTGCTCGTTATGACAGGTGTCCAGTCTGCCAGCGGATGCGACTCTGTGAGTCCACCCGACAACCTGCTGCCACTGGGAGGTGTAACAAGTGCTTGTGGCTCCGTGAGCCTGCTGTTGTTTCTTTTTCTTTTCGTGTATGAGAAAAAAATATTTATATAGGAAACATTAAAAAAAGAATCTTCAAAGAGCACCACCTTTCCTTTCCTGTGTTTTCTGCGCCTGGTGGCTGCTGTGTGCCGCATTCTAACGTGTGCTTCAGAAAGCCTCAGCTGTGTCCCGTTCGGGCGGTGGTGGCCGTGAGGGCCACCGGGCCAGTGCTGAAGCCACTCTCGTGGGCTCCCAGCGGTCCTCTTGGGCCAGTAAAGGTACAGGCCCAGGTAGAGCCCTCCCCATCCCGCGCCCGCCCCCTCCAGAGGTCTGGAGGCAGAGGACACTGCGAGACGTCCCATTAGCATCTGCCGCGGGCGTCTGGGGCCCTGGGCAGATTCCAGGTGCTCGCTCTGGGTGTAGTCACAGCTGCTGGTTCCGAAGGGCTAGCTCACTAGATACGACGTCTGGGGCACGTTAGCCAGGGGGTCGCAACCTTGGTAACCTGGCTTAGAGATATCAGATTAATCTGAGCTGTGCAAAACCTCAAAATAGGAACCTGCTGAAGTAGCCATCTTTAACCCAACAAAACGGATTCTCTGCGAGTAAAGGAGCCGAAGAGAAGGAAAAGACATGCAACTCCGTGTCCCGCCGCTCCTTTTAAATACTTGTTTTTTTCTTTTTCTGGTGGCATTTAAAAAATTTTTGTGTATATATATATATATATATATATATATATATATATTTGGCCATGCTATGTGGCATTTGGGACCCTAGCCCCCAGCCAGGGACTGAGCCTGCGCCCGTTGCATTGAAGTGAAGAGTCCTAACCTCCAGGCCACCGACGTGCACACCTGCTCAGGGGTGTCTGACTCTGCAACCCCGTGGACTGCAGCCCGCCAGACTCCTCTGTCCATGGGATTCTCCAGCGAGAATGCTGCAGTAGGGTGCTGTTCCCTTCCAGGAAACCTTCCCCGCCACTGGGTGGAACCCGCGTCTCTTACACCTCCTGCGTTGGCGGGGGGTGGGGGGGGGTACTCCTTACCACTCGTGCCGCCAAGGGAACTCCCTAAATGCTTTCCTCACTGAGCAGCCACCGTGCCAGGGGACTGTTCCTGCCTAATGTGATGGCTCCCCCCTGCCCCTACCCTCTTCTCAGACAGTTAGAGATCCAAGCGCATCTCCATCATTCCGTCTCTCTGCCCAGTTTGGAAACATGACTCACTTCTGCCCAGTGAGATGGGAAGGGAAGTCTTGCTGGGAGGTTTCTGGAAAGAGCCTCCTGTCACTGGAGACAGCCCTGGGAAGACACCCCCTCCTACTCCTCTGAGCTCTGTTACGCCTGGACCTGCCTCCCGGAAGGGACCGCGTGGGCCAAGGACCCTCCAGAGAGGGGCCCTGGAGAGGGCGGGGAAGGGCCTGCAGACCTCGTGGCTTCTCCCCCAACCTCAGTGCGGGTGGGAGCAGTCATCTGCACGTTGCTAAGGGGCCAGGACGCGCACACGTGGAGACACACGTGTGTGTCCACTTTACACGTGGCTGGTTTTCCCAGCCGGTTCTTTCCCAATCTTCTCTGGAGGAGCAGCACTGTCCTCTCTTGTCACAAGAAATGTATTGCTTCTCCTCTTAAATCTGCTCAACTCTCTCTGCTCTGTTTCAAAGTGACCGCTCTCCAAATAAATACTTCCAAATATGAATTAGTGGATATTAGTAGTTTAAGAAAAGAGAGAAGTTAAAACAGCATCATTCAGATGGAAAGGGATTGAAGAGAAGAGTGGCAGATGGAGCCGCAGCTCAGGATCGGCGAGGCGTTACTGCAGCCTCGTAGAAAGTAGAGCTGGAGGCGCTTCACATAGACTTTGGCACATGCCTTTGTGGCTTTTGGATATGCGTTGGGATTTAGTGAACGTATCAGTGGTGAGACAGGATAACGTACAATAGCTGTGAATCGGGCAGGCTGGTGTGCAGGGATTCTCAATCTGGCCTTCCTTATCAGTGAATTTTCAGTTTTTCAAAAACTTTTTTTAAAGATATGCTGTTCTATTTTTCTGCAGGAATGTCTTCTGCTTTCTACTTCTGAATAATCCACTGGTTGTCATCTAATTCTGTTCATTTTTTTTAAAAAACACCGAAGGGAATTCCCTGGCGGTGCGTGGTTAGGACTTGGTGCTTTTGCTGTCAAGGGCCTGGGTTCCATTCCTGGCCGGGGCACTGAGATCCCACAAGCCTCTTGATGCAGCCAAAATAAGCAAATAAAATAAAAATGTGAAAAGGCACCAGATCTCTCTCAGCATCGATTAGATTGGGGCTTTTTGCTTTGTTTCTGGGTTGTTGTTTGTTTTTTTTTTAACTGTGTCTCTCCAGCTCACTGGGTGACGTTTTAGCACAGAGGTGGGACAACAAATAGCAAACTAGGAATCCGAACCCAGGCTTCGGGTACGGTGTGAGCCCTGAGGTTCAGGGCCAGAAGGGACAAGGGTATGTCTTTGTCTCAGAGTAAAAGCCCTAGCCCAGACATCCCATGAAGTTGCATTTCCCCCCACCCACCAAATTTACCCCACTTGTTTCCCAAAGGCCAGGTTTTTTGAGTTTAGGGTATGTTGAGAATATATGGTGAAAGAACTCTGCCCTTCACAGGAACTGAGCCATCTGAGCAAGTGTCTTTCTCAGGCTGCCCGCAGCGGTAGGATCTGAAGCAGTCAGGTCAGAGAGAAGCGGTCCCACCTCCTTCTCTCTGGGACACTGGGGCTGCCCGGGTCTTGCCTCCTTCCTCGCCTGGCCCCTCTTCTCCCCGGAGCCCGTTCCTGAGTGCAGAAGGGGTTGTGGCACTCCAGTCTAGTTTGTGCAGGCTGCCAAGATGGAATTTGGCAGACTGGACGGCTCATAAAGAGCATTCTGGAGGCTGAGGTCAAGGCCGGGCGGGTTCAGGGTCAGGCGTGGCCGCCTCCTGGTCCATGCACGGCCGTCTTCTCACAGGGAGCTGGTGTGGCAGACAGGAGAGGCACAGGGATCTCTTTCATAAGGTTGCACCCTCGTGACCTCATGACCCCCAAAGCCCCACCTCCAGCCAGAGGAACTTTAGGGGCCAGAGCCATTCCGTTCTGAGGAGTGTGCTCCTTGCATTAGGGCTGCATTGCCTCTGGTCCCCAGCACACTCACGGCCAGGAATCGGGTGGAGGCGCTGACCCCTGGCACTTTGAGCGTTTGATACTAAGTTTGTTAGATAAAGCATCTTACAATATCATGATTTTTGTGTGTATGTGGTTTTTTTTTTTTAACAAATCAGGTATTGATGAATAACTCAGATGTTTCATTTTCTTTATGCTTGTTTTTTTTTCTTTTACTATAAACAGTTCATCTTTATCCAACATATGAGTATCAAAATCGATACTGATGCTTTACTGACCAATAAAACTGATCATTTTATTATTGCATTGTTGTTTGAGAACATTTAGAAAGGTATTATGTTTTTTAGGGGAAAAAAAAAAACCTGAATATTAAGAGTCTCTGTAATTCTGAAATTTCACATAAGGAAAAAATATATTAAAAAGGACAATTAAGTTACAAAAAGATTCACTTAAGCAAGTTAAAGATTTCTGCCCCAGCTTTCTGCAGTGAGCCCAGCTTCAGAGCGTAGATTTTATCATCAAATTAAAAGCAAAGGGATAATACTATATAGGACACATCTAGGGAGCTACTTATTTATAAAAAGCTGGGATCTCTTATCCATAGATTGAGCTTTTTCTGAAGACACTTAAATGATGTAGCTACCAGGGTCTAGATAATAGAAAATTCTCAGGTCTGATTTGAAGACATTGTTCAGAATTAATGTTTTGTCCGATATGATCTGCTCACTTTTATGTTCTCTAGGGGGCTTCCTTGGTGGCTCAGATGGTAAAGAATCTGCCTGCAATGTGGGAGACCCGGTTTGATCCCTGGATTGGGAAGATCCCTTGGAGAAGGGAATGGCTACCCACTCCAGTATTCTTGCCTGGACAATTCCATGGACAGAGGAGCCTGGTGGGCTATGGTTCATGGGGTTGCAAAGAGTTAGACACAACGGAGAGAATGTTCTCTACAGTCCAAATTCATGCAAATATATGATTCTGGCAGTGCCCACGTGCCTAGGGGGTCTTATTTTAGTAGTGATTGAAATCAATAATCTTGGCAAAGACATGGATTATCTCTTTACTTTTAAAAAGATTTATTTTTTAATTGAAGGATAATTGCTTTATAGTATTTTGTTGGTTTCTGCCATACATCAGCATGAATCAGCTCTTTCCTTTTTTTTTTTTTTTTTAGGAAAAGTGTTTCCACTGTTTACTTATGAAATGGTACCTAAACCCAAAACATTTAAAGAATGTTTCCTTTTTAAAGTGTTTCTTTTTTATCGCTACTAAAACAAGTGTGTTTGTTTCATTTGACCTCCCTTTGATCTTACTGAAACAAAATGGACTAGACTATTTCCCAGATACTCACTTTCACCTGCCCTCCCCCAACTCACCACTTTAGAACTTCCAGAAAGTGCTTTTGCTAGAGTTAAGTACCGTGTTTCATATCTGCGAGCTCTCCCTCACTGGTTAGTGGATTATTTCCTAGAGTCTCTCTCCGTGTCAGCTCTGATCCCCTTTTGGTGCTGTGTAGCTGTATTTGGACAAGTGTTTTCCTTTTAAGGAACAGAATGCTGCTGTGCTTTCTTTTTTTCATGAACAACAATGTTAACAACAAGAAGTTTGTTTTTCTTCTTTCTGTCATGGGCGTTCTGTAACAGAAACCCTGGAATGCTTACCTGCATAGATGTGTGCGACGTAAGAGTGGGCGATGACATTCTGCACTAACATACTGAAAGTGATGGGATGAAGGTTTCCGCTTTTCTTGAGGTTGTCCGTATACTGCAGTTTTGCTGTATTTTCATTTCTGAGATCGTCACGCTTACAGCTACAGTGTTAAGATACATGCCTATGTTTATGTTTCTTCTCACGTCTGATGAATCTAGTTAAGCCCCCAGATGATCTGTGAATACAGGTAAACTTTCTGGATCTCCAAGCCGTGTCCCACCAGCATCAGTGCAGGAAGACAACAGAGGTTGTCCCTTGAACCGCTGGCTGCCTTGTTAACTTAGCATCACGAGCTACTGCAGACGATGAAAGAGTTCTTGTGTCCTCTCAAAAATGAGAAAATCAGTGGAGCCTCCCACAAGACATACTAGTCCCGACCCGGGTCAAACCCAGGTCTCCCGCATTCCAGGCAGACGCTTTAACCTCTGAGCCACCAGGGAAGCCCACTAGTGCAAACGAAGGGGCGTCGCTTCTACCAACCTGTTAAAGCAGGGAACGTCTTCCCTTTGTGAACTCAGACCGTTTCCAAGTGACTTGTCTTAAAAGTCTTCTAAAAGTCTCTTTATGAAGGAGGTTGCTACAGTATCGCTGCTCTTTTTAAACTGCACCGCCCACTTGTGGACCTCTTGTCTTGTGTTGAAGAGAAACAGAGGATGTTCACTGCTGATGCGTAACCCTTCCCGCTCTGCTGAAGTAAGTGCTTCTTGGAGCTGCCCCCTGTTCCGAGCCGCACCCTCTCCCCTTCTCCCAGATGACCTCGCCCTTCCGCTCAGCTTGCTCACACGCTGCACTCTCCTGTGCTCCATTGTCCATCAAGGTGCAAGGCCGCCTCACCCCCACGCCGAGGTTCCTTTATTCCACCTCCTCCTGATCTCCTTGAATCCCATGCCTCTATTGCGTCTTCGTAGTTAAGGCTTGGTGCCCATTCCAGCTTCTCTCATCCAGTCTTTTTTTTTCCCTACTGATTATTATATTGTTTCACCTTCTTCCCAGTCTTGCCACAATTCTCCCCAAGACTTACTCTCTTCTGAATGTTGATCTCTGGAGTGACCTCTTGGTAAATGCATACAAACCCCTCTCAGATCCCCAAAGGAGCCCCTTTCTGTCCCTCCCTTTGCGTGTTTGTCCCCTAGACCGCCCTGTCCCGCCTCGCCTGCCAAACTCCTCATCTAAGTCTTACCTGGGCCACATTTTCCTTCAAGACTTCCTGACCACCTTTCCCCTTCAGGCTGCCAGTTTTGTCTCCTTTGTATTCTCGACTACACATAAATCTGATGATACCTGTAGTTTGACTGGATTATAACTTTATATCAAAATGCTTCTCACCCTCTTTACAGCAGGAATCGTCGTTCTTATATCCCTACTGTCTGGTTTTGTGCTTGATAAATTAGTCTGACTTACTTAGTGTCTGATGACCAAATGAATATTAGTATCTGCATTCTTTCTAGTGTAGGATGATTCTGTTTCTATTAATTATTCAAGATTTCTTCCTCTATTCATCGCTTTATATTCAAAATTGACCTTAGAGGACAAACTTGACATTGGAAATTAAAACACTGAAGTAGGAGATCTGATGAGACAGTTGCTTCTTGGGTATCCGCAGCCCTTCTTAAAACTGTTCCTAGACATTTAAAACAAACGTGCAGTAGTGTGACAGACAAAATGTACTGAAATTCAGAAGATGGTTTTATTCAGGCCATGATAATGTGGAGCTCACTCTGTGATGGGGAGCGCTCAGGGGAAGGAGAAGCCCTGGGGTTTCACAGAGCCAGGGACTCAAGGGTGGCATTGAGAGTCTTTGGGCAAGAAGATGTGAGTGCAGGGCGTCTGAATCTGAGTTGGTGGAGCAAGAAAGGTGGCTGGGTGATGGAGAGCAGTGGTGCTTTGGAGTTATCCTTTTCTTCAAACACAAGGGTGGCGGCTTTCCAACCAACACAGTTTCGCAGGCACACAGGGCTCAGATTCCGTTTTCTCAGTCCCAGAGAAAAGGACGTGGTTCCTCAGCAAACAACTCGGACATGATGGTAAACCTTCTGAGCGAGGCAAAGCTGAGTCTCATAGCTTCGGGAATTCTTGCTGATGCTGGTTCATCTGCCATTGGCAAAGATTGGTTGTTTTGGGGCCCTGAAGATTGGGCATTGTGAAAGAGGTATTCCTAAAGTGAAAAGGAGCAAACAATTGACTTAGACGGTTGAACTGTATGAAGACTCGGGAGCTGAGCCTTCAGGACCCCATGAAGGAGCAGCCCTTAGTTTTGCAGGACAGCTTCTCAAGTGTCCTGAGGAGCTCCATCAAGGTTGCCCACAGATATGGCCACCTCTCACACAGAGGCATGTGCCGGACGCTCCCGGGGCCTATGCAGAGAGGACCCTGCCCACCGGGCTCATGTTGGGCAGCAGTGCCCATGGCTCCACCAGAGCCAGGGAGAAAGGCGCCTGCAAGGTCACCAAAGGCCAGACCGGGGTCCTGGCCGCCTGGCGCTGGCCCCTGTTGGTGCCGAGACTTTAGTTTGGGGGACTGTAGGCAGATGCTGAAGGAAACCAGAAACACTGGCGATTCAGTAAGGGCTGGCAGTTTGGGCGAGGCAGTAGGACCTGGGCCAGGGTGCAGATAGGGATGGAAACTGGTTTTTACCTAGAGGAAGAGGAAGTCTAGTAAGTCTCTATCAGACAAAGCAGAGTTTTCGCATCCACCAGTTCCCTGCAGTGGCCACAGAGGTGCAGAGTCATTCAGTGAACGTGGCTAAAATCCAAAGTCCTGGAATGGTGTTCAGTAAACACTGCAGAGTTTCCCATAGAAACGGAATTTTTTTCTATCGTCCCTCCCCCAGTAATCAAAGAAAGATTATTTATGATCACAAAATAAGGCTGGTCTCATTAGCTGTGTTTAGATAGGTGCAGCAAGAATGCTAATTTACCACCTAGGCCTTAGGTTTGATTTTCGGGAAGTTTTCATAAGGAATTGTAGATTGTAACATTTAAAAGCCTCTTGGGGTAAGGAAGCCAAGCCAAGAGCCTGCTGTCAGATTTCACCTGCAGTGCCTATAAATTTGGGTGAATTCCTTTCTTCTGAGGTCCCCACTGTCTGCTGTAGTTCTTGGGCCTGCTCAGAGTCAACTCCCTCACTCCGGGAACACTGTAAGCCAGGGACCAGGCTTGTCATAAATAAGCTACAAGGATATATTGCACAGCACAGGGAATCTAACTAGTATTTTACAGTAACTTTAAGTGGAGTATAATCTATAAAATTTTTGAATCATTATTTTATAACTTGAAACTAACATAATATCGTAGATCAACTATACCCCAATTTAAAAAAGGAGACAGTAAGGAAATCCCTCCCCCCAATTTTTTTTTTAAGTATTTTTTCTTTTTTGGCACTGTTTAAAATACTGGGAGTTCGATTTCCATAATATTTGGGAATTTTAGGAATATTCGGTTTGTAGGCACTTTATTTCTAAGCCAGCAGCTTCTTCAGGAGATTTTAAAATCTCAGTTGGTACCACCATCTCAAGATGCTTTTCTCAGGATGAGAGGGGCCTTTCTGGATTACAGGCATGGACGCACATACACACAGAACACACACAGAGCTTGTAATTTCAATTTTAAAATTTCACTCGTAGCTAAAAATTTCTCTCATGGCATAAACACGGAAATCCAAAATTTAGTCCAGATATCTACTCCCTGGTGGCATGAAATTGTTAATAGTTTTGAGCTGGAAGTAGAAAAACAAGCAGAAAAAACTCTGTCATCTGTCAGGGAACAAAGGTCTCTGTGAACCATCAACCCATTTGCAGAGATCACCAAGTGGTCAGACCGTGAAACCAAAAGAAACAGGCACCAGAGTGAACACTCAGAAAGTCAGTAAACATCAAACCCTTACCATGGCATTGCTGGACTAGAGTCCGGACTCCAGGACTTGACCTGGTCCCGATGCTGGGACCCTGAGTCCCCACTCAGAAAGGGTCCCAAAGATGCCTTCAGCCAGGATTACCTCGGCGGGGAAGCGGGGCCAGTCCCATGCGAGGCCTAGCCCCAGATCTGTGAAAACAAACGCACGAGACAGCCGAGCCCATTCTTTTCAGACTAATGTGACAGGAGCGTGGGGAGCCCTGCAGAGGAAAGGCAGTGGCCTGGGGCTCCCGAGGCAGGTGAGCAAGGGGGTCGTCAGTGAGTCTGGTGGGAACCCCGGGGAGGCAGGAGATGGGCTTTTCCAAGCCTCTGAGGAAGGGCGCCGGCCGGCCGTGGTTTCAGAGCAGCGGAGGGGAGCGTGGGCCCTTCTGCTGCGCTTTCCCAAGAACCTGAAAGGGTGGGAAGAGTTCTTACCCAGCCTTCTAGGTTCCAGGGCACAGGGACCAGGTCAAGTTCAAGTTTGTTTTGGAGAATCAACTTTTCATAGAATGGGAATGCCTCTTACAGGACAGGGAGATCCAGGTCTCAGTCTTGAAGGACCGTTTCATTTTTCAACACTGACTGGTTGGTTCGAACAGAGGTTAACCCATCTTTTTTTTTTTTTTTTTTTTTTTGTCTTTTCAAATAACGTTAACTAAGATGTACCGATCCTCATTAGCTTTGTGCCCTGTGGCTGTCACCCTACGTGTAGCTTCACAGCCAGGGTGGAGCAGGGCCAGGCTACCATCATTAGGAGAGAAGAAAATGGCTGAAGTTTCTCCCCATTTTTATTACTTTCGTTGAAAGGTGACATGTAGCAAAGGTTACATAGATAAACGACCAAGTTAGGAAATGTATTCTCATGAAATCACGTACTGTGAAGGTTATGGTTTACAAAGCTGCTCGGATTCATATCTGCTTTCAGCAGAGTAATTAATCACTTAGCCCTGTAGGAGTACTTCATTGTCTGGTTTCTTAGATGAGACACACGAGGTAGGGAAAGGCCAAGTGGCCGTCATATACGAAGTCACTAACAAGTGAGCTGCAAAAAGATGTACTGAGTTGCAGTCTTCTTCTGGGTCTCCTAGCATCTGATTGTATCTTTTATGCTTCATATATTCTTTCTGGATAATTGCCTGGTAGAAGGTATTTTCCGGCAGTGATGGCATTCTAAGAGGAGGAAAAATACCTTGACTTCTGTGCACAGAGCTTTTATTCTGCTCAGCAGAGCATGCTGAATGCTTGCTGCGCTTCAAGTACTGTAAGTGGTAAATTGATAATTGACCCTCTAAGTGGTTTTTACAGTGGTGGTTATATGCCTTGCCAGTTCACAGAATGTTCACCTGATAACAGTTAAAACTTGCTCTTATGAAGATTTTCAAATAGAGGAAAAGTGAAAGAATTGTCCACGCGTTCCCAAACCAAATTTGTGTTTGCTCCCCCACAGTTTAGTAGAGCCATTTTACTGATAAGAGGTTGTGGTGAAGGAAAGTTCAGGGCCCGAGAAGAACATGCTTGGAAGACCCTAGCTCCCCAAAAACCCTTAGGGTTTTTAATAACCCCCAGTTCCCACCTCACCCTGTCCCCTAGTAAGTACTTCTTTTTTTTTTTTAACACCAAAAACGTTTTGTAGTGGAGTATAGCCGATTAACGACGTTGTGACGGTTTCAGGTGAGCAGCAAAGGGTCAGCCAGACGCACACATGCATCCTTTCTCCCCCAAACCCCTCTCCCCCAGGCTGCCAGGTAACTTCGAGCAGAGTTCCCTGTGCTGTACAGGGTCCTTGTTGATTATCCATTTCAAATATAGCAGAGTGTGCCTGGCCTTCCCCAAGTCCCGAACTGTTCCTCCCTGCCGTGGAAACCATAAGCTCATTTTCTACATCTGTGAGTCTCTTTCTGTTTTGTAAGTTCAGTTCTATAGTTTCTTTTTAGATTCCACATATAAGTGATGTCATATGGACATTTCTCCTTCTTTGTCTAACTTACTTCACTCAATATGACACACTCTGGGTCCGTCCAGGTTGCTGCAGGTGGCATGATTTCATCCTTTCTTAATGAATGAATAACATTCCATTGTATGTATGGACCACATCTTTATCCATTCCTCTGTGGACATTTAGGTTGCTTCCCTGCCCTGGCGATTGTAAACAGTGCTCCAGTGAACGTTGGGTTGCGTGTTATCTTTTCGCTGCAGCCCCTAGTAACTTCTGGTCTACTTCTATCTCTACAAGCTTACCTTTTCTAGAAATTTTGTAAATAGAATTATACAGTATGCATCCTTTTATATCGAGCTTTTTTTCTCTTAGCATGTTTTCAAGAGTCATCCATGTTGTATGTATGAGAACTTCATTTGTTTCTATGGATGAATAATGTTGCATTGTACGTATATTCCAAACTTTGTCTATCCTTTTATCTACTGATGGACATGGGTTATTTTCACCTTTTGGCTCTTGTGAAAATTCACATACAAGTGTATGAGTCCTTGTTTTTCAATTCATTTTGATATATGCCAGGAGTAAGTTTGCTGGCCCTGTGGTAATTCTCTGTTTCACTTTTTGAGGAGCCACCAGATGTTTCCCACTGCGGCTGCATCATTTTATATTCCAGCCAAAAGGCGTGTGGCTTCCAGCACAAGTCCTCATCAACACTTGCTGTTTGGGGGGGGGGGGTTTATTGCTGTTGTTGTTATTGTAACCATCCTAGTAGCTATAAAGTGGTATCTCATTAGGTCTGGTATCTCATTTGAATTTCCCAAATGACTAGTGGTTTAGAGTGTATTTTCACGTACTACGGGGCCATTTGCTTATTTTCTTTAGAGAAATGTCTGTTCAAGTTATTTGCGCATATTTAAAATGAGTTGTCCTCTTTTTGTTGAGTTGTAGAAGTTCTTGTAAACACTTGTCAAATGCATAATTAGCACATATTTTCTCCCATCTTTTGGGCTATCTTTTCACTCTCTTGATAGTGTTTTCTGATGCCAAAAAAAAAGTTGTTAATTTTGATGAAGTCCAATTTATTTAATTATCTTTTTTGCCTCTGCTTTTGGTGCCATAATTTAAGGAACCAGTGTCATGAATATTTTTCCCTATGTTTTCTTCCAAGAGTTATATAGCTTCTGCTCTCAAATTAGATCTATTTTGAGTTAATTTTTTTCTATAGTGTAAGGTAAAGATCCAGGTTTATTATTTCATGTGTGGTTATCCAGTTCTCTCCGCATCATTTGTTGAAGAGACTATCCGTGAACAGTCTTGGCAACCTTGTCAAAAATAGTTGACCATAGATGTGAAGGTTTATTTCCAGACTTTCAATTCTGTATTCACATCTATCCCTATGTAGTACTATACAATCTGAGTGCTATAATTATGTAGTAAATTTTGAAATCAAAGTGTGAGATCTCCATCTTGTGGTTCTTTTTCAAGATTGTTTTGGCTATTTATGTTTCCTTGGAATTCCATATGGATTTTAGGATGGATTTTTCCATTTCTACAAATATTGCCATTGGAATTTTGGTAGAGACTGCATTGAATCTGCTGTGGCAAGTATTGTCATCAATAATATTAAGTCTTCCAATTCATGAACACAGACTGTCTTTCCATTTATTTAGGTCATGTTTGATTTCTTTTAGCAATTAAAAAAATTTTCAGTGTACAAGGCTTGCGTTATCTTTGTTAAATTTATTCCTAAGTATTTTATTATTTTTGGTGCTGATAAATGGAATTGGTTTCTTAGTTTCCTTTTCTGATTGTTCATTACTAAGGTATAGAAATACAAATAAGTTTTGTGCTTTTTTTGTTTCCTGCAACTTTGCTGAATTCATTTGTCCTAACATTTTTTTATGGCTTCTTCATAGAGTTTTCTGCCTGTAAGATCTTCTCATCTGTGAAGAGAGACAGTTTGATTTCTTCCTCTGCAATTTGAATTTCTTTTTCTTGCATAGTTTCCTGAAAAGAACGGTAGCTTGGTTTTGGACATGTCACATCTGAGACCCTTACTAGACCTCCAGATGGAGATGTCAGATAGGAGGAGAGTCTGAGTCTTGGCCTCACGGAGTGGGTCTTAGCTAGAAATGGGAAGTTGGGGCTGTAGGCCTTTTGCTCCTGCAGAAAGCCCTGAGGCCATGTGAGGGCTCCTGGGGAGTGAGTGCAGGTGAGAAAGAGAAGCAGCCTGAGGTGCAGTCAGTCATGGAGAAGGAGCCTGTTGATCAGAAGTCAGGAGCGCTTCCTCTGCCTGCCCCCCTTCACGCCTTCATTCTAGGAATGAGCGCTTCCCACCGATGACGTCCTACAGGCTGCTCCTGGATGGGTCCCTAGAAGAAAGTAAATGCCTTGGGATGACCTCTGCAGGGTTTTACTTGGGGTTGGCCATGTCGCTGGCTCTGTATAGTCCTCATTCTAGGATGACACTGAAGTCAGTATCTTACACCTGGATAAAGGCCTTGTCTCCAGACTCAACCCAGGGAGCTGTGCTCACGTTCCACTTGTATCCAGGACAGAGGAGAGGTGACAAAGGATGTTCTGGAGGGAAACCAAAAACACAGGATGATGGTTGTCCATTGTTGGCTAGCTCTGTGCCGTTTCTGAGGTCTTCCTCCGAGTATCTTTTTCATTCACCTTGTCCCTTCCTTCACTGTCTCTCGTACCCCCATGTGGCACAGAGGCCCTGAGTCCCCATGTGTCTCCCTGGGTCCTTTGGGCACCTTTGGTTCCTTCTCATTCACAGGACCATTCAAGGCACTGCTTTGTGTGCCGTGATGGTTTCGAGGTCATACTGAGCAGCTGGTTCCATTTCAGGCATATCACATGACCTGAAAGAGTGTAAGAATAGTGTGCATTCACATTTGTTTTTTAAGTAAAGAGAACATTTAGGGGACTTCCCTGGTGGTCCAGTGGTTAAGAACCTGCCTTCCAATTCAGGGAATGTAGGTTTGATCCCTGGTTGGTGAACTAAGATCCCACATGATGTAGGGCAACTAAGCCTGCGTACCACAATGAAGACCCGGCACAGACAAAAGTAAATAAATAAAGGTATTTTTTTTCTGATAAAAGAACATTTGCCCTAATGTATATCAAACTATAAAACAGTAGTCATTTCTAGTTGGTGGAACTACAGGGAAATTTATATGTCTAATTATGTATTTCTGAAACATTTAATTCTTTGCTAGAAGCATGCATAAGTAAAAAGTTTTTAATTTTTATTTTCAAAAATTTGCAGTTGCAATTAATAGGAGATGCCAATACACAAATAAGCAGTTCCATTATCTGTGCTTGTGTGGAAGGGATGAAAGAACCTGCTTGAGTCAGGTAGCAGAAGCTTGAACATTATTGTGTACTTACATCTGAGACTAAGAATATGGTTGCCTAGAAGCCTCAGGAAAAATGGTTTCTAAGGATGCAAGAAAAATGTCTCTCTTACACTCTGCTTCCTTGGAAGCGTATTAACAGTTTGGCACCTGTGGAGGCCCACTAGGCAACTGGTAGAATGAATTTCTGGAGGGCAACTGTTTTTTTCTCTTCCACCTCATGTCCTGGATTATTTTGGATTGGTTTGGGGATAGTATCTGGATTTCTCTCTTTTGGGCTATTTTTTTTTTTTCCAGGAATATAAAGTTTTTTTCCTTTGATATATGCTTAAATGTTTACTTTTAAGTGATGTAACTTTTCAGAAAACAAAGTTTATTTCTGTGGGAAAAATACTTTTTATATTTTTGACTGTTTTTTGTTCCTTCTCTTTTGACATCCGTAGCCAACAAGAACATTAGTCATGACAAGCATGCCATCTGAGTAAGTACTCGTTGTTTTGATAACTTTCTCCTCGATACAGAGTTTGGACTTTTCGTTCATAAACTGTGCTGGCACTTGGGCAGCCCTCACGTCTGTGCTATGTCCATGTTGCTCTCTGTAATTAATACTGGAGTCAGAAGAGCACTGGAAATAAGAGAGGTGGTGAAAAGGCTGTGAACGGTTCACCACGAAGACCTTTGAGCGGCTTGGACGGCATTTAGAGGCGTTTTAGTGTTTGCCGCTCCTCTTGCTCGGCTTGATCTGCATGGCTCTGCGAGTCCACAACCCCCACCCCGGGAAGGCCCCGTAAGTGGAGCCTCGCTGGTGGAAGCACTTCCCTTCAAGATCTTAAAGAAATGCTTTAGTGGGACGCTTTCTACCACTGTGGTAAAGCAGCTGTCTGCACATCTGCTGGAAGCATTCACAGCTCCCTAGCGCACTCTTATCATCTCCCTTAAACATTAGCACAATGTTGCACATCCAAAAAAAATACCATGCCTTATTCTTTGCAACAGATTTTTGAATTTTTATTTAAAGAGGAAAAAAAAATTTTTTTTAATAGCAGAAATTTTAGGGCTTTAAGATATCCATCAAAACACTGGGACATCTCAGTGAAAAACAGGCTGCAGAAAGTGCATGCTTCCAAGACTCTGGGTAGCGGGATCCCGTCCCACCTGTGGCATGAAGTGAAAAGGACTGGTCCTTCAAAACCCACATGTTATCTAGTGAAAAAGAAGCACGCTCACGGTTCTTTTTACGTCTTGTGAAATACATTGGTCATCCTAAATAGTTTAATACAGAAACGAATAATTGAATATTGGTCTAACATTTTTAAAAGTCTACATTTTTGCCCCAAATTTGAAAAACAAAAAAAACATTGATAGCTATTTTCTCAATCAAAGGTTTGAAAGTCAAACTCTTCATTTAGGCCATTTTGAATCTCTTTTTGATTCATTCCTGCCCCACAAATACTTGTCAGAAGGTAAGAACAAGACTTAGATGTTCTAAGGTCATATTGATTAGCCGTGTTTTGCAAGGATCCTTGTTATTGATTAGCACATCCAGCGAAGAGCTAGAAGCTCCCAAGACTTGGAATGACAAAATCAGATATGGAGGAACAGGTTTCTAGGGAGCATCTGGCTTAGAGGTTTTCACTGCTTTTTGCTATTGTTTTATTTGCATTTTGTACCCCTCCCCCGATTTAAACATTTTCTGCAACTCCAGTAAGCATATATCCTCTGGTCAAAGTGATGTGTCCGGTCCTGACTCATCCATCTGCTACACCCTGGGGATCCCTGGAAAATTCTCACCAGGGTAGAGGTCAGGCCTTGTATTTCACAAGTGAAGAAATAGGTCTTGTGATCGGCAAAGCCCAGATCATCATAACTGAGAAATGCCATAATATAAGCAGGAGATAGTTGGAGACAATGTGCGTAATCATGGACAAAACTGCCTCTTTCCTTTTGGAATGTAATTTTTGGAGGCGAAAAGTTTCTTAACTCACTGTGCACGTCACAGTGTGGCTCAGAAAGCCTACGTGGTGTTCATGTTTTGGCAGGGATTTCCCAAAGCTGCTGGCAGAGAGGGGGAAAAGCAACATGTCAACGTTAAAGGCATGATAGAAAGGTGATCGTAGAAGGAAGAAAGGGAATATGAAGAGTGATTTGGGAAGAAAGTTAGGGAAGAGAAATATTTAAAGATGAAAAAGGGTACTTAAGGCATTAATGGAATGACAAATCAGAAGATAAACAGTGATGAGCTTAAGTTTAATCCGAAGTTTTAATAAACAAGACATATAAAATTATATGTTTGACTCTTGATAAATGTTTCATTTTTAAAATAAAATAAGTGAGGATCTTGGTTCTGACAGTGCAAAAACTAAGTCCGACAGGACTCAAAAGTACACACTACCGGGTCTGGGTGTCGAGGAGGCCTGGTGCAGGGGGCTGGCCGGCCCCGCCGGGCACCTGGGGAAACCGCTTTTAGCTTTGGAGCCGCTATTTCTTAGCCACTAGAACAGACAGTTGGAGTTGAGATCTGAAATTTATTTCCCCTAGATTTCAAGTTATGAATTGCAGGGAAACGAGAACCACAGAAGAAATCAGTGTACATTTTTTCCTAGTTTTTTTACATTTTAGTTCTTTGTAATCCCCTTGATGTTTATGCATAGGAAACACATCCAACCGTGTGTTGATTTTTCTCCCCGCTTCACAGAAAGTACAGCGTGGTGATCCAGGTCGTGAGCAAACTGAAGGGCTTCTCACTGGCGCGGGAGGTGTGTGGCAGCACCACGCACGTGCTGGCCGGGAAGCCGCGCCGCACCCTGAGCGTGCTGCTGGGCATAGCGCGCGGCTGCTGGATCCTGTCCTTCGAGTGGGTAAGCCTCCGCGTCCGCACAGTACGCATGCGCGCCCCAGGTGCTCGCCCCCGGCTGAGTGGCCGGCAGGTCCGTGTTAGTCCCGCCCTCTCTCCCCTGATTGTCCTCGCCTCCAGCCCTGATGGTCCCCAGGAGGATGAGCAGGTAGGTTTCCAGGTAAAGAGCTCACGGCCACGAGAAGATGTAAGATTAGAGCAGACTTGGAATGAGAACGCCCAGTGCATGTTCTCACAGTCAAATGCTCTTTGTTCTGTGCTTGACCGAGAATTAATGTGACCTATGTTAGCGATGGTTTAAAAAGCCAAAGGAATTCCGTGATTGTTTTCACAGATGGGTCTACTTACTGAGAGACATGTTCGTTTAATCCCGTTTGGATATGTTATTATCTATGCATGTCTATCTTTAACATTACTTGCCCTTATTTCTGTGTATTAAATGCAGAGTTTGAGAGGGTTTTTTAAGTCATTTTTTTCCCCATTATTATTGAAATTGAAATTGTTTCTTACTCTTTCTATTTTTACTTTGACCCACAACCCGTGGTCACTCCAAAGCATTACTGTCTGATGAGGGTAGCATCCTTGGTTACTTGCGTCACTATTTTACATCTGCTAAGTACCCAGCCTCCCTTCTCCTCCCGCTACTGCTGTTGTTTAGTCGCTAAGTCATGCCAATTCTTTTGTGACCTTGTGGACTGTAGCCCGTTAGGCTCCTCTGTCCATGGAACTTCCCAGGCAAGAATACCAGAGTGGGTTGCTGTTTCCTTCTCCAGGAGATCTTCCCAACCCAAGAATCAAATCTGCATCTCCTACATTGCAGGCAGATTCTTTGCCACTGAGCCACCTGAGAATGCTCTGTTAGTTTAAGCCAATAGAATTATAATATGCAAATAAACAGCAGATATATTTGCAAGTTCAGGTGTGGTCTTTTTCCCTTGTTATGATTTAACCTGCATCTCTCTCTGGTGTGTGAGGTTTAAGATATTAGTGGTTGGAGTCATGAAGTGGAAAAGGTTGGAATTCCCCCCACAAAGTCCTGTTTGTCTAGGCAACAATTAGGAATTATCTTACTTAATTATATACAAAGTACTGGTCCACATTTCTTTGTATGCAATGTCATTAATAGCTCCAGCCTCTGTGAATGAATATCCTGTTTGCTTTCTCTCCAATTCACAGTGTCTCTGTTTATCAGTCACCTCTTCCTTCCCTCATGTCTCAGAGGAAGACATTATCTTTTATGAGGCCAGGCAGCTGTGCTCTGTTCTGTACCAGCTTGTCCTCCTGGAATGCAGAGCCAGTGGAGGGCGTGGGCATGAGGGCTCGCCCTCCCCGCTACCGGGCGCGGGAAGCCCTGCCTGGGTGCCCCGGTTTCTGCCCCAAGTCCTGCCAGGGTTCCACCACTGATCATATGTAGAAACAGAGCCAGGTGTGCACTCAACATCAGGCCACTGTGTGAAATTAGCCTCTCTCTGTGGGATTAACTGCTATCCGTGAGCAAGGCGGGAAGTGAAACGTTATCTGATAAACTTCCTGTGCTCAGGCGGGACTGCCTGCCTGGGCCTTCCTGCCCGAGGGAGGAGCCTTGCCCACGGTGACATAGTGAGCGGACTAAGTGTAAGTGCAGTAATAAGCCAAGAAAAGGAACTAAAAGACATTTAGGTTATAGCGGGGAAGAGAGGGAGCTACCTCTGTTCTCAGACCACATGAGAGTCTGTGTGGAAACTGCAGCAAATCCACCAGAAAGCTCTCAGGATTAATAAGTGAGGTCAGCAAATTGTTGGCAAACAAGGATTCAGTCGTACACGGTCAACACTAAGATGGTGGTGGTGTTTAGTTGCTCACTTGTGCCTGATTCTTTGTGACTCCCTGGACTGTGGCCAGGCTCCTCTGTCCATGGGATTCTCCAGGCGAAGATGCTAGAATAGGTTGTCATTTTCTCCTCCAGGGCATCTTTCCAACCCTGGGATCGAACCCAGGTCTCCTGCATTGACAGGAAGATTCTTTACCTCTGAGCCACGGGGGAAGCCCCAACATTGACATACTTAAGTTTAAATCCAACAGAAAAGGGTGTGCAGACTCTGGCCTGGAGGGTTGGAGCCGGCAGAGACAGATCGTGCACAAGGACCGGAAGACTCAGTACGGTTCAAAGACCCTCTCCCCTAAAGTGCTCTGCAGATATAGCGTGTTCCTGCTCACACTCACAGGCTTCACTGATGACGCACAGGCTGACTCTCAGATGTGTATGTGGAAAACGGGACAGCCCAGCTGGGACAGTTTAGAAGGCAAAGCACAGAACTGGAGGCACATGCCTGCAGGGTCCGTGGTACTGTGTTAGTGGTCCTCGGCCATGTTAAATTACTACAAATTTAGAGGATAACCGCCTCCCCCCCAACCCAACCTGAATTCTCACAGCCTCTGAGGTCAGCAGCCTACATAGGCTTCCCGGACTCACAGCCAGGTGCTGTGGGGCTCTGTCCCTGCTGGAGGCTCTGGGAGAGCTCCTGCTTCCTGCCCCCTTCAGCTTCTGCGGGCCGCCCACGGCCCGTGGCTCGCAGCCCCTTCCAGCCGTGATGTCACCAGCCTCTGCTTCACTGGTCACGTCTCTGACTTCCTGCCTCCATCATTCATTTATTGGGACCCTCGTGGTCTCGCAGAGCCCCCCGGATAAACCAGAGCACCTCCCATCTTGAGGTCCTGAGTGTCACTGCACCTGTAAAGCTCCTGTCTTCGAGGCAGGTCACAGACCCCTGGGACTCCTCCAAGGATAGCTGCAGGGCCCTTCTTCTGCCTGCTCTCACGATAATGCCGATGTGTTATTTCCATCAGGGCCGTGTAACACTACTGTGTCCCTGGCTGATGACTTTTAATTGATTTGAATTCTGTATGTTTAGAAAGACCCAGAAGGAGGAAGGCCATGTGAGATGCAGAGCCTGGTGTGGTGCATCTGCACGTTGAGGAGCCCGAGACTTCAGGGAGCCCCAGGGGGAGGGTGCCTGGGCCAGGTTCGCCCTCAGAGGTCTCCCTCCCGCCCCTCCGGAAGGGATCCTGTCTACACCTTCATGTGGGACTTTTAATCTTCAGAACGGGGTTTGGTCATTGTAAGCAAGGAGACAGACTGGTCAAAAATAGAGCTCACTGAGAAAAAACTAAAGAGGAGTTGCTCACAGAAAGACCTAGAGTAGGTCACCCTGGGCCTCCAGCCATCCCCAAACTCTGCATGTTCTTCCTGACACAGAGCTCGCCCACGGTGCTGGCCCAGAGCGAGGCTGAGCCACAGGGGACGGTTGGCTGTGGACCCCCAAGACTTGAGCAAAGGCAAGACTGGGGCGGGGCTGTATTAGTGCCAAAGCCAGGAGCCTGCCTCAGTCAGGGTTTTAACACTAGCAAGACAGTGCAGGACAGCATTCGGTTAACATTTTAAGTAGCACATTTTACCTGCCAGTATAATGATTTCAGGGCTTCCCTGGTGGCTCAGATGGGAAAGAATCTGCTTGCAATGTGGGAGGCCTGGGTTCAATCCCTGGCTTGGAAAGAACCCCTGGAGGAGAGTATGGCAACCCACTCCAGTGTTCTTGCCTGGAGAATCCCATGGACGGGGAGCCTGGCGGGCTACAGTCCATCGGGTCACAAAGAGTCGGACACACCTAAGTGACAGATCACAGCACACGTGATGATTTCACACAGTGGTAAAGCAGTTTCTTCAAAATTTAATGGAATTTTGCCCTTTTTAAGCCACTAATTAAGCCACCGGTTCTTCTGGAAGATACGACTTCTGACAGGTTAATATATTTCACTTGTCTAATGTCTCATACGTCCAGTGCCTTCTACTAAGAAGACTGGAATACACAGGTAGCTGTTCAGAGGGAGAGGATGGAGTGAAAAGGACTGCACTGGAAACGCAGCTTCATTGTACGTCTGTGTGCACGTGTGAACCCAGATGTGCTTGCTCTGCGTGGAGGCTCCCATCAGTTTCCCCTAAGGAATAATAAGTTCAGGACAGCGAAATGGTGAGCTACCCTGCTGCCCCCTGATTGGGGAGTTTAATCATCCCCAGAGAAAATGGTGTGAATTGCCAGGCTGGACGAACCACAAGCTGTCGTCATGATTGCCAGGAGAAATATCAACAACCTCAGATACGCAGATGACACCACCCTTATGGCAGAAAGAGAAGAAGAACTAAACAGCCTCTTGATGAAAGGGAGAGAGGAGAGTGAAAAAGGAGGCTTGAATCTCAACATTCAAAACGCTAAGATGGCATCCAGTCCCATCGCTTCATGGCAAAGAGATGGGGAAACAATGGAAACAGAGACAGACTTTTATTTTCTTAGGCTCCAAAATCACTGAGGATGGTGATTGCAGCCATGAAATTAAAAGACGCTTGCTCCTTGGAAGAAAAGCTATGACAAACCTAGGCCGCATATTAAAAAACAAAGACATCATTTTGCTGACAAAGATCTGTCTAGTTAAAGCTGTGGTTTTCCATGTACAGATGTGAGAGTTGAACCCTAAATAAGGCTGAGCACCGAAGAATTATCCTTTTGGACTGTGGTGTTCAAGAAGACTCTTGAGTGTCCCTTGGACTGCAAGGAGATCCAACCAGTCTATCCTAAAGGAGATCCTGGGTGTTCATTGGTAGGACTGATGTTGAAGCTGAAACTCCAATACTTTGGCCACTTCATGCGAAGAGTTGACTCATTGGAAAAGACCCTGATGCTGGGAAAGATTGAGGGCAGGAGGAGAAGGGGGCATCAGCAGACAAGATCTGAGGCATCATTGACTCAACAGACATTAGTCTGAGCAAGCTCCAGGAGATAGTGAAGGACAGGTGAGTCTGGTATGCTGCCGTCCATGTGGTCACAAAGAGTCGGACATGACTTAGTGATGAACAACAGCAAGGAAAATGAGACAGAGGGTGCTGAGCCGCCCGGGTGCCGGGAACCTTTCCGGCTGGGCAGCCTTAGGGAAGACATCCTGTCTCCCTGAGCTGCGGCTCCTCCTTTGTAAGACACACCCAGTGACAGGATGTCCTTCATAGGATCGCGTGAAGCTAAGAGTTAAAGATGTGTGGTGCTCCTTGAGGCACCTGACAAAAAGTAGGGATTTAGCACGTTAGCCTTACAACAGAAATAACTTAGTAACCTCCTACAAGAACTGTAAAAATCAACTGCTGTATCCTGTCCCCATAGCCTTATATAGGGAAAGAGTACTGCTGAGTCACTTCAGTCATGTCCAACTCTGTGCGACCCCAGAGACGGCAGCCCACCAGACTCCCCCGTCCCTGGGATTCTCCAGGCAAGAACACTGGAGTGGGTTGCCATTTCCTTCTCCAGTGCATGAAAGTGAAAAGTGAGAGTGAAGTCGCTCTGTCGGGTCGACTGTTAGCGACCCCATGGGCTGCAGCCCACCAGGCTCCTCCGTCCATGGGATTTTCCAGGCAGGAGTACTGGAGTGGGTTGCCATTGCCTTCTCCGGGAAAGAGTACATTAACCCTAAATTGACCAAAGGCACTTGCTCTGGACAAGTGAGCACTTGGTTGAGGACTAAGTGAGGGAGGCTGGACATGGGGATGGTCTGGGTGGGCACTGCGGGGGGAGCATCTGCATCCATCCTTGTGTCTTTCCTGATTCAGAGGCCGACTGGAGGATTTCAGTGTGCTTGAGAGCCCACTTCCCTGGAAGGCACTGTGGTGCTGATCTTCTCCAGAACCTTCAGGGTACTATTTCTCCAAGCAGTTGCTGTCAGGTTCCAAAGATAGTTTTGGAATTCGTGTCTATGCATACAGCTTCCCAGCGATGCGCAAACCCTCCCAATGTGTGGAAAACACCAACCCCTGGGAAACCGAAAAGCACAGGATACGCTGCGGCTTAAAGAAAAATGCCTGGTCATGTAATTGTGATGACTCAGAGGCTTCCTCTAGTGGTGGGGGGCGGGGGGGGGGGCGGGTTGTGACGCGTTCACTGATGCTTATAGATGAAGGCCTTGGAAAACACCGTAGACACGAACTGAACCCCTTTCCCTGTCCAACTCCATCTTAAATAAGACAGACATGCTCCCTGATTCTTGAATGGCCTCCTTTGATTTTCTAAAATAATTCAAGCAAACAAACGTGATAAGCTGTTCTGAGAGACAGAAGTTGCGCCTGCTGTTTACAGAGCCACACAGGGTAGTTTCTAAAACTTAACACACAGCACAACGATCAGCGACTTGTTCGTGACTCTGGGCAGGAGCTTCGAAGGTGACGGCTTCTGTTCGGGTCAGTGCTAGAAGAATCCACACGCTTCCTGAAGGATCTCATATCTTTGTGTAAAAGGAACGACTCTCTCCCTGTGGTCTGCCTCCTTTCTGCTCGTCCCCAATGCAATTTGGGGGATTCTTAAAATATTCCTTTTGGCGAGCGCTATCAACTCGCCTCCAAGAAAAACATCACTGGGAATGTTTTTATTTCAGGGTTTGTGTGGTATTCTCTGGAAATTTTTTGTAAAGGAGAATTCTAACAGCTCTTTAAAATTAGATGGTTGTATGTGGCCCGGTTTATCATATCCAAAAAATTATGGTGATTTTATAACACAATTCATTTTGGATTTTTACTTAATCTTTTGTGTGTGTGTTTGAGAAAACCATGTTGGCATCTTCAGCTTGTTTACCGCAGTTCCTCCTTTCACTGTTCACTCTGCTGTTTTCAGCAAAGCAAGTAACTTTTTTCCTGCTTCATGATCGAGTTGTCTGTCAGAAACAGAAATGTAGGCCTGTGTCCTGTTCAAGAGGGACAGGAAGTAACACAAAAGAAAAAGAGAGAAATTGGTTTTACCAGAGTGTCCCTTTAGACTAGTTTGTTATATTTTGTTTAAGTGTGGGGCTCCTTGAATTCTCCAGAAGAAGCGTCTTTCACTTACTTAGTGTCTGCCTCACTCTTCCTGGCATTACCTGAATTCCGCCCCACCTGCATGCCCTCTGTCCCAGGAGAGGGGGCCCTGCGACTTCTTCTCCCCTCTGCTTCCAGTACACGCCGCTCTGTCCCCTTTCAGACACACACAGGAGTGACTCACCCTCTGTGTTCAGGTTAGAAAGTGTTGATTCTGACTGCTTTTGAGTTAGGCTTGATGGGGACACTTAAAGCTAAGTCTCTTATAAATGCAAATTCAGGGCTTAGAAGCTTCATCAGTCTTGCAGCCAAATTTCAAGGCAGTGTAACTTGTAACAGAAAAGTAGAGAAGCACTTCACAGTCAAGGACGTCATAAATCAAAACGTGATGTCCTGGCGGGTCGGTTGTCTTGAAATACGGTGATTCCGTTTGGACTTTTCCACACTGACCTCAGTAGGCGATGCATCTGAGAGATGTACGTTATTAGGGTGAGCGCAGGGTCAACTGTCTGAGGTAGAATGAAATGGGCTGTAATCCCTGTAGTCCCTGAAGCCCGTGCCTGTGTGTCACTCGAAGAATGCTTAGTCACCCTTCTGAGCTCACAGCCAGTGCTGAAACCAGACTGGAATCCGGCCTTTTCCCTGGTACATCCCTGTCCTCCTGAGACTGCTCAGGAGGAATACATCCTGAAACTGTCTTCTCTCTTTTCTTTATAAACCTGAAGTGAGTGGACTAACCATGAGTCATTTTTAGACAGAATGCACTTATGCAGTGTGCCTGTGGCCAGGGTTCCCGAGCTGTTTCCCTGCATTCTCTAGCTAACATTTATTGGCTGCGAGGCGCTGATGATGTGAGAGCTCCACCTCGGGTCTTCAGATCTTACTTGGTTTGATTCCAAAGTCATTTTGACTGTGCCAGAGATTATATTTTGATGAAGCACTTACATTTTAAAAAGCATTTTCACATCCTCTGTCTCCTGGACCCCGTGAGATGATAAACACTGTTGTGTTTAGTGGTGGAGACACTAGGAAAAGTAGCCCTTCTGACTTGGATATCAGGATTGACTCTTTGAAACAGGCTTGATAAAGATACTACCCTAAGGCACTGGGTAGAAGCAGTCATCTCAGAGCACACCTACTCTGACACTTTTTTCTGTCAAAATAATGGATTCTGTTTGAGGACTGACACAGAGCCTGCCTCCCTGCTCCTTTCCCTTGTGGTTCCTGTAGAGTGCCCAACCCCTCCTCTGGGGCCCCGGAAAGTGGCGGCCTGCAGGACTCCGGCACCCCATCCACCACCCTCTCAGCCCACCAGGTGTGCCCATCCCACCCTGGCGGAGCGGGCTTGCCCGCAGCCTCACCACTGCGGACGGATGTGAAGGGGGACCTGTCGGCTTGTTGTTGTTCAGTCGCTAAGCTGTGTCCACCTCTGTGACCCCATGGACTGCAGCACGCCAGGCTTCCCTGTCCTTCACCAACTCCCAAGTTTTCCTCAAACTCACGTCCATTGATTCAGTGATGCCATCCAACCATCTCATCCTCTGTTGCCCCCCTTCTCCTCCTGCCTTCAGTCTTTATCAGCATCAGGATCTTTTGCAGTGAGTCAGTTCTTCATATCTGGTGGCCAGAGTATTAAGGAGGGAGGGAGATACCAGATTAAGGTTCTGTATGTTAAAGCAGAGGTCTCTGTGTTCGGCAGGCAGTGTAAATGCATAATGCTACATGCGAGAGACCCAGAGACCCCATCCTGTTTAGTGCCCATCCGTTTCAAAACACGGCCTTCAGGGCTCTCGCTGTTTCTATTTTATTTTGCTTAACTTGGGGCAGCCAAGCAGAAGTGCCAGTTCTTAACTTTCCCGAACCTCACATTATCTCTTCCTCACTTTATGCTTGAGAATTCTAGGATCTCCACTTAGTCTCCGTGGAACTGAATCACAAATTCCAAGCTCAGTTTCAGAAAAAGCTTCAGTTACACCTAAAGTTACATCTTCGTTATTTAACCTTTGCAACTTTCCGCTGAATCCCTAGACTCCTCTGTGTCTCTGGCGTCCCAAGGAAGCAGTGCTCTCCTTCAGCAACAGCATGAAAGTTTCACCTTCAGGTTTTCACCAGAAAATGCAGCCGTGATTTCATTCTCTGGGACTTTTCGAAAGTGAGATTCAGCCCTGCATCGTCACAATGGCTGTCAGTGACCTTGGGAACTCTGAACTGCCATTCTGTAAGGTTTCTGAGCTCTAACCAGAGTCGCCATAGATTGCCACAGAGCATCCTTATTGTTCAGTCACTGTGCTGGACTCTTTGAGACGCTGTGGACTGCAGCACGCCGGGCTTCCATGTCCCTCACCATCTCTCGGACGTAGAACCAGGCAGAGCATCAGACTTAACCTCTCTCCATCTCTGCATGAGTCCCCTCTGTGAACTGGGCTTCAGTGGGAATAGTGGCATTTTGAAGAGAGCTGATGAGAGAAGTGCTGGAGTTTTAAAAACCATTGTAATGTCTTTCAAAACAGAATTGACAGCATTTTGCTACCTGATGCTTACTATGTGTGATCCACACAATGAGTTTCTCCTAAAATTCATTGCCGTGGAAGGTTCCCTACAGAAAACCTTCTCAGCTCTTCTTTACCAGATAATAAGACATACATAAAAGTGATTTTGCAGCTGAACTAGCAGCTTGCCTTAGATGGCATGATAGATCTACATCTTAGTTCTTTTGAATTGATCTGTATTCTTTTGCAAGAACAGATAATGCTGTGCTTGAATATTAAAGTTTGCATAACCTGATAATCTATCAAGCACTGGTTGTTCTCAGAGAGTTCACAGACCTGAGACACACAAACGCAGTCATTGGCTCTTGTGAAGTGGGGCAGGAGGAGATGCTTCTGTCCTTCACAAGGTCCTTCCTGCCTTCCTCACGGGCTGCCTGCCGTATCACACAGCCTGGGAGAGGGCCTTCAGTGACTAGAGAAGCGCATCTCCACCGGCTTTGTTTCCTATAGCCAGTTTATCTTCGTTTCATTGTTGTTCAGTTGCTCAGTCGTGTCCAACTCTTTGCGACCCCCTGGACTGCAGCACACCAGGCTTCCCTGTCCATCACCATCTCCCAGAGTTTGCTCAGACTCATATCCATTGAGTCAGTGATGCCATCCAACCATCTCATCCTCTGTTGCCTCCTTCTCCTCCTGCCCTCAGTCCTTCCCAGCATCAGGGTCTTTTCCAGTTCAAAAGCACCAGTTCTTTGGTGCTCAGCCTTCTTTATGGTCCAGCTCTCACATCCGTACATGACTACTGGAAAAACTACAGCTTTGATTATAGGGACCTTCGCTGGCAGAGGGATGACTCTGCTTTTAACATGCCGTCTAGGTTTGTCTTAGTGTTTCTTCCAGGGAGCAGCCATGTGTTGCTCATTTGGTCTCACTGGATGATAACAACAAGAGAGACTAATACATAAGTGTTAATTTATGTGCAGGACTTTTTTCCTTTTGTTGTTGTTCAGTCACTAAGTTGTGTCTGGCTTTTTGCAACCCCATGGACTGCAGCGTGCCAGGCCTCCCTGCCCCTCACTTTCTCCCAGAGTTCACCCAAGTTCATGTCCATTGAGTCGGTGATGCCATCCAACCGTCTCATCCTCTGCCGCCCTCCTCTCCTTTTGCCTTCAATCCATGGATGCCTTCTTGAAGTAAAACATTTCATTGTTAAACTGTGAGCAGTATTTTTGGTAGTAAAACTCATGAGGAGAGTTTTGGCCATACCCTCCTTGGCACAAGGGTCTAGGACCAGACCAGGGCTGTTTCGGGTGTGACGGCAGCACCTGGGTGGCAGACACCGGTTGTTTAGTGATCACAAGCTCTTCAGGACAGAGGCTGTGCCTGTCTTGTCTTACGTGGCCCAGGACTTGGGCTGGGGCGTGAGGCGCAGCACTCTGTAGCAGAGTGAATGAGTGAGCAGATGGGTGGCTGAACATACTGTTATTTCTTTTAAAAGTCTTGGAATTTCTTCTAGCCTCTGAGCTAAAAATGTCATTTAAAAAGATTGTACATCATTATAAATTACAGAAGTGCCCATGTAGTTCGTGTGTTTCTTGTTAAGATTCATGAAAATAAGATGACCTGATGCTCATTTAAGGAAAACCATCTTATAACTCAAATTCACGGAAAGAACAAAAAACAGTGATTGCTCTTAGTAGCCATAATATTTGGTTTATTGTCAGTGATGATAATAATAATTTCTACTTTGTTTTCATACAGTAATGTTTCTGCTATTTATTTTAGTTACATTGGAATGTGTTATATTTATTTCTTTGTTTTCATTTTGATAAGAAAAGTAGAGCTTGTGTTATTTATAAAGATGTTTGGACTTCACATTTAAGTACCCTGGTGAAATTCCGGGTCACCATGCTCTCTACTGAGCAATATGTAAAAAGTGGCTCATTGTGAGCAGTTAAGCTCTGAAATCCAAGAATAACCCATCTTCATTTTCGCAGCCTGGAAAAGATTGGGTAAAATATAAGCAGAATGAATCTAACTTCAGTGCCTGCACATGATACAGCCAGACACTTTTGTAAGAACGTTCAAGTACGTATCAACATGTAGCTTCTTTTTCCCTCTTCCCGTCTGGTATCTCCTCTCTGTGAAGTTAATATCTCTTACAAAAGGGAGAAGAATTCTTAGCTACTTATTTTTAGCACTTTATTGCTAATTTTTTTGTTTTGGTTGAATAGGTTGTATTAAGTTTTTGGTTTCCTGCCATGTCCCCACCCCCTTTTTTGAGACAGCTGAAGCAGTGCTTTTCAAACCTTAAAAACCTGTGAATCACTGGAGGATCTTATTAAAATGCAGATTCTGACTCAGTGGGTCTGGGTCTTGGGTTCTTCATTTGCCCCCAGGTGATGTTTTGGCTGCTGGTCTCAGGACCACATAGGGAAGAGCTGGTGCCCAGTGAGCATGTCTGAGAATGGGTACGATGTTAGTCACATAGAAAAGTAAAGAGTGTGGGGCTGCCTTGCTGGGAGACTTACGTACGCTCAGCTTGTCAGTGTTGTGGTTCAAAGTCGTGTCCGACTCTTTGTGACCCCATGGACTGCAGCACACCAGGCTTCCCAGTCCCTCACCATCTCCTGGAGTCTGCTCAGACTCATGTCCATTGAGTTGGTGATGCCATCCAGCCATCTCACCCTCTGTCATCCCCTTCTCCTCCCACCTTCAATCTTTCCCATCATGGTTATTAAAAGTTATACTATTGATAGCCTCAGTGTTTCAAAGTGGAAACTGAAACTTGAGCAGTTCTAATAGATTGCTCACAGTCACAGTGCTTGCAAATGGTGACTTTGAGATTTGAATTCAGCTTTTCCTCCATCCATAGGCCTTGGACTTTCTGACATCTAATTCCAGAGGTAGCCTAGAGGCTATTTTGATTTTTCGCTTCCTTGAACTTTGGTATATCCATTCTGTGACTGCACGCCGCCTCTTTGTGTTTTCGAAAGACTAGTGGGTAAGCGTGAATTTTGTTCCCAGCCTTGCCATTCTCCAGCTGTGTGGCGAGTAAGGCAGGACGTGTCCCGAGAACACTCAGTACTGGTTTACTGTTATTAAACAAGCTTGTTTTTTTGACACCTGTTGCTAGTCTCCCTTCAAATCTTGAAACCTTGAAGCCAAATGAAAGAAGCCAGAAGGTCACATATTGTAAGATTCCTTTCATATGATGGACCTGAAAGGGGAAGGTCCTTGGACAGAAGGCTGAATAACAGTTAACCAGGCTGGAAGAGAGAAGCGGATGAGGAGTAACCGCTTAATGGGTACGGGGTGTATCCCTGGCCTGACCCAGAAGTTTCAAAACTAGACAGAGGTGGTGATTGCTCAACAGTAAGCTAAATGCCACCGGGCGGAACCCTCTAAAATGGTTACTTGTGTATTCTGTGAATTTCACCTCAAGTTTAAAATCCCATGGAAAATTGCCTCACCGAGGCAGACTACTGGACAGGCTTGTTTTTTTTTTTAAGTGACTTGATGGCATTATAGAAAACATTTCTTGGTGTTCTGAGATGTGTTGGAAATACTTACTTTGGAGCAAACATCGTTGCCTTGAAACTTAGCCAGTTCAAGTTGGTCTTTCTGGGAGACCAGACCTCCTCTGTTTTCTGGCTCTAAAGTGTTCAGGACTTAAGCATCCTATTATATGGTTATTACAAGTTACACTGTTGATAGCCGCAGTTTTTTTATCCTGAAGCTTAATCTAGAAACAACTTTATTGCCACAGCACTTGCATTAACTACATGGGTATTTTTGTAATCTATAATAATACATAATATTTTCATATGATAAAAAGGTTAACTGACTTGCCTCTTGTCACAAACCTGTAAAGAGACGGGCATTGGTTTAACCCACTTGCCTGGGTTCTGTGTTAAACAGTACATGATACTGTCTCTTTGTGGAAAAAAAGCATAAATATCATTATTCTTTCTAGAAAAAGTTAAAGCAATGGACCTAGTAGCACATTCTCTTAAGGTTTTATTGTTTCAGGAAAATCAATTACTCTTATAACCGAGGCAAAGAATCTGTGAGATCTGATGAGAAAAATATAATATTATTTTTATAGTTCTGTTATTAGCTTAAAATTTTTAAAATTAGCAGTGACCAGTTTTGTTACTCTTGGATAGGAAACAAATTTGCAAATGCTGAATATATGTTTCTGTGTCTCCACAGACTCTTACAACAAAGGGTTGTGTGTGTGTGTGTGTGTGTGTGTTTTTTAACCCCAGTTGATGTGGGGAAGGATTGTTGTTGTTTTCCAGTTGCTCAGTCATGTCCAACTCTTTGTGACCCCGTGGACTGCAGCACGCCAGTCTTCCCTCTCCTTCACTATCTCCCAGAGTTTGCTCAAACTCGTGTCCATTGAATCGATGATGCCATCCAACCATCTCACCCTCTGTTGTCCCTTTCTTCTGCCTTCAGTGTCTCCCAGCATCAAGGTCTTTTCCAGTGAGTCGGCTCTTGGCATCAGGTGGCCAAAGTGTTGGAGCTTCAGCTTCAGCATCTGTCCTTCCAGTGAATATTCAGGGCTGATCTCCTTTAGGAGGGACTGGTTGGATCTCCTTGCAGTCCAAAGGACTCTCAAGAGTCTTCTCCAGCACCACAGTTTGAAAGCATCAATTCTTCCACATTCAGCCCTCTTTAGGGTGCAACTCTCACATCGGTACATGACTACTGGAGATGGAAGGGCAGAAAGTTTAATTTAATTTAATTATATCTTTTCAGTAATTAAAGGAGAAAATACATATACTTTCAACCTGTTTGAAATCAAGTAGATTCCCTTGGATTAAATCTGTGGCACAAGTTTCTAAACCATCAGATTTGAATTTTAATTACTTAATTGGCATTTTATACAATATGAAGTTCTTTGTATTCAAAGAGTATTGTTGACTTTTCCCATAGAGCAGACACCCCCGTTTTTTTTCCCTTGGCTGCTATGTTCACAGTATGTTCTTAGTCCCAAAATGCAGTTGAATTTTAGCAGTTGTGTATGGTAGGTGGTATGGTCTGGAGACAAGTCCAAAAACAATGATTGATTAGCCTGGCTGTTTAGAAACTGGGAATAAACAATACTACAGTTACACTAAGACATCGTGAATGTTAATAAATGGTTTCAAGCCAATTAGTAATGCTCTCAAGTAAGTTACATCGGCTTCCTTTGTAGTTGTGGTTATCAACACCACAGATCCCTTTCATAATTTGCTTCTCTCTCACCGACCTTCTAAAATCTCTTATACATGGAAATAAGTATTGTTTTCCCTTTTTTTTTTTGAAATGCAAAAAATTAAGGGTAACTTGTTTAGTGTCTTTGCTTGTTAAATACTCTGAATAAATTAATTTTTAAGACTACTGAAGAAAATTTTTTAGACAGTAAACTATTAAGAAATTAAAGTAAATATTACCCTGATGTCTCAGTGGTAAAGAATCTCCTGCCAACGCAGGAGTTGTTGTTCAGTCACCAAATCGTGTCCAACTCTTTGAGACCCCATGGACTACATCACAGCAGGCTTCCCTGTCCCTCACCATCTCCCAGAGTTGGCCCAAGTTCATGTTCATTGAATTGGTGATGCCATCCAACCATCTTATCCTCTACTGCCCTTTTCTTCTGCCTTCAGTCTTTCCCAGCATCAGGGTCTTTTCCAGTGAGTCACCTGTTCGCATCGGGCACTCAAAGTATTAGAGCTTCAGCGTCAGTCCTTCCCATCAGCATTCACAGTTGATTTCCTTTAAGGTTGACTGGTTTGATCTCCTTGTTGTCCAGGGAACTTTGAAGAAACTTCTCCAGCACCACAGTCGGAAAGCATCAATTCTTCGGTACTGTGCCTTCTTTATGGTCCAGTTCTCACATCCATACTTGACTACTAGAAAGACCTTAGCCTTGACTCTACGGACCTTTGTCAGCAAAGTGATGTCTTGTTTTTAACACGCTGTCTGGGTTTGCCATACCTTTCCTGCCAAGAAGCAATCGCCTTCTAACTTCATGGCTGCAGTCACCATCTGTGTTGATTTTAGAGCCCAAGAAGAGGAGATCTGTCTCTGCTCCCACACTTTCCCCATCTGTTTGCCGTGAAGTGATGAGACCGGATGCCATGATCTTCCTTTTTTTAATACTGAGTTTTAAGCCATTTTTTTCACTCTCGTCTTTCACCTGCATCAAGAGGTTCTTGAGTTCTTCCTCCCTTTCTACCACTGGAGTAACATTATCCGCGTGTCTGAGGTTGTTGATATTTCTCTCAGCAGTCCTGATTCTGGCTTGCAATTCATCCAGCCCGGCATTTCACATGATGTGCTCTGTGTGTGAGTTAAATAAACAGGTGGCAGTAAACAGCCTAGTTGTACTCCTTTCTCAGTCCTAAACCAGTTAGTTGTTCCATAGAAGGTTCTAACTGCTGATTCCTTACCTGCATAAAAGTTTCTCAGGAGACAGGTAAGATGGTCTGGGATTCTCATCTCTTAAAGAGTTTTCCACAGTTTGTCATGATCCACAGAAGCAAAGACTTCAGCATAATCAGTGAAACAGAGGTAGATGTTTTTCTGGAATTGTCTTGCTTTCTCTATGATTCAGTGAGTGCTGGCAGTTTGATCTCTGGTTCCTCTGCCTTTCCTAAACCCAGATCGAACATCTTTAAGTTCTCAGTTCACGTGTGCTGAAGCCTAGCGTGCAGGATTTCGAGCATAACCTTTCTAGGTGAGAGATGCGTGTGACTGTCCGATGGCTAGCACGCTCTTCAGTACCGCCCTCCTTGGGAGTTAGGGCGACCTCCTCCAGTCCTTGGCCACTGCTGGGTGTACAGACTTGCTGACATACTGAGCGCAGCACTGGGATGTATGTGCATGTACTCAGTCCTGTCTGACTCTTTTCGGTCCCAGGGACCACCAGGCTCCTCTCTCCGTGGAATTTCCCAGGCAAGAATACTGGAATGGGTCGCCATTTCCTACTCCAAGGGATCTTCCAGACCTAGAAATCAAGCCTGTCTTCTGCATTGGTGGGTGTATTCCTTACCACTGTGCCTCCTGAGGAGCACCTCGATAGCTTTGTCTTTTAGGATTTTAAATAACTCTGCTGGAATTCCGTCACCTCCATTAGCTTTATTGTCTGCTGTGCTTCCTATTCCTAAGGCCCACTTGTCTTCACACTCCAGAATGTCTGGCTCTGGGTGAGTGACCACACCATCACAGTTATCTGGGTCTTTATGATCTTTTTTGTACAGTTCTTCTGGGTATTCTTTCCATCTCTTCTTGATCTCTTCTGTTTTGTTAGATCTTTACCATTTCTGCCCTTTATTGTGCCGTTTTTCGATGAAATGTTTCTAATTTTCCTGAGGTGATCTCAAGTCTTTCTCCTTCTTTCCTCTAGTTTTTCCATTGTCCATTGAAGAAGCCCTTATCTCTCCTTGCTATTCTGTGGAACTCTGCATTTAACTGGGTGTACCTTTCCCTTTCTCCCTTGCTTTTTGCTTCTCTTCTTTCTTCAGCTTTCTGTAAAGCCTTCTCAGACAGCCACTTTGCCTTCTTGCTTTTCTTTTTCTTCGGGATGGTTTTGTTCACTGCCTCCTGTACAGTATTATGAATCTCTGTCCATAGTTTTTCAGGCTCTCTGTTTACTAGGCCAAATATCTTGAATCCATTGGTCACCTCTGCTATATATTCATAGGGGATTTTATTTAAGTAATACCTGCCTGACATAGTGGTTTTCCCCACTTTCTTTAGTTTAAGCCTGAATTTCGCTATGAGAAGCTGATGATCTGAGCCACAAACAGCCCCAGGTCGTGTTTTTGCTGACTGTATATAGCTTCTCCATCTTTGGCTACAGAGAATGTAATCAATCTGATTTTGGTATTGACCATCTGGTGATGTCCCCGTGTAAAGTTGTCTCTCGTGTTATTGAAAAAAGAAAAGTGAAAGTGACGTCACTCAGTCGTGTCCGACTCTTTGCGACTCGTGGACTATAGCCCACCATGCTCCTCCGTCCATGGGATTCTCCAGGCAAGAATACTGGAGTGGGTTGCCATTTCCTTCTCCAGGGGATCTTCCCAACCCAGGGATCGAACCCAGGTCTCCCACATTGCAGGCAGACGCTTTAACCTCTGAGCCACCAGGGAAGCCCCCTGTTGTTGAAAAAGGGTGTTTGCTATGACCAGTGTGTTCTCTTGACACAGTTCTGTTAGCTTTTGCCCTGCTTCATTTTGTACTCCAAAGCAAAACTCGCTTGTTACTGTGGGTATCTCTTGCCTTCCTACCTCAGCACTCCAATCTCCTGTGATGAGTAAGACATCTTTTTTTGGTGTTAATTCTAGAAGGTCTTCTAGGTCTTCATAGAACTGATCAACGTCAGCTTCTTTGGCATTGGTGGTTGGGGCATAGACTTGAATTACTGTGATGTTTAATGTTTTGCCTTAGAAAAGAACCAAGGTCATTCTGTCATTTTTGAGGTTGTACCCAAGTACTGCATTTTGGACTTCTGTTGATTATGAGGGATACTCCATTTCTTGTAAGGGATTTTTGCCTACAGTAGTAGATATAATGGTCATCTGAATTAAATTCAACCATTCCCATCCCTTTTAGTTCACTGATTCCTGAGATGTTGATATTACTCTTGCCATCTCCTGTTTGACCATGTCCAGTTTACCTTGATTCATGGACCTAACATTCCAGGATCAGATTTTACTTTGATCACCAGACAGATCCACAGCTGAATGTAATTTCTGCTTTGGCCCGGCTGCTTCATCCTTTCTGGAGCTGTGAGTAGTCGCTCTCTGCTCTTCCCCAGTAGCACACTGGACACCTCCTGACCTGGAGGACTCATCTTTCAGTGTCATATCTTTTTGCCTATTTATACAGCTCATGGGGGCTCTCATGGCAAGTATACTGGGTTGGTTTGCCAGTCCCTCTTCCAGTGCCTCGCATTTTATCAGAACTCTCCACTGTCTCGGGTGGAGGCGTGTCCCTATGGAGACATATGACCCATTTGTCTCGGGTGGCCCTGCAGAGCGTGGCTCATAGCTTCACTGAGTTACGCAAGCCCTTTTAATCACAACGAGGCAGTGATCCATGAAGGGGCAATGCAGGAGATGCGAATTCAGTCCCTACATCAGGAAAATCCCCTGGAGAAGGAAATGGCAGCCCACCCCAGTTTTCTTGCCTGGGAAATCCCATGGACAGAGGAGCCTGGCAGGATATAGTCTATGGGGTCGCAAAGAATCGGGACACGACTTAGTGATTAAATAACAAAGTGACTGTTTAAGAAAAAAAATTAGTTTAATGGGTTCTGATTCAGAAAGGGGCATTTAGTTCTTTTGACCCTTCAGAATGTTCTAACTATTTTATGGGGAATAGAGAGTTGAAGAACCTAATAAAAGCTGTGATAATTAGTCAGCACCAGTACCAAATAAGAATAGGTGATTTTTTTTTACTTAAAAAATCTTGTGCTTTCCATAGACACATTAATTTATACTCAAGAACAATTTGCGTTTATGCTATCATAATAAACCAAATTAATCTGCCTCACAAAATTGTCCAGGCAACTTTAATGCTTTCACTACTCCTCTCTGCGTTGTATTGGAAGTCCTAACCAGCAAGAAAAAGTATGCACATAGACTGAGAAAGAAATAGAACTGTCTACTTATGTAAGACATGATTGTTTACATAGATGATGTGACCATGTCTACAGAAAAACTCCTACAGCTAGTGAGTTGAGTTAAGCAAGATTACAGGTTACAAAGACAATATACAAAGTTTGGTTGTATTTTTGTTTACTAGCTATGAACACCTGGAATCCCTTTTTTTTTTTAATGCCATTTATATTAGCAACCCCAGAAGTTGAAATATTTAACTAAATCTGACAGAATATTTGCAGGATCTGTATACTGGAAACTACAAAACACTTAAGAAAAAAATTTTAAGAGACCTAAATAAAAGGAAATAGATACCAGTCCACCAAGATGTTTCTGTAGACATTGACGAGCTGGTTCTAGGTGCAGCGCACGTCTCTAAGAGAAGGGCTAAGTTGGAGACTTCGCGTGAGCGGCATCTAGTGAAGTGAAAGCAGCTCAGTCGAGTCCGACTCTGCGACCCCATGGACTATACAGGAGTCTAGGTGGCTGGTGGAGAACTCTTTGTACTGTTTTGGCAGTTCTTTCATAAGGGTGAAATTACCCCCAAATAAAATGTTTTCAGAATCAAGTGTAATTTATGAGGCCTCTAATAGAAATGGCACTCCCTGACATGTTGTTTCCCAGCCCAAACTCTCTCCTAAAATATCTTTCTGATATTTTATTTGCATATTTCTAAATAAAATGCTTTTCCTGGGTTTTTGTTTTGTTTCCTTTTTTTTCTCATAGACATCATCTATAGCCGTCCTCTATAGGAGATTAAAATGTGACCGTATAGCTTTCACTGTGACGTACACGTCCCCTCCCATCTACCCAGTGTGGTCTGGCTTTTGTTTGCCATGCTATATATGCGTGTAAATACGCACTCATTCACATCTGCGTACACACAGGTGACTATGTGCATGCTGTTTAAGCTGAGTCATATTATATACGATGATGCTATTTTGTTTCTGGTAATTTTTGTTTGTTTTTCTTAAGCTAATCATTGACAGTCATTAAGCTAGTCATTGACAGTCATTTTCATTACTTCGGTTTATTTTTTTCCTATGTGCCTACTACTAACTCACTGCAAAAATTTCTAAAAGCATTTTAGCTTTTTCTCCGTAACTGTCTGCACACCGGATAGTTCTCCAGTCCCATCTGGTTTTCTTGGGGTTCCCACCCCCTGAATCCCTTTGTTCTTCTGCTCCCCTCGAGACTGGTTTTCCCTTGGTCTCCCAAGCAGCTGGTATCCTGGGGCTTCCCATCACTGTCATCCCAGGAATTCCCTTTGGTTTGTTTTGTTCTCTGTTTTCATACTAGAGGCTCTTATCCAATGAGGAGAAAGTCATGTTTAATAATGAGGACTGATTGAAATCCTGTTTGCCTGAGTGTATAAATCTTCTGATAAGGTGGAGGTGTTTGACAGAGGGAAGTCCATGGGTCATTATCTGTGTATCTGTTTTCCCCTGAGCTGACTTGTTTCCCTGACAAATCATGGCTCTGTGCTCGTGTCTTGGGGTGAGGGCTCTGCTGTAGACGTTGTCCCTACTTCTCACCACTGCTCCCAGAAAGTCTGTCTGATTTTAGTCTTATTCCAGAAGAGGGTGGGCAGGACGTAGGAGATTTCTCTTTCTCATTCTGTTCTACACTGCATTTTCACAGGTTAGTAGTAACCACTTTCCCTGCCTTCCTGGTAATCTGTGGAAGGAATTTAATGCTGACTCCCTTTCTAGACATTGAAGCTTGAGCTTTCTTTGCTCTTCCAGGTCAGTTACCACTTAACCCACCTGCTTCGCAACTTCAAAGCATCATCATGTTGCATCTGCCTTTTTCCCCATTCCCCTTAGTTCCATCATTTTTGTTGAGGCTTACGGGATGGTGAAAATAAGCTATACTCACTTTGCTCTGTTTAATTGTAGCAGGCTTCATTTTCTTCCTTGTGTCCGATGCTCTTTTTGACCTGCATTTAAGCTCAGAGCCATTGTCTGGCTCGGGTTCACTGTAGTTACACTCCTCACCCTGTTCAAATGATGAGGCAGATATAAAATGAGAGAAAACTGTTTGGGTTTTGCCTGGTATGGAATTAATTGCATAGTCAGTCCTACATTATGGGAAGCTCTCTGATCGTTAACTATTAATCTAATAATAGAGCAAGAAGTTGGGTCCTATTTAAATTCATCAACAGGGTTCAAGTTTTATGAGTAACCATTTTTAAAATGTTAGAAATGTATTCATTTGCAGCCCTCATTTTAAGGGCTGTGTTCATGGGATTTGGTCCTCTGTATTCATGCAGCCCCATTCTTGCTTTAGATAGCTTCTCGATTATTTTCATTCTTTCATGTTTATTGTGAGAAATATATACCCAGTTAACCTTTTATTTGTTTATTTAGTACTGACTTTTGTTTACTTATTTAATGTTTTTACTTATTTATTTGCTCTGGGCCTCAGTTGCTGCACATATGGTCTTCAGTTTTCCTTGCGGCAAGCAGAATCCTTAGTTGCAGCATGCTAACTCTTAGTTGTGACGTGTGGGATCTAGTTCCCTTACCAAGGATCAAACCCAGGGAGCTTGGAGTCTTAGTAGCCACTGGACAACCAGGGAAGTCCCTAACCTTGTATTTTTAACTAAACTTGCAGCCTTACCTGCCATCTTACAGAGTAGATTTTCCTGCTTTTGAATACGCTACTAAGGTAAAGATAAATCTAGCTAATGAAAACACTAAAGCAAAAAATTTGCACTCTAAAAAAAATGTACAGTCTGATTTGATGATTTCATTACAATCGATGTTTTCTGCTATCTGTACAGTACTCATTCCTTGGACGCCTACATAAATTAAATTTATTAATTCACTCACCAAAATGCTACTGTAGATGCCTGAGGGTTTTATTTTCAAAATATTTAGAAAGGGACACATTCAGAGAACGTAAATTTTCTCCCAGAGGTTGTTTAAGTCGGTTGACGTTTTAATGTGGATTGCGTCTGAGCTCACATTCCAAAGCCGTTTTTAAGGCTGCTTCCCTGGGTTCTCTCGTTGCAGGGCTGCGCTTCTCGCTGTGCTGCTCCTCCGCGTGCTTCCTGTCGGAAGTGAGCCTGAGCTTGAAACTTGCCACGGTTTATTTCCAGGCCTAATCATACGAGTTTGTAGGGAGCTAATGTGTCTCTGAAAACGATAACACACATTGACTGATAAAAAGTAAGGCAAACAGTATGTTACTGCAGTGGGTTATTTTAACCACCCATAAAGAACTGTGTACAAACATGATTTCAGTGTAGAGTTATAATTTTCTAATACCTTCTTTCATTGAATTAAGATATTCTTTTTTTTTTTAATGTTAGTTATGCGGTAAAAATCAGGGGGAAAGAAAAAAGAGAATTCAATGACAAAATGCCCAGGTACACACAGATCTGTTTGAAGATTAGGGTCCCTGAGAACCCAGCTCATTGCTTTGTCTCTAACGGAGGCAGATTTTCTCCGTTTTTTCACCCCTTTCCCATTGTGTCAGTGTGAGCGCCGCAGGCTGTTTGTTGCATCTTTCGTGACGTGTCTTCTGACTCTCCTGCCCAACAGTTGTGCTTGCACCGATGTCCTTGGCACACGGGGCTGGAAACAGGGTGTGCTAGCAAAGCTTCCCTGCCGTGTGGAGCCGCCAACCCTGCTTTCTGACTGCCTCTTCCAAAGCTCCCTCTACTGCAGCCAGAAGAAAGCGCCTGCCTCAGTGCCGTCCCGAGACGTGGCCTTCTCCCCATGCTGAGGTGCCTTCTCCTCTCTCCCCAGTCTCTGCCTTTGCCTCGTGAACGTTTACTCAGGGTCAGCCCCTCTGTGGACCCTGCCGTGGCTCTCCCGGCCTGAGCTAGTTTGCCTCCTCTTGTAAGTGTGCCCAGCACTGCTTTGGAGAAACCAGCCTTTATAGTTTCCCTTCATGCCTCCTGCAAGAGGGTAAATCCTTCTAGGTCTGGGTTTGGATTTCCAGGACCCAGCTTGGTAGGCTGTCAATAAGTTGTTCACAGATGAATGGATCGTGAGCAGAAAGAAATGGCTGTTGAATAAGAAAACACATCTGTTGAAAGTAAGATCTGGGCCAGTGCTGAGAATGGCCACTCAGACCCTATATTCCATTCTTATCTTTATTCCACCGTCATACTCACTTTGTCTCAGAAACAAAATGCTGTGCCATGTTGGGTAAGTACTAGGTTTAATATTAAAAAGGAGATATTTCAGACTGATATTCCACGGATGGTTCCGAAGTTTAGAAACTACCAAAAAGGAAGGTTTAGACTTCATTCCTAGTAAGTCCACGAAGGACCCTTAAACTTTACATCACAGCTCTGGAGAAACAGAATGAATTCACTGACTGCAGGAAAGAAGGAAATTGCAGATTAAAAGATAAGTGTGAGTTACGGGATTCAGTTTGTTTATTTTAGTTGTAGTTCAATTCACACAGATATTCAGGGAGTTTGGTCATAGAGATGAGTGCAGAATCTCAAATGTTGTCGAAGTGAAAACAAAGGCATTGTTGCGATTATTCTAAAATGTTCTGATGATGATGATGAAGCTTGTTTATGGCATGAGACATTTTACTCTTCTGAAGGGTGAGAAGGGTTTCCCAGTGTGTTATGGAAAGCTTCTCCTAAAGATATTAGCAAATGATAGAAATAAAGTCACACCCCAGAAGTTTCGCTTTTTGAAATTAAGTTTGTGATCTATCTTCTCCAAATATATGGAGTGTTTTAATTAATAAGAGTCTGTGTTATTTGCTTAAGATGGTCTTAACACCTGTCTAAACTAAAAACTGGAATTTAGGAAGATGTAGTGTTTCACATGTTTAGAAGTAGAGTGGTGTTCAGTATTTGGCCTCACTAAGATATAATAATAACCCAGGCTTCTAGCCATCCAGAGATGTTTTTCCTTAACCAAGCATTCATTAATATTTGTAACATTTACACAACCTGAAGATTCTGATAGCCCTTCCGTGTTGAAGATGCTTGCTTCAGATCCGTGTAGTGTGTAGTTACTGCTGGGGTTTTTTTGTTTGTTCTGTTTTCGGTTTGCTGTATCTTTAAGGTGGGCTATTGTCTGCCAAAAGCCTGACAGATTTATTAAACGTGCTCTGCTGCTTCTGTCACTTACAGGTGCTGTGGTCTTTGGAAATGGGTCACTGGATTTCCGAGGAACCATTTGAACTGTCTAACTACTTCCCTGCAGCTCCTGTAAGTCACACATTATTTTATGATGATAAGTGCAATTTGGTATTTTCAGGAAATTATTGTTGGCATGGATACATACTCAAGTTTTTAAAATTAAATCAATAGCAATTACGCTTATAACTAAAATGGCACATCTGCGAAAGTTAACACATTTTGTCTATTTGTGAGAATAAATGTGAGACCATCCCTCAAAAAGTCGTGAGAAATATAACCCCCCAAAATTTAATTATGAAAGTCCTTAGGATCGAGAAACACAGAAATGAAAGAAGACAAGATTCTTGAGAAAGTGCTATTATGTCTTGCTTACTACTTCAAGTAATAATGCTGTTACTATTAACAGATAGAACTGATAGGTATAAAAATTGCTGCGTGCTAGCATTATGATGTTGTCTTTCTGTTTTGGTGGTTTTTCTAAAACTTAACTTCAGCTTTACTGACTTTCTGGTATTTTAGATTCTTAGTGGGAAAGTTCCAGGTTCCAGTGTTTTTAAAGATTAATAAGTAGGTAATTTCAGGTTTGTTTGGAAGGCAGATTGTGCAGAAGTTGGCTTTTGTTTTCAAATGTTAACTGGTTTGTAACAGATTATTCTTTCAAAAGATTATACCTGAAAGATAATTGATGATCTGTAATCTGTGACCCATCTCCAGGTTTTTCAGCTTTGAGAATGCCATATGACTGTCACATAGTAAAGAAATTGAACTCTGCCTTCCTGGGGCTTATTTAGTTGTCGTTTCTGTTTCCATTTTTGAGATTGCTGTTTTGATTTGGTCTTGGCTTTATAAATGTTTTCTTAAGAAGAGGAAAAATTCCTCTCAGCAAGATGTGTTGTTTGAAATACCAGGTAAGGAGTTGAAGTGTGAAGTAAAGATGCAAATTCCCCCATTCTCTGCCATGAGAGAGTATATGTCACACTGAGAACCACGGTGATGTTTACCTCTGAAACTCACCTTATCTGCCTCCATGGACAAGTGCTGTAAATTAAGTGGATTGTTGCCAGTTCTTCCTGTAATTCCGTTTCCCCACCTCAGCATCTGTCATATGGTCATTGAGATATTATGAAAACGTATGGTATCTTCTGGAGCAGGGATATTTTCTTATTATCAGTTGTTTTTTAGCTCGGTGCAAAGCCATGTGTACAGTCAACCTCTGTTGAATTTACAGTGCTTTCTTACACGTACTGAGTAGCTGTTCTGAGACGGGAGGTTACTTGCTTGTTAATGTATTTGTTGGGAAGATACAAATGTGTTCAGAGTCTGCTCAGCAACACCTGGGTGTTATGAAACTAAGTTCAGAAAGGGGAGATGTGGTGATGAAATAAATTAGGTAAGAAAAAAATGTAGTGGTAGAATAGTGTGAGGTGAGACAGATACAGGTAAACACTGGCTGCAGACTTGGCTCTAAGTTTCCTAACATCTGACTCAAATGTGAATATATGAGAAATGGCTTCCAAATTATGGTGCATAACACAAATGTCATTAGTATTAATTGTATCCTAGAGCTTTAACAGAGTTAAAACTCTAGGAGTTTTCACAGTCCTGAGCTTAAATCTGTGCTCTCGAAATGTTCTGTAAATATTTGCATATTCTATTATATAAATATCAGATTTTGGTTTTGCACTCCAGAACACTTTTTTTTAAGTTGACTGCTGGTTTAGTAGGATTTAAGTTATTGTTACTGATGCAAATTATGGTTTTCCCCTCACTAACTTGTGGGGTGAATCTAGCTTGAGAAGTAAAGCTTTGTAAGTATTTCAAATGGAAAGGTTTCTCAACCACAAACTACATTGTAGCCTACTTCCCTAAAATACGTCTTGGTAGAAGAGAAACAAGACTTCTGTTCTAGAATAGTAAGTAAAAGATAGGAAAGCCTATTTGTCATGAAATTAAATGTATAATTTTCTTCATTAAAAATCAAGATTTTCCTTGTCATGAAGCACAATCATTTGTTTCAGAGTCAAATTACAATGCTGTAAATATTGTCATAGAAGTTAAATGTGGTCATCTCACCTAATAAGTTATATTTAATTACTAAAAATACCTTCATATTTAACAGCAAGGCAGGAAAAAATAGTACAATCTTCATATATACTAAAAGAACACATGTTTCTATTAATAATTTCAGAGATCCTGAAAGTTTTCACCATGGAAACTTTGAAATATATATATTTGAGCATTAACTTAAAACTAAGCTGTCAATACACACGTAAATATGCTGTTCTCAAAATGAAAATTTAAAGCTCCTAAGAGGAGGCATGAAAATGCATTAGCTATGTTTTTCCTTCTCCAAATATTGAAACTACTAATAACCCCTTCTCACAAAAATCCCTGAATATATAATGTATTTTTATGGCTTGCAGAATTTTTTCTTCCTTTTAATTATGATAGCGATGCTGAATTTAGGACATATAGATATTTACACAGTCTATAAACAGTGCTTGGAAAAATGCAGTTCCAAGGTTATCTCTACTACACAGCATAAGTGTTCTGTTTTCCAGTTATTTACTGATCATCTCGCGCATAACATTCTTGGTTGTGACAACAGAGTCTGTAAATTGTCAGTCTCGTTCGCGAGCTTAAATTTATCTCCCCGAAGGCTTTCTGCCGGGTCACCACACCAGGCTGTGGCTTGTCTGGGGTTGTGCGTCGGTTCACTGAGTGATGCGGGTTCAAGGGATAAGCCTCACGGGGCTTGCACTGGGAGCTCACGGCCCCTTCCGCACCGAGAGCGGGCAGTTCGTCCAAGGCAGATGCGGAGACAGTGCGCAGTCTTTTACTGCTTTGGGAGCAGGTCTCTGGAAACAGGGCAAGACATTGTCCCTCAGGTGTGTGCCAGAGTTTAGAAATCTGCTGGACGGATCATCATGGTCGTGGCCTTGAGTGAGTAGCCCGAGCCCTTCCAGTAGTACCACTTAATACCGTTGAACTTATTTGTGTTCTGCCTCTGTGGGTAGTACATTCCATTCAGGTTGGAGGGACCACAGGCATCAAACCACCAGCCTGTGAAAGGGAAGCACAGAAGGAATTAGCAGCCAGGCAGCCCTGACTGTCTCACCGCTGAGCGGGAGATGCCAGCTGTTCGGAGAGCCGCATCCCAGGCCTGTGACGCGCGCGCCCGGCGCCGCTCCCGAGTGTGGGGAGAGCCGCCTGGCGGGGGGAGCGTGGCTCTCCACCTCTGCGCTGATTGGACCATGGCTCCCTAAGGCACACGTTCTTAGGAACTTGCTTACTCCTCTGTGCTGTGGGGAAGGGCCAGTCACCCGCCAACAAGGCTGGGAGAGCCAGGGCACAGCTGAAAGTGGGGAGGGTCAGAGCCTGCAGAACGGGTGGCTGGGTCTCATGGGGCCAGGCCCACCGTCCATCCTGTCCCAGCCACACGGTGGACGGGACCGACTCGGGCTGCCCTCCCGCTAACAAAGAAAGCCTTTTTGTTGAAAGCGTGGCCCTAGATTTTAAGTACTCAGTGGAACTAGATAAAAAGCAAATCTTCAAGTCCCAGAAACAAAAAGGAAATTTAAGGCTGTAGTGGTGTGTGCCCTAAAGTAAAGTGGGGGTCTCGGGGGGCGTCCACACCTACACGTGAAGGACTAGTCTGGGGTAACACCATTCTCCAGGGCCTTGGGTTTGTGAGGAGAGGAGTGACCTCAATCTACATGCCTTAATCCAGATAAATCTTCATATTGTGTTGGGAGGACATACGCAGTTGATGCCATTTGTATAAAATTTTAAAACACAGAAAAAAATAACAACTATTCTTGATATCTCCAAACCTAATAAAAGAAATAACGTGACCATTACCTCGGGGCAAGTATTGATAGGGCCTGTTTTATTTCTTTAAAAGTATTCTGGGGCGTATATTCTATTCTGATACTCACATGCTGCTCTGTGGTCACCAATTATTCCATCCAGATGCCTAAACTCTTTCCTGGGGGTAACAGCTCCATTACTTGATTCAGATTAATGTTGATTTAATAAGACATCTGCGTGTGAGGCTCATAATCCTTCATAATATTCAGGAATATTACACACTTATGAGTCTGTCCATTCCACAGCCTGCTGCCTGACTCAGCTATTGAATTTACTATACATGCAAGAAGTTAGCTGGCTTCTCTGTGGTCCAAACCACAGCTTGGAATCTGACCTCTACACTCTCTCTCTCGGGCTGCATTTCTTCTCTCCCGTCTGCTTTCCACTTTCACTCTCAGCCCTAAATCTTAATCTGAGTAAATAAATCTGTTGTTTCCTTGGTTATTAATGCACTGATGCTCTCCTGAGTAGCTCCTGACGTTCGGGTGGTCTGAAAACCGCTGTCACCCGATGGACAGCTGGGCTCAGTGTGGGAATGGCAAACAGGAAGGATTCCAAGGGCTCACTCCCCCACCTCCTTCCCCTGGTTGGCTTTAAAAGGGATTATTATGGTCGATGGGGGAGACAGGCAGCTTTTACACAATCCGCATAATAGCATTCTCTGGTTGAAATAATTACTGAAGGGGGCCTGGCTAATAAGGAAGGCTTACGTTACCATCATGTACTTACACATAAAATACATTCTCTAAGGAACCGTAAGACTGAGTTTCTTAATGGAGCCTCCGTCTCTCAGTATCATTGAAAGACTTGAAAATTACTTTATTTCAAATTATTTTCTTAAATAAATCCTTTCGCCTGTAAACAGTTCTTAACTGCAGTGCTAACATATGGTAAGTTTAGATCCTTTTCTTGTTGACGCAGTCCCTCATATTTGTAAGATTTATTGACCCCAGCTCTTTCCTCTGGTTTTCCTGGGTGAGTAATGAATGAATTTTTGGTGATACAATTCGTGGCCTCTACAGATTCAACACTGCCAGTTTCCTGTTTGCCTCTACATTTAGTCTGCACTGTTGGCAGAATTTTCGTTGCTGATTTCAATCTTTCAGTGTTTTTAAGAACTAACTTTGACAGCATTTGCCAGACTTTTGTCTGGTCTCAGTCACAATTAACTGGCTCTGGTTATTCCACTTTAAAAGTTTTAGGAATCGGAAGAATAGGTTTCCTAACAGTTGGTCCCTATCACTAAACTCTGACATGCTTCTGAGAACTCACCTAGCCATTTAAGTGACTGTTATATCGGATTTGTTTTTGAATGTGGTTTCTTTTTTATTTTGAGAGATCTAACATGGAAGGTATCAATAGAAGGCAAGAACAGCCTGAAAATAAAGGCCTTAATTTAAACTGGACTATCATTCATTTTAATTTGATGCACAGAAAAGGAGTTTATTTAGTTATTTTCTTTGCATTATAAGTGTTTGCTATATATTAATGACATCTTTTTAACAAACTGAAAAATTCTTGTTTGAACTATAAGTTATTCATTGGAAACATTCCTATACTAATGAATCCACGTCACTGCTTTGTTGCCATTTCGAATTCTTAACCTTTCTAATACAGCAAGGTGGAATTAAACCATCTTTCTAACATCTGATATTCAGCACAAGCTCAGGAGAGTTTGCTCAGGGTCACATGGCCCCTCTCCCTGCCAGGGCCAGGTCCTGAGGAGACACAGTTGGCCTAGCGACAATTCTAGCTCCATATCACATTCGTGCGTAAAACTCAACAGTCCGAAAAAGTGAAAAACAAACCTCCCTGCATTGAGCAAGTCTGTCTAGTTATGAAATTTGGACACTGTCACCGATCACAGGTTGCAGTCTGAATAGCCAACCTTTCACTCTCTGAAACCCTTCCTTGCCAAGACAAATAGGAAGAGAGAAAAGTCCTCCCACCTCCTGTGAGCATCTGTGAGCATTTGCAAATGCATTTGTCGTTGTCTGCATCCTTCGTGCTAAAATCATTTCCTGGCTGGCTTATGCTGCTTATTTTGCCGGCTGTCCCTGTGAGGCCTTTGAGGTGAATCCTGTGAGCATGCAAAGAAAAACAGAAAAAAAAAAAAAAAAGGCAAAACATAATTGGCTTGGGTGGTTGATTTATCATAGTGGAAAGTTTTTTGCAATGAAGAATTTCATTCTACAGAAGCGTGTGCTATGCTGGTTAGCGCACTAATGCATACCCGGGACAAAATGTTTTTGTGCTGGTATAAACAGGAACCAACTTATCATCAAACCCTTAGGCAAAGAGGAATGTTTTCATGAAAGCTTCACCGAGTATCACTTGCACAAGCATCAGCAGGGACTTCGGGGCCCTATAATTTATTTTCCTGCTGCTTTCAGATAAACAAAAGAGGGGAAAATACGTTGTGAAGAGATCCTCTTTCCATATCATGGAAATAGTAATCAAAGGCCCGAAATGACCAGTGGGGGTGGGGAGGGCAGCAGACCAGGAAGGAGCGTTGCACTTGGTGTAGAAGTCTAGTGAACCATGTAGAAAACAACGCCTGTAGCTGCTCGGCCTCATTTGTGAACAGTATTGTAACAAACCTGCCAGACTGAGAAACAATAAGCGTGCTATTCATTAAACTCTAGATGATGGCCCGGGCTTTTTGTTCAGGCGCCAAATTGTGTCCAACTCTGCAACCCCATGGACTGCAGCACGCCAGGCTTCCCTGTTCCTCACCATCTCCAGAGTTTGCCCAAGTTCATGTCCATCGAGTCGGTGATGTCATCCAACCATCTCATCCTCTGTCATCCCCTCCTCCTGCCTTCAGTCTTTCCCAGCATCAGAGTCTTCCTCAGTGAGTCAGCTTATCACATAAGGTGGCCGAAGTATTGGAGCTTCAGTTTCAGCATCAGTCCTTCCAGTGAATATTCAGGGTTGATTTCCTTTAGGATGGACTGGTTGGATCTCCTTGCAGCCCAAGGGAGTGTCAAGTCTTTTTCAGCACCACAGTTCAAAAGCATCAATTCTTTTGCGCTCTGGCTTTTAGGAGATTGCAAAAATCTGGCTCCCCCCAGCAGCATGCCTGCCCAGGAGGAGGGGAGCAGGGCCAGGGGTGGGTTTGCCCCGCTCCAGGGGAGCCCGGGCCAGGGAGGCAGGGTCCCGGGGGCGCGAGAGCCTGCGCCAAGCCTGTGTTGCCGTGCGGGCCTTGGGGCCAGGGTCGCTGAGTCTCCCGTCCTGGGGACGCTCCTGTTCTCTAAGCCCCGCAGACGCCACTTGCGAACACCAGGTCACATGTGCTGGCAACTATCTTGGAAGGAGTACAGTTTCTTGAAATTCATTTTGGAACAGAAGGTGGAGCCGGAGGGAAAGGTTGGCCGGGGACCTGTCTCTCAGCGCCCACACCGCGCACTCCCGTGCGTGAGTGTCAGTGCCCAGAATAGCCCCACGGTGGGTGTGCGGCACACGCGGTCTCACAGGTAGGATGGCTGAGGTTCAGAGACAGGAACTCGCCCAGAGTGACACGCCGTATGTGGCAGAGAGGGGACTGGTCACAGCTGCCCCTCTGAGGGCTCCACACTGGGGCACCCAGAGTGTGGTTATGAAGGAAGCCGTTGAGGGCGCCTGGGACCTCACCCAGTAGGTTCCATAAAACATTACCCCTGAGTAACTTCTGTGTCAGTAACTCAGATTTTTTAATTGTTTGTAATATTGTAACTCTGGAAACCTCATCACAAAGCAGGGACTGAATTTCTTAATTTCAGGCCCCTCTTGTGTTCCAGTCATGACCCCGGGCTCTAGCACAACCTCTGTACGCTGGTGTAACATGTTCACGTCAGTTCTGCTCCTCTCTGGGCTTTTGAAGCACTTTCCTTTTTTTTTTAAACTTTTGTATTTGGGGTATAGCCGATTAACGATGTTGTGATAGTCTCAGGGGGACAGCAAAGGCGCTTGGCCATCCATGTGCATGCATCCATGCTCCCCTCCCGCCCAGGCTGCCGTATAACAGAAGGACTTAAGTTCCTGTCCCGGCCCGTCTCGTTAATCGCAGGCAGGACTAAGACGAATGGCTCCCTTTAGAGCCTTCTGTTGTGTGGCCCACTGGATAAAGCTAGCTTTTTTCAAAACTTTTTCAAGAATAGCCACATTCTCGAAATTGCTGTAAATTGGTACCCATCACTTTTATACCACAGTGGAATGGTGAGAGAGGTAATGCCGATATTTAGTAATTAAATCTTAGTGTTTGTATGGAACTGCCAGAATGTTGGTGTGTGTGTGCTCACTCACTTCAGTCATGTCCAACTTTTTGTGACCCTAGGGACTGTAGCCTACCAGGATCCTCTGGATTCCCCAGGCAAGAGTACTGGAGCGGGTTGCCATTTCCTTCTCTGGGGGATTTTCCCGACCCAGGGATCGAACCCACGTCCCCCACATCTCCTGCATTGGCAGGCAGTTCTTTACCACAAAAGTGACCGATTCTTAAGGTTTAATATACAAATAGTTCTTAGTTTTAGTAAAAAGAATCATATTCTATTGATGCACTTATACATTCCTATAACATGTATTTTTTTTAGTTTTCTAACATTTGGGGAAAGTTCCTTTAGCAAAAAACAACTGCTACATGCAGTTGGTGTTCTGAAGTATCTATAGTTATTTCAAGTTTTAGTCACACCCCAGTTTTCTTACCACATTGACATGTTTTATCAGGATAATAATTTTTTCAATGTAGTATCTGCCCTATAATGTCAAGTAAATTAAACTGAGCTTTAAACAAATATGGGCTTTTTTATATCATGTATCTAAAAATTGATTGCGTTTCTAAAGGAAATATCTGTTAAGAACCATCACAGTTTAAAATATTTTTATAATGTCAGCATACAAGGGTAATGACCCATTTTGTAAAATCTTCTTGTGTAAATAGTCTAATCCTTAATTTTTGTGTTCTTTCTGTCTTTTTAATTTCTCTGTTGTAGAGTTCTAACTGTTGCCAGTTGGAAAAATATTTAGCTTGGAGGTAAAACAGTGACCAGCCACTCATGTCTAAAACTTCATTGAGTTTTTGGTCTCTTTAGAGTCCCCTGGGACTGCACTGCAGCCCAGACACCTATCTTTTCACTCGTCTGAGCCCCAGTCCACCCTGGGCAGCCCGGCTCTGTGTGTGATGAGAGCCAGTGGCTGACTTCTTAGAAGTCGTGTCAAAGCTTGTCAGAAATCATGCCTTCAGAAATGCTTCTGAATTTTGGCCCACTGTTCAGCAGGACACTGGACGTTGTGCACATCTCAGGTAGCTGTCAGCAGGCCGGCTTTCAGCCCGTTTTTTCTCGAGCTATCCATTGCGGCCTCCCCGAGAAGCCAGCTCAAGGACTTTAAAAATCGCAGGTTCCCCCCCGCCACCCCCAAACTACTGAGGCCTTGGAACTTTCATCGAGCAGAGGCTCTGTACTGGGCGTCGGTGGAGTTCAGCCAGGACTGCAGGCCAGCTGACGTCTGTCTCCTGTGATGCTGCTGTGGACCTTCTCTTGCCTGACAGCAGAGCAGGTGTCTCACGTGTGCCCTGCGGCCACCGGAGCCACGCCTCCCCCCGTTCTTCCCCAGCCGGTGCCTTCTAGACCCCGTCAGGATGTGCTGGCACCTGACCCCTTGTGTTGTATCTTCCCAGACAGGTTCCTGGGTCACCTGCAGGCACCCCGTCCCCCTGAGCCCCACCAGCAACAGGCGTCCTGAGCCCCTGCGTGACAGCGAGACGCCCCGACCCCTGCACTGCCCTGGCCTCGCACAGCAGGGTGCAGGGCCCCTTTGCTCTGCCTCCACTCTCAGGCCACTCTAGCGCCAGAGAGCCAGTTCCCATTCAGAACTGTGCGTGCTTTTCTTGGAACATTTGAGATTAGCTCCGCCAAGCAGGTGGGAGGACGCAAATACTGAGGCCAAGCTGCAAACCAGCCCGTCTTCCTGCAGCCCAGGGGAGAGGACCCAGCTGCCCAACCACCTAGCTAGTCATGCCTCTCTTGAGCGTGGAGCGGAACGCAACAACTGAATGTGGTTGAACTTCACAAAGATAGATTTAACTTTTAAAACCTTCTAGAGGGAAACAGCATACTCATGCATCTGCTAGGCTTCCCTGTGGCTCAGACAGTAAAGACTCTGCCTGCCAAATGCAGGAGACCCGAGTTCAGTTCCTGGATTGGGAAGATCTCCTGGAGAAGGAAATGGCTACTCATTCTGGTATCCTGGCCTAGAGAATTCCATGGATAGAGGAGCCTGGTGGGCTACAGCCCGTGGGGTCAGTTGGACACAACTGAGCAACTCACACACACATACATCTGCTGTGTTATTGGCATGATATCTTATAATAAGGACACAACATGCATTTATTCTGCAAATAATTACCTGCCAGGCAGGGTTCATCTGTGCTCTGAGGGTACAGAGCAGACACAACAGGCATGATTCTGTCTCATAAAGCTCCCCTTGTATCGTTAGACTGCTAAAACTAGAGACACTTGGCTGAGGGCAGCAAAGAACTGAGAGACAAGCTGCTTTTCCCCATTAAGGTAGCCTGTGAGTCATTCAGATTCTGGTTAATACAGTGGGCTTCTGACTTCAGCAGGTCTTTTAACTCGCTTCAGTGGCGTGTAGTTTCCTCACCTGTAGTTGAGCTCTTCACTCGAGAGATGGAAGTGGTCATACAGCGAGTACGCCTCGTTCCCTTCCCAGTCTCTCAGGTGTATTTTCAGCACGTAGCGTTTCTGACCAGTCACTTGTGAAACAAACTCATTTCCCAGCCAGTGTTCACCCGAAGGGTTCCCGAATCCCTGAAATTCAAGTTGAAAAGGTCGCTTACTTCACCTATTTTTCTTTTCCCCCTTCACATATTTGAAATCAGTAGTCCATCAACTTAACATAGAACAAGCATCAAACATTCAGCAGAAATTCCTTCCTGTGCTGTGAAACGTTGGGGCCTTCCATATAAGGTTTTTAAAAAATCATTGTTAAGAAGCTAAGCTGTTACCAGAAGGAGATTGGTATTGGAATAATTAGAACAACTTGGAGAACCCCCAGTAGAAACATTGTCATAGGGACCTCCCTGCTGGTCCAGTGTTTGAGGCTTCAGTTTCCAATGCAAGGGGTCTGGGCTCAGTCCCTGGTTGGGGAGTTCAGATCCTGCATGCCTGGTGGCCAAAAGCCAAAACATAAAACAGAATCAGTATTGTAACAAATCCAATAAAGACTTAAAAAAATGGTCCACATCAAAAAAAATCTTAAAAAAGAAGCATCACTATAAACACCTTAGTTTGTAGAGGTGTGAAATGCTGTGAAGTAGTCTACCCCTAGAAATGCTGAGCCCACTAGCTTTCCCATGCCTTTGTTTTGATGTTTCATTTACATTACATCGACTGGACCATTCTTTAACGTGGTGGCAGAAACACCAGTTAGAAAGATCTTTTTGGTTTCAAAACAAAAAAAATGGTCAAAAATCATTGGTTAGTTTTAGATTTGTGGTGGTAGTCCTGCACATTGTCAAAGTTAGTTTCCACAAGGAAAATTGTTTTCAGATGGTTTAAAGAATGTCCATACCACTTTATATTCTTTCCAAGTCCTCTGAAAATCAACACTGCCATCTTCACGTCGCTGAATAACCGTCCACCCACCTCCAGCCGTTTGCATGTCACAGTAAGCCTGCAACGGGAACGCACAGTTACTGCCTGGGAAACGTCCGGACTTACATAACAGAAACGAGATGAACAGAGATACTTAGAATACGGCCAGAGCTGATGGGGTTCTCTGGGGTAAATCTCTGTGGTCTTCCAAGAGGCAAAGGATTTTAAGGAAATTGAAAACCATGAATTTAAAATGATGATGAAAAGTAAACAGTAACATAACACGACGTGTGGATGAAAATAGGACCTTGTCATCATCTGTTCTAGGCTAGAGCCCCACCCCGACAGCTGACCCAGAGATCTCTGTTCCTTAGAGGTTTTCTGGAATGGGACACGTTGGCTGATTGGCTCCAAATCTCTCATCTCCAGCCTGCAGAGATCTATTGCTTTGTGTCCACATCCCTGAAAACCTTTATGGTGGCTGCCAGTCCCAATCACCTCTCCAGAGAGTTGTGTAAAAGGGAGACTCTTGGATCGCAGAGCTTCTAAGACTGCTGTGATGCCGTGGAGCTGTTAGGCTTCCTCTGAGTGTGGGATCAAAGTCAGGTTCCATGGTTCACCCGTCAGAAGGAGGGACTGGAGGCTTTGTGTGTGAACCGAGCGGGGCCTGGCGGTTCCGCCTACAGACCCCGACCTCATGCTTCTCTCTACCTTGCTCACGGCCCCTTTTGTTTCACTTCCCTACTCTTTTGATTTCTGCTTTTAAATGGGCTTGGTGGGTTTAAACTTTGCTTAGGACATGGGATTCCTTCTTGATCTAAGAGCATCCATGCTTAATTTCACCTCAGCTGGAATTTTATTATGAAATTAAAAACCCCTGAAAATAAGATTACACAAATAGTTTTAAATAATGAGATTACAGTAGAACGAAGACGTTTTCCAAAAAGTTAAGATTAATTTCCCTACAGCCTCCAAGGTAGTAAATATGAAAGTTAAGGTTCAAAACCAATGAAAAGTATTCTTTCTTTGTTGTCCTCCATGGTCTTTGGGGATAATTTTGGAGGTGGTTTTGGCAGAGTAAGTTTAAATGTGAACCGTACTGCTTCTTGAGCTGAAATCCTAGGGACTGGGGGCTAACGGTACACCCAGACTGCACCCAGGCCTGTCCCTTCACTGAGTGCACTTGTCTGCCAGCCTGTTCTGAGCCAGCCGAGCGCAGCAGCTGGAGCCCAGCGCCAGATCGCCTGTCCCCCTCTCTCTACCACCTTTCCAGGCTCTCCCCAGCACTGTCACTCAGCCCGGATCGCCTTGCTGGTGTATCGTTATGTTTGGAAACATGTTCCATGAAAGAAAATTTTATTTATCAGGAATGAAATGATTTCCCCACTTAAATTAATCAGCCATATGAAATGGATCTGCTTAAGATAACCCCTTATCGCTCTGAACTGATGTTATTATTAATCATTATCATTGCTCTGCATCACTCCATTCCAAGCACCAGGCTCGGTTCCTTGTATGTATTATCTATGATCTCACGGCAACTTTGCTGTGATACTCTTAATTCTACATTTTCGAAAGGAGAAAATATTTGGTAAAGTCAGGTTAAGCTGATCAGAGTCATTCAGCTAGTAAGTGTTGGCATATAGGATTTGAATAAAGCCTGTTTAATTCCTGATTCTGTGATGTGTTTTCTACTCCCTCGTGCTTGCTTCCCAGACGGGCTTCCCTTGTGGCTCAGACAGTAAAGAGTCTGCCTTCGGTGCAGGAGACCTGGCTTTGATCCCTGGGTCAGGAAGATCTGGAGAAGGAAATGGCTACGGTGACAAAGAGTGGGACCTTTCAGAGTCACGACTGAGTGACTCACACACATGCTTCCAAACACAGAGAAGCTTGGCTCTTTTGTTAATAGGCCAGAAGTCCCTCCACCCAGCTCCACACTGAAGTCAGTTCACGGATAATCCTGCCTCTCACTTGCCTCTGGTCCATGAGATGGTCAGTACCACCGACTTCCATCAGCATGTCTTTTAGAAGATCCTTCTAGTAAATTAGCTGAATAAGCTCCATTGGTCTGAGCAGTCACGTGCACACACGTGGACTCTGCTACCCTAAAAGGTGTGCCGGGGTGAAGGGCCTGCATGCTGTGGTCAGTGAGCCTGTCCTCATTCCTTGACACTTACTTCTTCAGTGTCAAAATCACCCTGATGAGTTACTGACATTTAAATCAGAGAATGATTCCATCTTGTTACAGAAATCACTCAAGACAAAGGTCTGGGGTCTGAGCCACACTATCCTCTAACCCCATTAGGGACAATGATAGGATCATGAGAACATTTTAAAATATTTGTCCAGCTTGAAGGGAAGAAAAAAAAAAAACAGCACTTATAAAAACTGAAGCATTATGGCTAGTTGGCTTTTTCTGCTTCCAGAGGAAGATCGTGCTCCAGTGGAGCTCTCCATGTAGCCAGGAGGTACTGATGAAAATGATGGAGCAGATTGCATCGGGGTCAGAAAAGCAGAAGTCCCCAGATAAGGCCCCAGACCCGAGGGCGGTCAGTGCTTCTGATTAGCACACCACAGCACGGTCCACGGGCCTGGCATCTTGCTCTCAAGTTTGATGTCTTTGAGCAAATAACACTCGATTAAAATGTCACGCCTCAGCTCTTGAGGCCATGGTGAATGAGTGATTAAACAGCAAACGGAAGAACGTTAGGAGTCAGGTATCCTGTGAAATGTAGGGAAGGAAACCACTGTGTCTCTTAAAAGCAAAAACAACAACGCTTCTGATAAATGCCACCATGCAATGTCTATCTTGTACAAAAATCTAATGAATTCTAGTTGAAATATTTAAGCCTCTTTGGGAAAGATCTGTCCAGAGAGCTGTTGAGCATCCTTTTCTTGAATTAGAAGATTCAGAGTGAGTTTGAGTGCCCTGCCCTGCAGAGAAGTTGTCCATGGCCCTTTGTTATTGCTGTTTAGTCGCAAAGGGATGTCCAACTCTTTTGCGACCCCACAGACTCTAGCCCTCCAGGCTTCTCTGTCCTTGGGACTTCCCAGGCAAGAATACTGGAGTGGGTGGCCATTTCCTTCTCCAGGGGATCTTCCTGACCCAGGGATCGAACCCGAGTCTCCTGCATTGCAGGCAGATTCTTTACCACTGAGCCACCAGGGAAGGCCCTCGTGGCTCTTGGGGGCAGCCAGAACAGTCACGCTTCTCGTACATCGGCTGGATGGCGGGCACCGAGCCCTGTCCTCCGTGCTCACGGCCAGCGTCACCCCGAAACTGCTCTGTGAGACAGGGGAGCCCGCGGCACATCACAGGTGAGGGAGCAGAGGCTGCAGACAGGGCAGTGACTTGCCGAGAGGCACACGCCAGCAGAGTCAGAGTTTAAGCCCAAGTCTATCAGACTTTCTCAGGCTGTGAATCATGGAGCCTGAAGTCTGGAGGGGAATCCAGAGGTAACTTAATCTGGACCATATATCTTAGAGATGAAAAAATGGGGGTTTCAAAGCTTGTTGTTCCCTGCTGTTCAGTGAGTTGTTTTTACCGCATGTGTGTAAAAGGGCGTGTAAATGCTAACACTTCCAGCCATCACCTGAGACTCCATCAGCCCAGAGCCATATATCATCCTCTTCCAGCACGGAGGCTGTTGGGCTGGTACAGCCACTGGGGCAGGGACACGCAGTGAGGCAGGAAGCGTGACACCGGAGTAGGGCGGCTGGTCCCTCTGGGGCTGTTGGGGTCATTCCACTTCATCCTCCATCCCCTTCCTCCTCCTGTCACTCCTGTCCTGCCGTCCCCCTGCCTCCAGACCAAGGGCAGACCAACATCTGGTGACAGACAATAGCGTATAAGAAGTTGGCCTGAAAGCCAGAGAGCAAAGGGGACTGAGGGCTTAGTACAGAGTCTGCTCATTACTTTTTCATTGGCAACAGACTGTTTGAGTTTGGGTTTTTTTTTTTCCTCCCCCTAATGCACTGCTTCTAGGGTGCTAGGACATTAACTGGCTTTTAAGGTTGACTTAGAACACCATGAATGAATTAGATTTCTTTGGAAAGTATTATTCAAGATAAATTGACTGTTTGTCTTTTCAGTTCGTAATCAAGCGTGTGTTACTGTTTCAAATTCCATGTCTTTGTATATAACCTTGATGTTTGTATTCTTTACAAAGTGTTTTTCTCTATCACCATGTTAAATACTGAGGATAATCCTGAGTTCAAAAGGCTAATACTTTCAGGAACCTCTAACATTTTCATTTTGATGCAGCGTTGAGTGCCGTTTCCGTAAGTGTTTCCGTTCATTCAATTTGTAGCTGCTTTTACAGTTAGTTGTAAACATATTTATAGGCGTTTAACAAATACAGTCGTCTCACAGTTATATAGTGCTTCATACTGATTCTCATGTAAGGCTGTTTTACCTTATAGAAGCCACATTGAAATATTCCCTGGGGAATTGACTCCCCCTTCCCACCCCCACCCACCCCCACTTAAAGCTTAACATCTCCCGCAGCAAATTCAGGAGCCACACTCCTGAAAAATCCAGCATAACCAAGAACACCAAGTTAAACTGTACACCGCCTTCTCCTTATGGTAAGTTCTGGTTCTTGGTTCACTTATGCACGTACTTGGGAAGAAAAGCCCATCAGAGGGGGTAAGAACAGCCTATGCCAGCGTCCCTAAGCCCCTCTGCAGCAAGTCCGCAGCCTTCAGGGCTGGGATGGTGTTCGCAAAGATGGTACAAAAGGACTAGCAGGTGAAACTGCCAGCACCCTGGAATGAACTAACAACGGACACCGTCACTGTGTTCCTCAGTCACACACGTGCAACTGGAGGAGAAAAGCCAGTGTCACTTCAGGATGTCCCTGACGAAGCAGTAAAAATGATTAATTTTATTAAACCTCTGCTGCTGCATGTCTGTTTTTTCTATTCCGTTTGATGAAATGGAAGTGGGTATTAATCATTTCTGCACATCAGAGTGCCTGTGGCTGTCTCAAAGAGAGAAACTGTGACTTTTAGTTGCAAACTGAATGAGCTTTTTTTTTTTTTTTTGAATGAAATACCAACCATTGTTACATGAAATAAGGACTGACGCATAAACTATGGTTATTGAAACTCTCAGATTTTGGAAAACATTTTCTTTACAACTCACAAAGAGAGTCTGACACTTCAAGACAAACAACTGACAGGATGCGTGGCCAAGCCGAATGCAAGGGGGGCACAAGCAGGTCATCTTACACGGGAGGTGGACACACAGAACGGGATGGCTGTTTCTGCATCGTTCACGAGCACCGTCAGTGCTGGGGACCCAGCGGCGGGGCTCCGAGTCCCTCGTGGTCAATGTCTCTTGCTTTGCTCTGCATGCCGCTGGCACGGTGTGAGAACTCTGTATGCAGCTGCTCTGCTTCTGAAACCGCCTGCTTCACGCCAGGGGGCTGAAAACGGGAGGCAGCGCCTTACCTTGATCTCCTCCGTGGAGTTAGGGAACGTCAGTGTGTAGACGCCGCTGGTGGTCAGTCCCGATTTGAATGCCTCCCCGCAGTCTCTGAAGATGATTTGCTCGTCCTTGGCAAGCGAGTATGAAGCTGTTTTTCAAAAAATAGGAAAGCTTTTAAGAGGAGTTTGTGAAAAGATAAAAGCTGATTATTTTGAGATGCACTTATTTGTGATTGTATCACATTTGAATTGTTAACGTGAGATGCTAGTTTCTTAAGCCTTTCTGATAAAGTTCCTCTTTCAGCCTGTTTGGTATTAATTCTCAAAGGTCACTACCAATAATCCACACTTCGTTTTCCTTCCCATCAGCTGTATGTAATGCAAGTACTTTGCAGTCCCCCTTTGCAAACTGTTACTTGTGAAAAAGTCTTTCATCTTGAGACTCAGATAAAGCGATTGCGAAAGAATAAAGAGCGTGCCTAAAAAGGGTGCTGGCTCTGCAGTGGCTGGACCAGTTAGGCCACTCACCAGTTAGGCTCTGGGGGGGATTGTTTTCTTCTTGTGCATCTGAGGCCAACTGTTTAGATAGTAATATTTCTTTAGACCATTGGGTGAAGACTCCTCAGTATTCTTTGGATTTTTAGCAACCATCTCACAGTAGCTTGTCTTAAAGTATAATGAAAGTGTTAATCGCTCAATCGTGTCTGACTCTGCGATCCCATGGACTGTAGTCCGCCATGTGTTAAAGAGGAACCTAAAATTTATTTATCTGTGTCTTTGAAATTCTTCCTTGAAAGTGTAAAACATCTAGGACTATGAAATTCTTTCAAATTTTTTGTTTCAGTCTCAACAGACTTCCCAATCTTTTTTTTTTTTTTTTTTTTTGCCACATTGGAAAAAAAAAAAAATGTTTGTGTGCATCTGTTCTTGCAGGTATGTGTTTATCTTCCTTCTAGAGACTGGCCAGCGCCCCAGGCTCTGGACCAGGTGGGGCGGGCAGGCCGCTCGGGCCAGGGCTCCGTCCACCCGGCCGAGGCGCGCGGGCAAACCAAGCTCGTCCTGCCGCCTGTCTCCTTGCTGCTTGTTTCTGCCAGGATCTGAGCTGTGTGGTTTTCCTCTGCTTTGGCTCATCAAAGATGGCACCTCACACTGTCTCGGTCCTACCAGGCATCAGGTGACTGTCTTTTCCTTTTCTACACGTGTGAAAAAATGCAAATTTTTCAAAATTACAAAGGAGTGTGACTCTCTTTGGAAGGCATGCACTGCAGACCCGCCACGTAGCACAGGTCATGCTTGTTCGTCTGCTTCCTGGTTTAAGTAGAAACCTTGTTTAAACGTCTCTGTTACTGAAGTGGGCATAACTGTATAACTCAAGGGAAACGTGAGAACAAACTTCTTACCGAAATGAAGAAATATCTCTACTTGAGTCACGTGTAAAGTGCATCTGTGTCGAACGAAAACGTTTGGAAGGGCTCTGTGCAACAGGCCATAGTAAGAGCTAGACCCAGTGTTTGAGAAAAAGCAATCTTAAAATACCGCACAGGTTGGGTATCATCTCTCTAGTTAATGACGGAAGATGTATCCCTGCTTCCCTCTAATATGGAAGTTGAAGGATATAAAACAGGAATAAGGAAGGAGAGATGCCGTTACGGGTGTGTGAGAGCAGGACCTTGGCCTTTCTTGGATACCAGTCTTACACAAGCATTGTCTCATTTAACCTTCACAACAACCCTATGGGCCTAGTATTGTTCTTCTCTCCTAAAAAATAAAAAAATATTCACTCTGCTTTAGTAATGGAGAAGGAAATGGCAACCCACTCCAATATTTTTTGCCTGGAGAATCTCCATGGACAGAGGTGTCTGGCGGGCTGCAGTCCATGGGGTCTCAAGGAGTTGCACACGACTGAGCAACTAAGCATGTGGTTTAGTAACACGGCCAGCCCTATACACCTGTGTTAGCAATGGAACTAACTGAAAGACGGCTCTCCGAGCCCAGGAACAAAAGGTTGTTTGAGGTGGTTTACCTCATAATATTTAATTAGTGTAAATATATATTCCTCTTCCCCTCTCTCTCCTTCTTTTTAATTGGTTCCATATTGAGGCCCTATAAAGTATTCATATGAAATATGTAAGAGAAATAGTGGCTTTCTTGGAAAATGAAAGGTTTTTTGTGTTTTTTCAATGAATTTTTGAAGTTTCACCGACTAATGACGAAACAGAGGAAAAACTTATGTGTAAACTTGACTTACGGTTTGATGTTGACATCAGAGTCAGTAAATTATTAACTGTCTCCATCAGATCATGTTGCTGCTTTTGGAGAACTGAATTATTCACCGTGGCAGTCACCAGTTGCTTCTCCAGTTCCTCAATGATGGAATTTTGCCTGGAAACTAACACCTGGAGCTGGTCTTTCTCTTCTTTGATTGACCGAAGTTGAACTATGTGCTTGTCTTCCATGTCTAGGACTTTCTTTTCCAGGAAGCTTGTCAAGGGAAATAATTGTTAGTGAAGGGTTTTCTGATCACCATCAAAGCCATGAGCTTGGTAAACATCTAATCAGTTTCATAATCCTTATACAGTTGTTTATATTTATGGAATTTCTGCTTCTGCAGGGCCCTCTGGTAAGATGTCACAGGAGTTATAAAGTAATCAGATGTTGCCAGAGCCGTGAGGAGGCTCTCAAGCATGCTGAGATCAGACAGAGAACACAGATATGACATAGGCATGAAGAGAAAGTGCCCTGGTGAAAATGTAAGGCTCATGACTAGAAGTTTCCACATGCACTGCCTGTGAGACCATGGATTTTCTCAAGAGGAACGTGGGCATTGAGAAGGTGCCCTCGGTGTTGGGAACTCCTGGGGGTCAGAGCTCCAGGCTGAGAATGTTGCCTCTGCACGTGACCCCCCCCTGGTGTTACTCTATCTGTGGGAAAGTCCACTTACAGTCATGAATCTCTACCTAAAATGAAGGCTTTAGATTAGATGATCTCTGAGACCCCTTCTAGTTCAAATAATCTGTGAGTCTATTATTCCTTTTTGGGGGACAGTAACATTTTCTGAACCTTTAACCTTGGAAACATTACTAAGCTAACTAAGGGCCTAACTACCCATTCCAGGTCTTACCTATAAGCATTAATAATCAGTATTAATACTAATTATTATTAAATTCAGTTGCAGCTCTTAAATTTATCACGGTCCAATTGTCAATTTTTTTCTTTTTCCCAAATCTCTGCCAGTATAATCCAGAGTTCAGTCACATCCTGGCCTAAAGATTGAGTCTCAGAATTACATACAAGCAGGTGCTGAAGAGTGAAGCCCAGCCTCAGGCCATCCCAGACCAGACTAGCTGTGAGCAGGACCACGTATCTCTGTGTGTAAAGCTTAAAAGAGTCTCAGAGATTAGATCTCAGAGCCGTGTCCTGCAAAATGCACATCTGGCCCCTTTACTGGCTTCTGCAGTCAATTTAGTGAGTTGTATTATGCTTTTTTTTTTAATAAAAGGAAATTAAATAAGTGGGATAAGACATGAGGATGAATTCATAGCAAGAATTTTGCACAGAGCAGCAAATGCCGTGGCCAGTGTGGGCAGATGGTGGGCGGGGGAGGGGCGGTGCCGTGGGGACGCCTGTGTCACTGACACTCTGCTCGTGAGCATCTCACTCGGATTCCTGACACAGGATGAGCTGCTCGATCATCGCATAGAAGTTGGACGTTGGTACTGTGTAACTTTATGTTAACGTAGTTCATGGTCTGTTGAGAAATGTGGGGAAATATCAAGGCTGAATCATGTTTCTTTTACGTGTTTTTATTGCCTGTCTTCAGAAGGGGACATCATAAATGACAATGCTTTTCAGTAACAACTGAATCATATATCGGTAATTGTAATTTAATTGAACTGGTGTAAGTAGCCCCTAAATCATTTACTTTTAGAAGGAAAGAAATGATAAGATGAAAAAAGTATAGTAATTTTCAACTTCATCTCATGGTTATTTTCAGGAAGATGTTGATGCTATTAAGTACTTTGACTTCACTGGAAAAGAATTAAGTACTTCATGTTCCACGAAGAAAGCGATCACACTTTGTGAGAACTATTGAAGATAACTTAAAATATGGTCTGTCAAATGTGCAACACGTTCACGAGTTTTTGTAATGATGAAATCTGCAGCTGAAACCTTAGGCTAGTCCACGTCTTAGGCTAGCCTCAAATGTTAAGGAACCTGAAGACAGCATACCAGACTCACTGAACGCTATAAAATCATCAACACGACCTTATTATTTATTTCAAGTTGTTGAGAAAAGAAACACATTATTGCCATTTCATTTTATATTGTGTTAAAAGAGAATATGATTCCTGCAGCTGCTAAAAAGGTTATTCTGCAGGTGTAGATTCGTTATGTATGGTTTTTGTAAGTCCGCTGATAAAAGCTACGTCTTTCAGTATCCTCACTATGGCAGATCGTCAGAAACAGTTCTGTGGCTCCGGTCTGAGTCAGGTGTGTGCGCTTGGTTGCTTTGTCATGTCTGACTCTTAGCAACCCGATGGACAGTACCTGCCAGGCTCCTCTGTCCATGGAGTTTTCCAGACAAGAATACTGGAGTGGGTTGCCATTTCTTTCTCCAGGGGATCTTCTCAACTCAGGAATTGAACCTGAGTCTCTTGCATCTCCTGCATTGCAGGGTGGATTCTTTACCCCTGTGCCACCAGGTTTGAGTTAGATATTTGCAATTCAGGTGTGGAGCTCTGCTGTTGCAAGTGACGTAGGATTTTAGTTTGTTAGAGATGTTTGTTCAGCAGAGTGGTTTTATGGAGAAAATGTTGTGATGTTTGAAAATAACTCATAAATAGGGGCTTCCCTGGTGAATCAGATGGTAAAAATAACTCATACGAAAAGTGGATTGAAATTATTGGAAAAGCACACTACTGGTCAAATGTCAGTTAACCAGGGGAAAACTGTAGGATTAAGGGGGGTAGGGAGGAATGTGAAGGATCATTTAAGCAAGAATTATCAGAAAACACAGCAGCTTCCTGTGTGGTTGGAGTCACTATTTTATACATTGTAAAGCTTTAACATACGAAAGAATTTTATCAAATTATCAAATTATGAATGATTAAAAAATGTAGTGAAAGTTGTTGATTGCATTTCACAGCAGTTCAGGCTGAAAAAAAATTGCATATTGTGTAAGTGAAAGTATTAAGCAGTGTATCTGAATTGAGAATTAGATGCATACTTATCTAGACAAAAGGCAATACCATTTGAAAACTATTTATAAAGTAGTTGTCTGGGTAACATAACTGACACATGTAAGTGATCGTTTTAGCACCATAGCATACTAACACAGGAATTAAGGCGGGAACCACGTCCCGCACCAGAGTGTCCCACTCAGGGGAACACTAAATAAGGCTGTATTACTTTTCATAAGAGAGAAATGTGAAACATTAAAATATTTAGAATAAAAATCTACTTGGTACAGATGAATGGATAGTGGTACATATATACAATGAAATACTATTCAGCGACAAAAAAGAACGGAATTTGAGTCAGTTTTAGTGAGGTGAGTGACCCCAAGCCTGTTAGAGAGTGAAGTAAGTCAGAAAGAGAAAAGTATCATGTATTAATGCTTGCTTATGGAATACCGAGAAAAGATGGTGTCGATGAAGCTATCTGCAGTGAAGGAGTGGAGACTCCGATAGAGAATGGGCGAGTGGGCACAGTGGGGGAGGGGAGAGTGGGGCGGACGGAGAGAGCGGCACCGACGTGTGCGTGCACTGTCGCACGTGAGCTCGGTGGCTGGCGAGAAGCTGCTGTGTGCCATAATACAGGAGCCCGGCCGCGGCCCTGGGACAACGAGAGGGCCGGGCTGGCGGGAGGGGAGGGAGGTGATCCATGAATAACTGTGGCTGATTTGTGGCGCTGAATGGCAGAAACCAGTACAACACTGTAAAACAATTTTCACCCTTAAAAGTTTACCAAAAAAAAAAATCGACTTGCTTTTCAAAACTTTCAGTGGATTTAGTCTGTTACCCACAGGACAGAATTGTTTCAGTTTCGTTCTCAATGAAAGGAAAGAATGGTCGTAAGACAGTAAGTGGGCCATCATTTTTGGCTGTGAATGAAGAATTAGTAGTTGTGTAACAGTGTGTTGTTACATGTCGTAGATGCATGTCCTGATTAGAAACAAGGAGATACACACACCCGGAATGTGAACAGAATTACCCTCCTACGTCCCCACTGAGTAAGCCTATGAAAACAGTCCCCGCTGGTCACCCATAATCTTGGTTTTTGTATGGTTTTTTTTGAGAGCTTATAACATTTTATTTAGATATTAACATAACTGTATTTAATATTAACTTTTGTTTTTACTTTAGCATATGCTTTAAAAATAAACATTGCATCATGAAATGTGCGTTGGTTTACAATAAGGTGTAGTTTTCCTGCTGTAGACCATTTTCCGTTGAAATGAACCAAGTTCTCAGAGGCAAAGAACTTGTTAATTTCAAAATGCCTCAGTAGTAGTTTTCTGTGGATTGATGTAAAATCCTGAGGCAAAATTTGGAGGATTCATGTAAGAGGATCTTTAAGAGGCCCAGAATGGTAAAAAAAAAAAAAAAAAAGTCAAGGACTATTTTAGAAGGTGATACCATTTTGGTGTTTTTCTCCAAACCCTCTCCCTACGTTCCCATCAACTCCTGATCCTTGCACTGTACAGTAGGAAATTCGGCATTTTGAAAGCTGTGCTTATTTATAGTTAATAATCACTTGAAATAGGCTTTCATATCTAGAAAGTATATGATTCTGGATTATACGTCTCTTTATATTTTTATTACCTGTTCTTATCTTGCAGTTTGCTTATTTCACTGGTCTGATCCAAAATCTGTTTTTCCAATTTGTTTGTAGAAAGGGAGTGTTCTAGAAGCTGAAGTTCAAGTCTTGTTGTCTGATTTAATACCTAAATGTAACAAAATAAAATTCCTACTTAGTATTTTTTTAAATTAGATACAAAGTCATCTAAATTATAGGAAAAAATAGATAAAATATTACTTATTTACCCAAGTATCTTATTTTGACATATTTTTCATTTTCAGAAAAGGTTTGTTGTGGTGGAATGCTTAAGTGTGCTAAACATTTTTTTTTCGCCATGTTATTTTGGAAAGGATTTAATAGTTCTGGAGAGTGGTGTCAAATAATATAATGTTCATTTTCTTCTTCTGCCCTGTTTTGTCATTCCACACAGTGGAGTAATCAGGAGCATAAAATGGTCATATTTAATATATCAGAAATGGTTGATGAATGAAAAGAGGCATCTCCTTCGCTCGAGACAGCTGTTGCCCCCATCCCTGCGTCGGTGCAGAGTTGAGAGCCGCCTGCTTCCATTCTGTGAGAGCACAGCTCGCTTTTAGCCTGGCATTTCCTTATTTGTAGTCACTTGTTTAGTCTCCCTCCCTTTCCTTTTCCATGTCTCTTTTTCCTATTTTAAAAGTCATGTCAGCCCTTCAGGAAACGAGAGCATCAGCATGGAGCAGGAGCTGGGTCTCACTCTGCGGGCCTTTCTGACACACACCACGTGCAGTATCGCTGTTCCATTGTGTGCCGACAACTTCAAGAATGAATTCTTTCGCCTTTGGCTGCATTTTAGCAGGAAGAGTGCGGTGACTCATGTCCTCTGTGTCATGGTTACTCAGGATGTGACGTCATGTGTTAAGTGTCAGGCAGAATTGTTGGCCGGAATGAGGGTCCTTGAAAGAAGCATTGTTTGCTTGGGGTCTGTGTCATTCATGAACACCTTGGCATGGCCCCATCACACGGGTTTAGGGACAGCCTGGTCTTCAAAGCTGGATGCCTTCCTGCCATGACGACTCTTCTGTTCATGAGTAAAGACCCCAGCCAGCCCCAAGGTGTGACTGGATACTAACACCTCGAATATAGATAGGGCCTACATCTTCTGTGGGCCCCAACAATGTGCACTGGTTATTGAGAGAAGGAATTGGAAACTCGTCTTTGATTTTGCTCCTAAGGGAGCTCAGTGAGTTCAGCAGGGGAGGGGCGACCGCTGGGTCCTGACTGATCCAGGACCAATGCCATGTTTTCCTATCACTTTTCCGAAGGCCTCCAGCTGCAGGTGGCTCTAAATTACCCAGGTCTCGTGGTTTTCTGTTGTGTCTAAGATCTCAGGCCTCACAGTCTGGTTTAATAGTCTCTCACGCTGACAGGCTCGAAGAATCTTCTAATCAATCAGAACCTTTCATGTTTGAATTTAACCAGCTTCACACAGTCACTGCCCACCAGATACCTGAGTAGGTTGATGCATAATTTGGTCCCTCGATGTCTTTGATTAGGCTCAGCCTCTTATTGTGTTCAGTCAGATAGTAGAGGCCGTTTTCTTTCCAGCCATCTTCCTATTTTCCTGTTTTCCACCTAGTTTTGTAATAGATTTTTTTAAAAAAATCATGTGACTCAACAAAATCTCATTAAATGCTAGTGAGTCTAACTTACAGAGGACGGCCAAGGTTTCCATTATTGCTTTGTATCTGATGCGTTTTTCTTACTCTCACCTGAAACATAAGCAGCGTTGTATTCGGGTCTTCTTGGCTGTGCGTGGCTTTCTCTGGTTGAGACGAGGGGCTCCTCGTCTCCCTGTGTGGACTTCTTCCTGCTGTGGCTTTTCTTGTTTCGGGTGGAGCACAGGCTGCGGGCGTGCGGTCTCCGGTGGCTGCAGCGTGTGGGTATGCGGAGCCTTACCTTCCCCGACCAGGGATTGAACTCGGCCCCCGCATTGGCAGGCAGATTCTTACCCACTGCGCCACCAGGGAGGCCCCAGGACTGTTTTCTGGAGGGCTTGATGGTTCATCAGTTGTATTCTCAGAAGGTGGGCGTGTGATTCAAATATTACTAATCTGTTTGAATAGTTGACCATGGGTATATTTATACATTTACTTCTAGATGTTTGTGTCTTAACTTGTTAGATTTTAATTTACCTTTAAGAATTTTGAGTACCTTGTGATCCATTGTATAAAATGTCTGTATTTACTATTCTGATATTGTGGAGATATTTGATAAGCAAAGAATGTCTTATTCTGTACTCAGCTAAGAATCTTTTGTTCTCCTGCCCCTCCCTTGCTGTCTCTCTGCTTGTCCAGCGGTTCTCGGGGCAGCGATGGGAGAACACCAGCGCCCTTCTCAACATGGGCTGCCTCTATTGGAAGGCTCATGATTTCGCTTCTCCGTTATCGCCTCCTGGCTGATGCTGGGCGTGTCTTGGTTCTTTAGCTTAAGGAGCACATGAATCATAAAATTATACAGGAATAATATGTCATGGGAACCGTTTTCAGTTAAATCTACTTTTTTTTTTTTTTTTTAGCATCGCTTATAACATGGTAGGAAGGTACACCTCATAAGCCTATAAAGAAGTCAGGATTAGAACCCAGCAGGCCGTCTTACCAGTGGTGAATCTTGAACTTGGAGCTTCTCCATAGATCCCCCCACAGCACTGTTTGCCCACCGGGAGTCATTCTATTGGGTCACCTGTGGCGGGCCATCCAGCATGGCTCCAGACGAACTTCATTCTATTGTTTTGCTGTTATTCTTCTAATATTTTCATAGTTCATATTCTTCTTTCCTACCATTAATTGATGGCTCATAGAACCTTAAAGCTCACAGGGAACTGGCCAGCTCTCCAGTTCAGAGTCACCACCTCGGAGGCCTGTGGAAAGCTGGTGCCTCGCTCCGACTCATTCATCGGGTTAGTCATGGAACTCAGGTCTTTGGGCTGAAAGCTAAGCCCTCTCTGAGCCTCAGCTGCTGCTTCTTACTCTTCCCTTTGCTTCCTTCTCTATAAACTCACACCACAAATTGTATAAACTCACACCACAGATTGTTTTGGCAGTTCTATGAGACTTAGGTTTCACCGTAACTCGAGAGATGGGGTTAAGAACAAAATTTCCAGCACTCTGCCTCTGCTCTTCATGCCTCAAGTACACAAAAACGTTAAGGGCTCAGAACTGAAAAGTTCGTCTAGAGTCCAGAAAGCACCAGTAAGACAATGGCGCTCTTATCTTGTAGCAAGTGTGAATAATGTGAAACTGGTCTGAATGTCCTCAGTAGAATAAGCGTAATTTAATGTCAGTATTAAAAATATATATTTCCTGGTTTTAATTTCTATCTAGACACAAATTCTTAACTGCTTATCAAGTCATCCTTTCTTCTGCTTGTTGGAGCTTTCCCTGCTTCTCCCTCGTGTCATTAGGGAACGATTTTGTGCTAGTTTTTGTCAGTCTGGGCCACTCTGGGTTCCCTGTTCCCCTACTTACTTGGGCTTCAACATCTGTTAACTTCCGGGTCTGCTCTGCAGTTTGATTGAGCAGGTTGGTCCCTATTTCTATCATCACAGCGGTCTGGTTCTGCACTGCGTTCTGTTGTATCTCCACCATCTCTTTCTTCATGTTGTCCTGGATGTAATTCTCAAGCTAGAAAAGAGCAAGCATCAGAAACACAGTCATTGGTCAAATGATCAGACATTGTATTCCTAATTCATTTCCCTGCCTTTTAAAACATCTCTTGGAAGACGTGCGCCTTGCTCTGATATGGGGAAATCTTGCTTTTATTTTTTTATCACCAGCAATAAAAAACAGCATGATTTTATATTCACTCAAAATCCAGCAGCTCAGTAACAGCATGTGTGGGAGACAGACTGTTTAGGCAGCCCAAGAAGTCCACCCGGTGGTGAGACCACAGCTCAGAGGCGGGCAGGCGACCTGCCATCGGGCAGGTAGGGCCACGGGATTTCAGTGTGTTGCATTCCTGTGACGCAGAAAATGAAAATTTGGTATAAGGAAGCATCACTTTCTAGCATGTTCTGGACTGTGGTTTCTTGAAATACAGGCTTTAGAAGACACTTAAGCTAGAGCATGAGGAAGGACACACCTTTGGGTTTTCTGGGTAACTCAGGGCCACACTCCATAAAGACCACTCTCCCCACCAACTTCCCTCTTACTGCGTTCATCACACATTAGACCTGTTAAGTTTCTCTGTGGTTTTCCCTGTGGTTTTCCACGGTTTCGTCATTTTCCCGATCAGGCAGACTTAATCATATGCTCGTCTGCTCATCTCGCGGGACTGTCAGGAGGGTTCTCCTGCCTTGAGTTGCTGTGGACTGTGGGTGGGCCAGCTCCTTTTATCATTCGCTTGTGTGCAAGAGCGTCGGGAAGCTCACTCACTGCCATGGCCTAGATGCCTATGTCTTTGGCAGTTAAAATGCACAGTTAAATACAAATGCAGACCAGCCAGGTACATGTGAGGAGTCTGTGCACAACTGTTCCTCCATTTTCTGTGAACTCTAGGTAGGCTGCTCGGCTTTCAGAGAACCACAGAGTCCTCATATATATAATAGGGTTTCGGTTTGGTCAAGAGGAACGTTTCAAGGATTAATTAAGCTATATTTTTAAAGGCATTGTGCCGAAAGGTCTATAGTCTTTCTTAATTTATTCTTGCCTTTTTTATCTCCCTCGCCTTTTAAAAATTGTAACTTTTACAATTTAAATAATGATCTAAAATAACTCATGGATAGAAGTTTGTAATTTCTCCTCCCCCGCCCCTTTCTGCCTGCCTCTCATTCCCCCCCTTCCTCCACTACCCTGGGAATAATGGAATTTTTGAGGTTAAAGTTAAAGCTATGTAAATCATCCAGAAGAGTTGTCTTAGTTACTCTTAACACCCAACAAAGATAATATTTAGAAAGACATATTCTGGGAAATTTGGAACTATTAAAGATACACTCAAGCTGGAGTTTGGTTTAAGTCCATATGCTGAAGTAGTAATTTACAAACTAGTAGAAAGAAGTCTTAATCTTCTCATTGGTTTCTGTAGTTAAGAGCTAAAGAGAAGCAGTTCTATCTCCCGTCATTCTAAATCACATAACTAGAAGGGGAAAATGGATCCTTGATCGTCCCCCACCCTGACTCTAGAACTAACGAGTCAAACGTGGTGACAGTCAGCAAGAGACACGAGAGGCTTGTTTACAACTCGATATTTGAAAGTCAAGTTGCAATTTAAAATTAGATTCAAGAACTTCAAAAGACATAAAAGACCTAAATTTAAAAAAAAAATTTCTTAACTTTATGGCCATATCTTTCTGTAAGCTTGAAAACAATAGGATATAAATGCTTTTTAAGTCACTATTTTTCAGCTTTTCTACGATGACAAAGTCTGTGTATGAGGTGTGCACATCTCGTGTAAAAGCATACATATCAGTGTATGTTAGAGGGAAAATTACAGATCTATATACGTGTTTATACATGTCTATATAGTGTATACCTACATCATTCATTTTTATGTATATAATATATGCAACTGTTTAAAGCAAAATTCTATATGATACTGACCCAACTGCTAACCACCTGAAATCTTTGGGAGAAGAGGAAAGCAGGAATACTCAGTCTTAGATTCTTTTTTGATTCTCAACAAGTTTTGTGCTTTCACACTTGACACAGTGAAATTAAGGTTATAAGAGAAAAGGGCAACATGACAGCTGTACATATATATAATGGAATATTTCCCAGCCGCTACAGAGAAAGAATGTCAGTCAGTTCTAGTGAGGTGAAATGAACCCAGAGCCTATTGTACGTAGTAAAGTAAGTCAGAAAAATAAATACAGTATATTACTGCATATACATATGGAATCTAGGGAAATGTTATTGGTGAACCTATTTGCAGGGAAGGAATAGAGATGCAGATGTAGAAAATGGACTTGTGGGCACAGGGGGAGAGAGAGTGGGACGAATGGAGAGCGTTGCGTCAGCATACATGCACTGTCACGTGTGAAATGTAGCTGCTGAGAAGTTGCCGCGCGGGACAGGGAGCCCAGTCTGGCTCTGTGATGACTGCAGGGCTCGAACGGCGGGGTGGAGGGAGGAGATGCAGGTATAATCGTGACTGATTTGCACTGTTGTATGGAGGAAACCAACACAACACTGTAAAAAAAATTTTTTTAATGTAAATTTTAAAAGCATATAGTTACTCCCCAGAACAAAAGTAACAGCAACAGCCACAGTAACTCTAATAACTAAAGTCTAGCTGACGCTTATTGGTTGCTCCCACGTCTCAGCTGCTGTGCTCACCTCTTTCCATGGACCCAGGTACCATTCTCACTCACATGGGCACTTCTGGACTCTGGGGCAGACTGGTAGTTCAACCCAGAGGCCACACCCCACTTTCTGCCTTTTAACAGCCAAAGTGGTATGTTCCAAAACTAATGTGAGCCTGCCTTTCAATGTCCAAGATTCTCAGGGCCTTAGAAAAGAGAGGGAGACCACCTACCGTGCAGTTAAGGAAGCCGAAGGGGTCATTTTTACTCACAGAAAAGCCTAGATGTGAAGATTACCACTGATGATTTCTCATCTCCTGGGAGCATCATGACAAAAGAATCTTTTTCACTCCGAAGACTAGTAGTAATTTTTAGTGAGAAAGACTCTGAATGTTCAGTATACAGTGTGAAAATTTCCCATTTAATGAAGCCTTTCCCTAAATCAGCATAAGACCAGATCTAGGAATGAAGCAGTTTGGTTAATCCACGCCGACAGCTGTGTTTTAAAAATTCCCATCTCTTGATGTTGATGGATTAGTTATTTTCTAGTTTATTGCCCCAATACATCTTTCTGTTTAGTATCCCCTCTGTTTAATTGCCTTCAACTTTAGCCCAGAAATAACTGAAATCGGCCCAGTGAAATTGCACTCTTAATATAAGGAAGTCTTCGTACGAGAAAGAACATGGGGCAAGTGAGATCTCTCCTCCCACTGGCAGCCCGCAGCGTTTCCCGCTCTCGCCGTGTGCGCTCAGCTGCTCTTACCAAAACAGTTTCAAGACACTCGAGCCTCCCGAGGGAGGGACAGGGTTCTTTCTCGCTTCACATGGGTGGCTTCATGCACTCATATTTTGCAGGGATGTTTGACGTTGCCCTCATGTCTGAACATTATTAGGCAGCAGTTCTGATTTGTGGGTCCAAGCGCCTCGGAAAGGTTCCCATTACAAACTAGAAAGGACTGCGTGGACATTCATCATGTCCTCGTTTTAATCGGTGGTCCAAACACGCTTCCAAGTATGGGTCCTTGAGCTGTTTCTCTTTCCTTTGGATTCATATGGATTACCCACACTCGAATTAACATTGTAAGGCTATTGCTGTGATTATAAGCTGTGTAGATTTTTTGCTCGATATTATTTTTTATTTGTAAAAGAGTTGCACTCCAAACAACATCTTTTAAAAGTTGGCAACACATCGAAGTTCAAGCAGCCAGAGGAAAATATTTTAGCAAAACATAGACATATATGTATTGTTTTAACGTGAAATATGTCCAGAGGTTTTTCATTGCTCCCCCAACATTTGGAAAGATCCGATTTGACAGGAAAAATAAGCCCATTTTCGAAGCAACTCTGGCAGATTGATTACACACCAAAATGTTTTCCTGGCTCTCTTCCTTCTCACCAAGATTATCTTTTTTTTTTTTTTTTTTGCACCAAAAGGAAAGTAATCTTGAAATTGGCTGGGGAAAAGAATGCATGGATAGTGTACAAAGCCCATCCCTAACTTTGAGATTTTGATGTTGCTCATCACTGTTTTTTTAAATTTATCTACTTTTGGCTGCACTGGGTCTCCTTTGCTTTGTGCAGGCTTTCTCTAGTTGCGGCAAGCGGGAACGACTCTCAAGTGGTGGTGCGAGGGCTTCTCATTGCGGGGCTTCTCTGTTGTGGAGCGCAGGCTCTAGGGGCACAGGCTTCAGTGGCTGTGGCGCGCAGGATCCATGGCTGTGGTGTGTGGGATCAGCAACTGGTGCATGGGATCAGTGGCTGTGGCGCAGGGCCTTAGTTGCTCCGTGGTGCGTAGGATCAGTAACTGGCGCATGGGATCCGTGGCTGTGGCGCGTGGGATCCGTGGCTGTGGTGCGTGGGATCCGTGGCTGTGGTGCGGGGCCTTAGTTGCTCCATGGTGCGTGGGATCAGTAGCTGGCGTATGGGATCTGTGGCTGTGGCGCGGGGCCTTAGTTGCTCCGTGGCGCATGCGATCTTCCTGGACCTGGGATTGAACCCACGTCACCTGCATTGGCAGGTAGGTTCTTTCCCACTGAGCCACAAGGGACGTCTGATCACTTCTATTTAAACAGAGCTCCATGTCCTGATGATGCCCTTTAGTTCACTAGGTTTTGCCCATCTGGACGACCTAATCTCCCTAGGCAATTAACAAACAACTTGAGGTTTTCTTGGAAACATTTTATTCTGTAGCACTTCAACTTGGAAACAAGATACTTTAGCTGTTCTCTCTTTCCCATCCAAAAGGATGCTCTTCCTCCCTTGGTAATCCCTCTGACTTGATCCCTTCTTCTCACCCAAGGTGTGCCCTCCTCTGTCTTCTAGATTGCCGTGCAGCCCCTGATTCTGGCCCCACGACCTGAGAGTCAGCGCTTACTGCAGGCTCCTTCCCCCCGCAGCTCCTGCGCTCCGCGGCACCTGGGCCTCTGAGCTGATGTGCAGCACACACCCTTCCTGACCTGTGCTCCGTAATCTCCACACCTCACTCCCTGCGCACACCTGCCTCGTAGAGGCACCAGACACGGAGGCTGCTTTATCCCTCCCACCTCCTTCATCCTTCCGACCTGTGTCATCTTTGCAGAAGGCCTTTCCCTTCCTGCAGTCAGCCCCTACACCACGGCACGCTCTCTTCAAAGAGCCTCGCATGCTTGCATGTTGTGATTTGATGTTGAAAACATTTCATTTCTGTCTCGTTGCTGTTTAAATCTCCTCACACTGCAGGTCTGCATTCTTGTTTGCTTGGGATACGGAAATCCTGTAATCACTCTCCAGCCATATGCCCTAGTGACAACGAGCAGAACATTTACTCCTATAATTAGTTTGAAAACTTGAATGCAAGAGTGTTAAATCCAGGGGTATTCTGTTTGGAAGGCTTCTGACCTAATGTTCTTGGTTCCCTGTCATGAGGAAACCAAAACATCTTTCAAGGTCTTCAGACAGAGAAGTGACAAAGCTGGGCTTTCCTCTCCCCCCTTATAAGGCTTGTTTTATTTTGCTTTGTAAGATCTGGAGATCTTACTGGCCAAGCAGTTGTGTCCTCAGCAGAGGTTAAAGGGGAGAGGCTAGGGGATATGGGTCTTAGGCAAACCTTTGTCGCCTCAAACCTTGCAGGGAACTGGGGGTGAAGGAACAGCCCCACCCTTCAGAGACAATGTTCAAATGCCCCGTGAGCTAGGGAGTCTTTTCGAGTCCTCTTCGTATCAATGCCACACTTGAATCCATGTCTCCCAGAAGAGCCCACATCAAAGCCACTTGCCTTCCATCAGCTCCAGAAGTCTCCCTCTCTGCCCTCCTCCAGTTCCAGCAGACTGGATATCAGGGCGGCGGGGCTCTGCAGCACAGGCCTTCTGGGCAGTTGATAAACAAACCTGCCTGCAGCCACCAAAATAACCACGTGGACCCATGCCACGGAGGATCATTCGAGCACTTCCTACCTATAACTCTTTTGTTCTGGCCTTTTCCACTTTTTTCTGTTTGTCATTTATGAGTGACATTCTGCTGATCCTGTTTTTAGATAACCCTGTTCCTATTTTTACTAGTATAAAGAGACTAAAAGTGTGCTTGGTGCTGCCTGTAAACTGCAAGACACGGTAAGGAGCAGAGCCACGGGCACCAGTTGCTGCTGAACTGAGGTTCACAACTTGTCCCCCTCCTCCTGGGACAGATAAAGTTGTAACCATCTGAGTGCCCCAGTGTATCTGGGTTCCTATGTCTTTGCTTTTATTGTGGGTGTCACTTTATGTTCCTTTTCACTGTTTAGCTTAGATATACTGTCTCTTTGCCTCTTCTGTGTTACCCTTACCATCAGTCCAAATTCTAAAGAGAAAATGTATTTTTCCCTTCCAAATATTCCAGTCATTTCCTACCAATAGAAAGGCAGTTTTTCATCAATAGCATCCCTTTTTTAAATATATGCAAGCATAACGAGGTTGGTATAACAACATAAATTCGTTTGGACATTTCATATGGGAAAAGGGGTCACGTTTTACAGAAGATGCAGCTTTAAGAGGACTTTGAAGGTACATACATATTTACCCAAATATCTGCCAGAGCCCTGGCTCACAGCACCTTGCAGATACTTGTTGGTCATGGAGCAAATAATATGTAGCAGATCCTGTAAGGTCATATGTACACTCATAAACAGCAAGAATAGTCACAGCAGTAACAGCTACAGAATGCTTTCTTACATACACACATACACCTATGCATATATTTCTTTAATGAGCTTTGATTCTCAAGCTACCTTGGCTTGAGTTTCCCCACAGCAGAGCCCGAGACAAGCACACCGGCAGGTAGTTCTCTTAGGAAGAGGCCTCAGGGACCCATCTGGGGGTACAGGCCAGGGAAGCCAGACAGAGTAAGCTGGTTCACACACGTGGACTCCCTCGAACACCACAGCGGCCCCTGGTGAGAAGCCCCCAGGCTCTTCTGAGGGCCCCCAGGAAATGCATTTCAGACCTTTCCGCCTGGATTAAGCACTCCCATCCCGCTGCAGGTTGCACCGCAGGGGCCCTGAGGATGCGCTGGAGGTCCAGCAGGAAGCTGGATCTGTGGGACTAATGCCCACTGACTGCTCCCTGGGGGACTGCCTGGACAGGGTGGGGCCAGAGAACCAGCCGAGGCCTCCAGAGTGGTCCCTGGTAATGGGGGCACCTCCAGGCCTCACTCACAGAGCAGAAACCCCGGGAGGAGCACTCACGTGCCTCCCCAAGGCCTGTGGACCCTGTGACGCAGGTGAGGGGCTCGAGGCCCAGGTCGTGTGGGATTGTGGGGTTGCAGCCCTGACTTCTGTGGCTTGGTGGTGCTGCGGAAGAAACAGCTGTCGTGGAAGCAGCCCTTCGAAAAGGGCAGTGTTGCTAACAGGTTAGAGAAAGGCTGGGGCCAGAGACCAAACTGAGGCCACGATCACCATGTGCGGAAGATCAAGCAGGAGCTCGACAGGCCCGAGCAGTCAGGGAACTTCGCTCTGACCTCAGCAAGTGCTCGACCACACACAAGACGGCCTGCCGACTCCTGCCAGCTTTGGTCTGGTTTCTGGTTCCTGGGCTCTTTTGTTCTCAGCCTGGGAGATGCAAGTGATGCTTCCTACAGAGATGCAAAGAGAACATACAACTATTCTCTCCTTTGTAAAAGGAATTGTTGATTATTACAGTGGGAAATTCATTGAAATTCAGCTCTGGGAAAGAGATTTGAAGATACCACTCTAAAGGCAGAAACTGAAGAGGAACTTGATGAGGATGAGAGAGGAGAGTCTCGTTGGCTTAAAATTCAACTTTCACAAAACTAAGATCATAGTGTCTGGTCCCATCACTTCATGGCAAATAGAAGGGGAGAACGTGGAAACAGTGACAGGTGTTATTTCCTTGGGCTCCAGAATCACTGGGGGCAGTGGCAGCCATGAAGTTGACTCTTACTCCTTGAAAGAAGAGCTATGAAAAACACCTGGACAGTGTATTAAAAAGCAGAGCCATCACTTTGCTGACAGAGGTCCGTCTAGTGAAAGCTATGGTTTTTCCAGTAGTCAGGAACAGACGTGAGAGTTGGACCATAAAGAAAGCTGAGCGCTGAAGAATTGATGTTTTGAAACTATGGTGTTGGAGAAGACTCTTGAGAATCCCTTGGACTGCAAGGAGATCAAATCAGTTAATCCTAAAGAAAATCAACCCTGAACACTATTGGAAGGACTAATGCTGAAGCTCCAATGACTTTGGTCACCAGTGGGAAGAGCTGACTCATTGGAAAAGACCCTGATGCTAGGAGATGCTAGGAAAGATTGAGAGCAGGGGAAGAAGGGGATGACAGAGGATGAGACGGTTGGATGACCTCATTAACTCAATGGACATGAGTTTGTGCAAACTCCGGGAGATATTGAAAGATGGGGAATCCTGGAGTGCTTCAGTACATGGGGTCCCAAAGAGTTACGCACGACTGACTGACCAAGCACATACATACTAGGGATTTGTTTTTCAGTGATTCTAAAACACTCTTGCCTTTGAAAATTATGATGCACCAAGAAAAAAGTGAAGTGAGTCAGTATTTCAGTGTCTTTCTATGGCAGGCAGAACCTTTGAAACATTTTATATATATATATATATATATATATATGTATATATATATATATATTCATGAACATGTATATTTATCAATATAAACACATCCTCACATGTGGAGATGAATGTAGATGCAGATATATCCACCCATTGTCACCTGTCTGTGGGTGACAGACCTTTAGACGCCGTATGGGGAGGAAGACTTTGGAAATCAGGGACATTGTTGAACTCACCAGAATATGAGTGAGGATTCTAGAACCTGCATCCCAGTGCTAGCTGGTATTGGAGTGAAAAATCCCTGGAGACCCAGTGCCCCTTCTGAGACTCCTATCACTGCACTGGTGTACCTGTCCACCCCTGAAAACGTTGGTACTAAGCCGTTAGCAGTATTACTTTTCACTTCTGGGAGGAAGTATTCAGATTGCGAATGTTACTTGTGTCTTATCTGTTTACTTTCTGCTCTTTCTGTATCATGTGGGTTTGCAAAACTCCTGGGTAGCTTTCTAGAGAGATCATCTTTGCAACAGGCTTTTGTTTTTTAACATGAAATAAATGTGCACCGCCATAATTACTATGCTAGACGGCTATGAAAGGGGAAAGTCTAAAGGAATTTAAATGATTTTTGTCTAGAAGATACCTTCAAGACAAACTAGCTCTTTATAAGGAAGGCAGGAAGCTTGTGTTGTTTCTTTAAAAGAAGGAGGTGGGGGGAATGCAGATGGGAATGCTTGAGAATCTTAGAACCCAGCCCCGCACGCCCCGCTGAGAGGCGCGCACCAGAACAGACCCCACAGACCCCAGCCAAGCCTTTCTGCTGCTTTATCTCCTCTGCTAGCAGACCAAAAGGTGTAGGGAATTCCAACAGAGAGAGTTCCAGGACAGTTTTGGAAGGTGCCCAAAATACACTGGATTAATTTGCATGAAAGCTTAGCGATCAAGTATTCCCTCCCTTGTATTTGAGATGTACTACTGACCCACCATCAGCAGGAACATGTTCTTAACTGTGTTTTCTCGGTACACATGATAGCTCTCTTCTGAACCGTTCGTATTCTCTTGCCCAAACACCATTCTATCTACTTTACAATGGATTTGAATAAATAGATTCAACATACATTTATTTGCATACCATCTCCACTGATTGACGCCTCTCTGAGCGGAGTGTGTGTGACTGTGCCTTGTCTCTGGCGGGGAAGAGCTGATGGCTGTCTTTCAGCATCATGCTCTGCTCACAGTTGCTGCAGTAACGAAGCTGGGAAATATTTAAACAACTATGTTCCCTTCATTTTGCTCTTAATGTTCATAAAGTTATAGCTGCAGCTTCCTGAATTTTATGATTTTATAGCAGCCAAAGCTCTTGCTTTTCTGGACCATTAAGGAGGAAAAGTTTACCTCTTCTAATAGATTAGATTATCTCTAATTTGACCGCTGGTTAAGTCCTCTCAAGGGTTAAAAGCTATAAAAGCTTTCATATTTTTATATTTCTTTACATAATTCAGTGGCCTGTGTGCACATACTTTAGGAAATCACATACTTACTTGCCTGTGCTTTGCAGAAGCGAAGCAACCTACAGGTAAGCAAATCTTTTTTTAAACTCACACTAGAAATACAAATTATTTGTTTAATTAGGCTTTGTTTTTCAGATTAATCTCTAAAGCAGTAATGAATTTTTAAAGCATTTTAACAACTTATTTTAAACCTGATCAACATTTAAAAAAATTTTTTTTTCTTAATCAAAAGCAATGCAACGAAAGCAGAGCAATATTCAGTGCCCAGGCTAGGGGGCAAATAGAATAGTATGTTGTTGTTTTTTATTTACTAATTATAATTCATTTCTTGCTCTGAAATTTGATAAGAAATGTATCAAGTATTTGCCAAAGTATGTACTGTTAACCACTGAAGTGTCTGCTCACGCTGCTGGCACTGCGGTTCACTTCGTGAGGCCACAGGGAGACTTGACACACGTCCCCCTTCTGACTGCGGCTCCCAGACCCTCAGGACTGTGGACAGCTGCAGTCTTCCCCAAGGAAAGAAACTCCACCAAGAACTGCAGATGGTGATTATGACCTTGGACAAATCAGCGAGCTTCTAATTATGTCTTCCACGGCCTCCAGACCCAAAATAAGAGTGTGTCTTGCTACAAAATACATGTTGTATCAAACATCTCTCTAAAAAATACCGGTTCTAGGAATGCTGTTGTTTCTGACTCATTTTTAGAGGGGAGTTTATTTCAATCCTTTGTTTCAGGAGCATGTCATTCTTTCACTACTTTCCCTCCAATGCTTAAGTAATAATAGAGATGCAAAATTTGGCCATAAAATGAAAATGTTATCGCTTGAAATGAAGTTTTAAATGCACAATATTCCTACATGATTAAGTACTTATATTCTAAAGAAATTGTGGAATGAAATTTCACTTCAAGAAGGAATCCATTTAAATAAAGACACCCTTAGGGTGTCATAAACTGACTGGCTATATAACTTCTCAAATCATGAGAATTTGAAATGTTTTGTGACCAAGTATAAGATACCAAATTGAAACTGCTAAATGACATTCCTTGATGAGCACTTTTTGCTGCTTCCTGTCCGCAACAGAATTATTATTTTGACTTATAAATATGGTTCCTTGGGACTTGTTTGATGTATTAGTCCACTACAACTCAGTTTTTTTTTTTAATAACTTACCAGATTGCTGGTAAAATTAAATGCTGTCACAAGCAGTCTGTGAAGCAAAAGAAACCCACACAGAAGAGTACTTACTATATGATCTGATTTATATCAAGTTTTAAAACAGACCAAACTACTGATGGTGACAAAACTCAAAGTAATGACTTCTGGTGGGCAAGTGTTTAGGAGAGAGTAGGAGGCGTTATCAATGAGAAAGGAGCATGAGGGACCCTTCTGGGTGCGGGGAATGTTTTATATCTTGATCCCTCTGCTAGTTACACAAGTAAATTCATATTTTAAGGAATCGTGAAGCTGTGAATTTAAGCTTAGTACATTTTATACACTTCCTGTGTTTTAGACCCGAATGAAAACATTTTTAAAGGAAAGATATTAAAAACAAAATGTTTGATGAATTTTACCATGACATTATGGCCCTCGATACTATGAGTGATTTTATTTACCTCTGCCTGCAGCTTTCATCCGGTTAGACCACTTAACGGAATGAACTTGGGAAAAGTGGTTTTAAAGTGACTGTCTGCAGAGAGCTGTAGATAGAGGGTTAAAAGCATTCAGTTAGGTAAATTAGTAATTTAACATTCTGAAACTTGATTCTTTCCGGATCAGGCATAAAAGGCATTTGCTCTTGGAAGACCAAGAAAGAATTCATGCAGTTCCCATTAGTCTAAAAATATATAATAAATAAATAAATGTCTGAGTCATGGGTTGCATTTTGATGGATTTCAGTGCATCAAGTGTAGCAAGAAAATGATTTCTCCTTTGACCAGCTGTGCTATCCATTGACGAGAATACAAAATTGCTTTGAGAAAAGTAAAATAAATGAACTGATCTATTGAATTTAATCATATTTTGAGGTATTCCAATTCCCAGTGGCTCTGGCTTTTGAGCAGCATTATAAAACCTGGAATAAAGTATTTTAGTTATTGTTGGATTCAGGTTGGAAACAAGTTATATGTGTGATTGTTGAAGCCATTTGTGGGTCATCCTTATAGATCAGATTTGGGGACTCAGACATACCTGGGTGTGAATCCTAGCTCAGCTGCCCACTAGCCATCAGGTCAATTTGTTTAACCTCAGATTTATCACTGGTAATAAGTGCCCTTTGTGCTATGTTAGTCTGAAAATTAAATGGGACAAATGAATCAGGGTTCCCAAACTGTGTACCAAGCCACCCTGGGTACCTGCAACAAACTCCTAAAACTCTGGAGATAGTTTACATATTCAAGGGCAGTCCCACAATATTTAACATCTGTCGGTTACTGGAAGAAATAGTAGCTCAAAGGAGCTCAGTTTCATCACTATTAGATTGTACCATTCAGTAAAGCTAGAATTTTGGTGGTTGCTATTGTTAAAAAGCAAGTACTGTACAAAAATCAGCATGGAACTTGAAATGGGGGTGATGGTGTCCAGTCTGATTCCACAGTTTGAGAAGATGGGCAGTGCTAGCCAGACATATTCCATAAATAATTGGGGTCACTTGAGTTTTAGAACATCTTATATAGGACCTTGCATTTGGTAGGGGGTAAGTTCAGTCCACCCTCTTCCTTCCCTTCCCCCAATCCAGATATTACCTTTAATCGCTACCTCTATGATTTGATTATGTTTACTGGAAAACCAGTAAAAGAACCAGTATATCATGTAAGATCTTCATTAAGAAGTATAGTTGAATATCTTCCCAACTTTAAAAACCATTAGGAAAAACAGCCACGCTTCTTGCAAAGTCTTGCTGGGCACGGTGTCCCTTCAGGCGAATGACTTTTACAAGCGGAGAGCTCTTGAGGGGAAACGTTCCTAGCACAGCACGAGTGTGTTCTGTGGCGCAGCTCAGCTGCCTCGGGCCGAGCTGTTTTTGCTGGTGCAGTGGAAGTACAGACTCTGCCAGTTTCACAAAAGTACTGTGGTTCATTTCTGCATGTAATTTATAGTTTGCATGCTTGCCATCCTCACTTGTTCAAAGTTGAACGAGTTTTATAGCATACAGAGACGCCAAATTTACTTGAACACCAAAGCAATTTGGGAAATAAATTTTCAGTGTGATTCTTCAAATGCTTGTGGTAAAAGTACAAGGGACTTGAATCATTTTCCCATAATTAGTTTCAGTTCTGTAGGTCTGCCCCCTCTCCCTAACCCTATGACTTTGCATGTGTGTCTATTCCAATGGAAGCTAGTGGAAAATTCCTATCCCCTTTCGCTCCACTGCCACGAGTTATAAAAAGCATGTCATTCAGAATCGACTTTTTCTTCTGCATGCTTGAATTTTTACTCACAACTTGAAAGAAAAATAATAATAATTTCAAGAGATATTTCTCTATCAATGAGATAAGGGTCCACAGCGTCACTTTGGGCCACCATAGAATGGCTGACTCACTCTGCTTCATGGTCGGATATTTGTATGAGCCAGTGCTTTGGGAGGAATAGTATATGACAACGTGCCTTGTCTTTTCCAGAGCCTCATGACATGCATTCACACAAGTCTGTTAAGATCCACTTCTTGTTGACTAATCAGTGGAAACAAGAAGCAAGTGGGGACAGGGGGTAAAGAGGCAAACAAGTGTGAATGAGGGGTGAGGGCTTACACAAGTGGTGGGGGTGAGACAGGAGGACTCAGGCAGGAAGTGGGAATGAGGGCTGAGGGCTCAGACAGGAAGTGGGGATGAGGGCTGAGGGCTCAGACAGGAAGTGGGGATGAGGGCTGAGGGCTCAGGAAGTAGGGACGAGGAGTAAGGGGCAAGTGGGAATGAGGGTGAGAATTCACACAGGAAATGAGGCTCAGGGGTGAGGGCTCACACAGGAAGTGGAATGAGGGGTGAGGGGCAAATGGGAAGTGAGAATAAGGGGCGGAGGGGAACTAGGAAGTAGGAATGAGGTGGAGAGTGTAAGAAGTGGGGATGAGGGACAAGGGCTCACACAGAAAGTGGGGATGAGTGCAGAGGGTTCACCCAGGAAGAAGGGAACAGCAGCAGAAATTTTCCTATTGTTAGAGTTCATTTGTTTGTTTCAATCAAATTATGAGTCATCTTATCCCCATTTTTTAACCAAAAATCCTTGTGGTCACTGCTGTGATTTGGTCTTGACTCCCACCAGCTGGTTTAATTTTATCAGTGGTGGTGAATTCTTGAAGGCTTCCCTCAGTTGTAGAAATCTGGTTTCAAATTAACATGGTCCACATGCCAGCTTAAACTTTGTGGCTTAGCATCTTTGTTGAGTCCCCTCAGCAAAAGGACCTACATTGGAGTTTTGGCTGTTCTTTGGGAATCAAATTATGAGTTGCTTCTGCTGGAATCTTGGCCTTCTCCTGGAGAGACTGTAGGAGCACTTTGGCTTATGGACGTCAAAGTTAGAACTTAAGTGAAGATTTTTTTGAAATTGCCTACCCTGCATCCCAGCACTCAGGTGGTATGTGCAGACCTCTTTTAATTGTTCCTGAGCCTCTAAACCACTGGTCTTCTGGAGTGTGATTGGCTTTGAGGGGAAAGTCCATGCTAGCCTTGGAGACATCCTGGAAATGACAGTGGTCAACTCAGCACGAGGGCGTGAACCCTCATCTCAATCCTTCTCCCCACGGCCACTCGCTCTTCTCTGGCCAACTCAGGGAAGCAGCTCTGGGCATTTGATGGCCCCATTGCTGTGGTCTCCATGGTCCCCATAACTCCTCAAAAAGCAAAATCAGCCCACCCTTACCCAGAGAGGAGCTGATAGGCGCCAGGGTGCAGAAAGTATAACTAATGGATTTTCACAATGATGACTGTATCATATATGCGAAGAGCTGACTCATTGGAAAAGACTCTGATGCTGGGAGGGATTGGGGGCAGGAGGAGAAGGGGATGACCGAGGATGAGATGGCTGGATGGTATCACTGACTTGATGGACGTGAGTCTCAGTGAACTCCGGGAGTTGGTGATGGACAGGGAGGCCTGGCGTGCTGCGATTCATGGGGTCGCAAAGAGTCGGACACGACTGAGCGACTGAACTGAACTGAACCGAACCATCTAGAAAGGGCTTCCCAGGTGGTGCTAGTGGTAAAGAACCCCCCTGCCAGTGCAGGTAGACGTAAGAGATGTGGGTTCAGTCTCTGGATCAGGAAGATCCCCTGGAGGAGAGCACGGCAACCCACTCCAGTACTCTTGCCTGGAGAATCCCATGGACAGAGGAACCTGATGGGCTGCAACTCATAGGGTCGCACAGAGTCAGACGCAACTGAGGCGACTTAGCACGCATGTACCACCTAGAGAGATTTGGAAAGGAAAAATCCTGGTGCTCCCAGAAGCACCAACCTGGAAAGTGTTTTGTTTAGAACTGTCCCTCTCTGGTGCTGAAAAAGGTGTTGTCAGGGGAGAAGTGAAGGTACAGGCAGAAGAGGTGGTGAGTCACGCCAGGCAGACCTGTGTTTTATACCCAGGTTTTCTCTTCCGTTGAATGTTTACAGAGCTCCTTCTTTCCGAGTTGTCTGTTGTAGTTATTTCATTATCTCCATGTTAGCCTCCCATTGAAACCTCAGTGTAGTATATATTATGTTTGACCAGCCCTCAAAGTATTCCTCAGAAGTCCTTCCTGGGCACCTCAGGAACACCACCAAGACCACTCTGCAATGTATTTTCTCAGAGCAGGTTCTGTTAGACAGTAGATTAGTCCTGAAAATCATTCAAGGAAGCTTTGAATCAGTCCAACTGTGTAGATTCCAAAGATACAAGAAAGGCAATACAGCACACAATTCGTGGGTTTGTCCAGCTAGGTGTTGCCATCCATGAGGAAGACAGGTGCCCACCTACAGTAGTGCAGCAGGCACATAACTTGCGTCATGCTCATACAGTGGAACACTGCCCAGTGATGGAAGAGGGCAAATTTTAATACACTCAAAAACGTGAACGAATCACAGAAATTTAAAAAAAGACCAACAAAGAATATTACTGTATTCCAACTATGTGAGGTACAAAACTTAGCAAAAGTAAAATTAACCTATAGTGGCAAAAGGCAGAATGGAGACCAGCCTGGAGATGGGGGCTCGGGGGACGCCAAGTGGGAGGGGCAGGAGGGCACCACCTGGCGGTCATCACACAGCTTTCCTTGTTGTTCAGGCACTAAGTCGTGCCCGACTCTTTGCAACCCCGTGACTGCAGCCAGGCTTCCTTGTCCTTCACCTTCTCTTGCAGTTTGCTCAAACTCATGTCCATTGAGTTGATGATGCCATCCAACCATCTCATCCTTTCCCGCTCCCATCTCCTTTTATTGTTATGGCTCCGTTGCTCAGTCGTGTCCAACTCTTTGTGACCCCATGGACTGCAGCATTCGTTACCAGGCTTCCTAGTCCTTCACTGTCTATTGAAGTTTGCTCAACCCCATGCCCATTGAGGGGATGATGCCGTCCAGCCATCTCATCCTCCGTCGTCCCCTCTTCTTCCTGCCCTCAGTCTTTCCTACCGCCAGGGTCTTTTCCAGCGAGTCAGTTCTTCACATCAGGTGGCCAAAGTATTGGAGCTTCAGCTTCAACCTCAGTCCTTCCAATGAATATTCAGGATTGATTTCTTTTCTTCGGTGCTCGGCTTGCTTTACGGTCCAACTCTCACATCCACACATGACCACTGGAAAAACTACTGCCTACTGTGTTCTCACACAGCTATGTATATATGTTACCATCAAGTTACACCCTTGCTTCAGACTTGTTCATCCTATTCTAAGTTACACCTAAAAAAAAAGTGCTGGACTCCATAAAACCAAGACAGCTCAGAGTCAGAGGCATGTCTAAGCGAGCATCTGAGTAAATGAAAAGCAAAGGCTTCCCTGATCTCATCTTGCATTTGGGGGAGCAGTGGGCGTGAGTGGACTGAGTTCCTGCTCTTTACAGCTTCTTACTCTGCCCGCCCCTTACTCCTACAGGGCTGTCTTGAGGAGGGTCACATTTCAGTCTTACCACCTTCACTTGCTTATTCATGAGTCCCTCCCTGTGTCTGCAAACAGAGCCAAGTGTGTGCTGCTGTCTGCAGACGCAGCAGCCGCCATCTTGCTGTTAGACGCGAGTGTGTCTTGTGACGCCAACGGATGGCAGCTGCTGTTTATACACTCATGCAGCGTCACTGGCATATGGAAGCTTAAATCATCCAGGCTTGACTGTTCTGTTGCTCTGCCTAGGTTCCAGTCCTCAGAGTGAGAAAGGGAGGCTGTGAGGAGGCAGGACCAGAAACAGGGGAGACCTTGGTGTGAATCCCTGCTCGGCATCCTCATCTCTCTGCACGCTCACACTTCTCAGCCTTCCCTGGGGTCAACGTCTTCTCACTGGATCCCACACTTGTTCTTACTGCTGGTGCTGCACGTGCTTGGGGCATGACCACTGTCTGTGGCATCAGAGTAGCAGGTGTCAGGGGACCACCATGAAGTCAGGTAGCTCTCCTGGTTCACTCAAAAAGATGTGTTATTATAAGAAGCTTGGAAATAAAGAAACTGTCCTAGCAGTGCCATCTGGTACCACTCTGAGCTAGAGTTTCTTGAAAAAAGGGAAGAACAGAACATCTCCCTGCATTAGGCTATCCCGAGAGTAAACGCGCAGATGTCATGAGCCGTTTGCACCTGGTGAACGTCAGGGGCTGTCTTGCCGGGCAGGAGCAGCCTGCCTCTGTCCCGTTACTTAGAACCGCACAGCAACGAAGCGGGGAGAGCCTGTCTCTGGGTCTGCCTCTCGTGACTGCTGTCAAATGAACAATATCCTTTCTGCAAGAACTCTGTAGACTTTTAAAGCAGACCAGCTAAGTATGCTGGCCTCAGAATGAGGTTGGAGCCCCCTTGTTGGGGAAGAGGTGAGGAAGTGGCGGGTCTGTGTTCTCCCTTTAGGATTTTGGACCACTTTAAACTGAAATGGGTAGAGAAAGGGTCCATATTAAGTAGAGAGTTGTTTATTCACCAGATATTTTTATCCTTCTTCCCTCCTCGTCCAAGGACCATTTCTTTTAATGGTAGTGGTATTTCAGGTGAAGAAGGGAAACCTAGGTGGCATAGGGCAGCCTAGTCAGGCAGCAGTGAATAAATAATACATGTTAAATAAACATTGTCCCATTAGAGGGAAAGGACACAGAGGTTTATCATGCTTGCCATAAGCCAAGATGGAGCCGTGCTTGAAAATATGGAGAATTAATTACATCACAAAATAAACACTTGTTTTTTGAGGGGATGTTGTTCTGATTAACTTTGATTCTTTAATTTGTTACATAATTATCCCAACCATCACTACTTTTAAGAGCATTTCACTGTTGCAGTTAAGTCACAGCCAGTTCAGGTTAGGAATTCCTGTTGCTAATACTTTATTGAATTAAGACTGGGTAAGTTTATTTTAGGAAATTTAAGAACCTATTCCTTAGTAGCTAAAAATAATAAGGAATTTCATACACAAAAAACCAAATGTTAAACATAGATAATTGGCTTGTGGTTGGAATTTGATTATTTTATGTTACTCAGCAAAATATCTTCTCTCCAGCAGCATTTTTGTACCAGCATTTCCCATTAAGAAGATCACTTAGCTTAGAGAAATTTTAAGCTACATTTGTATATAATAATTTTTCAAGATTCCAAAGACTAGATAGTAGTTAATAAACCTCGAAGGAATTCTTGAATTATCTTCAGGCTAATATTTATAATTATCTAGTGAATAATCAAGAGTTGATAAATACTTGTTGATTCCACAAATCCAATGGCAGAGAAAATGCTTGCCGGAGCCCGAAGGAAACAATACATCTTTGGAATTTTGAGTCTTTTCTACCAAGATGTGTGGGTTGACTAGTTAACCCAGAACGCCTGCTTCTTAACACTCATTTCGTTCCTGCCGCCCTCTTCTATAAAAATATAACATGCAGAAGAGTAACACTGTTCTTAGCTTACCGAAAGCTGAAGTGATAAACAATTAGGTTTAACAATGAGACCTGCCTTTGAATGGGCTCATGGCTCACCTGTGAGCACGGTGGGACAGGAAGAGGTGTTCTAGGAGAAGATGCCCTGCACGGTCTCGGAGCCCAGCGTGTCTGCAGAGAGGCTGTCATCCCCCTGGTAGAGTCAGGACCTTTTACAAGCACACTCAGAACTGCCGCTGTCCATGTTGAAAGAAAGTTCACTGTCTTACAGAGTAGAGATGTGCCTTGAGGTATAAAGTCAGATCGTTTAACTTGATGAGACTGCGTGGACTGTAATCTTTAATATGAGAGGTAGTACAGATCTTGATAAGTGTCTTTCTGGTATCATTATTAAAATTAATTATAATGATAGTCCCGGAGGTCCTGTGACGTCTACACTTTCCAGCATACTTTTGCGTTCATCATCGTATTTGAAACACATAGTAATCCCCTGAGGTGCCTGCTGTAGGCAAGGAACGCTTATGTTTCTGAAGGTATACTGTGGGTGTTCAGCTAGTTAAGTTAGTTGAATAGTCAAGAGGGTCACTGAACAAGTGTACAGTTAATCATGCTACAAAAAACAGCTCACTAAATGAAAGAGGGCAGTTTGAAAAGGCTACATACTGTGTGATTCCAACTATGTCACATTCTGGAAAAGACAAAAGTATGGAGTCGGTAAAAAGATTCATGGCTGCCAGGGGCTGGAGGGAGTGGAGGTGAGTAGGCAGAGCGTGGAGGATTTTTAGTGCAGAGGAAGTACTCTGTAATAGTGGGTACATATGGCCAAACCCACAGAATGCACAGCACCGAGAGTGAGCCCTGGGTGCTGAGGGGGTGTCCGCGGTTCACTGACTGTAACAAATGTGCTCTCGAGTGGCGGCCACTGAGAGTGGGGAGACTGTGCGTGTGGGCGGTGGCAGTAGGGAGCTTATGGGGAATCTTTGTACCTTCTGCTCAGTTTTGCTGCAAACCAAAAACTGCTCTAAAAAAAATTAGGCCTCTTTTTTTTCTTAAGATCACTTACTACGAAGAAGGAACAAATGAAATGAAAAACTTGTACTCTGTAGCTTCAGGTTACACCCGTTAACCTAACCAGCTGTCCTGGGTTATATATTGGGTTGGCCAGCCCAATAGTTATCTGCATGTTTAATGCAGACACTAAAATGCAGGAAAATAACAAGTGCACCCAAAGGCACACTTGTTAACAGTGATAGCATGGACCTCATGTGTAAACATGGTTTATTTTAGATTTGTTTTTCTTTGAATCTGACCAGATGTTTCTAGGAAATCTCTTCTTTTGGTGTGGAGCGCCTTTATCCCAAATTCTAGAGAATGGGAACACGTCATTCCCTTTGCCCTGCATGCACGCTCACTTGCTTCAGTCGTGTCGACTCTTTGCGACCCCATGGTCTGTAGCCCGCCAGGCCCCTCTGTCCATGGGATTCTCCAGGCAAGAATACTGCAGTGGGCTGCCATGCCCTCTTCCAGGGGATCTTCCCGACCCAGGACTCAAACCAGTGTCTCCGTCATTGCTGCTGAGCCACCAGAGAAGCCCCCTCCCTTTGCCCTAGTTTGGCTCAGTTCCTGGGGCTGTCTTGGGCCTAAACGAAACCCCTGAAATGGTCTCAAGTTCTTTTCACCGCTGCCTTTTTCCATCAGGGTGGCGGTCTTGAGGGCCTCAGAGGCTCCTCTGGGGCGGGCTGTCAGACTGTCTTTATCAAGTCACAGCAACTCAGCAGGTTCTACTGATGGTGTAGCCTCCTGCCCATAAGTTCCTAACGTTAGACAACTCTGCTTTTGAACAAACCACCGAAGAGTGCTTTTGGCGGCCAAAGTGGAAGCCTCCCGTGGGAAGCATGCTCAGCCCATAACTAAACGTTAACTCATGACACGCAGAGGCTGGCCCGCAATAAAAGTGCAAATGTGTGTGTCCTGGAATGGTGAAGACTCATATAGGTGGCAGGCTTGTCGCCAGATTAATCAGCAGATTAAGTTACCCCAGTGGAATCGTCCCTCTCCCTGCGAGAAGACTTAATACGTGATTGTTTATATGGTCTAGACAGAATGTAACAAAATCAAGAAATGGAGAGGTTGAACACTGGCTTCCTTTTAAGACTTGCTTAATATTCTCTACCTTAAAGACCACCAACCATTGTGAATACTCTGCACACACAAACAATGGGGAACTCTAGGAAACTGTGTCAGCAGGTTAAAGTGTTAGATTTCCCAAGACCTCTGCATCTGAATACCTCTTCCCTTAAAAATCACTCTGTCCGTGAAAAGATATAAAACCACACACGTGGTTCAAAACGACAGCTTATATTCTTAACGTATACACTCAGCTTTCTTGATTGTTAGTTTATTATGTATTAAGCATTGGAAGTGAAAGCGTGGTAGTGTTAACTTGTCGGGTTAATAGAAAGATTGTGAAAGGGATTCTCGAGGGTTAAAAGATGACTCAAAGGAAGGAATGAGGCTGATGTTGGAGGAAAGCAATTACCAGCCCGGGCACCCCAGGCAGGTTCCTATGGAGGTTTTAATTAGGTTCTAGTTGAGCTGCAAAGATAATGGTTTTAGCTGGCTGAAGGGGGTGATGATGGTAAAGGGATTAGGCCCACTTCTCAGAGATTTCCAGTGGATTTCATAGCTTTAGTCAGCAATGCTTGCCAAGTTTAGGATACGAAAGAAAGGAGGTTTCATGGGCAGGTATCTAATTGAAATACTGATTTAAAGACAGACAGCTAGCACATCTGACTGTCAGTTCAGGTGGCTGAGGAACATTCATCCCTTCATTCTCAAACCATACAAGAAAATCATTTTAATCCCGATCAGTGTCAAAACTCTTAACATTACCCATAAATCTTTTTTACTGCTTTTGATTTCATCAGATCACTGAGCTTGACATTAATTTTTCATTTTAAATGTGAATAGTATGACATCAAGTTATTTGGGGTCGTATTTGTCTGTAGAATGCCAGATGGGAAATACACCCCAGTCATTTCGTAAAGTCAGTGGAGGACAGGGCGGGTCACATGTTACTCTTCTGGGGCTGAATTTTCTTTGCCTGGACTTTCGAGTGGTACTGTGAAATTCAAGCTGTCACGCTCACTCAGCATCCAGAAGAGGGTTATTTTATGCATGCTCTGTAAGAATGTCCATACTTTCTCTTGGTTATCATATAATTTGTTTTCACTCTTCTGAACTCGAGGGTGGAATTCCATGTGAGTCCTGTAGACACACAACATTCCCAATTGCTTTCTTTCTTCTTCTTAGCAGCTTTGCTACCATCCCCACACAGGACAAACCGCAAACGCTGCCTGGTAACCAGGTTGCCCACACCTGTAGCCTTCATGTTGCAAGACTGCTGGAGTACCCTGGTATTGGTGTGCCAGGGTGTGCCCGGAACGCCTGTGCTTGTCCTAAGACAGGATTCACAGGTGGTGGGACTTGCCTCTCTTACTGACCTGGGATGTCAAGCAACTTACTTAGCCTCTCAGACTCACTTCCTTTTTTATTTTTAATAAAAAAGAATTACAAGTTATCTGATAGGTATAGGTATATAATACTGTAGTGTGTACAGCACAGCATGTTTTTAAGTCATCATCACCATATGGGCATGTATATGCTCAGTAGGAAGGGGGCTTGTTTTGAGTGCTACATAGCATGTGTCTAGCGCATGCTCTGTGTGTGTGTTATTTCCCACAGCCATCTGTTACTTTGGTAATCAGGAAAAGCGACCATTCAGAAGCAGTTTCGATTGCTTTTCGTTTTATAAAAGAGGCTCCAGTGGGGTGACCACCCTGTCTGCACTGTTCCCCTGCCCCCTCCCACCCCCCAGCATACCTCGACTCCCCTCCCTCCCCTCATGCGCCTAGACTGTCTCCCTTCACTCGGAGGCGTGGCACTACCACCTTCTGACCGCAAGTTCCAGCAAGAGCGTGGGGGTGTCAGGCCCCGTGTCCCCAGCAGGGCAGACCCCAGTCCTTGTCTTCACCCCACTGGTTCACCCCCAAGCACCTCGAGCACTGCCTGGGCACACATGGGCCTTCAGTGCTTATTTGCTCATCGAATAAATGGACTTTGGTGACACCTGCCCTAAACACCAGAACGTGAAACACCCCGAAAGGAGGCTCATCTGTGTTAATGAGCTGAGAAATGGCCTTGCACTCATACTCACCCACACTCGCCCTCCCGGTGATTTTCTGCTCTTTGCAGCCCCACAGAAAAGTCTGCTTTTTGTCAGAGGAGGGATGTGCGTGCTTTTCCGTGTTTGTTTTTCCTCTCCGGGTGACCCAGGAGAGACTTCTGCACTGCAGCCCACACTGATATTCCCTGACCGTGTTTATGAGTGGTTAAAAATAGGTGGGGTTGTGTCTACTACATCTGTGTTCAGGAGGTATCTCTGGGACACAGTGAGGTAAGGTGTGCAAACGGCTTTGAATTTATTCAGTGCCACCTCTGTTACTATATTACAACCAGTGCTTCAGTGATAAAAGTGGGAAGTTGAGTGCCTCTCTTTATACCGGAAGAGTTCTAGAATAATTGAGAAGAAAAATCTTATCAGATTCCTTCAAGTCAAGGAAAGATGTAATGAAGATAGAGGGGAAACAATATGTACAGACGCACACTTCCAGTGGACCCTTGAAGAGCGTGAATCAGAACTCCCTGTTATGTGCAAGCTTAGTCACTCAGTTGTGTCCAGCTCTTTGTGAGCCCGTGAACTGTAGCCCGCCAGGCTCCTCTGTCCATGGAATTTTCCAGCAAGGATCCTGGAGTGGGTTGCCATTTCCTCCTCCTGGAGATCGTCCCTACCCAGGAATGGAACCCATCTCTCTTGCGTCTCCTGCATTGACAGGCAGATTCTCTACCACTAGTATCAACCAGGGAGCTGGTCCACTTATACCCAAGATTTTATTCTCCAATAAATACATAGTGCAGTACTACACAATTCACAGTATTTAGTACCTATATGTGGCTTATTTTTTTATTAAAAATGTAAATTATTTTATAGGTTTAGATATGTGTGTTCTATAACATATACTTTCTATACACAGTTATATGGATGGCTCAGACAGTAAAGAATCTGCCTGCAATGTGGGAGAGCCAGATTTGATCCCTGGGTCAGGAAGATCCTCTGGAGAAGGGAATGGCAACCCACAGCAGTGTTCTTGCCTGGAGAATCCCATGGACAGAGGAACCTGGCAAGCTGCAGTCCATGGGGTGGCAAAGAGTCTGACATGACTGAGCAACTAATACACACATACATATTTACACCAAGTGCATATGTTTGTATAGCTATAATTATAGGAGACAAAGGCTAGTTTGGTGAGTCGTCATTACCAGTAAGTAATAGAGATGCTCTGCAAATTATGAGCATCTGATCTGGAAGCAGTCTGTGTGTGTTCATGGCTCATCGCATCGCCCTCTTCATCTCAGCCCAGGACCTCCAGAGCTGCCCGGGCCTGGGGTCCTTTGGGGTCCAGGATGTGGAACCGTGCGAGCCGCCGCCTCTGTCGCAGCAGCCGTCCCACTGATGGCCCCTCCCAGTGCTGACAGGCTCCATCACCCTGTTCTCCTCTCCAGCCCCCAACTCTCCTTCCTCTCTTATATATTGCACACACCCCTTTAGTCCAGATTCTCCTTTACCTTCGTCTTCCAGATTTTCCCCTAAATGAAATCTTTCAGCCTCTTTTTCTGTCACTGTGAGCCCCCCAAAAAGAAGAAAAGATTCTGATCACTGTATAATACCACCATTCATGTTTTAAGAAGAAGGAAATGTATTCGTTTTGACATTAAATTGTCGCAATAAAGGGCTAGCTTCCCTTGTGGCTTAGACTGGGGGGAAGGTTCAATCCCTGGGTTGAGAAGACCCCCTGGAAGAGGACATAGAAACCCACTCCAGTGTCCTTGCCAGGAGAAGTCCATGGACAGAGGAGCCTGGCAGGCTGCAATCCATGGGGTCGCAAAGAGTCGGACACGGCTGAGCAGGCATGTAAACGACAAAAATACATCGCTCAGTGTTCATCTTACGGAAGGGCCCTGTACTTCAAGAGGAAGCAGAATTTGCATCCTACTTTCTACTGTTTAACTTTTTAATTTACCTGGCCCATATATTACTCTCACATTTTTGTTTTATTCTTAAGAGGTACGTATGGCGAGAGCGTTGATTGGCACTGTTGTTCTTCAATTACACACATACAAAGTTTCAGTTACTTAATGGAATAAAGTAAGTCCTGTGGACCAGCTTGAGCATCTGATCACCATTTGTAAGGTGACCAACATCCTCTTCAAGTTGCATACAGTGCAGTAACTGGCTTACAGAGTAGACTCCTGGGTTACAACCTGTTTGTAAACTGTAAAGGACCACATTGGTTAAAATCAGCCAATTTTCAAAACACAGTATGGAGACTAGCTGGTTGTCTGCGTCTGACAGAGGAGTCAGCTATGGTGGAAGGTGTGTGCACAGGTCCACTTCCTGCTTGGAGACTCTGTGGGCAAGCCTGCATCTTCACCCCGGAGGACACCGGCCTCGTTAACCCAGGATGTCAGACAGCCCCCCTCAGTACGTGGAGGCCACCTGCCCATGGAAAGTGGATGTTATGTCTATGCTGTATGCAATACAAACTATCCGCACAGTAAGCGCGTATTTTTTTGTAATATATGTGGGTAGGCACACATTGTACTCTGCGTCATACAGTAAACACTATACTAAGCTTGCCTTTTCCTGCCTTAAATCTGCTGTGCTTCTCCTGCAGCAGTGAAACTTTCATCGTCTCTCCTTCCTTATTATGATGATACTAATGTCTGACTAAATAGTAATGGTAGTCATCTGCTCACAGTCTTGCCTAGACGGTTTAGTCAGCTTGATGAAGGCACGGCAGTTGCTTCCAGCAGTGAACAGTCACGTGTCGTGGCTCAGGCACAAGGGCAGTGCGGGCGGTGGGAACAGCGGGTCTGTCCCCGCAGCACCAGAGCCTTGGCTGAGGCTGCATGGAGTTTGCTTGCTTTCCTTTAATGAACCAAGCTCTCATTTGTTTGCTTGTTTTGTTTAGGTATGCGGCTGAGGAGTGTTTTGTAGGCACACAAGATCACTCACACTCACGCACTCACACACACATACACACAATCAGTCCCTGGCAGGTTTTGTAGCCACACAAGAACACACATACATGAGCCTCTCACCATCAGTTTTTCCCTTTAACCATAGTTTTTGTTCTTAGTAGCACAACTACTGCTCCCTGTATTTCAGCTAACGAATAGTTCTCATACTCTGTTGAAAGCATATAGCATCCTTGGTTGTAAAGAAAGAAAAGAATCTCCATTCAGGTTTACAGTTCCCAGCCTGTGCTTCTATCATTTAAAAAAATAATAAGATTACAAGGAAATGTCTGCATCAACTTAAGAGGCATTAGCTTTATTTTTCAAAACATTGTTTGCAAGCACAATAGGCTTTGCAGTTGTTTATAGCTTTTAAAGTATTCATCAGTATGAAATAACTGTTTATTTCCTTTCCCTGTTTCTTCTGATTGAGAACAAAAAAAAAAAATTTTGATACAAGATACAATGCACTCTGCTAAGTTGTTTGTCAGATTTTATAAAGTGCGTTTACTGTCCCTGGGGCAGAGGGTTAGAATAGCTGCAGGATTAGCAAGGGGATGTGACCCCATGTGGTGCTCTCTAGATCTCTGGGTGTGCTTGGTCCCTGACCATCACGATTGATCTTGTCCTTGCTTCCCAGCTGGCCGGTAAGGGCGCCTTCCCTGCGCTGTTCATTCATGCTCCCCTGCGCTCATTCAGAAGTCCACCGCTTCCTCTGCCTGGCCGGCTTGAGGGGCAGAGTGGCATCTCTCGATGAGGTGCAAAACTGCTTTCTTAGTCCGAGCTCCCAAGGGGCTACTAGCCACAGAGAAGGAAAAATGGTGTTCATCTACCCTGAGATTCACCAGGCACTTGGTCTTATTTTCCTTCTCAGCAAGTTTTCTTAAAACCTTAAAAGGTTGTTTCCCCCCACCTTCCTCTCTCCTTCTTAGTGTTAATCAGGGAAAGAAAGGAAGCATGGAATCATAAAAAGAAAAAAAAAAAAAAAAACTGCCCTGAAGTAAAGGAAATCTGCAGAACACAGCATGGTGCCTTTCTTTCTGTCATAATCTATCAATAGGGGTTCAATTGTTGATCATTGTGGCTTATCTGTCTTCCCATTACATGTTATTTTCTCCCTTATGAGAAACGCAGTGTTTATTATCACAGGTGGCAAAACACCGAAGTAAAAAACAAGCAGAGGTTACATTCAATCACTGTAAGCGGGTCTCATGTTGGCGTTCCTGCTATCATTCTGAAACCAGGAGCCAGTAAAGCAGGCGAGCGCACACCCTGACTTTCTCACATGCGCATAACCCGGAGAGGCTGAGAGAGCAGGTGTGAGCCCTGAAAAGATCAACACGAAGTCACTCGCCGGCTAAAGAGAGAATTTAGAAACACCATTGTGCTACTGTTCAAATATTTGCTCATTGAACCTGGAAAGAAAAAATGTTGGTCACCTCGTGTCAGATTCCTGGTCCTCCTTCTCTAAACAGCATCTCAGAGATGGAGGAGCAGGGGGTTGTTTATCTAAGAGAGAAATACGAGCTCTGTATGTGGAGTTCCAGGTATACCTAACGTGGACTTCGTTAAGCAAACATAATTCAGCCGTCCTGAATTTGGCAAGACACTCTTTTATGTTTCTTGACTGTGTATCCTAAGAGACGACTCGCTGGTCTGGTAGACTGTTCACTGTGAACAGTGCGTCTCGCATCCCGCTCCACGTCCAGCAGCCCTGGCGTTAAGCGAGCGGCGGGCTGCAGGGCAACCTGGGAAGACATAGGAAGCCCGCGAGCAGATGTTGAGGATGGAAGTTTGCCTTCCAAACATGCGAACCTGTATGGCTGCATACTTTCTAAGTTTAACATCACTATTTGCACATCTGTGAATTTTAGGAGATTTTTTTTTTTTTTTTTTGAAGCACCACAGGGAACTTCTTAGGAAAGAGAATTTGCCCAGAAGGGATCATGCTCACAGACAGGACTAATGAGTCTCATATTACAGGGCAAGTCTCTCTGATACATTTCTGTTGTTTTCTGTTCTTTGATTTGAAGCGACCCCTCTTGTTACACTGAATGCAGTGCCGAGAGGGCTTTCATTCATCTCGGCTCAGGACCAAAGCAATAACGTGGTCATTTCCTCTCTGAAGGTAGGAGAGCTAATGAGAAACACAGATTAGGAGCCAAGGTCTATTCTGAGATTAAGATAACGTGTCCTAACAGAAGGTTTACAGCGAAATGAAAGAGTCGGGCAGAGAGTTGAATGGGGGAAAGCGGGTTGTTGTTAAAAGTTCCCATCTGGCTTGAAGCCATTGTCCTCTGCTGTGCAAGCACCGTGGTGCGATGTCGCTGCGATAGTCAGTGAGGGAGCTCTGTGTGCAGTCTGTCTGAGCCCTCTTTAGAATAAACACAGCCCACAACAAGAACAACTTCAGGGTGGTTTGGGGTTTGTATAGACAGCTTCACGTATGGAAATGACAGCTTGTGAAAGCAAGACTGAGCTTTCAGTATCCTGAGTCCAATTCTCTGTGAAAAGCCTGAAGCAGTGGGCTCGTGGGAGCCCCAAGAACACGACCACCTTGTCACAGCGTCACCGCGGCCAGGTGCCCTGCACGCCCGCCCCGCATGGGGTCACCTTCAGAGCCGCTGGAGGAACTGAAGGGGCTACACCACTAACTCTGCTGGCACGCTGGCAAAACTCACCCCCACCGACAGATGACAAGCGCTCGGCATAAAACCCCCGAGGTTCTGAGAAATGGATGGTCTGCTTTACTTAATTTCCTCCCGTTTACCCGGAGCCCCGATCTATTTTAGTAAATAAATTCAGGAAATTGGTAAAGCACTTTACTCCATCCGTTATGTATCCGTAATTAAGGCGATTGTCACGTTTTTCCTGGCTCCGGCACTGTGTTGCTCACAGCTTCCCTCCCGCGCCTGCGACCGGTTTATAAGGTCCCTATAAAGGGGTGTCACGGAGTTTAAACCACTGGCACAAACAACACAGCCCATACGTTGTGCAGAGAAGGGCACTTCCTCTGTTCATAAAGATTCCTGACCTTAGAGACGTCTCTCCACTGATCCTAGCACTGTCTCCCAGTAAAGCGTGTCCCTGTTCAGCCCCGGCTCCTTTGCAGGGCAGCACAGGAGACAGCAAGTGGCCGTTCACTCAGAGGTGTCAGCCACCACCCCCCTGCCCTGGCCGCCCCCTCCTGTCCACCCGCCGGGCTGGCAGTGAAACCTGAGCCGGCGACGCCGTGCCCGGGAGCGGCGCCTCCTCACCTTCATGAGCCACTGCGTGTTGTTCTCCATGATGTTCTCCAGCACCTGCAGCCTCTGCACCGAGTCGTCGTAGTCAAGGGGCGCGTCCCTCTGCACGGCGTTGGGCACGTAGGCGCTGGAGGGCGAGCGGCAGTGGTCCGTCTCCGGCAGGAGGAACGTGTAGCTACAGGCTCCGTGCTGAACCTGATACTGTTTCTTCCCAGCAGCGATGTCCGTGCCCTTCCGAGAGCCGCTGTGGGCTGTGGCTACGGCCAGATCACAGCTCAGAGTCAAGAAAACAAGCTGCCACATTCTTTCTGTCTGTCGGTAATAAACCACCCGCTCAGCAAACTTCCAGGCGCATGAGAGTCCCGGCGCTAAGCTGCCCTCTCAGACGCGGGGCTCGGGGGCAGAGGCTCAAGGTCCATCAAGGGAAGCCTCCTGTTCCCTCCTTTCCCAGCCTTGGTCTCTGCTGCCGTCTCCTCTCTGGCCTCGCAGCAGACTGTCAGATCACAGTGGGGAGAAGAGCCCTGCTCCCCGTGAGGGCTGCATTCGCCTTCCAGACCCACGTCAGCGCTGCTTTGTCTCTCTTCCCCAGATTCTCCAGTGTCAGGGTCCGAATCAATCACTTTCCTTTCCTTATATGATAAGTTGATAAGAGCAGGCAGACATGTGCAGCCGGCGGCTCCGCCCTCCCGGCTTGCGCGTTATCTTCCTGTAGGGGGGTCACCAGCCAGGCCACAGGAAAAATCCGGGCTTGATGTGTACTGTCCAACCGGGACTATATGCTGCAGAAGCCCTCTGGGAAAAACCGATCAGTTACAGGACCCCTGGGTATTTCAGAGGCACCACCCTAATTGACTGTTTCCTAGAGAGAGCCTGTAGGTCTCCTGTGTCTGAAACTGATTTCACAGCGCGAAGCTGGTAAATATCTGGGGCAATAGCTTTAAAGTACAATGAAAGTTCCTGTTTTTTCCTTTAGGAATAAAAATACTGCAAATATGTCAGGACTTTGGTTTATTTTTGTTATTACAAACAAAGAGGAAGAAGTCTCGCTCTTGTAAACTCTGTGCCTTTTCATAGGGAAAATAGTTTCGTTGGTATTACTTGATTTTTGAACCATTTAGCCAAGTATGCAAAACTTTCATCTTAAAACAGCTGGATAGGAACATCACACTTTATTCAATTTGTGTTAGGAAAGTCAGTTTCTGAGCACTGACATTTCATCTTTTAAGCAAAATACCCACTCCAGTACTTAACGTAAACTTAATATATTACTAGCCTGATTAATTGTCCACTAAATTAGAATCCATAGAAAAATCAGAATTTAAGAGGGAGTTGAGAGTGGCATATATGAACTTCTCCTTTATTAGGTCAGAATTTGCTCAAATCCAATCATTTTGTAACATATCATCCAGGATCAGTTGAATCAGTCCCACTCAGTGCTGGACTCCGGCAAATCACTTCTTTTTCATTAACCCCAAAGTCCTTGTCTGCCAGATTCAAGGGCTGCGTTAACTCCCAAGGTTTTTCTGTTTCAATTCTGTGGATCCATAAATCCTCCAGGGTACTTCCTTCAATAGCTAAAACTTGACGTTTGGGGGCTGACAGTATGCTCGCTCACCAGCCAGTGTGCATGGTGGGGGTCGGGGACAGGGGGAGGCGCCGCTACGTGGAGCCCCTGAGAGGGTCTGTCCATGCCCAAGGGCACGAGATTCCACCCAGGCAGCAGTGGCCAGCTCAGCACTGACCCAGTGGACCTCGTCCTCCTGTAAGGCCAGTGTCCATGTAATCATGCAAGTGAATTGTGTCAAGAGACCTGATTAGACCTTCAGAGACATCCCTCCTGTGCAATGACAGATATTTTTATTATGATATCTCAAGCTGTTACTTGCCCTCAGCATGGCATTGTCACTTAATCCACCCACAGGGTCCTGTTATTGAATGTTTGGATAAAATAGGTCATGTCATTTTTCTAAGAAGGGGTTTGTAGATGCCCCCAGATTCTCAAAGGGCTTGATGGCTCAGGAAGCTAGAACTTAATTTTGGTGCAAGGTCTCCACTAAGAGAACAAGTTAAAGATACACCTATTCAGGCTACTAACTGCAGAGGGACACGTGTAGGATTTGAAGACGGGACTCGTGTTAGAACCCTGATTCTCGGAGATCTGCAGCAAATGCTTAACTCCTCTAAGCCTCAGTTTCCCTACCTGCAAAATAGGAGGGTTCTTTCTCAGCAGCACTTTTAGAGTTAAAATGATACGAAGTAATGCATGTAACTCAAGAAATATTACTTTCCTTCTCCAGCACTTCCCATTAAAATTTCCACTGTCAGATATTGTCGCTGTGTTACTCTCTGGCTGACCATGAAGCAGAAACACAGGGGGCGCTTTTTTCATCCAAACTGCTTCCCCATTTGCAAGCGTATATTATAAGGTAATAATGTCGCACATGTGGTTTCCAAGATCATCTGTCTGCTTCTCAGGCAAACAGGGTGGTTTAAAAAGAAGCCGCAGAAAGAGCGGGCACCACAAGTAGTCCTTGTCTGCTGGGTGCTGGGGGGCGTGATGGCGCGTCGGACATAGAGGAGCAGAGAGAGTGAGGCGGGGAGACCCCGGCCCTGGGAGGGGACACCCAGGAGGAGCGCGTGTTGCCTCCAGGGCACCGGTTCTGCCGCTGGTGGGAGGGGGTGCTCCTTTGTCCAGGCCCTCCGGCCCGGGCGTGCAGTGGGCAGCCTGTAGGTACGTGGAAATTCTTCCCTGAGGCTTGGAGGGGAGTGGGGGTTGGCAGGCGTGCCCCGTAAAGTGTCCAGGAGTAAGTATTTCAGGTTCCTGGGCCACACGGGCTCTGTCACAGCTGCTCAACTCTGCCGTCGTAGTGTAGAAGCCATCAAGAGAAAACCCTCGAGGATGGGAGGTGGCTGTGTGCCAACGAAGCGTTATTCGTTGACACTGAAATTTGAACTTATCATAATTTCCACGTCATGAAATATTCTCTGGATTTTTTTCAGTCTTTTAAAAATGTAGGAACCATTCTTAGCTCACTGGCCGTTCCGTGGGGACCGCAGGCGCTGGAGGGGGTTGCGGGGGGGCTGTGACACAGTCTCCAGGCCTCTCTGGGCGCAGGCAGTGTAAGAGGGAACCTCCAGGAGCCTTCCATGCCTCAGAGCAGCGCCCGTTGTCCCAAGGACGAGAACTGTGAGACAGGCCGGGGGAAAGGGCTCATTGAAGGGACGGGAACATTCGACCAAAAAGAAAAGTGCCGCTTGGAAGCTGGATCTAAACTCCAAGAGGGAAGAGGCCCTGGGAGAACTGTGTCAGTGTGAAAGCAGAGCAGCGCCTTCAGGGCTGGATGGTGGGCTGAACGTTGCACCACGAGGAAGCGGGGGAAGACGGGCGCGTCCACCACAGCCAGCTGGAGACCCCAGAGGGACCAGCAGGGCCGAGCGGGGGCTCCCTGGGGCCGTCAGGCGGGAAGACTCTGCCCTGGGCGCAGACTCACCCCCAGCACGCACTTGTTTCCTGAGCGCCGGGCAGCAGGCAGCAGTCGCTACTTGCACCCCAGCCTGGGGATGGAGGCTGGATGCAGCCTTGACTGCTTCTCAGAGCTGTTCAGTTTCAAAGAGAATCTTGAGTTTCCGTCAATGACTTGCTGACAGGCTCACTAAAGGCAGATGGGGCTATAAAACGAGAAATATTATTACAGCCTTCCCAAAAGCTGCCTTCCTGCCCAGCCAATTTTTTTTCTTCTTTTTTTTTGTCCTAACAGCTCTGCCGAACAGCTGTGTGTGGTGCTATTTATTTTCTTAATAATGTTTGTTTTCTCCCCTGTACTGTATGTCATCAGCTGAAATTCCGGAGGCTCCCATTTATTCGCTGTAGCGCTGTATCAAGTTCCCCTTTTCCACTTTGCCATCAGGGAGTAAACCCTCATTTGATGGCACCAGCAGGACCATGTGGCCGTCTTCCCTGGTAGAGAGGAGCGCTGCGGAGCTCTGACGAGGGCGCCTCTGCTCGAGGGCGCCTCTGCTCCAGGCCGCCCTGCAGAGCAGACGTGCCGGACCAGTGGGAAAAGCCTGGTCATGGCTCCAGAGACGTAGGTCCAGAGTCGATGTGGGACTTGCTTCTCTTGGATCTGGGATCTGATTGACCCCAACCTTCCCAGGACCACCCATGAGGTGCTGGATTGCTGGTTCTGGAGGCCAGAAGCCAAGAAACAGTGCCAGCTTGAACTCAGTGCAGTGCGGGGCAGCCCCCAAGGCATGGATCACCAGACAGGGTTTCAGGGAAACCTGCGTGACTTCTGCTCTTTCCAGGGAGCCTGCTTAATACTCATATCTAACGGGTTAGTTATACTGTTGGACTAAGGAGGGACAGAAGTGGGTCAGCTGTTGCGGGGGGGGGTTGGGGGTGGTCATTGCCGTCTGAGCAGCAAGCGTATGTGGCAAGTGTCCACTCCGAAAGCCCGTGGCTAATGGGGAGTAATGAGAAACCACGCAGACGTACTTAGGGGCGCATTGATGTCCCATGTCACCTGGCGTTTTGTGCCAGTCTCTTTCCATCGCGTCTGGGCAGATCCCCAGAGTTGGTCTTGCACCCGCTGGTCTCTGCCATGCGGCGAAGTGGCCGTCACCATGGCACTGATGTCCGCAGGCCTCGGTGGCTGGGCCGGCATGGGCTTAGTTTTTCAAAAGTGCTGTGCTGGTGTGAGAGGACCTCCGGGTGCTGAAATACCCCTGCTAGGTGACGCTGAGGACAGTCTTGGCTCTCAGCCGTTCACAGACAGCGGGCTCCTCAGGACCCCAGGGCATGGGGCCTTTCACCCACCTCCCTCTCCCACCTCCTTCTGTCCTGACCTTTTTAAAGTCAGTTAAATCGGCCAGCATGTTTACAGTTTAGTGTGCAGTGTACAGGGGAAGCCATTAAGAAGCTCACTGGACATCAGATTGTTACAAGAGAAAAAGTTACTCTTACTACTTTCTTTTCCCCAAATTGTATGCAACAATGAATGAGAGCCGAAGAAGCCACAAGGAAAAAGGAAAGAAAGGGCAAGAAGAGGGGGAAGGGAACAGAAAGTGAGTATTTCGGCTTCTGGAAGCAGGCCCCCTCGTGGTGAGTCACAGAAGAGCTGTCTCTGTTCTGCGTCTCGTCCGTGGAACGGACCTGAAGGGGCTCGCGTGGGGTCCAGAGCCGTCTTGCAGAAGCCGTGGGCGGCCCCTCCCTGGAGGAGCTGGCCAAGTTGAGCCAGTGTTAGATGCCGAGAGGGCAGGCTGCGGGGGTCAGTCCCCAGCTGCAGGGTCTGAGGACGGTAGCAAGGAGAAAGCCTCTTAAAGAGAGACAGAGGAAAGAGAGACAGAGGAAAGAGACAGAGGAAAGAGAAGGCCTGTAGATGCCAGTACACACACGTGGCGCTGTGGGAGGCTGACCTTGCTCCTGTGACGGACCTGGAAACCAAGGCTCGGCGGGGCGAGGCCACAGGCCTCCGCCAGCCCCCCACATCTCAGGGCCTTTCTTTCACACTCGTGGATTTAAGTGGAAGTTAAAGCAGTGCTTTTGTCTCTTGCTTCTTTAGTATCTGTTCCGTTTTGGTTGCTATGGCGTGTGGAGTCTTAGCATAGCAAGCAGGACCTTTGCTCCCTCCCGGGGAAAGCACCCACGCCCCCCGAGTTGGAAGTGCAGAGTCTTAACCACTGGACCGCCAGGAAGTCCTAAGCCATGACTTCTTTTTAATCCCGATTTTAACATGGAAAGCTCAGCCACCCTTGGAGAACTGTGGGGAATCTCCATCACGTCACATGGCTGTCACCTCTGCGCTGCACAGACAGCACACCACAGAGACGTAACCCGTTCCACTGGTGGGTCCACCTTCTGTGGCCTTCGGCCACCCAAGTGGGGGCAGCCTGTCATGGACGGGGCCGCCATGTGCCCACCTGGATGCGGGGTCTGTCTGCCCATGGGCGCATGGAGCGGCGCAGACTCAGCCTGGTCGTTCTCACCGAGGAGGGACTCTGCGGAGGTCCAGCCTCTGGTCTGCCTGCATCAGTTACGCTGTCTATGTCCGTCCTTGCCATCTTTCCAGTTTCCTGGTGTCAACTTTTCTTTTTTTCTCCTTTCTTTGCCTTTTTAATTTCATGCCCTGTCGCTGGCTGAAAGAGGGTGATGTTCCTTTGAGAATACGTACAGTTTCTGAAACGAAGTATGCTGCCCAGTTTAGCACGATTTTCTGTCCTAGCTGCAATTAAACATACATAGCATTTGCCATAAAAGAGCTGGCCTGTTCCATATAGGGGAGAGCTAAGTGGCATTTACTTAGAATCAGGTACTGGCTCCATTAAATTCACCTTTGCAGAAGATGAGGAAATGTATAATTTGTTAAAATAAGTGTCTGCCTGCCGGAGGAGGAGAGAAAGCCTTTGCCAGATGTGTTTTCAGGCAATTTCCTTTCCTGGGAAATAGCCATCTTCCCTGCATGCCCCTCATGTTGTCACTTTCAGAGCAGATAGACTTGAGTGCCGGGCGTTAAAGGGCAGAGGCCTCGATAGCATCACCTTATCTGAGACGATGATCTTCCTGCTTGCAGCTGTGTGACTTCTCTTTGACAGGGAGCTGTAGGCATCTGTGTGTCAGAAGGTTAGCACTGATGGAAGGGTCAGAGTTAATACTGAGAAAAATATTTTTCATTCTTATTTAGGTTATTGGTTGTCATTCTTATTTAAGTTAGTTCAGTCAAAGAAGTACCAAACCCTCACGCATTCTAACTTATCTGAGTGTTTACTGTGTCATTATGTCTGAAAGACTTTTAGAGAAGTTTGTTTTTGTTTTGTTTTTTTAAGGAAACTTAGAAGATTCCTGAATCTTTGACAGTTTTGTACTGCCATGAACCAGCAGAGCATCAGCTCAAGACAGTTTGCTTTGTAAAGCCACATTGTGTATAATATGGAACCTGAAGAACTGAAAAGAAAAAGCTTTTTATTTATGAGAAACTTGGGAAATATCCAAGTAACTATTTTTCTAAGATTTCATGATGAATTCCCTGAATTTTTAGGAATATGTTAGTTTATGTAATTCTTCTGTTACATGCAGTTATCTCAAATGCTGTTTGATTTTAAAATATTTTCATCCTCCAATATTTTTGTTTTATCTTTCCATCAAAAAAAGTGCCTAAAAGGTCAAGATACAAGTCATAACTTTAAAAAGGCAGTGAGTGGATGAAATTCTAAAACAATAGATGAGTGCATTAGCCTGATAATATTTCTGCCAGTAATTCTGTGTCCTGTTTTCTGCCCGTATGTAGAAAAAAAAGGCTAAACATTCTCTTTCAGTGGATTGATGTCAGTGATTACTGTTTTGCTTATGACCAATGAAAAGTCAATAAAATCTTTCCTTTGACTAACACTGTTGTTAGAGTGTTTTGAAGTGGGCTTCAAAACAGAAAAGATTTTGAAGTGGGCTTATAAGTTGTAATTTTATACTAAATGTTCCTAATTTCAGCAAAGCTACTGAGAAGTCAGATCCTATTGCCTGTGAAAAATGTGTCTAGTCTCCCTGCCATAACCATCCTACTGAAGAACTGTCCAAATTCCTCTCAGAATGAGTTTTCTCTTGAGAGTGGCCTAATGCCATCGAGATAAATCTCTGTTTAATCTAAATTTATAAATTTTTTATCTTAATTATTGAGAAACCTTTTAAAATAAGAGAGATAAAAATGTCATGTGTGTTATTTCCATGAAGATATATTATCTTTCTTGGTTATAGGTTAGCATAAATAAAATTGCTTATGTCAAAGAAGTAAAAATAATAATAATAAAAGCACGTGACCCCCTTTTGGTATTCCTGTCTGTCTAACTGACTTGATGTTAAAAAATCTTCCTGTGGGAAATTAGGCTTGATTGTGGAGTTACATGTACTAAAAGTCATTTTTGAAGAATTATATATAGTTTTTGAAGAATTATAAGTATAATAAATAGTTATGCATAAAAGGAAATGATGTTTGCATCCAAGTGTATAAAAATACTCCATGCCATTCCTGTTCCTTCAGGAATCTAAGTACGGGGTCTGCCAGGGATTTCTGTCCTTCCTGGTAATCTCCTGTGTATATGCCCTACTTTTCCTCTTAATCCCATCTCAAGCAATGTCTTTTGTACTCCATTAATAATGAACTGTACTTCCCAAAGTGTTCCATTTTAAGGAAAGGGCCTAAATTCAAAGAAAGACTAATACAAAAGAAAAAATTAAAGGAAGTAAGTTGTACAAAGCCTGTGAAGAGAGGACATTTATAGCAGTATTAAGATACCTAGTTCCTGGCATCTGTTTCCCTCAAGAGAAAAAAAAAAAAAAATCTCAACAATAGTTTTTGAAAGCCTTAAAACGATCCTAGTAGAATATTTACAGGAAAAAGTATATTATTGACTCACCTATCCCCAAAATCTTGATGTGTGTTTCAGGGACATTGTTAGTTTATAGGTCGAAAAGTCTTGCTTGTCTACACTAGGAATTAAAAGCAAAACAAGAATCTGCTGTGGATGATACCTAGAGGAAAATGCTGCTTGTAATACTCACCTGCTCCCTCTGCTGGCCTGCTAACAGGGAGCAGGCGAAACTCTCCATGTTCTCTAATTACAGTCATTAAGAGAAATGACACGCAATTTAGAACTTAAAGCAGTAGCCACTAATACACTGCCCAGAACACTTTCATTATAATTTTAGTGCAAAAGGATACCACAGCAGATGTTAGACACCTTCAGTGTAGACACACACACGCAGTGAAAAATGCTTTCAAGCATTTGGTTAGCACGTAGAGAGCCAGAATCTGTTTCTCTCGTCGTCGGATGATCAGGTTGCTTCCCGAGTGAGTGAAGCCATGTGATTCTCACAGCAGGAAGGGGAGAGGTCTCTGCTGTCCGGCTCCTTAGAGGACAAGCTTAGAGACCTGATCTTGCTATTAGCAAGTTTGTTAGAGTCTTATGAGGTAGATCACTGCTTTGTACATGGCATAAATCTTAAGCCTAGGTTTTTCTAGATGAAAGTAAATAGCTGAGTAGCCTCCATTCTTCTTGACCCTTGATGGTCCAGCAGTGCCTGTTCTGTGGACTTCTGCTCTGGATGAGACTGATAGTGATAGTGAATAAAGAAATCCCAGTCTGGTCAGTAAACAGGTAGTCCAGAGTGTCACTGAGACGTCACAAGTGATTGAAGTAAAGATCTGCAAGGTATGGTGTAGTCGGCACGGTGAAGGAGAGAAGTGAAAGTGAACGTCGCTCAGCCGTGTCCGGCTCTTTATGACTCCGTGGACCATGGGATTCTCCAGGCCAGAATACTGGAGTGGGTAGCCTTTCCCTTTTCCAGGGGATCTTCCCAACCTGGGGATCCGACCCAGGTCTCCCACACTGCATGTGGGTTCTTTACCAGGTGAGCCACCAGGGAGGCCCAAGAATGCTGGAGTGGGCAGCCGATCCCTGCTCCAGCGGATCTTCCTGACCCAGGCATTGAATACCAGTTGGCATGGTAACTTTTTATAAATCTGTCATTGCTTTGAGGGTCTTTGTTATGATTGAATTGTATCCCCTAAGCATTCATCCATTGATGTTCCAGCTCCCAGTCCGTCTGGGTCTGGCGCTATTTACTAATCGAATCATCAGAAATGTAATTAGATAAAATGGGTCACACCAGAGCAGGGTGAGGACTGATCTAAATGACCGGTGACCTTATGATAAGGGGAAGTGTGGAAGCAGACTCATCCACAGGAGAACACCCTGTGAAGATGAAGGCAGAGGTCAGGGTGAGGCTTCTGCCACCAAGGACCCCCAAAGGTTGCCGACAACCCCCAGAGGCTGGAGAGAGGCTTGCTCACATTCTCCCTCCCAGCCGTCAGAAGGAACTGGTCCTGCAGACACTCTGAGCTTGGACTTCCAGCCTCCAGACCCGTGAGAGAATAGATTCTGGTTGTTTAAGCCAGTCAGTTTGTGGTTATTAGTTACAGCTGCCCTGGTGCTGTTTAGTCATTAAGCCATGTCTGACTCTTTTGCGACCCCATGAATTTTAACCCACCGCGCTCCTCTGTCCGTGGAATTTCCCAGGCAAGAATACTGGAGTGGGTTGCCGTTCCCTTCTCCAAAGGATCTTCCCAGCCCAGAGAGCAAACCCTGGTCTCCTGCACTGCAGACAAATTCTTCATCATCTGAGCCACCAGGGAAGCCTCCCAAATAATTAAATAATAGCTTTTAAAATGTTGCTGTCTTGCAGCCCCCACCAAACACTGTGACTGTTTGGCGGTTGTGCTTACTATTTAAGACTGGAGAAGTCCAGATAGCTCAGATATTTTTAGGTGGTATGTGTTAGTCACTCAGTCATGTCTGACTCTTTGGAACCCTGTGGACTGTAGCTCGCCAGGCTCCTCTGTCCATGGGATTTCCCAGTCAAGAATTCTGGAGTGGGTAGCCATCCCCTTCTGCAGGGGATCTTCTGACCCAGGGATCGAACCTGGGTCTCCTGCATTGCAGGCAGATTATTTACTGTCTGAGCCACCAGGGAAGCCCACTAAGGTCGTGATAACCATGCAAAGCTTTATTTTGCTGCAGTAAAACTATCTCTTAGAAATCCCAGGCCTCTTTAGTTGCCCTGTGTAAGGCTCCTCCTTCCTGGAGGCCCAATTCCAGTGCTACTTCCTTTAGGTCTTCTCCCTCATGTTTGCAGGGAGAATGCCGGACGCCACCCTCACGGAGACCCCTCGTCTGTCCCCACCAGTGGAGGTGCAGTGAGGCTCCTTGATGAAGGGACGATGGTTCATTATTCCCACTAACCATGAGGAATAAGGTCATCAAGGCCCGAGGCCACGCCTCCTTAGGTCGCCTCTAGTGTGTTTCCAGATGACATCTGGGCATCCACCCCAACCTGCTCAAAGACAATGGCGATAAAGATGCAGGCTGGGTGATGTCACACGGGGCTCCCCTCCTGCAGATTCTCTGTCTCAGTCACGTGCCGTGACGGGCCTCCTTCCCTGACGAGCCGAGGGTCTTGGCAGCGGATCCCACCCTGGACCAGTTGCGAGATTCTCCCATTCATCTGCCCATCTACCTTCTGAAGGTGGCCCAGGGGCTGGCAGGTTGTTGTAAGTCCTTGGTCTTTTCTCAGTAGTCGGATGCCTTTTCCTCAGACTGTCTGCAGTGTTTGTGCCATAGCTGCCATATTTGCAAGCTTCTGTTCTTCAGCTTTTTGGGGTTTTGTGGGGGAGGGGGTTGGCTCTGTCCGGTCTTCGTTGCTGCGTAGGCTTTTGCAGTTAAAATTGCAATGAGCAGATTTCTCGTTGTGCGGGCTTCTCTTGTTGTGCAGCACAGGCTCTAGAGCTTGGGCTCAGTAGTTGTGGCTCATGGGCTTAGTTGCCCCACAGCAGGTGGAATCTTCCCAGACCAGGGATCGAACCAGCGTCCCCTGCATTGCAAGGCAGTTTCCTAATCCTTGGATCAGCAGGGAAGCCCAGGCTTCTGTTCTTCAGCCTGAAGGTCCTGCTGGGGTTTTTTCATCGGGCCTCTCTCCTATCACCTCATTTTCTCTGGAGCCTGTTGTATTTGAATGAAGCTGGGTAGCTCAGAGCAAAAGAGCCGCCCCCCGGTGCAGAAGACCCTGGAGACGCAGGTTCGATCCCTGGATCAGGAGGATCCCCTGGAGGAGAAAATGGCAATCTACTCCAGTATTCTTGCTGGGAAATCCATGGAGAGAGGAGCCTGACGGGCTACAGTCCGTGGGTCGCAAAGAATCGGACATGACTGAGCATGCGCACACCAAACTCTGAAATGTAGGTAAGTCCCAAATGGAGTTAAATTATCAAATGCATGGCCGCTGATAGTTAAGCGAGGCCAGTAAGCACGCCTGCAGACTCTGAGTACGCAGAGCGTGACTGAGTGTCTCGTGAACGTGCTTGAGGTTTCCTCTGAAGGAAAGTGTTGTCCTTCAGGGTGATTTTTGAAACGGTATATGCTTACCTGGCTGCCCTGGTTCAAAACGTGTCTAGAGCTTCTTCCCAAGCTATTCTAAGCTGCTATAGAGGAGCTGCTCAGCACTGCGGCTGTCGCTCAGTCGTGTCCAACTCTTTCTGCCCCATGGACTGTAGCCCACCAGGCTCCTCTGTCCATGGGGATTCTCCAGGCAAGAATTCTGGAGTGGGTTGCCATTCCCTTCTCCAAGAATAGCTGTTTAGTAGGTGACTAAAAACATACTATCATCAATCCTATCGGTTTTCAGTGTTTTCTGTTTTATTCAATTCAACATGTATGAAAGACTCTGTACTTTGTTGTTGTTCAGTTGCTCAGTCATGTCCAGCTCCTTGCGACCCCATGGACTCAGCACGCCAGGCCTCCCTGTCCATCACCAACTCCCGGAGTTTACCCAAACTCATGTCCATTGAGTCAGTGATGCCATCCAACCATCTCGTCCTCTGTCATCCCCTTCTCCTCTTGCCCTCAATCTTTCCCAGCATCAGGGTCTTTTCCAGTGAGTCAGCTCTTCGCATCAGGTGGCCAAAGTATTGGAGCTTGTTAAAAAAAAAAAAAAAAGCAAATTAAGGAATTTTCATATAGTCTAGAAAGAGCTTGAGATGAGTCTCATCCATTTCCTTCATGGGGAGCTAAGTGATCTGGACCTAATGAATCCAGAATCTGTGACTTCCACCTGCTGCCAAAGTAGCTCTAAAAAAGTCAAACCAGCTCAAAGTTGGGTGTCATGGAGACCAAGGTCTCCTTCGCATGAGAGCCCCTTTCAGGCATCAGAATATCTCCTGTTTCTGAACTGGACATGAGGGTTTTCCTGCCACGTTTAGGAGAGCCTCATTTGCCTTCTGGGTACATCAGAAGTGGCTCCTATGGGACTTCCCTGGTGGCTCAGTGGATAAGAATCCACTTGCCGGTGCCGGGGACACAGGTTCAATCCCTGGTCCAGGAAGATCCCACATGCTGCAGCCCAGCTAAGCCCGTGCACCCCGCCTGCTGAACCCCACATGCCCCAGAGCCCGTGCTCTACAGCGAGAGAAGCCACCACAATGAGAAGCCTGCCCCCTGCAACGGAGACTGGCCCCTGCTCTTGGCAAGCAGAGAAAGCCCTTGCACAGCAGCCAAGACCCAGTCAGTGCAACCAAAAAAAACAGAAGTGGCCCCTGCTGTCACCAGCCACCCTGGCTTTGCTTCTCAGGTGCTGCACTGTCCTCGTCAACTCTGGGGCCCTGATTTTGGAGTAGAATAAGCTGGAGCCCCTGTGAAGTCTCCTGGGAGAGGGAAACGGGGGGAAATTCTTTCCCCAAGTGGTGTTTCTAGGAAAATATGCAGCCAGAACCTGCAGCTGTTCGCTCTCCAGTATCAGCTCTAAACAGCATTTGAGTTGGCAAAAAGAAAAGTGAGAGAACAATGCGGCCTGAAGCCTGAAACTTTGGGAAACCCCTCTCCATAATGTGCGTGTTTAGGGCTTACAATTTTCCTGTTTTCAGGACATAAGAGCTGTTTTCCAACTTTTCTGGGCCTGTTTTTTGGGTTTTGGTGTTCTTTTTTTTTAAAAGTGTTTTAATGATTGAACATGAAAAATACTTCTTGATCATTTTATAATATAAATCTCACTATTTAATTGGAGCTTTTCCCTTTTTTTCCAGAATAGACTATTTCATTACTGCCAAAATGCCAGTATAGCTGGGAGAGAATGAAATTAGGATTAAATGCAATTCAGTCAGCGGCCAAAGCTCTGCACGCAAGATGCATACTTTGGACATCTGCAACTCGGGGATGCCAACAATTTCAAAAGCTCCATCATCCACAAAAAGAGTTTAGGGTAAACAGACCCATCTTGGTGACCAACTCAGGCTCGTTTCAGGGCCTGAGCAGATGTGTGGGTTCTCGCAAAGCCGGGCAGGTTAACAGAAAAGGCACATGATACCTTGTACGGTTCAAACTCTAATCCTAGTTCGTGCGAGTTAGGTTAGCTGTTGAGAGTGGGGTTTGGCTTCTCTGGCCCATAGACTTGATTATCCCTGGAGACACTTCACAGGAGATTTTAAGCAGAAATCTGAGCAGAGGGCCAGCCCTCACAGAGCTGGCATGGGAGGTGGATGACAGGCCGGGCTGCAGGGTCTCAGGGGCCAGGGAGGCCTCGACTCTGGGACCTGCCCTAGGTGGAGCTGCCTCCAAGGCTGGGAGGACCTCTCTCCCTCCCTCCAACCCCCTCCATCTCAGCCTTACCCACCTGCAGCCCCCACCCTCCACCTGTCTTGCATGGGAGTAAGCAGCAGGCGATCTGGAGAATTCAGGGAGGTGAGCAAACACTGGGCCGTAGGTTAGAGCCCTCCCTGGGTCTGGTCCCCACCTAGTTATCGGAGAGAGCTCACTGGAATGGATGCGACTGACATCCCGACTCATCCCTGAGACGGGCGGCACTCAGCCTGCCCAGGGGCAGACGCCAGGCGTCGGAAACACCCTGTCCTCACAGGAGGGGAGCTGAACCGTCAGCCTTTCACCAAGTCTCGCCCATCAGTCAGTAAAATGTTCCTCTTGTGAAAACTGCTGTGTGTATAATTAACAGGCAGATTCTGGATACTTTTTCATACTTTCATTGTTACTGTGAGCATGAAATTCACCCCTAAACGGAAGGCTTAATGCCAAGTGGTTTGTGTATTATCTTGACTGAGTGTAATGAGATGGTTTCAGCAAAATAAGACAAATAAGCAAAGGGCACCCAACATCTCTTTATGTCCTCAAAGCAGATGTCACCAGCAGTCACGGAAAGGGTTCTTGGTTACAGGTGAGGGAAACCAGTGCCTTCTGATTTATATAAAAATGGAGTGTCTTTGGGAAAGATATTGGGTAGTTCTGAAAGTATATCAGTAATAATGAGGCTGGTGGGGGTGGGCTGAAGCCAGAGTCAGCGCCCTCCAAGACCGGCCTGGGGAGGCGTCCCTTCCCTGTTGCCGCAGCAGGAGCCGTGGGTCTGCAGCCAGCACCCAGGTACCGCCAGCTCTCCCCCACTGAGGGCCTCACCCCATCCCTGCTTCTCTGGGTCACTGGCGTCAGTTCCAGTCCCTGGGTGTGTGGGTCTCCGGGTGGGTTACTTGAGCCCTAGCAGCTGAGTGAGCTGGGAGAGTGAGACTCTGGCATTTCTAGACTCCGTGGTGGGCAGGCAGCCCAGCGTCCCACAAAGACTCACGAGGCAGGGTCTGTCCCAGCAAACACGGGCGCTCAGATGCCAACCGACCACAGAGAGGGCCCCTGTCCTGAAATGATGCGACGCCCACCAACACTGCAGTTCATTAGGAGCACTCTAATGCAAACATTAAGTGGTGTCCAGTGCGCACTCTCTTATTTCAGCCGGTGCCCTTTACCATGTTAAACCCAAAGGATCTCCTCATTCGGGAGAGACTCAGAGAGAACCCCCATTTACAGACGGAAAACAGATGCCGGAAGGCAAGTGGCTTCCCCAGAGGCCACGACGCTGCCCAGCATCGTGTGAACGCGGTCTTCTCATCCCTGCTCTTGCAGACAACTGTGCGTGTGACGCGCCTGTGCTGTGTCTCAGTAAATACAGGCATTCACTCACAGTCAGCAGCTGCATCGCTTCCTAAATGGAGGGGGCAGCCGCTGCTCGCACCTCCTTGCCGTCCTGAAGTCTCATGCCCTGTGCTGTTCGTAGCTGTGGGCAGGAAGGGCAGCGGTACAGGGCACGCGAGTAGAGCCCAGAAGCGCGCAGTTCAGGGAGAGACATGGCCACTCGACCTTCCTGTGGTCTTCGTTTTGGTCATCAGCTTGTAACAAATGTGAAAGCAAAGCAGTGCCTTCTGACAGTTCTCGAGAGACGTTCTTCTAAGAGAGGAGGTCTGTGAAGAAACTCACTGCGTGTGATTTGAATGTTTAGTACCTGATTTCCCACAGTTCTGGAGAAATTATAGATTACGTTGGAACCTAAGCTGGTCAGCACTGGCTCTGATGTCACTCCACTTGCCTCGGGGTAGCCTCCAGCCCTGGGCTCAGTGGTTGCCTCGGGGGGTGTTGGGGGAGGGCGTGCAGACACCCCAGCATCACGTCCCGTGTCAGCGGGCTGGCAGACACAGGTGGCAGTGGTGGCTTTCCTGAGTGTGCGAAGCCCTTGGAACGATGTGTCTCATGGAACAAAGTGTTGCCTAGATGCTGTTCCTGTGCTTGTTCACCGGCCAGGGACTTCCACCGTCTCTCTGTCAGTCCTCCAACAACTCCCCAAGGTCGGCAGCCCTGCGTTACAGCTGAGGAAGCCGCAGCTTAGTGAAGTGCAGTGACCTTACCGAGCTCAGTTCAAATCCAAGTCTGACTCCAAAGTAAAGCCTGTGCGGCATCCACTCACTTAACCTTTGAACACTGAGCTGGGTTCGTCACAGTCCTTGACTTGGTTGCTCATGAAGGGTCTCTTTCTTTTTTTTCTTTTTTAAATTTATTTTATATTGGAGTATAATTGATTAACAGTGTTGTATCAGTTTTAGGTACAGTCGCCTCTGCTGTGTGTGTTAGTCGCTCAGTTGTGTCCAACCTTTGGGACGCCCATGGACTGTGCCTACCCGGCTCCTCTGTCTGAGATTCTCCAGGCAAGACTACTGGAGTGGGTTGTCTTTTCCTCCTCCAGGGCATCTTCCCGACCCAGAGATCAAACCCAGGTCTGCTGCCTTGTAGGCTGATTCCTTGTTCTCTGACCAGGTAACACGTCACCTGGTTCTCTCTGGACCTAGTACAGTCAATTCTGTACCTGACAGGGTGATGGACAGGGTGATCGGGGGAGACAGCGCAGGCGTGCGGACTCCCTCCCTCCGCAGGCCAGTGTCCAGGGGGAGACAGCGCAGGCGTGCGGACTCCCTCCCTCCGCAGGGCCAGTGTCCAGGGGGAGACAGCGCAGGTGTGCGGACTCCCTCCGTCCGCAGGGCAGTATCCAGGGGGAGACAGCGCAGGCGTGCGGACTCCCTCCCTCCGCAGGGCAGTGTCCAGGGGGAGACAGCGCAGGTGTGCGGACTCCCTCCCTCCGCAGGGCAGTGTCCAGGGGGAGACAGCGCAGGCGTGCGGACTCCCTCCCTCCGCAGGGCCAGTGTCCAGGGCCGCGGGGCCCAGGCTCACCAACACGGGGAAGAGTCATTCCCGCTCCTTCAGCAGAGAAGCGTCTTCTCTCTTGAAGACTGTTCTCCTTCCCATTAGCTTTCATCATAAACACTTCCAGAGAATACTTTATTCTCAAAATGTTGTGAAATTAAAATTAAAACCACGTTAAAGCACCAACTTAAATGTCATTTTTGTGATAAATTATCACAGACTTATAAACGTATCAACTAAGTTTGTTCCAACTAGAATATCAGATGCTGTGTGAGCTAGAATCCCTGAGACTTATTTATTTTATTCAAACTGCTTTTAAAATTTTGAAAGCAGCTTTTCAGGTTTGTAATTTACCTTCCAGAACAAACATTCTACAATTTTGTTAGTACCTTTGTATTTATTCCTATATTCTATGTGGGCATCTTTGTTTTTGCATAGCTAATAGAGTAAAATTTGCTGACATATTGAGTACAGCACTTTCACAGCATCATCTTTCAGGATTTGAAACAGCTCAACTAGAATTCCATCACCTCCACTAGCTTAGTGATGCTTTCTAAGGCACACGACTTCACATTCCAGGATGTCTGGCTCTAGGGGAGTGATCACAGCATCATGATTATCTGGGTCGTGAAGCTCTTTTTTGTACAGTTCTTCTGTGTATTCCTGCCACCTCTTCTTAATATCTTCTGCTTCTGTTAGGTCCAGACCATTTCTGTCCTTTATCGAGCCCATCATTGCATGAAATGTTCCCTTGGTAGCTCTAATTTTCTTGAAGAGATCTCTAGTCTTTCCCATTCTGTTGTTTTCCTCTATTTCTTTGCATTGATCGCTGAGGAGGGCTTTCTTATCTCTCCTCACTTTTCTTTGGAACTCTGCGTTCAAAGAGGAATGTCTTTCCTTTTCTCCTTTGCTTTTCACTTCTCTTCTTTTCACAGCTATTTGTAACACCTCCTCAGACAGCCATTTTGGTTTCTTGCATTTCTTTTCCATGGGGAAGGTCTTGATCCCTGTCTCCTGTACAGTGTCACAAACTTCTGTCCATAGTTCATCAGGCACTCTATCAGATCTAGTCCCTTAAATCTATTTCTCACTTCTGCTGTATAATTATAAGGGATTTCATTTAGGTGATACCTGAATGGTCTACTTTCTTCAATTTAAGTCTGAATTTGGCAATAAGGAGTTTATGATCTGAGCCACAGTCAGCTCCTGGTCTTGTTTTTGCTGACTGTATAGAGCTTCTCCATCTTTGGCTGCAAAGAATATAATCAATCTGATTTCGGTGTTGACCATCTGGTGATGTCCATGTGTAGAGTCTTCTCTTGTGTTGTTGGAAGAGGGTATTTGCTGTGACCAGTGCGCTCTCTTGGCAAAACAGTATTAGCCTTTGCCCTGCTTCATTCCGTACTCCAAGGCCAAATTTGCCTGTCACTCCAGGTGTTTCTTGACTTCCTGCTTTTGCATTCCAGTCCCCTATAATGAAAAGGACTTGTTTTGGGGGTGTTAGTTCTAAAAGGTCTTGTAGGTCTTCATAGAACCATTCAACTTCAGCTTCCTCAGTGTTACTGGTTGGGACATAGGCTTGGATTACTGTGATATTGAATGGTTTGCCTTGGAAACAAACAGTGATCATTCTGTTGTTTTTGAGATTGCATCCAAGTACTGCATTTCAGACTCTTGTTGACCATGATAGCTACTCCATTTCTTCTAAGGGATTCCTGCCCACAGTAGTAGGTATAACGGTCATCTGAGTTAATTCACCCATTCCAGTCCATTTTAGTTCGCTGATTCCTAGAATGTCGACGTTCACTCTTGCCATCTCTTGTTTGACCACTTCCAGTTTGCCTTGCTTCATGGACCTGACATTCCAGGTTCCTATGCAATATTGCTCTTTACAGCATTGGACCTTGCTTCAATCACCAGTCACGTCCACAGCTGGGTATTATTTTTGCTTTGGCTCCATCCCTTCATTCTTTCTTGAGTTATTTCTCCACTGATCTCCAGTAGCATATTGGGCACCTACCAACCTGGGGAGTTCCTCTTTCACTATCCTATCGTTTTGCCTTTTCATACTGTTCATGAAGAAGCAAGAGAGTTCCAGAAAAACATCTACTTCTGCTTTATTGACTATGCCAAAGCCTTTGACTGTGTGGATCACAACAAACTGTGGAAAATTCTGAAAGAGATGGGAATACCAGACCACCTGACATGCTTCTTGAGAAATGTATATGCAGGTCAGGAAGCAACAGTTAGAACTGGACATGGAACAACAAACTGGTTCCAAATAGGAAAAGGAGTACGTCAAGGCTGTCTATTGTCACCCTGTTTATTTAACTTCTATGCAGAGTACATCATGAGAAACGCTGGACTGGAAGAAGCACAAGCTGGAATCAAGATTGCTGGTAGAAATATCAATAACCTCAGATATGCAGATGACACCACCTTATGGCAGAAAGTGAAGAGGAGCTAAAAAGCCTCTTGATGAACATGAAAGAGGAGAGTGAAAAAGTTGGCTTAAAGCTCAACATTCAGAAAATGAAGATCATGGCATCTGGTCCCATCACTTCATGGGAACTACATGGGGAAACAGTGGAAACAGTGTCAGACTTTATTTTGAGGGGCTCCAGAATCACTGCAGATGGTGATTGCAGCCGTGAAATTAAAAGACGCACACTCCTTGGAAGGAAAGTTATGACCAACCTAGACAGGATATTCAGAAGCAGAGACATTACTTTGCCAACAAAAGTCTCTCTAGTCAAGGCTATGGTTTTTCCAGTGGTCATGGATGGATGTGAGAGTTGGACTGTGAAGAAAGCTGAATGCTGAAGAATTGATGCTTTTGAACTGTGGTGTTGGAGAAGACTCTTGAGAGTCCCTTGGACTGCAAGGAGATCCAACCAGTCCATTCTAGAGGAGATCAGTCCTGGGTGTTTATTGGAAGGAATGATGCTAAAGCTGAAACTCCAGTACTTTGGCCACCTCATGAGAAGAGCTGACTCATTGGAAAAGACCCTGATGCTGGGAGGGATTGAGGGCAGGAGGAGAAGGGGACGACAGAGGATGAGATGGCTGGATGGCATCACTGACTCAATGGACATGAGTCTGAGTAAACTCCAGGAGCTGGTGATAGATAGGGAGGCCTGGTGTGCTGCGATTCATGGAGTCGCAAATAGTCGGACACGATTGAGCGACTGAACTTAACTGAATAGTCAAGGGCTTTCCTGGTGGCTCAGTGATAAAGAATCCACCTTCGAATGAAGGAGACACAGGTTTAATCCCTGGAGATCCACTGGAGAAGGAAATGACGGCCCACTGCAGTAATCTTGCCTGGGAAATCCCATGGACAGAGGAGCCTGGTGGGCTATGGTAGTTGACGCATAGGCTTATTTTCCACACCCCCACCCTCGGAATGTAGACTCTTTCCACACTGGGGATTGAACCCGTGTCCCCTGCATAGGCAGGCAGATTCTTAACCACTGAACCACCAGGGAAGTCCCTGTATGTACCTTCTGTTGCCCTGGATTTTGCGTTTCTAACCGCTGTGAGGATGAACTTTATTTCAGTGGCTCTCTCTCTGAAGGTTCGCCGTATGAGCTTATTTAGCCTTGGAAATTCTCACCAGTCCTGGAGATGCACTGGTCTTCCTGGAAGGCGTGCAGTCTGTACATTGTCCTTGATCGCCTTCAAACCTTCCTAGACTTCCTGCCTTGGTCACTTCTCCGAAGCTCTTGCCAGTTCCCAGGCTTGCTTGTAATTGAAACCCTCAGATCTGTATGTTGAATTTGTCGGTAAAATTACAAATGGAATTCAGAATCAATACTCCCTTTAAAAACAATACTACAGGTCTGAAACCTCCGGGAGGAAGGGACTCTCAAGTTCATCTGAGATGTGAATTCCTCGTCTTCCTAAATGTTTGTATTCCTATCACAATCCAGGGTTTAGTGAACCATAAAAAGTTAGAAGTTAGTGCAAACAAAGTCGCCCACAAAAATATCTCAACTGATTTAAAGGGAGACATAGCAGATGGAGATTGTTGTTAAAAGAACTCTTACCCGACTAATGCTTTTTTATTTTAATCTCTGCTTATCCCAGACCTTTGTGCCTGCATGTACTGATACATCCAAATCTACCACAAACTTACTGCTAGGATGCAGTTCCTTCCAGCCCATTATGACTGGGGGAGGAAATTTTTGTAAAGGTTATCTTACAAGGCATTTCTCAGTGTTGGCTACAGCTTCACTTAATCTCTTCCAAAGTTTGACAACGCTCGAAGCAGTTTACAGTGACTTTACGGTACAGATGGCCCTGTCCTGCTTGCGTTTTTCTGAACACAGGCGTATTCTGATGAGATGGCGCTTTCGGGGCAACCCCTTGCCAGCAAACATGGGCCTTGCGCTAAACAAGTTGGGTCAAACTGCGTCCCCTAGTTACGCTGTTGTCCCACTCTGGATGAACAAGTAGCGAGACGGAGACAATCTCAGAGTCTAAAAGCCCAAATAAAACATCGAAAGCTTCCTGTTGAGTCTAATTGGCAAATTTGATGAATAGGCCACATGAATCAGTAGATAACCCCTCCTCACCCCACCCCATTTCCAGCACTCTTGGCAGCACCAGAGAGTCATATTTTATAAATATAAGCTGCCCTCCAGCAATTCAGTTTTCAGGAGTTGCGGGGGTGAGAGTATTTTTTCTCGTCTTTTCGGACCAGTACACATCTCTTGTGTTGTGCATTTTTCCTGTAGCAAATAAATTACTTTTGGGCAACACAAAGGAGGCTCTTCTGCCTGCCTGGGACTCCATGGGGAAGGAAGTGTGGGTATAACCACTCGACTCGGGTGGGCACAGCGTGTGTGACGGGGCTGTGCCCGCCCCCTGCAGGGTAGCCAGCGGTGGCCCGTGAGTCTCCTGTTTAAATGAGGCCGTTTGGGTGAGCCTGCGGGGCGGTCGGATCTGGCTGTGGTCCCCACCACTGGAGCTGTGCCTGCCAGGGACCCCAGCCCCTCTGAGGGGGCGTCACGGGCCTCTGTCCACCCACGCTTCCACCTCCTGTTGCTTCCGGCAGGGCCTTACCCTGCAGTCCATGGACGCTGTCCCTTCCCCTCCGCCTCAGGGTTCCCTTCCCAGCGTCACAGAACAAGAGAGCACTGCGTTTTTCTCTTCTTTTATTGAACTGTGTTTGTGAGCTGAGGTGTCACCCTCACCCTCGTCGCTCAGCGTGAGTTCCTCCGCATGCTTACAGGTCCCCCTTGTGTATAAGAAGAGGGAAACTACAGGTCACTGCTGTTTTCTCCTCTTTCTAAAATGAAGCCCAGTGACCGAAAACCTTGGTCTCTGTTTTATTCTTTATGACCAGTTATGCCAGGGGGTTGCAGGGCAAATGAAAATATGTATATAATCTTCAGTTTCTGAGCGAAGTTACTGAGCATCTGCCCTACTCCAGTCATTGGGGTTGGAAATAAGCGTGTAATGTATTCTGTGTTCTGGGAGGCAACACAGAATAAAGGAAACAGAGGAGACGTTCAGCGTAGACGCAGACACCGTGAGCTCGCCAGGACAGACCTGGGGACAGCGATGCTTCTGGAAAGGGAGGAGGAGGGCTGGGTGGCCGTGGAGAGCCCGTGAGCAGGTGTGGGAGGCTCATCCGGCGCGCTGTTGGACGGCTGGGGGTTGGGGGTTGGGAAACAGGCCTCCAGGCCCCAGAGCTGGCTCCGCCCCCCGTGGCGCACCCTCTCGGTCCGCCAGCCTCCCGTAGCCCGGGCATCCTGGCCTGAAGCCCAGCGTGACAACCCCCATCTGCAGGAACACCCCCAGAGTGCAGGCTCTGGGAGGGGGCGCCAGGGACCAGCGATGCCCCCGACCCGCACCCAGCGCTTTCCGTCAGCCGGGAGCCCGCACGCCCATGCAGGTTCCCCCTGGTTTGGGTTGTGGCGACGCGTGGGGGTGTGGTGTGAGCAGGCTGGAGCATCTCTGGGGGTCTGAGTTACAGAGCCCAGAAGACTGCCCAGTGCCCCTTTCTTTTATGAAGCCATTTGAAGCGGCGCAGGACTCCCTGGGTCCGCAGATGCCGGGCCCTCCTAGCTGACCGCCTTGGCCCCGTGGGGCTCTAGCTGTCTGGGCTCCAGCGCTGCTATTGCCGGATTCCTCTGGTTTAGATTTTGTAGGCTGTTTGTTTCCGCTCACGATGGCTCATCTGCCCACTCTATCAAGCTTTGACTTCCCTACGATCCCATCCGGCGTTTCCAGGGCCTCGCCCGATGACCCCTGGCAGCCTCACTCTTGTGTGACAGGGCTGCACCCGGGATCCAGAAAGTTGTTTGTTTCCCGTTTGCTGATTGGCAGGCTTTTGAGCCACTTCCAGTTTTTGATTGTTGGGAATCTGATTACAGCTTTTGGCGTACATCTGTGTAAGGTCACATATCTCTTGGTGATTTTTCAGGGGGATAGCAGTCTTGGGTGGTTTACTGTGGTCTTAAAAAGCCCACAGAGATAAGGCTGAGCCCAGGGCTTCTCTGTAAGAATGCGTTTCTACTTGAATATAAGAATGTAAGGGAGCTTTGGTCGTGAGAAAGAAGCGAATGCTTGTGGAAACCTTTCGTAAGACCCCAGACACACTCAAGTCAGAGGGCCGCGAACTCACCGTCCCCAGAAGCACACGGTGGGGTGTGTCTCTTGGTCACCTAAGCTGACCGTGTCATCTGTGCTGAGCCTGAGCAGGTGAGCGTCCTCTGACTGATGAGTGTCCAGCCCACTTGACAAAGGCCTCCCAGGGACAGAGGCACCCAGAGCCCAGGCTTCCTGCCATCTGCGGCATCTCTGGACCGTCCCATCTCACGCGCCTCAGAGTCTGGTCATTCTGGGCAAACAGGTGAAGGAAGAATTTCCAGTTTGCCAGCGGAGGCTGGGAAGGGACGGAGGGATAGGTGTGTCCGTGGCAGTGGCGGGTGGGGGTGCCGACCCGGCCCAGGGCTGCCGCTGAGCACAGGGAGGCACACAGGTCCCTCACCTTCACCTCCACGGGGAGGCGGCCGTGGCTGCAGAGCAAGCATCGTGTACCTGGGAGCCAGGAGGAGGTGTGGGCCGAGCACGGAGCTGTCAGTGTGTGAAGGGCACCAGCATTTATTGGAGCAAGAACTGAATTCAGTTAGACTTTAAAAAAGAAAGAAAGAAAGGAAAAACCAGTTTTAAAAAAGGAAAGCTCTGAAAAGAAAGTTGCTTTCATGGGGCCGTCCCTGGGAAGACAGGCCTTGTGGTTGGAAAGAGCAGTCTGGTCAGCTCCCTGAGAGCAGGGTACCCCCAGAACAGGAGGACAACCCCAGGGCAAGGCACACTGGAATTACAGGAGAGAGTCCGTCGTTTGCCGGGGGGACCCATCAGTTTGGGCCAGCACTGGTTTGCTTGGGACAATTAAAACGCCCTGTGTCAGCTGGCCTCTCACTGTCCCCCAGATGGACACAGAGCAGAGTCAACCGTTGGTCCACATGCTTGAGACACTTCTGGTCACTGGCCCGGCCAGGACACTGGTGAGTCTCGGCCAGGACCTGGGCTCACAGCTGCTCTTTCTGCCCATCTCCCCAGCTGTTTTCGGTCCAGAGCCAAGCACCGCCCACCTGCACCATCCTGCTCGGTGGGCTGCAATCCCAGTACTCTTGGAAGAGACTCTAGGGGGAGATGGCACCTGGCTTGTAATTGGCTTATAGGGCATCAGAGACAATGATCCAAAGGCTGAAGGGGCAGAAGTTACAGCAGTGAAAGAAAGGAGGGGCAGCCGCTGGAAACGAACTTCTGCTCCTCAAGTGGATTCTTCTGAAACAGTCAGTGTGTGAACACTGGAGTGTCAAAGTCATCCAACTGCCTAGGCAGATTTTCAAGAACCTTCCCCAGTGTCTCTCCTCCTGCCAGAGTCTCGGGAAGGCAGGTTTGTTCTATAGTGACCGACATTAGAGCAGTGTTAGTGACACAGAAATGGATTGAATGATGCTTTTCCACTTACTAAGGATTTCTTTTTTTTTTTTTTTTTTTTCCTTAAACCACTGACATTTCACTTTATGCGACCCTTTTTTGGTGTAAATCGAGGCTGGGATGGCGAGTGCGGAACACTTATTTATGTGCTACGCTTCCTCTCTTTTCCTCATATTCTATCACTAAGGATATTGACTTGAAAACAGGATCTTAGTACCCAGTGAGCTCACCTACTGCTGGTTTCCCCCCAGACATTCCAGGCTTTGTGACATCAGTGTGTCCTGCTCGGGGTGTCATTTGAAGAGCAGGCATCTGGAAATGATGAAATCCTGAACAACAAAGTCTTGTTTTCAGGAAGAGGCGTTCGTGGGGGAGGGAAAGGAAAGGAAGCTTCCTGTGAGTACCTACTGTGTGCCGAGCACCCCGCCTGTCTCCTGGTGGTGATGCTCTGCTAAGGTGAACGCAGTCAGAACAGGTGAAAACCCGGTCAGCCGAAACCGACCCAGCTTTCCTCTGATTTTTCAAATGCTGTTTGTGGTGTTTGTGGTAACTAAATAAACTGCGTGTCAAGTATCAAGGATTTATTGACTCTTCAGTCAGAATGCAGCGTTTGAATGCATTTATGCCTTATTTGTCAAAAAACCAGGATGTGATGATACAGCAGTATATGGTGGACAAGTCTCCATGTCCGTGCTTACTGAAATGGAAATAACACAAGAGAAGCTTCCATTCATGAATACCTTTTCTTTAAACTACCTGAAAGCCACGCATAAAAAAGACACACGTGGTCCCCGTGAATTATCTTGTTCCACTATCTTTCCAAATGGTACCTTCATTTTGAAACTTTTTGCATCAGAAAGTTCTTTAGAACAGCAAAAAGTCAGGCAGTGAGGAACAGCCATTCAGTACCAGAAGAATGACTGTAAATTTTGCAGAGTTTGAACAGTTTTTTCCGCAAGGGGTTTCGACAGTGTGGAGTCTGTTATGACAGCAAGTGAAAGACTTAAGGTTCCAACTGCGTCATTGTTATACACAGAAAAGAGTAACGCGTAAAGCAAGCAGAACAGTGGTGGAGGCAGGGAGGGGCTGACGTTCCCATCTGTGTGTGTTAGCCTGCGTTCCTCTCAGGTGGGGAGAGAAAGAAACACTCGGTCTGCGTTTTCTGGAGTGTTTCATAGGCCAGTGCAGCCGAGGACAAAGCGGTGAGCCCCGCATCCTGGGTGGGGAGCGGACGAGTCGGCCCCCTTGAGTCCACTTGGCCCTAGGCCACTGGAGACTGGCTTGGTTTCTGGGTTCAGATTGACAAGGGGCTTAATCTGGAACACGGCTCTGAAACCAGTTTTCCTCGTGTGGCACGTCCAGTGCCAATCCGTGTGGAGACATTGTCACAAGCAATAACTTCTCACGGAGACATGCCGGAGTGAGCCAAGGAGGCTGAGGAGGGTCTGGTGTCAGCCGTGACGTTCCAGCGAGCAGGCCTCGGGCTCGTAAAGGCAGGGAAAGTGTGTCTCACCACTGTCTTCTGTGAAAGGCTGCATAAGTAGATAGCTGTTGAGGGGGAAAGGTTTAAAAATTATACACTTTAGAAACATAAGCTTTGAAGGGCAGTTTTTTATTTTGTTTTGTTTGGCAACACCACTCAGCTTCCGGGATCTTAGTTCCCCTACCAGGGACTGAACTCAGGCCACTGGACAAGCAGGGGTCCCCAAGGAGCAGTGCGGCGTTTCCGTTTCATTCCCATCCGTTCCCCAAGACAAGCCCTGCAGTAGTTCTGTGAGGTGGTATTGGTTTGAGCTGTGCTTTGTGAAGGAGGAAGCCGAGGCTGCCGCGGGCCCTCTGACCCTCCCTGGGCAGTGGAGATGGCCTCAGACCGGCCTTCCGACCCCACGGCCACCGCCCTCGGGCCGTGATGATCTGAAAGTGACTGTCTGACCACCTGCCTGCCCCGCCCCCCCAGCATCCCCGGGAGCGGACCCTTGCTGGGAAGCCCCTCCCCGCTAGGCTTCTGGACGCTGGGCTCCAGACTGGGTGTAAAGGTTTGCTGTGCTCTCATTTGCTTTTCATTCAAACACAAACAGTTTCCCTGCAATAGCTTCTTTCCACTTTTTAAATCAAAGTTGCTCTAACAATTCAGGCTGTACTTACTTATTTTTAAAGGGATCTGGGCCCTTGTTTTTCTTTTGTCCTGTGTGTATGTGTGTGTGTGTATGAGCTTTATTTTTCTCAAGCTGCTGCCTCGAGGCTGCGGTTCAGACACTCTTTCACTGAGGATTTCTGTCTTTGCTCAGACAGAGAGGAGAGCTCGGGCAGCTTTATGAACCCAGACTTGGGGCAGGCTCTCGGTGTTTGTTTACAGAGCTGTGAGGTGCTGCAGGATTGCTGGTGAGGGAATCCTCGGCAGAGACAATCTCCTTTCCCCTGCAGAGGTTTTTCTCTAAGACTGAACTCCAGATCTTGCCTGCTCCCCCACACATGCGGCTCCTGGGCGGGAGCACCCGGTGCCCTGCAGTCAGCCCACAGGCAGACAAGCTCTGCAGAGGAGGAGGTGAGGGCCCCCGCCAGCCGCAGTGCCTGCTCCCCCGGCCCAGGTTCCCTGCGGGGGTGCCGGTGGGCCGCACTGCACTCAGTGGGCTGCAAGGGGAGCCGGTGAGGCTGGGGGGCCCCCGGGCCAGGCCTGCCCCATGGCCTCCCTGCTGCGCACTCCGACAGGCCTGGTTGGGTGTTCCTGGGCAGGATCCTGGGGAGGGTTTATTGCAAAGGACAGCCTGTCTTAAGAAAATTCGCTGAAGCAAATCAGCAGAGCGCCGAGAGCCAGGTGACAGCACAGGAGAGCGTCTACCCAGAACACGAGCCTGTGATGGGAGCTATAGGCTCAGAGCCCTGCTGTTCTCATCGCAGTCCAGCCTGAGACAGAGCCCCACGGCCAGGGACCCTGCAGACCCTGCCTCAGGACTCATTCGGGGCCCCTCCGTGGAACTCCTACCGAGAAACTAGAGCTCCTGCTCATAGCTAATCAATTTTGAAAGCGGTCAAATAGGAAAGTTTCTTTTTTCCTACCCCCCCTTTTTTTTAATCAACAAAAAACCTTTTCAGTGTCCTTCCAGACGGGTTTTCACATACTGTTAGCGTGCGTTCCTGTGTGCCACTTTTGCTGTTTGACGCTGAAGGGAGGAAGCCGCGAGTGCCACGCTTTTCATCTGAGTGCAGAGGAGGCCGTGTGGCCCTTTGAGTTTTGCTCAGGTCTCAGCCTGGTCTCTATCTGACCCATCCCTCACCTCGGGGTTGAGCCTAAAAGACCCCCGTGCCACATTTCAGTAATTCTCACCGTATTTCAAATTTTTACTCTATTTTTTATGGTGATCTTTGGTGTTAGGTATCATGAGGTATGGGCTTCCCTTGCCGCTCAGTTGGTAAAAAATCTGCCTGCCATGCAGGAGGCCTGGGTTGGTATGTCTATATGTGCCCCGAAGACCCCACAGGGAGAGTGTCCCCTGGGCACAGAGCTTGCAGAGGGGAAGGGAAGAGGGGCTCCTCGAAGGCTCTGGCAGGAGAGACGGCGGGTTCCCAGCAAGCCGAGCATCGGAGTTGGCAAGCCTGTAACATCCACCATCCCTGGGACAGCTCAGAAAGGGAGCAGAGGCTCGGGCAGAGCTCACGAGCAGGAGCTCCGACCTGGAAGACAGCCCAGCCCCCGCCCCGACCTCCAGAGCGTCTCAAGATCAGGAGTGAACGCCCTCGCCCAGGCCCCCCGAAGCCCCTCGTCCCTCACACGTCCAAACAAGCGGAGGCCTGGAGGGCAGTGCCCCCAAGACCGCCTGCAGGGGTGGTGTTCTCACCGCCTCAAGGCAGAGCAGGCTTCCTTGAAGCTCAAGAAGCTTTGTGGATGGGTGAGCCGTGCTGGCGACCCCAGGCTGCCCCATCTCCAGGGTTCTCCAGGCGGACCACTCCCGTCTGCCCTGCATTTAGCGGTGGCTCTGTGGGTGCAGGCGGAGGGACCCTTGTCTCGTGTGTCACTGCACGAGACAGTAAGGACTGCGGAGTGGGTGCGGGGTGAACAGGTGGGCGCTCTCCCGCCCGTTGTAACTGAAGGACAGCGAGCTGGAATCTGAAAGTGTTAGCAACATGGGGCTGGGATCGCCTCGAACTTTGCAGAGTTTCTCCTGCAGTCACACCGTAGCTTACCCCTGTGTAGTTCCGATCTTGACTCGCCAAAATACAGTGCTTTTAAAGTAAAAGAAGTGCCTCCCCAGTGGCTCAGGTGATAAAGAATCCACCTGCAATTCAGGAGACCCAGGTTCGATCCCTGGATCGGGAAGATCCCCTGCAGGAGGAAATGGCACCCCACTCCAGTATCCTTGCCTGGAGCATCCCATGGACAGAGGAGTGTGGTGGGCTGCAGTCCAAGGGGTCGCAAAGAGTTGGACTCCACTGAGCGACTACGCACACAAAGCACAGAAAACGAGCTTTGGCCTCGGTTGCGTCTGGTACGTGCCTGCAGGCACACGCGCGTGCACAGGCTTTCACACACACCCTGCCTGACTGGGGAGGAGCAGGGAGAAGGTCCTGATCCCTGTGTCTCAACCACGCATTTTCAGAAGCCTTACAGCTATTTAGATGGTGCTTCTCAACCAAATACGTGGCTTTTAAAAGTTCTGATAAACGTGAGCATTTAAACAGTCCTGGGAAGTGAGAATATTCCTTTCAACTCAGGCTTGCGTGGTTATAAATAGAAAGGCCTCCTCTAATCTCAGAATCTTAAAAAGAAACCTTGATGTTGTTGCGTGATTACCTAAAGGAATGCCTTCCTCTTTGGGCCGGAAGGATATTTTTAAGAGAATGAGAAGCTTGTGACAGGAATTATCGATACCTTTGGAATTCTCCTCTCCGGTGACTGGGTCATTACCTGGGAATGGTTCAGGGACTGCATGACGCCAGTCCCCACGCTGTTTAAAGTGGAGCATAGCTTCGTGAAAGAGTGAGAGAGCGAGGATGTGCCTTTGTGCGTTATTCTTGCCGTGATGAATGATGCTTGTTTTCCTCTCCACTTTAATTAGAATGTTTCTACATTTGCCAAAGAAAATGTTGGAATGGAGACAAAAACCCGAAATTATAGGAACAGGGCTTGATGTAATAGCTTATTTGTAAAGGAAACACAACTTGTTTGGTATTTTATTGAAACAGGAAGTTCAGAACCTCGGCACACACAAGCACAACAAATTCTCAGGTGCTCGTTGAGTCATCTGTTGTTGGAAATAGTCTCCTGGTAGTTTTCCCCTGGATTTACTTTTTTAACTTCATTTTGGGTTTTTTTTTGTTTTTCTTTTTAAGCAATGGGAGTGGATGGATATAGGAAATTGCAGAGAGATTCAGTGAGAAGTTGGTTACATTTTTTTTAAATATCTGCTATCAAGTTTAAATAAAGTAGGGAATTATCTCCTTTTCCGTATGTGTACATGCAGTTTGGGTGGCTACCAATCAATGTACAAAATAAGGAAAAACGAAGGGAAATGAGCATTTACCTCAATTCTGTTGCTATTTCAAAAGCAGTCATTGGTGAGAGGAATGGATTTGAGGTTAATACAAATTTCAATTTGGTATGCTAAAAAAAAGCACTGAATTAATATAACAGTCTTTTTTTAAAAAAAATCAATATTGTAAGTTCAGAGTTTAACTGAAAAGATAAAACCCAAATGATTTCTATATAGTAAGTTGAACTGTAAAGATTAAAAAAAAGCAAGAAAAACTTTGTGAATCCATGTTCTATTTACTGTTGTTTAATAAAGTAAGCATTTCACAGCAGAAACTAGAAACACTTTCCTTCCCAGTTTTAAAAACTTACAGACGTGATTGAACTGAGTTCATGTTGAATCAGAAATCTTCAGATTTAATTTCCCATCCTTTTTTTTCCTGCTGATTCTTTTTTTTTTTTTTTCCCTAATTGGAGGGTGGTTGCTTTACAGTGTTGCGCTGCTTTCTGCCATGCATCAGCATGAATCAGCCACAGGTATACGTGTGTCCCCTCCCTCTTCAGCCCCCTCCCACCCCACCCCACCCCTCTGGGCTGTCTCAGAGGGCAAGTCGGGCTCCCCGAGGCTTCCGGCCAGTTCCCGCTGGCTCTCTGCTTTGCACATGGTGGCCTATATGTTTCAGTGCCGCTCTCTCCATTCATCCCACCCTCTCCTTACCCACCATGTCCCATCCTTTTCTGAAAGACCAGGCTGGGCTGGTGCTTTAAAACATGCAAAACCCTGGCAAGAGCTCAGCGTTGTGAAAGCTCACTGGTGCACTAACAAGCCAGGCGCTGCCTCCGGGGCGGGGTCCCCAGAGAGCGCCTGGGAGTCGGGGTCCCAGCCAGCGGGCTCCAGTGCTCCTTTAACTCAGGGTGGCCTGGGCTTCCACCCTCTGCTATGGCACAGTTACAGAGTGCCTTCCGTTCAAAGACGCCCAGAAAGCTGCAGGCACACACTCTTCAGGAACCTTGGAAAGGGGCAGATGCTAACCAAGGCCTGCTCTTTCCAGAAGCAGCAGTGTCTGTCTCGTTGCAAACTAAGACTTTTTTAAAAAAAAAAAGAGCGACCTGAGGTTCAAAGCAAAATTGAGGGGAAGGTACAGAGGTTTCCCGTAAACCCCCTGACCTACCCACCCCCAGACAGTATCTTTGTTACAACTGATGAAAACTGCATAGACATCTCATCACCCACAGGCATAGTTCACGTTCCGGTTCACTCTTGGCATTGTCCATCCTGTGCGTTTGGACAAGTGTGTAATGACATGTGTCCGTCCTTACAGTGTCGTGTGGGACAGTTTCACTGCCCTAAAAGTCTTGTTTTTCCCCCATTCGTTCCTCTGCCGACCCCTGGAAACTCTGGTCTTTTCAAACTGCCTTCCTTCACACAGAAATACGCATTGAAGGTCCTTCCTTGTCTTCCATGGCTTGATGGTTCATGGATTTTTAGTGCTGAATAATACACCACTGTCTGGACGTACCCCCATTTTATTTAGCCATTCACTACTGAAGGATATTAGTTGTTTGCAAGTGCTAACAATTATGAATACAAGTGTCATAAGCGCTTGTGTGCAGGTTTTTGTGTGGACATGGATCAACCCTGGGGGTGTGATTGCTGGACTGTATAGTAAGAATGAGTTTAGTTTTCTAAGAAACCAGCAAACTGTCTCTCAAAGTGACCTGTGCCGTTTCACATTCCCATCAGCACTGAACAAGGGTTCCTGTGGCCCCATACCTCGTCAGCATTCGGTGTTGTCAGTGTCTGGGTTTTGGTCATTATAATGGGCGTGCACTGGGCTTCCTTGGTGGCTCAGTGGCAAAGAATCCTCCTGCTAATGCAGGAGACTGGGGTTCAATCCCCTGGAGAAGGAAATGGCAGCCCACCCCAGGATTCATGCCTGGAGAATTCCATGGACAGAGGGGCCAGGGTGGGCTCCGGTCCATGGGGTGACAAAGAGCTGGGCACGGCTTCGCTACTAAATAACAACAGCGGCGAGCATGCAGTGTTCGTGTTTTTCTAATGACATTTCGTGTGGAACACATGCAAATAAGCCCCTCTGCCATCTGTGGACCATCTTTGGTGAGGTGTCTGTTAAGGTCCGTGGCTCACTTTCCAGCCCAGGAGGTGCCGCCTTTTGAAGTCTGCAAGCCTGCCACTTTCAGCATGTTTATGGTGCCCCCGCATCATCGGTGTAAACTTGGGCTGTGGTTCTGCTCCAGGGCTGCCCCTCGAGGCTCCTCCCGGGCTTGTTCTGCACTCACACTGTGCAGGTCCTGCAACACACACCCATCTCAAAGCAAGGTCTGGGCTTGCGATGCCCCTCTCGTGCTTTGAGGCTCACCCGAGACTACAAATGTGACAAGGCGGGAAGTTACGGCTCTGTGATGAAAGATTTCTTCTAGTTAGATTTCCTTTTCATCACCTAAGTAACACTGAGCAAAACAGTATTACCACGAAATGAAAGGGAGGAACCTGCACGCATCTGTGGAAATGCGAGGCTCTGGGTGTTTGCTTTGTGTCAGCTTTGAATCGTCAGTGGTGAAGGTCACTAACCCTAGAAACGCCGGGAGGCAGTGGCGGAAGGTCTAGAAGCTCACTCTGCCCCCAGACACGCTGGGTGGCTTTCCGAGCTGCAGACGCCCTCACTTAGAGGCTGCGCTGCCCAAGTGACGCAGCGCCTGGAGGAAGTGCAGCCTGCTGCCTGTTGAACACGGTTTGATGCGCAAACCTTGAGGCAAGTAAAAAGCGGGCGCACCCATCCAGGAACGCTGCCTGCACCCACGCAGAGAGAGAACGGCCCTGCAGAGGTGGCTTGAGGCCCCTGGATCAGCATCGCCGGGCCTGCAGCCCTACACAGCGAACCCTGGAGTCGTCTTCGCCCCTGCCTCCAGGGCCTCGGAGCTCCCAGCTGTGTCTCCCAGGGGTCTCTTCCCTCCACTTGCACTGCCTTCAGCTCGCCTCAGAGATGTGTCTTTGGAAAACACAGACCTCATCCTGTTATCATCTGCTTTTACATCCGTTTTGACTTCCCTTTGCCTGCAAGATCAAGTTCATACTCTGTAAGGAGACATTCAAGACCTCGCCCAAAACTTGTTCTCAGCCCACCTTCCCACTGTCCCAAAATGCCAGACACAGGGCTACCCACGGTGCCCGAAACCCAGCTGTGTGTGGCCGTCTGTCCCCTGGCAGGGCTCCCCATCACTCCCCCCACGCCCTCACCCCACACACATCCTTTTCCTAATTATCCTAGGGACAAGCTTTTCTGGGAAGCATTCCCCAGACTTTCCAGGAAAAATTAATTTCACCTTTTGTTATGGCTTTACAGTATTGTTTTCGTATCACCAGTATAAATTGTTGTTGTTGATCAGTCATGTCCAGCTCTTTGTGAACCCATGAACTGTAGCCTGCCAGGCTCCTCCCGTCCATGGGATTTCCTAGGCAGGAATGCTGGAACAGGTTGCCATTTCCTTCTGCAGGGGATCTTCCTGATCCAGGGATCAAACCTGGGTCTCCTGCATTGGCAGGTGGATTCTTTTACTGCTGGGCCGCCAGGAAAGCCCACCAGTGTAAATACTACAGTATAAAAAGGATCAAAAAAAAATTAAAAGAAAAAAAAGGATCATTCATGTAACTTAGTTTAGTAAATTGTGTATGTAGATCTTTTCTGCTAGATTATGAACTTCTTGAGGGCAAGGTCCACATTTTGCTTTTATTGATTTATTTTTCTTTTTTAATCATCTGCATCATACACTGAAGATACACGTCCCTTGGGTTGAAACAGACTCTGACTGGAGGGGGTGAGACGGCAGCGGGCGCCGTCGGGCTCTGACTGGAGGGGGTGAGACGGCAGTGGGCGCCGTCGGGCTCTGACTGGAGGGGGTGAGACGGCAGCGGGCGCCGTCGGGCTCTGACTGGAGGGGGTGAGATGGCAGTGGGCGCTGTCGGCCTCTGACTGGAGGGGGTGAGACGGCAGTGGGCGCCGTCGGGCTCTGACTGGAGGGGGTGAGACGGCAGTGGGCGCCGTCGGGCTCTGACTGGAGGGGGTGAGATGGCAGTGGGCACTGTCGGGCTCTGACTGGAGGGGGTGAGACGGCAGTGGGCGCCGTCGGGCTCTGACTGGAGGGGGTGAGATGGCAGTGTCCAGAATGGCCTGGGAGACCTGAGAGCTGTGGCACCCGAGGGCTTTAATGTCCGTCACTCCAAGCCTTTGTTGTGGCGAGACAGAACCGAGGAGCATACACTCGCCTGATGGCACCCACTGGCCATTCTGGACTCCTGTTTCCTATTCTAACTACCTAACAGTACCATACAAGTCGAGGTCCGAAAGGCCTGTGTCCTTGAGCAGAAAGATTCAGGACAGTGCTTGCTGGGAGGATGGAAGGTCTTTAGGGGCCACATGGTAGAGGGCTGAAGTCCAAACCAAGGCCATGACCCAGGTCATTTGGAGCTCGAGAGAGATGCATTCTCTGACTGTTGTGAGGATTTCTGGGCAGCAGGGTGAAGGCAGAGGAAGCTGGATCTGAGAGCCCTGGCAGGAGGCGTCCCGACCTCCACGTGCCACAGAACTTGGTGGTGGCCCTGTAGCCGCTGCACTGGGGGGCGGGGGTGGGGGGTGGAAGTGGGAGGCCTGGAGCATACCCGTGGGCAGGCCTCTAGCCTCATCCGCTTCCTCTCCTGCTGGACTCCTGGGCAGCCTTTGTTGTGGGCTGGTCGGTGTGTCACCCCGCTGTTTACAGCCTCAGGTATGTGTAGACAGATCTTATCTCCTTCCCGCTTAGTCACCTCTTGGCCCGGCTCTCCTAGTTCATTCTTTTCACCTCTGCCCCTGCGTCTGACCTCTTGCCACTCTCGCAGGGGTGTTTGTTTGTGCTGTTGGATTTTATTCCATCTTGATTAGTTTAAGAGATGCAGTAAATTAAATACGGCCAGCAAGTATGGTCTTGAAGGAAATAGAAGTTACGCACGTATGTATTAGTGTTTGTGAGCAGCTCGGGTGTCTAAGCCCCGGCATCTGTGGCGTCCCACAGGCCTTAGTGTGCAGCCTGTGTTCTCCCAGTTTCCCCAGGAAGGAGTCCACTCCAATTTTTCTTATTTTTAAGAAGAAAAATCAGAAAGTGACAGCTGCATAGTGTCTGGTTCTTCTTGAGAATACATCTGTGCGAATCTCAGGGTCTATAGGACTGTGCTTATTTTCATGATCCTGTGAATATATATGCTTCTCAAGAGGGCCTGCTCTCTTTTGTCATCAAATCTCTCATCTCTTTTCTTCTTAGTTTTTCCCTCCTCTTCCCCATTCCATGTCTGGTCTCTAGTGAGCTTTCCGTGCCTTACCCCTTGTCAGAAAATCCTGGTTGAAAACACTTCTAGAAAAAAGTGTAGGAGAAAATCTTCATGACCCTTGGGGCAGGGAGCAAACATTTCTTAGGACACAAGCACAAGCGCTAACCATTGGTAAACTGAGCCTCACTGTGATGCAAGTTAAATTCGAAAGACACCATTAAGAAAATGAAAAGGCAAGCCCCAGACAGGAAGGAAATAATCTTATTATACACTTGACAAGGAACCTATATTCAAAATATATAAAGAATTCTTAAACCCTACCCAGGGCATGATGTGAGAGCAGAACCTCACAAAAGAAGTTATGTCAAATATTATTAATCATCTGTGAAAGTGTTAGTTGCTTAGTCGTGTTGGACTCTTTGTGACCTGATGGACTGTAGCCCACCAGGCTCTTCTGTCCATGGAATTCTCCAGGCAAGAATTCTGCAGTGAGCAGCCGTTCCCTTCTCCAGGGGTCTTCCCGACCCGGAGATTGAACCCAGGTCTCCCCCGTTGCAGGCAGATTCTTTACTTTATTAGTCATCTAGGAAATGCAAAATAAAATCACAGCGAGCTTGCGGCCACTCACCCACTATGGTCAAATTAATGCCAAAACTAAAACGCTAACTTCTGGCAAAGACGTAGAGCAACTGGAACTCGCGGTTTGCTGACAGGAGTATAAACGGCGCAAACGCTGTAGAGAACTGTTTGGCAGTTTCCTACTGAAGTTTAATGTATACCTCACAAGTGATCCAGGAATTCCACTTCTAGGTATTTACCAGAGAGAAAGGAAAGCCTCCATCAACAAAAAGATCTGTGACTGTCCATAGCAGCGTTATTTGTAATATCTAATAGCTGGAAAAACCCAAATGTGCGTCAGCAGGTGAATGAGTGAGAACTGTGGCGTGTTCATCCAGGAGCACAGCAATAAACACGCCCGTTGTTGTTCAGTCGCTCAGTCGTGTCCGGCTTCCCAGTGCTCCAGGCTTCCCTGTCCTTCACTGTCTCCTCGAGTTTCCTCAAACTCATGTCCATTGAGTTGATGATGCCATCCAACCGCCTCATCCTCTCCCTGTCTTCTGCCTCTGGTCTTTGCCAGCATCAGGGTCTTTTCCAGTGAGTCAACTGTTTGCATCGGGTGGCCGAAGCAAAGCAATGGAGCTGAACTTCAGGCACGGCACGTGAGCCACGGAAGGTGTTCACAGCACGCGCGTGTGTGTGTGTGTGTGCATGGACAGTGCATGTCCTTCCCTTCATGTGAGCCCCAGGGGCAGGCCACGGCAGTCCAGGGCTGGGGGCTGCATTGAGTGCAGGGGACACGGGGAGCCCTGGGGGTGATGGGCGTGTGGTCACGGGGTGTATGCATTTGTCAAAATCATCAGATGGTGATGTTTAAAATGGGAACATTTTGGCAGCCTCCCTGGCAGTCCAGTGGTTAAGGCTTCGTACTTCCACTCCAAGGGGTGGGGTTCCATCCCTGGTTGGGCAACTAAGATTCCACATGCCGTGAAGCACGGCAGATAGACAGACAGGCAGGCAGATGATAGATGGCAGAAGAATAAGTTAAGCTCATACACATTGCCAGAAAATGAGACTCTTGGTGGTTTCCTCTTGCCTGTGAACCTAAGGTAGTGTGTGGCCCATGCCAAGGACATTTGCATTGTAAGATTTAACTGATGCTGCAGACATTGGCAGGGGGTGCATGGGAGGGTAGTTGGGAACATCTCCCCACTTTAAGTAAGTTACATAGGTGCGAGTTATTTATAAGGCTGAGCTGGGTTTCCCACCAGTGAACGGAAAGTAGCCATGCGAGGTTACAGAAGGAGGTCACAGCCCTGAAACTGTTACCGTCACGCTCATCCTGAGTTTGCACAGTCACTATCACGCATGCGGTGAGTCTCTGCAGTGGTAAAAAAGCAGGTCTAATAAGGTGTTTGTGTTTGATCTCCACCAGTTGGTGGTCTTGTTACTAACGTAACGGTGGAAGTGGAGACCAGAGGGGCCAGGTCCCTGGAGCCCCTTCCTCAGCCACCCTCACCCCCAGCTGCTGCAGGCTGGCTCCCCAGCGCCACGGGCTCTGTGCAGCTCCCTCATCGCCCCCTTCCCAGGACCATTCTTCCGCAGCTGGCAGGCATGTGCACCCACCGTCCCGTGATGTTTCAGCCAAAAGCAAAGCCTTTGAAAGAGGAACAGAAGCAGGACCATTCAGATCTGGTCTGTGTTGAGACTCCAATACCCAAATGATGAATTTAAGCAGAGAGAGAAAAAAAAAAAAAAACCTCCCTAATAAACCTCCAAGAGTATTTAAGTGGGTTTTATAATATGATGGAATGTTCCAGCGAGTGTCTAAATTCCCCAGGATATCTTGGTAGTACAGGCAAAACTTTTGAGAATTATAAACTTAAGTGCAATAGAAGCTTTTGAAATTAGCTGGGGGGAAATTGGGTTGCTAAGTACAAAAGTGTAACAGCAAAGAAGTTAATCAGAAGGAACAGTCGAATCAAAACCATCCAGGCAGAAAGAGCAGTCAGACGTTATCCAGCACCACCACTCCTCTTCAAGGTGACGACTCGGCCTGGAGACGTGAAGTCAGCCCCCCTGCACCCCTTCTGCTGTTTCCTGAGAACCGACGGCTCCTTCTCACACCTACGCCTGCTCCATAAGGGGGGGTGGGCATCAGGCATCTTGAGCCCACTGCTGGCTGTGAGCAGAGAACCAGCAGGAACCCTGGAGCCCAGCACCCTGTTCTTCCTGGGCTCCTAAAATCTACAACAGTCATCACATTCGGGACATTTTTTATCCCCTTTTCCTGCTGCTGACATCCTAAAGGGATCTTTCCTTGCTGTGAGCTTGTCAGATGCCCTTCTCTGCCCCCACCCTGGGCTGCTCCTCCCTTGGGGCGTCACGTCCACTGGTTTTGCTCAGGCATAATGGTTTTGAAACTTAGGGGCACGGGGGGTCCCTGGCCCCTCTCTGTGACTCTTGTTCCCAGAAACCACGCGGGGCGGATCATCAGGAAGACATTACGGCCAGGGCTGCATTTCTGACCAAAGACTCAGCAGCAAATAAATCATGGATGTGAGCAATGCTGAAACCCCGACATGATGCTGCAAACCACCAGTGTCTTCTGAGACACGCTTCATGCGCTTTGAGCAGCGGGACCACACGTGCCGGCCTCTGAAGGGACGCTCTGCCCCCTGGGTCGAGTCTGGGGAGGGATGGGGTCCATGGCCACTGGCTAGTGCCTTCATTCAAAAGATGCAGAGAAGCTGCGCTTCACTTTTCAGCTTTGGAAAGGTTTTCTTCATGCAATAAAAAAATGTTAATTTGTTTTGTAAAAACAAAACATCAGTTTGGTAAATTTTATTTTCATAGAAAAAAGTGTATAAACATGGTTTTAAACATCTGGCAAGTTCAGTGGCGCCTGTAGGGAGCCCACAAATCGCTAAATCCAGTAGCGCCAGAAGATCTCGGAGACGGCTCTTTTCCCTCATCCTTTGCAGAATGTGCCTGATTGAAGGCACACTGTTGCTTGTTGTTAGCTCCTCAGTCACGTCTGACTCTGTGACCCCATGGACTGTCGCCCGCCAGGCTCCTCTGTCCACGGGATTCTCCAGGCAAGAATACTGGAGTGGGTTGCCATGCCCTCCTCCAGGGAATCTTCCCAACCCAGGGATTGAACCCGAGTCTCCTGCATTGGTGGACGGATTCTTTACCACAGAGCCACCTAGGAAGCATAAGGAAAGATAAAATTTTGAACCCTGCAGGCAACAAAGTTGTTTCACTTAAACCTCTGTATAGAATAAAATAAAACATCTCGCAGCCCTCGAAGAGGCGGAGAGGACCTTTTGAGGAAACAAATGTAATCCATCTCAACTCAAACCTGAAAATTCACAGTAGTGGATTTTCAAGTGAACTCAGAACAAATAGTGGGGTAGAAACTGACCTAAAAATAAAATTCACAGTAGGTCATTTTTGTAAGTCTCAGTCCAAATTTGGCTTTGAATAAAAGCTTCATGAAAACAGCGGACCTACGTTAGGAGTCATGCCATCCTCTGTTAAATGCAATTATGCCCTAGTCAGATGGCCAGTGACGGTCAACCCCAGCGAGGAGGCAGAGGGAGACGCCTCTTCTCCCCCAACGCTGAGCTCCCTGATCTCGGGGGTAGAAAACGTGGAGACCAAAACAAAACCCAAAAAAGGGTCGGCAGCCATGGGAAACCAGGAGGCCCGCGTCCCCGGGCTGGGTCCTGTCCAGGGTGCGCTTGGCGGGGGAGCAGCTGTCCGCCCAGGAGAGGCTGGTGGAGACCAGGGTGGGGCCGGCTGAGGGTGAGGATGGCCAGCCAGGCGGACGCTGGTGAGGTCACCCCCGGAGGTGCGGGCTGGCCCGCCTGCCAGGTTGGGACACACCCGGACCCTCACCATCGCCGCTGCCCACAGAGAGCAAGCCCAACTCCGGGGCTGTGGTGGGTGCGTGGGAGAGGAAGGTTGGGGACACCCTGAGGACCACCCCGAGAGCAGAGGACAGAGGCCTGCACCAGGAGACTCATCCTCGAGTGGGCACAGATCTGCTTCAGAGTTGTAGTTGCCTCGGCTAAACTGATGTAATGGTAGGGTTTTTCCCCCGTCAAGCTTTTTGAGTCACGGACCACATTTTATTCTTCTCCGGGTGCTGGATCGGGGCAGGGCAACCAGTGCCCACTTGCCCAGCACTTCCTGCAGATCTTTTCAGCCCGAGGTCGCTGCAGCTGCACACGGGCCTGTCCAGCTCCCCCTTCAGAGCCTCTTGGATTATTAATCCCGTGGTTCTCACTCTAGGATCACCTGGGGGGACGTTCTGACTTTTAACTTCTGCTCCCCAGGCCACCCAGGTGATGCTGTTGGTAAAGAACGTGCCTGCCAGTGCAGGAGGCCTTAAAACGCATGGGTTTGATCCCTGGTCGGGAAGGTTCCCTGGAGTAGGCCATGCAACCCACTCCAGTGTTCTTGCCTGGAGAATCCCAGGGACAGGGGAGCCTGGCAGGCTACAGTCCTTGAGGTCGCACAGAGTTGGACATGACTGAAGTGACTTAGCATGCACGCACCTCGGTCACAGCCCTTTAATTAAATCAGATTGTCTGGATGGGGATCCTGGCGCTGGTATTTTTAAAACTGTAAAACTCGCCCAGGTGGCCTCAGGATGCTGGCCAGTTCAAGAACCAGGGTTGCAATCCTTTCTCAGCCAAGCAGCCCACCAGAGTCACCCAGGGGCCTCTCAAACTCCTAACACGAAGGCCTCCAACCCCCGGAGGCTCCGACCTGCCCGCCATGAGGTGGGTCCTGGCAGCATTATTTTAAAGCTTCCCAGGTGAAGCCAACCCACAGCCTGAGGAAGACTGGCTCTGGAGAATCAAGAGCACAGAGCCCTGCCTGGGGCTTGGTTTTTCAGCCCTTTCCAAAATTTTGCCAAGAACCCCCAACTTTAAATTACACTATGGATTTGCTCTAGTGTTTTTATACGTTTGCAAATTTCTTGCCAACTACCTGACAGTTTTTAAAGGATCAAATAAAACAGTTCTATAAAGCCAAGAAGTTATTTCCATGTGTATTTGATCACGATTTTGGGGGAGGGGGCGGGGAAAGTGAGTGCTAGAAGCAATGAAAAGTGATTCAGGACCAAGTGCGGCTGGAACGCCGACGTAGTTCCCACTGGAGCCTGCAGAGCCAGCCCTCAGACACGGGAGGAAAAGAACCCACCGTGTCCCAGGCTTTGACCTATTTCTTGCAGTTGTTGAAAACTATGAGGCATGAAATCCAGATTTATGACTTTTTAAAAAGTTATTTGTGGATTCCCTAGACAATTCTGTTCCCATCACTTATGTAGCTTTTAAAACTCAAACGACGCTTTCAAAAAATCCAAGTTTGGCGCACGCCAGGCTCCAACGTCTGCCGTCTTAATTCAGCGAAAGGAAAGGGAAGACGCCTTCTGCCCTTGCTCACGCTGTGGTTTGTCGTGAGGAGACAGGAAGGCACGTTCATGGGTGACTTTGGGGAAAGCTCAGCAGGGTGATTCTCCTCAGGCACTGTCTGCACAAAAGGATTGGAGGGAACTGTCTTGGGAAAGTGGACCCTTCGCCCTGGACTCGGCCCTCCTTTCGTCCTCGCAGATCTTCTGCCTCCTGGAAGGTTCGTTATGGAGAGCCGTCACCTGTGGTGCAGGGCCAGGCGTGCCCACGCCGAGGCTCGCCTCACCTGCGCCTCCTCCACCCCCATCAGTCTCTCTCTTTTTCTGTTTTTTTGAATGCATTCTTTGGAATCTCTTTCAATGTGAATTTCTGAAGCATTTTAAGTCATTATAGTGATAAAACCAATGCCGATTGCCTATCAATTATCTCCCAATAAAGCTGGAAAAGCATAGAAAATAATTTTTTAAAAAATTTTAAACCAGTGTAGGTTTATGGAAACCATACCCCGTGCCTGACAACACATGTTTCTGCCTGCGGCTTTTTCTGCCAAAAACCATAAGGATCTCTGAAATCATTCACACCCTTTTCACTGGTCTGCAGTCTCCTTGCCTGGTTAGGATCTGATCTCCCCATTGTCAGACCATTAAAAGCCGCCTGTTTCCACTCCTCCTAAATCTGTGCAGGGGTGGGGGTGACGTGCCCCCAGGTCGTTTCTTCCCACAGGGAGAGCTGCTCCCACCCCCGGAGCCAGAGCCCCCGGAGCCAGAGCCGGGAGCCGCGCGCCCCTGGGGTGGCAACTCCCGCTGGTCCCATGTGGACTCCACCCCCCCTTTTCCCCCCACCGCCCCGTCCAGAGAGGACTCCCGCCCCTGTGACAGCTCCCGCCCATCCCGTGTGGACTGCGATCCCGTTGGGCTGTGAGAGGCTCCTGAAGGACTCGGGCCCGGTGTTAACCCCAGGGGCGCCACCATCCTCCTGGGGAGCAGGCTCTGTCCCCTCCTGGTGCCCCTGCCCTGAGCACTCGGACTGTCCACACTTACGGCGCTGACTACATATAAAACCTCAGCCTACTCCAGCGCTAAAAATTACTATTCTAACAGTCGTGCTAACACCCCTAACCTGATTATCAAAAAACGGCCCAATCTGGATCAACGCTGCTACTCACAGCTTACTAAACAGCTTCACAAACCTGCTCCTCCTTGATCAGTTTAAGGACAGCAGCCTCAACTTCTTGTTAGATTTCTCCTCCAACTCCCTGTCAACGCCACTGCTAATTTTAACTAGATGACTACTGCCCCTTATATTAATAGCTACCCAACATCACCTATTGAAAGAATCCTTAGTCCGAAAGAAATTGTATTTTACTCTATTAGTTACATTATGTCATGCGGGTCTCTCAGGCCCGTGTATGATGGCAGGAAGTGCAGGAGAGGGGCACCCTGAGGCCACCAGAGGGGTGCTGGGTTCCAGCAGTCCTCAGGAAGCCCAGTCCCACCTTAGCGAGGAAATCAAGCTCCCGGCTGGACTGGGGCCGGGGGGGGGGGGGGGGGGGTGTCAGGAGTTCAGACCACGACAGAGAGAAGGACGGTTCTTGAAGACCCAAGTATCCGCAGATACTTTCTGTCACCAGGACTGTGTGCTGTGCAGCTGCGGTTCCTCCCGGGGCTCCAGAGGTGCCAGCCCTCCCTGGGTGGCATTGGAGGGTCGCTGAAGGCAGGGCGCAAGCTGTCTGTGTTGGGACTCGCCTGCCTTGAGTGTCTGTCTGTCCATGTGCCCACTCAGCAAGGTGGCCGCAGTCTGCGGAACCACGCAGTTTCCCAGCTGCAGAACGGAGCGAGGGATTGGCTCTCCCTCACAGGACTTTTGCGGGGATTAAAGGGGGTGCTTCCTGGAACACAGCTGGAATACCTGAGCAAGTGTGTTGCACGCAAACGCTCAGCAAATGGCGATTCTTGTTTAATATCTCACCTGTTAATTTTAACAGCTGCCGCCTCCCCAGTCTCCACAGCCAGGACCCCTAGTCAGCTGCTTAGGTCCGCCAGAGCCCTAGGTGTCGTGCCGCCGGTGCTGGCCTGGGGAGAGGAGGCAGGTCCCCACCGAGCGCTGATAAATCAGCAGCTCCCTCCCAGGAGCCCGGCGGTGCTGCGCCGACCTTCGCTCTGCCTTCCAGCCTCTCTGCCAAGCAGGCGCGATGATTATTGAAGCTTGTAGACGCAGAGACCTGGGGGCTCCTGCAAGGCCGCTCACACTCAGTGACGGCTGACCCGAAACCCAGGTTCTCCCCGGAACCCAGACTATGCTGGCCCTGGGGACACGAACCGTGCAGGGAGGTGACGAGGCAGTCGGTGCAGGTAGAGAAGCCAAAGGTCTTCCTGAAGTTTGGAGACTGAGTGACTGAGATGGTAAGGGGCTGCTGGAAGGCGGTTTATATCACAGATGGTGCTACACTAGACGGCCTCAGATGCATGGAACAGAGGCTGGGGAGGAACAGTAAAACTGAGTCAGGAACAGAGCTGCTGCGTCTCACAGGAAACAGCTCTTTCCACCGCAACATCATCAGTCCAGTCGCTCAGTCATGTCCGACTCTCTGCAGCCCCGTGGATTGCAGCACACCAGGCCTCCCTGTCCATCACCAACTCCCAGAGCTTACTCAGACTCTTGTCCATTGAGTCGGTGATGCCATCCAACCATCTCATCCTCTGTCATCCCCCTCTCCTCCCACCTTCAATCTTTCCCAGAATCGGGGTCTTTTTAAATGAGTCAGTTCTTCACATCAGGTGGTCAAAGTATTGGAGCTTCAGCTTCAACATCAGTCCTTCCAATGAATATTCAGGATTGATTTCCTTTAGGATGGACTGGTTAGATCTCCTTGCAGTCCAAGAGACTCTCAAGAGTCTTCTCCAACACCATAGTTCAAAAGCACCAATTCTTTGAACTCAGCGTCTTTATAGTCCAGCTGTCATATCCATACATGACTACTGGAAAAAACCACAGCTTTGACTAGACAGACCTTTGTTGGCAAAGTAATGTCTCTGCTTTTTAATATGCCATCTAGGTTGGTCATAACTTTCCTTCCAAAGAGGAAGTGTCTTTCAATTTCATGGCTGCAATCACCATCTGCAGTGATTTTGGAGCCCCCAAAAATAAAGTCTGACACTGTTTCCACTGTTTCTCCATTTATTTGCCATGAAGTGATGGGACCAGATGCCATAATCTTAATTTTTTGAATGTTGAGCTTTAAGCCAACTTTTTCACTCTCCTCTTTCACTTTCATCAAGAGGCTCTTTAGTTCCTCTTCACTTTCTGCCATAAGGGTGTTATCATCTGCATATCTGAGGTTATTGATATTTCTCCTGGCAATCTTGATTCCAGCTTGTGCTTCTTCCAGCCCAGCATTTCTCATGATGTACTCTGCATAGAAGTTAAATAAGCAGGGTGACAATATACAGCCATGGTGTCCTCCTTTTCCTATTTGGAACCAGTCTGTTGTTCCACGTCCAGTTCTAACTGTTGCTTCCTGACCTGCATACAAATTTCTCAAGAGGCAGGTCAGGCGGTCTCGTATTGCCATCTCTTTAAGCATTTTCCAGAGTTGGTTGTAGTCAAGACAACATTATAAATACGTGTACATAAGGACTTCCTTGGTGGTTCAGTGTCTAAGACCTTGCACTCCTAATGCATGGGGCCAGGATATGATCCCTGGTCAGGGGATGGATCCTCAGAAGAGAAGAAAACAAACAAACAAACAAAATATATATATATACTTCCCTGGTGGCTCAGAGGTAATGAATCTGCTGATAACATGGGGAACCTGGGAACCTGGGTTGGATCCCTGGGTCAGGAGGATCCCCTGCAGAAGGGAATGGCAACCCACTCCAGTCCTCTTGCCTGGAGAATCCCGTGGACAGAGGAGCCTGGTGGGCGACAGTCTGTGGGGTCAGAGGGTCTGTGGGGTCTGAAGAGTCGGGCACGGCTGAGTAGCGGGCGCTGCGCTGTGCTGTGCTGTGCTCTTCCGTCGCCCAGCCGTGCCCAGCTCCCTGGGACCCCATGCACTGCAGCATGCCCGGCGGCCCTGTTCCCCACCGTCTCCCGGACTCTGCCCAAGTTCCTGTGTGTCGCCTTGGTGGTGCCGTCCAGCCATCTCATCCTCTGACACGCACACGGGTACACACGTACGTGTACATACACGTGCATGGCCTCCAGAAAGCTCTAAGGTGTATGTCCTCCGAAAGGAAGAGCTGACGCTTGCTCACCCCTGCAGCTGTGCTGAGCGCCCTCTGGCCAGGCTCCTTGCCTGGGGGGGCGGGGGGGCAGGTGTGCGCCCGCGCGGGAGCTCGGGAAGCAGTGCAGCCCCAAGGCCGGCCAAGCTCCCACCAACCCCGCACCTGGTAGCTTCCTGAGCTCCAGCAGCCTACTTCCTTTCCACGCCATCAGTCTCTCATATCAAACGGGAGAATAATGTAGCGCCGGCCTCGTTCAGTTTTCACAAGGATTGAGAGTATCGCTTTTCACTGCAGTTGGCTTACAGTGTTGTGTTGGTTCCAGGTGTGCAGCAGAGTGACTCAGTTTTGCATGGACGTCTGTGCGTTCTTCCTTTCAGACGCTTCTCGTGTCGTAGGTCACTATACCGAGTACAGCTCCCTGTGCCGCACAGTAGGTCCTTGTTGTTTGCTTTGCAGATAGCAGTGTGTATATGGTAACTCCAAACTCCTGACTGAAAGCCCTCCCACCCCTTCTGTCCCCTTTGCGAACCATAAGTTTGTTTTCTATGTTTGTGGGTCTTTTTCTGTTTTGTAAATAAGTGCGTTTGTATCGTTTGGGGGTGGAGAGGGGGTTGCTTCCCAGGTTCAATCTCGGGGTCGAGAAGATGCCCTGGAGGGGGCGTGGCAGCCCACCCCAGTGTTCTTGCTGCAGAGCCCCGTGATTCTGCGTGTGAGTGCTGCCCCGTGGTGTGTGCCTTCCTCTGTCTGACTCCACTGCTGTGATCTCTGAGCCCACCCGTGTCGGTGCTCACGGCATTACTGCGTTCTCTTTATGGCTGGGTGATAGTGCGTTGTGTGTGTGTAGCGCATCTCTGTCCGTTCATCTGTTGATGGACGTTTAGGTTGCTTCCATGTCTTGGCTACTGTAGATAGTGCTGCAAGGAACACTGAGATATGTGTGTCCTTTCAAAGTATGGTCTTCTCCAGATGTATGGCCAGGAGTGGGATTGCAGGATCATATGGTAATTCTATTTTTAGTCTTTTAAGGAACTGTCTCCATACTGTTCTCCATAGTGGTGCACCAATTTACCTTTCCACCAACACTGTAGGAGGGTTTCCTTTGCTCCACACCCTCTCCAGCATTTATGATTCATTAGACTTTTCAATGATGGCTGTTCTGACCAGTGTGAGGTGATACCTCATTGTATTTTTAGTTTGCATTTTTCTAATTATCAGTGTTGAGCATCTTGTCATGTGACTGACTGTTTGTCATCTGTATGTCTACTAAAAGTTAGCATTTATAAAACACTTAGACCACAGCAGCATGTTAAAGGCCCTGCGGGCAGAGGGAGGCTGCCAGGGGACTGGTGTGGCGAACCAGAGATGGGGAGTGGGGGGAGGGGGAGATTTGGCTGCACTTAGGAGTAGCGGCTGGTCCATGGAAAGAATTTGCGGAGTTCTGGTTTTGTTCCAAGTAATGGGAAGCCACTGAAGGGGTGTGGGTGTGGGTGGGTGTGTGTGTGGGTGTGAATGGGTATGTGGGTGTGTATGTGTGTGGGGGTGTGTAGGGGTGTGTGTGTGTGTGTGTCTGTGTGTGTGTGGGTGGGTGGGTGGGTGTGTGTGTAGGCAGCATGGTGAGCAAAAGGAGCCAGAAGCCAGAGTATGCGCCTCTGTTGTACTTGAGGTGCAGACGGGGCGAGGGGGATGACAAAGCTCAGGACAGTGGTCGTGTCAGTGCTGAGGGTGGTGGTGGGTCTCTGGGGTGGGGGCGACAGACAGGCGAGCCGTCCCGGCGCCTGGAGACCGTCACCACCTCGGTGGCCGTGGTTACACCGGTGAATGAGTGTGTCAAAGCCTGGGCTGGGACTTATGGTTAGTGCACTTTGTCCACTTAACGTTTAATACCTCCACTTTAAAGAAGAAAACTGTGAGTGATGAGGACACTTGAGTCCCCGGAACAGAGCCTCCCGAAGCCCTGCTGGGGCGGCAGGGCGGCTGGGGGTGAGATCCGGCCCCCAGGCGGCGTGAAGGGCAGGGGAGGAGAGAGACTCGGAAAGCAGCGGGGTGTGAGTGCCCAGATTGTCGCTTGCCTGGGTCAGACTCCAGGGTCCCTTCACGTCCTCGTTCTGTGACCTTGTTCCCTCTCTCTGCTTTATTTTCTGCCGTGAGCTGGAAACAGTGACAGTCTCTCTTCCATAAGCTCATTTCAAGGATGCAGCGAGGTAATTCACCTCCCGGGTTCAGAAGAGCCACACACAGTAGGCTCTGAGTAAGCTGTTACTTAGTGGGATGCGGCTGGGGCGAAGAGCGGAGTTTAGGCGTGCTGAGCGCCCCGCGCACCCAAACAGAGCCCGTGGGGCGGCGCTGGTCCCAGAGCCCAGGGCAGGTGCACAGGGAGGGCAGCGGGGAGGAGCTGGGCATCTGGGCCGCGAGCTGTGCTCAGGACCTCGGGCCCAGAGGGAAGGGGCCAGGCCGAGGGAGAGCCCCGTGGGTGACGGGGCCCAGGCCACGGTGCAGTGTTCAGAGCAGGGAGGGGACACCGCCACACGTGGAGAGGCTCTGAGAACCCAGAAGGAGGAGGTGTCCTCCGTCAGATGCTGTTCTGAGCCGTTCAGCCCATGGCTATGGGCTCCCGTGCACTCCCACCCCTGGGAATCACCCACTCGGCACAAGCCACAGCTCAGGGGCGCACTTCCTGGCTTTAACCACCTTCGCCTTCGTCCAGCCCAGCCCGGCATCACCCGGTGGGGACCCAGGAGCCGGGGTCCTGGGCTCTGTTCTTCGCCCATCCGCTCTCCTCGCGTGTGGCCTTGTGCACCTGTCTTGCCCTGCTTACCAGTAAGATGGAGAAGCTGGGCTCCAGTCATCGTCTGCGTGTAGGAGTGTCTCCCCGTAAACGCGAGCAGCTTTGAGAAACGCGCTTCTTTTAGATCCCCGTGCACCTGTGCTTCTCACACAGCTCTGAGCCCAGTCTGTCCCGTGTGTGTTATGTTTACTCAGCGAGAAGTAATTTAAAACATGTTAACAGCGAACCAAGCAGATGTATTACAGGGTAGATAACTATATAGGAGACCCTGCAGGACACTCCCTCTGACAGGGGCGGCTCTGCGCTCTGCCATCAGCGTTTGGGGACCACTAATCCCAGGGACGGTGGAGCCTAGTGGGCTGCTCTCTGTGGGGTTGCACAGAGTCGGACACGACTGAAGCAACTTAGCAGCAGCAGCAGCAACAGCCAGGTGAACTGAGACAAAGAAACTGCTCAATTACACTTAGACGTCTTTGTCCGTGGCTTTTCACTCTTCCTCACCCTTTCAAACTGTGTTCTCGGTGTCGGGTGGAGCCCTCTCTGATCACGTACAGTAAGTCATCTGTGCTCCAGTGTTCCCCGGCGTCTGGGATCAGGGTGCACAGCGTGTGGTTGGCTGCTGTTTACAGGCCTGCTAGCTCAGGGTCCGTCAAAACTGCAGGCCTCCACAGGGCAGGATCCTCTTGGCCCTGACGAGGCTGCTCAGAGAGGAGAAGCAGCAGGGAGCGGGCACTCGGGCGCTCGTGAGAACGGAGGCACCAGTGTGGACACGGCCGGGCTTGTGCGGGGGATGCCAAGAAATGCGGCGAGACGGAGGCCAGGGAGGGCAGGTGGGGCGAGCAGACCCCGGGAGCAGGTGCCGGGGACTGGGGGCACACGGGGTCCTTCATGGCAGCGTGTCTGGGCCTCAGGACCGAGCGTGACAGCAGAGAGGGGAGAGACGGAGGGGCACGTCGGCGGGCCGCTGCTCCCAGGGGCCAGTTCCAGGGGGGCTGGCCAGGTAGAGACAGGGCCGGGTTATCTCGGGATAAGCACAGCCACTGCCCGTGAACGGTAAGGCCGTCCCAGAGGGCAGAGGGCGCCGCAGGGTGACTGTGAGTGGGAAGCCAAAGGCGCCAGGACAGGCTGGTGGACAGCGTGAGCATGGACTGAGCGGGGTCCGTGGCTGGGAGTGGACAGATGCACCGAGAAAAGGGGTCCCAGGACCCGAGGGCACAAGAGAGGTCGCGGACAGGGAGCCTGAAAACTCAGTGCTCAGAACTGACAGGAAATCTAACCTGGGGACAGGGTCCAGAAGCTGCAGAGAGAAGCAAGGACAGTTTCTCCATTAAAAACTGTAGGGATTTATGCAGAGCTTGAGGGGTCATTATGTTTTCCTACGGTTTTCAGGCAGATATCAGAATTGTTTAAGGTGTGTGTGTCCTGTTTGTTTCTTTAGCACTTTAAGAAACCCCCAGGACCGCAGACACGGTTTGTTCCCTCTCTCCAGCCAGCTCACTTCCCCTGGGATAGGGTTGGCACATCTCCTGTGGTCAGGTATAGGCTCTGACAGTTGTAGAAGGTGACCCTTCTAACTCTGCCTCATTTCCACAGTCACCTTGGGGTCCCCTGTCTCTCCTCTGAGGCAGCACGGAGGTCTGTTTCCTGAGCTGGCTCTTCCAGAGCGGGGTGTCACCCAGGCCATCGGCCTGCAGGATATGTGGAGCCGCCGAGGCCTCTGCTGAAGACACGTGCCCGCCCCTCCCTGAGAGAGCCGGGCACACTTGGGGGTGTCCAGCGGGGTGTGGGGCGCCCTACCAGGCTCCGGGCCAGTTGTGGCCTCGCGGGTGCCTCCTCCCCTGTCACGGTGCAGGACTGGAAACTCACAGGACCGCAGGTCTGTGTCCAGGCGGCTGGATGCACGGTAGAAGTGGTTTTGCTCTCCTCCGTCAGACAGCTATTACTGAAGCCGGGGGAGAGGCACTGTTTACCGGAACCTGTGAGACCTCAGCAGCCCGCCTTTCCTACAGTCGCGCGTGGTCTCTTACCCCCGCCCTGGACCAGGCAGCTTGAGATGGGACAGGACTCCTGTTGGGTTGCGCTCTCGTCGTCGCCTCTGGAGTCCAGGCCCTCCCCACCCCCGCCCTCCTTCGTTTCTTGCTGGAATTCTTGCGGTCCTTTCCTTGCAGTCTCCTGTCCTGGTCTCAGCCCCTGCACACCATCTGCACCGTGGTCTTCTGACATCTGGAGTCCACGACCTCTCTGCTCGCGGCTCTCATAGCTCCCCCTAACTTGATGTCGTGCTGTAGAATCCTGACCCGTCTGTGCCTGCTTACCCAGCCTCATTGCCTTCCTTCGTACAGACTTTTAAAAGCCAGCTTCTGTTGCTGCGGACTCCTGCTCCCACAGACATCACCCCCGTGATCCCAAGCGGTTCGTGCCAGCGCATGCCATCCCACCACCTCCGAGTCACACGCCGCCGCCGTGAAGCCTGCCCGGCTCTTGTCCCATCCCACGAGGTGGCGTGCCGTGTCCTGCTGGAGTTTCTAGGACATCCTGTGGAAGCAAACACCGTGTCCTTCCATGTGTTTGTCTTTGTTCACTAGCCTGACAGACGCGCAAATTGTCAGAGGGACTCGTAAAGAGACCAGCAGAGGAGGAGAGGGTGGGCACCGGGGCTCCAGCCGTCGGGCAGATGAGCTCACCGTGGCTCGGGGTGGGCGGTCAGCGGGCTCTGCACCTCAGCGCACGGGAAAGCTCTGCTCCGACTTCAGATGAGGACCCGGGTCCCCAGGACCTTGGTTTCCTCGCCCGCAGGAGGCAAGGCGAGCCGTGGCTGAGAGGGTCTCCAGGATCCTTTCTGGTGCCCAGTTCTGCCGTACCCCAAGACGGTGCCACCAGCCAGAGGGCACAGTGCAGAGCAGAAGCGCCTACTGTCGGGCTCTGCCATCCCCTCCCCTGAGCAGCTCTGGGCTCAACACCCAGGCACCTGTCCTCAGCCTGGCCGCCCCACCTAGGGACCCCCGCCAGCTCAGCCCCTTCCTGGACCCTGACACAGGGCCTGGCCCCGTGTGTGCCCCCTGGAGCCGCCCCTTCTGCGGTGGGCATCCTCAGCTATTTCAACTGTGATTTCACCTTCTTCTTATTGTTGACAAACATAGAGGCAGAGCCCACGGCCCTCCCTCCCACCTGACCAGTCTCTCTGGCGGGCGTCGTCTCTCTGCCCGGCCCACCCCACTCCTCCGCCGCCACTCAGCCGTGTGCACAGGTCCTGTAGATGCAGAACCGGCAGGACAGACAGACGCACATGTCATACGCAGAGCAGACAGATGGAGGGTCAGGAGGTTCAACCCAGTCCCAGGCTGGACCCAGGAGTGCGGGCAGCCCTGCACAGCGCAGGGAACAGCCGCGCCGTCCCTTTGCCTGTTTGTTCTACTTAGGACCCCAAAGAATCAGAAGGTCTAGGGACACCCTCCCAGACACACCCAGAAGTCATGTCCCTCAGCCCTCTGGGCGTCCCCCGCCCCACCAGGATGCACAGAATGAGCCATCACACTGACGTGCTATCCCCGGAAGCCTCTGCAGCGCCCTCCCTCCCCCAGCTGCCGTGTGAGTCCACTGGCGCGGCCGAGTCCCAGGGGTGCGGGCCTGTGGCTGGCAGCACGCTACAGGGCACCTTCAGAAAAGGCCCGAGGGAGAAGGCGCACTTTTGTCCTTGGAGGAAAAACAACACAGAGACAGATGTAATGCTGAAAAGGTGTGTTTTTTCACTGTTATTCAGTCTTTCATATTAACCCTGAAAATGACTCTCTTTGTTGTCTAGGTCTGTCCATTTTAACATACATAGATTTGCATAACCACTGGAAGCACAGGGAATTGGGCAGGGGGAAAGGCAGAAATCAGGGATTCTGTGGTCTATTAACACCTGGCCAATCAGAACTACACTCCACAGTGCGTTGTCAGCCCTGTGGTTACGTTACTGTTACTAAAATGGGCAAGTGCGTCCTCTGTCTGGGCAGGTGTGACTCACTGCACAGATGGGGGTCCGGGGCCTCTGTGGCCATGAGGAGCAGAGACCGCATGGTGCGGAGGGCGCGGCGAGGACTTTGGGGCCTGACTCCCACTGCGGTGGTGTGCGATCTCAGGCAAAGCAGGAAGAGCCCACCTCCTGAGCTTCCCGTGAGAGCACCAGGTTAAAGGGTCTGTGCCTCCTTTTCCGCGCACAGCTCAGAAGTGCCTGTGGACACTGACTTCCAGAGTGAGCCCTACCTGCAGGGAAAAGCAGGATTGCTAATGAGCTCCATCTCCCACGTCTGGAGTAAATGAACCATCAGCCCCCTCCCACATGTGCTCAGGGTACGGGATGCATCGCAGGGGTCACTGAAGCTAGAAGCCGAGGACAGGGGTGCTCCGCTCAGCCTTGCTCTCTAAACTGTATGCCCCCCTTGACTCACTTCTGCATGAACAGACTGGAAGGCTCTGAGCTATTAAGTCAGTATAGCTTTTTTCATGAAAACCCAGATGCAAAGGCAACATTTTTTAAAGCAGAGCTAGGATGTCTTCCCCGAGTAACTCAGCTGGTAAAGAATCTGCCTGCAGTGCAGGAGACCCCCGTTTGATTCCTGGGTTGGGAAGATCCCCTGGAGAAAGGGTAGGCTACCCACTCCAGTATTCTTGGGCTTCCCTTGTGGCTCAGCTGGTAAAGAATCCGCCTGCAATGCAGGAGACCTGGGTTCGATCCCTGGGTTGGGAAGATCCCCTGGAGAAGGGAAAGGCTACCCTCTCCAGTATTCTGGCCTGGAGAATTCCGTGGACTCTGTAGGCCATGGGGACACAGAGTCGGACGCGACTGAGTGGCTTTCACTTTCATATAAAATGAAAACCTTACATAGGGTGTCTTTCAGTAATGGCCCTGCTCCTTTACAATCCAGGGGTCAAACAAAGAGTTCGTGACAGAGAAAGGTTCCCCCTCGTGACGCTGTCCTCTCGTCACCTATGTACACACGCAGCCTTGCACGTATCCGCGTGCGTAGTGATCCTTTTAGGTCGCCGTTCACGGAGGAAAACAGGAACGCTGCCGAACTCCAGCCCAAGTGCACCCTGACTACCAACCTGTCTTGTTGTTCTAGAGGCTCCTTTCGTCCAGAGCTGTCAGCAAACTCCACTTAATCCCCTTTTCTTCCATGATTTCTCCTAAACCAACCTCCTGGGTCCTGTAAGGGAAAGACTGTCCTTCGCTGGAGAACTGCCCTTCTTAACTGTGCACCCGAGTAATCCGATCCCAGCTGTCATTCCCTCCGAGCTGTTCCGCAACTCTAAGCCGTAAACACGACCTGTTCGCGCATCGCACACAGTTCCTGTCTGTGGGCTTGGAGTGAATTCTGTCCGTCTCTGCCATGGGACAGCCAATTTTTTGGCCCATTTGCAACTTCACTTCAGTATTTCTCATCTGTATAGGTGTTATCTGGTTCTCCTTTGAACCAGTATAGCATTCTCTTAAGAGTTGAATAAAATGGATACATGTTAAATGTTCATTTTACACTGATGTGAGAGTTGAAGGAAAAGTGACAGTGTTAGTCGCTCAGTTGTGTCCAGCTCTTTGAGATCCCATGAGCTGTAGTCCACCAGGCTCCTCCATCCATGGAACTTTAAAGTTACCTTTTAGTCTTGTTTAGTCAGAACCTTCTAGGTCAGCGCGGATAAAGCTGGTCATCTCTGCATCCATCTCTGCGGGAAAAGGTGACATGCCACTGAGCGGTGCCTACAGCAATGCCCCCAGGCCCCGCCCAGACTCTCTTTCTGGCAGTTGGCTGCATTTGGTGTGTGCTGAAAAGTCTGAATCTGAGTTAGGATTTACATCCGATTCCCCAGAATTGCCATCCATAAGGGACTGAGAAGGCAGTGAAATTAACCAACAGCATGTTGGCGTAAAATCTGCGCCTTTGATGCTTTCCTGCTCCATCTTGAGGTGCAGGCAGGCATCGGGGTAAGGCCGCAGGGAACATGGTCAGAGAGGACACGGAGCCTTTTCTGCTGCTCTCTTAGCCTGCACTGCCCGCTGCCTCACAGTCCTCAGCTCAGTTTTTACAATGTGCCAGTGGGGACAGGGGCTTCCCTGGGTGGCCCAGATGGTAAAGAATCTGTCTGCAATGCAGGAGACGTGGGTTCGATCCCTGGGTCGGGAAGATCCCCTGGAGAAGGGAATGACTACCCACTCCAGTATTCTTGCCTGAGAAATCCCATGGACAGAGGAGCCTGGTGGGCTACAGTCCATGGGTCGCAAACAGTCAGACACGACTCAACAACTAATACTTTCAGTGGGGACAAAACGTTGCTTTGCTGGAGAGGAAAATTTTGCTAGACTGCCTCCATCAGACCCTTTGGGCAGCATCTCAGTAGCAAACACATGACTTGTACCTTCCACGCCGAGCGTGGGCTCCGGGGCACTCTGGCCGCACTGAGGCTTCTAAGGCCCATCGATCACAAGGAATCACGGAGCAAAACCCCTGGGGGGCTGGGGAATAACAAAGGGGGTTCTGGGGGAGTATCCCATTCTTAAAACCTCCCACCTCCTGAAATGGCCTTAGCTAAAGCTCAGCAGTAGGCAGAATCGTGTGTCCTGTTATATTTATAATATAAATAAACCTTGCCAGTCACCACCATTTCCATGGCAATGACCTCCTATACATGCACGTCCCTGTGTACATCAGAGAGTATGTCTGGAGGGTAAGTTTCCAAATTAACTTTTAATTTTAAATAACCTAAATCTTGATTAAACTTCCCCAGAAAATTGTTTTACTTAGGACTGGAAAGTCAACAAGCACGTAGCCTCAGTTATTTTGAGTGAAGAATCAGATCCTTCTAATTCTTTGCTTCCTCTGATTTCAAGCTGAATAAATAAATGGAAATATTTCCATTTACTGACTTTTGCAGTACATGCTTTAAACTGAGCTCAGGGACTGCGACTTAATCAGCTTTGCTTCCTGGCACCTTGCACATGCCTGGTAGACAGTAAGCGTTCAATAAATGTGGGCGGGAGAAGAAGAATCAAATTAGCTCTGAAGTCACACTCTAAACATGAGAAAGGCCCACACAGGTCCTTTCCGCTGGGTTAAGAAAACAGGTTTGCGTTACTGCTTTTCCGTATACCAAGATGGATCCTTGATGAAGGCGAAAGTCTGTCCCTAGTACGTGTGTGTGTTGTGTAGAGTTTAGAAAAATATGCGCAGACTGTCACCTGTGGTCAGTGGCAGGGTCGTGAGAACCGTCGCATCTGGATGCTTGAGACTCTGGAAACAAAAATCCCAACAAAAAGTAACTGAAAAGTCGAGACATCTCTGAGAGCAGACACAGCATCGGGGCGGAGGTAAGAGGGGCCCCCTGGCTGGTCCCTGGGCCTCCGGCTCACGCAGTTCACTCGGGTCGAACTCCCAGGCTCTCCCTGCCACATCCTGCCTTCCCGGGTGAGTGAGATCTTCTCTGCCAGGCCATGTCGCTCCTCGCTCAGTGCTCGAGAGCCCCCCGGCCTGTGCCGCTGCCAGCTTCTCGGTTCTGAAGCAGCCCGCTCCTTGGGGATTGCCTTGACAGAGCGGCCGGCCTGAATGCCTGCCGCTCCCCATCCCATGCAGCTGAGCTGGTTCTCGAGTTGGAGGGTCATCAGAGGAGCACCAAGGAGTCCTGCTGGGTTCTTTTCCCATTGCCTCTCCCTCCTATCAGTCAGAGAGAGGATCGTTACTGGAGATCTACAGTTGGCTAATGTATCGGGTGGAGCTGGGACCCACCCTCGTGGCCGAGGAAACACTTCCGTCACCGAGTTGCTGACACTGGCCTGAACAAGCACGTCACCCGGTGGCAAGCGGGGTGTGGCTGCTGGCTGTGTCCTGGCGCCCCGGCCAGCACCTTCTGTTTCAGCTGCCTGCACACAGGAGCCCTCGTGTTGCTGGTGGGTGTCCCCAGTAGCTAGGGCCTGGCCGGGCTCAGTGTCCAGCAGAGGAGCTCTGGCCCTGTGGGCTCCCAGGGGACGCTTCACAGAGCTGCCTGCGGAGAGTGTATGGTTGCACCCGGCGTCCCTTGCTGTCAGGAGACACAGCTTGCTCTCCCGCAGAGGCTGGCGCCCCGTCAAGGTCGGGCTCTTCCCTAGGCCATCCGAGGTGAGGGACACGGTGAGCGTGCGTGGTGTGGATACTACCCTCGTCGAAATGTGCGGCTGCTTCTGAGACACCCTGGAGCCTCCCGCTGGCCCCACGGCCGCTCCGCTGTGGGGCCTTTGCTGGGGACTTGGGTCTGTCCTCAGAGCAACGAGAGTTCTTTGAAGCACTTGGGTTTCTGTTTCCCAAAGCACAGTGAGAAGGCTGGAGCTGGGAGAGGAGCCCTGCCTTGGACGCCTGTCTGACGGGGCAGGGGCCCCGCTAGGGCTGTTCTCACCCCATCACGGAGGGAGCCAGCCCCTGCGCGTCAGGCCGCCTGCATACTGCCCCGGACAGGGAGCTGGCCCGGTGTGGTGTCAGCCTGGGGCTCACGCAGGAGGGGAAGGAGGAGCGGGGATGGTATGTTTGCACTTGGGGCGGGGGGAGAACCTTTACTGGTATTGGACAGGGCTCTGCTTTTGGACCCTTTCAAGCTGTTTCCCTCCACTTCTCTGTCTCTGTCTCAAAGGCCTGCAGCTGGGCCAAGGCTCCTCCACACCTGATGTTCCTAGGCTCTCTAGAGTAGGTGAGGGCTTGGTCCAAGGGAGCCCTCTGCCTGGGACAGCCGTGGTGGCAGACTCCAGGCCTGAGCTGCTAGCAAGCGTCAGCTAGCGATCTCGGCACCACTGGCCGTGGAGGACACGCTGGGGACTGACCCTTGGTGGCAGAGACTGTTGACCTCACAGAGAGAGTGCGTGCTCAGTCCCTTCAGTCGTGTCTGACTCTCTGTGACCCTGCAGACTGCGGCCTGCCAGGCCCCTCTGGCATGGGGCTCCCCGGGTGGGAATTCTTCCCAGCCCAGAGATGGAGGCCGCGTCTCCTGCGCTGAGTCACCTGGGAAACCCCCCCCCACAGACACACACATAGACACACACACACAGACACACACACACAGACAGGTTGTCTCTCATCATTTGAGCGAGTTTCTGCCTAAAGCTGGGCTTCCCTGGTGGCTCAGGCAGTGTAGAGTCTGCTTGCAACGCAGAAGACGCGGTTCCGATTGCTGCATCGGGGAGGATCCCCTGGAGAGGGAATGGGAGCCCGCTCCAGTGTCCTTGCCTAGGGAGTCCCGTGGATGGAGGAGCCTGGAGGGCTGCAGTCCGTGGGGTCGCAGGAGTTGGACACGACTGAGCGACTGCACCACCACCACCACTGCCTGAAGATGGTTTAGCTTAGTTATGTCAGCTCTTATGCTATCGTTAATAATCTGATGACCCATATAATAACTGTTACAGTCTGTGATCGTTTCATGAGTCTCACACTCTCTTTTGATGTCCTTGAGTGTCTGAATCAGAATGATTGGTTCTCAAGTCTTACTGTCAACGATCCCAGAAAAGAGAAGCAATTCAGATTGCTCTTTGAAATGTTTTTCCTTTTCAGTGTTTACTCACGTCTTCTGGTGTTAGGTCCTGAAACCTAGCTACAAAAATATAAGGAAGTACTCCAATGTGGCTATAAATGCAAAAATCACTTGTTAGATGTTGGTGCAGAAGAGAAACTGGAAGTTCAAGCTGACGCTCGGCTTTTACTCGGTATGTTACTGTTATCTGATCCGTCATAAAATCTAGGGAAGGGGAGGACTATGCATCAGTTACATTTGGAAATCTTAATATAGCTGCGCCCAGCGTTCTCAGCAGATGGTAGTAGCTTCCCATGTCAGCCTGCCCCTCGCAGCATAATTTACGGAGCTGAAATACGGAAGAATGGTGGTTGGGATGGGGACTCGATTAGAAGACGGAACAGCCTCTGGCTCTTGTCTTTTCCCAGCTCTGCCTCAGATTTATGCTGTTTTGTAAAGTGGATGTACTAACTTGTTTGGTAGATATTTTTTCATACCTTTGCCACTGAAGTTCTGACACATTTATGGAAGTAGTTTGTGCTTTAAAAATGTAAAGAATAGTAAAGTTTATGAATGAAAGGCCTGCCTTCCACCACCAGTCCTATCCCAAAGTCATTACCATCGGGCCTAACCCTGCCAGACTGCTTGCTTTGCATGGGAACCTCGTTCCAATCAACCAATCAATACTATGGGTGGGCACTCAAAAGGCATTTAGAGTCATACGCTGTCACTGTGCTACAGTCATTTTCTTAAATCGGAATATGATTACAACGTTGTGCTAGTCTCTGCTGTACGACGGGACAGACCAGCTGCAGGCGCACGAATTCCCCACCCTGCCCCATCCCACCCTCCAGGCCATCACAGAGCACCAGTCAGAAGACATTGTTTTCCAAAGAGCATGTATAATACCCTCATCATATGGAAGCAACATATGTGTCCCCAGACAGGCGGCTAAAGATGTGGGGTATGTGTACGCGCAATGGAGGATCACTCAGTCACGAGAAATAAAATCTTGCCATTTGCAATATCATGGATAGACCTAAGGGGCATTTATGCTAAGTGAAATAAGTCACACAGAGAAAGAGAAGTATCAGGTGGTGTCACTCGTGTAGAGACTAAGACGGCAAACGAACAAACAAATCAAAACAGTGACAGAGGCACAGACACAGAAACAAACTTGTGGCCACTGAAGGGGGAGCCGTGGCGGGCGGGGAACGGATGGGGTGAGCTGGGGGTGGGGGATGGGCGGGGAACGGATGGGGTGAGCTGGGGGTGGGGGATGGGAGGGGAGTGGATGGGGTGAGCTGGGGGTGGGGGATGGGAGGGGAACGGATGGGGTGAGCTGGGGTGGGGGATGGGAGGGGAACGGATGGGGTGAGCTGGGGGTGGGGGAGGGGAGTGGATGGGGGTGAGTTGGGGGATGGGAGGAGTGGATGGGGTGAGCTGGGGGTGGGGGATGGGAGGGGAGTGGATGGGGTGAGTTGGGGGATGGGAGGGGAGTGGATGGGGTGAGCTGGGGGTGGGGGATGGGAGGGGAACGGATGGGGTGAGCTGGGGGTGGGGGGATGGGAGGGGAGTGGATGGGGTGAGCTGGGGGTGGGGGGATGGGAGGGGAGTGGATGGGGTGAGCTGGGGGTGGGGGATGGGAGGGGAGTGGATGGGGTGAGCTGGGGGTGGGGGATGGGAGGGGAACGGATGGGGTGAGCTGGGGGTGGGGGATGGGAGGGGAACGGATGGGGTGAGCTGGGGGTGGGGGATGGGAGGGGAACGGATGGGGTGAGCTGGGGTGGGGGATGGGAGGGAGTGGATGGGGTGAGCTGGGGGTGGTGGGGAAAGGATGGGGGGATGGGAGGGGAATGGATAGGGTGAGCTGGGGGTGGGGAGGGGTGGATGGTGAGCTGGGGGTAGGGGATGGGAGGGGTGGGGTGAGCTGGGGGTTGGATGGGGTGAGCTGGGGGTGGGGGATGGGAGGGGAATGGATGGGGTGAGCTGGGGGTTGGGGGATGGGAGGGGAATGGATGGGGTGAGCTGGGGGTGGGGGGGAATGAAGGGGTACAAGCTTCCAGCTGCAAAATAAGTGAATCATGAGTATGAAATGTACAATGTGGGGAAAATGGTCAAAAACGATGTGCTCTGTCTTTATATGATAACAGGTGATGATAATGAGGCCTATCATGGTAATCATTTTGTAATGTAAGAAAATATCAAATCACTATGCATACCTGGTTCTAATATAACTTCAATTATACTTCAGTTAAAATTCAGAATACCTCTTAAAAAATTTTTTTTGGAGGGGGGACGTTAAACTGAGGATATGGAGAGAAACAAAAGTTAGGAGGTTTCCCCCCGACATTAAAAGGACAGAGGAGGACAGGGCCTGGTTTGGTCAGGCTACCGACTTAGAGGCCCTCGTTGCCCAGGTCCACGCCATTCCGTCTTCCCACTTGGCTGTTCTCAGCCTCGGGAATCCGGGGTGTCCTGTGTCAACAGGCCGAAGTTGCTCTTATAGTGAGTGAGGAAAAGCCGCCCCCAGCAGACCTGCCCTCAGGCCCCACTGGCCAGACTCCAGCCTAGCTTCACGCAGGCCTTTGTAAGGAGAGTCCCCGAAGTGGGCTTGGCCCAAGCCTGAGTCTCCCCCCCCTCCCCCGCCCACGGCAGGGAAGGGGCGCCCACCTTGAACAGCTGGCCCTGCAGAGGTCAGCACTCAGAAAATGACCATGCCTTCCTGCTCAGGAGGAAAGGACAGAGTGGATTCGAGCAACAGAAAGCCAGGAAGGGTGCCCTGACTTTGTTCCTTTGCTGTGTCGGTCCTCACCTCCTACCGCCAGCTTTGACGACATGTGACCGAATCTGACTTGAGGGAGGTTCTCGATCCCCAGCTGCAGGGCTGCGTGGCCCCGTGACTCACTGCGTTTATGGGTCTTCGGCTTTCTCCTGCAGCTCAGCTCACAGTTAACCAAAGCAAATCTCTTCCACGTCAGTATCTTCATGTGCAAAATTAAAGGAGCACCCCACTTGCCTCCCAGGGATGTTGGGAGTAACTGACGGCATGAACGAAGGTACCACACTGGTAGAATTGTCATCTGCCCTGTTAGTTCCTGAGTCGAAGGGAAGATATATATCAGAGCTTATGGCAAAATTCAAGTATACGGCCGGATTTAAATCTATCACATTCGTTTCACTGACGGTGGAACCTTTTCCCTTTTTTTTGGAGTAGGCTCTTCTTTTCCTGAAAACGAAAGCAGCGTGCGAGCCCAGTGCAGGAACAGCTCTTCCTGGGGTTTAGCCGGAGCGGCAGCCTGAGGAGGGCATCCTCTGCTGCCTTGCCGCCTGGGGTCACGCTGGCCGCCCCCCGCCCCCGTCCTCTGGGCCCTGGGTGCCCCCTCCTCTGAGGCGCGCCTCCCTCTCCTCCCACAGACCTCCTGTCAAAACCTGCAGTTGCCCTGAGCCACAGACCTGTCCTCAGGGAAATTCACGGGTTGAAGTCTCCAACCCTGACCACCTCCCCGGGGCTATCTGCGTGTAGAGGAGTCCTTTAATCAGAACACAGGGGCCTCCCCGCCGCCCCCAGGCCAGCCGCCAACCCTGACCCATCAGGGCAGGCTGCACCGTCCATTCTGAACCCTGCAGGGTCTCCAGGCCAGTACCCACCCACCAGCACGCAGCCCTCAGGCCCCACCTGGCCCACGGGCACGGGGCCAGGACTCCCTTTGCGTTCTCCTGCTGATGGGCGGGTGTGAATGGAGCAACTCAGCGCTGATGCCGCCCACTGCGGGCGCTCTGAGCTGGGTGGAGGGTGCCCTCCCTTGCAGCGGGCACTCCAGGCGAGCCTCCTGCCTCCAAGGCCCTCCCATCACTCAGGACCCAGAGGCCGTCCACCTGGCTGAACCGAACAGTTGATTGCTTTCCAATAATTTGGTTTAGAATCTGTAATAAATCTAAGGCCTAAACTTTTTCTTTTTTTGCTTGTAAATTTGCTTGGTAAATTTGCTGCTGCAGAAAATGTCATCTACTTGTAAATGTTGTCATCACCCCTGGATCCTCAGAACCCGTGGAGGACAGACAACCCAACCTCAGCCTTTCCTATTTCAATCAGCCTGTTCTCGACAGTGAAGAGGTCTAGAGTAACCCCCGCCCCCGTCTTTCCCCACAGCTCTGCCGCCAGGAACGCCTGTCTTGCGCCGGGCAGTACCGCGGAACCCTGTTTGCCGACCAGCCGATCATGTTCATCTCCCCGGCCAGCAACCCCCCTAGAGCCAAGCTGGGGGAGCTGGTCGTGCTGTGCGGGGGTCGGGTCACACAGGTCCCTCGCCAGGCCAGCATTTTCATCGGACCCTCCCCGGGAAGGAAGAAGGAGACGGTCAAATACCTGTCGGAAACATGGATCCTAGGTAAGCATCCACACGCGGGTTCCTGGAGGGAGGGGCCGGTATGAAGTCAGAGCCTCTGTCCTGCGGTCCTGGGGGTGACGGCTGGGGAGAGCATCAGGCCTGGTGCACTTCTCACATCATCTGCATTAAGAGGCCTGTAGTTAAAGAAATCGTGTTATTACCAGCTGTCACAAGACCACCTATCTGTCCAGGTGAGCTCACGGGGACAAAGGAAGTCCTCTTAGACTTTTGCCGCCTGCCCTCCCGGCTTGCGTGCAAGGCCCGGCCGGCCCGCCCCACCCCCTGCAGCTCCGCCGGAGGCCCACTGCCCCTGCCGGCCGCCCGCTGCCCCTGCCGGCCACCCGCTGCCCCTGCCGGCCGCCCCGCTTCGCGTACTCGCCTGTCATGCTCACAGTGCTGTGTTTTACAGCAAAGCGACCTTCGGCTTTTATTTCCAAAAGCTGGTGTGTGGCGTGAATGTGATGCATGTATCGGCGTCAGTGTTGCCGTGCTGTGCAAAGGCCCCCCGGGGGTTCTGCGGGGGAGGGGGGATCCCAGGTGAGGCTGGAGGCCGACCCTGGTGGGGGGAGCGCCGTCTGTCCCCGGATTTGGGGGGCCCGGGACACCGGGAGGAAGGGGCGCAGGGCAGCGGAGCCGGCTGCGTGTGATGCAGTGGAGCCAAGGTGGGGGGGGTCGACAGGGGTTGGGGTCAGGTCCACTGGGGTTCAGCTGCACGTCTTCTTCCACTGCATTTCGACAGCCGCGTGTTGGCCCGACTGCCGTAACTGGACCGCAGGCCCGCGGCTGAGATGGCAGGAAGATGTCCTCTCCCCTGCTTGCGGGGGGCCGTCTTTCCCTGTGTCCTGGGCTGGATGTCTGATCAGCGTCCACAAGGCTGGTTTCTCTCCCCTGCTTGGGGGGGCCGTCTTTCCCTGTGTTCTGGAGGCTGGACGTCTGATCAGCGTCCGCGAGGCTGGTTTCTCTCCCCTGCTTGGGGGGGGCCGTCTTTCCCTGTGTCCTGGAGGCTGGACGTCGGATCAGCATCCACGAGGCTGGTTTCTCTCCCCTGCTTGGGGGGGGCTGTCTTTCCCTGTGTCCTGGAGGCTGGACGTCAGATCAGCGTCTGCAAGGCTGGTTTCTCTCCCCTGCTTGGGGGGGCCGTCTTTCCCTGTGTCCTGGAGGCTGGACGTCAGATCAGCGTCCGCAAGGCTGGTTTCTCTCCCCTGCTTGGGGGGGGGGGTGCCATCTTTGCCCTGTGTCTTCACATGGCTCTCCCTCGTGTCCCCATCTCTTCTTCTTCTGAGGATGCCAGTAACTGGATCAGGGCCCATTCTCATGACCTCATTTTAATTTAGTGACCTCTTCAAAGGCCCTTTTTCAAAACACAGTCCCATTCCAAGGTCCTGGAGGTTCGGTCTTCGACCTGTGGGCTTTGTGGAGGTTCAACCCCTGACACTGGATTACCCATTTCAGCACTTTTGGCCAAGCTGCTCCTGTGGCTTCTTAGATGTCTCCCTCTCCCTCTCCGCCTGAGTTTCTTTCTCAGCCTTCCTCCTGTTCACTTTTCTTGTCTCTAAACCCCAAACTCATGGCTTCTCTCACCCCATCCTAGATGTTACCCTTCAGCACCAGGATTGCCTTGGGGCCACAGACCAGTACCCCCGTCGGTCAGCTCAGCGGCAGCATTAGATTAGAAATAAAGTGCACAATAAATGTAATGTGCTTGAACCATCCCAAAACCAGCACCCCCCTCCACCAGTCTGTGGAAAAATGGTCTTCCGTGAAACTGGTCCCCGGTGCCAGGTCAGGGACTGCTGGTTTAAGATTGGCAGAGGCCGTGTTTGTTCCGGTGGCACTCATTTATAATAACCACGCTCGTGAAGATCTTGTAAATGGCCAGTGGTCCTCCTTTGATATAGGATCTTTCACTTTCTGGTGCACAGTCATTTGTCATCTGCCTGGAAACTAACTTCAAAACACCTATGGTTGTAGCTACAGTCCAGAAGCCAACAGAGGCTGTTTACTCTTTTCCACATGCCAAAAATACAACCTTCAAAACATCCTATGTTCTCAAACAGGTTTTTGTTTTGTTTTGTTTTGTTTTTTTAAGAAAACCGTGTGTATCAAAATGATACCAACTGGAGACCAGAACTGTGCTTTGGAAAGAGTCTCCCTCAGCTGACGGGACTGCGCACATGGCTGATACCAACAGTCCCACGGACAGCTAATCTTTCCAAAGCCTGCGGTCGTGCAGGGGGCCAGAGGCTGGTCTGCACTCCTACTGCTTCCAGGTTCGGGAACTCGGCCGGCCCCTTCCTAGCGCTGGTGTGTTTCTGTGCACACATTGTGTGCATGCTGGCTGCCGGCCTGGCTCCCCCCAGGGTCTGGCCACGTGACCCCCTGCTGGTGGGTCCTCAGGAGGCAGACGCCTACCTGCTCGAGGCCCCGATTGTCATGCCCACCGGCCCTTTGGCATTCTTTGAGTCTCAGAGCTGAAGCTGCAGGCCCGCCTTTCTGTTTCTTTCCTCTCCCGTAACTCATGTCCTGTTTCTGACTTGTCACTGCTCACACCATCTGCGAGTGCCCTTGGCAACATCCGGGTATTGTGTGTCCTGGAATCCTTGGCTCTCCGCATGCTGAAATCCTCACCCATAACATCAGTCCCCTGCCAGTGCGCGCTGGGTCCTCCGGCTGTCTCCCCAGCCTCGTCGTACGAGTGTTGCACACTTGAAAAACATGTGTTCCGTTAGTGTGTATGCATCTCCCTCTGAGTGGAGCTCCAGCTTTGTGCCGGTGAAGGAGATTTCATTTTTACGTCTCTCCACGTGTGCACAGACCTACAGAACACACAGTCTAGATCGTCACCTTTTCTGTGTGTGTTAGTTGCTCAGTCGTGTCCGACCCTTTGTGAACCCATGGGCTGTACCCACCGGACTCCTCTGTCCATGGGATTCCCCAGGCGAGAGTACGTGAGTGGGTTGTCATTGCTCCTCCAGGGCATCTTCCCGACCCAGAGATCGAACCCAGGTCTGCTGCCTTGTAGGCTGATTCCTTGTTCTCTGACCAGGTAACACGTCACCTGGTTCTCTCTGGACCTAGTGCAGTCACTTCTGTACCTGACAGGGTGATGGACAGGGTGATCGGGGGAGACAGCACAGGCGTGCGGACTCCCTCCCTCCGCAGGGCAGTGTCCAGGGGGAGACAGCGCAGGCATGCGGACTCCCTCCCTCCGCAGGGCAGTGTCCAGGGGGAGACAGCGCAGGCATGCGGACTCCCTCCCTCCGCAGGGCCAGTGTCCAGGGCCGTGGGGCCCAGACTCACCAACACAGGGAAGTCATTCCCGCTCCTTCAGCAGAGAAGCGTCTTCTCTCTTGAAGACTGTTCTCCTTCCCATTAGCTTTCATCATAAACACTTCCAGAGAATACTTTATTCTCAAAATGTTGTGAAATTAAAATTAAAACCACGTTAAAGCACCAACTTAAATGTCATTTTGTGATAAATTATGAAAAGCAGGACTCAAATTTTATCAACTAAATTTGTTCCAACTAGAATATCAGATGATGTGTGAGCTAGAATCCCTGAGACTTATTTTATTCAAACTGCTTTTAAAATCTTTAAAGCAGCTTTTTAGATTTGTAATTTGCCTTCCAAACCAAAGATTCTAAGGTTTTTTTTTAAGTACCTTGCATTTATTTTTATATTCTATGGGGTCTTTGTTTTTGCAGGCCTAATAGAGTCAAAGGCTTTCCTAGTGACTCAGATGGTAAAGAATCCGCCTGCCAATGCAGGAGACACGGGTTTGATCCCCAGGTCAGCAAGATCCTCTGGAGAAGGAAATGGCAACCCACTCCAGTATTCTTACCTGGGAAATCCCACAGACAGAGGAGCCTGGCGGGCTACAGTCCATGGGGTCGCAAGGTATCGGACAAGACAGGACAACTAAACAGCACCGAGCAATAGAGTCGCACTGGCTGGACGAGTAGGAGGAAGGGGGGCCGTTGGCACCACCCTCTCGGTAGAGGGAAAGCAGACACTTTCACCGTGACCTCACGTCCGAGCACTGTGAGCCGTCAGATAGGCCTTTTATCCCTTCATTGTATCTTAGAAACAATGACCCAGTGTATTTTAGTGTTTTCTTAAAAAAAAAAAAACCTCACACCGTCCTCCCACCACCTGGTGTTGCTGGCCTAGAACAGCGTGAACTTAAGCCATCTCCACTTCAGGCTCCACACGTGAAACCTAAGCCGTGATCAGTCACCTGCTCTGAGCAGAAGCTCACATCGGCCGAGCCGCCTTCTGCCGAGGCCACCGGACCGGTCCCGACTGTGTTCCCGAGCCATTCCCCAGGGTCTGCTTTCCCTGAAACAGCAGCACACTTGGGCCAAGATTCTTGATGAATCATTCAACCAGAGGGGGAGTGGGGATTTCTAAGAGAGAGCACACTTGTGGAGCTTGAATATGTATGGAAATAAACAGGAAAACAAAACTCAGATTCCCGGCACCAGGAGGCAGAAAGTTACCTTCACCTGATCTTGGTGCGACCGGTTACCTTCTGAAGCGCTTTCCAGGAGTTAGGCTCCCCGTACCCCACAGAGCACCGTTCCTGTCTTACAGGTCAAGGAACAACAGGTCTGGGGTTCCCTGCTGGCGTGGGGGCTGGCAGGGGGCACGGGGCGTCCATCGAGGGTCAGTGGCCTGAGCTGTGACCATTTTTCCCTCCTTTTATCCCCTCCTGTCTTATCAGGTTGAGCTTGGCCTTTCTCATAAGACATTTCCAATCTCAGGCGCCCCTTCCAGCCTGGGCTACGTTCAAGTGATAAAACATACATTTTATGCTGTTGTGGGAACATGATGTAATAATCTCAACAGCCTTGCCAAAAAAAAAAGTCTCGCCTCGGCATGATTTCCTCATAACTTATAAAACAGCATTTGATTTGAGTGTCTCCCCATGTCAGTGTTTTCAGGAAAAAGGTCCCTGATAGTGTACGGGCCTTGTGCGTGCTGGCAGGCTCCCTGCCGCCTGGAGGAGCGAGCAGAGAGCAGCCCAGAGCTGCACGCTCTGCACGGGGCGTTTGTTACAGCCCTGGACTGACGGCTTGCTGATCAAGTCAAGTCTGTCAGGGGTCCTCGGAGCGTCTCAGGCCATGTCTCCACTGTACAGGTTAAGAACCAAACGTGGAGAGGTGATGTAGACAAACAGCAGAGTATTCTTCTGCTCTAAAGAGAAGGCTGTTCTGAAACCTGCACCAGCACGAGTGGGCTGGAAGACACTGCGTTCAGGTGGGATAGGCCAGTCCCGAAAGACAGGCGCCACGTGACTCCAGCCTTACAAGTCACCTGAGCATAAGCAAGCTCATAGGGACAGAAATACAGAGGTTAACTCAGCCTGGAAGGGGAGGGGAAAGGAATGGGGAGTCGCTGTTTAATGAACACAAAGATGACATTTGGGATTGTAAGAAACTCCTGGACAGGGGCGCTGGTCGTGGTGGCACAGTGATGTGAGTGTGCTTATTGCCGCTGAGCCGTGTACTCAGAACAGTTTAAGTGGCAACTTTCAGCTCATGTCTGTCTCACCACAAAAAAACCACCACCTCCCCCTAGATAGTTTTAACAAAAGTTTTACCAAACATCTCAAATCACTGAAGGACAAAAAGAAAAGAGAAGCTATTTCATCTCATTTTACACGGCTAGCCCAAACTCATTTGTGAAGATGGATGTAAAAATCCAAAATAAAATATTGGCGAATTAAATTTAGCAGTATGTTAAGAAACATATAATCAGGTAAGGTTTAACTGAATAATGTAGAAACAAATATCATTAAATCTTTTCTTCTAGTCCATTGATTGTTCTCAGCAGATATTGAAAGTATTAAAGAAAATCCAGTACCCACTCATGATTAAAAACAATAACAACAACAATTAGGAATAACAGAACTTTCCTAAATGATGAGGAGTATAAAAAAACTTACAACATATTTGCCTATGATACAGTATATACATAGAAAAATTGAAGAGAGTCAAGAAATGGTTATAATCAATTCAGCAAGATTCTTAAGATACACTTACTAAAATCATCAGCATTTCCATGCCCAGGAATAAATATAAAATATATAGAAAAAATAGTGACCTCAAGGCTAGCCCTGTGATATCTTTTCACTCATATATCTTGGGTGGAAAGGAAAAGTTGTCATGCTAGGAATAAACTAGCCAGTCTTCTCTAAGACAGCACAAATTCTTACTGCACCCTTGGTTAAGTATCAGATAAGTGAGCACCTCTACCCCAATATCAGAGCAGAAAAAAAGATTGAGACCTGCTAGGTTAGACTGTCTCCTCCAGACACTCTGCACGGCATCAGGTCATCCATTCAGCCAGTCTGTGTTTGTTGAGCATCTTCCGTGTGCCAAGCATGTTCTTGGCACTCCTGGAATAGCAGGTGGCAAGGCAGATGCAGCCCTTGCTCTTTGGGGGCTTACCCTCTAAAGACGACAAGAGAACATTTTCTAAACTCCTGGTGGTGATAAATACTATGAAGAAAACAGGCTGGAATGTGGAGAGAGACCGTGAGCTGGGCTCCTCGCCGAGGCCGGATGGGCTTGTGTGGCGCTGAGGGAACAGTTAGGGTCAAGGTGAGAGGTGGGCAGAGGCCGTGGATCCAGGGGATGACGGGGAGGCGGCGGCGGAGCCTGAGCCCACAGGCCACGTGGACAGCGGTCAGCTGTGTGGTGTTTGTTCTAAGAATGAGCAGAAGTCACCAGAGGATTTTAAGAAAGGGAAATGGGCTCCGAGACGTATTTTTAAAGAGAAGCCAGAGAGGCTTAGGCTCTTACAGAGATTCAGGTGATCGGTGGTGGTGGTTAGGACCAGGGTAATAGTGATGGAGGTGATGGGAAGCTGTCAGATGTTAAATGAAAGTGCTGAGTCCAACTGCACCCTCTGGCAGGTTGGATGCTGTGCCATGTGAGGACAGAGAGGAGGGGAAGGGCAATCCTAGACTTGGACTCCGAGCGCCCGGGAGGACGGTGAGGGCCTGGGACTCGGGATGCATGGAGGAGTAGAGAAGGGCCTGGCTTGTTCAGAAGAGGAGACAGCATGTGGGCGGGCAGAGACGCTTGGTGTGGGTCCAGAGGGAGACGCGGGCCGGGCTCAGCATCAGAAAGGACTTGGCGACCTTCAGCACCTGTCGGGAACCCTCACTCCGCACAGCAGAGAGAAGAAAGTATCGCGTGAATGTGTTAGTCGGTCAGTTGTGTTGAGCTCTGCGACCCCATGGACTGTAGCCCGCCAGGCTCCTCTGTCCATGGAATTCTCCAGGCAAGAATACTGCAATGGGTTGCCATTCCCTTCTCCAGGGGATTTTTCCCAACCCAGGGATCAAACCCACGTCTCCTGTGTTGCAGGCAGACTCTTCACCATCTGAACCACCAGGGAAGCCCTGCAGTCACGAGCTGACCCCTTATGTACAGATACCTGGCTGCACAGACCCTGCCATTTCCCAGCTCTAAAATTCGTGGCTCATTTTGTCAAGATAAAGCTCCGGCAAGGGCCCTGAGGGTCCCCGAACTCTACACACAGGACCACATCTGGCTGTTGGCAACCAGAGTCTTAGTTCAAATAAAGTGACTTATCCGCCCCACCCTTAAAAACAAGAAAAAGCACTGGCAGCATGTTGATTCGACATCCCAAGCACACGACCACACAGAAGCACGGCCAGTGAACTTGAGCGTGTGCACATAACGTGTTCCAAGACCGATCTGCTGAAAACAAGGAAAACCTGGGTTTCTCTCTTTCCAGTTGCAGTTTCATGGGAGCCGCTCGTGCGTGATCTGTCCCCTCTCAGCTAGCGGGGCCTGGCACTGCGCTAACATCTGTCTTGTGGTCATGTTTTATGGGGTGTTTGACGACCGTACCTCTGACATGACATTTGAATTTGGGGACGTGGCAGTCTTCAGACGCCAAATGAACTTGGACAGAAATCCCTCTCCCTGGGTGTGTTTACAGTTGGGAACGTGGAGCTGGGAGGCGCCCCCTGGACACTTGGCGGCCCCTCAAGTGCTCCCTTGCCCCAACCGCGATCGCCACCATGCACCCCTCATCCCTGCTCAGCAGTCCAGGGGCGAACCCCTTGGGCAGCACCGTCCCAGAGGGCGGAGGGGTTAGCCACAGACTTTCCTGTGGCTTCTGTTTTATCTTAATTTAAAGCTAGATCCTTCTCCAGTCAATATTTTTTTGCCCGCCACACTAGCTGGACGGATATGTAGAGTGACACTTGATTTCATGGTCAAGGAAGTCAGACAGCAGAGAAATGCATAAAACCCCCAAATCCAACTACCCTTCCCTAAAGCAGCTACACTACAGACAAAGCTGTCTCTTTCAGGTTTACCATATATTTACATAGAAATAAATGTATATAAACACATGCATCGAGGGTTTGTTCTCCATAAACGGAGAAGCACACAGTCATGAGCTTTTATCCAACTCTGGGTCTAGAAGGTCCTTCCATTTTCATGCAATTGCTTCATTCTTTTAACCGTCAGAGGTGCTGTGATTAATTTATACACTCCTTACAATTTGATGCTGCTGCTGCGTCGCTTCAGTTGTGTCCAGCTCTGTGCGACCCCATAGACAGCAGCCCGCCAGGCTCCCCCGTCCCTGGGATTCTCCAGGCAAGAACACTGGAGTGGGTTGCCATTTCCTTCCCCAGTGCATGAAAGTGAAAAGTGAAAGTGAAGTCACTCATATTTGGGGTTATTTCCACTATTTCTGCTATTGTAAACTGTATGTGTGTGTGTTCTAGTTGGAGTGATTCAAATTCAATTTTAAGAGACCATCTTAAGCTCTGATTAGTCTCGCCCAATCCCAGACAGGAGTATTTTTGTAAAATAGATTCATAGATGGGGAATTACTGAAACCTGGGGTGTGTGTCCTTTAAATTTTGATGCACACAGCTTCACTGGGTTGCACTCTAACAGTACTTTGATATTCCTGTTTCCCACACCCTCACCAGTTCCAGACTTTAACCATGTTTTCACTATCTGGTGACCTCATTACTTAAGGCGTATGCTGATTACTGAGTTCCTCGTCAGCACGGAGCAGGGACTCGCAGCTCCTGAACTGCTGTTCTTGTCCCCTGCCTGCTTTTACATCAGGCTGTTTCTCTTTTCCACATTGCTTTACGCTGATTATTTAATATAAACTCTAACCTTTTGTGATAAACATAAAATCCTCTCAACTTGTCTCTCTCTATTTATGTGGTGTTTTCTGTGGGTTTCACTTTTTAATTATTATTCTGGATGGAACAAAATACCTCTCTTCCTCCACAGCACGTAAACTGAGGTTTCACTTAGAAAGCTTTCCCTGCCCTGAGCTTTCACCTAGTCTCCTGTTTCTATTAATGCTCTTACAGTCTTTAATGTTTAGAGCATTAATCCATCTGTATTCATTGTGGGATACAAGGAATCATCTCATCTCTTTAATAGCTTATCGTTCTTCACTGATGTTTATTTTTTTTGCATGCGGGATCTTAGTTCCCCGAGCAGGGAAGCATGGAGTCCTAACCACTGGGCTGTCAGGGAATTCCCTCCACTGGTTTATAATGCCACCTGGAATCATCTCTTGAACTCCCACATATGCATGGGTCAGTTTCTAGATTTTGTTCTTATCCACTGATCTGTTTATCTGTTCTGTGTTCATTATATACTGGATTTTTAGATTAGGTAGGAAAGAGCGCCATCCTATTTGCAGTCTTCTCTGGCTTTCAAAAATGACATCCTGTCAGAAATCAGTGTAAAAAATGGAATCAATGGGGTTTTTACAACCTGGAAGAATATATGGATTATTGTATAACCAAGTAAGTCTAGGGAACCTTTTCTACCTGTGATTCAAAGTCCAGATGCAATAAAAGACTGGTATAATTTGAATATATAAGTAAACATTTCTATAAGAAAAGTTAAAACACAAGTAACAAACTGAGAGAAAGTGTATGCAATACATATCATGAATAAAGGGCTAACATTCAAATATAAGTCACAACAATCGCTAACTGTATTGTGGAATTAAGTGGTGTATGTGGTGTCAGTGATAATTGTTCCAGTCCCACTGTACACATTACATTTATATAATGTGTACGAGCTATATAACAAATAGTAATGATCCTCCCTCCTGTGATTCAGTTCCCAGCTCAGACCACCTGTGAGGAGGTGCATTCATCTTGGAGGGCTCTGATTAAATTCCAGGGCACTGCCTTGAGCTACAACTAAGATGAGCTGTTTTTTTTTCTTCCATTTTGTTTTGTTTTTCTTTTACTCATAAAATAAGCCCATTTTTTCTGCTTTGTATCTCAAAACTGTCACAGCTTTCCATGTTCTGTTGTTCATCATCCTGACCTCTTTAAGTCCTTCAGACACAGTTGTTCACCCACTGGATAATGTTGCCGACAGTAAGTTAACTTTGTCAGTCAGTCAGCGCTGACCACCCACTGCACGCCTCTCTCATCCCAACAGCAGCAGAAGGGTCAGGGGCAGTCAGCTCTCCAGTGCTGAGAGCACAGGGCTGCTGGAGCCGGCTGCAGGCCCACCTGTGCCGGCCCCCTCTCCTGCACCTGGGGCTGGTCCCAGGCCAGGGCGCTTCCTGTGGTTCTCAGAAAACAGTTAGTTATGCTCTGCCCTGTACCAGGGAGTACTTGCCATAGCAAGATGAGAATTTGAGTCTCCTGTGTCATGGACTGTCCACTGGAACGTTCCACCATGAAGGGCATGTCCAAGTGTGCTGCGTCTAAGAAGACGTGGATTCCAAGCGTTTGAAATGTTGCTGGTGCAGCTTAGGAGCTGAACTCTTCACGTCACTTTATGTTATCCTGCTTCACTTTCATTAGGCACGGGTGCCATTGTGGACACACGTGTGGATCATGAAGCCCAGGACCACTGAAGATTTTAAATACGTTTAGTGTATCTGTGATAAGGTTGGAAGAGGAAATGGCCACCCACTCCACTACTCTTGCCTGGAGAAGACCATGGACAGAGGAGCCTGGCGGGCTACAGTCCGTGGGGTCGCAGAGAGTCGGCCACAGCTGAGTGACTAACACTACTGTAAGGTTTTTGTCTTTCCGTACGCGGGCCATTACCAGTGCTAACTGCTTCTCTCCCTCTAGATTCGATCAGTCAGCACAAGATCTGTGCCTCTGAGAACCACCTGCTGCCGTGATGCAGACGCCTTTCAGCCCACAGCAGCTGCGAACAGCCCACCACTCGTCCTCGGCCACAGAAGGGATGCCTTCGTACGCCATCACGTCTGTGCGCGTGTGCAGGGTATGAAGAAGCGCCTTCATGTGGCTTTCTGACGTCTGACTGTGTGTCTCAGAGAAGTGCTGACCCCCCCATTGGGCCTTTTCTACATAAACCCAGTCTGTGTGTCCCAGAGACGATCATAATGAAGTCCCAGAATTTGTCGTTGAAGCACTGTACTGTTAAATAAAGGTGGAAATTAAATTGTGTTTATTAATGAGAACAAAGAACCCCTGAGCTTCTTGGTTATCATCTGCGAGGTATGAAGGATGCTGGTCTGTTATCACAGTTACACCTTAGGTCCCTGAGATTCCTTTCAAAACAATTAATGAGGACAGGTGTCAGGAGCTGTAATTAATGATTATTAGCGCCCTGGAAGTCGCCCTGGCTTCTGCGAGCTTAGTTTCTGGCGAGGAGAGCACCACCCGCCACAGACCAGGGTCCCCACTGGCCTCCAGGATGCCCGCCGTCCCCTGGAGGAGATGGGGATTCGGGATGAATTCTACACACGCAGCTGCTCAGCTTCTCTCAGAGAGAAACGCTCAACAGAGCAAGGCTGCAGGTGCTGCTACAATGCCCTCATGATTCTGTTCCCTCGTGTTACTCATCTCAGCTGCGATTTCTACCTCAAATAAATATTGTGTGCATGCATGCTAAGTCGCTCTGAGTGACCCTATGGACTGTAGCCCCCTCAGGCTCCTCTGTCCATGGGGATTCTCCAGGCAAGAGTGCTGGAGTGGGCTGCCATTCCCTTCTCCAGGAGCATCTTCCCGACTCGGGGATTGAACCCACATCTCTTATGTCTCCTGCGTTGGCAAGCAGGTTCTTTACCACTAGCGCAACGTAGGAAGCCCCAAATAAATATCAAGTCTCAGCAAATACAAGGGATCTACGTCTAGAATAAACCTTAGAGAAAGGCAACAACAATGCCCATGGAAATAAGGAAGTGTTTTCTCTTGGTGTAAACATAGCATATGCCCCAGGCCCCTCTTAACACTGCTGCCCAGCAACCTTGAGCCTCAGCACTGCTTGGCAAGCCTGGGTCCTTCCTCCCTCCGCATACACCCTGTTTCACGATGTCGTCCACTACATCCTGGGCTTGGCTACTTTGGGGCTCAGGTATCAATACTTTGGCAGAGCTCCTCTGATACCAGCAGTTCCTGGCAACTGAAATGTGCTGACTCCCGGTGGGGACAAGCCATGGAGAACTTCATCCCCCGGCTGTGGGGCCACAGAGGGCCACCCAGACAACGTGTCCGCCCAGGCCTGCATCCTAACAGCTGAGTCCTGGTCCCTGATGCTGCCTGCCAGCAGCCACTTAGGATTCTCTTTCTAAAAGCTGTCCCTTAGGAGGTCACTTGCTTAGAATTTCCACTAAGCATTTTGTATGTGGTATCTTGTTTAATCCTCCCAGCAATCCTAAAAGTTAGTTACTACAAGTTTGCACCCCTTATCCAAACACAGAGGACTAAAAGTGTCTCAGCATTCTGAATTTTTTTTAATTTTGAAAGGTATGTGGCTCTCACCACTTCTATTCAACATTATATCAGAGATTCTACTGAAAGAAGGAGGCCAGAAAAGGGATTAAAGTCATATAGACTGGAAATGAAGTAAAAGTATCTCAGATCACATATACTATATGTAGGAAACAGTAAGGAATTAAAAAAAAAAGATAATTCAAAATGGAATTAAGAATACAACTCTTTGCAATATCATCTAAAAATAAACTAAGAATAAACTTATACTGAAACCTACAAAAACATTTCTGGGAGAAATTAAAGATCCAAGTAATTGGAGAAATATACCAAGATGGATTAGAAGACTATTCATAAGAGGGATAATTTTCCTCAAAATTTATTTATATAATGTAATCATCAAAATGCCAGTTGTTTTTTTTTTTACAGAATTTGAAAAGCTAACACTAAAATGTATATGAAAATGCAAAGAAGGAAGTAATTTCTTAGAAAAAGAACAAAGTAGATTTACACTACCTGGTTTCAAAATTTACTGGCATAAAGGTAGAATGCAAATCAAGAGAAGAGACTAGAGAATCTAGATATAAACCCCATGTTTATAGTCACCTGATTTCAACAAAGTTGCCAAGGCAATTCAATGCAGTAAGATAGGAAAAAATATATATATATATCCTTACCTCACATGCAAAAAGGAAGTGCACAGAGATCCCCACCTCACACCACACACAGTGAACTCAGAGAGGCCAGAGCTGACTCGGGGTTTGTCAGCCGCAGCACTACGGGCATTTCCAACAGGAAGATTCTGTGCTCTGAAGGCTGTTCTGGGCACTGCGGTACGTGGAGCCCCATCACTAGCCTCTGTTAGATGCCACTGGCACACTCCACCAGCTGTGCCCCCCCAGACTGTCTTCAGGTATCCCCAGATGTGCTCTGGAGACCAAAACTTCCCAGCTGAGAACCACTGACCTAAAATTGTTAAATGTCTAGAAGAAAACACAGCAGGCAATCGTGAAAGGTTAGCAGGGATTTCCCACATGTGACACTGAGGGCGCAATTCATACAAAAGTAAAATGAACTGGACCTCGTCAAAAGTACAAGCTTTGCTGTTTGAAAGAAACCATTTAGGAAAGTAAAAGACAAGTCACAGACTAGGCAAAATATTTTCAAAACATCTGATGAAGGAACCATGTCCAGACTATGTAAAGAGCTTCTATTCAGTGGCGGAAATCAAACCAATACTGTAAAGCAATCATCCTTCAGTTAAAAACAGATAAATGAAAAGCGAACAAGACATTTCACACAGAGCACGTAGACATGACTAAGTACATGACGCTCAACATCAGTGGTCATTAGATGCGACGCGAAAGCACACGCGGACGCCGCCATGTGCTGGGAACGGCTGCAGCCAAAAACTGACAACGCAAGAGCCGACCAGCACGTGCAGAGCCTAGGACTCACGCGCTGCTGGTGTGGCTGTGTCATTCAGCAGTTTCCTTTGAAAACGAAACACACTTGCCGTGTAATCCAGCAGCTTGACTCCTAGGTGTGTACCCGAGAGAACTGAAAATGTGGCTGCAGAAGGACGTGATTCACACCAGCCAAAAGCTAGGAGCAGTCCATCAGCTGATGAATGGGTAAACAAAACCTGCTGTATCCACACCGCAGATCACTACTCGGCGATGCTGCTGCTGCTGCTGCTAAGTCGCTTCAGTCGTGTCCGACTCTGTGCAACCCCATAGACGGCAGCCCACTAGGCTCCGCCGTCCCTGGGGTTCTCCAGGCAGGAACACTGGAGTGAGTTGCCATTTACTTCTCCAGTGCATGAAAGTGAAAAGTAAAAGTGAAGTCGCTCAGTTGTCCCCGACTCTTAGCGGCCCCATGGACTGCAGCCCACCAGGCTCCTCTGTCCATGGATTTTCCAGGCAAGAGCACTGGAGTGGGGTGCCACTGCCTTCTCCGACTCAGCGATAAAAAACAGCAAACAACTGATAGAGGCAGCAACGGGAACCATCCCCGAGAACAGGGAAGGAGAAAGAAGCCAGACTCCAAAGACTACGTGCTGTGATTCCACTTAGATAACGTTTCTCGAGAAGGCAGAACTATAGACAGAAAACAGATCTGTGATTTCCTGCCACTGGGGTTAGAAATGGGAATAGACAGCAGACATTTTGGGGTGATAGGAATATTCTAAAACTCGATTGATTTTGGTCATACAACTGTATCCATTTACTAACATCATTGAACAGTACATTTTCTGTGGTAAGTTTTACGGAGTGTGAATTATACCTCAATAAAGTTATTGGCTCGGTTGGTAAAGAATCTGCCTACAATGCAGGAGACCCAGGTTCGATCCCTGGGTGGGGAAGATCCCCTGGAGAAGGAAGTGGCAACCCACTCCAGTCTTTTTGTCTGGGAGATCCCATGGACAGAGGAGCCTGGTGGGCTACAGTCCATGGGGTCATGAACAGTCGGACACAACTTAGTGATTAAACAACCACCGAAGTTATTAAAATAAAAAAAATTTAAAAGCTACATGGCAACCTTGGAGCTGTGCCTCTCAGATATCACCTTTAAGAAAGAATCTTCTGTTCAGCTGGAATGAATAGCTAACTGCTGGTCGCACCTTAAAGACCCACCTCAGCTTTCAGACCAAGGCCACGCCCTTCCTGGGTGGTCGGCGCCCAGCGGGTGTGGGGGGCCTGGCTGCTTCCCCCGATAAAGCCTCCCGGCCTCCAGGAGCCCCGCCTCCAGCTGCAGCGTGGCCGAGGCTCTCCCTGCCCGCCCCTCGTCCTCTCAGCTGCGTCGCAAGCGCTCTTCTTGGGATCCTGCTTCCTGTCCTCTCTACAGTCTGCACGAGTTGTTCCCCACAAACTCTCTGCGCCCACCAGTCAGCCCCCCACCCCGAGACTCCCCTGACAGTGAGCACGGTGCTGTCTGTGGCCCCACCCCCGAGCCCTTGGAGGCCGCAGTCTCCCGTTTCTGCCATGATACAAACCACGTGGAGTGGGACACACGGCTGGTCGTCTCACAGACACTCGGGTCAGACTTTTGCCCGTCTTTCAGAAAACCTCGATTTCAGTGCCTTTCGATTTGGCAGTTGCAGACTGGGGACTGCAGGGCTTCCGTCATTATCTGTAGATACTCTGCTTTCCAGAGATCACATCACTTCTAGAGAAGAGAGCCACCGAAAGCAGAGAAGGACTCCAGACGGGACACGGGAGTCCCTGCACGGAACTGCCAGCTCGTCAGGCTTACCGGTGCAGCTCTGAGAACGTCCGATGGATGGGTAATGACCTGGGTTTGAAGTGTTTACTTGTGGATGGACCTAGAAATTGTCATACTGGGTGAAGTCAGACAAAAGAGAAATAGTGTATGACATCCCTTACATGTGGAATCTAAAAAGAAGTTACACAGTTGAATTTATTCAAATTCAGAGAGACAAGACACAGAGAGACTCACAGAGAACAAACTTACAGCTCCCCGGGGGAAGAAGATGCGGAGGGGATAGTTAGGGAGTTTGGGACTGACATGTACACTCTGCTTTATTTAAAATGGATAATGAACAAGGACCTGCTGGACAGCACAGGGAACTCTGCTCAGTGTTATATGGCAGCCTGGATGGGAAGGGAGTTTGGGGGAGAATAGATACACGTATATACTTGGCTGAGTACCTTCACTGTCCCCTTAAACTATCACAACACTGTTAAGTCACTGTTTTTTTGCTGTTGTTCAGTCGCTAAGTAGTGTCCAACTCTTTGCAACCTATGGACTGTAGCACGCAAGGCCTCATTGTACCCTACTGTCTCTCAGAGGTTGCCCAAGTTCATGTCCATTGAGTCAGTGATGCTATCCAACCGTTCAATATCACAGTAACCCAAGTCTGTGCCTCAACCACTAATGCCAAAGAAGCTGAAGTTGAACGATTCTATGAAGACGTACAAGACCTTCTGGAACTAACACCAAAAAAGAGTTGTTCTTTTCATCATAGGGGCCTGGAATGCAAAAGTAGGAAGTCAAGAGACAGGTGGGGTAACAAGCAAGTGTAGCCCTGGAGTACAAAATGAAGCAGGACAAAGGCTAACAGAGTTTTGCCAAGAGAACATGGTCGTAACAAACACCCTCTTCCAACAATGATTCTACACATGGACATCACCAGAGGAAAAGTGAAAGTGAAGTCGCTCAGTTGTGTCCGACTCTTTGCGATCCTGTGGACTGTAGCCCACCAGGCTCCTCCATCCATGGGATTCTCCAGGCCAGAATACCGGAGTAGGTTGCCACTTCCTTCTCCAGGGGATCTTCCCGACCCAGGGATCAAACCCAGGTCTCCTGCATTGCAGGCAGACTCTTTGCAGCCAAAGATCAAGAAGCTCTACACAGTCAGCAAAAACAAGACCAGAAGCTGACTGTGGCTCAGATCATGAATTCCTTATCCAAAATTCAGATTTAAATTGAACAAAGTAGGGAAAATCATTAGGCCATTCAGGTATGGCCTAGATCAAATCCTTTATTTTTCAGTTTACACTGGAGGTAACAAATAGATTCAAGGGCCTAGATCTGGTAGAGAGAGTGCCTGAAGAGCTACGGACGGGAGGTTCATGACACTGTACAGGAGACGGTGATCAAAACCATCCCCAAGAAAAAGAAGTGCAAAGAGGTAAAATGGTTGTCTGAGGAGGCCTTACAAACAGCTGAGAAAAGAAGCGAAGTGAAAGGCAAAGGAGAAAAGGAAAGATATAAGCATCTGAATGCAGAGTTCCAAAGAACACCAAGGAGACATAAGAAACGAACAATGCAAAGAAATAGAGGAAAACAATAGAATGGGAAAGACTAGAGATCTCAAGAAAATTAGAAATGCCAAGGGAACGTCATGCAAAGATGGGCTCAATAAAGGACAGAAATGGTATGGACCTAACAGAAGCAGAAGATATAAAGAAGAGGTGGCAAGAATACACAGAACAACTACGCAAAGAGGTCTCAATGACCCAGATAACCACAATGGTGAGAGCACTTACGTAGAACACGACGTCCTGGAGTGTCATGTCAAGGGGGCCTTAGGAAGCATCACTGCAAACAGAACTAACGGAGGTGATGGAATTCCAGTTAAGCTATTTCAAATCCTAAAAGATGATGCTGTGAAAGTGCTGCACTCAGTATGCCAGCAAATTTGGCAAACTCAGCAGTGGGCACAGGACTGGAAAAGGTCAGTTTTCATTCCACTCCAAAGAAGGGCAATGCCAAAGCATGTTCAAACTATGGCACAATTACACTCATCTCACACACTAGCAAGGTAATGCTCAAAATCCTTTAAGCTAGGCTTCAACAGTATATGAACCAAGAACATCCAGATGTACAAGCTGGATTTAAAAGGCAAAGGAACCAGAGATCAAATTGCCAACATCCATGGGATCACAGAAAAAGCAAAAAAAGTCCAGAAAACATATACTTCTGCTTCACTGACTATGCTAAAGCCTTTGACTGTGTGGATCACAACAAACTGTAGAAAATCCTTAAAGAGATGGGAATACCAACCCACCTCTGCCTCCTGAGAGATCTGTATGCAGGTCAAGAAGCAACAGTTAGAAGCAGACATGGAACAACAAACTGGTTCAAAACTGGGAAAGGACGACGTCAAAGTTGTCTACTGCCACCCTGCTTGTTTGACTTCTATACAGAGTGCATCATGGGAAACGCTGGGCTGCATGAAGCTCAAGCTGGAATCAAGATCGCAGAGAGAAATATCAATAACCTAAGATACGCAGATGACACCACCCTAATGGCAGAAAGCAAAGAGGAACTAAAGAGCCTGTTGATGAAGGTGAAAGGGGAGAGTGAAAAACCTGGCTTAAAATTCAACGTTCAGAAAATGAAGAGCATGGCATCCTGTCCCATCACTTCATGGCAAATAGATGGGGGGGAAAATGGAAGCAGTGACAGAGTATATTATCTTGGCTCCAAAATCACTGCAGATGGTGATCAGAGCCATGAAATTCAAAGACACTTGCTCCTTTTAAGAAAAGCTATGACCAACCTAGACAGCATATTAAAAAGCAGAGACATTACTTTGCAGACAAAGGTCCGTCTAGTCAAGGCTATGGTTTTCCAGTAGTCATGTACGGATGTGAGAGTTGGACAGTGAAGAAGGCTGAGCACAGAAGAATTGATGCTTTTGAACTGTGGTACTAGAGAAGACTCTTGAGAGTCCCTTGGACTGCAAGGAGATCAAACCAGTCAATCCTAAAGGAAATCATCTCTGAATATTGGAAGGACTGATGCTGACGCTGAAGCTCAATACTTTGGCCACCTGATGTGAAGAACTGACTCATTGGAAAAGACCCTGATGCTGGGAGAGACTGAAGGTGGGAGGAGAAGGGATGACAGAGGATGAGATTGTAGGATGGCATCACTGACTCAATGGACATGAGTTCATGCAAACTCCAGGAGACAGTGAAGGACAGGGAAGCCTGGCGTGCTGCGGTCCATGGGGTCGCAAAGAGTCAGACATGACTGAGCAACTGCACAACAATGAATACAACCATCTCATCCTCGCCCGTGCAAAATAATGTTTGTTTTTAATGTTTGCTAGTACCTGTCACATGCATGTGATTACCTTCATATTACCACAGTGGTCCTTAGAGTCAGTGTGTTTCCAAGAAACCTTAATTAACAGTTGTTTTCAGCCTTTGTTAAATGGCAGAACCCTTGAAGTGAGGTCACGTGAAACCTGCAATAGACAGGACAGCTGTCAGGAGAACTGCTCTGGTTAAAGACTGAGGAGGGAGAGAGGTCCAGACCTTGGCCCAAAGGTCCTGACCTTGTCCATGGGGTCACCCCGCACAGTGCCTCTGTGGATACTTCTGATGCGTCTCAAAACCGCTTATCTGGTCCAGCCCTCCACTTCACTATCAGAGAAGCTGCCCCCTCCAAGATCATTCAGTTAGCGAGCAAACAGTCTAAACTCAGAACCCCTTACCCACACCGTGGCCACTCTTTACATCAGAGATGGCACAAATGGAACCTGTCTATGCATAAGGGATAGGCTTGATCAAACTCAGTAAACTGCTTGAAAGGCAAACACTGGAAAGGATGAAATTCAGATGAGGCGTCGTTTGATGTTGTCAATGAAAGTGTCTTTGTGTTTGGCAAGCCACTCTCGTGTGCACCACGTGCCACTGTTTTTAATAGAACGTTTTTCACCATGTGACACATTAAATATTATCCTCTCATATTTTTACAAATCCCATTTAGGGGCTTAAAAGATTTAATTTCTACATAGTTACTTAAAACCATGTCCCTTTGTAACTGTGTTTGAAAAGCATTTGAGAAAACTCTGAGCTTGAGAACTTAAAGAAGGGTTTAAAGAGGGCTTCTCACACTCAAACGTGAATTTGCACTGTGAAAACGCAGACTGTGGTTCTGTAGATCTGGGTGGGGCCTGAAATGTTGCTTTTATAAAAAGCTCCCAGATGATGTCATGGAAGCTGCTGGAATAGCAAGGGTCTAGAATACTCAGAGGGGTATGATAAATGCACACAATACTTAGTTGTAGACAGGAATTAATGATTTGGAGATTCTAATGTCTTTTTCAACCAAATTCTGTTTCTAGCAGAGTCTTGCAAATATGCTGTAAAATTCCTGTCGAGGTATTTCTGTGAAAATGCCTAGGGCAGGGACTCAACCCTGACAGAACGTTAGAATCATCTGAGGAGTTTAGAAATACACAACTGAACTTCACTAGGGGCTCAGGGGTTAGGAATCTGCCTGATGATGCAGGGAACACGGGTCCAATCCCTGCTCCCGGAGGATCCCACATGCTGTGGGGCGGCAAAGCCCAAGCGCTGCAACTGCCGAGCCCTCATTCTAGAGCCCGTGCTTGCCAACAAGAGAAGCCCGGGCACGGCAGCAGAGACCAGCGACGCCAAGGGTAAATCAGTCTAATTCAGCAAAAGCATCAACATGCACAACCACCAGGGGTTCTGACATAGCTCGTCTGGGCATCTGTATATCTGGGGGATTTCTCTGTTTAGTTCCATGCAGTTTTATGCATGTAAACTGCATGGAGCTAAATTAAATAATTACCATATGATCCAGCAATTCTACTTCTGGGTATTTATCTGCAGTGAATGAAAACATTAACTCACAAAGATACCTGTACCTCCGTGTTCACTGCAGCTTTGCTTACAATAATGAAGACTTGGGAACAACCTAAGTGTCCATAGATGGGTAAAGAAGAGGCGATCGTGCGCCACACGATAGAGAATCACTCGGCCATGGACAAGGAAATGCTGGCGCTTGTGATGACACAGGTCGGCGTTTAGTGCCTTATTCAAGTAAAATAAGTCAGAGAAAGTCAGAAACCTATTTTCTTGCTTATACGTGGATTCTACAAAAAACGAACTCAGAGATAGAGGACATGGCTGAAGGTGGTCACAAGGTGCAAATCCCAGGTATAACAAGTGAATCCTAGAGATTTACATGCTACACAGTGACTATAGTTAATGTCGCTGTATTGCATACTGGAAAGCTGCTAAGAGAATAAGTCTTAAAAGTTCTGTTAAGAAAAAATTATATAACTGTCAGTACTTGTGGTGATGGATGTTAACTAGAGTTGTAGTGATAATTATATGTATATCAAATCAGTATGTCACACAGCTGAAACTAATATAATATCATGGTAATTACGGCTCAATAAAAAGGAGGAAATAATAAAGTAAAACCTTTTTCTAGGACCCCTACCCTTCAAAACAAAAAACTATATAAGGACAATACTATAAAGGAATATTTTGTGCAATCATATATACAGTATAATAAAGCAGAGTAAAGCATACCCATATACACATATGATGGTCAACCCAAATATTGCAAGATGGATACATTAACAAAGGAGGACATGATGTGTAATTATCTCTAAATAAATAGGAAAATTTTAAGTCAACATGTAGTGATGATTGAAACTCTTAGCGTCATCTTCTGGTAGGGGTATTTTCTAAGCCAAATGGTGAAATTAGGCTTAATGTTTAAAAAGACTGAAATAGAATAAGGTTACTTATTCTCATCACTGCTATTCAACACTTACTGGGGGTTCTAGCCATATGGCAAAACATAAGAAGTCTAATGATTATGAAGAAAAAAAAAAACTGTCCTAACTTGCAAAAGTTAAGAGTTATCTATACTGAAAAGCCAGGAATATTTTCAAATAAATTATTAGAGTTCAGAAACATTTGGGGCACAAAAATCAATATAAAAAATAATGTATTCGTGGGGGCTTCCATGTTGGCTCAGAGGTAAAGAGTCTACCTGCCAATGCAGGAGACATGGGTTCGATTCCTAGTCCAGGAAGAGCCCACATCCCACAGGCAGCTGGGCCTGTGCTCTGGAGCCGGGTGCTGCAACTACTGAGCCCACACACTGCAGTCACTGCAGCTACACCCTAGACCAAGCTCTGCAATGAAAAGCCACCACGATGAGAATCCTTCACACCACAACTAGAGGAGGGCCCATGCGGCAGCGGAGACCCAGCACAGTCGGAAATAAATAGACTTATGAAAACGCGTTCCTGTATACAAGCAACTTGAAAAAATATACATAAAACATCCAAAAGCATACTTTAAAAACATATAAGTTGTGCGTAGAATACTGGGGAAATTATAAATTATTAATAGAATACCTTCAGTTCAGTTCAGTCACTCAGCCGTGTCCGACTCTTCGCGACCCCATGAATTGCAGCACACCAGGCCTCCCTGTCCATCACCAACTCCTGGAGTTCACCCAAACTCATGTCCATGGAGTCGGTGATGCCCTCCAGCCATCTCATCCTCTGTCGTCCCCTTCTCCTCCTGCCCCCAATCCCTCCCAGCATCAGGGTCTTTTCCAATGAGTCAACTCTTCGCATGAGGTGGCGAAAGTATTAGATTTTCAGCTTTAGCATCAGTCCTTCCAATGAACACCCAGGGCTGATCTCCTTTAGAATGGACTGGTTGGATCTCCTTGCAGTCCAAGGGACTCTCAAGACTCTTCTCCAACACCACAGTTCAAAAGCATCAATTCTTTGGGGCTCAGCTTTCTTTATAGTCCAACTCTGACATGACCACTGGAAAAACCATAGCCTTGACTAGACGGACCTTAAAAACATCTAAATAAATGAGGCTAACATGAAATACATTAAGTACACAAAAAGGGATACAGCGTATATGTAGGAAGATGATATAGTAGAGATGTTAATTTCCTCCGAAATCTATAAAGTCAATTCCATTGTTTGTGCATATGTTTGTGTTCTAACAGGCTGATTCTCAGAGCTTCCTAATATTTAAAACTCTCCTGAACCAAGTATGTGACAAGGCTTGTTCTACCAGATAAGATGAGTCATAATAGAGCGATAGTAATTAAGATAGAGCAGGTAAACGTAGGGGTAAGGGTAGATACACAGATCGACAGAAAAGAATAGCAAGAAATGGACCCCATGTGTATGGAAAGTTAGTATATAACAAAGATGGTCTGACAAGTTAGAGGGACATTATGGAAAACTGTGTTGTTCCTTTGGGGAAAAAGACTCTACTTTACACCATATACACAGAAACATCAACTCCAGATGGACTGATAGTTCAAAGTCTAAAGCTTAATGAATATAAGAAAAGTTCTGTAAGTGGGAAGGATTTCTTAAAGACACCACCATCCATAAAGCAAAAGACAGAAGTTGTGTTACATAAATTTTAACGAAAAAATAATATATTAAAAGTGAAGACATCCATATAAAGAATAATTGCCAAAACAAAGTTAAAATACCTACCAACAGGCAAAACACGCTGTAAACACAGTGACTGGGGGAAGATGCTCCTGCAAGGTTCACATACAAAAGAACATGAGAACATCTACAGTGGAGATAAGAATAGACCGTGCATACGTATTGAAAGGCCTTTTTCATACTGCAAACCTTGCGCAATACCAGGTGATTCATAGTGGAGAACAACATGCTTCTCCTAAGCTTTTCCCTCCCACCACCCACTTGAAGCCTCCAAGTTCGCCTCATCTGTGATAAAATCAGACATAAAGGTGTAGCAACATCATTTTTCATGGCCCAAAAGCTAATGAGAAGCAGTCAATTCAAAATGGGGCTGAATCCCAGCATGAAAAGTAAATTTGAATATACAGATATTTAAGAAGCAGAGGAAATGTGGAGCAACGTACTCTCTACTCTGAACCCAGGGCATTCTCTGTCCTTCCGCAGTCAGGCTGATAGCAAACTCCACCTGTACGTTTCCGCTCCGGTCGTCATCAGCACAGTCCTAACAGAGCACCCCTCTCCCCGCTAGGCCGGGAGAGCAGGGGGGACGGGGAGGTGAAGAAGGGGGAGAGAGAGCGGGAATATTCACCTCTCTCACCCCGAGCTGGGTTTTTCTTTTTACTTCCTTAGTAACAGTCAACTATGATATTTATGAGGTTTTCCTAGAAACATGCTTATTTACAACCCTTATGCACCATTAAATCACGCTTTTCATTTTATTCATCAAATGTTAATGGTTCTACAGACACCCACCTCTCCCATCCAAGGTTCTCACTCAGGCGCCAGAAGCTCTGAGTCCCAGGCTGGGAACTGTTGGGAACTGCTGGGAAGTGCACACAGTGGAGCAGTAGGACACCCACATGTTTTATTTGTATTTGGGGCCATGCTGCGCCACCTGTGGAATATCGGCTCCCCAGCCATGGATCGAGCCCAGAGCTTTGCACTGGAAGCTCGGAGTGCTAACCACCGGATTGCCAGGGAAGTCCCCCTCACCCCTGAGCCTGGGAGGAGTGGTGTCACTGGAAAGGATTGGGTGTGAGTATCTAGGGAAAGACTGGGGAGAAGCGGTAGAGGCAGGGGGTCAGGATGACTGGATGAGAAGGCTTTGGGGGGAAAGAGGAAACCAGCACAACCAAAGTCTGTCTCGGGGCACCGCTGATCTAGCAGACACAGCCCTCTAAGCCTGCTCTGAGAGCTGAGCCATCTCCCACCGCCGCCCTCTCTTGGAGCGATCCGCTCCTTACCCCAGGGAGACACCCGCCAGCCATCTGGCCGCCCTGTTAACAAGAAGCGGAGACCTGGCTTCGGGACCTGGCGGCCTGCGTGGTCAGGCCAGAGGGCCAGCATCTGGGGAGAGCCGTGTGCTAGGCGCGGAGAAGCCCGAGGGTGTGGAACATGCAATGTTTTCCTTTACCCACGTGCAGCCAAGACGGGCAGCCAGCCAAGGAGATCCCCGAGATTAGGGTTAGTTGCAGGCCTGGTCGTCTGCCAGGCGAACTCTTTCTGTGGTTGCTCTGTACCCACCTGAGACTGTGCTAAGTCGCTTCAGTCATGCCTGACTCTGGGACCCCATGGACCATGGCCCGCCAGGCTCCTCTGTCCTTGGGATTCTCCAGGTATGAATACAGGAGTGGGATGCAGTTTCTTTCTCCAGGGGATCTTCCCCACCCAGGGGCCGAACCTGCATCTCTTACATCTCCTGCTTTGGCAGGTGGATTCTTTACCGCTGTGCCACCTGGGAAGCCTGCTCGCAAAGATTCATTCACTCAACAAGTGTTTACTAAGCCCCTGTTGTGTGCGAGGCTCTGCAGAAAAACAGCGAGTAAGATAGCTACTGTCTCTGCGCTCTTAAAGGGAACATTTCTATGGGAAAAGCAGGTTAAAATATCTAACTTTATATTCGTGAATAAAGGAACAGGAATGGAGACAGAGAATCGTGGGGAGGGGAGCTCGTTTAGATGGCATGGCCAGGAAAGGCTTCTAAGATGCCAACATTTAGCTATCTAGCTCAGAATCAAAGAGCTAGCCATTTAAAGAGTGAGAGGAAAAGCTTTCTAGATGGGGGAAATAACACACGCAAAGATCCCAGGGTACGAAGGAGCGCTCAGTTGTGTCTGACTCTTTGCGACCCCATGGACTATACACTCCATGGAATTCTCCAGGCCAAAACACTGGAGTGCATAGCCATTCCCTTCTCCAGGGAAGCTTCCCAACCTAGAGATTGAACCCAGGTCTCCCGCATCGCAGGCAGATTCTTTATCAGCTGAGCCACGAGGGAAAAAAGAGACGTTATCTTTAAAAAAAAAAAAAAAAAAAAAGCAAACAAGGACGAGACTGGTATGTGATAGGGTGGGAGAAAAATAAGAGACAGACCAGGTACAATGTGTAGGTCATGTAAAAATAAAGTGTTGTATCTCATGACAAAGCTACTGGGAAACCAGGGAGGGATTTAGACAGAAGAATGGTATGATCCTTTTATAATGACTTCAGCAGCTCCTTAGAGAATGAATTGGAAGGGGACAAGAAGAGAACTGGGGACCAGGTGGGAGGCTTTGGCAGTCTTCTAGGCAAGAGATGGCCATGATGGTCAAGATTCTGATTTGTAATATATTTTTGAGATAGAAACCATAGGATTTGCCAAAAGATGGATTCAATGTGCAAGGTAAGAGAAAGAAGATCCAAGAGTGACTCCTAGAGAAACAAAGAAAAGAAGGTACAATCTGTAGGACGTTTACCAGGTTAACCTTTAAAATGCACTCCAGTATACAGTAGGTGCAGACAAAGACTGTTTGGTTCCACTTACATGAGGTGCCTAGAAGCGTCGAATTCACAGAGTCAGAAAGTACACTGGTAGATACCAGTGGGGCAGGGGGTGGGGAGGGGGAATGTGGATCTTTAGCGGGGACAGAGTTTCAGTTCAGGAAGGTGGAAAACTCGGGAGACGGATGATGGTGAAAGTTGCACAATAGGAATGTACTTAGTGCCACGAAACTGTACAGTTAAATATGATTTAAATCATCTTAGATTATGTGACTTTCACCACAATACAAGAAAATCTGAAGAAAGAGTCACTGCTAGAGTCTTGCTGAGTGACTAGGCAGGTGACGATTCCATGTCACGGCTTTATGAATGAGAAGTAAAGGTGTGGAGCACGGATATGGCAGCCTTTATGTTATACTGCTGCAACAAACAGCCCACACGTGTTCACACTGGCTTACAGTACTTTACTGCGATGAATTATCTCAGCAGCTTATTTTTTGGTCCCACTATATATCCAAACGGCTTCCCTGGTGGCTCAGCAGTAAGAATCCACCTGCCAATGCGGGAGAAGTGGGTTCAGTCCCTGGGTCAGGAAGATCCCCTGGAGAAGGGGAGGCCACCCGCTCCAGTACTCTTGCCTGGGAAATCCCTGGGACAGAGGAGCCTGGAGGGCTACAGTCCTTGAGGGTCGCAAAAGAGTCAGGCACAACTTAGCGACTCAGCTATGACAAAAATATCCAAAACTGTAAGCCAGATGCAGCTCTGTTGTGTATGTGTTGCTAGGACCCAGACTAGAGGATTGCGGTTTTCATTCTGGAGACCACGGGATTTCGGCTCTTGTTTCTTCTGTCTGCCTTCTGATGGACGAGGATAAGAGGCTTGTGCAAGCTTCCTGACAGGAGGGACTGGGTGTGAGGAAAACTGGCCCTAGCTCTTGTGGGCAGAGCTCAACAAATCCTTAATCCAATTTTTCGCTGGTGGGTGGAACTGTGTTCCCTCCCAGGAGTTTGGCCAGAGGCAGCCCCGTCCTGGAGTTGTCAGTCTCTATGCTGGGGCTCACGGCGACCTCCTCCAGGAGGACTTTTGCCAACACGCCGCACCCCCCATACCTGCTGCTGCCAGTGCCCCTGCCCCCACAGCAGGCCACAGCTGACCCTCTTCAGGAGAGTCCCAAACACAGGCAAGTCCGGCTCCGCCTCATGCCGGGCCCCCGCCCCTTTCCCCTGGGTGCTGGTGGGCACAAGGTTTTGTTTGTGCCCTCCAAGTCTCTGCTTCCCCCAGTCTTGTGGAAGTTCTGTAATCAAATCACACAAGACTTCAAGCCTGGGGATTCCCAGTCCCTCTGCCCGATCCCCAGGTTGGGGAGTCTGCTGCGGGACTGAGAACCTTCACATCAGAGCGAGAATTTCTTTGGTATAATTGTTCTCAAACTTGTGGGTCACCCACCTGCCACTCTATGGTCATGACAGACAGTTCTGACCGAACATGGTCCACTGGAGAAGGAAAGGCAAACCCCTTCAGTAGTCTTGCTTTGAGAACCCGAAGAACAGTATGAAAAGGCAAAAAGGTATGACACCAGAAGATGAGCCCCCCAGGTCAGTAGGTGTCCGATATGCTACTGGGGAAGGGCGGAAAAATAGCTCTAGAAGAATAAAGAGGCAGAGTCACAGCAGAAACGGCACCCAGTTGTGGATGTGTCTGGTGGTGAAAGTGAAGTCCAATGCTGTAAAGAGCAATATTACATAAGAACCCGGAATGTTAGGTCCACAAATCAAGGTAAATTCAATGCGGCCAAACAGGAGATGGAAAGAGTGAACACTGACACTTTAGGAGTCAGTGAACTAAAATGGAAATGAAAGTGAAAAGTGAAAGTGACGTCACTCAGTCGTGTCCGACTCTTTGCGATCCCATGGACAGTAGCCTGCACCAGGCTCCTCCTGCACCAGGCTCCTCCGTCCATGGGATTTTCTAGGCAAGAGTCCTGAAGTGGGTTGCCATTTCCTTCTCCAGGGAATCTTCCTGACCCAGGGATCGAACCCAAGTCTCCCGCATCGTAGACAGACGCTTTACCATGACATTATATCTACTACTATGGGAGAGAATCCCTTAGAAGAAACAGAATAGCCCTCATAGTCAATGAGAGTCTGAAATGCAGTACTTGGGTGAAATTTCAAAACAGAAAGACAGAATGACCCTCATTCATTTCCAAGGCAAATCATTCAATATCACAGTAATCTAGGTCTATGTCTTGACCGCTAACGGTAAATAAGCTGAAGTTGAACCGTTCTATGAAAACCTACAAGATCTTCTAGAACTAACACCAAAACAAGATGTCCTTTTCATCATAGGGGATTGGAATGCAAAATTAGGAAGTCAAGAGATACCTGAAGTAACAGGCAAGTTTGACCTTGGAGTACAAAATAAACCAGGGCAAAGGCTAACAGAGTTTTGCCAAGAGAACATACTGGTTATAGCAAACAACTTCTTCCAATGACACAAGAGATGACTCTACACATGGACATCACCAGATGGTCAATACCAAAATCAGATTGATTATATTCTTTGCAGTGGAAGAAAGAGAAGCTCTATATAGTCAGCAAAAAAACAAGACTGGGAGCTGACTGTGGCTCAGATCATGAACTCCTTATTGCCAAATTCAGACTTAAATTGAAGAAAGTAGGGAAAACCACTAGGCCACTCAGGACCGACCTAAATCAAATCCCTTATGATTATACAGTGGAGGAGACAAATACATTCATGGGATTAGATCTGTTAGACAGAATGCCTAAAACTCTATGGACAGAGGTTCATAACACTGTACAGGAGGTGGTGACCAAAACCAAGGCAAAAAGAAAAAAAAAAACACCAAGAAGGCAGTATGGTTGTCTGGGGAGGCCTTACAAAAAAATAGCTGAGAAAAGGAAAGAAGCAAAAGGCAAAGGAGAAAGGGAAAGATACCCAAATGAATGCAGAATTCCAAAGAATAGCAGGGAGAGATAAGAAAGCCTTCTTAAGGAAAAACTGCAAAGAAATAGAGGAAAAGATTGAATGGGAAAGTCTAGAGATCTATTTGAGGAAACTGGAGATACCAAGGGAACATGTCATGCAAAGATGGGCACAATAAAGGACAGAAACAGCAAAGGACCAAACAGAAGCGTCAGAGATCAAGAGGAGGTGGCAAGAAGACACACAACTGTACAAAAAAGTCCTTAATGACCCAAATAACCATGACGGTGTGGTCATTAACCTAGGGCCAGACATCCTGGAGTGTAAAGTCAAGGGGGCCTTAGGAAGCATTAATACAAACAAAACGAGTGGAGGTGATGGAATTCCAGCTGAACTGATTTGGTCCCTAAAAGAGGATGACGCACTCAGTACATCAGCAAATTTGGAAAACACAGCACTGGACATGGGGCTGGAAAAGGTCAGTTTTCATTCCAATCCAAAGAAGGACAATGCCAAAGAATGTGCAAACCACCATAAAACTGTGCTTATTTCACATGCTAGCAAGGTCATGCTCAAAATCCTTCAAGCTAGGCTTCAACAGTGCATGAAACTGAGAACTTACTGATGTAAAGTTGGATTTAGAAAAAGCAGAAGAACCAGAGATCAAATTGCAAACATCTGTTGGATCATAGAAAAAGCAAGGGGATTACAGAAAAAACATCTGCTTCATTCTCTAAAGTGTTTGACTGTGTGGATCAAAACAAACTGTGGAAAATTATGAAAGAGATGGGAATACCAGACCACGTGACCTGCCTCTTGAGAAATCTGTATGCAGGTCAGGAAGCACCAGTTAGAACTGGACATGGAACAACAGACTGGTTCCAAATAGAAAAAGGATTACGTCAGGCTGTATATTGTCACCCTGCTTATTTAACTTATATGCAGACTACATCATGAGAAAAGTTCAGCTGGATGAAGCACAAGCTGGAATCAAGATTCCTGGGAGAAACATCAATAACCTCAGATATGCAGATGACCCCACCCTTATGGCAGAAAGTGAAGAAGAACTAAAGAGCCTCTTGATGAAAGTGAAAGAGGAGAGTGAAAAAGTTGGCTTAAAGCTCAACATTCAAAAAACAAAGATCATGGCATCTGGTCCCATCACTTCATGGGAAATAGATGGGGAATCAGTGGCAGACTTTATTTTGCGGGGCTCCAAAATCACTGCAGATGGTGACTGCAGCCATGAAATTAAAACTCTTGCTTCTTGGAAGAAAAGTTATGACTAACCTATACAGCATATTGAAAAGCAGAGACATTACTTTGCCAACAAAAGTCCATCTAGTCAAGGCTATGGTTTTTCCAGTAGTCATGTATGGATGTGAGAGTTGGACTATCAAGAAAGCTGAGCGCTGAAGAATTGATGCTTTTGAACTGTGGTGTTGGAGAAGACTCTTGAGAGTCCCTTGGACTGCAAGGAGATCCAATCAGTCCATCCTAAAGGAAATCAGTCCTGAATATTCATTGGAAGGACTGATGTTGAAGCTGAAACTCCAATACTTTGGCCACCTGATGTGAAGAGCTGACTCATTTGAAAGGACCCTGATTCTGGGAAAGACTGAGGGCAGGAGAAGGGGACGACAGAGGATGAGATGGTTGGATGGCATCACCGACTCAATGGACATGAGTTTGAGTAAACTCCAGGAGTTGGTGATGGACAGGGAGGCCTGGCGTGCTGCGGTTTATGGTGTCACAAAGAGTCGGACATGACTGAGCGACTAAACTGAACTGAGCAACTGAACTGAACAAAACAAACTGTGGAACATTCTTAAAGAGATGGGAATACCAGACCAACTTACCTGCCTCTGAGAAACCTGTATGCAAGTCAAGAAGCAGCATTCAGAACAGGACTTGGAACAAAGGACTAGTTCAAAATTAGGAAAGGAGTATGTCAAGGCTAACCCTGCTTATTTAACTTACATGCAGAGTACTTCATGTGAAATGCCAGGCTGGATAAATCACAGGCTGGAATCAAGACTGCCCGGAGGAATATCAGCAACCTCAGATATGCAGATGATACCACTCTAATGGCAGAAATAGATGGGGAAAAGTAAAAACAATGACAGACTGTATTTTCTTGAGCTCTAAAATCAATGTGGATGGTGACTGCAGCCATGAAATTAAACAATGCTTGCTCCTTGGAAGGAAAGCTATGACAAACCTAGACAGAGTATAAAAGGGCAGAGACATTACCTTGCCAACAAAGGTCTGTCTGGTCAAAGCTATGGTTTTTCCAGTAGTTAAGTATAGACGTTGAGTCAGACAAAAAAGATGGGTAACTGCCAAGGAATTGATGCTTTTGAACTGTGATGCTGGAGAAGACTCTTGAGAGTCCCTTGGATAGCAAAGAGATCAACCCAGTCAATCCTCAAGGAGATCAACCCTAGATATTCACTGGAAGGACTGATGCTAAAACTCATTCATTGGAAGGACTGATGCTCCAGTACTTTGGTCACTTCGTGGGAAGTATTGGTCGAATACTGGTCACCTCATGCAAAGAGCTATCTCATTGGGAAAGACCCTGATGCTGGGAAAGATTGAGGGCAGGAGAAGAAGGTGACAGAGGATGAGATGGTTGGATGGCATCATCGACTCAATGGACATGAGTTTGAGGAAGCTCAAGGAGATAGTGAAGGACAGGGAAGCCTGGCTTGCTGCGGTCCACGGGGTCACAGAAAGTCAGACATGACTGAGCAACTGAACAATAACAACAACAAATGGCGGAAAGTGAAGAGGAACTAAAGAGCTTCTTGATGAGGGTGAAAGAGGAGACTGAAAAATCTGGCTTAAAACTCAACATTCAAAAACCAAGATCATGGCATCTGGTTATATCACTTCATGGCAAACACAGGCAGAAAAAGTGGAAACAGTGACAGATTTTATTTTCTTGGTTTCCAAAACCACTGGGGACTGTGGTTGCAGCCATGAAATTTTAAAAATGTATGTTCCTTGGGAAACAATAATACAAGCCATCTAAATTAGGGTTCTGCAAAGAAATGTAACGAATAGGATATGCATGAAAGTGATGAAAGTGAAAGTCGCTCAGTCGTGTCTGACTCTTTGCGAATCTATGGACTATACAGTTCACAGAATTCTCCAGGCCAGAACACTGGAGTGGGCAGCCTTTCCCTTCTCCAGGGGATCTTCCCAACCCAGGGATCGAACCCAGGTCTCCCACATTGTTCTCCATCTTACTTGGGCTTCCCTCATAGCTCAGTTGGTAAAGAATCTGCCTGCAGTGCAGGAGACCCCATTTTGATTCCCGGGTTGGGAAGATGCCCTGGAGAAGAGATAGGCCACCCACTCCAGTATTCTTGGGCTTCCCTGATGCCTCAGCTGGTAAAGAATCCACCTGCAACGTGGGAGGCCAGGATTCGATCCCTGGCTTGGGAAGACTCCTGGAGAAGGGAAAGGCTACCCACTCCAGTATTCTGCTCTGGAGAATCCCATGGACTGTATAGTCCATTGGGCCGCAAAGAGTCGGACACAACTGAGCAGCTTTCATCACTTTCATCTATATCTTAGTCAGTACGTTTCTTTGCAGAACCTTAATTTAGATGGTTTGTATTACTGATTTCCAAGGAACATGCATTTTTTAAATTTCATGGCTGCAACCACAGTCTGCAGTGGCTTTGGAAACCCAGAAAATAAAATCTGCTACTGTTTCTACTTTTTCTGGACATACGTAGATATATATTTTTGGAATGGGGAACATCCTTCTAATTATTCCAAACTGTCAACTATGAGAGGACAGTTGTTTTTAAAAGTCAGCATGAAAAAATAAATGAAAACAACCCAGATCAAAAGAAAATCTACTCAGGAAATTATAACTCATATTACTAAATTATCCTTAATATACACAGAGCATCTACAACGCAATAAGGAAAGAATAATCAAAGGGTTTGAACAGAGCATACACTGAAAAGAAATACCAAGTGGCTCTTTCACTTATGGAAATATCCTCAAACTCCACTGAAACACCACAAAAAAAAAAAAAAAAGTGCAAAAGAGAGCCAGTAGTTCCTATTTTCTCTTAGCAGACCATGGAGATCCAAAAGTTTAGTGACTCCCTTTTAAATATACTGGAGAAGATACAGGCAAAAGGCAATCCATATTTTACTGTTGGAAATGTAAATTTTACAACTTTCCTAGAAGGCAGTTTCATTTTAATATAATTGTAAATGGACATGCTTTTCTCCCAACAAATGCTACTTCTATTAATTTATCATTCAGTTCAGTTCAGCCACTCAGTTGTGTCCAACTCTTTGCGACCCCATGGACTGCAGCACGCCAGGCTTCCCTGTCCATCACCAACTCCTGGAGCTTGCTCAAACTCATGCCCATTGAATTGGTGATGCCATCCAACCATCTCATCCTCTGTCATCCCCTTCTCCTCCTGCCTTCAATCTTTCCCAGCATCAGGGACTTTTCCAATGAGTCTGCTCTTCTCATCAGGTGGCTAAGTATTGGAGCTTCAGTACCAGTCCTTCCAATGAATATTCAGGACTGATTTCCCTTAGGGTTGACAGGTTTGATCACCTTGCTGTCCAGGGGACTCTCAAGAGTCCTCTCCAGCCCCACAGTTCAAAAGCATCCATTCTTTGGCACTCAGCCTTCTTTATGGACCAACTCTCACATCCATACTTGACTACTAGAAAAACCACAGCTATGACTATATGGACCTTTGCTGGCTAAGTGATGTCTCCGCTTTTTAATGCCCTGTCTAGGTTTGTCATCACTCTCCTTCAAAGGAGTAAGCGTATTTTAATAATCTCAAAAACGTCAGAATGATCTGTTTGTTTCCATGGCAAACCATTCAACAGCAAAGTAATCCAAGTATATGCCTCTACCACTTAATGCAGAAGAAGCTGAAATTGAACAATTCTATGAAAACCTACAAGACCTTCTAGAACTAACACCAACCTAAAGGATGTCCTTTTCATCATAGGGGGAATGGAATGCAAAAGTAGGAAGTCAACAGATACCAGGAGTAACAGGCAAGTTTGGCCTGAAGAGAAAAAAAAATGAAACAGTGCAAAGGTTAGCAGAGTTTTGCCAAGAGAATACACTGGTCATAGCAAACACTGTCTTCCAAAAAAGACAAAAGATGACTGTACACATGGAGAAAACCAGATGCTCGTTTCTGAAATCAGATTGATTATCTTCTTTATAGCTGAAGATGGAGAAGCTCTAGAGAGTCAGCAAAAACAAGTGCTGGAGCTAACTGTGGCTCACATCATGAGCTCCTTATTGCAAAATACAGGCCTGAATTGAACAAAGTAGGGGAAGTCACTAGACCACTCAGGTATGATCTAAATCAAATCCCTTATGATTATATAGCAGGGATGACAAATAGATTCAAGGGATTAGATCTGGTAGACAAGACAGAGCGTCTGAAGAGCTATGACGGAGGTTCTTAACATTGTACAGGAGGTGGTAACCAAAATAAACTCAAAGAAAAAGAAATGCAAAAAGACAAAGTGGTTGTCTGAGGAGGCCTTACAAATAGCTAAGAAAAGAAGTGAAAGGCAAAGGAGAAGTGAAACCCTAAGGAATTCACAGTCCTAGAGAATAGCAAGGAGAGATAAAGTCTTCCTCTGTGGTCAGTGCAAAGAAATAGAGGAAAACAACAGAATGGGAAAGAATAGAGATCTCTTCAGTTACACTGGAGATACCAAGGGAAGTTTTCATGCAAAGATGGCATAATAAAGGAAAGAAATGACAAGGACCTAACAGAAGCAGAAGAGTTAATGAAGAGGAGGCAAGTATACCCAGAAGAACTATATAAAAAAAGGTCTTAATCACCCAAATAGCCTCGATGGTGTGGTCATGTGCCTAGAGCCAGACATCCTGGAGTGTGAAGTCAAGTGGGCCTTAGGAAGCAGCACTGCAAACAAAGCCTATGGAGGTGATGGAAACCCAGCTGAGCTATTTCAAATCCTAAAAGATGACGCTGTTAAAATGCTACACTGAATACGTCAGCAAATTTGGAAAACTCAGCAGTGGCCACAGGACTGGAAAAGGTCAGTTTTCATTCCCATCCAAAGAAGGGAAATGCCAAAGAATGTTGAAGCTACTGTACAACTGCGCTCATCTCACATGCTAGCAAGGTAACGCTCAAAATCCTTCAAGCTAAGCTTCAATAATATGTGAACTTAGAACTTCCAGATGTAAAGCTGGATTTAGATAAAGCAAAGGAACCAGAGACCAAATTGCCAATATCCATTAGATCATAGAAAAAGCAAGGGGATTCCAGAAAAACTCTACTTCTGCTTCATTGACTACACTAAAGCCTTTGACTGTGTGGATCACAGCGAACTGTGGAAAATCCTTAAAGAGATGGGAATACCAGACCACCTGACCTCCCTCCTGAGAAACCTGTATGCAGGTCAAGAAGCAATAGAACCACATATGGAACAACGGACTGGTTCAGGGTTGGGAATGGAGCTCATCAAGGCTGTATATTGTCACTCTCCTTATTTAACTTATATGCAGAGTACCTCTGATGAAATGCCAGGTTGGATGAATCACAAGCTGGAATCAAGATTGCCAGGTGACATACCAACAATCTCAGATATGCAGATGATACCACTCTAATGGCAGAAATAGATGGGGGGTGGGTGGGAATGGACAGACTTTAAATAAAGTGACAGACTTTATTTTCTTGGGCTCCAAAATCACTGAAGACGGTGACTGCAGCCATGAAATTAAAAGATGATTGCTCCTTGGAAGGAAAGCTATTACAAACTTAGACAGCATGTTAAAAGGCAGAGACATCACTTTGCTGACAAAGGTCCGTTATAGTCAAAGCTATGGTTTTTCCAGTAGTCAAATACAGATGTGAGAGCTGGACCATAAAGAAGGCTGAGAGCCGAAGAATTGACGCTTTCGCCAGTGGTGCTGCAGATGACTCTTGAGAGTGCCTTGGACTGCAAGGAGATCCAATCAGTCAACCCTAAAGGAAATCAATCCTGACTATTCACTGGAAGGACTGATGCTGAAGCTGGAGCTCCAATACTTTGGCCACCTGATGCCAAGAGCAGGCTCACTGGAAAGACGCTTATGCTGGGAAAGAACGAGGGCAGGAGAGGAAGGGAACCACAGAGGATGAGATGGTTGGATGGCATCATCAACTCTATGGACATGAATTTGAGCAAACTCAGAGATAGTGAAGGACAGGGACGCCTGGTGTGCTGCAATTCAGGGGGTCACAAAGAGTCATACGCAACTAAGTGCCTGAACAACACCCAAAAGAACGAACAACAGAAGGTGAAGAGGAACTAAGAATCTCTAGACGAGGGTGAAAGAGAGTGAAAAGGCTGGCTTAAAGCTCAACATTCAAAAACTAAATTAATGGCATCCAGACCCATCCCTTCATGGCAAATAGGTGGGGAAGAAGTGGAAACTGACAGATTTCATTTTCTTGGGCTCCAAAACCACTGCAGATGGTGGCTGCAGCCATGAAATTTAAAAACGCTTGCTCCTAGGAAAGCAATAATACAAACCATCTATATTAGGGTTCTCCAGAGAAACATAACCAATAGGATATACATAGATATATATGCATTTTTTTCTGAATGGGGAACACCTTTCTAATTATTCCAAACTGTCAACTATAAGAGGACAGTTGTTTTTAAAAGTCCACATGAAAAAGGAAATAAAAACAACCAAAGTCAAAACGAAAGCAACTAGGGAAAATGTAACTCAAATCACAAAAGGTAAATTGTCCTTAATATACACAGAGCTTCTATAAAGCAATAAGGAAAGTATAATCAAAGGATTTAGACAGGGAATACCATGAAAAGAAAAATCAAGTGGCTCTTTCACTTATAGAAATAGACTCAACCTCCATCATTCAGTCACTCAGTTGTGTCCAACTCTTTGTGACCCCATGAACCGCAGCATGCCAGGCCTCCCTGTCCATCACCAACTCCCAGAGTTCACCCAAACTCATGTGCATCGAGTTGGTGATGCCATCTCATCCTCGTCCCCTTCTCCTTCTGACCCCAATCCCTCCCAGCGTCAGGGTCTTTTCCAATGAGTCAACTCTTCGCATGAGGTGGCCAAAGTATTGGAGTTTCAGCCTCAGCATCAGTCCTTCCAATGAACACCCAGGACTGGTTGGATCTCCTTGCAGTCCAAGGGACTCTCAAGAGTCTTCTCTAACACCACAGTTCAAAAGCATCAATTCTTCAGTGCTCAGCCTTCTTCACAGTCCAACTCTCACATCCATAGTGAAGTCGCTCAGTTGTGTCCGACTCTTTGCAACCCGTGGACTGTAGCCCACCAATCTCCTCCGTCCATGGGATTCTCCAGGCAAGAGTACTGGAGTGGGTTGCCATTTACATGACCACTAAAAACCATAGCCTTGACTAGACAGACCTTTGTTCGCAAAATAATGTCTCTGCTTTTGAATATGCTATCTAGGTTGGTCATAACTTCCCTTCCAAGGAGTAAGTGTCTTTTAATTTCATGGCTGCAATCACCATCTGCAGTGATTTTGAAGCCCCCCCAAAATAAAGTCAGCCACTGTTTCCACTGTTTCCCCATCTATTTCCCATGAAGTGGTGAGATCAGATACCATGATCTTAGTTTTCTGAATGTTGAGCTTTAAGCCAACTTTTTTTAAAATATGAACTTTTTTATTTTAATTGGAGGCTAATTACTTTACAATATTGTATGGGTTTTGCCATACATCAACATGAATCCACCACGGGTATACACGTGTTCCCCATCCTGAACCCCCCTCCCACCTCCCTCCCCATACCATCCCTCTGGGTCATCCCAGTGCACCAGCCCCAAGCATCCTGTATCATGCATTGAACCTGGACTGCTGATTTGTTTCATATATGATATTATACATGTTTCAATGCCCTTCTCCCAAATCCTCCCACCCTCTCCCTCTCCCTCTCCCTCTCCCACAGAGTCCAAAAGACTGTTCTAGCCAACTTTTTCACTCTCCTCTTTCACTTTCATCAAGAGGCTCTTTAGTTCCTCTTCATTTTCTGCCATAAGGGTGGTGTCATCTGCATATCTGAAGTTATTGATATTTCTCCTGGCAATCTTGATTCCAGCTTGTGCTTCTTCCAGCCCAGCATTTCTCATGATGTACTCTGCATAGAAGTTAAATAAGCAGGGTGACAATATATAGCCTTGACGTCCTCCTTTTCCTATTTGGAACCAGTCTGTTGTTCCATGTCCAGTTCTAACTGTTGCTTCCTGACCTGCATATAGGTTTCTCAAGAGGCAGGTCAGGTGGTCTGGTATTCCGTCTCTTTCAGAATTTTCCACAGTTCATTGTGATCCACACCGTCAAAGGCTTTGGCATAGTCAACAAAGCAGAAATAGATGTTTTTTCTGGAACTCTCTTGCTTTTCCATGATCCAGAGGATGTTGGCAATTTGATCTCTGGTTCCTCTGCCTTTTCTAAAATCAGCTTGAACATCTGGAAGTTCATGGTTCACGTATTGCTGAAGCCTGGCTTGGAGAATTTTAAGCATTACTTTACTAGCGTGTGAGATGAGTGCAATTGTGTGGTAGTTTGAGCATTCTTTGGCATTGCCTTTCTTTGGGATTGGAATGAAAACTGACCTTTTCCAGTCCTGTGGCCACTGCTGAGTTTTCCAAATTTTCTGGCATATTGAGTGCAGCACTTTCACAGCATCATCCTTCAGGATTTGAAACAGCTCCACTGGAATTCCATCACCTCCACTAGCTTTGTTCATAGTGATGCTTTCTAAAGCCCACTTGACTTCACATTCCTGGATGTCTGGCTCTAGGGGAGTGATCACAGCATCGTGATTATCTGGGTCATGAAGATCTTTTTTGTACAGTTCTTCTGTGTATTCTTGCCACCTCTTCTTAATATCTTCTGCTTCTGTTGGGTGCATACCGTTTCTGTCCTTTATCGAGCCCATCTTTGAAATGTTCCCTTGGTATCTCTAATTTTCTTGAAGAGATCCCTAATCTTTCCCATTCTGTTGTTTCCCTCTATTTCTTTGCATTGATTGCTGAGGAAGGCTTTCTTATCTCTCCTTGCTGTTCTTTGAAACTCTGCATTCAGATGCTTGTATCTTTCCTTTTCTCCTTTGCTTTTTGCTTCTCTTCTTTTCACAGCTATTTGAAAGGCCTCCTCAGACTGCCATTTTACTTTTTTGCATTTCTTTTCCATGGGGATGGTCTTGATCCCTGTCTCCTATACAAAGTCACGAACCTCCATCCATAGTTCATCGGGCACTCTGTCTATCAGATCTAGTCCCTTAAATCTATTTCTCACTTTCCCTGTATAATCATAAGGGATTTTATTTTGGTCATACCTGAATGGTCTGGTAGTTTTCCCTACTTTCTTCAATTTAACTCTGAATTTGGCAATAGGGAGTTCATGCTCTGAGCCACAGTCCACTCCTGGTCTTGTTTTTGTGGACTGTATAGAGCTTCTCCATCTTTGGCTGCAAAGGATATAACCAGTCTGATTTCAGTGTTGACCATCTGGTGATGTCCATGTGTAGAGTCTTCTCTTGTGATGTTGGAAGAGGGTGTTTGCTATGACCACTGTGTTCTCTTGGCAAAACTCTAAACCTCCATCATAACCACCCCCCACCAAAACACAGAAGAGAACCAGGAGTTCCTATTTTCTCTCACTAGATTCATGAAGATCCAAAAGTTTGGTGATTCCCTTAATAATACACTGGTGATGAGGCAGGAAAACTGCAATCCATATTTTACTGTTGGGAATGGAAATTTGACGACGTTCTTAGGAGGCAATTTTATAATATTTTAAATATTGTAAATGTACACACTTTTCTCCCAATAAATGCCACTTCTATTTATTTGTCATACAGACAAACTCAGAAAGGATACATTCAGGTTTTGTGGAACCTGAGGCATATATAATTTTTCAGGGCCTTCACTGGGGAAAGGAGTCAAAAAATTTTAAATAGAACAAGGTGCACACAGAGCTCATCATAGCCTCACCTTGGCAGGAAATAAAGCAAGCAGTCCTAACCAGACGTCTTAGCCAGGGGCACAGAGGCCCATCCTGACCTCACCCCAGAGTACTCTGGTAGCAGGTTCCACGCCCAAGGACAGTATCAACAGACATGTCCAGAAACCCAAACTGAGCGGAACGGTGAACAGCCGCCTCTGCCAAAGCAAATTTGCTAAGACTGAAAAGGGACACCTGCTTAAATGTGTAGATACCAATGTAAGGACCCAATGCCATTAAAGATCAGGTACCGATGACACCACCAAAGAAAACAAAATTTAATAACTGACCCCAAAGCATGGAGCTCTATGAACTCTCAGACGGAATTCAGAACAACTCTCCTAAAGAAGTTTAGTGAGCTACAAGAACACACAGACAACTAAACAAAATTGGGAAAATTATACATGAATAAAATGAAAAATTAAACAGAAATAGAAATCATTTTTTAAACCAGAAATCCTAGGGCTAAAAATATACACAATAATAATACTGAAGAGTTTAACAGAGAGCTTGAAAAGCAGAATCAACCATGGAAATGAAAGGAACCGTGACTGGAAAGATATGGCATTTCAAATTATTCACTCAGGAGCAAAAAAGGAAGGGTGAGAAACAGTGAGGAAAGCCTCTGGGAATTTTGGGACACAGTGAAAGAAAGAATATTTGTGTTATGGAAATTCTAAAAGGAGAAGATAAAGTGACAGTGATCAAATTTAAAGCAATAATGTCTGAAAACTTCCCAAACATGGAGAAACATATTCAGGTTCAAGAGACCCCAAGGACTCCCAATAAACTGAATCTAAGAGGGGAACACTGAGAAACACCATAATTTGTGTACAAAAAAGTCAAAGAAAAATTGCAAAGCCATCAAGAAAAAGGAAGTTACATAAAAAGAAACCCCCACAAGATTATTAAAGAATTTCTCATTAGAGGCAAGGCCAGAGGAGAATGGGATGACATAATTTTTCAAGGGAATAAACTCTCAACCAAGAGCACCATACTCAGCACAGCTGCCCTTCAACACGAAGGAGGGATAAAGATTTTCCTGAACAAACAGTAGCTAAAGAATGTATCACCACTAGACGCGCAGCATTTTAAAACAGTCATTCACCATGATCAAATCAGATTTCTATCTGGGATGCGAGGATGGTTCAGGGTACACAAAGCAATCACATTAATAAAAAAATTATTTTATAAATAAACATTTATTATCTGGACATGTTTTGAGGTTACAATTAACTTCACCACTATTTCTTTCAGAAACAACTTGAGGAAGTTAAAATACATCATTTACAGAAATGCCTCTTAACTCTGCTCTAAGAAATTGCTATTTACATTATGGGGTCCCCACTGATTAGGGGTATGTTTGGAGAGGGAGACAGGAGATAAAACTTTATATAGCACAAGAGAGAGAACAAAATAATGCTTCTCCTTTGTAACATTTGTCTTGGCACAGGCAAACAGAACATTTACACTTGATATAGGCGTATGTATTTAACCTTTTGCCCTATTTTTTTCTATAGTCTTCTCTAGAAACTCTGCTGAATTGGATTCAATTCCGTAGGCAAGAATTCTTCAAAAGATGAACCAATTACAGCCTCATAAACTCACATTGAAGGCATTTTTTTTAACCACAAAGCAGGGATGCATAAAATGGTCAAACCATCAGTGATCAAACTAAAAAACATAGAATATTCACAGTGTGAAGAATCAAAAGTCATATGATCATCTAGGTGCAGAAAAGCCATTTGAGAAAATTCAATATCTGTTATTGAAAAAACTCAACTAATTAGGTATAGAAGGGATGTCCTTAACATAATAACAGCAATATCTGAAAAGTCCACAGCATATATCACACTCAGTGGTAAAAGTCAGGTAAATGTTTTGGAGATCAGCAACATAAGGGTGGGGACTTTCCTGGTGGTCCAGTGGCTACGACTCTGTGCTCCCTTGCAGGGGGCCTGGGTTCGATCCCTGTTTGGGGAAGTAGATTCTACATGTTGATCCCATATACTATGACTAAGACTTGGCACAGCCAAATATATATTATTTTTAAAAAGAAAAAAGTACATAAGGGTGTACATTCTCACAACTCCTAGTCAATATAGCACTGAGAATCCTTGACACAGCAGTCAGCTGAAAAGAAGTAAAGGTACCATAATTGGAAAGGAAGAAGTAAAATTGTCTCTATCTGCTATTGACATGATTTTATATGTAGAGAAATTCTAGGTTCACTTCAGTTCAGTTGAGTCTGACTGTCTGCAGCCCCACTGACTGCAGCATGCCAGACTTCCTGCCCTTCACTATCTCTTTGAGCTTGCTCAAACTCATGTCCATTGAGTCAGTGATACCATCCAACCATCTCATCCTCTGTCACCCTCTTCTCCTCCTGCCTTCAATCTTTCCCAGCATCTGGGAATTTCCCAATGAGTCAGCTCTTCCCATCATGTGGCCCAAGTACTGGAACTTCAGCTTCAGCATCAGTCCTTCCAATAAATATTTAGAGTTGATTTCTTTTAGGATTGACTGGTTGGATCTCCTTGCAGTCCAAGGGACTCTCAAGAGTCTACTCCAACATCACAGTTCAAAAACATCAATTCTTCAGTGCTCAGCATTCTTTATGGCCCAACTCTCACATCTGTACTTGACTACTGGAAAAATTGTAGCTTGGACTATACAGACCTTTGTTGGCAAAGCGATATCTCTGCTTTTTAATATGCTGTCTAGGTTTGTCATCACTTTTCTTCCAAAGAGCAAGTGTATTTTAATAATCTCAAAAACGACAGAATGACCTCGGTTAGTTTCCATGGCAAACCATTCAACATCACAGTAATCCAAGTCAATGCCCTTGCTGCTAATGCAGAAGAAGCTGAAATTGAACCATTCTCTGAAGACCTACAAGACCTTCTAGAACTAACCCCCAAGAAAAAAAGATGTCCTTTTCATTATCGGAGATATAAGTGCAAAAGCAGGAAGTCAAGAGATACCAGGAGTAACAGGCAAGGGGGCCTTGGGGTACAAAATGAAACAGGCTAAAAGCTAATGGGGTTTTGCCAAGAGAACGCACTGGTCATAGCAAACACCCTCTTCCAAAAACACAAGAGACGACTCTACACATGGACATCACCTGATGGTCAATACCAAAATCAGATTATATTTTCAGCAGCTGAAGATGGAGAATATCTATACAGTCAGCAAAAACAAGACTGGGAGCTGACTGTGGCTCAGATCATGAACTCCTTATTGCCAAATTCAGACTTAAATAAAGTAGGGAAAACCACTAGACCACTCAGGTATGACCTAAATCAAATCCCTTCTGATTATACAGTGGAGGTGACAAATAGATTGAAGGGATTAGATCTGATAGACAGAGTGCCTGAAGAACTACGGACGGAGGCTCATGACATTGTACAGGAGGTGGTGACCAAAACCATCCCCAAGAAAAAGAAATGCAAGAGGGCAAAGTGGTTGTCTGAGGATGCCTTACAAGTAGCTGAGAAAAGAAGAGAAGCAAAAGACAAAGGAGAAAGGGGAAATACATACCCAACTGGATGCACAGTTCTAGAGAAAGCAAGGAGAGATAAGAAAGCCTTCTTAAGTGAACAGTGCAAAGAAATAGAGCAAAACAGCAAAATGGGCAAGACTAAATGGCAACCCACTCCAGTATTCTTGCCTGGAGAATCCCATGGATGGAGGAGCCTGGTGGGCTACAGTCCACGGGGTCGCAAACAGTCGGACACAACTGAGCGAGCAACTTAACTTAGAAATTCTTCAAGAAAATTAGACATACCAAAGGAACATTTCATGTGAAGATGGGCACTATAAAGAACAGAAAGAGCAAGCACCTAACAGAAGCTGAAGCGATTAAGAAAAGATGGAAAGAATACACAAAAGAACTATACAGGAAAGTTCTTGATGACCCATATAACCGTGATAGTGTGGTCACTCACCTAGAGCCAGACATCCTGGCAGAAGAAACATTTGCAAAACTGAAGAATCATTCATGACAAAAACTCCCAACATAAGTGACTATAGACAGAAAGTAACACAACAAAATAAAGGCAGTCTATGACAAGCCTACAGCTAACATCATACTCAACTGTGAAAAGTTGAAAACTTTTCCACTTAGATCAAGAAGAAGAAAGAATGCCCACTCACCAGTTTTATCCAGTGTAATATTGAAAGTCCTTGCCTGAGCAATAAAGCCAGGGAAAGAAAGAAAGCCAGGACAGGCATCCCATCAGAAAGGAAGAATTAAAACAGTCACTTTTTGCAGATGACATATTATATGGATATATAGAAAAACCTAAAGAATCTACAAAAAAATGTTAGAACTAATAAATTACTTCAGCAATATTTCAGGATACAAAATTAAGATTCAGAAACCTGTTGTGTCTTTATACACTAACAACAAGCTAGCAGAAAGAGAAAATAAGAAAGCAATTCCATATATGTTGCATAAAGAAGATTAAAATATCTAGGAATAAATTTAAGCAAGACGTAGAAGACCTGTACATTTAATGATTTAAGACATTGATCAAAGAAACTGAAAACACAAACAAATGAAAAGATATTCCATGCTCATGGATTGGAAGAATGTTGCTAAAATGTCCATACTACCCAAAGCAATATACAGATTCAGTGTAATCCCTATCAAAATTTTAAAGGTATTTTGCACAGAAATAGAACAAACAATCCTAAAATTTATATGAAACTGTAAAAGACCTTGAATAGCCAAAGCAATTTTGGGAAAGAAAAAGGAAGCTGGAGGCATCGTGTTCCCTGATTTTAAGCTATATTACAGTGCAACAGTAATCAAAGCAAGATGGTATTGGCATAAAAACAGACAGAGATCAATGGAACAAAATAGAGAGCCCAGAAAGAAACCTACATACATATGGTCAATTAATGTGCAACCAAAGAGCCAAGAATAGATGATGGAGAAAGGACAGTCTTTTCAACAAACAGTGCTGGGGAAAGTGGACAGCAGCTTTCATTAAAGAATGAAACTGGACCACCATCCTACCCCGTACACCACCTCCTCAGAGATTAAAGGCTTGACTGTAAGGCCTGGAACTACAAAACTCCTGGAGGAAAACTTAGGAGCTGTGTTCCTCGACATTAGTCTTGGCGATGATTTTTTGGATTTGATGCCAAAAACAAGTTCAACAAAAACAAAAATAAACAATTGAGACTACATCCAAATGAAAGCTTCTTCACAGCAAAAGAAACCATGAAGAAAATGAAAATGCAACCTAACAAGTGGGAGAAGATATTTAGAAATCCTGTTATCTGTTAAAGGTTTAGTGTCCAAAATATAGAAGGAACTCATAGAGCAAGTCAACTCAACAGCAAATAAACAGACATTCCAATTTAAAAACAGGCAGAGAATCAGAACACTTTTCAACAAAAGCCTATAGGTGATCAACAAGTCCATGAAAGATGCATCACTAATCATCAGGGAAATGCAAATCAAAACCATAATGAGGTATCACCTCATACCTGTCAGAATGGTTATTATCAAAAAAAGACAAAAAAGAGCAAGCGTTGGTGGGAATGTAAATTGGTGCTAGCCACTATGGGAAACAGTATGGCGGTTTCTCAAAAATGAGTGCTGGAGCTACCGTATTACCCGGCAAATCCACTTCTGGGTGTTTATCCAAAGGAAATGAAAACACTAAGTTGAAAAGATATATGCATCTCCGTGTATATTTAGTGTGATGTGCAAAATTCAAGATGCGGAAGCAACCTAAGTGTTCATCATTTAAGGGATGGATAAAGAAAGTGTGGTATACCTGTGCAATGGAGGATTACTCAGCCTTAAAATAGAAGGAAGTCCTGCAAGGTGGATGAGCCTGGAGGACACTGTGCTAAGTGAAATAGAAAAAGACAAACACCATATTATCTTACTTATAAGTGGAGTATAAAACAGAGCAAATGGAATTCAAAGATATAGAGAATGGATTGGATTGGTGGTTGCCAGACGTAAGGGTTGGGGAGTGAAATGGGTCAAACGGTATAAACTAAACTATTTTTTTTAACGTTCTTGGCATATAATTGTGACTACAGCATCGCAACTATCATTAACAATACCACACTACATATTTCAAAGTTGCTAAGAGAAAAGATCTTAAAATTTCTCATCACAATATAAAAATACATATAACTATTTGTGGTGATGGATGTTAACGAGATTTACTATGGTGATCATTTCACAGTATGTACAAATGCTGAATCATACTGTACACTTGAAACTATCATGCTAAAAGTCAATTATATCTCAATTTAAAAACAAAAATAGCCTGGACAAGTGGAGATAGCCAAGGAGCAGGGTGGGGTCAGAGGATGGAAAATTATTAACAGGAAATTTTGGAGCAAGGAGGGATTCTGAATAAACTGACCTAACAGGATTTTTTAAATATTTATTTATTTATTGGTCTTAGTTTCAGCACATATGGTATCTAGTTCCCTGACCAAGGATCGAATCCAGATCCCATGCATTGGGAGCAAGGTGTCTTGACCACTGGACCACCAGGAAGGTCCCTAACAGGGGTTCTTGCTGGAGGCAGACCATGTGGTTAACCTTTACCTGGGAGATGAGGCACTGGATCAGATATAAAGTAGTTGTTGTTCTAGGAGCAAGTGTCTTTTAATTTCAAGGCTATAGTCACCATCTGCAGTGATTTTGGAGCCCAAGAAAATAAAATCTGTCACAGCTTCCACTTTTTCCCTTTCTATTCACCATGAATGATGGGACTGGATGCCATGATCTTGGTAGAGGTTCTGATTAAACAAACTTAGCAGAGTTCTTGCTAAACTGGGATTTGATAGGTGGGTCCACAAGAAGGTTCAGGAGATGGACTGAAGTTGACCAAGAGTCTTTGTCCGTAGTCACAGCACTTCCTGTCTGGGCACCTCGGAGCCCAAAGGTCAGCCCGAGAGCAGATGCCGCACACGCTGCCTTATCCAGGGAATCCTGTCTTCCCCAACACGCATGTCAAACCAGCCACTGATAGGAATTCGCAGCACAGATTAAGAAATGCTTGGCCAACAGGCCTCATTCAAAACAACTGAAACGGTGGAGAATGGGTAGAAAACGTCTCTGCTTACTCTTGTATTTAGCAATTATTTAACTCACAACCATAAGAAGGAAATGGATCTATTTTAAAGTGACCTGTGCTTGTAATTAAGGTTTTGTGTTTCCTGTTGTGAATTCTGCTTCAACTTTTACTTTGCTTCAAACTATAAAGTCTGTTTTCTGTGCCAGGAAAACAGTCTCTACTTTGACCCCCATAATATTTGGACTGTTAACTGAGACGATAATGAAAATTATTGAACTGAAACTGAACAAGCACTTGCAAAGATTCTGCAGGCTAAACTGGTATTTTGTTTGGTATGCATTCCCAGTTTAGGCGTTGATGTTTTCCCAAAGGCTCAGGACCTTCCAAGTCCTAACTCCACCTAGACCTCGAAGATACTACCCCCTCCCACCATTCCTTTATTAATCTGGTTTCAATTTGTCAAATGCTCAATTCACAGCTTATCTATGGGAACAAATGGCTTTCCCGCTTTAATATTTCAGTTTAATATCCCTTTCTGCAAGCCAGGAGATGAAATTTCAGCCAAGCCTACAGAGAGAGGAATTGTCAGGGGGATCCTTTCCTGGGGATCACCCAGCCATCCATCTGTCCATCCGTCCGTCTGTCAACGTAAATGCGGGGATGGGGCGCCTTTGTGGCTGTCCTATGGGTTTGCGGCCACAACGGGGGCCCAGACAGAGCAAGAGAAGTGACTGCCAGACCTAAAGCTTGGCATGAAGAACCAGCTGTCAGCCAGATAATGCACTGGGCCAGCGACATGAAACCCAATCATTAAGTGTTGGGGGGACTGGTCAGAGAGAGAGAAAGACTCTTTGTCCCAAGTGTGTGGAGCAGATGACGGCGGAGTGCGGGAGAAGGGCTGTGACTCACGAAGCCACGAGGTTTGTTACCAAAACAGATCTGGGGACATTATCTGGGGATGGAGCCAAGGGCACAGCAGGAGATGGAGGCTCAAGACAGACCCCACTGCAGAGGGTGATGAAAGACTGTCCCCGTGTCCCCGTGGCCGCAGGGCCCGGAGAAGATTCCGGAGGCAGCCCTCCAAGGTGGTCGGAGACAGAGGAATTCAGCTATTTGGAACTCTCTGGCAGTTTGCCTTTCCTGAGCAATTCCCACCCCACCCCACCCCCTTTTATGACTTATTGGATTCAGGGGCCACCTTGTAATATCCTTTGAGACCAAATTAGGCTTTAACGCATAACATATTCATGCTCCAGGGCTTAAGAGTTCACTTCCTGCACTAGAAGAGCACAGGAATTGAGGCAAATGACCCCGATGGGCCCCAGCTTTGATGGACCCATCACCAGAGGCAAAGCAATCAGTTTTAAGACGTGGGAATCTTTTCCACTTCATTGTTCAGGCAAGAATTCTATGGCTTCCCGCAGGCTGTGTACACCTGCTGTTCCCCGTGTTGAATTCACAGTGTTTGCCAGTATTTACCTTCTAGCTCACACCCAAAGTGTATTCACAGGCAACACAAACAGCCCAGATCCACAAGACACTTTTTGAGCATCCTTTCTACTTTGGGTATAGACACACACACACGACTCCAGGGACCAGAATAAGTGATCAAGCAGCTGCACTCAGAGCCAACAGCCCTGGAGGGAGTCAGGCCGGAAAGCAACGGGAGTCCGGTTGCTATGCAGTGTAATGAGCTCAGCAAAGGCTGGGGGAAGAGTGCGGAGAAAGGGGTGATTCGTCCTGGAAGGAAAGGGAAGGGTTCAGGAAATGCTTCCAAGAGAAACTGACACCTGAGTTAGCTTTTGGATGATGCTGAGGTGTTCAGCAGCAGGAAAAGGCAGTAAGGAAGAGGCTGCGGGGCAGCCTGTGGGGTCAGGAGCTCTGAGCTTTGAGTAGGAGGGGAGCTTATAACGCTGGAGGAGACACCACTGACGGCTGAGCCCGGACCAGATGGGAGTGTCTGCCTGCTAGTTGTGAGAGGCTCCTGGAATTCTCCAGGCAAGGGATGCTGGGTGATAGACTCAACGCTCCTGGAGATGCAAAGGAGGAGATGGACTAGAGGACTGTTTAGGAAATGGAATGCACAGAACTCAGGATGGAATTGCCACGCAGGGTAAGAAGACAGGGCTAAGTGGGGATGAGTCTTCAGATTTAGGGATACAGTGTTAGAACCCTCAGGAAGATCGCATTGTATTTATTTATTATTTTTAAGCATTTATTTATTTTTACTTTATTTTACTTTACAATACTGTATGGGTTTTGCCATACATCAACATGAATCCGCCATAGGTGTACACGTGTTCCCCATCCTGAACCCCCCTCCCACCTCCCTCCCCATACCATCCCTCTGGGTCATCCCAGTGCACCAGCCCCAAGCATCCTGTATCCTGCATCAAACCTAGACTGGCGATTCGTTTCTTATATGATATTATACATGCTTCAATGCCATTCTCCCAAATCATCCCACCCTCTCGCATTTCAAAAGGAAACATATCCATAAGCTAATGGGACAAAATGTATTAAGTGGTTAGTAAGTGAAAGCTGTTCAGTCAAGTCCGATTCTTTGTGACCCCATGGATGGTAGCCCACCAGGCTCCTCTGTCCATGGGATTCTCCAAGCAAGAACACTGGAGTGGGTTGCCGCGCCCTCCTCCAGGGGATCTTCCCAACCCAGGGACTGAACCTAGGTCCCCTGCACTGCAGGCAGATTCCTTACAGTCTGAGCCACCAGGACAAAGTGTATCAGAGCACTTTTGCCATGAATGGAGCCTGCCGTCCAGGGGATACAAAGGGGTCAAGTTCCTGTTGCTGAAGACACTTGTAGAAAGACAGGAGTGGGGAGATTAAAGGCACAACCCTGTTTCAGAAGCTTGTTCAATATTCAAAAAGTAGGTGCCGGGTTTCTAAATCTAATCACTTGCGGGATCCAAAAGAGTAAAGAGGTGACTTCCATCTTCAGCAAGATAATGAACATTATTGTTTAGTTGCTCAGCCTTGTCTGACTCTTTTCCAACCCTGTGGACCTGAGTCCACCAGGGCCCTCTGTCCATGGGACTTCCCAGGCAAGAACACTGGAGTGTGTCACTTCCTTCTACAGAGGATCTTCCCGATCCGGGAATCAAATCCACACCTCCTGCACTGGCAGGCAGACTGTTTACTGCTGAGCCACCAGGGACATTTAAAAGGCGTAATGAAATACAGAGGGCTTCCTTTCAAATGACTGGATCCACTCACAAACTCTAGGGCTAGAAATGAAAGAGGCAGGTCATCATCAAAACTGGGGAGACCCTACTGATCTTAAAGTGTGTGTGTGTGTGTGTAGGGGTGAGGGGAAATTGGAATGAAGAGCACTTTGACAAAACTGGGGCTCAAAAAGGGTTACACTCCTGGAAGTGTGCTCATCGGGGGAAATGACTTTTCTACAAAGGCAAACAAGAAAGTGGTTTGTCCTTATCACCAAATCCTTAGGCATTTGGAAGTAACACACACCTTCCAGGGAAAGTCTTCCTCAGCCTGGGCTTCTGGTAATACTCACAGATAAGTAACCATAAATCTGAAATCACACATACTTCCAAACAGATCACCATGACCATCTTTAATAGAACCAGACCAACCAAGATAGATACCAAATCATCAGACATAGAGTATAAAATAAGAGTGTTCATGGAATTTCCTGGTGGTCCAGTGGTTTGGATGCAAGGCTTTCACAGCCAGGGCGTGAAATCAATCCTTGGTCAGGGAAGAAAGATCCCCACAAGCCACACGGCCAAAAAAAAAAAAAAAAAAGAATGTTCAACATGTTAAATAGGAGGACTTAAAAGCAAGAGAAAGGAGCAAAAAATGCTACAAAATAAGATAGGGTTGAAAAAGAACCAAATAGAATATAGAGTAAGTTTTAAAAAATTAAACAGTATGTAAATCTTCCTGAATCTCTGCGTTTAAAAAAAAAAAAAAAAGCTGTGATAGTGAAACCAATGAAGTTTCATCAGGTCCTGTTTGCTTATTTTCATTACTCTAGGAGGTGAGTCAAAAAAGATCTTGCAGCGATTTTTGCCAAAGAGCATTCTGCCTATGTTTTCCTCTAAAAGTTTTTACAGTGTTTAGCCTTACAATTCAGTCGTTAATTGATTTTATTTTTGTGTATGGTGTTAGTGAGTGTTCTAATTTCATTCTTTTACATGTAGCTATCCAGAACCTACTATAGAGCACAGGGAATTCTACTCAGTGCTCTGTGGTGACCTACACGGGAAGGGAAGCCAAAACCCAGGGGCCACATACGGCTGATTCACTTACTGTCCAGCAGAAACTAGCGCAACATTGGAAAGCAACTATACTCCAAAAAAAATTTTTTTAAGTGATTTCAGGCAATTGTTTAAAAAAAAAAAAGAACAAAACAAATCAAGCTATTTTCATGAACTTGAAGACGCAAGCATATGAAGACAAAGCACCCCCATCCAAAAGATCTGTGTGGTACCAGCGTCTGTACAGGAGGAAAAAGGAGGCGGCTCTGGGTCAGTGGCTGATGACCTCAGAACAGAGCATCCCTAAATAGCTAAGTTATTACCAGAAAGCCCAGTGGGGCCAGTTTGAGAAGAGCACCTGGGTTTTGCCCAGTTCGTTAGCATGTCAGTACAGAGGGCTCACAGGAAGAACACTGAATTGTCCTGGAGCTGTCTACACTCTGTAAGCTGACCCACCTGCGTGCCTCTCTAGACTAGGGTTCTACACTGAGGAGGAATTGCTGGGCATGGAGTCAAACTTGATCAGGACAGAAGAAAGAGAGGATCAGGATCAGGCATCCACAAATTTCTCCTGTAATGGACTAAATACTAAATGTTTTAGGCTTTGCGGATCAGACATTCTGTTACAACTACTCACCTCTGCAGTTACGGGGCCAAAGTAGCCACAGATGACATGTAAGTGAAAAGATGCAGCCGTGTCCCAATAAAACTTTATTTACAGACACTGAAATATAAACTTCATATAATGTTCATGTGTCAATGATATCCTTTTATTATTGTTTTATTGCTGTTTCAACCATTTAAAAGTGTAAAAAAAAAAAAAAAAAAAGCATGCTTAACACAAAGAATATATCAAAACCAATGGTGGGAAAGATTTAGTTTTCCAAGTCCTGGTATCAACCAAAGTAGGGTTAGAGGAGAAAACACAAGAAACTTCAGATGCTCAACATCACTAATCATCACGAAATGCAAGTCAAAACCTCACACCTGATAGAATCGTTTTTACCAAAAAGACAAAAGGTAAAAAATGTTGGCAAAGATGTACAGAAAAGGTAATCCTTACACACCTTGTGGGTGGGACTGCAGAATGTAAAATGGTGTAGCCACTGTAGAAAATGGTATGGAGGATCCTCAGAACATTAAACCTGACCTACCATAGGTCCCAGCAGCCCCACCGCTGAGAATATATCTGAAGGAGTGAAATCAGTGTCTCAAAAAGACACCTATACCACCATGTTCATTGCAGCGTTGTTCACAACAGCCAAGTATGGAGACAATCTAATGTTCATCAGTGAATGAATGGATAAAGATGATGTGGTGTACACACACAATGGAATATTCTCCAGCTCTGAGAAAGAAGGAAATCCTACCATTTGTGACAACGTGGATGGACCTTGAGGGTATTATGCTAAGTGAAGAAAGTCAGAAAGAAACACTCTATTTAGAATCCCAAAAATATCAAACTTGTAAAAGTAGAGAGTAGAATGGTGATTACCAGGAGACGGGATTGGAGTGGTATTAAAGGTCCAACTTTGCAACTGGTAGATAAATAAATACAGAGGTCTAAGGCACAGCATGTGATTGCAGTCAACGAAACTATATTATATACTTCAGAGGCATTAAAAAAAAAACTAGGTCTTAATTGTTCTCATCACAAAGAAGAAATGATAATTATGTGAAATGATAGAGATATTAGCTAACACACAGTGATCATTATATTGCATATAAGTGCATCAAATCAACATGTGTACATCTTAAACTTACACAATGTTGTATGTCAGTTACATCTCAAAAAATAAATAAATTAAAAGAGGAAAAAAACTAAAAAAAGCAAGCCATCTGTACACAAAAAAAAAAGGCAGCAGTAAAGGGTGAAGTTAGAAAACCACCTAGGACTTCCCTGATGGCCCAAGTGGCTAAGAATCTGCCTGCCATATCAGAGGACACGGATTCAAACCCTGCTCAAGGAACTAAGATACCACAGGCCAATGTGCTGTAACTTCTATAGTATCCTGAGAACCACAAAAAGACCCAATGCAGCCAAATAAATAGAAAGTTATTTAAAAAAAAAAAAAAGCCACCTTAAACCATGCTTCATCCTAAAAGTTCAGGCAAACTAATTTTATAAGAAACAAGCAATGGAAAATTATCAAGGTCAAATCCCATACAAAATTACTGTAAGAAAAAAGAGAAGTAGGATAATCCTGCACAGACAAAAAAGAACAAAGACAAGATCACAAAACTGATCAAAACTATTGTAACTTTAAGAAAATTGGGTAAGACATAAAACAGAAAAACTCACCAGTGAGGCAACAGAATTAAGAATTAGAAATAAAGAAAAATCAATTTCAGAAGCAGAGGCTACACTGTAAGGAATATAATAATAAACAGAAAAGAAATGAACAAATATTTTTAAGGATATCACAAAAAGTGACAAATATTAAAGATAAGCAAAGGATATTAGACCCAGGAGCTCTTGAAGGGGGAAAAAAAAAAGAAAGAAAAAAACTGAGTTAGTACTAAAAACCACAGCTCAAGAACTTTTCCTGAATTAAAAAAAAAAAATCTGAAGCTATATTGAAAAAGTATATCACATATCTGAGAACACTGACCCAAAATGGTAAGAGTACTAAATTTTAAAGACAAAATAAAAGATCTGTTGGACATCTAAAAAAGCCAAAAAATAAACAAAAAACATGGTGACTATTAAGAAAAAGTATATTATCAAACTTTTTAACAGAACAACTTTATGAAAAGAAAGTGAAATAATGTACTTAGGACGCTCAAGGAAGAAATATATATAAGAATTTTATATCCACCAACTGACTTTTAAGTATAATCAGCACAAACTGTTACCAACATGCCAGAATTCCGAATATTATTCATGAGTCTTCCTGAGCAATCTATTAGACATCAAGATTCAACCAAAATGAATAACGACATTGACTTAAATATTGGTGAGGCGCATATATAATACATACATCACACACGCATATACAAATGAAGGTTAAGAAAGAGATGGTATGTAATGACTACAAGCTTTGACAGTGTAGCTACAGTACAACCATTTCAAAAATGATGGAGGGAGAGGAAAATAGAGGAAGAATGAGGGAACACACGCCAAAAAAAATGTAATATTTTCAGGATCCACATTAGCGGTAGTAGTGGTATTAATATTATTCTGAGACTTCTGGGTATATAATATGGCTTAAAACCAATGAATTTTTTATGGGATATTCTAATTCTATCATTTCCTGTGTGTTTGAGAACTAGATTCTCAGATATGAAAGGAAGATGATACAGGTATGATTGAGAAGAGGTTAAGCTCTATAGACTCTGATTTGAATTGGACTCATGATATTTTCAGAGAAGGCAATGGCACCCCACTCCAGTACTCTTGCCTGGAAAATCCATGGACGGAGGAGCCTGGTGGGCTGCAGTCCATGGGGTTGTGACAGAGCGACTTCACTTTCACTTTTCACTTTCATGTGCTGGAGAAGGAAATGGCAACCCACTCCGGTGTTCTTGCCTGGAGAATCCCAGGGACAGTGGAGCCTGGGGGGCTGCCATCTATGGGGTCGCACAGAGCCGGACACGACTGAAGTGACTTAGCAGCAACAGCAGCATGAGATATTTTACTTTTAATATACATATTAAAATATATATGCATAATACATTTCTTAGTGCTGTTTATAAAACACCCCTTAGGGACAAAATTGTGGTCTGGAAATATCATTCCTCACTAAAAGAAATCTAGCCTTCTTGAAGAAATGGCTGATTTCATGTCTGCAAAAAGAAAAGTTATGAGACGAATGTGGGAAATCTTGTATCAAACTTCAACCAAGACTGTTAAGGTGATGTCAAATGATCTAGAAGCTGACTGGAAGAGGATCCCATTGGATGCAGTGCAATGCTTTGAGCTGTGATAAGCGTAACTGCAATGATTTAGAGCCCTTCAGTTTAGTTCAGTTGCTCAGTCGTGTCCAACTCTTTGCAACCCCATGGACTGCAGCACACCAGGCCTCCCTGTCCATCACAAACCCCCAGAGTTTACTCAAACTCATGTACACTGAGTTGGTGATGCCATCCAACCATCTCATCCTCTGTCATCCCCTTCTCCTGCCGCCTTCGATCTTTCCCAGCATTAGGGTCTTTTCTCATGAGTCAGCTCTTCGCATCAGGTGGCCAAAGTATTGGAGTTTCAGCATCAGCATCAGTCCCTCCAATGAATAGAGCCCTTCAAAGATGTTTAAAGCCATGACTTCTTAATGCTCTTAAAATGACAGGAATGAAAAGGAGCTGATTCATTACCTTGAAAATTGACAAAGAGAAGCAATCAAACATTTGCTTCTTTGTAAATTGTCCCACTTGGTAAACAAAGAATTATGAGGGAATGTGTATTACATTTCCAACTAATAAATGAAAAATGATCACAGACTTAGAAAACTGACCTTTGCAACCCCCTGTGAATGGAAATCAGTTGGAAGGACTGATGCTGAAGCTGCTGCTCCAATATTTTGGCCATCTCATGTGAAGAACTGACTCACTGGAAAAGACCCTGGTGCTGGGAAAGACTGAAAGCAGGAGGAGAAAGGGATGACAGAGGATGAGATGGTAGGATGGCATCACCGACTCAATGGACATGAGTTTGAGCAAGCTCTGGGAGTTCGTGATGGACAGGGAAGCCTGCTGTGCTGCAGTCCATGGGGCTGGTAAAGTGACTGAGGGACTGAACTGATGAATGGAAACAGAAATTTAGCATCAGTATCTCTGACTCCTAAGATCACAAAATAGACAGCCTGGCTTTAGGAGAATATAATGCTTCTAATTTGCTTAAAGGCATTGAGCCTGAGTGAGCCAGTCAGTGGTTTCAGCTGCCAATTTTCAGAAAATGCAGAGGACAGAGGAACACGCTGAATTGCACCATAGGTCTGCAACCACCAAAATCCACATGGTGGGAAACTATAGATCAGACAACCTGGGTTCCTCCAAAGAAATTGGATAAACTGTAAAGGAGTAAAAGGAGATAAATGAGGAACATATGGATACTTAAAAGACATACTGAAAAAAATTAAATGGCCAAAGATAAGAAAAAAAATATTTAAAGAAAATGTCTTCAAATTAATCACAGCTCATGAAAGAATCAGCAAACTAGAAAATATGTCCAAAGAAACTGCTCAGAATGTATCACTCCTTTCTCCTTTCATCCACTGATGGACACAAGTCATTTCTCTATCTTGGTTATTGTAAATAATGCTGCGGTGACTGGGGGAGGGGTGTGCATATATCTTTTCAGACCAGCATTTCCTTTTTAAGGGGATAAACACACAGTAGTGAAATTGCTGCATATGTTAGTTCTATTTTTAATTTTCTGAGGAACCTCCATACTGTTTTCACGGTGGCTGTACCCATTGACATTCTTATCAACATCCTCACCACTTATTTCTTTTTATCATTATAGTATTATTGTATTATTAATTATATCATATTATATCATTATAGTATTTTTCTTTGTTATCATCATTATTATTACTTCATTGCAGTAAAATATATACAACATAAAATTTACCATTTTAACCATTTTTAAGTGAACAGTTCAGGAGCATAAAATACATTTGTTGAGCAACCATCATCACCATCCATTTCCAGAACTTTTCATGCTGCCCAACTGAAGCTCTGCACCCATTAACTAACTCCCCATCCTAAGGAACTCCCCACTCCCCCCCTCCCCGTCTCTGGTAAACACCATCCTATTTCCTGTCTCTATGAATTTGACTACTCTAGAAACCTCACGTAAGTGCAATCAGTATTTCTGTATCTGACTTATTTCATTTAGCATAATGTCTTCCAGGGTCATCCATGTTGCAGCAAGTATCAGAATTCCATTCCTTTCTAAAGCTGAATGTTATTTCATTGTATAAATAGAGCACATTTTGTTTATCCATCTGTCCGTGGCTATCTTGGACCAACACTTATTTCTTTTCTTTTTCATAACAGCCACTCTGACAAGGGTGAGGAGATATCCCATTGTGGTTTTGATTTGCATTTCCCTGATGATGAGTGGTGTTGAATATCTTCACATGTATCTGTTGACCATCAGAATGCATCCCAAAAGGACATGTAGAAAATATGAAAGAAGTTAAAAAATGAGAAAGGCCAATATATGTCCATGTCAAGTGTCAGAACAAAATGGTAAAGCAATGGGAGTACAAAGATATTTAAAGAATACTTAATATATAACTTTAAAAATAATGGCCAGTATATGTATGGCTGAGTCCCTTCACTTATCATAACACTGTTAATCAGCTCTACCCCCCAATATAAAATGAAAAGTTAAAAGAAAATAATGGCCAAGAATTTTCCAGAATTGAGGAAGCACTATAGTATACAAAGCAAAATAAATAAAAATAAATTCATGCGTAGATTCATGCATCTCCTAGTCACACTATATACCAAAGACAAAGACAAGATTACAAAAGCAACCACACAGATCGTCTACCAAAGAATATCAGTATCAACGGCCAACAGTTTTCTTAACAGCAACAACGGAAGCTAGAGGAAGGAGAGTATTTTCAACGTGCTAGAAAATCATTGCAGATCTCAAGAAACAATATATGAATAAATTTAAACACACATTAAGTTCATTGGTAATAGTAAAACCTAATCAGCAAGGTTAGAAACAGAGAAATATGAAAACATTCAAAATATGGTATCCCTGTAAGATGGAAGCAGTGATCGGTAAGCATCTTCAAATCCTTGGACTATTCAGAGGACAGTAAAACAGTCATTCACTTTGGACTGTTAAGTATATATGAAATGTTTCCAAGGCAACCACTTGTTGTTCAGTCACTAAGTCATGTCTGACTCTGTGACCTCACGGACTGCAGCATGTCAGGCTTTCTTGTCCTTCACTATCTCCCGGAGTTTGCTCAAACTCATCCATTGAGTGAGTTGGTGATGCCATCCAACCATCTCATCCTCTGCCATCATCTTCTCCGTTTGCCTTCCATCTTTACCAGCATCAGGGTCTTTTCCAAAGAGTTGGCTCTTTGCATCAGTTGACCAAGTATTGTAGCTTCAGCATCAGTCCTTCCAATGAATAGTCAGAGTTGATTTCCTTTAAGCATTATTTTGCCAACAAAGGTCTGTCTAGTCAAGGCTATGGTTTTTCCAGTGGTCATGTCAGAATTGGACTATAAAGAAAGCTGAGTGCCAAAGAATTGATACTTTTGAACTGTGGTGTTGGAGAAGACTCTTGAGAGTCCCTTGGACTGTAAGGAGATCCAACCAGTCTATTCTAAAGGAGATCAGCCCTGGGTGTTCTTTGGAAAGAATGATGCTAAACTGAAACTCCAGTACTTTGGCCACCTCATGCGAAGAGTTGACTCATTGGAAGAGACTCTGATGCTGGGAGGGATTGGGGGCAGGAGGAGAAGAGGACAACAAAGGATGAGATGGCTGGATGGCATCACTGACTCGATGGACCTGAGTTTGAGTGAACTCTGGGAATTGGTGATGGACAGGGAGGCCTGGCGTGCTGCGATTCATGGGGTCGCAAAGAGTTGGACACAACTGAGCGACTGAACTGAACCGAACTGAACTGAACTGAACTGACTGAAGACTGACTGGTTGGATCTCCTTGCAGTCCAAGGAACTCTCAAGAGCCTTCTCCAGCACAAGTCAAAAACATCAAAAGGTAACCACTAAAAGCACAGAAATATGCATCTATGTTCTAGATGTGTGACAAGAAATAGATGGAATGCAAAAGCAGATGAAAAGCTAACTCTGAACACTGCTTGGAGCAGAGAGAATTTAGAGTTAGTAAGTCGACAAGCCTCTTGAAATTTTTCATGGGAGCTTAGGACAGTATTAGCCCATTCAGAAAAAGCAAGTGGCTGCCTTTTTGATAGGCTACAATGAAAAAGAAGTGAAAGCAAAGATTCCTTATGCTTTCCTACCTGGAGCTCTGCTTTGTAACATTTGCTACATTCCTTCATTGTTAAAATGCTTCAGGTTAATTTTAAAATCTGTCCTCAATTTAAAAGCTCCATCAGGGAAAATGGACTTTAGATAATTAACATCCTTCTCTTCCTTTCGTCTTCTCAGAAGAGCAGCTGTATCTCCCCCCTCTCCATATCAACTGCCCCCCACTGCCTGAGCAACACCCCTGTGAGGACTTGAGGTACCCCTGTGCTGGAATCAGGGTGCTGCTGGGGCCCGGCTCTGGCATTCACTTCGGATACTGCAGGGAGATGGCTCAGTTCTTTTAATAGCAAGAAAAGATACTTTATGATCAGAATTGAACAGATGCGAGGGTTGGGCCATAAAGAAGGGTAAGCGCCAAAGAATTGATGTGGTTTTTTTTTTTAGTTTTTATTTTTTAATTTTAAAATCTTTAATTCTTACATGTGTTCCCAAACATGAGCCCCCCTCCCACTTCCCTCCCCATAACATCTCTGTGGGTCATCCCCATGCACCAGCCCCAAGCATGCTGTATCCTGCGTCAGACATAGACTGGCGATTCAATTCTTACATGATAGTATACATGTTAGAATGCCATTCTCCCAAATCATCCCACCCTCTCCCTCTCCCCCTGAGTCCAAAAGTCCGTTATACACAGCTGTGTCTTTTTTCCTGTCTTGCATACAGGGTCGTCATTGCCATCTTTCTAAATTCCATATATATGTGTTAGTATACTGTATTGGTGTTTTTCTTTCTGGCTTACTTCACTCTGTATAATTGGCTCCAGTTTCATCCATCTCATCAGAACTGATTCAAATGAATTCTTTTTAACGGCTGAGTAATACTCCATTGTGTATATGTACCACAGCTTTCTTATCCATTCATCTGCTGATGGACATCTAGGTTGTTTCCATGTCCTGGCTATTATAAACAGTGCTGCAATGAACATTGGGGTACATGTGTCTCTTTCAATTCTGGTTTCCTCAGTGTGTATGCCCAGCAGTGGGATTGCTGGGTCATAAGGCAGTTCTATTTGCAATTTTTTAAGGAATCTCTACACTGTTCTCCATAGTGGCTGTACTAGTTTGCATTCCCACCAACAGTGTAGGAGGGTTCCCTTTCTCCATACCCTCTCCAGCATTTATTGCTTGCAGATTTTTGGATCGCAGCCATTCTGACTGGTGTGAAGTGGTACCTCATTGTGGTTTTGATTTGCATTTCTCTGATAATGAGTGATGTTGAGCATCTTTTCATGTGTTTGTTAGCCATCCGTATGTCTTCTTTGGAGAAATGTCTATTTAGTTCTTTGGCCCATTTTTTGATTGGGTTGTTTATTTTTCTGGAATTGAGCTGCATAAGTTGCTTGTATATTTTTGAGATTAGTTGTTTGTCAGTTGCTTCATTTGCTATTATTTTCTCCGATTCAGAAGGCTGTTTTTTCACCTTGCTTATATTTTCCTTTGTTGTGCAGAAGCTTTTAATTTTAATTAGATCCCATTTGTTTATTTTTGCTTTTATTTCCAGAATTCTGGGAGGTGGATCATAGAGGATCCTGCTGTGATTTATGTCGGAGAGTGTTTTGCCTATGTTCTCCTCTAGGAGTTTTATAGTTTCTGGTCTTACATTTAGATCTTTAATCCATTTTGAGTTTATTTTTGTGTGCAGTGTTAGAAAGTGATCTAGTTTCATTATTTTACAAGTGGTTGACCAGTTTTCCCAGCACCACTTGTTAAAGAGATTGTCTTTACTCCATTGTATATTCTTGCCTCCTTTGTCAAAGATAAGGTGTCCATAGGTGTGTGGATTTATCTCTGGGCTTTCTATTTTGTTCCATTGATCTATGTGTCTGTCTTTGTGCCAGTACCATACTGTTTTGATGACTGTGGCTTTGTAGTAGAGCCTGAAATCAGGCAAGTTGATTCCTCCAGTTCCATTCTTCTTTCTCAAGATTGCTTTGGCAATTCGAGGTTTTTGTATTTCCATACAAATCTTGAAATTATTTGTTCTAGTTCTGTGAAAAATATGGCTGGTAGCTTGATAGGGATTGCATTGAATTTGTAAATTGCTTTGGGTAGTATACTCATTTTCACTATATTGATTCTTCCAATCCATGAACATGGTATATTTCTCCATCTATTAGTGTCCTCTTTGATTTCTTTCATCAGTGTTTTATAGTTTTCTATATATAGGTCTTTAGTTTAAGAATTGATGTTTTTGAACTGCGGTGTTGGAGAAGACTCTTGAGAGTCCCTTGGGCAGCAAGGAGATCAAACTTGTCCATCCTAAAGGACATCAGTCCTCAATGTTCATTGGAAGGACTGATGCTGAAGCTGAAGCTCCAATTCTTTAGCCACCTGATGTGAAGAACTGACTCACTGGGAAAGACCCTGATGCTGGGAAGGATTGAAAGCAGGAGGAGAAGGGGACGACAGAGGATGAGATGGTTGGATGGCATCACCAACTCGATGCACACGAGTTTGAGAAAACTCAGGGAGACAGTGAAGTACAAGGAAGCCTGGTGTGCTGCAACCCATGGGCATTGCAAACAGTCGGACACGACTGAAAGACTCAACAAGAACAAGAGGCCAGTAAAACATCGTCCTTCCTTCAGCTGGAAGCACAGGGCAACCCTGTAACTCTCACAGTGAAAGCTTTCCTCAGCTCTCTTCTCTCCATCCATCCAGCTGATTCCTTTGTATTGCTTTTTAACAATTTAAACTGAATTATCTGTTCTTTCCTTCAGCTTTACATTATAATTTTGATGGACAACTTATTTATAACTCCTGAACCACTGGGTTTTACCATGAGGTTCTTATTTCATTCAGTTTTAAAGAAAAACCACAAAACATGGTTATAAATCTTCAAATCTTACTGACCAGCTGGATGCGATCCTTGTTGACAGGCAGCTCCTCCAGATGCCTTCTGGAAGTAAAAGTGACAGAAGATAACATTTGAATTTACATCTTCCTGGTTACAAAACGGGGCTTCCCAGGTGGCGCTGGTGGTCAAGAGCCCCCCCTGCCAATGCAGGAGACATAAGAGATGCGGGTTCGATCCCTGGATTGGGAAGATCCCCTGGAGGAGGAAATGGCAGCCCACTCCAGTATTCGTGCCTGGAGAATCCCGTGGACAGAGGAGCCTGGTGGGTCCTTGGGATTGCAGAAGAGTCAGACAGAGCTGAGTGACTGAACAACAAGGTACGAAACACTGACAGTCCCCAAATTAGTGTGTTATTTGAAGTTTCAAGTCAGGTGTTTAGAATTCTATGGACACACTGTCTTCCCTGGTACTTGCCTCCTGGTCTGGCCACCAGGTAACTATTTTCCACAGCATCATTGAGGAATTGTGTATTTACAATAGAAAATAATGCCACAGAACATCCAATTTTCTTAACCACTTACAGTACAGGCACAGTTCACAGGACCCCAGTCGCCTAACCTGGGCTTAAGCTGCGTCTCCTCCGCTTTTTTTTTTTTCACCAGGCAATTTGGATTCTGTCCTCAGCCGCCCACTGGGCCCAGGGAAGGGTGTGAGAATTGCAGGACCTATTGTAAAGTGGTGAGCAGCGCTCAGAGCACAGGGCAGGCCTGTGGTCTCCACCCAGGGGAGGGCGCCTATCTCTGGACTCTTTAAGAGGAGTGGACGAGGAAGACGGCACGGGGACCCCCAGGGGCCTCTGGGCAGCCCGCCAGTGGGCAGACAAAGACAGCCCTGGAGGGGCAGGGCCCTCCCTTCCTGGGGCAGCAAGGAGATTGCGAGTCACCACAGCCATTAAAAAGAATGAAATGATGGCATTTTCAGCAACACGGATGGACCTAGAGAGTGTCATACCAAGGGGTAAGTCAGACAGAGAAGGAAAGATATAGCCTGACATGTGGAATCTAAAAAGGATACAAGTGAACTTCCTCAACAGAAAGAGACTCACAGACTTAGAGATCAAAGGATTGCCAGAGGGGAGGATGGGGGAGGGGACAGTTTCGGAGTTTGGGATGGACAGGTACACACTGCTGTGTTTAAAATGGATAGCCAACAAGGACCTACTGTATAACACAAGGGACTCAGCTCAGTGTTACGTGGCAGCCTGGATGGGAGGGGAGTTTGGGGAAGAATGGATACATGCATATGTGTGGCTGAGTCCCTTCACTGTTCACCTGAAATTATCACAACATTGTTAATCGACTATGTATGTGCATGCTAAGTCGATTTAGTCATATCCGACTCTTTGTGACCCTATAGACTGTAGCACACCAGGCTCCCCTGTCCATGGCATTCTCCAGGCAAGAATACTGTAGTGGGTTGCCATGCCCTTCTCCTGGGGATCTTCCTAACCCAGGGATTGAACCCATATCTCTTCCATCTCATGCATTGGCAGATGGGTTCTTTTCCACTAGTACCACCTAGGAAGCCCCTAATCGGCTATACTCAAATACAAAATAAATAGTTGAAAAAAAAGATTGGGAGCCACCCAAACCCTTCACTCAGCCCGGTCACTCTGACCCTGTGATCAGGGTTCAGACCCCTTTCACAGCATTCAGTGTTAGCGAGAGCACTTCCTACATCAGGGGACTCCTGTTTAGGGCACCCCTGGGATGACACCACTTGGGGGGTGGTGTGCAAGTCAGGCTCCTGTGGCTTAGGGAAGAGGAGATGGCAGAGGAGACACGTGTGCGTTGGAATCAGAACTTTGCCACCTGGAGAGGAGGAAAGCGTTCCACAGTCAGGGCACTCCCAGCGCTTCAGGGCCACAGGCAGGCAGAGGATGGTGAGCCGTGGCCAGTTAGGGAGGGGTGTGGGCCTCGGGACGCAGGTCGGGTCCTCCCACCCCCTCTACACCCTCCTCACCGGGCCACGGAGCAGGGCAGCTGGGATGGCGAGGGGTGGGCGAGCCAGCAGGAGCGCGACAGGTTCCCTGGGCCCCCTCGGCCAGGACCTGCCCGGCCAACACTGGGCTCCCCGAGGAGGGGCCAGTGCCCCAGGCCTGGAGTGAGAAGTGGGGGGCTGTTGGCCCAGAGGCCCTATGGGTCCCCGGTTCCGGGGTGACTATGGTACATGCAGAACCACCACTAACCCTCCCCTCACTCATCGGTCCCAACTACTGAGTTGAGTCCTCAGAAAAGAGCTTTAGGACCTCCAGGGGTGCCCCCGGTGGGGGGGGGGAGGCCAGAGAAGAAGGGGTCCCTCACTTCCAGGGAGGCCCAGAAAGGGGGTGAGGGTCCATTGGTCCCAGACCCTCAGCGCTGGGGTGTGGGGGGACGGATGTCTTAGCGCGGGCCTCTGTGCCACTCTCTACATGTTGCCTGTGCCCGGGATCCCTGCCCTGAGCGCATGTGTCCGGCGGCCTTCGTCCCATCTGCCAACGCTCAGCGAGTCGACAGTACTGGCGAGAGGCTCCAGTGAGCTCAGAGACACTCGCTGCCTGTAGTTCCTGAGGCTTCAGCTGCTGAAAGGAGAGTATGGCTTTTCATGCACCATGTTCTCTGTCCTGCATCCTGGCTTCCTACCCATGCTCGTCAGACAGACGGGGAAATCCTCTCATGCCGAGGGCTCCAGAAGGCACCGTACAGGTAAGACAGCGAAGATGCAGGTTGAAGCCCCAAGGAGGGACTGGGCTCTTCTCTTTGCTCATCTTCTCCCACTAGGGGTAGAAAGGCAAGCTTTGGATCCAGAAGATTGGAACACTTGGACAGGGGAAAACAATCGGAGAAGCTGAATGGACACTGTCAAGTGCAGCATTTCCTGAACCCAGTGATGCCGCCTGCAAAGAGGCCCCTGATCAAAACTGCAAAATGGGAGCCCTTCTGGGGTCAGCTCTGGTTCCCTTTGTGAGCTGCCTCCCCCCACTTCTGAGAAGCCCAAAACTCACCTGTGTACACAGGGGAGCCCAGACTTTTAGGCCCAAATCAGAAATTGTGTTTCGTGACTATCTTTATCGCTCATATGGATAAAGTAATTCACAGCTTTTTCAGAGCTCGAAGGCACAGGTGGGATGTGCTTGTCACAGCAGGAATGTCTGCTCTTAAGGGTGAAGTAGCTTCCCAAGGGTGACCACTCCTCAGGGGCTACAGGGAGACTCAGATCTCTCCAGCCTGGTTCGAAAACTATGTTCTTTCCAAACAAATTTCCAGAAGACGAATATGTGTGAGAACCCTTTCCTTGGGAATGAAGAGGCCCTTTGCAAACCCATTACTTCAGGTTCACGGTGCTCTGCCTTCTGTTTCCCAGCCCCCCCCCCCCCCCCCCCCCGCCCCATGAAATAATAAACATATGGGATTCGTATTGCAACCACACTGGACTCCCGAGCACCCCAGGGAAATCTCTGTCATGGAGGAATTCCTGGAGGAGGGAACGTGGGTTGGCTCAAGAAAAGCACAATCATAAATGACAACGGTGCCAGCCCTAAGTGGTTGCTGCAGTGGGGCTGTTATGCAAGTTCCTTCATGGTACCTGGTTTGCCAGCAGGTATCAATTAAACTCATAACACTTCTCAATGAAAAGGGAAAACGGGAGGATTTAAATCAGTTTGATACATTTAGCTGTTATGTGAATGTTCTCAAACCTAAATACTAATTTTGAAATGATTTAGAATTAACTACTAAGATAAGGCTATCTCTTCCAAACAAGAGAAATTACCCCTGAAGAATTTTAAAAAGAAAAAAAAAAGTAGTTTGTAATACTTTTCATGAAATGGATGAGATTCTCGAACTCATGAATAAAGCCCCCCCCAAAAATGTCATAAACAAGAAAAGTTAAAATCATGTAAGGAATTGATGATCCCATCTACGCTGAATTATGTTGATATAGTAAAACTAAGCTGTAGAGATTTGATGAAGGAAGTAGAGGTTAGAATCTCACATTCTCGATTGTAACTCTACAGCCTGCTAAGAAATATGTCCCATTATTTACCACTTTCAAATTTAATAAATCTTCCACTAACAATAATATTCAGAGACAGAAATGTCATAGTTCTCCAAATTCCCTGGTTAAAATGGTTAACCAGAAACCTTTTCTGAGTTCAGTCCTTCGTTTTGAAAATCTTTCAAGTTTTTTTTTTTTTTTTTCCCCTCTGTTTTCTTGTCCTGGTAAGTACAATGTACTCACCAGAGAATCTTTCTTCCAGAATCTCAGAATTATTGTGCTGTGCTGTGTCTGTGGAAAGTCTAAGAGACTGGGCTGAATTTGTAACCACCCTGGAAAACAGCCCGTTGCTTTTCTGATACTTGTCTGGTAGGAACGCACTGAGGTGAGAGTAGACTCTTCCAAGAAACAGAAGTAGGAAGTGAAGCCAAGGGATCTATTTGAAGTATCACTTCATTGGTTCTGCCTCAATGAATAAAGGTCTCCTCCAGTTTCCCAGGCTGAGCAAACACACACTGAACACCTACTTGACATAGAGGTTTCAGAAAGACAGAATCTTTGTATCTGAGGCATTCATAAACTAGGATAAACAAAGAGTGAAAATTAAGCCTACCACACAGAGTTGTATTTAAAGTACAATGAAGATAGGAATTAAATAGATGCAGAAGGAAGGAGGAGGGACTATGACAGGGCAGAAGACCCCCGAGTTAACTTTGGAAAATGTGAACAGGATTCTGCACAGAGGGAGGATGGTGTAGACGCCATTCTGGAAAAAGGAAACCACACCGATCAAGGCATGTGGACGGTGCTAAATGGCACTTTCAGGGAAGTAGTCATTTATCCATCTACATGGACTGGATGGTGGGGCTCACGATACAGAGAGACGGTCATGATGCCAGAGGTGGAGACTGGATGGAATGAGTGAGTGAGAACGTGGGAATTTCATGCTGACAGTCTGCCATCTAGTAAGCAGGGAAAGCTGTGAGCGGTTTAACACATGAAAACAAATTTGTCATCAAATTTGTGTTTGAGGAAGGCCACTCTGATAGGATAGCATGGGATGGCTTGGGTGGGGCAAGACTGGAGGTGAAGACTGGAGAGGTTACTGCAGGAGGCATGGGAAGATCAGGAGCATCTGAGTGGGGCAGCGACAGGGAGAACAGAGAGGAAGGGAGAGATGATGAGTCCTTTTGAAGGAGGACCACTTGATAGGACCTGCTGGCTACCTGACTGACAAGACAGGGGTGCTCTGTGGATACAGGCATCGTATACTTCCATTAAATGAGGCGAATAGAAGGATAAAGAGGCTGAGAAGAAAGAACATGAATCTGAATGAACACTGGGTAAACCTGAGGAGCCTGCAGGATTTCCATATGAAAACCTCTAAGTATCATTTGAATGAAAGTGAAAGCCACTCAGTCATGTCCGACTCTTTGTGACCCCATGGACTATACAGTCTATGGAATTCTCCAGGCCAGAATACTGGAGTGGGTAGCCTTTCCCTTCTCCAGGGCATCTTCCCAACGCGGGGATCGAACCTAGGTCTCCTGCGTTGCAGGCAGACTCTTTACCAGCTGAGCCACAAGGGAAGCCCTAAGATACTGGAGTGGGTAGCCTATCCTTTCTCCAGCGGATCTTCCCGATCCAGGAATCAAACTGGGGTCTCCTGCATTGCAGGCAGATTCTTTACCAGCTGAGCTATCAGGGAAGCCTTGAATGAATTAACACAATTCAGTCCCCCAAGAGCATCTTAATCCATGCAAAGTTTCATTACTACACAGTGCCTGACAGCACAAATATTCCACATTAAACGCAGAGTCTGCAAACAGACACCAAAGGACCACAAAACCCACTCACGAAGACCAACCGAGAAGCCTGATGATGGATGCTGTGCTGCGCTTGTTACATGGTCCTCAAGTTGCCCAGCACCCCCGCTGCATGGAACCTCTACATTCACCCTGGGAGGAGCTTACAAAACCACCACCATGTGGCCCTGACCAATCTCCCAAGGGAGGCTCAAACCTGGAATTCAAACTCTACAAGGAATCCTCTCTGATTCTATGAGAAAGATGGTGGACAAGAGATCTTATTCTGTTTAGTGGATGTCCTCTCTCTCTCTCTGTTCTCCTGTGTTGACCACGTGCAGTTCCTCAGGCCATTCAAGGCCTCCAGCTGCACAGCCTCCAACCGCATTCCTTTGCTTGTGTGTCAGGGATTCATGACACATGCCTGAATACAGGAAGATCCCACGTGCTGTGCAAACCATCCTGCTGTATGAGCTAAGAGTTCAATTCTGACTCTAAGCCGTCATTACTGATGACCACGCCGCTGAAAAAAACAAAAAGGCTTCTTTCTTATCTGCACACACTAAAGAGTTCTATCACAAGTGTTTAAACACCATGCATAATCACATTTCCCACATAAAATTAGGGTGGTTCCATGATCGCTTCAGTGGTACTGTTAAATCGCTCTGACCTGAGGTACTGGTTTGCAACGTGATTCCATCAAAGTCTCTGCCAAAACAGCCACCAGGGTGGAACACATGAACAATCAATCCAGCATGAAACAAGATTTGTTGGGAGATTAAACAGGAACGAAGCCAAGGACACAAGGTTGAGAGCAGAGTCGTTTGTCTTCTTGTCATAATGCGAAGGTGGTGAATTTCAACTCTGGTTGTGGACGAGAGTGACCTAACACTGACTCCCCCTGCCCCAAACACTGTGCCCAGGCTCCAGTCCCAGAGAGTCAGAAGCCCCCCAACCCACCACCATTGTGTGCACTTTTAAATGATTCCTTCTAGTGGTGACTTTTATTCACGACGCAAGGAAACCGATGGCCTTTCAGAAGAAACTGAAGATGACCACGAATGTGCATCCCCTCAGATGACACGTGATGCTCAGAGGGTGTTGGGCCTGGAGGGGTAAGGCCTGGACCACACAGCATGTGTGTGTCTCTGAGAGATGCTCACGCCCCTCTGGATTCCCCAGGTGTTGCCGAGGCTGCAGCTGGAATCAAGCCTTATTTCTGACTTAACTAAGCACACGTGAGCCAACCTGTCCTCTCCCCACCAAGAGAATATTACCCAATCTGCTCAGAGACACACATCAGCCTGTAACAGGAGAGGAGGGAGCCACACAGCCCCGACCTGGGGCTGAGGGACCAGGGAGTCGTTGTGGTGAGTTAGGGGGAGGGGGCGGCCATGCTAGAGGTCACCGAGAGGTGTGTTTAGTCCCCAGGCCTCCACGCCTTTCCCTGAGGTTCTGTCATCATAAATAATGATGACCCAGGGACCTTGGCTGGCAAACCCTTGTAGCTTGGCACTGTGCCCCCACCCCACCCCCGGACTTGAGGCCATCCCCAGTGGGCACAGCTGGGATCCAGGAGGAGAGAGACAGGGCTCTCGGACCTCAGCTCCCACGACCCCAGGCCTGCCTCCCCGACATGGTACCCTGACTCCCACCTGCTGGCTGCCAGGACCCTGCCCACTGTGACCCAGGACCGTCCCTGGGCAGCCCTGCTGAAGCGTGTCCTGCCTGTCTCCCCAGGCCAAGGCCGCGTCAGCAGATGCGGTGCCAAGGTTCAGGGACAAGGCACGCTGTCACGGCGTGGCTCTGTCCACCGAGGACCGCCCTGAGGCGCCTCTCAGGAAGGCGCTTTATGTCCCTCTTGCATCCAAATAGGGAAACAGGACTCTGGTTCAAGGAACTGAAGGCCAGGCCCCTCTGCAAGCTGCTGCCTCAGGCCCTTCAGGGTCCCCACAGCTTCGAGATGAGACCCTCCGTTAATTCACTAACCTGCTTGGACCCCCTTGCAATACTTAGGTTCGGGGGTGGGGCAGGGTTGTAGTTATTCCTGCAGGATGGGTGATCGGTGTAGGTCGGATGGTCCTCCGATGGTAGTCCAGTCAAGACGGGAGAGAAGAAGTCATTTAGAGGCAGAGTGAGTTCAGAGATGATCAGGTGCAAACCTTCGTTTCAAACCCGAGGGAAACAGAGACTTAGGTGATGGATGGTACAGAATCACTTGGAGTTTGATGCCAGAAATAAGGTGAGGGCTTCCCTGGTGGCTCATCAGTAGAGAATCTGACTGCCGATTCAGGAGATGCGGGTTCAATCCCTGATCCGGGAAGATCCCATGTACCGAGGAGCAGCTCAGCCCATGGGCCACAATTACTGAGCCAGTGCTCTGGACCCTGGGAATCTCATCCAGGCCAGAATACTGGAATGGGTTGCCATTTCCTTCCCCAGAGAATCTTTCTGACCCAGGAATCGAACCCAGGCCTCCTGCACGGCAGGCAGATTCTTTACCAACTGAGCTCTCAGGGAAGCTCCTCAATAAGAGAAGGCACCACAAGAAGTCCAAGCACCGCAACTAAGGAGTAGCCTTTGTTCACCAGAACTAGAGAAAAGTCTCCGGCAGTGAAGCCCCAGCCCAGCCAAAAGTAAGTAAGTACAACTGTTTTAAAACGAAAAAGGAAATAGGGTGAGGACCTCAGCACCCTGACTAGTCCCCCGGTTCCCTCTGTGAGTGCAGCCTATGGGGTTTCCTGGGAAATCAGTCAAGTCCTGGACAAGAGGTGATGAGCCTGGGGTTCCTTGGGGGACACAGAGGCACCGCAGTGGCCGCAGCAACAGAAGGGACAGTCCAGAGTTGGCGCCAGGCAGCGTGAGGGTGAGTGACGGGTGGACAGTCTCGCAACAGTGCTTTGGGCTTCGAAAAGACGAGCTTGCGCCGGAAGTGGACGAGAAAGACGTTACTGGGTGAGTCAGCCTCCAGATGCAGAGGTGTGGGCACACAGGGCCTCGGGCCATGCCCACCTTGCTTGTAAGTGACCCCAGGAGGTGCCGCCCGGGTAAGGGGATGGACATCACTAAAACATGGCAATGGAAGGAGATGGAACGCTTCAGTGCATTTTGGAAGCCTGATTTTTCTGTCTAAACTGATGGGCACGAGAACATGTTGGGTTCTCCAAGTCCTGCCTTCAGCTTTGTGTCAGTGATGATGAATAACCCCTAGTTGGTGGGGTTTCGTGTGAGGCCAAGACACGACCTTGTTGCTTAGCATCCCTGTATTTGTTCACTCTAGATTACCTCTAAGATTTGTATCTACAGTGAAAGTTCCAATTAGGATTAAGGCCACTTTTTCCTTTGCCTGCGAGTTCATTCTCGCACTCAAGCACCTGCGAGAGCCCAGGGCGCCCTGTTAAAGAGCTGCAGTCCTGCCCTGCCACCCAGGCTCCTGACCATGCCCTGGGCCACCCTCCCACCATCTCTGGACGTCCCACGGCAATAACCTCCTAACTTGCCTTTTTCCTGCAGAAAAATATTAGGAAAACCACCATCAAGTTCCTGAGGATCAAAAGTCTACGGTTCATGCTGTGTGTATGCAGATCCTGTGTCACCAGCTCAAGGCTGGAGCAGGGTTTCCCGTTTCCATCGGGTGGAACTGCCAGAAACTGGTATTCCTGAGTGAGAGTGAGTGGTAGTTGCTCAGTCCTATCTGACTTTGCGACCCCACGGACTATATCCCACCAGGCTGCTCTGTCCATGGTAAGAATACTGGAATGGGTTGCCATTTCCTCCTCCAGGGGATCTTCCCCACCCAGGGATCGAATCCAGGTCTCCCACGCTAGGGGCAGATTCTTTACCCTCCGAGCCACCGGGCTTCCCTGGGATGTTTAAGGTCTGCTCTTTGAAGGTTGGTAATTTTACCTGGGCTGCTTTTTATTCAGATGAATCTACCCGTAATGAAAATGCCTTCATTAGCCCATCTGCAAATTTTTATAAACCCTCTGCCCTGCTTCTTTCTCATTAGATAAGTCCACATGTGACAGGCAGAATTCAATCTCCACTAAACTGGAAAACACAAGAAAACCAAGAATCACTTACTCAGGAAAAAATATTGCTCTTTCAGATTTAAACAGGTTTTTTTCCCCCTTAGTCAAGATGTATTTATTGTCATTTCCAGAATTACCCTTGTAAGTATCTGGTTATCATAACCACAAAAAGACAGCTTATTAGTTTCAACTGCTGGATAAAAGCATGCGGCATTTTCAAGATTTCTGGTTTCACCCTTTTAACCCGAAGAATAACTATAAATAGATGGTAAAGTCTGGGATTTCCACAGCTAAGTGCTGCTATAAATAGTTTTAAACATTTTCCCACTTCATGCTTTCTAAAAGAACATTCTCCACTTCCTTTCTTGGATAACCTCTGGGAATAGAGTGAAGTCGCATTCAGAATTTTATGGAGGGGTTTAATGAAACTCTTAATAAACCTATTAGCAGCATTCTATCTAAACATTCCTAAAAACAACCTATCTAAACATTTCTCTGATTCTGAAAAACTGAAATGATTCTATTATAAATTAGTTAAATAGTCCTGAGAAATGTATTTTTTAATTAAATTTTTAGCATTCTCATCTATTCACTCTTGCTATTGGGAATTTTCTTAAAAAAAAACAAAAACTAAGCCATCACCTGGGCTCCTCACTTACAGTTGCATTTTAACTTAAGTGAAATTTACTCTAATTTTCTCAAGAACTTAGCTAGATTGGGAACTGTAGAGGCTACAAAATGAAAAAATTTTTTTCTTACACTCTTCTTTACACATTAACATCCAGGAAACAAACAAACAAACAGATGTGAGTTCCCTTCAGCTGTTCATGTCTCCACACTATTTATCTTCCTGCTTCAAGAATATTCACAAGACACCTTATCGAACACACAGGTCTTGAATTCCCTGAAAAATGTCAGTAAATGCTTTCCCATGGTGCATGCCTGTGGCGGTCAGAGCGAAGTCTGAGCAGCTTGGACGTGCCTCCTCTCTCCTGAGAGGGACGCCGGCGTTCTAGCAACCTCTGCTGGTCGTTATTTTTGACTGAGGAGAAAGCAAAATTAGCCAGTCTCCTAAATGGCAGAGAAATTAACAAAGAAAGAACAGCAACAAACACAGGTAATGTTAGTCAGACTTTGGTAAAGAATCTGCCTGCAATGCAGGAGACGCAGGTTCGACCCCTGGGTGGGGAAGATCCCCTGGAAGAGGAAATGGCAACCCACTCCAACACTCTCGCCTGGGAAATGCCACGGACAGAGGAGCCTGGCGGGCTGCAGTCCATGGGGTCACAAAGAGTCGGACACGACTGAGCAGGAGCAGCAGCATGTTTCTTGTTTTGTATTTTTGTGGAAAAAAAAAAAAAAAAAGGTGGGAGAGGAGCAATGAGTCTATATTTTTCTTTTTCTTTTTTTTTATTGAAGGACAATTGCTTTACAGAGTTCTGTTGTTTTCTGTCAAACCTCAGCATGAAGCAGCCATAGGTATACATATGTCCCCTCCCTTTTGAAACTCCCTCCCATCTCCCTCTCCATCCCACCCCTCTAGGTTGATACAGAGCCCCTGTTTGAGTTTCCTGAGCCATACAGCAAATTCCCATTGGCCATCTATTTTACATACGGCAGTGTACGTTTCCATGCTACTCTCTCCATCCGTCTCACCCTCTCCTCCCCTCTCCCCACGTCCATAAGTCTATTCTCTATGCCTGTTGTTTCTCCACTGCTGCCCTGCAGATAAATTCTTCAGTGCCATTCTTCTAGATTCCAAATATATATATTAGAATACAATATTTATCTTTCTCTTTCTGACTCACTTCACTCTGTTTAATAGAGTCTAGGTTCATCCACCTCATCAGAACTGACTCAAATGGGTTCCTTTTTAAGGCTGAGTAATATTCCATTGTGTATATGTACCGCAAATTCTTTATCCATTCATCTGTTGATGGACATCTAGGTTGCTTCCATGTTCTAGTTATTGTAAATAGTGCTGCAATGAACAGTGGGATACATGTGTCTCTTTCAATTTTGGTTTCCTCAGGGTATATGCCTAGGAGTGGGATTGCTGGGTCATATGGTGGTTTTATTCCTAGTTTTCTAAGGAATCTCCATACCATCTTCCATAGTGGCTGTATCAATTTACATTCCCACCAACAGTGCAAGAGCTTTCCCTTTTCTCTACACCCTCTCCAGCATGTATTGTTTGCAGACTTTTGGATGATGGCCATTCTGACTGGTGTGAGGTGATATCTCACCGTAGATTTGATTTGCATTTCTCTAATAATGAGTGATGTTGAGCATCTTTTCATGTGTTTATTAGCCATCTGTATGTCTTCTTCGGAGAAATGTCTGTTTAAGTCTTTTTCCCACTTTTTGATTGGGTTGTTTGTTTTTCTGCATTGAGTTGTATGAGCTGCTTGTATATTTTGGAAATTAATCCTTTGTCAGTTGTTTCATTTGCTTTTGTTTTCTCCCATTCTGAGGGTTGTCTTCTCACCTTGCTTATAGTTTCCTTTGCTGTGCAAAGACTTTTAAGTTTAATTAGGTCCCACTTGTTTACTTTTGTTTTTATTTCCATTACTCTAGGAGGTGGGTCATAGAGGATTTTGCTTTATGTCATTGAGTGTTCTGCCTATATTTTCCTTTAAGGGTTTTATAGTTTCTGGTCTTAGCTTTGGGTCTTTAATCCATTTTGAGTTTATCTTTGTGTATGGAGTTAGGAAGTGTTCTAATTTCATTCTCTTACACGTAGGTGTCCAGTTTTCCCAGCACTATTTACTGACAAGGTCGTCTTTGCCCCATTGTATATTCTTGCCTCCTTTGTCAAAAATAACGTACCCATAGGTGCATGGGTTTATTTCTGGGCTTTCTATCTTGTCCCATTGGTCTATATTTCTGTTTTTGTGCCAGTACCATACTGTCTTGAAGACTTTAGCTTTGTAGTATAACCTGAAGTCAGGAAGGTTGATTCCTCCAGCTCCATTCTTTCTCAGGACTACTTTAGCTATTTGGGGTCTTTCATGTTTCCATATGAATTGTGAAAATTTTTTTCTAGTTCTGTGAAAAATGCCATTGGTAATTTGATAGGGATCGCATTGAACCTGTAGATTGCATTTGGTAGTATTTTCACAATATTGATTCTTCCTACCCAGGAACATGGAATATCTCTCCATCTGTTTATGTCATCTTTTATTTCTTTCATTAGTGTCTTATAATTTTCTGTGTACAGTTCTTTTGTATCCTTAGGTAAATTTATTCCTAGATATTTAATTCTTTTTGTTGCAATGGTGAATAGGATTGATTCCTTAATTTCTCTGATTTTTCCTTGTTAACGTATAAAAATGCAAGTGATTTCTGTGTATTTATTTTGTATCCTGCAACTTTGCTAAATTCACTGATTAGCTCTACTAATTTTCTGATACTATCTTTAGGGTTTTCTATGTACAGTAGCATGTCATCTGCAGTGAGAGCTTTACTTCTTTTCCAATCTGGATTCCTTTTATTTCCTTTTCTTCTCTGATTGCTATAGCTAGGACTTCTAGAACTATGTTGAATAATAGTGGTGAAAGTGGACACCCTTGTCTTGTTCCTGATCTTAGGGGGAATGCTTTCAGTTTTTCACCATTGAGAATAATGTTTGCTGTAGGCTTATCACGTATGGACTTTACTATGTTGAGGTAGGTTCCTTCTGTGCTCATTTTTTAAAGAGTTTTAATCATCAATGGGTGCTGAATTTTGTCAAAGGCTTTTTCTGCATCTATTGAGATGATCATATGGTTTTTATCTTTCAATTTGTTAATACAGTGTGTCATATTGATTGATTTATGTATATTGAAGAATCCTTGCATTCCTGGAATAAACCCAACCTGATCATGGTGTATGAGCTTTTTGATGTGTTGCTGAATTCTGTTTGCTAAAATTTTGTTGAGGATTTTTGCATCTGTGTTCATCAATGATATTGGCATGTAGTTTTCTGTTTTGTGTTGTCTTTATCTGGTTTTGGTATCAGGGTGATGGTGGTCTTGTAGAATGAGTTTGGAAGTGTTCCTTCCTCTGCAATTTTTTGAAAGAGTTTTAGAAGGATGGATAGGCATTAGCTCTTCTCTAAATGTTTGATAGAATTCTCCTGTGAAGCCATCTGGTCCTGGGCTTTTGTTTTTTGGGAGATTTTTTGATCACAGCTTCAATTTCAGTGCTTGTAATTGGGTTGTTCATAATTTCTATTTCTTCCTGGTTCAGTCTTGGAAGACTGAACTTTTCTAAGAATCTGTCCATTTCTTCCAGGTCATCCATTTTATTGCCAGTCACCTCCCTCACCTCCCCTCGATCCATCTCTCCACAGCCCTCACCCTGGGATCACTCTACACTCCCCAAACTCCAGCTCCTAGCTGCCGCACCTTCCAGGCAACCCTTGTCCCTGTCCGGGGTAGGTATGGCTGCAGCAAGGACTGTCTGATTCTTATCCTGTTTAGGCTGCCACAGATCAGCTGCTTCACTCTCAGCCTTAAATGCTTCTCCTCTGACTCAGGCAATTGCCCTGATGTGGGGATTGGACCCCTGCTTCAGTTCCCCCACCCGCCAAGGGCAGGTCCAGTCCTTCTAACACTTCTGTTTTCCCCTAGTTCCTTCGTCCTACCGAGTTTTGCATGGTTCTATATATTCTTTTCCAGTGGTCAGGTACTCCTGTCCGCTCTCATCAGGTGTATTCCTGATGGTTCTCTGGAGAGAGATGTACTCCAGAGATGTCCACCTGTTCCTCCACCATCTTGTTCTTTATAATTTTTTTAATTAAACATAAAATTTAATAGACAATTTTTAGTTTTAGAATTACCAAAAATAGTGAGCAAAAAGTAGAGCGTCCCTCAGAAACCAGCCATTCCCCTCTGCTTCTCACATCTTTTGCTGGTGGTATACCCTTGCTACAATTGATGAACCAACCTGAGCAGTAACTAAAGTCTATAGTTTACATGAGAGTTCACTTTTTGTGTTGTGTGTTTTATGGGTTTTGACAAATGCATAGACATGTACCCATCATTATGCTATCATACAGAATAATAATTATACTGTCCCCAAAGTTCTGGTGCTGTATGTATTCATCCCTTCCTCCCTCCAGCCCTGAGCAAGCACTGATTATTTTTTTATTGTCTCCATAGTTTCACCCTTTCCAAAAGGTCATATAGTTGGAATCATACAGTACGTAACCTTTTTCAGATTAGTTTCTTTTACTTTATAATATGCATTTAAGGTTCTTTTTATAGACTGATAGCTCATTTCTTTTTACAACTGAATAATATTCCATTGCCTGCATGTAGCATAGTGTATTTATCCTTTTTCTAACTGAAGTACATCTTGGTAGCTTGCAGATTTTGCAATTATAAAATAAAACTGCTGTAAACATCCATGTGCAGGTTTCTCTGCGGACCTAAGTTTTCAGCTCCTTCGGGAAAATATCACGGAGCGTCATTGCTGGATCACGTGGTAAGAGTATGTTTAGTGTAGTGCGAAACTGCCATTGCCTTCTCAAGTGACTGTACCATTTTGTATTCTCACCAGCAGTGAATGAGAGTCCCCGTTGCCCCACAGTCTCCCCAGCGTTTGGTGTTATCAGCGTTCCAGATTCTGGCCCTCCTAATAGGCGTGTGGTGGCACCTCCTTGTTGGAACTTGCATTTCCCCGCTGACATGCGGTGTGGTTCGTCTTTTCTCAGGCTTATTTGTCATCTGTACATCTCCTTTGGCCAAGTGTCTGTTAAGGTCTTTGGTCCATTTCTTTAAATGGGTTGTTTTCTCACCTTTGGGATTTAAGAGTTCTTTGTATATTTTGGATAACCATTCTTTATCAGGTATGTCTTTTGCAAATATTTTCTCTTGGTCTGTTTCCGATCCATTTTTCTTGATAGTGTCTCTCACAGAGCAGAAGGTTTGCATTTTCATGAAGGCAGTTTATCTATCATGTCTTTCATGGATTGCGCCGTCAGTGTTCTATCCAAAAAGGCATCACCACACCCCAGGTCTTAAGCAAGATTTGGTAGCTGTGTCTTTCCAATTACTGGCCCATTTAATCTAACCTGTTGGATTTACGAGGCTCGAGTTCTTGGTGGTGCCCCTGCTCTTGCAGTGTTTAGGGGGTCGGTGCTGGATCTCATCTTCCATTCCTCAATATGATAAGCTGCACAGCCCTCATGTTTTTCTTGATCAGCCTAGTTGGTAGTTTATTAATTTCACTGATCTTTTCAAAGAACTAGTTTGGGTTCAAATTTCTCCATTTCTGTTTTGAACTTCATTTATTTCTGCTATTTTTGTTATTTTAATATTTCTTCCCTCTAGGTTTAATTTACTCTTTTTTTTCCTCCTTTCTTTTATATTCCACAAATACACTATATTGAACTTTCATTTGTATTCAGTTCAAACATTGTAATTATCCTAGAAAATTCCCCTTTGCCTCATTGGCTATTTAGAAGTAAATTTTTTTGCACTTTCAATTCTTACTTTGTATTGGAATATGGCCAGTTAACAATGTTGTGATGGTTTCAGGTGTACAGCAAAGGGGCTCTGCCATACAAATATACACGTACCCATTCTCTTCTAAATTCCCCTCCCATCCAGGCTGCCACAGAACATTGAGCAGAGTTCCATGCGATACACAATAAGTCCCTGTTGGTTATCCATTTTAAATATAGCAGTGTGTAAAGTACACCATTTAATTTATAAATATTTGGGGATTTTTCACTTATTGATTTCTAATTTAATTAAATCAGACTTAAATTGAAGAAAGTAGGGATAACCACTAGACCATTCATGTATGACCTAAATCAAATCCCTTAGGATTATACAGTGGAAGTGACAAATAGATTCAAGGGATTAGATCTGATAGAGTGCCTGAAGAACTATGGACGGAGGTCCATGACATTGTCCAGGAGGCAGTTTATCAAGACCATCCCCAAGAAAAAGAAAAGCAAAAAGGCAAATGGTTGTCTGAGGAGGCCTTACAAATAGCTGAGAAAAGAAGAGAAATGAAAGGCAAAGAAGAAAAAGAAAGATATACCCATCTGAATGCAGAGTTCCAAAGAATAGGAAGGAGAGATAAGAAAGCCTTCCTCAGTGACCAGTGCAAAGAAATAGAGGAAAACAACAGAATGGGAAAGACTAGAGATCTCTTCAAGAAAATTAGAGATACCAAGGGAACATTTCATGCAAAGATGGGCACAGTAAAGGACAGAAACAATATGGACCTAAAAGAAGCAGAAGATATTAATAAGAGGTGGCAAGAATACACAGAAGAACTATACAAAAAAATATCTTAACAACCCAGATAAACAGAATGGTGTGATCACTCACCTAGAGCCTGACATCTTGGAGTGTGAAGTCAAGTGGGCCTTAGGAAGCATCACTATGAACAAAGCTAGTGGAGGTGATGGAATTCCAGATGAGCTATTTCAAATCGTTAAAAATGATGCTATTAAAGTGTTGCGCTCAATATGCCAGCAAATTTGGAAAACTCAGCAGTGGCCACAGGACCAGAAAAAGTCAGTTTTCATTCCAATCCCAAGGAAGGGCAGTGCCAAAGAATGTTCAAACTACCATACAATTGCACGAATTTCACATGCTAGCAAAGTAATGCTCAAAATTCCCCAAGCCAGGCTTCAACAGTACATGAACTATGAACTTTCAGATGTTCAAGCTGGATTTAGAAAAGGCAGAAGAACCAGAGATCAAATTGCCAACATCCGTTGGATCATAGAAAAAGCAAGAGAATTCCAATAAAACATCTACTTTTGCTTCATTGACTACGCTAAAGCCTTTGACTGTGTGGATCACAACAAACTGTGCAAAATTCTTAAAGAAATTTTGTGAGAATTCCAGACCACGTTGCCTGCCTCCTGAGAAACCTGTATGCAGGTCAAGAAGCAACAGTTAGAACTGGACATGGAACAACAGACTGGTTCCAAATAGGAAAAGGAGTAGGTCAAGGCTGTATACTGTTACTCCTTTTAACTTCTATGCACAGTACATCACGTGAAATACAGGCTGGATGAAGCACAAGCTGGAATCAAGATTACTGGGAGAAATGTCAGTTACCTCAGATATACAGATGACACCACCCTTATGGCAGAAAGCAAAGAGGAACTAAAGAGTCTCTTGATGAATGTGAAAGAGGAGAGTGAAAAAGCTGGCTTAAAATTCAGCATTCAAAAAATAAAGATCATGGCATCTGGTCCCATCACTTCATGGCAAATAGATGGGGAAACAATGGAAACAGCAACAGAGTTTATTTTCTTGGCCTTCAAAATCACTGCAGATGGTGACTGCAACCATGAAATCAAAAGACATTTGCTTCTTGGAGGGCTTCCCTGGTGGCTCAGATGGTAAAAGAATACGCCTGCCATGCAGGACACCTGGCTTCGATCCCTGACTCGGGAAGAGCCCCTGGAGGAGGGCATGGCAACCCACTCCAGTGTTCTTCCTTGGAGTATCCCCATGGACAGAGGAACCTGGCAGACTACAGTCCATGAGGTCACAAAGAGTCAGACATGACTGAGCGACTAAGCACATTTGCTCCTTGGAAGAAAAGCTATGACAAACCTGGACAATGTATTGAAAAGAAGAGACATTACTTTGCCAACAAAGGTCCGTCCAGTCAAAGCTACAGTTTTTCCAGTAGTCAGTATGGATGCGTGAGTTGGACCATGGGAGATGGCGTGCTGCAGTCCATGGGACTGCAAAGAGCTGGACACAACTGAGCGACTGAACAACAAAATTTAATTTCATTATGGTCAGAGAGAACAATTGGAATAATTTCCATTTATGCTTTTAAATTTGTTATGGATATTTTACGGCCCAGAATATGGTTTATCTTGGTAAATGTTTCCTGTGCACTTGAAAAGAATATGTATCCTATTTTTGAAGTGTTTGAAAAATACTAATTTCATCAAATTGTCTGGTACTGTTTCTCAGGTCTTCCATCCTTGCTGACTTTTGGTTTGTTTCTTCTATTAGCTACCAAGAGAGATGTCTTCAGGTCTCTGCATAGAACGCAGATTTATGTCTTTTAAATTCTCTCATATTTAAGTGGCTAAGACTCCACGGTCCTGATGCAGGGGGCCTGGGTTCGATCCCTGGTCAGGGAACTAGATCCAACATGCTGCAACTAAAGATCCCAAATGCCACAACTAAGACCCAGCACAGCCAAATAAGGAAATTTGTTGAAAGTTTTAAATTGTTTAATGTGGTAACAGTACAGATCATAAAGTCTCCTGTTTTAATTACTTGTAGATGTACAATTTAGCGGCATTAAAACCGTTCACAACATTATCCAAATGTTACCACCATCCATTTCCAGAGCTCTCTCATCACTGCAAACAGAAACCCTTAACCCACTAAACACTAAATCCCCAGAGCCCCCTCCCCATAGTCCCTGGTAACCTCTGTTCTACTTTCTATCTCTAGGGAATTGCTTATTCTGCACACTTCATATTAATGGAATTATACAAAATTTGTCATTTTGTGTCTGGCTTATTTCACTTAGCCTGATGTTTTCAAGGCTTATCTATGTTGAAGCATATATCAAAACTTCATTCCTTTTTAAGGATGAGTAATAGTCTAATGTATGTATGTGGTCCATTAAAAAAAAATCTCTTCACCTATTGATGGACATCTGGGTTGCTTCTACCCTTTGGCTATTGTGCATAACGCAGCTCTGAACACTGGTGTACAAGAATGTGAGTCTCTGCTTTCAATTCCTCTGAACAGACACCTAGAAGTGGAATTGCTGGATCATGTGGTAATTCTGTTTAACTTTGTGAGGAATCAAACAGTTTCTCCACAGTGGCTGCACATTTCATATTTCCACTGGCAATACCCAGTGGAATACTGCGGGGTTTGATACACACAGTGTTGTGATTTCTCACCAATACTTATCCTCTTTTTCCTTTTTTTAAAATAGCCATCCTCTTACGTGTGAATTGGTATCTCATTGTGGTTCTGATTGGCGTTTGCATGATGACTAGTGATGCTGGGCACTTTTTCATGTGTGTTTTAGCCATTTGTATGTGTTCTTCCGAGAAATGTCTTTTTAAGTCTTTCGTCCATTTCTGAATTGTGTTGATTTTTGCTGCTGAGTTGTGGGGAGTTCTTTATATATTCTAAATTAATTTTTTAAAATCAAATATGTGATTTGAAAATATTTTCTCCCATTCTGTGTTCATCTTTTCACTTTTTTGATAGTGTCCTTTGATGAATAAAAGTTTAAGGTTTGATAAATTTCTATTTTGGAGAAGGCAATGGCACCCCACTCCAGTACTCCTGCCTGGAAAATCTCATGGACAGATCTGTTTTACATATTTTTTTCCTATTCCCAGATTTTGAGAGGGATTTCATTAGACCTATAAATCATATTGGGCAATTTGTCATGTTAGCAATATTAAATTTTCCAGTCTATGAACATGGGCTATCTCTTCATTTATTTAGGTCTTTCCTTTCTTTCAGCAATGTTTTTGTCTCCTTGGTTAAATTCATCCTTAAGTATTTTGCTCTGATTGTATCATAAATGAACTTTTTCCCCTTAAATTCCTTTTTGGATTGTCTAGTGTATAAAAATGAAACCCATTTTGTGTTAACATTTTTATCCTGGAACTTTGCTGAATTGTTTATTAGCTCTAAAATGTCTTTGTTGTTTTTGAAACTTTAATTCTATCAGAATTTGCTCCATATCTTTGGATATGCTGTAGTCAGGGGCATTCGTGTTTAAGGCTGTTATGTCTGCTTAATGAACTGATCCCTTTTTCATTGTGTATTTTGTTTTTATTTGTGGTAATTTTCTCTGAAATCTACTGTTTTTTCATATTAATATGTCTACCTCAGCTTTCTTTGGATTAGTAGTTAGATATTACATCTCCCATAATTTTACTTCTAACCTGTCACTAGATAAAAAGTGGGCTTCTTGTAATCATGAGTCTTATTTTTATCTAATATGAAAACCTGTCATATACTGGCTATTTACACTATTTACACTTAATGTTATTAATGTGTCTGAATTTAGGCTAATACTTTGTTTTCTGTTTATTGTTCATTCTATCCTTTTTCTTGCCCTTTTGGGATGTATTGTTTGAATATTTATTACTTTTGCATTTAAATTTAAATTTATCTCTTTTAAAAAAATCTTTCATTGCATTTTTTTAAACTGGTAGCTCTGTTAACAACATGCATACTTTATAGTCCAGGTACAGTTAATTTCTCATTTTTAGCAAGATATAGAAGCCTTATAATCCTCTCAGTCCCTTTTCCCTTATTCCTTTTATGTGATCGTCACAGGTATTTGGGCAGGCCAAAAAGTTCATTCAGGTCTCCGGCCAACCCACTGTTACAACTACGTACACTGACCATCTCACTATGCAAAGTTAGATTGTTTGCTTCCAATCACACACATTCTAAGCAGCTAGAAGAAAAAAATACTTTATTGTGTTAACCCGATATTTGTCATTTCTCTTGCTATTCCTTCTTCCTTAAGTTTCAAGTTTCTCTTCACCAGGACAATTTCCTTAACACCTCTTTCACAGCAGAAGGGCTGGCATCAAGTTCTCTGGCTTTCTTCATTGAAGTGCATTTTGTATCTCCCAGGGACATTTGCAGAACTTACGGAATTCTGTGTTGACATCTCTCCTTTTGTTTTCCTTCAGCACTCCAAACATGTGTGACCATCTTCATGCCGTAATGGTTTCGGGTGAGAAATCTCCGTCATTCATAATTCCGTCTTTGTGCTGTCTTTCCACAATCTACGGCTTTCATCGGTTTTAAACTTTTTCTTCCTCTCTCTCCCTCTGCCTCTTTCTGCTCCTTTCCCCCTTCTTCTTCTCTCTTATGTTCCAACTCGATCCCTCCTTCCTTTTGCACTTCGATGAGGATGTGCCTCGGCGTGGCTTCCTTCAAGTCTTCCCTGACTGGGTTTCACTGAAGTTTATGTTTTTCCTTCAAATTTGTTAAGTTTTAAGCTTGCCAACTTTTTTCTAAACCTCTTTTCCATGCCAATCATTTTCTCCTGAGACCCTAGTCAATGTTGAACTTTTGATGCTATCCCACAGGCCCCTGACACTTTTAATTTTATTTTAAATCTGTGTTCATTCTATATTTCAGGCTGGATTATTTCAATTAATTGTTTTCTAGTGTGGCTTTTTCTGATGTGTCAGTTCTATTGAGCCTATCCAGTAAAATTTTTTAAATGTGTATTATATTGTATTTTCTAGTCCTAAAACATTCACTTAAAAAGTTTCTCTCTCTCTGTTGGGAACTTATTTGTACCTTTTGTTCATCTCAAGCATGATTATAACTGCTTAAAGACACTGTCTACTGGTTCCAACATCTGACTCATCTCACTGTTGGCATTTGATTGCCATTTCCCTTGAGAAATGGTCATATTTTCCTAGTTTGTTTTGTATTAAGTAATTCTGCAACTGACTATTGTGTTATGAGATTCTGGGTCCTATTTAAGTCCTTTGAGAATGCTGGTTTTGTGCTGTTTGTTTTAGCAGGCAATTGCCTGGTTAGGTTGAGATGGAAAGTTCCTTTTTGCCTTCAGAGGGTAGTACTTTCTATCTCAGGTCAGTCTTCCAAGCCTCTCTCTTCTCCGTTGGGTCTGTTCTGTGTATTCACAGCTCTGGATGAGCAGAGAGCTTGTGCAGATTCCTACAGACTCAGGAGATGACCCTCTCTGGACTTCCCTGACACTGTCTGACTCTCCAGGGCCTCTTCTCTCAGGTCCTCTGACCATAAAGCTAGTTTTCTCTTGGGGTTTTAGGTGCCTGACGCAAAGAGCTGACTCAATGGAAAAGACCCTGATGCTAGCAAAGATTGAGGGCAGGAGGAGAAGGGGGCGACAGGATGAGATGGTTGGATGGCATCACCGACTCAATGGACATAAGTCTGCACAAACTCCAGGAGATAGTGAAGGACAGGGGAGCCTGGCGTGCTGCAGTCCATGGGGTTGCAAAGAGTCAGACATGACTGAGCGACTGAACATCAACAATTGCAAGGAGAGTTAGCCTTATGGCTAGGCCGAGAGAGAGAGGAGAATAGAGAGAAAACCGCTTTCCCGTTCTCTACTGTATTCAGCACACAGGGCCCCCTTTCCTTAGTTCTCTGGCCAGAAAAGTGGGGTTTCTCTTAGAGGTTTTGCTCTCTTCACCCACTGTATAAGTTCTGCAATGCAGACTGCCAGGTACCCTCAGGTGAAAGTCTCGGAGATAAAAGGAAAAAACTCCTGGACGCTCACTGGTGTTGATCATTTTTCAAGTTTTTCCTCCCCCCTCAATCTGGCTGCCCTCGTTTACTCTTCAGTCCTCAGGGAATTGCCATTTGCATTCTTGCTGGAGATGTTATCTACAACCAAGAGAGTTAAGGACTAACAAATGTTCGTTAAATGAAAAAAGTCAGTCTGCTCCATCTCTCTTACTGGGTGGTCAGCTCCATGAAGATGGGCAGTGTCTGTCTTCTCCACTGTGATATTACTGATGCCTGATCCAACGTGGTACATGATGAGATCAAAATAGTTTTTGAGCTAAATAACATTTTGCAAAGAAGAATGAATAAGAAAATATTGAAGTGATTAAGAAAAATCAGTTACCCAAGAATATGTAGAATGCCTAAATGTGAGGTAATGATGTAGGCATGATGGGTTTTTTGCTTGAGACATAAGATTGATCATAGAAACTCTGCTGACACACCAGGGTTTTGCAAGATGTAAGTAGAGGAGTTTTGCTGTTGTAATATTAAATAATACATAAAGCTCTTGGCACTGAGTCAGATATGAGAGTAATACACGGTTCAGTAAACAATAGGAATTGGTATGGATTTCCAAAAGAGGAAAAACAGTCATTTAAAACTCTAGGCTTTAGCTTTTGATAAGAAAAACAGTACTAGAGTGTGGTATAGAAAATAAAGGAAGGGAGGAAGCTTTATTGTCCACTCTGAACAATGCATAATGAAAGGGTTGAAAGCCAGAGACAATGGGAGATGCCCTTTCTAAATGGCCTATGAAATGTCAGTCCTCGTCCAAATGAAGCTTCAGAAAGACACTCAGATCCCGGATGATAAAATGGTCACGGGTCAAGGCAAGTGAGTAACATTATTTAGGATGGCTGTTGACATCCCTTGGCAAATGACAAGGGGAATTATCACGGGGATTCTTCAGTAGAACACAAGAGTGATGGATGTTTAGTCACAAATAGCTACAGGTCACACAAATGGTCTGCCTCCAGTGGTAGTATTGTCATTACAGAAATGAAGAGAGGGCAAAAGGAAACATTTCCAAAATGTGTCTTTCAACATAGAACAATATGTTTAAATCATGTAGATGTATGGCAAAACCAGTACAGTATTGTAAAGTAACCTCCAATTAAAATAAATAAATTTATATTTTTTAAAAAATAAAAGGTTAAAAAAAAAAGAAGCAACAGTTAGAATCAGACATGGAACAACGGACTGGTTCAAAATTGGGAAAGGAGTAGGCTGCTGATTCAAGATGGCGGAATAGAAGGATGTGCGCTAAAAAATCAATCAATCAATCAATCAATCATGTAAATTATCAGAAGAGTACCAACTCAAGAAATGGTGTGAATTTCCGAAAGTCTTATTTCAGAAATTTTGAAGCTATAAGAAAAAACTTTTGAAACATAGTTTAGATGGTTTTCAACATTAAAGCATAAGAGGCCTGAACCACTGAATATACCAGGATGATCGCCATGTCTAGCCAGTGTGAGGAGCTATTACTGGATTATAGACACACAGAAAGACATGTGTGGGGGAGGTGCGGAGGGAGAAACAGCACTGTGACCCCAGTAATAAACTGAACAATTTCCAGCAACTCATAAGGAAAGCTGGGGGAAAACCTTCCACGCTCTAGTAAACTCTAACCAATGGAGCAATCTTGAAATTTATACTTTTTTGTTTGCAAATGAATAATAACCTGTAATCAATCTCTCAATTGTGATTTTTGTCCCATTGAATGTGCTATAATACAATGGAAGCTAAGCTGCAGAGAAAGAAATCAGAGTGGTCACTATAAAGTCCAATTTTATCTGCCAAGATAAACAGAAGCCAAATTTAAATGTGCATGAAGATTCTTATTGATTTATTGTGTACATAAACACGTAAGCCAAGTGCAAATAAAGTACAAGAGTGAGGAGGCATGTAGAGCACGGGTGGTGTCGTATAAGCTTAGTCTCACATCGCCATGAACTAGCATGTGACTCGGGCAGGCTCAGGATTTCTCAGGCTTGATTCCTTCACCGTTAAGATAACAGACTAGCTCAGCGTTCCAGGAGTTCTTCCTGGCCTCTCTCTTTATTATAAACTTGGATGACTGGGTTGTTTCTCCGTCTTCCATATAAAATAGGAGGATGCGTATGCCTGGACTTGTAGATGGCACAGCTTATATCATCCTCTGGTTGTTTACTCGCTAAGTCTTGGCCAACTCTTTGTGACCAATGAACTGTAGCCCTCCAGGCTCCTCTGTCAATGGGATTTTCCAGGCAAGGATACTGGAATGGGTTGCCATTTCCTTCTCCAAGCGATCTTCCCTACCCAGGGATCACCCCACTTCTCCTGCACTGGCAGGGGGATTCTCTAAACCTGAGCTGTGAGCGAAGCCCATGTCACACACTGCTGCTGCTGCTGCTAAGTCACTTCAGTCGTGTCCGACTCTGTGTGACCCCAGAGACGGCAGCCCACTAAGCTCCCCCGTCCCTGGGATTCTGCAGGCAAGAACACTGGAGTGGGTTGTCATCTCCTTCTCCAATGCATGAAAGTGAAAAGTGAAAGTGAAGTCACTCAGTCATGTCTGACTCTTTAGCGACCCCATGGACTGCAGCCCACCAGGCTCCTCCGTCCATGGTATTTTCCAGGCAAGAGTACTGGAGTGGGGTGCCATTGCTGTCATACACATAATTGACACCTGGATTTATTTCTAATGGTTGCAGGGCCAGTTATCTATTTGAAATGTCATACACTAGGAGATTTCAAATAGATAACCGGCCCTGTAGCCATCAGAAATAAAGCCAGGCATCAGTTATCCTAAAACAAGAGGCTGCCATGTTTAGCAGATGCGTCCCAACTTCTAACTGGTATCTGACTAACAATAACATAAAATAAAGCAACTTAATTTGTTATCCAAGGATAAAGAACTAGCACATTGCAGAAAGTATAAGTTACTTTGTTCAAAGATAAACATTCAAAAATAATTATGAAACTGTGTAATTAAAAGCTAATAGAGAAAAATTAGGAAAAATTTGTTAATTAAGAGCAAAACCAAAAAAGAACAGGCAAATCCAATGTGACTCTGGATTGGACTGTGGAACAGATAAACGACAATACTGGGAAAAAAACGGTGAAATTCAAAGAAAGCAACAAGAAAAAAACAACTTGTTATGTACAAGGAAATCCCCACAAAACTACAGTATTTTTAAACAGAAACTGCAGAACAGAAAGAAATAGCACAAGGTCTGTCTAGTCAAAGCTCTGATTTTTCCAGTAGTCATGTATGGATGTGAGAGTTGGAATATAAAGAAAGCTGAGCACTGAAGAATTGATGCTTTTGAACTGTGGTGTTGGAGAAGACTCTTGAGAGTCCCTTGGACTTCAAGGATATCAAACCAGTCAATCCTAGAGGAAATCAGTCTTGAATATTCATTGGAAGGACTGATGCTGAAGCTGAAGTTCCAATACTTTGGCCACCTGATGCAAAGACTCCTCAGAAATGACCCTGATGCTGGGAAAGATTAAGGGCAGGGAGAGAAGGAGATAACAAAGGATGACATGGTTGGGTGGTATCACCGACTCAATGGACATGAGTTTGGGCAAGCTCCAGGAGCTGGGGTTGGACAGGGAGGCCTGGTATGCAGCAGTTCATGGGGCTGCAAAGAGTCAGACACGACTGAGCAACTGAACTGAACTGAACTGACTCAAAGTGCTGAAAAGAAAAAAACTCCCAAACCAAGAATACTCTATCTAGCAAAGTTATTATTTAGAATTGAAAGTGAGAGAGTTTTCTTGACAAGCAAAAGTTAAGAGTCATCACCACTAGGATGCCCTTGCAAGAAATGTTAAAGGAAATTCTTTAAAGGAAAAAGTAAAGGCACTAATTAGTAACAAGAAGACACATGGAAGTATAAACCTCACTTGTAAAAGTAAATATATAGTAAATGTAGTGAGTTAATCACCTGTGAAGCTAAAGGCAAACTCGTAAAAATAACTATAACAGCAATAATTAGTTAAGGGATACACCAGATAAAAGATGTACCTTTAATCAACACTCACAGACTACATACTGTGCTGCTTGAGGCCAAAGGTCAACGTTACTACACAGTTATTGGAGGGAAGAGCGTGCTGGCCAGTCCATCCCAGTATTGCAAGGAGCCCCTCAGAAGGTTCTCAATACACAAAGACAGGCTTTGGTATGGAAACTGAAGAACTTGTGTACTCAAGAATCTTCACAGCTTCTATTGGACATATTTTCTCTTTAGGAATGAAGGAAAATTCTCCCATTTTTGAGTCATTCTTTTATGACCATTCTACAAAATTGCATGCAACTTTATAAATATTTTTAAAAGATACAGTTTTATAAATATTTAATATTATGCTTATTTGATTTTGAATTATAAATGTGAAATAGTCTGTTTTTAGGTTTTATATACTTGGTTAACAAGGAAAAACTGTACATTTCTAGAATGTTTTTATGAGTAATTTACTGAAAATAAATTTTTAAAAAAAGATGTAAAATGTGAATCAGAACATAAAACATGGGAGGAGAAGAGTAAAAATGTGAGCTTTTAAGAGTGCAAACTTAAGTTGTTATCAACCAAAAAACAGATATAAATATATATATACACACACATACACACACACACACATGGTAATCATATGTGTGTAATGGTAATCATAAAGCAAAAACCTATAGTAGACATACAGAAGATAATGAGAAAGGGATAAAAGAATATCAATCAAGTTTTCAAGCCACAAAAAGAGAGAGCAAGAAAAGAAGGGACAAAGAAAAAACTACAGAAACACCCAAAGATAATAAAATAGCAATAAGCATATACCTATCAACACTTACTATATAGTATAAATGGGCTAAATGCACCAATCAAAAGACAGGTGGCTGAATGGATAAAATACAAAACCCATCTTTGTGCTGCTGACAAGACACTCACTTTAGATGTAGAGATACACACAGACTAAAAGTGAAGGGATGGAGAAAGGCACCGACGCAAGAAAATTAAAAAATATCTCGAGACAGATGGAAATGGTATCAAACACTCTGGAATGCAAAAATAGGAAGTCAAAAAACACCCGGAGTAACAGGCAAATTTGGCCTTGGAGTACAAAATGAAGCAGGGCAAAGGCTAACAGAGTTCTGCCAAGAGAATGCACTGGTCATAGCAAACACCCTCTTCCAACAACACGAGAGAGTCTACACATGGACATCACCAGATGGTCAACACTGAAATCAGATTGATTATGTCCTTTGCAGCCAAGGATGGAGAAGCTCTATACAGTCAGCAAAAACAAGACCAGAAGCAGACTGTGGCTCAGATCATGAATTCCTTATTGCAAAATTCAGACTTAAATTGAAGAAAGTGGGGAAAACCACTAGACCATTCAGGTATGACCTAAATCAAATACCTTATGACTATACAATGGAAGTGAGAAGTAGATTTAAGGGACTAGATCTGATAGACAGAGTGCCTGATGAACTATGAACATTGTACAGGAGACAGGGATCAAAATCACCCCCGTGGAAAAGAAATACAAAAAAGCAAATTGGCTGTCTGAGGAGGCCTTACAAATAGCTGTGAAAAGACAAGAAGTAAAAAGCAAAGGAGAAATGGAAAGATACAAGCATCTGAATGCAGAATTCCAAAGAATAGCAAGGAGAGATAAGAAAGCCTTCCTCAGAGATCAATGCAAAGAAATAGAGGAAAACAACAGAACGGGAAAGACTAGAGATCTCTTCAAGAAAATTAGAGATACCAAGGAAATATTTCATGGAAAAATGAGCTCAATAAAGGACAGAAATGGCACAGACCTAACAGAAGCAGAAGATATTAAGAAGAGGTGGCAAGAATACACAGAAGAACAAAGAATACACAAAGAACAAAGAACAAGAACTGTACAAAAAAGATCTTCACGACCCAGATAATCACAATGCTGTGATCACTCCCCTAGAGCCAGACATCCTGGAATGTGAAGTCAAGTGGGCCTTAGGAAGAATCACTATGAACAAAGCTGGTGAAGGTGATGGAATTCCAGTTGAGCTGTTTCAAATTCTAAAAGATGATGCTGTGAAAGTGCTGCACTTAATATGCCAGCAAATTTGGAAAACTCAGCAGTGGCCACAGGACTGGAAATGGTCAATTGTCATTCCAATCCCAAAGAAAGGCAATGCCAAAGAATGCTCAAACTAGCGCACAACTGCACTCATCTCACACGCTAGTAAAGTAATGCTCAAAATTCTCCAAGCCAGGCTTCAGCAATATGTGAACCATAAATTTCTAGATGTTCAAGCTGGTTTTAGAAAAGGCAGAGGATCCAGAGATCAAATTGCCAACATCTGCTGGATCAAGGAAAAAGCAAGAGAGTTCCAGAAAAACATCTATTTCTGCTTTCTTGACTATGCCAAAGCCTTTGACTGTGTGGATCACAAGAAACTGTGGAAGATTCTGAAGAAATGGGAATACCAGACCACCTGACCTGCCTCTTGAGAAACCTATATGCAGGTCAGGAAGCACCAGTTAGAACTGGACATGGACCAACAGACTGGTTCCAAATAGGAAAAGGAGTACGTCAAGGCTGTATATTGTCACCCTGCTTATTTAACTTCTATGCGGAGTACATCATGAGAAATGCTGGGCTGGAGGAAGCACAATTTGGGATCAAGATTGCTGGAAGAAATATCAATAACCTCAGATATGCAGATAACACCACCCTTATGGCAGAAAGTGAAGAGGAACTAAAGAGCCCCTTGATGAAAGTGAAAGAGGAGAGTGAAGAAGTTGGCTTAAAGCTCAACATTCAGAAAACAAAGATCATGGCATCTGGTCCCATTACTTCATGGGAAATAGATGGGGAAACAGTGGAAATGGTGGCTGACTTTATTTTTCTGGGCTCCAAAATCACTGTGGATGGTGATTGCAGCCATGAAATTAAAAGACGTTTGCTCTTTGGAAGGAAAGTTATGACCAACCTAGATAGCATATTCAAAAGCAGAGACATTACTTTGCCAACAAAGGTCCGTCTAGTCAAGGCTATGGTTTCTCCAGTGGTCATGTATGGTTGTGAGAGTTGGGCTATAAAGAAAGCTGAGCACAGAAGAATTGATGCTTTTGAACTGTGGTGTTGGAGAAGACTCTTGAGAGTCCCTTGGACTGCAAGGAGATCCAACCAGTCCATTCTGAAGGAGATCAGTCCTGGGTGTTCATTGGAAGGACTAACGTTGAAGCTGAAACTCCAATACTTTGGCCACCTGATGAGGAGAGCTGACTCATTTGAAAAGACCCTGATGCTGGAAAAATTGGGGGCAGGAGCAGAAGGGGATGACAGAGGATGAGATGGTTGGATGGCATCACCGACACAATGGACATGTGTTTGGGTGGACTCCGAGAGTTGGTGATGGACAGGGCGGCCTGACGTACTGCGGTTCACGGGGTCACAGAGAGTCGGACACGACTGAGTGACTGAACTGAACTGAACAAACATTCTAAAATGTATTGGATGCAGCAAAAGCCGGGAAGGGGGAAGTTAACTGCAACACAGGTCCGCCTCAAGAAACAACCAAAAAATCTCAAATTATTCTAACTTTACATGTAAAGGGACTGGACAGTGAAGAACAAAGACCAAAATTAGTAGAAGGAAATAATAAAGACCAAAGCAAAAATAAATAAAATAGTGACTAAAAATCAATAGAAAAGATCAATGAGATTAAGAGCTGGTTCTTTGAAAAGATAAAATAAAATTGACAGACCTTGAAGCCAGACACATCAAGAAAATAAAAGGGCATAAATGAATAAAATCAGAAACTGGAGAAATTACAAGTAATACAGAGATACAAAGATCCTAAGAGAATACTGTGAACAACTATACGCCAACAAATTAGACAACCTAGAACCAATGTCCTATGGCATACAAACTGCAAAGATTAAATCATGAAATGAAATAGAAAATCTGAACAAATCAATTACTAATAAGGAGAGTTAATTGGTAATCAAAAACTTCCCAATAGTCAAAAGTTCAAAACCAGACAGCTTCAATAGTGAATTCTACCAAATATTCAAGAACATCAATCTTTTTCAAACTCTTGCCAAAAAGCAAAAGTAGTGGGAACAGTCCCAGATTAATTTTATGGAGTAAGCATTACCCTGATATCGAAATCAGATGCCGCAAGAAAAGAAAATTAGAAGCCAATATCCCTGGTGAACACAGATGCAAAAATCCTGAACTAAGTTCAAAAATACATTAAGATCATACACAATTATCACGGGGGGTTTATTCCAGAGATGCAAGGATGGTATAAAATTCACAAACAATCCAATTTGATATACCACATTAAGAAAATGAATGGGGGAAAATATACAATCATTTCAAAAGATGCATAAAAAGCATTTGAAAAAATACAAAGTCAGTTCATGATAAAAATCCTCGACAAAGTGAGTATAGAAATAACATACCTTAATACAATGAAAGCTATATATGACAAGCTTACAGCTAATATCTTACTCAATTGTGAAACATATTTTACAGCTTTTCCTGTAAAATGTTCCTTTTCAGGAACAAGACAATCCTACCATTTATGCAACATGGTATTGGAAGTCCCAATTAGGGAAAGAAAATATGAAAGGAATCCAAATTGGAAAGAAAAAACTAAATTTCATTATTTACAGATGACATTATACATTAAAAAGCCAAAGACGCCATTAAAAATTATTAGACCTAACAAATTCTGTAAAGCTGTAAGTTACAAAATATACAAGAATCTGTTGTTTTTTCTACATACTAATAACAAATATCAGAAATGGAAATTAAGAAAAAATCCCATTTACAACTGCCCAAAAGAATAAAATACTTAGAAATAAATTTAACCAAGGAAGTGAATGATCTGTATATTGAAAACTACACAGCATTACTGAAAGAAATCGAAGATGACCCAAATATATGTAGACACCCATGTTCATGGAATGGAAGAACCAATATTGTTATAGAATGTCCATGCTCCTCAAAGCAATCTACAGATTCAGTGCAGTTCCCATCAAAATTCCAAAGACATATTTTGCAGAAATGGAAACCCAAAATTTGTATGGAACCACTAAAGATCCTGAATCGCCAAAGCAGTCTTGAGAAAGAAGAACAAAACTTGAGCCAACATGCTCCCTGATTTCAAACTGCATTACAAGGCTATAGTAGGTAAAAGATTTGGTATTGACATAAAACAGACACAGACCAATAAAGAGCTCAGAAACCAACTCACCCAAACATGGTCTGGTCAATTAATTTATGACAAAGGAGAGTGAAATATACAACAGGGAGAGGAGAATCTCTTCAGTAAATGATGCTGAGAACACTGGTCAGCCGCATGCAAAAGAATGGGCCTTGACCACCATCCTACACTAGACACAAAAATGAACTCAAAATTGATAAAAGACATAATATAAGACCTGACATCATAAAACTCCTGGAGGAAAACATGGGTGATAAGCTCCTTGGCATACATCTTGGTGATGATTTTCCAAATCTGGCACCCAAAGCAAAAGCAACAAAAGCAAAATAAACAAGCGAGAATTCATCAAACTAAAAAGCTTCTGCACAGCAAGGAAAACCGTTAATGAGATGCAGTGGCAACCTACCTAAGGGGGTAAAATATTTGCAAGTCACATATCTGATGAAGGGCTAAAATCCAAAATATATAAAGATCTGATAGAACTTTACAGCAAAAAACAAAGATCTAAAAATGGGCAATGGATCTGGACGTTTTTTCTAAAGAAGATATAAAGATGGCCAACAGGGACATGAAAAGATGCTCACTATCACTAATCAAGGAAACACAAATCAAAACCACCATGAGGTATCATTTCACATGTCACAATGCTCATTATGAAAAAGACAAAAATGTCACATTTCACATTGTCACAATTCTCATTATGAAAAAGACAAAACTAGCAAGTGTTGGTGAGGATGTTTAGAAAAGGGAACACTTGTGCTCTTTTGGTGGGCATATATATTGGTACAGTCACTATGGAAAACAGTATGGAAGGCTCTCAAAAAATTAAAGTTAAAACTACCATGTGATCCAGCAATTTACTTCTGGGTACTTATCCAAAGAAAATGAAAATACCAACTTTATATGTATGCCCCTCCGTGGTCACTGCAGTAGTATTTACAGTAGCCAGATATGGAAACAATTTTGAGTGTCCATCAGTGGACAAAGGAGGTGTGGTACATATATGCACACACAGTGGAATATCAAACAGCCATAAAAAATAAAATCTCGCCATTTGCAATAATATGGATAGATCTTGAGGGCATTATGCTAAGTGAAATAAAGTCAGAGGAAGACAAACATAAAAACTTCTCTTTTACATGTGAAATCTTAAATTAAAAAAAATAATTTTTTTAACTCATGGATACAGGGAACAGATTGGTTAGTTGCTGGAGATGGGGATGGGAGAATTTTTTTTTTTTTAGTTTAAATAAATTGGGAAAAGATGACTTTAAAAAGCTAATCTATAATATTAAATGTTAGGAGATTGGTTAATGGGCGGAGGCAGTAAATGAAAAGGATCAAGTCCTAGTAATTCTGCCTTGTTATCTGCGGGTTGATGACTTGGAATTGGCTAGGCTGTAGAAACTCACCAGCTGTATGTTTAGGATATGTGTACTTTTCTGAATGTGTATTATAACTCAACAGAATTTTTTTAATGCTGAAAAAATAGCAAGATCTTCTGGTTGGTGAACCTATGGAAGTGGTGGAGAGGATGGTGGCCCTAGAAATGAAAAGGTTATTCTGACTCCATAGGACTTCCCTGATAACCCATCTAGTAAAGAGTCCTCTTGCAATGCAGGAGACCTAGTTTTGATCCCTGGGTTGGGAAGATCCCCTGGAGAAGGAAAAGGCTACCCACTCCAGTATTCTGACCTGGAGAATTCCATGGACTCTGTAGCTCATGGGGTCACAACGAGTCGGACATGACGGAGCAACTTCCACTTTCTTTTGTCCTGGCTCCACTCTCCCTCCTCCATACCTGGTTTTATGCATCGCTTCCTATGGCTGCCCCTCAGTGTATCCTTTGCTTTAAGGTGGTCATCCAGGCCAACCAGGGATACAGGAAGTTCAAGATGTCAGAGGCCAGGCCCCCCTGCCAGGGCAGCCTGGATCCTCAGATACCACGCCCGGGCCACCAGGGACCTCCTCAGCGCTGGAGCACGAATCCAACAGGAAGCAGAGGGCCAGGGGAAAAAATGCTCTTTCTCAGAAGCACAGTTTAAATGCTCTTTGCTGGCAAAGGCAATACTCTTTTTAGAGATTCCTCTCCAATTCTGGTGCCACTGCAAAGGAAAGCGAAAGAACTTCAGAGTCACCTAGTAGAGGTTTAATGATCCACATTTATAGGAAAAAAAAAAAAAGGCTGGTTATGGAGTTGGAAGACAAACCCAACACTGCATCTACATCCTCACGTGGGTGACCACGGGGTACCATTTTCAGATATAATCTTGGACCTGAATGACGTCATCCGGTATCCAAGGAAACAGTTTTAGTTCAAGATGACAATATAGGACTTCTCGGGTGGCGCAGTGGGTAAGAATCGAGCTGCCAATGCAGGGCACACCAGCTCCCCTGGCCTGGGGAGCTTCCACACGCTGTGGAGCACCCAGGGCTGTGTGCCACAACTACCCAGGCCCTGCGCTGCAACGGCGGAAGCCCACTCACCCGAGAGCCTGTGCCTGCAACAAGAGAAGCCATCTCCGGGAGACGCCCTCACGCTGCAGCTGGAGAGCAGCCCCTGCCCTCTGCAACTAGAGAAAGCCTTCGTGCAGCAGCAAAGTCCCAGAACAGCCAAAAAAACAGCTGTGTGTACATGCAAAAAAAAAAAAAAATTTTTTTTTAACAAGATGGCAATATAGAGGGATTCTGAACCCCCCTCCTCCCACAGACACTGAATCTACAGCTACATACAAACAATTCCGTATTTTCCTAAAAGAAAAGCCTCCAAAGCAGCTGAGTGATGGTTACACGTGGAGCAAATGAGAACAAAGTCACAACCCATCTGGTAGGCGAGGCTGACACAATGTTGCCACAAACCCACACCTGGGAGGGAACCACAACCCCAACTTCTGAAGCAAAAGCAGCCTTTCAGACTTCCTCCAGAGAAGGAAGCCCGCAGACAGCTAGCTTTGGAAAACAAAGGGAGTGCTGTGCTTGAGGCCCACAGGCTGTCTGCGGAATGGCCCTGACAGCGCTCACCTGCTGGGACTCACCTGCCCGAAGGGCCCAGCAGGGGAACAATTCATCCCACCAGGACCTCACGTGCAAGAGCCTCAGGGGCTGAACTTAGAGCCGGCATCTCACTGTGGGCTTCCCTGGTGGCTCAGCGGTAAAGAATCCGCCCGCAATGCGGGAGACCTGGGTTCCATCCCTGGGTTGGGAAGACGCCCTGGAGAAGGGAAAGGCTACCCACTCCAATATTCTGGCCTGGAGAGTTCCATGCCCTGTATGGTCCATGGGGCCCCAAAGAGCTGGACACACTGAGCCACTTTCACTTTCAGACGCCTGCAGGGGTACTCACTGGGGCTGGTGGGGACCACCCACCCCTGCCATCTTTTTTTCCCCAAAAACCCAATCCTTGCCCCCAGCCTGCCCCGTCTGATGTCCCCCCTGCCACGCTCCAGCATGCTGCATTTTCTTTGAACTCCAGGTCCTTGTGTTTGTGCCCCCTCACCTTGCCTCGGGCATCAGGCATGTCTGCTCCCTCTTCCCCTGTAGCTCCAGAGAGCAGGGACCTCCCCAGAGTTGGGGGGGGGACGGTGCTTTCACGCACATCCGTGGCCTGGTTTTCATGTCGGGCGGAGAGGGGAGGTGATGGTGGCTACAGCTTTTGTGGCTGCCCCCAAGGAGAAACCCCTTGATTGCTGAGGAGGTCAGGGCGCTTTGCATTCCTGGGATCCGCTGGACTGTGACGATCTGAGAGTCCCTGGTGGGCCCCCTGCCTTCAAGGGGCACAGGCAGCAACGGAAACACACCCCTTGTCTTTCTGAGAAAGAGGCCCGCTGGCTTGTCCATAGGGTTGTGACCTGGGGTGGATTCTCGGTAGGGCTCTTGGGAATCAGGGCAAAGGATGCGATCCTCACGCCCTCCCCCTGCCTCGCCGCACCTTCTGGCACTTTCCCAGCACGATTCCCGTGGCTGCCACCAGGGGACACCTGGACATCACCTGCCTCCTGTTTGGGCACGGTGTGCAGGGCTCACGGGACTCTAAGTGATGGAGAAACTCTTCACCAGGCTCCAGACTCAGGCACGGCAAGAGGAAACAGACCCCGGAGAGCCATCTTTCAGTGGATGAGACAGGCCAGTTCATCACAGCTGCCTCCCGAGGGGTGGCTTCTAACTAAACACACACCCAGGCTGCCGCTGACCCTATGGCGAGATCCCAAGGGTGGCCCTGTCTCTGCACCCTCCCTCTACCAGGCTTCAGAGCACCGCTGTCTCTCAAATGGGAGCTTTAGGGGTACCTGTGCCCCAGTTTCTTTCTGCAGCTGCCCCCGCCCCCAAGCAACATCTCTCAATCGTCCGGTTCTGGTGGCCCAGGGGGCCTGCTCCTGGGTCCCACGAGACTGTGATGATTGGAGGTTCTTGGCAGGTTCCCACGCTGAGGACGACACGCAGACAGCAGCAGCCTGAACGCTGCCGGGCTCTCTGTTGAAGAGGCCTGCTTGCTGGCCGGGACCTTCAGCCCGGAGGGCAGGCGTTAGCTCTGACCCATATGCAGGGCCCAGAAGGAACCCTCAGGGACTCCGTCTCTGAGCTCCTCCTCCGCTTTGCCGCAGTCTGCTTGCTGTGTCCTAGGCTGGCGCTCACACCCCTCTAGAGCCCCGAGTTTTCTGACTGCTGCCCGAGGGACACGTCCAGATGGCTGGGGTCTGATGAATAGCACGAACATTGGCAGTCCCCCAGGACGGTGCGTACTTGTGGTGTGTGCTTAGTTGCTCAGTCGTGTCGAACTCTTTTGCGACCCTCTGGACTGCAGCCCGCCAGGCTCCTCTGTCCATGGGATTTCCCAGGCACGGATATTGGAGTGGGGTGCCATTCCCTTCTCCAGGGGATTTTCCTGATCCAGAGATTGAACCCACATCTCTTATGTCTCCTGCACTGGCAAGCAGGTTCTATACCACTAGCTGCTGCTGCTGCTGCTAAGTCACTTCAGTCGTGTCCAACTCTGTGTGACCCCATAGACGGCAGCCCACCAGGCTCCCCAGTCCCTGAAATTCTCCAGGCAAGAACACTGGAGTGGATTGCCATTTCCTTCTCCAATACATGGAAGTGAAAAGTGAAAGTGAAGTCGCTCAGTCGTGTCCAACTCTTCACAACTCCATGGACTGCAGCCTACCAGGCTCCTCTGCCCATGGGATTTTCCAGGCAAGAGTACTGGAGTGGGGTGCCATTGCCTTCTCCGCCACCTGGGAAAACTGTTTTTGCTTACTTTATTTTTTCTAATTTTTCAAAAAAGATTTTAGATGTCTGTGGCAGATGTATACAGACAGATTGCTTTCAGTAGACTGATATTCCATTTAGCAACTTTGATAAACTGTTAGTGAGTGAAGTCGCTCAGTTGTGTCCAACTCTTTGCAACCCCCTGGACTGTAGCTCACCAGGCTCCTCCGTCCATGGGATTCTCCAGGCAAGAGTACTGGAGTGGGTTGCCATTACCTTCTCCAGGGGATCTTCCCAACCCAGGGATCAAACCCAGGTCTCCCACATTGCAGGCAGACACTTTAGCCTCTAAGCCACCAGGGAAGAGCTGATCAACTCTTACTTTCTTTTACTATCTACTTATGCATTGGGCTGGGCTGGGCTTTAGTTGCAGCGTGTGGGATCTTCAGTCTTCAGTGCTACGTGCAGGCTCTTCAGCTGTGGCATGCAAACCCTTTGTAGCCTGTGGGATCTAGTTCGCTGACCAGGGATTGAACCCAGGCCCCCCACACTGGGAGCGTGGAGTCAGCCATTGACCACCTGGGACATCCCTGTAATTTCTCACTCCAAAAGCTGCTGTCTGTGGGTCTGTCATCCAGTCAGCCCAGATCTAGGTGTGGACTGAGACTCTCCCCTCTGGGAACCTGACAGACCTTGGCACACCCTCAACAAGTGGGAGGTATTACAAATAAAAGAGGCTGTTCCCACCATAGATAAGGCTTGAGAGACAGCCAGGAGGAATACTACTGTTGAACACAGGGTTCACCTCCTACATAAGGAACCGCCTTCAAAACTGGGAGCGGCCTCTGTTCTATCTAATGCATAGAAACCAGCTCAGAGTCAGGCAGAGCGAGAGTATGTTCCAACCAAAAGAGCAAAAGAAAACCATGCAAAAAAACTTCATGAAATGGAGATGAGTAACTACCTTGATAAAGTGCTGAGTGTCATGGTTGTAAAGATGCTCAGTAGACTTGGGAGAACACTGGATGAATAGAGAAAGAACTTCAGCAAAGGCAAAATGCAAGACTGTACCAAACAGAAATCACGGAGCTGCAGAACAGAATAAGCAAACTAAAAAGCACCCTAGAGGGGTTCAACAGCAAACTAGATGAAGCGGGGGGGGGGGGGGGGGGGGGGGGGGGGAATCAGTCAACTTGAAGTAGAGCAGTGGCGCTTACCCAATCAGAGCAGGAAAGAGAATGAAAAAGAGTGAGACCAAGGGACAGCATGAAGCTGACTCACATCCCCATCCAGATGTCCCAGTAGAAGAGAGAAAAGGGACAGAAATCTTACATGAAGAGATAATGGCTGGAAACTTGTCTAAGCTGGGGAAGGGAATAGACATCCATAACCAGGAGGTCCAGAAAGTTGCAAATGAGAGGAACTTGAGCAGACCCACACAAAAATACACCATAATTAAACTGCCAAAAGTTAAAGGCAAAGAACATTAAAAGCAGTAAGAGAAGAGCTTGTTATACACAAGGAAATGCCCAAAGGTCTATAAGCAGATTTTTTTTAACAGAAACTTTTAATATATTTACTCCCTTATGGCCTGCAAAGTGCTGAAACAAACAAACAAAACCTTCCAACTAATTTCACTCTATCCAGGAAAGATATCATACCAAATTGAAGGTGAAATAAAGGACTTTCCACACAAGCAAAAGTTAAGTATGGAAGACCCTGGATCAGCCTTATAAGAAACCTTAAAGGGATTTCTTCAAGCTAAAAGGAAAGGTACTACAGAGTAACAAGAAATCACATGTCTAAATCTCACTGGTAACTGTAAATATGTTAAGAAGTACTGGGTTAACCACTCGTAAAGCTAGTTCAAAGAGTAAAAGACAAAAGAAGAATTTGTTACTGGGTACCCAGATAAAACCCCTTCATGGATCACTGCCTTGTCATGGCGAAACTCAATGAAGCTATGAGCCTTGCTGTGTAGGGCCACTCAAGATGGACAGGTCAGAGTGGAAGGTTCCGACAAAAAGTGATCTACTGCACGAAGGAATAGCAAATCACTCCAATATTCTTGCCATGAGAACAACATGAACTGTATAGAAAGGCAAAAAGATATGATACCAAAAGATGAGCCCCCCAGGGCAGAAGGTGTCAAATATGCTCCTGGGGAAGAGTGGAGGCCAACTACTAACAGCTCCAGAAAGAACGAAGCCGTTGGGCCAGAACAGAGACAGCACTCGCTTGTGGATGTGCTGGGTGGCAGAAAAGTATTGCATAGGAGCCTGAAATGTTAAGTCCATGAATCAAGGTAAAATGGACATGGTCAATGGCAGGAGATGGCAAGAGTAAACACTGACATCTTAGGAATCAGTGAACTAAAATGGACAGGAATGGGTGAATTTAATTCAGATGACATTAAATCTACTACTGTGGGCAAGGATCCCATAGAAGAAATGGAGTGGCCCTCATAATCGATGAAAGAGTCCAAAATGCAGTACTTGGGTGCAGTCTCAAAAATGACAGAATGATCTCTGTTCATTTCCAAGGCAAACCATTCAACATCACAGTACTCCAGGTCTATGCTCCAACCACCGATGCCAAACAAGCTGAAGCTGGCCATATTCTATGAAGAACGAGAAGACCTCCTAGGACTAACACCAAAAAAAGGATGTCCGAATCATCACAGGGGACTAGAATGCAAAAGTAGGAAGTCAAAAGATGCCTGGAGTAATAGGCAAGTTTGGCCTTGGAGTACAAAAATGAAGCAGGGCAAAGGCTAATAGAGTTCTGCCAAGAAAACTCACTGGTCATAGCAAACACCCTCTTCCAGCAACACAAGAGAAGACTCTACACATGGACATCACCAGATGGTCAACACTGAAATCAGACTGATTACATTATTTGTAGCCAAAGATGGAGAAACTCTATACAGTCAGCAAAAACAAGCCCAGGAGCTGACTGTGACTCAGATCATCAGCTCCTTATTGCAAAATGTTGGCTTAAACTAAAAAAAGTGGGGAAAACCACTAGGCCAGTCAGTTCGGTTCAGTTCAGTTGCTCAGTCGTGTCCGACTCTTTGCAACCCCATGAATCGTAGCACACCAGGCCTCCCTGTCCATCACCAACTCCCAGAGTTCACTCAGACTCACGTCCATTGACTCAGTGATGCCATCCAGCCATCTCATCCTCAGTCGTCCCCTTCTCCTCCTGCCCCCAATCCGTCCCAGCATCAGAGTCTTTTCCAATGAGTCAACTCTTCCCATGAGGTGGCCAAAGTGCTGGAGTTTCAGCTTTAGCATCATTCCTTCCAAAGAAATCCCAGGGTTGATCTCCTTCAGAATGGACTGGTTGGATCTCCTTGCAGTCCAAGGACTCTCAAGAGTCTTCTCCAACACCACAGTTCAAAAGCATCAATTCTTCAGCGCTCAGCCTTCTTCACAGTCCAACTCTCACATCCATACATGACCACAGGAAAAACCATAGCCTTGACTAGATGGACCTTAGTCGGCAAAGTAATGTCTCTGCTTTTGAATATGCTATCTAGGTTGGTCATAACTTTTCTTCCAAGGAGTAAGCGTCTTTTAATTTCATGGCTGCAAACACCATCTGCAGTGATTTTGGAGTCCCAAAAAATTAAGTCTGACACTGTTTCCACTGTTTCCCCATCTATTTCCCATGAAGTGTTGGGACTGGATGCCATGATCTTCGTTTTCTGAATGTTGAGCTTTAAGCCAACTTTTTCACTCTCCACTTTCACTTTCATCAAGAAGTTTTTTAGTTCCTCTTCACTTTCTGCCATAAGGGTGGTGTCATCTGCATATCTGAGGTTATTGATATTTCTCCCGGCAATCTTGATTCCAGCTTGTGTTTCTTCCAGTCCAGCGTTTCTCATGATGTGCTCTGCATAGAAGTTAGGCCAGTCAAGTACGACCTAAATCAAATTCCCTATGATTATACAGTGGAGGTGATGAATAGATTCAAGGGATTTGATCTGGAGCCTGAAAAACTATGGACAGAGGTTCACAATATTGTACAGGAAGCAGTGATCAAAACTATCCCAAAGAAAAATAAATGCAAGAAGGCAAAGCGGTTTTCTAAGGAAGTTTACAAATAGCTGAGAAAAGAAGAGAAGCAGAAGGCAAAGGAGAAAAGGAAGGCTATACTCAACTGAAGGTAGAGTTTCAGAGAATAGCAAGGAGAGTTAAGAAGGTCTTCTCAAACGAATAATGCAAGGAAATAGAGGAAACAATAGAATGGGAAAGACTAGAGATGTCTTCAAGAAAATTAGACACACCAAGGGAACATTTCATGCAAAGATGGGCTCGATAAAGGACAGAAATGGTATGAACCTATCAGAAGCAGAAGATATTAAGAAGACGTGGCAAGAATACACAGAAGAACTGTACAAAAACATTCTTAATGGCCCATATAACCATGATGGTGTGGTTCACTCACCTAGAGCCAGACATTTTGGAGTCTGAAGTCAAGTGGGCCTTAGGAAGCATCACTACGAACAAAGCTAGTGGAGGTGATGGAATTCCAGCTGGGCTATTTCAAATCCTAAAAGATGATGCTGTTAAAACGCCACTCTCTAGGTCAGCAAATTTGGAAAACACAGCCATAGCCACAGGACTGGAAAAGGTCAGTTTTCATTCCAATCCCAAAGAAGGGCAATGCCAAAGAATGTTCAGACTACCATACAATTGTGCTCATTTCACATGCTAGTAAGGGTATGCCCAAAATTCTTTTAGCAATACATGAACCGAGAACTTCCAGATATACAGCCTGGGTTTAGAAAAGGCAGAGGAACAAGAGATCAAATTGCCAACATTCATTGGATCATAGAGAAAGCAAAGAAATTCCAGAAAAACATCTACTTCCGTTTCATTGACTACACTAAAGCCTTTGACTGTGTGGATCATAAGAAACTGTGGAAAACTCTTTAAAAGATGGGAACACCATAGTGAGTCAGTTCCTAGGCAGGTTGATAAGAAGTCCGGGTCCCCGAGGAGGAGAGGAGGGTCTGGGATTCTCAAGGAGGAGGAAAGGACAAATGTCTTTTTTTCTCTACATTCCTTAGTCACATAAAACATTTTTCCCTTTAAGCACAACAAACAATTCAGTTTAAACTCTGTACTAAGGATTGTCTGACAACAATGTATCCTGCTTGAGGACAGTTTCTCCTTCTTGAAAACCTTCTGGCTAATCTTGTTATCTTAAAATGTAAGTTATGGGAGTGGATCTAGTAAGATCTTTACAATCTTGAGACATTCTTTTGATTTACTGTAATAACTAATTTAAAAAGTATATAACTCCCTTCCTCACACTAGCAAAGGGGCGCTCTCCACCCCCTTCTGATGTCTATGTCAGAAGCTAAACTCTGCTACACAAAAGGCTTGAGCGATCAAGCCTGCTCCCTGGTCCCTGATCCCAAAGCTAAATCTTCTTCTTTGGAAATCACGAATCCAACACTGTTCACCATAAGCATCTTACCATCTCCTGAGAAAAGTGCATGCAGGTCAGGAAGCAACAGTTAGAACCTTATATGGAAAAACTGACTAGTCAAAAATTGAGAAAGGAGTACAACGAGGCTGTATACTGTCACCTTCTTATTTAATTTATGTGCAGTGTACATCAGGCGAAATGCTGGGCTGGATGAGTTACAAGCTGGAATCAAGATTGCTGGGAGAAATAACAACCACAGATATGCGGACAATACCACTCTAATGGCAGAAAGAAAGAAAGAATTAAAGAGCCTCTGATAAAAGTAAAAAAGGAGAGTGAAAAAGCTTGCTTAAAAGTCAGTATTAAAAAAGCTAAGATCATGGCATCCAGTCCCATCATTTCATGGCAAATAGAAGCAGAAAAGATGGAAGCAGTGACTGATTTCCTCTTCTTGGGCTCTGAAATCACTGCGGATGGTGACTGCAGCCATGAAATCAGATGACTGCTTCTTGGAAAGAAAGCTATGACAGACCTAGGCAGTGTGTTAAAAAGCAGAGACATCACTTTGCCAGCAAAGGTCCATACGGTCAAAGCTATGAGTAGTCAGCTACAGATGTGAGAGTTGGACCATAAAGAAAGCAGAGTGGTGAAGAACCAGTGCTTTCAAATTGTGGTGCTGAGAGTCCCTTGGACAGCAAGGAGATCAAACCTGTCAATCCTAAAGGAAGTCAACCCTGAATATTCATTGGAAGGACTAATGCTAAAACTGAAGCTCCAATCCCTGATACTGGGGAAGACTGAAGGCAGAAGAGGGCAACAGAGGATAAGATGATTGGATCGCATCACCAAGTCGATGGACATGAACTTGGGCAAGCTTCCGGAGACAGTAAGGGACAGTGAGGCCTGGCATGCTGCAGTCCATGGGCTTGCAGAGTCAGACACTACTGGGAGACTGAACAACAAGAAGGAGCCTCATGGTGCATGCGTGTTCAGACGGTCAGTCGTGCCTGACTCTTTGCGACCCTGTGGACTGCAGCCCACCAGGCTCCTCTGTCCTTGGGATTCCCCAAGTAAGAATACTAAAGTGGGTTGCCAGTTCCTACTCCAGGGGATCGTCCCAACCCAGGGTTCAAAGCTACGTCTCTTGCATCTCCTGATTTACAAAAGGATTATTTACCACTGAGCCATCTGGGAGCTCTAAGCCTCCTTATAACCATAAGGAGAAGACATACAGGATGCAGAAAAAATTATCAATGCATACACACCACTAAAAAAAGTCATCAAACCCCAAATAAAGAAAGCAAAAGGGAGGAATGCCAAAACAGTCTCGTGGCTCAGGGGTAAAAAATCCACCTTCAGTGCCGGAGACACAGTAGATACAGGTGCCTGTAGAAAATGGCAACCCATTTCAATATTTTTTCCAGGGGAATTCCATGGACAGAGGAGTCTGGTGGGTACAGTCCAGGGGGTCTCAAAGAGTTGGACATGACTAAATGATTGAGCATGCACACATGCAGAAAACAATTAAAATGGTAATAAGTAGGGGCTTCCCTGGTAGCTCAGAGGTTAAAGCGTCTGCCTGCAATGTGGGAGACCCAGGTTCGATCTCTGGGTTGGGAAGATCCCCTGGAGAAGGAAATGGCAACCCACTCCAGTATTGCCTGGAGAATCCCATGGACGGAGAATCCCATGGACGGAGGAGCCTGGTGGGAGCCTGGTGGGCTACAGTCAACGGGGTCGCAAAGAGTTGCACTCGACTGAGCGACTTCACTTCACTACCTATCAATAATTACTTTAAATGTTAGTAGAGTAGATTCCTAAAAGAGTTGCTAAATTGGGTTAAAACACAGGACTGACCTAAACGCTGCAACAAAATATTTAGTTTAAAGTGTACAGAGAGGGAGAAAGGAAGACGGGGAGAGAGACAGGGAGAGAGGGAGGGGAATGGAGGGAGGGAGACAGAGAGAGAGAGAGAAGAGGGACAGAGGAGGAGATGGGAAGGGGAGGAGGAGGAGATGGGAAGGGGAGGAGAAGAAAATGGACAGAGAGAGGGAGAGAAAGAAAGGGAGAGAGAGACAGGGAGAGTGGGGGGAAGGAATGGAGAGAGATGGAGGCAGGGAGAGAGGGAGAAAGAAAACCGGGAAGAAGACAGTGAGGGAGAGAGGGAGAGGTGTAGGGAGAGGGGGAGAGAGAAAGAGAGGGGAGAGAGGGAGAGTGTGACAGATAGAGGGAGAGGGGGAGAGAGGAGGGGGGCAGAGATGGGGGGGGACGGGGACAAGACAGCGCAAGAGAGAGGGACAGAAAGGCAGGGAGGGGGAGAAATCATAAAAGATAAGAGAGGAAGGGATGAAGAGAGAGGGGGCAGACAGAGAGAAGGAGAAAAGAGGAAAGACAGGAACGGAGGGAGGGGCAGGGAGAGAAGCAGGTTTAGTGAGAGAGACAGAAGGGCAGAGAGAGGGAGAGAGTGAACAGAGAGAGGGGAAGAGGGCAAGAGAGAGCAACAGGGTAGGGAGAGGGAGGCAGAGCGTCTGCGGGGCGGGAAGGAGCAGGAGAGAGGGAGGGAGAGAGCTGCACGGGGGGACAGAGAGAAAGAGAGGGGACAGGACCTCCCGGCTGTGGTGAATGAGAATCCCCTGCCGCTGCAGGGGATGGGGGTTCATTCCCGTGCAGGAAGACCCCACGTGCTGCGAGCAGCCTTGCTATCCCGCCCCCGCCCCACCGCCGTGCTCAGCACAGGAGAAGCCACGCAGCACAGCCAGAGACGGCCCAAAGGAATAAACTTTAAAAGGAGGTAAGGACGGAGAGACAGGGAAGCAGGCAGGGAGCCAGAGAGGGTGTGAAGGAGTGGAGACCAACATTTCATGCAACTGGAAACCATGAGCAAGCTGAGGAGCTTTAACTTATCAGACGAAATAGGCTTTAAAACAGAGATAGTGATAAGAGACAGAGAAGGGCATTACATAGTGATAAACTGGTCAACCCAACAAGGGGATATACCATTTTAAAAATTAAGGCAATTACCAAAGGAGCACCTAATTATACAAAGCAGATATTAACAGAAATAAGGAGAGAAATAGCAGTCCAATAATAGGAACTCTAATATCCCACACACATTAATGTATAGAATTTCTAGACAGAAAGTCAATAAGAAAACACTGGCCTTAAATGTAAGTTAGATCAGATAGCTAAACAAAAATATACAGAATATTTCATCCAAAATCAACACACTTTCTCCAGAATAGATCACATGTTAAGCCACAAAACAAGTCTTAATGAATTTAAGAAAATTTAAATCCTAGCAAGAATTTTTCTGACTACAACAGTATAAAACTAGAAATTACAATAGGAAAAACTGGAAAATTCACAAATATGAGAAGATTACACAACATGCTATGAACAACCAATGGGTCAATTAAGAAACAAAGGGGAAGTGAAAGCACACTTTGAGACAAATGAAAATGGAAATAAATCATATTAAAATTGATGGGATGAACCTAAAACTGATGGGATGAGTTCAGTTCAGTCGCTCAGTCATGTCCGACTCTCTGCGACCCCATGAATCACAGCACGCCAGGCCTCCCTGTCCATCACCAACTCCCAGAGTTCACTCAGACTCCCATCCATTGAGTCAGTGATGCCATCCAGCCATCTCATCCTCTGTTGTCCCCTTCTCCTCCTATCCCCAATCCGTCCCAGAATCAGAGTCTTTTCCAATGAGTCAACTCTTCCCATGAGGGGGCCAAAGTGCTGGAGTTTCAGCTTTAGCATCATTCCTTCCACAGAAATCCCAGGGTTGATCTCCTTCAGAATGGACTGGTTGGATCTCCTTGCAGTCCAAGGGACTCTCAAGAGTCTTCTCCAATACCACAGTTCAAAAGCATCAATTCTTCAGCGCTCAGCCTTCCTTACAGTCCAACTATTGCATCCATACATGACTACTGGAAAAACCATAGCCTTGACTAAATGGACCTTAGTCGGCAAAGTAATGTCTCTGCTTTTGAATATGCTGTCTAGGTTGGTCATAACTTTTCTTCCAAGGAGCAAGCGTCTTTTAATTTCATGGCTGCAATCACTATCTGCAGTGATTCTGGAGCCCAAAAAAACTAAAGTCTGACACTGTTTCCACTGTTTCCCCATCTATTTCCCATGAAGTGATGGGACCGGATGCCATGAGCTTCGTTTTCTGAATATTGAGCTTTAGGCCACCTTTTTCGCTCTCCTCTTTCACTTTCATCAAGAGGCTTTTGAGCTCCTCTTCACTTTCTGCCATAAGGGTGGTGTCATCTGCATATCTGAGGTTATTGGTATTTCTCCCGGCAATCTTGATTCCAGCTTGTGTTTCTTCCAGTCCACCGTTTCTCATGATATACTCTGCAGAGAAGTTAAATAAGCAGGGTGACAATATACAGCCTTGGCATACTCCTTTTCCTATTTGGAACCAGTCTGTTGTTCCATGTCCAGTTCTAACTGGTGCTTCCTGACCTGCATACAGATTTCTCAAGAGGCAGGTCAGGTGGTCTGTATTCCCATCTCTTTCAGAATTTTCCACAGTTTCTTGTGATCCACACAGTCAAAGGCTTTGGCATAGTCAAGAAAGCAGAAATAGATGTTTTTCTGGAACTCTCTTGCTTTCTCCATGATCCAGCAGATGTTGCCAATTTGATCTCTGGTTCCTCTGACTTTTCTAAAACCAGCTTGAACATCAGGGAGTTCACGGTTCACGTATTGCTGAAGCCTGGCTTGGAGAATTTTGAGCATTACTTTACTAGCGTGTGAGATGAATGCAATTGTGCGGTAGTTTGAGCATTCTTTGGCATTGCCTTTCTTTGGGATTCGAATGAAAACTGCCCTTTTCCAGTCCTGTGGCCACTGCTGAGTTTTCCAAATTTGCTGACATATTGAGTGCAGCACTTTCACAGCATCATCTTTCAGAATTTGAAACAGCTCAATTGGAATTCCATCACCTCCACTAGCTTTGTTCATAGTGATGCTTTCTAAGGCCCACTTGACTTCACATTCCAGGATGTCTGGCTCTGGATGAGTGATCACATCATCATGACTATCTGGGTCGTGAAGATCTTTTTTGTACAGTTCTTCTGTATATTCTTGCCACCTCTTCTTAATATCTTCTGCTTCTGTTAGGTCCAGACCATTTCTGTCCTTTATCGAGCCCATCTTTGCATGAAATGTTCCCTTGGTATCTCTAATTTTCTTGAAGAGATCTCTAGTCTTTCCCATTCTGTTGTTTTCCTCTATTTCTTTGCACTGATCGCTGAAGAAGGCTTTCTTATCTCTTCTTGCTATTCTTTGGAACTCTGCATTCAGATGCCTATATCTTTCCTTTTCTCCTTTGCTTTTCACCTCTCTTCTCTTCACAGCTATTTGTAAGGCCTCCCCAGACAACCATTTTGCTTTTTTGCATTTCTTTTCCATGGGGATGGTCTTGATCCCTGTCTCCTGCACAATGTCACAAACCTCATTCCATAGTTCATCAGGCACTCTATCTATCAGATCTAGGCCCTTAAATCTATTTCTCACTTCCACTGTATAATCAGAAGGGATTTGATTTAGGTCATACCTGAATGGTCTAGTGGTTTTCCCTACTATCTTCAATTTAAGTCTGAATTTGGTAATAAGGAGTTCATGATCTGAGCCACAGTCAGCTCCTGGTCTTGTTTTTGTTGACTGTATAGAGCTTCTCCATCTTTGGCTGCATAGAATATAATCAATCTGATTTTGGTGTTGACCATCTGGTGATGTCCATGTGTAGAGTCTTCTCTTGTTTTGTTGGAAGAGGTTGTTTGCTATGACCAGTGCATTTTCTTGGCAAAACTCTATTAGTCTTTGCCCTGCTTCATTCCTCATTCCAAGGCCAAATTTGACTGTTACTCCAGGTGTTTCTTGACTTCCTACTTTTGCACTCCAGTCCCCTATAATGAAAAGGACATCTTTTGGGGGTGTTAGTTCCAGAAGGTCTTGTAGGTCTTCATAAAATCATTCAACTTCAGCTTCTTCAGTGTTACTGGTTGGGGCATAGACTTGGATAACTGTGATATTGAATGGTTTGCCTTGGAGACGAACAGAGATCATTCTGTCATTTTTGAGACTGAATCCAAGTATTGCATTTTGGACTCTTTCGTTGACCATGATGGTGGCTACTCCATTTCTTCTGAGGGATTCCTGCCCGCAGTAGTAGATATAATGGTCATCTGAGTTAAATTCACCCATTCCAGTGCATTTTATTTCACTGATTCCTAGAATGTTGATGTTCACCCTTGCTATCTCTTGTTCGACCACTTCCAATTTGCCTTGATTCATGGACCTGACATTCCAGGTTCCTATGCAATATTGCTCTTTATAGCATCGGATCTTGCTTCTATCACCAGTCACATCCACAGCTGGGCATTGTTTTTGCTTTGGCTCCATCCCTTCGTTCTTTCTGTATTTATTTCCCCTCTGATCTCCAGTAGCATACTGGGCACCTAATGACCTGGGGAGTTCCTCTTTTGGTATCCTATCATATTGCCTTTTCATACCGTTCATGGGGTTCTCAAGGCAAGAATACTGAAGTGGTTTGCCATTCCCTTCTCCAGTGGACCACGTTCTGTCAGACCTCTCCACCATGACCCGCCTGTCTTGGGTTGCCCTGCAGGCATGGCTTGGTTTCATTGAGATAGACAAGGCTGTGGTCCTAGTGTGATTAGATTGACTTGTTTTCTGTGATTGTGGTTTCAGCGTGTCTGCCCTCTGATGCCCTCTTGCAACACCTACCATAGGAATAAATGCTTACATCTAAAAAACAAGAAATCTCAAATAAGCAACCTAACTTAACTACCCAAAGAACTCAACAAGAATAACAAGGAAAGCTCTAAATTAGGAGGAGGAAGGAGCTAAAGATAAGAATGTAAATAAATTTTTAAAAGACTAAAAAGAATATACAAAAGATCAATGAAACTAGGAACTTATTCTTTGAAGAGGTAAACAAAATTAACACATATTTAGCAAGACACCAAGAAAAGAGAAGGGACTGAATGAAGATCAGACATGAAAGTGGAAACATTATAATTAATACCAAAAAATATCATAAGAAACTACTGTAAATAATTACGCCAATAAATTGGACAGCCTAGAATAAATGCATAAATTCCTACAAACAAGAAGAAATTATATAAATTTGAAGAAAAATAAAATTATGAATTATGAAGAAATAGAAAATCTGAACAGACTAATTACTAGTTAGGAGATCCAATTAGTAATGAAAAACTTCCAACAAAGAAAAGTCGAGGCTCAAATGGCTTCACTGGGGAATTCTAACATTTAAAGACAAATTAATACCAATCCTTCCCAGTCTCTTCTGAAATATTTAAGAGGAAGGAATGTTTCCAAGACTTCCTAGGTGGCACTAGTGGTAAAGAACCTGACTGCCAATGTAGAGGACATAAGTTTTGATCCCTGGGTCAGGAAGATTTCATGGAGGAGGGCATGGCAGCCTACTCCAGTATTCTTGCTTGGAGAATCCCATGGAGAGAGAAGCCTGGTGGGCTGCAATCCATAGGTTCACACAGAGTCGGACACGACTGAAGCAATTTAGCATACATGCACACACGTTGCTTCTGAACTCACTTTATGAGATTAGAACTACCCTGATATCAAAATGAGACAAGACATGACTAGAAAAGAAAATTACAGGCCAATATTACTGATGAACATAGATGCAAAAATATTAGCAAACTGAGTAAGCATTAATAGGGTCATACACAGTGATCGAGTAGAATTTCCTCCAGGGATTCCAAAATGGTTCAACATCTGAAAAATCAATGTGAGACGCCACATTAACAAAACCAAGGAAAAATCTTACGATCATCTCAATAGCTGCATAAAAAAAGAATCTGACACAACTCAAGATTCATCCATGATAAAAAAAACTCTCAGCAAAGTGAGTATAGAGGGAATACACTCTCAGCAAATAAAGGTTATAAAATATTTGACAAAGCCATGTATCTCACTGAACAATAGAGTGTGGAAGGCCTTCCCTCTAAGATCAGAAGTCAAGATGTTCACCCTTTACCACTTTTATTCAACACAGTTGGAAGTCCTAGCAAGAAAAAATAGGTAAGAAAAGGAAATGGAGTCATTCAAGTTGGAAATGAAGTAAAATTGTTACTATTTGCAAGTGACATTATATATATAAAACTTTGAAGACTCTGCCAAATAACTCTTAGAATAAACAAATTCAGTACTATTGCAGGATACAAAATCACCATACAAATCTCTTGTATTTCAGTCTGCTAATAATGAACTATCAGAAAGAGGAATGAAGAACACAATTCTATTTATAATTGCACCAAATCAAATGCCTATGAATAAATTTAACTAAGGATGTGAAAGACCTGTGCACTGATAGATAAGATATAAATGAAAGAAATTAATGAAGACATAAATCAGTGTGAAGATATTCCTCACTCAGAAATTGGAAGAATATTGTTAGAATGTCCATACTACTCAAAATAATAAACAGATAAAATACTATCTCTATCAAAATTGCAACATCATTTTTCACAGAAATGAAACAAACAATTCTAAAATGTGTATAGAACCACAGAAGACCCAAAAGAGCCAAAGCAATCTTGAGAAAGGAGAACGAAGATGGAGGAATCACACTTGCTGATTTCAGGCTATGAAGCAAAGATAGTGTTGGCATAAAAACAGACATGTAAATCAGTGCAACTTAATAGAGACCCCAGAAAGAAATCCATGCTTTTATGATCAATTCATTTAAGACAAAGGAGCCAAAAATATACAATGGGGAAATGACAGTCTGTTCAATAAATGGGGAAATTAGACAGCTACAACCAAAAGGATGAAACACAACGGTAATTTAAAGTTTAAATACAAAAATAAACCACTTGAAACCATAAAACTCCTAAGAGGAAACATACGGGATGAGATTCTCGACATCAGTCTTGCTGAAAACTTTAATTGGCACCAAAGGCGAAGGCAACAAAAGCAAAAACAAACAAGAGGGACTACATCAAACTAAAAAGCTTCTTCACAGCGAAGGAAGACATGAAGAAAGCAAACAGAAAAGGAACAGGCACTCTAAGAACGGGAGAACGGAGTTCCAAATTATATATCTAAGAAGATGACGATCTAAGGCATGTTAAGAACTCATACGACTCAATAGCAAACGAACACCCTATTAGTAGTTTTTATTAAAAATGGGCGGACTCTAACTAAACATTTTTCTTAAAGATGTACAGGTGGCCAACAAGTAAATGAAAACATCATAGACATTTCTAATTCTAAACATCATAATCATCAGGGAAATACAAATCAAGACCACCCTAAGATACCCTCTCACATCTGTTAGAATGTCTGTTGTTCAAAAACAGGAGGTAGCAAGTGTCGGTGAGGATGTAGGGAAAAGGGAACCCTTGTGTACTGTTGACAAGAATGTAAATTGCTGTAGAAAATCTGCATGGAAGAGCCTCAAAAATTTTAAATTGAACCACCATATGATCCAGCTACTCTGGGTATTTATCTGAAGAAAATATCACTAACTATAAAAGATATATGTGCCCTCACGTTCACTGTAGTATTATTATAGTGAAGATACGGAAACAACCCAAGTGCCCACTGATGGATGAATGAATAAAGAAAATGTCATACACCCGAGCATACACACATACACATACAGCGGAGTATTACTCATCCATAAAAATGAATGAAATCATGCCATTTGCATCAATATGGATGGAGTTTGAGGGCATTATGCCAAGTGAAAAAAATCAGACATTGAAAGGTAAGTACCATATGATCTCAGTTAATGTGGGAAAAAACAATGAACTCATTGAGACAGTATAGACTTGCGGTTGCCGGAGGTGGAGGTGGGGTGGGAGTTGGGAGAAATGGGGGAAGGTGGTTATTCATAGGGATGTAATACACAGCAAGGTGACAACAGTTAATACTGTATTGCCTATTTGAAAGCTGCTAAGAGTGGGTCTAGTTCTCATGAGAGGGAAAAAAATCTGTAACTGTATGGTGACAAGCGTTAACTAGACTTATTGTGGTGATAATATATAATAATATGTATAATATATAGCATATATATTATATATAGTATATATATATTATCATATATATGAATATCAAGTCATTATATTATTAACCTGAAACTAATACTATATAAGGTTATATGTCAATTATATCTGAATAAAAATATAAAGAGCGACTCCAGAACAGCTCTGGGACCACTTAATCTAGTGCCTTTCATAAGTGCCCCACCTTTATTCTCTGCTATTTTTTCCCAGGTAATATTTTAAGTTGTGGATTGGTGACTATTTTGTTGTTGTTATCGCCGTTAAAGATTTTTTTCCCTTGAAAAATACATTCCTCATTCTAATTCCATTAATGTGCACGCTCAGTCACTTCCAGTCGTGTCTGACTCTTTGTGACCCCATAGACTATTGCCCATCAGGCTCCTTTGTCCATGGAATTCTCCAGGCAAGAATACTGCAGTGGGTTGCCATGCCCTCCTCCAGGGGATCTTCCCAACCCAGGGATCAAACCCACGTCTCTTGCATCTCCTGCACTGGCAAGTGGCTTCTTTACAATAGCTTGCACATATTAATATAACGCTCCGCCCAGCCAACACAGGTCTGAAGTCATTCTCCACCTGCACATAAACTCTTACTTTAAACATCTGTTAGGAAATCAAAACAATAAGTAGAATGACAGTGTCTCTAATTGGTTTAAAGCAGAAGGATTTAATTTGGAGCTTTATTAACCTATAATGAACACTTCATTGACCTATAATCTAAACCATGAACTTCGCTGACGTCCACTTTATAACTGAGCTTCACTCTCCCCTGTGAGGGTAAATGTTTGCTTTATGTTGTGTTTTTCTGGTGATTTTATGGTATGTGGCAGAAAATCAATTTTCACCAGTGTACTTTGGGGCAAAGGCATCTATCTGCATTAGGGAGGGATGGGAGACAAGGAATGATTCCTCAATCATCTTTGAGGCAAATGCAAAAGGATTTAAATGAATGTCAGATGACTGTCCAGGTAGTAAATAATATATAAATACTGATAAATAAGAGAGTGAAAGAAAAAGGTTTCTGTGCAATCAGAACATCAGCTGTAGAAGAATGTATCATGCCTTAGTATCAAGTACTTTGCCAGTGAAATTATGGAAAACATCTTCTATCCAGAAAGTGTGACTAATTTGTATAAACGTTATACGATACATTGTCCCTTAGACTGCCAATCACCAAGCCCAAGTACAGACCAGAGAATCAGAGAATCTCATTGTCAGGATTAATAAAACATCAACTCATGGCTGTTGGGCACACATATTTTAAAGCTATCTCATTACATATTAAGTGGTAATTGAAAGTTAAAATTGTAGATGTTTATTTTCTAGCTGTGGAGAAGGCAATGGCACCCCACTCCAGTACTCTTGCCTGGAAAATCCCATGGACGGAGGAGCCTGGTAGGCTGCAGTCCATGGGGTTGCTGAGTCGGACACGACTGAGTGACTTCACTTTGACTTTTCACTTTCATGCATTGGAGAAGGAAATGGCAACCCACTCCAGTGTTCTTGCCTGGAGAATCCCAGGGATGGGGGAGCCTGGTGGGCTGCCGTCTATGGGGTCGCATAGAGTCGGACATGACTGAAGCAACTTACCAGCAGCAGCAGCATTTTCTAGCTGTGATTTAGAGCTGGTCTGTGCATGTGTTGGTTGAAATTACTTGAGACTTTTATCCATGCTATAAAGCCCAACTTGTTTCTAGAATCAAGGATTTCAAATAAATGGGAAATCTGTCTTCTTAAAAAAAAACCAGCAAGGCGGTAGACGAAACATTCCAATTGAAATGCAACCATTGGAGTTTTTATTAAAAGCTCAGTTATATCCTGTTTATTGTTGTTACTCAGTTGTTAGTCGTGTCCGACTCTGTGGATTGTTTACGAAAGACACACTGTGAATATAAGGACACGTTGAAAAGATCTAAGAAGATGGGTTTCTGTGGTGGCTCAGTGGTAAAGGATCTGCCTGATGCAGGAGACACAGGGTGATCTCTGGTTGGGGAAGATCCCACGTGCCACGGAGCAACTAAGTCCACGTGCCACAACTATTGAGCCTGTGCTCGAGAGCTCGTGTGCTACAGCTGCTGCAACTAGTGAGCCTGTGCGCCTGGAGCCCGAGCTCCACAGCAAGACAAGCCCCCGCAGGGAGAAGCCCATGTCCCACGACCAGAGGAGCCCCCACTCACGGCAACTAGAGAAAAGCCCGCGCAGCGACAGAGATCCACACAGCCAGAAATAAACCAACAAAATTACTAAAATAATAATAATAACAAAATGCATCAGGATTTGAAAGAAATAATTTAAATTTTCTCTATTTGATGACAGAATTATGTATATATAAATTCTTTCCTAATTTGGAACCAGTCCATTGTTCCATGTCCAGTTCTAACTGTTGCTTCTTGACCTGGATATAGATTTCTCAGGAGACAGGTAAGTTGGTCTGGTATTCCCATCTCTTGAAGAATTTTCTACAGTTTGTTGTGATCAACACACTCAGAGGCTTTAGTGTAGTCAATGAAGCAGATGTTTTTTTTTCTGGAATTCTCTTGCTTTTCCTATGATCCAACAAATGTTGCAATTTGATCTCCAGTTCCTCTGCCTTAAAAGAGTTCCTCCATCTTCTGCTGCAAAGAGTATAATCAATCTGATTTCGGTATTCCCAGTCTGGTGATGTCCATGTGTAGAGTCATCGTTTGTGTTGTTGTATATGGTCACCTTGCTTATTTAACTTCTATGCAGAGTACATCATGAGAAATGCTGGACTGGATGAAGCACAAGCTGGTATCAAGATAGCTGGGAGAAATATCAATAACCTCAGATATGCAGATGACATCATCCTTATAGCAGAAAGCAAAGAGGAACTAAAGAGCCTCTTGATGAAAGAGAAAGACGACAGTGAAACAGCTTGCTTAAAACGCAACATTCAAAAAATGAAGATCATGGCATCCAGTCCCGTCACTTCATGGCAAATAGATGGGGAAACCATGGAAACAGTGAGAGATTTTATTCTCTTTGCCTCCGAAATCACTGCAGATGGCAACCGCAGCCATGAAATTAAAAGACACTTGCTCCTTTAAAAAAAAAAAAACTATGACTAACCTAGACAGCATACTAAAAAGCTGAGACATTAGTATACCGACAGAGGTCTGCCTAGTCAAAGCTATGGTTTTTCCAGTAGTCATGTATGGATGTGAGAGTTGGAATATAAAGAAAGCTGAGAGCTATAGAATTGATACTTTCGAATTGTGGTGTTGGAGAAGACTCTTGGGAGTCCCTTGGTCTGCAATGAGATCCAACCAGTCCATTCTAAAGGAGATCAGTCCTGAATATTCACTGGAAGGACTGATGCTGAAGCTGAAGCTCCAATCCTTTGGCCACCTGATGCGAAGAACTGACTCATTGGGAAAGACCCTGCTACTGGGAAAGATTGACGACAGGAGGAGAAGGGAACAAGAGAGGATGAGATGGCTGGATGGCATCACCAGCTCATTGGAAATGAGTTTGAGCAAGTTCCAGGAGTTGGTGATGGACAGGGAAGCCTGGTATGCTGCAGCCTATGGGGTCGCAAAGAGTTGGACACAACTGAGCGACTGGACTGAATTGATTCAAATTCCTAAAGGCTCCAAATCAAAACCAGAATTAGATGTCACCTTAGATCTGTTGAATGACTATTTTTTTAACTTTTTATTTTATATTATAGGATAGCCAATCAACAATGTTGTGATTTCAGGTGGAAAGTGAAGGGACTCAGCAATGCATAGACATGTATTCATTCTCCACCACCTGTCCAGGCTGCTACATAACATTTAACAGGCTATCTTTAAATAGATAAGACACAATATACTAGCAAGGATGTGTAGAAAAAGGAAAGCCTTGTGCACTGTTTTGGGGAGTGTAAGTTGGTATAGCCACGATGGACGACAATATGCAGTTTCCTTGAAAAATTAAACCAAGTGGGTTCTGCAATCAGAATCTACCTGAACTCCTGAACTCACCTCTTCCCGTGGACACATTGAATCTACAGTGACAAATAAGAAAAATTTCCTCCGAAAGTAATCCAGAAACCAGCTGAGCAACTCCTATGCATTGAGCAAATGAGAAAAGAAACCCACGTTGTGTCTTAGCCATTCCTGCCCGTTTCAGTCTCAACAGCAACCCCATCCCTGGCACAGAGACATACATTCAGCAGGGACCTGTAATTCCCCGCCTCCCCCTGAAAGAGTGAAGGGTTTCAATAGGGACAGGGTAAAGGGACAGAGTAGGTGATTAAATAGTTAATCCCACTAGGGGAGCATAGGTAGAGAGGGTCTTTTGGGAGAACCCGGAAAGTTAGTGATCGCTCCAGAAAATGCGCCTTTTCTCTTTCCAGCTCACTCCCCTCTGTAGGACAGTCTCTAGGTCCATCCACATCTCTGCTATTAACACATACAAGTGGAAAATGGTACTGGCGAACCTAATCACAGGGCAGGAAAAGAAAGAGATGCAGACGTAGGGAACCGACGTCTGAACACTGGGAGGACGCGGGTGTGGGGTGAGCTGGGAGCTGGAGGCTGACCTGTGTGCACCGCCATGTGTGAAACAGGTGGCTAGTGGGACGCTGCTGTACAGCCCAGGCAGCTCAACTCTGTGCTCTGTGACAACCTAGATGGGCGGGGTGAGGGGAGTGGGAGGGAGGTTCAGGAGGGAGGGGGTATACGTGCACATCCGGCTGATTCACTTTGCTGTACAGCGGAAACTAATGCAACGTTGTAAAATGTTGTAAAATATACAAAAAAAAATTTTTATACCCCAATTTAAAAAAAAGAGAAAGAGAAGAAAGCAGGCTTGCTTAACTCATGAAACAAAGCAATAAATCATCAGTTATACTTGCACCCTGCTGGTTGATGCCACCAAGTTAATGATCCCTAGGACACGCACCTCTGCGCACACTAAAAATAAAAATACAGTGGAAAGGTGACATTACACTGAAACCTGAGATGATTTAGCACATTTTAGTATCTTCAACCACCTTTTTGTTCATTTCCATAGCACCGGTGACAGTCCCAGCTGGGCAATATAGGGTCAAAAACTCCCCTGCCCAACACGTAGGAGGAGTTAATGAGGGAACAGTCAACCTTCTCCAAGGTGCCAGGTGGCAAACATGTGAAATCATCACCTCTGTCTACCTTAATCTTTCACGGTCACCCACAAAGGGAGCCGTGGACTCCAGCTTCCAAGTACCATCCTCTTCTTCTCAGTTAGGATTTGCTTTAACTACAGTACACACACACACACACACACACACACACACACACACACTCAGCAATGACCCTAGAAGCTCTGAGATCCCAACTCTTTCCATCTTACGCCTCTGCCATGTGGCCCAAAGTAGTCCTTCAAGCTCTGGCCATCACTTTTTCATTCCAACCCAGAAAAGATAATTGGGAAAGAAAGGAAGCACTCCTTTTTCCCAAGGCATTTGCCAGAGGTCTCACAACAACTACGCTTGCATTTCATTGACCAAAATGTAGTCAATGCGGCCACACTTGGCTACAAGGGGGAGTTAGGAAAGGCAGTCATCCGGCTGCACAGAAGTATTCCCAGTCTGACTCTAGACTCTTTCCACAAAGAAGGGGAGAACTGATATTGGCAATCTCTGATACCAACGCCAAAATAATTTTCCCAGGCCTATCAGCCGATGCCTGCAATTGTTACTGCAGTTGCTTGTGTGTGTGTGTGTGTGCACACACGCACGAGTGCATGTTCCCTCTTCCAGGGTGTGGGGGAAGAGACATGGTTGTCTATCTTATCGGTGTATAAATCATAGTTCAGCTGACTCCGATCCCCAGCTATACCTGGACTTGGCAAGACCATTAGAGAGCCTTATATCAGTCAGCGTCCTGGGCTGTGCATGGCAACCGTAAGCTGTGTGTCCATTTATCAGAGGCAACTGTTGCTAATGTTCAGTTCAGTTCAGTTCAGTCGCTCAGTTGTGTCCGACTCTTTGCGACCCCATGAATCGCAGCACACCAGGCCTCCCTGTCTATCACCATCTCCCGGAGTTCACTCAGACTCACGTCCATCGAGTCCGTGATGCCATCCAGCCATCTCATCCTCTGTCGTCCCCTTCTCCTCCTGCCCCCAATCCCTCCCAGCATGAGTCTTTTCCAGTGAGTCAACTCTTCACATGACATGGCCAAAGTACTGGAGTTTCAGCTTTAGCATCATTCCTTCCAAAGAAATCCCAGGGCTGATCTCCTTCAGAATGGACTGGTTGGACCTCCTTGCAGTCCAAGGGACTCTCAAGAGTCTTCTCCAACACCACAGTTCAAAAGCATCAATTCTTCGGTGCTCAGCCTTCTTCACAGTCCAACTCTCGCATCCATACACGACCACAGGAAAAACCATAGCCTTGACTAGATGGACCTTAGTCGGCAAAGTAATGTCTCTGCTTTTGAATATACTATCTAGGTTGGCCATAACTTTTCTTCCAATGAGTAAGCGTCTTTTAATTTCATGGCTGCAAACACCATCTGCAGTGATTTTGGAGCCAAAAAATATAAAGTCTGACACTGTTTCCACTGTTTCCCCATCTATTTCCCATGAAGTGATGGGACCGGATGCCATGATCTTTGTTTTCTGAATGTTGAGCTTTAAGCCAACTTTTTCCACTCTCCTCTTTCACTTTCATCAAGAGGCTTTTTAGCTCCTCCTCACTTTCTGCCATAAGGGTGGTGTCATCTGCATATTTGAGGTTACTGATATTTCTCCCGGCAATCTTGATTCCAGCTTGTGTTTCTTCCAGTCCAGCATTTCTCATGATGTACTCTGCAGAGAAGTTAAATAAGCAGGGTGACAATATACAGCCTTGATGTACTCCTTTTCCTATTTGGAACCAGTCTGTTGGTCCATGTCCAGTTCTAACTGGTGCTTCCTGACCTGCATACAGATTTCTCAAGAGGCAGGTCAGGTGGTCTGGGATTCCCATCTCTTTCAGAATTTTCCACAGTTTCTTGTGATCCACACAGTCAAAGGCTTTGGCATAGTCAAGAAAGCAGAAATAAGATGTTTTCCTGGAACTCTGTTACTTTCTCCATGATCCAGCGGATGTTGGCAATTTGATCTCTGGTTCCTCTGCCTTTTCTAAAACCAGCTTGAACATCTGGAAGTTCACGGTTCATGTATTGCTGAAGCCTGGCTTGGAGAATTTTGAGCATTACTTTACTAGCATGTGAGATGTGGCCACTGCTGAGTTTTCCAAATTTGCTGGCATATTGAGTGCAGCACTTTCACAGCATCATCTTTCAGGATTTGAAAGGGCTCAACTGGAATGCCATCACCTCCACTAGCTTTGTTCGTAGTGATGCTTTCTATGGCCCACTTGACTTCACTTTCCAAGATGTCTGGCTCTAGATGAGTGATCACATCATCATGATTATTTGGGTCGTGAAGATCTTTTTTGTACAGTTCTTCCGTGTATTCTTGCCACCTCTTCTTAATATCTTCTGCTTCTGTTAGGTCCAGACCATTTCTGTCCTTTATCGAGCCCATCTTTGCATGAAATATTCCCTTGGTATCTCTAATTTTCTTGAAGAGATCTCTGGTCTTTCCCATTCTGTTGCTTTCCTCTATTTCTTTGCATTGATCACTGAAGAAAGCTTTCTTATCTCTTCTTGCTATTCTTTGGAACTCTGCATTCAGATGCTTTTATCTTTCCTTTTCTCCTTTGCTTTTCGCCTCTCTTGTTTTCACAGCTATTTGTAAGGCCTCCCCAGACAGCCATTTTGCTTTTTTGCATTTCTTTTCCATGAGGATGGTCTTGATCCCTGTCTCCTGTATGATGTCACGAACCTCATTCCATAGTTCATCAGGCACACTGTCTATCAGATCTAGGCCCTTAAATCTATTTCTCACTTCCACTGTATAATCAGAAGGGATTTGATTTAGGTCATACCTGAATGGTCTAGCGGTTTTCCCTACTTTCTTCAATTTAAGTCTGAATTTGGTAATAAGGAGTTCATGATCTGAGCCACAGTCAGCTCCTGGTCTGAACTGAACTGAGTGTCAAACGCAAAGACAACTTATACTTCTTTGTACACCGGGCTCCAAAAGCCTGCTTCAGGATAAAGCCGTGGTCTCACCACGGAGAGGTCTACGTGCCAGCGACCTCATCTTGCCGTCTCCTCAATGTTCTCGTCTTACTACTTGTTCTGTTCTGCAGACATCATTGTCAGTTATTCTAATAAGTTACACATAGTTTATCTGGGACAAATTGAAATGTACACACAAAACAAGTTCTCACCATATGTCAGGCTTAAATATGTCACGGAGCCTGAATTAGAAAGGACGTGTCACAGCGGAAAAGGGGAGTCCCTGAAGGCTTCTCGGAGGGGGAGAGTGAGATGAGGCTTATTGCAGTGACAGGGCACTGGCAGCAAGGTGGGAAGGGTTTGAAGCCAGGCAGCAGAACAGCAGTCCAGGCGAGCAGAGACCAGATCAGGACTCAGCCAAGTCCCTGGTAGCAATGGAGAAGACGGAAGTCAACAGACATCTCTTAAGAAAGGAATTGGAATAAAGAAAGGCTGCCAGCCACATGGATGATATGTAGCGTGGGATGTGCAGGTATGAAGCTAAAGGAAGACTGAAGGCAATTAAATGTTTCTTAGCACCAAACTGAGATGCTTCCAGGAAAAGAGCAGGGTGGTGGTGTTGGAGATAGTTTCTGCTAGGAAAATTTAAAGTTCTTGTCGAATTTCCAGGCTCAGATGTCAAGAGGGCAGTCTGTTTGTTGTTTGTAGGTCAGAAGATATCTGTGGATTTGGGGGTCATTAGCAAACAATGGGGAGAAGGCAATGACAACCCACTCCAGTACTCTTGCCTGGAAAATCCCATGGACGAAGGAGCCTGGTAGGCTACAGTCCATGGGGTCGCTAAGAGTTGGGCACGACTGAGTGGCTTCACTTTCACTTTCACTTTCATGCACTGGAGAAGGAAATGGCAACCCACTCCAGTATTCTTGCCTGGAGAATCCCAGGGACAGAGGAGCCTAGTACGCTGCCGTCTATGGGGTCGCACAGAGTCGGACACGACTGAAGTGACTTAGCAGCAACAGCAGCAAACAATGGATGTGCCGAATCAGGGGTGGAAATGGACTCACTCAAGGATGTCTGGGGAGCTAGAGGGGCTGAGAGTGGGATGGGGTGGGGAGGCATGTTCAGTAGGCAAAGGTTGATCACAGACAGCCTTGAAAAGGCTGAGCGAAGGACTGAGCATCTGACGTGGGGACAGTGGTCTGGAGGTGACATTTAAAGCATGTTCTCTCAGAGTTTCACTTTAATCTGGTTTTGGAAACATGAACATATATGTGTTAGTATACTGAGTATAATAGTTTCATCCATCTCATCAGAACTGATTCAAATGAATTCTTTTAACGGCTGAGTAATACTCCATTGTGTATATGTACCACTTTCTTATCCATTCATCTGCTGATGGACATCTAGGTTCGTACATGTAATTGCATTCCCACCAACAGTGTAGGAGGGTTCCTTTATTGCTTGCAGATTTTTGGATCGCAGCCATTCTGACTGGTGTGAAGTGGTACCTCATTGTGGTTTTGATTTGCATTTCTAATAATGAGTGATGTTGAGCATCTTTTCATGTGTTTGTTAGCCATCCGTATGTCTTCTTTGGAGAAATGTCTATTTAGTTGTTTGTCAGTTGCTTCATTTTATATCCAGAATTCTGGGAGGTGGATCATAGAGGATCCTGCTGTGATTCATGTCTGTCTCTCAGAGTTTTGTAGTTTATGTTTATTGTGATATCTTTATAGTTCTTCACTTATTGCCTGCGTCTCATTATCCTTAGTCAGTGATGTCATTTCCCCATGAGTGTCTTCTTTTAAAAAATATGATGTCCAAAAATATATATATATATATGATGTCCCAAAGTGAACTACCTCTCAGGTATTTTTACAGATAGGTAAACCATCACTGGATAGGTACTATGTGGTAATCATAGTCAAGAATTTGGTGTTCAGTGTCTGAAAAGTAGAAAAGCAGCTCCTTTTACAAAATTCCAACTGTATAAGGTTTGCTTCTATCTGAGAATGTCTGTGGTAATATTCAAAATATGCTACCACTGCTATGGCAGTATAAATTAATAACCGAGTAAAACACATTTAAAATTCTTTTTATTCTCTAAATTAAAATATATAAGATTCTGTAACTGCTTATTTACTCAGATAAATTATTCATCTAGTTTAATAATTTTCAATCAGTTGTTGATTTATTTAGAAATGAATAGCTTGATCTTTTGTTTGTCATAGCTTTTTCTGACTAAATGTTGCTCTGGTCGGATTTGATTCTGGGAAGCATGTACATTTCAATGAATTCTTAATTAAAAGGATAGTGAATATTTCTGGCACCTTAAAAATAAAAATTAAAAAAAAAATAAAAGCATGTTCTCGGGTAAGAGAAACACCAATGGGGATCTCAAAGAACTGCAGTAACTGAGGGTAAATCTTGTAATAGAGGCACTCTCAGGGGAGTGTTGATGGCCAAGGGCATTTACCAGCTCTAGTGAAGGGGGAGGGGCCAAGGACTGGGGGCACTTTCAGCATGAAGAAAGTTTGAGCCAGGTCCAGATAGTTGAATAAGAGGAAGAATACTCCAGCAGAAATGATAGTGCTTACAAAATGCTAAGGTTCTGAACAGCATGGCTGTCTTAGACAATGTAAGGGGCTTTTGTGAGCACAGCTTGGTTTAGAAGGCGGTGAGCAATGGAATATGGTGATAGAAAGGCAGGTCTGGACCAGACTGGGAAGAGCTTCACAGTTGTCCTTAAGAGCACATACCCTAAAAAGTTTTAACAAGTCTTAGCAGGACTGTTCCTATAGAAGCAATGCAAACCTACTGAGAGTGGATTAGGTAAGGGAATTTATCATGAAGAACCAAGGGACCTGCATGAACCTGCTGCTGGGAATTACAGCAGAGAATGGGCATGCCTTCCTCTCCCTCTTTCTTTCGGGGCACACGGGCTGCTTGCAATGTGCCTTTGTCTCTCTCAAAGGTCATTTGTTCTTCTCCCAAAGCCTCAACACGTCTGGTTGGGGTTTCCAAGGCACCGATTGTGAGTGCAATTCCGCATGACTTCTGTGCTCCAGTGTTTAGTCCAGTTTGGCTCATAATCTGTACCTGATGGTCTGTGACTTCATTATCTTGGATCCAACACTGGAGGCTGGAGAGAGGGATTCCCTTGTACAAACCTGGGTCTATAGATCTGTCTCAGTGACTCTGATGAGCAGTGCCAGAGACAGGGGCATGGATTAGGAAAGCACGCTCTGTGTTTCTACATAGTGGCAGTGTGTTGGGATATCAGCAAATCCTAGAGAAAAAACATGGCACATCTTCCTGGAGTGCAAATTTTCTCTTTAATTCATTCAAATTTTAATTGTTTATACAGCCTGGATCGATGCCTAGAAAATCAAGTAAAAACACAAAGTCCTATCCCTTTAGGAGCCTACCTTATTACAAGGGAGAGACAGCGCATACTATGTCACATAGAAGTAAATGCAATGTAAGGCAGAGAAGGGGGGATTAGGATCAGGTTTGGCTACAAATAACAAAATCCTAAAACAAGCTTGAACATGTTAAGAAGGATTTTTTTTGTTTTTGCTTATAAGAACTCTGGAAGTAATAAGTACAGTGCTGGTATGGTGCACCACAGTATCAGGAATTCAAGTTATTTTCATGATTGTTCTGCTCTGTGTGCCTGCCAACATGGCTGCTGATGCTCCAGCCATTACATATGATTTCACCCAATAAGAGGCATACACAATGCATCTTATACCCCACATATACCACTTTCTTTTCTATTTCATTGGCTAGGCAAATCATCTAGGTGCAGAAAAACTGGGAAACAGCCTCTTCTTTTAGGTAGTCATGTCGGGTAAAAATCAGGAAACTGTTATAAACAGGGAGTGTGGATATTGGGGAAAACTAGCAGTGTCTGTTGCAATATGAGCAAATAACGGCAAAGTGGCACACGTCACTCAAGACGGTTAAGAGACAGTTTCTGTGAGGACAGGTAACAGAGACTGGGAAAGAGAGAGAGGACAAGCATGTCCTTATATGGGGAGGAAAATTCCAGGTCCTGGGAAGGCCTGTGCTACAAGAGATCAGGACGGCTGGCTCTTCAAAATGACCCACCAGAGGAACTCAGGGACCCAGTGAGACCTGTTCTTCACTGCAGTAAAGAATATCCTCATGCAGATGGGAGAAGAGAGGACATTCATGGGTTTGGGGGTGTGGGTTTGAGTGGTTTATGGAGGCTGTTCAATGTGGACACCTCACTAGAGTTGGGCAGTCAGTGATAGGAGTTCCCATCTGGCGGACGTGGCAGGAAAGGACCCTCGAACTGGGCTGAGGCCCCTGTCTGCTCAGCACCCTGTGGAGGGACCGTCCACCAGGGAGGGGTCCCCCGCAGGAGCTGTCTGCTGTCTGGAGGAGAGGCTGCCCAGCTGCCCTTCAATGGAATTTTGAGAGATTTCCAAAGAAAACAGCAGAGTTACTGGTTGACAACACTATCTTCCCGGGACAAAGAGTAAAGTCAAGGTGAGGAGGGCTCAGTCCTGACAGAACACTTACTACACAGCTGCAGCTGGGAGCCTGCAGCTACACCGAGGGTGCTCGCCCACCCCACGGAGGGGGTTCCTGGTGAGGTTGCTTGCCCGCCCCACAGAGGGGGTTCCTGGTGGGAGGGTAAGGGGCACAGGCGGGACTTAACTTGGGTTTTACTCTGAGATGGGAGGACAGTTGACCGTTGAACAACACAGGTTTAAACTGCAAGGGTCCAGTTATTCCTGGATTTTTTTCAATGGTAAATACTATAGTACACAAGGAAGCACCTTTAAATACTCCAATTTTTGACAACGTGGCGCCCCAGTGCCCCTAACTCCCAGAGTTCTCCAAGGGTCAACCACCTCAAGCAGAGAGCTGATGCAAGGATCACCTCAGCTGCTGTATTCATTCACCCCAGCTGCTGCAACACAGCTCCACAGACAGGGCTTATCATTGTTGTTCAGTTGCTCAGTCGAGTCTGACTCTTTGTGACCCCATGGACTGCAGCACACCAGGCTTCCCTGTCCTTCACCATCTCCTGGAATTTGCTCAGACTCATGTCCATTGAGTTGGTGACACCATCCAACCATCTCATCCCCTGTCGTCCCTTCCTCCTGCCCTCAATCTCTCCCAGTGTCAGGGTCTTTTCCAATGAGTTGGCTCTTTGCATCATTGTAACAAAGCTCCACAGACCAAGGGCTTAGAGAACAGACACTCTGCCACAGTTCTGAGTGCTAGAAAATCAAAGCCAAGGTGCTGGTGGAGTTGGTTCCTCCCAAGGGCGGTGAGGAAGGCCCTGTCCCAGCCCTCTCTCCTTGGCTTGGAGATGGCCATCGCCTCCCTATGTTTCTTTCCATCATCACCTTTTTCTGGTGTGTCTGTTGCAATTTCCTTCTTATAAGGACGCCAGTCCTTGTGCATTTAAGTCCACCCTCAGGACCTCATTTTACTCCACGCACCACCTCTAAGACCTGTCTGCAAATACAGTCACATCCTGAGATGCTGGGGGTAGGACTCCACCGTGTGGATTTTGAAGGGGATGGGGCTGACCCATGGCAGCTGCTGTGCAGGAGATGCAGTGACTAGGGAGAGGGAGGAGCTGGCGGGTGGAAATATGGGGGCTGCGACGCTGACCTGCGTGAGCCAGGACCACACGTTGATGCGGTGGGGAGAGGGGGCTGGGTTCTGGGGGCACCGAGATAGTGAAATGATAGTTTACTGAAGGGTTGGATGTAGGGCGGGCTGGAGCAGAGTCGAGAATGACTCTCACACTGTTGGTGCGAATGCACACCGATACAACCACCACGGAGAACAGTACAGAGACTCTTTGAAAAACTAGGAATAAAACTACCATGCGACCCAGCAATCCCACTACTGGGCATATATCTTGAGGAAACCATAACTGAAAAAGACACAGGCACCCCAATATTCATTGTAGAGCTATTTACGATAACTAGGACGACAGAGGATGAGATGCTTGGCTGGCATCACTGACTCAATGGACATGAGTTTTGAGTAAGCTCCGGGAATTGGTGATGGACAGGGAGGGCTGGCGTGCTGCAGTTCATGGGGTCACAGAGTCAGACACGACTGAGCAACTGAACTGAACTGAGGACATGGAAGCAACCTAGACGTCCATCGTCAGAATAGATAAGGAAGTTGTCATGCAGATACACGATGGAATTTTACTCAGCTATATAAAGCAATGCATTTGAGTCCGTTCTAACGAGGTGGATGAACTTAGAGCCTATTATACAGTGAAGTAAGTCTGAAAGACATATATCATTTACTAATGCGTATAAATAGAAAGATAATATTGATGATTTTACATGCAGGGCAGCAAAGGAAACACAGACATAAAGAACAGACTTTCGGACACAGTGGGAGAAGGAGAAGGTGGGATGATTTGAGAGAATAGCATTGAATTACCTTAGATAAAATAGACAATCAGTGGAGTTTGCCATATGACGCAGGGCACCCAAAGTTGCTGCTCCATGACGACCTGGAGGGGTGAGGTGTTGGGAGATGGGAGGGCAGTTTGGGAGGGAGGAGACACACGTGGCCTACGGCCGATTCATGTTGATAGATGTGCTGTCTGTCAGTACTGTAAACAAATTACCCTCAACTAAAATAAATAAATTTGAAAAAAGCAACAAAGTTAAAAAAAAAAAAAAGAATGACTATAAGGATTTTAGCCACTGGTCTATTAGAGCTGCTGCTCACTGACCTCCTTCCTTCCATCCAGCCTCAGGACCTTGGTACTTGTTTTCTCAGCTTGAAATGCTCTCCTTTTCCTTTTGCTCCTCATTCCATTTTTTAATGTCAGTGTCCCCGCAAGAAAGAGACAGTTCCTGACCTTGTGATTTAAAGGGGCGGCTACCCAACCCTCTATCCAGTCACTCTGTCTGAAGTCACTGCATGTCCTGGTAACTCGATCCGTCTCTCACTGCTGACATGGCAGAAACGCGGCACAGGGACCTGCCTGTATTCAGTTAAGTTCAGTTCAGTTGCTCAGTCGTATCCGACTCTTTGTGACCCCATGAATCGCAGCACTCCAGGCCTCCCTGTCCATCACCAACTCCTGGAGTTCACTCAGACTCACGTCCATTGAGTCCGTGATGCCATCCAGCCATCTCATCCTTGGTCGTCCCCTTCTCCTCCTGCCCCAATCCCTCCCAGCATCAGTCTTTTCCAATGAGTCAACTCTTCGCATGAGATGGCCAAAGTACTAGAGCTTCAGCTTTAGCATCATTCCTTCCAAAGAAATCCCAGGGCTGATCTCCTTCAGAATGGACTGGTTGGATCTCCTTGCAGTCCAAGGGACTCTCAACAGTCTTCTCCAACACCACAGTTCAAAAGCATCAATTCTTCGGCACTCAGCCTTCTTCAAGGTCCAACTCTCACATCCATACATGACCACAGGAAAAACCATAGCCTTGACTAGACGGACCTTAGTCAGCAAAGTAATGTCTCTGCTTTTGAATATGCTATCTAGGTTGCTCATAACTTTTCTTCCAAGGAGTAAGCGTCTTTTAATTTCATGGCTGCAATCACCATCTGCAGTGATTTTGGAGACCAAAAAAATAAAGTCTGACACTGTTTCCACTGTTTCCCCATCTATTTCCCATGAAGTGATGGGACCAGATGCCATGATCTTCATTTTCTGAATGTTGAGCTTTAAGCCAACTTTTTCACTCTCCTCTTTCACTTTCATCAAGAGGCTTTTAGTTCCTCTTCACTTTCTGCCGTAAGGGTGCTGTCATCTGCATATTTGAGGTTATTGATATTTCTCCCGGCAATCTTGATTCCAGCTTGTGTTTCTTCCAGTCCAGCGTTTCTCATGATGTACTCTGCATATGAGTTAAATAAGCAGGGTGACAATATACAGCCTTGGCATACTCCTTTTCCTATTTGGAACCAGTCTGTTGTTCCATGTCCAGTTCTAACTGGTGCTTCCTGACCTGCATACAGATTTCTCAAGAGGCAGGTCAGGTGGTCTGTATTCCCATCTCTTTCAGAATTTTCCACAGTTTCCTGTCATCCACACAGTCAAAGGCTTTGGCATAGTCAAGAAAGCAGAAATAGATGTTTTTCTGGAACTCTCTTGCTTTCTCCATGATCCAGCAGATGTTGGCAATTTGATCTTTGGTTCCTCTGCCTTTTCTAAAACCAGCTTGGACATCAGGAAGTTCACGGTTCACGTATTGCTGAAGCCTGGCTTGGAGAATTTTGAGCATTACTTTACTAGCGTGTGAGATGAGCGCAATTGTGCGGTAGTTTGAGCATTCTTTGGCATTGCCTTTCTTTGGGATTGGAATAAAAACTGACCTTTTCCAATCCTGTGGCCACTGCTGAGTTTTCCAAATTTGCTGGCATATTGAGTGCAGCACTTTCACAGCATCATCTTCCAGGATTTGAAACAGCTTAACTGGAATTCCATCACCTCCACTAGCTTTGTTCATAGCGATGCTTTCTAAGGCCCACTTGACTTCACGTTCCAGGATGTCTGGCTCTAGATGAGTGATCACACCATTGTGATTATCTGGGTCGTGAAGATCTTTTTCGTACAGTTCTTCCGTGTATTCTTGCCACCTCTTCTTAATATCTTCTGCTTCTGTTAGGTCCAGACCATTTCTGTCCTTTATCGAGCCCATCTATGCATGAAATGTTCCCTTGGTATCTCTAATTTTCTTGAAGAGATCTCTGGTCTTTCCCATTCTGTTGTTTTCCTCTATTTCTTTGCATTGATCACTGAAGAAAGCTTTCTTATCTCTTCTTGCTATTCTTTGGAACTCTGCATTCAGACGCTTATATCTTTCCTTTTCTCCCTTGCTTTTCACTTCTCTTCTTTTCACAGCTATTTGTAAGGCCTCCCCAGACAGCCATTTTGCTTTCCCATGGGGATGGTCTTGATCCCTGTCTCCTGTACAATGTCACGAACCTCATTCCATAGTTCATCAGGCACTCTATCAGATCTAGGCCCTTAAATCTATTTCTCACTTCCACTGTATAATCATAAGGGATTTGATTTAGGTCATTACCTGAATGGTCTTTCGGTTTTCCCTACTTTCTTCAATTTAAGTCTGAATTTGGTAATAAGGAGTTCATGATCGGAGTCACAGTCAGCTCCTGGTCTTGTTTTTGTTGACTGTATAGAGCTTCTCCATCTTTGGCTGCAAAAAATATAATCAATCTGATTTGGGCATTGACCATCTGCTGATGTCCATGTGTAGAGTCTTCTCTTGTTTTGTTGGAAAAGGGTGTTTGCTATGACCAGTGCATTTTCTTGGCAAAACTCTATTAGTCTTTGCCCTGCTTCATGCCACATTCCAAGGCCAAATTTGACTGTTACTCCAGGTGTTTCTTAACTTCCTACTTTTGCATTCCAGTCCCCTATAATGAAAAGGACATCTTTTTTGAGTGTTAGTTCTAAAAGGTCTTTTAGGTCTTCATAGAACCGTTCAACTTCAGCTTCTCCAGCATTACTGGTTGGGGCATAGACTTGGATTACTGTGATATTGAATGGTTTGCTTTGGAAACAAACAGAGATCATTCTGTCATTTTTGAGATTGCATCCACGTACTGCATTTTGGGCTCTTTTGTTGACCATGATGGCTACTCTATTTCTTCTGAGGGATTCCTGCCTGCAGTAGTAGATATAATGGTCATCTGAGTTATAGATCCTAGATTAGGGCACTCAAAAATGTGACTGAGTGAGTGAGTGAGCAAGTGAATGAATGCCCTAGTGCCAGTGGACGTAGCGGGTGAGGAGCAGGGATACAGAAGAGGTTTCCAGCATGGAGTACTGGGGAGATGAGAGAAACCCAACTCAACGTGGCTTTAATAGAAGCTCGTCTGCTCATGAACAAGAAGGTTGAGAAATGATCTGCTGAATCAAACCAGCTGTGAAATACACCCTGAGGATTACATCAAGGGCTTCTTGTCCTACTTCGACTCTGTCTTCAGGTTGAAGCAGACTTTCTACAGAGTTCCAAGTTTCACCCCAATATTAATTCATCAGCCCAAAGACAGGAAGGAGTATTTCTGGTAGCATTGTTGGCAGAGTCAACAAGTTCCATTTTGAGAACCCCCAATAACCTCCACTTGAGTCTCGGGAGCCCCAAGGTGGCTAGTTCATCCCTAAACCAAATTACGGTTTGGTTTGTCCTACAGCCACTTTGCCCTAGAGCAGACATCCCCAGCCTCTGGGATCTATGCCTGATGATCTGAAGTGGAGCTGATAAAATAATAAGAAATAAAGTCCACGATAAATGTAATGCCCTTGAATCATCCCCAAACCATCCCTCACTCCATCTCCCCGGTGTGTGGAAAAGTTTCTTCCATGAAACCAGTCCCTCCTGCCAAAAGCTGGGGACCGCTATCCTAGATCAGTGGGGGTTCAGCAGCCCTTTACACAAGGAGTTTTTTTTTTTAAACCTAAGTTATACCGATTGCTATTTACTATATTGGAAATCAAAGTGAGAAGTTTAAAATATTTGGTAACTCTTTTTAGGAAACAGTAATAAGCCCTTTATATGTTAATATATTTTATGGGAAAGAATTTCAAAACGAATTTAGGAGAGCGAGACTTTAAAATTTTTAAGTCTCTTTAATGTCTGGTTTGGTTGAATACAGCTGGATTCTCCACATTCAATCTGTTGCCGTAGTTTTTTTTTTTTTTTGGCTGAGGCATCTGAAGAAAATCCAGGCTTAGGTGTGATTGGAAGAGGGAAGGAGTTTAATAGCCTTCAGATAATATTATTTCATATTATACTAAAACACAGGAACTGGTCATTTCTTAAATGTTGTTAGCAATGTAGAGTTTGACACGTCAAATTTTTGAACGCTGTTACATCGAAATCCACTGGTCTGCCTTGCACTTTGAAATTTACCTATGCAAGATTTTTAGACCCCAAGAACTGATGTATAAAAAAATGCTTCACTGCGTTATGCTGGCTTTCTAAATGTTGATGTGATACTGAAAACACAAGAATTATCACCACAGAAGTAAAAATCAGTCCAATTATTGCGAACATGTCAAGTTCACAAGAGCAAAAGTAGGTTTTTCAAGATTCTAATTTTCATTTAAAAGCTCAACTTTTATTATTATCAGCAATACAGTCAGTTCTTCCCTGAAGTGACAGCACCATTTTGTTCACTTTTGATTTAAAAAAAAAACCAAAACCTATGGTTATTCTGGCAGGTATACCTGTTACTCGAGTAAAAATTCTGTTCTATGAAAATACTAGCTAGTTCAGCTCACAAATCAAACTTTTTTCTCTGAAGAACTATGGTACATCAGATGGGGTGCATCAAACGGGCTTCACGCAAATGTATCATTTACTCACACAACGTTATTGATAAAAGGAAGTGTACTCAAGGTCATAATTTAACATAATTAATGTTTGTTGTTTCATCGAGGGTATTCTTAAGTGAAATGAATGGTTTTTCATGAGAGTCCATGGTGATGGACACATGGCCCCTATGCACTCTGGTATTGATGCCAACTTGGCCTTGATGCCAAGGTGCTAGTGGGTTTATCCACCAGCATTACTCCAAGTTCAACACAAATAATGTTTCAGTGTCATTAGGAGTATATTTTTGACTTTGGACCATCTATAAAGGTCTTGAGGAACTTCAAGGGTTCAATGTCCACAGAAACAAAAACAAGGAAACCCAGGAGAAATCACTGCCTGTCGTGAGACAGGGGTTGGAGTCAACTTTCCCCAAAGAACGTGAGCTGTATCAGGGAGCAGCAGACATCTGATCTAAATGGGAATCTGAGGGCTCTCAAGAGGCAAACAGGACAGGCGGCTCACACTCCTCCACTAACAGCAGCAGGAAACAATAACTAAAATTGCTAATTACAACTGTGAGCAGGTTGGATTCGAGACAGCTGTGAGGACAACTTCATTTCATTCAAAACTCCAAACAGTGTTTAAGGCTTTTAGAACCACAGTGCCCTCTCATTTCAGTTTTACAGGTAAAAATAAATGAAAACTCGAGTGGAGGCGGAGTGCTGGACCACGTTCTAAGTTGCTAGTGAGGAGAACTAGCCTTTTTTTTCCCTCATCTTCAGGGAAGTGGAGAGGAGCTTCCCTTTGCTTCTGTGGGTGCTACTGTTCAGATCACACCCTTCTGTTACCACTAAGTTGTAGTCAATTTACAGTGCAACTGATCAGCTTACAGCTTTCTTTAATTACATTCCACACCTGAGTTCAGGTGGCATCACCCAGGGTGGCCCAGGGCCCTCAGACCTCACAGCATTCAGCATGTCCGTTCTGTGGCCTGTCACACAGACACAGCCAAGTTTATTCAACTCTGCTCTCTGATTGCTCCGTGGAGACGCTAAGACCTTTGGAGAATCAATACTTAGTCTTAGTATCACGCCAAGTAAAATCTCCTCCATGTGAAGACTGCAGAATGATTACCCTGTATTTTTTTTTTTAGTATGCTTTTTTACTTTTTAGGTTAACTGCTATGTGTAAGTTCCCCCACTACTTGGCTTTTATTTTCATGTAGGTTGTTATGTTTATAACTTTTCCCCAAAATACACAGAGGTAGTCACATTTTTTGACTAATTCATTCGTTCCCCTCTGATTTTAAACGCCACTTTTGTGAGACCCGACACGAAAGACACAGACACAGTAGTGCCGGATAAAGACTTGCTTTTGCCCTCCTGAGCCATCCGCCTCCTCGCTCGCAATATAATATCACAGTCACATTACAATACTTGTAGTGCCTACTGGGAACATTCCTCAGGCTACAAATTGTTGCTACAAAAACTCACCACATAGTTAGAAAGTTAAATAAAACTAGTTTATCTTACAGTTCTGAGGTCAGAAGTTTGGAACGGGCCCCACTGGGGTTGTGAAAGTCCGGAGCAGGGCTGTGTCCTTCCGGGGCTCCGAGGAACGGTCCACGCCCTCGTCTTGCCTTTTCCCTGGCCCCAGCCCTTCCTCCATCCTGCAAGCCGATCGAGGGCCCGAGGGCCCGAGGGGCCGAGTGGGGCGCGTTCGCCCCCCCTCCCCCTCCCCGCGCATCTCTCCAAGCTCCTTTCCTGGCCCCTCGTTACACATTAAGGTGCCTCGTGATTCTATGGGGAACACCTGACTAACCAAGGACTGCCTCCTTCAGGTCATGGGACTGGCAGTCCAGATTCTGTCTGTGCTCTAAATTATTCACCAGCTCCAGAAACTAGGCGGATGTTTTCGGATGGCCATCACTGCACTGTTTCCCTACAAGAAGATTACAATGCTTTCTTTCCTCTTTTTTTTTTTTTTTTTTTGGAGGCACAGGGTGAAATGTGGGGACTGGAAAAGACCCCAGACAGGGGTGGAACTGCACCACCTGCAGTGGAATTGTGGAGTCCTAACTGCTGGACTCCTAGGGAAGTCCCTACAGCACAGTTTTCTTGTTTTTATTCAGTCGCTTAGACGTGTCCAGCTCTTTGCAACCCCATGGACTGCAGCATGCCAGGCTTCCCTGTCCTTCACTGTCTCCCCAAGTTTGCTCAAACTCATGTCCACTTAGTCAGTGATGCCATCCAACCATCTCATCCTCTGTTGTCCCCTTCTCCTCCTGCCTTCAATCTTTCCCAGCATCAGGGTCTTTTCTAATGAGTCAGATCTTCCCATCAGGTGACCAAAGTATTGGAGCGTCAGCTTCAGTCCTTCCAATGAATATTCAGGGTTGATTTCCTTTAGGATGGACTGGTTTGATCTCCTTGCAGTCCAAAGGACTCCCAAGAGTCTTCTCCAACACCACAGCTCAAAAGCATCAATTCTTCGGTGCTCAGCCTTCTTTATGGTCCAACTCTCACATCTATACATGACTACTGGAAAAACCAGAGCTTTGACTAGACAGACCTTTGTTGGCAAAGTAATGTCTCTACTTTTTAATATGCTGTCTAGGTTTGTCATAACTTTCTTCCAAAGAGCAAGCGTCTTTTAATTTCATGGCTGCAGTCACCATCTGCAGTGATTTTGGAGCCCCGCCAAAAATAAAGTCTGTCACTGTTTCCATTGTTTCCCCATCTATTTGCCATGAAGTGAACGGACCAGATGCCATCATCTTAGTTTTTTGAATGTTGAGTTTTAAGCCAATTTTTTTACTCTTGTCTTTCACCTATATCAAGCAGCTATTTAGTTCCTCTTCACTTTCAGCCATAAGGTTGGTGCCAACTGCATATCCGAGGTTATTGATATGTCTCCTGGCTATCTCCATTCCAGCTTGTGCTTCATCTAGCCTGCCATTTTGAATGCTGTACTCTGCATGTAAGTTAAATAAGCAGGGTGACAATATAAGCCTTGACATATTCCTTTCCCAATTTAGAACCAATCTGTTGTTCCATGTCTGGTTCTAACTATTGCTTCCTGACCTGCATACAGGTTTCTCAGGAGGCAGGTAAGGTGGTCTGTTATTCCCAACTCTTTTTCACAGTTTTCTGTGATCTATACAGTCAAAGGCTTTAGTGTGGCCTATGAAACAGATGTTTTTCTGAAATTCTCTTGCTTTTTCTATGACCCAACGACTGCATTCGTGCTAAGTTGCTTCAGTAATGTCCGACTCTTTGTGACCTTATGTACTGTAGCCCACCAGGCTCCTCTGTCCAAGGGACTCTCCAGGCAAGAATACTGGAGAGGGTTGCCGTGCCCTCCTCCAGGGGATCTTCCTGACCCAGGGATCAAATCCACATCTCTTACATCTTCTGCATTGGCAGGCAGGTTCTTTACCACTCGTGCTACCTGGGAAGCCCAAAGGCAGAGGAACCAGAGATCAAATTGCTATGATCCAGTGAATGTTGGCGATTTAATCTCTGGTTCCTCTGCCTTTTCTAAATCCAGCTTGAACATCTGGGATTTCTCAGTTCGTGTACTGTTGAAGCCTAGCTTGGAGAATGTTGAACATTACTTTGATAGCATGTGAAATTGTGCAGTAGTTTGAACTTTCTTTGGCACTGCTCTTCTTTGGGATTGGAATGAAAACTGATCTTTTGCAGTCCTGTGGCCACTGCTGAGTTTTCCAAATTTGCTGGCGTATTGAGGGCAGCACTTTAACAGCATCATTTTTAGGATTTGAATTAATGCAGCTGGAATGCCATCACCTCCACTAGCTTTTTGTTCCTAGTGATGTTTCCTAAGGCCCACTTGACTTCACACTCCAAGATGTCTGGTTCTAGGTGAGTGATCACACCATTGTGGTTATCTGGGTCACTGAGATCTTTTTTGTACAATTCTGTGTATTCTTACCTCCTCTTCTTAATATCTCTTGCTTCTGTTAGCTCCATACCGTTTCTGTCCTTTATTGTGCCCATGGGCACATTTGTTCCCTCGTTATCTCTTGTCTTTCTCATTCTATTGTTTTAAGTCTCACTATGTTCTTTTCCTTTGCATCTCTTGCCCCCACAAAATAAAACCAGTTTGGTGGACAGCAAGATCAAGCCAGTCAATCCTAAAGGAAATTGGTCCTGAATATTCATTGAAAGGACTGATGCTGAGGCTGAACCTCCATTATTTTGGCCACCTGATGGGAAGAGCTGGCTCATTGGAAAAGACCCTGATGCTGGGAAAGATTGAGGGCAGCAGAAGAAGGGGGTGACAGGGGATGAGATGGTTGGATGGCATCACCGACTCGATGGACATGAGTTTGAGCAAGCTCTGGGAGTTGGTGATGGACAGGGAAGCATGGCATGCTGTGGTCCATGGGGTCTCAAAGAGTTGTGGACATGACTGAGTGACTGAACTGAACTGTGAGGCTGAATATCATGAATCCTAATAATCAAGGATAAAAACCACGTTTACATTTACCATGCTGGAAAGGTGAGTACTTTCCTGTACATAAAATATAAAATGTTTTTCATAATCAGAAGAAGGTTACACTTTGGTGTATCACCAATCTGTGATACAGCTGGTCTTCCCAGATGGCACTTCCAATGCAGGAGATATAAGTACATGGGTTTGATCCCCTGGAGGGCATGGCAACCCACTGCAGTATTCTTGCCTGGAGAATCCCATGGACAGAGAAGCCTGATGGGCTACAGGGTCACAAAGAGTTGGACACAGCTAAAACAACTTAGCACGCAGGCATTCACATGATACAGTTATATAATAAAACATTTTTCTGAGTATTCTATTTTTGTGGTACATCAGCCTGTAAACATTTACTTTCTCATTCTAAATAAATATCCATATTAAAATCCAATTTTGTATTTGTAAAGTTATATACTTTTATTTTTTTCCCCTCCCTAAACTTATGTTCTTTAAGTGCTCTCCTTTGTCCTGAGGAAGTTCCATGCCCCACAGAACCTGTTTCCACCCTTCAAGGATGAAACCAAACTCCACCTGGTTTACTCAAGCCTGAAACTGGAGAGGCATCCTTCACTCTTCCCTCCCCATCCTTATCACTAAGGTCAAGTAACGCCCTCAGATCACACCTTCTGGCTATCTCTTGCCAAAGTCACCTCTTGGCTTGTTTTTCTGAATTATTTTTATTTGCCTCTGTAACAAATTAATCCCATCATCCCACCCCAGACCAGCAAAGGTCATGGCCTCAGGGTCTTTATTTGTTCTCTCTTTATCTCTGACACCCAGCAAGAAGTGGGATGTGGAATGCTGGACACATATTTGCTAAATCAATATTCCTTTGTTAAAACTTGAAATGATACAGGAAGTCCAGCTGACCTTCATTTAATCTTACTTCCTCTCCCCTGAGAAAACCACTGTCTTCAGTAGTTTTTGGACTTTTACATCTAGAAATATAGATTTTTGTTCTTTTTTTTTTTTACAGAAATGGGATAATAGTGCATATATTATCTAGCAGGCTTCCCAGATGGCTCAGTGATAAAGAATCTGCTTGACAAGCAGGAGACACAGGAGACTCGGATTTGATTCCTGGATCCAGAAGATCCCCTGGAGGAGGAAATGGCAACTCATTCCAGTATTTTTGTCTAAAAAACCCCAGCAACAGAGGAGCCTGGCAGGCTATAGTCCATAGCATTGCAAAGAGTCAGACTCTACTGAGCATGCATTATCCAACAACTTGCTTTTTTCACCTCACATGCAGATCTGATGATACATTTGGGTCTACTTTTTTTTTTTTTTTAACTGCTGTGTACCATTTCATTTCTTGTGTCATCTTGGTGTATTCATGTAACCACACTGCTACTGACTGTTTAACTAGATTTATTGAGTCAATGATATCTGTCCATTTGATCTGCCTGAGAAGATTCCAGGAGTCCAGAACACCTTGTATTTCACAATGTCCCATTCACTTGCCCCTTCTCCATCTTCCATATGATTCTGCACTCAGATGGGAAAGGTGTAATAACTTTAGCACACAAAGAATAACTTAATTTCTTTTTAAATTAATTTTTTATTGAAGGATAATTGCCTTACAGACAGCTTCCTTTAACTGTTGTTCAGTTGCTCAGTAATGTCCAGCTCTTTGCAACCCAATGGACTGTGGCATGCCAGGTTTCCCTGTCCTTCACTATCTCCTGGAGTTTGCTCAAACTCATGTCCAAAAAAGGAAAAAGAAAAAAATTTTAAAAACCCCTCATGTCCATTGAGTTGGTAGCTGAAGTATCATTAACACAAACTTTATTTACAGTAATTATCAGATTTTGTGATATACAATGATTGAATTGTGCATTGCCAACAACAGCCATAGCTCAATCCAGAAGAAATTTTAACTTTTAGGAGCCCTGATAGGCTTCCCTGGGTTCAGAGGATAAAGCGTCTGCCTGCAATGCAGGAGACCGGGGTTTGATCCCTGGGTTGGGAAGATCCCCTGGAGAAGGAGATGGCAACCCACTCCAGTATTCTTGCCTGGAGAATCCCATGGACAGAGGAGCCTGGTGGGCTACAGTCCATGGGGTTGCAAAGAGTCGGACACGACTGAGTGACTTCACACACGTAACCTGAAAACACAGTCTGATCAATAAAAAAGACTTGGAAGCATAAAATATATTCCGTGAGGATAAAATGATGTGGCAGAAGTGGAATGAAAATGTTTTCAAGGAGATAAAGGATCAGTGTAAAATTCTAATTGGGAAAAATCTTGTTGATGTTCAGTCACTCAGTCGTGTCCAACTCTTTGTGACCCCATGGACAGCAGCACTCTAGGCTTCCATGTCCATGAGATTTTTCAGGCAACAATACTGAAGTGGATTGCCATTTCCTTCTCCAGGGGCTCTTCTTGACCCCGGGACCAAACCTGAATTTCCTGTGTCTCCCACATTGCAAGCAGATTCTTTACCCACTGAGCCAACCCATGGGCTCCACTTAAAAGATTTCTATAATCATTTAATTTAAAATTTTATTCACAACTCATGGGAACTTCTTTTTTAACTGATTAAACTTATGATAAAAATAAGTGTAGATATTAGCTTAAAAACAAGTGAGGGAAATACACAACATACTTCTAGGGGGCATCTGAATTTAAAAAAAAAGGACACGTTACTTGCGGCACACAGTTTTCCTCAGCCTTAAGAACCTGTGAGCTCTTAACTTCAGTCCTGCAGACATGCTGTTCTCCCTTGGAAGGTGCTTCCTCTTCCTTCTCATCCCTAGTTTTACCCTAGCAAGCTCACACTCGAGTTTCATGTCAACTCTCTGCCTGAGAAGCCTTCTATGTGCCCAGCCTAAATGAGATCTCGTTATTATATGTCCGCATGGTATCGTGAATTCCCTCTTTACATAAAACTCACCCCACTGCAAGGGGTTAGAATATGTACAAGGTTAGAAAGTAAAGGCGGAAGGTATGGCCTGAGCACAGCCTAAGAAGTGGGCAGGAGAGTGAATTTGTGACTGGGAGTCTGCAGATAAGGAGGCTGCAGGGCACAGGGGATAATCCAGTGGGAAGGGGCCGAGTTTGGATATAAATAGAGGACAAGGGCAGCTCAAGTTCTCAGTGTCCCCATGCCAGAACCTGGCACAAAACTTTACAACCTGCGGACCAACAGTAATACAGGGCTGCTGCTGCTGCTGCTGCTAAGTCACTTCAGTCCTGTCCGACTCTGTGCGACCCTATGGACAGCCCACCAGGCTCCACTGTCCACAGGATCCTCTAGGCAAGAATACTGGAGCGGGTTGCCATTTCCTTCTCCAATACAGGGATAATCCACAAGAAGTAACATATTTACACATATCACACACATTTACTGACTTCATGTGTACAGACTGTAATGTTAACATTGAACCAGTTTTATCCCTTCACGTCTGTGTGCTTAGTCACTCAGTCCTGTCCAACTCTTTGTGACCCCATGGACTGTAGCCCGCCAGGCTCCCCTGTTCATGGGATTCTCCAGGCAAGAACACTGGAGTGCATTGCCATTTCTTTCTCCACGCAATCTTCCCAACCCAGGGATTGGGAAGATTTCTTTCTGTTCCTTTCCTCCATTGCAGGTGGGTTCTTTGCCTTCCGAATCACCAGAGAATCCTATCCCTTCATGCATTTCCCTAATTGTACAGATGTCTGGTCTCATTTAAGTCAAGGAAGCACGGGGACACTGATTGTGCACATTATCCATATCCATGACTTTTCCCCTCCAGTATGAATCTAGTTCTCACTGGGCGTTGCTTTCCGCATAAAAAGGGGTGTGCTTGCTTTGGCAGCACATATAGTAAAATTGGAATGATACAGAAAAGATTTGCATGTCCCTGTGCAAGAATGACATGCAAATTCAGCAAGTGTTCCATATTAAAAAAAAAAAAAAAGACCAAAAATCCTGTTGAAAATCTCTCTACTGTGAATGCTTACCTGCTGGCAATATACCTGTGCAAACACTTGTTCTTTGAGCAATTTCCATTCATCTGGCTTTGTCCCTCAGGGTGACCACTTACCAGTCATGTTACATGTCAACTGTGTACAGACAGTCAAATCAGGTAGCCACTGTTCTGGACCTGATTACAATTTTCCACAAAATGCCACTAAATGCGTTTGGCTGGGCTTCCTTGGGTTCAATCACTGGGTCAGGAAGATCCCCTGTTGAAGGAAATGGCAACCCACTCCAATATTCTTGCCTAGAGAATTCCATGGACAGAGGAGTCTGGTGCGCTACAGTCTTTCGGGTTGCAAAGAGTCAGACAGACACTTTCACAGGCTTGCATTCAGAAAAAAAAAATTTTTTTTCTTTTTTCACTTAAAGGATTACACAGTAAACCACACTCATTGTAGTCAAAGGATGGTAGAAGAATCCAGAAGGCCTCGGAATCTGTTTTCATGACAATAAAACAGCTGCCCTGATGTCTTAGATTTTTGTGAAGGTCACAGAAGTATGTCAGTACTTTATTCCCCATGTCCATGCAGACATGGCAACCCACTCCCATGGGTTGGAGGGAGAATCCCATGTACAGAGGAGTTTGGTGGGCTACAGTCCGTGGGGTCACAAAGAGTCAGACATGACTGAAGTGACTGAACCACCACCACCACTGTGCAAGTACCTTCAAGAACTACACAAAAAATGAGGCTAAGCATAAGCTATCAGGAAGACATTAAACAGCCAGGCCTGCGGAAGTGAAGCAAGAGTGACTCTGATAAGCCTGGAAGGGAAGGGAGTTTGGGTGAGAACGGACCCATGTACATGCATGGTTCAGGCCCTCTGTTGTCCATCTGAAACTATCACAACATTGTTAATCTGCTACCTGCTGTGCTGTGTTTATCAGTCCTGTTTGAGTCTTTGGACCCATGGACTGTAGTCCACCATGCTCCATGGGGATTCTCCAGGCAGGAATACTGGAGTGGGTTGCATGCCCTCCTCCAGCAGATCTTCCCAACTTAGGGATCAGAGCCCAGGTCTCCCCACATTGCAGGCGGATTCTTTACCATCTGAGCCACCAGGGAAGCCCGTTCATCTGCTATACCGCAATATAAAATAAAAAGTTAAAAAAAATAAAATTTGGCATCCAACAATTAAAAAAATAAGAGTGAATCTGATCAATTAAACAACCTTGTAAAAAGGCTGTCCAGCTACGCGTGAACGTACAGTGATGAGAAAGAAGGGACCTGATTCAGACACAAGCTAGAGGGCGAGTGAAGGGCAGGAAGCGGGGTCCTGGGCACCCGGCGGGGAGCAGAGGCAGGAGCCGAGGCGAGCGGGTGGGCGCCGCCGTGAAGAGGAAGGGCAGCCTGATTGTAGAACCCAGGGCGAGAGCCCCGAGAGCCTCTATGGCTCTTCTGTAACTGCCCCGATTGTCTCCTGCTGGCCTTGACCCAGGCGACCTGACGAATCTGTCAGCCGGGCAGCCAGGGTCTGCAGCACCTTCTAGGTGCCGAGCTTCACCTGTGCGCACCACGGGAAGGGGACGACTCGGCTCGAGGGCGCATCCCGGCGTCCAGGGGCCTTCGGTCGTAAGAGCAGGTGGTTGGGCGTCCCCTCAAGTCCACCTGTGCTCAGAGCCCGACCACGGGGTGCCCGGCCACCTCGATCCCCTCGCTGACCCGCACCCACAGGACCGCACCCCTACAGCCAGTCACCGCGTCGCTCCCGCGCGCGCGCCCCCGGAGGGGGCGGGGATGAGAGACCTTTGGAGCATGCGCAGTTGCCCAAACGGGGCAGTCCACGCGGCTGGGCAGCAGCGGCGTTTCAACCGTCTACAGCGCTCAACCAATCAGGAGGCGAATTCTTGCCGCGGGGCCCCGCCCCCGGCGGGGGACTATAGCAACGGGCAGCCTATCGGGAGGCGTGTTGTTGGCGTGGAGCCCCGCCCCCGGCCGGGGCAGAAGGTCATGGGGTGTGAGCGGTGTTGAGCTCCCCAGCCCTTGAGGGCCTTGGCGTCCCTTGCCCCGGGCCGCGATCAGCGCGCCCCGCCCTTCGCTCGCCAGCGCGCCCGCCCTCCGGCGGCGGCCCGGCCCATGCGGCTGGGGGCGGAGGCCCGAGCGGGCGCGGGCCGGGCGTCTCAGGTGCGGCGGGCGGCCGGGCGCGGTGAGGGGGCGGCGGCGGGGCCGGGCGCGGCCAGCTGATTGGCCTGCGAGCAAGGGCCTCGCGGAGGCGGGAGGCGGCGGAGCGGCGCAGGGCCGGCGGAGCGCCGGGCGCGCGGAGACGGGAGGATGCTGCTGTCCCTGGTGCTCCACATGCACTCGGTGCGCTGCGTGCTGCCGGCCGCCGTGCTCCTGGGCTCGGCGCCCACCTACGTGCTGGCCTGGGGCGCCTGGCGGCTGCTCTCCGCCCTGCTGCCCTCGCGCTTCTACCAGGCGGTGGACGACCGGCTCTACTGCGTCTATCAGAGCATGGTGCTCTTCTTCTTCGAGAACTACACCGGGGTGCAGGTGAGGCCCCCGCGCGCGGGCCGCCGCCCCTGCCGCTGTCGGGGGACCCGGCGGCGGGGTGGGGGGTCGCGGGCCCATTTCCCAGCTTCGACCCGCCGCGTGTCCCCCGGCCGGTGCAGGTCCGGCCCTGCGAACACGTGCCACCACCCCATCCTCGCCCTGCGGGCCACGTTCACGGTCGCGCTCCGGGGTTTGGCCCGATGCTTCGGTGCGGGCACCCCGAGTCTCTCGGTATAGCTGCAGGAACGCTGTTCTGAGGCCACAAGTGGGATCAACCGCTCCCTCTTCCCGCTTCTGTAACTGTCTGTCTCGTGCTTGGCGAAGTCGGTGCAGATGGACATTTAAGTAGGGCAGGCAGTTGACAGTTTCTGGCGCTTGGTCTGAGAGGAGATGGTCATGCTGGAACTCGAAAGTGCGCTCTTAGAAATCGGAGACCTTCTCTGCAGACAGATTGGTGTTACTCTTTGGACAGGCAATGCAACTTTGTGTTTCGCGTTCTTCCCCAGGATGCTTGAAAGCTGGGCATGAAAAGTAATACATTTGTTACTGTAGAAGCCTTACCGGAGATAACATTCTTGCCAACTTTGACTAGGCTTAAGTGTGTGGCTAATCTTTTTTGTTTTTCTTTCTGTTCCTTTCCTTCTCTGTAGAGAATGGATTATGTATAGATTAAATTCGCAAAACAAAATGAGAAGGCCCTCTTTATTTAATTTTTTGAAGTCTTACACAAAAATAGCAACTATGAGGAAAAACTGTGAATTTTCCTTTTTTCTCCAATTTGGGGAGAAAAATAGAGCTTAATTCTTGGTTTTCCTTATACCCAGCCCTCTTCTTTTCTTGTTGGGTGGATTGGAGTGAATGGGATGGCATTATTTTTATTTTTCGTCTTTTCTACCCCCTAGTGCTGTTGCTTACACTCTCTTGTCCACCAGCTACTATTTTGAATTTGCAGTTGCATTGCTGTTAATGCCTGATGACTCTGAACTTGCCCCAGTTGGAGGTTTGAGGGGTGGAAACTAGAAGCCAGGGCCTCTGTTTAAATCAGTATTTGTGTTTCCTAGAAGAGAAAGACTGCTTTTCCAGATAACAGTTTCCTGATCTTTGACTTTTACAATGGGCTTCATTTAAAATTTTCACTAATTCAGAACAGTCATTTCCCCACTGGGTTCTTACTCCACCACAGTTGTCTAAACCTGAGGTTTTGTCATGGTACGTATTTAACTTTACATCATATGTCAGTTGGTGCAGGCTAGGAAACAGAACATATAACACAGTCATTTACCTCTTCGAAAAAGAATTCTACCTACAGTGTTGTTGTTTTTTAAAATTTTAGTTAAAAGCCTGTAACATGTCCCATGCTATACAACATATATGGCTGAAATAATTTGTGTAATAAGTTTCTTATTCTAAAAAATGTGTCTGAACTTTCTGGTGTTTCTGAAGTTGTATATCTCATCTTCCATCTGTTCAGTATAGACCTCAGCACGTGGTTTTTTAGAAGTTTAGTCTGTTGATGATCAGTTCTGTTCAATTCAAGGATTCCTAACAGACTTCATCAAGGACCCACGCTAAATAAAATTTTGAATTATACTTGAGACCATCAGACATCCTTTTATAAATACATGAAGAACCAGTATCTAGTGATAATCTTCTAAATGTCAGGATTCATTTTTCTTGTGTATTTAAAAAAATGTTGCACTTTCTCCTCCTCCTACTGGAATATAGGAAAAACTGATCATTGATATTTGCAGACCAAAATATATAGTGATACACACTCATGTGTATCATTAAAACCTAAGTATTTTAGTTACCATCTTCTTCCTGTTTAAATCAGTTAGTAACAACTGGTTTACTTTCAAATAGATTTTACATTAATGACTGCTAATCCCTACCTCCCTAAATGCTAACATGATACATTGTAACCATCAAATATGACAGTCGGTATGAAATAAATTTAGTTTTTCAATTGACCTGTTTCAAATATAAAATAGTTTAAATAACACTAGAAGTAAGACAGAATTAAGTCCAAGATTCTAATGTTTATATAATGTGTTCAATTAGAATACTCTAATAATTTATACATTTACTTTAAAGGTTGTTTCAAGTTCCTCAGAAACCCTCAAGGCCTTCATATCTGGAGGCCATTATAACTAGTTCTTTATTTTGGTAGCACTGTGCCCTCAAAAGTAGTGCTAAACTCTTAATGAGATAAATTTGTATTCCGTATCCTGTAAAAAGAGGGCTTTCCAGGTGGCGCGGTGGTCAAGAGTCCTCCTGCCAATGCAGGAAACTCGGGTTCCATCCCTGGTTCAGGAAGATCTCCTGGAGAAAGGAAATGGCAACCTACTCCAGTATTCTTGCAGTATATCCCATGGACACAGGAGCCTGGCGGGCCACAGTCCATGAAGTCTCACAGAGTGAGGCGTGGCTGAGCATGCATCTGGTAAAAGCAGCCAAGCTATTAGAATGGAAGGTGTATTTAGAATAAGAGAAGGGACCTCACAAGCCCAAGCCCTTTATCACATTTGGATTCTTTCTTCACTTCTGCTAAAATGTTGCCCAGATTCTTCTCAAATATTAGTAGTTCTATGTAGAATGTAAATATTTCCTGGTTTCCTTTTATTTTCTCCTTCTTCTACTTATTTATCATTCTCGTGAAGACTTTTAAAGACCTTAGACTACTACCTTCAGTTTAGCTAGGAGGCACAGAACCCGGAAGATGCTTAAGCAGAATGACACAACCTTTGAAAGAGGAAATTAAACATTTCTCAATCAAATATGATTCCAATCTAACACAGTTTAAGTCTGGCCGGGGAACAGACTTATAAGAAAATCTAAGTTACAGGTGCAATAAAATATTCAAACACTGCAAAAAGATTTTGAGACAGTTAAAGTTCCCTTATCTACACACCCTCTCCCAGCCTGCAACAGTGTGATGTGTAACTTTGGATTTCTCCCAGGAGCTTTTAAATAAATGTATGAATTGTGGAGAGACTTCTCCATTTTAAATTAAGTTCTTGGATGAGTTTTATGGGTTTTATAGTAGCATTAAGTGTAATCTAACCTATGGGGATACCTCTGTGCCATTATGATGGAAAACAAAAGAAAAGAGGGCTCTCTGTATATACAGTTTACTTTCCCTCTTTGCTAAATGGGTCTAGTTTTATAGACTTTATAGAGTCTTTTATAGACTTTTATAGAGTCTTTGTGACTCTGCTAGATTATTCAAGAAGGCTGTATCAATGGTTATGAACCACTCTGAGCTTGTATACTTCAAGCAGGAGTAACATGGTGTGTTTCATTCAGGTGATAACTGAGTGAAAATGAAGACTCCTAAGCGTGGCCTTCAAGGCTGTCACAGTTCCGCCCTGGCCAGCTTTTCCATTCGCTGATTGCATTTTTGTGCAACTGCTGCGTCCTTCCCAGTCCCTGCTCCCCCATTCCCAGCGCATTCGGAGAATGCGCCCTTGCACTGCTCTTCTCAGGATGCTTGCTTCCAGCTCAGGCACTTTTCCTCTTCACCTGTCACGATCTCATCCCATCTCAATGTCAGGATCATTTATATGTAACATTAGCATGTAATATTAACATAGCAGGAGCATGTATATATATATATATATATATATATATATAGTCCCCTTTACATGATTGTAGCTCCTTGGAGGTGGCAATAGTGACTTGACTCGATGGTTCCCTTTCAGCAAAAGGGCAGAGCACTCTTCACGGGATGCTGATCTGTTTCTTTGGAAATGTGGGCACATCTCACTTGTAATCCGTGGGGGCTCTTGAATGGCCCTAATAGTTGACCGAAGACTGAGAATAAGGTCAGAGACCTTATAAAAGGAGTTCTGAAACAGCTAGCAATATAGAGAGACTTTCGTATACTTGTCAATAAAAACCTGCACTTTTTTGCAGTTTTTAAAGATAAGCAGTTCTGTCAGGTTTGTTTTATTTACTCTGCTTCTTTCCATGAATTAGCAATGAAAACCCCGAATAAATAAGTGTTGCCTGTGGGTTTAGAGGGCTCTATGTGTGTGCGAGTGTGTGTGATAGTTAGAAGCAGAGAGAAATGATGGGGGTGATGCTGGGAAGTGGGGTCATATTAAGTGCTAACCACATGCGAGGCACCAGTGTTTCCATTGATAAAATAGCCTCTGCTCCCAGCATACAATTTAGCAGTTAGAAAGAAGTCAGTTTTTTTTTTTAAACTGAATGTATAATGGGATGTTATAAAATGACAAAATGAGCACAGAGTGGAGGAAACACTGGAGTATAATTGAAGACAAGTGGTCACTTCACTGGGGGAAGGTGATTCTTCTGTGTTACATGCTGTGTGGTGAAGCCAACTCCTCATGTGTGTACATGTTGCTTTGCTCCCATTCTTAATTTGTGTTTCTGTAGGAAAACATTTTGGAGAAGGCAGTGGCACCCCGCTCCAGTACTCTTGCCTGGAAAATCCCATGGATGGAGGAGCCTGGCAGGCTGTAGTCCATGGGGTTGCTAAGAGTAGGACACGACTGAGCAACTTCACTTTCACTTTTCACTTTCATGCATTGGAGAAGGAACTGGCAGCCCACTCCAGTGTTCTTGCCTAGAGAATCCCAGGGATGGGGGAGCCTGGTGGGCTGCCGTCTTTGGGGTCACATAGAGTTGGACATGACTAAAGTGACTTAGCAGCAGCAGCAGGAAAACGTTTATGTCAGTTTTTAAATTTTTACTCAAGGTTTTCTTACCTCCTTGTTGCTAATGTTCAAAGTGAAAAAAAAATCACATAAGCTTCTAATACGTGGGACACCTTCTCATTTGACAATTTTTATTTGGAATTTTTGCAGGTAATTTGTTATATTCAAAAGATTTTTGGATGTTGGGTGAGATTCCTAGTTCTTTGCCATTCTCTGTTAGCTTGAGTGAACCAACTTTTCAACTCAATATTCTCATTGTTAAATGGAATACTTATTTTCCTGTTATTTTGAAGACTGAGATAATATGTGAAGCTGTTTAGCTCAATAACAGATCCATCACAGATACTCAGGAAAAACACAATCTGTAAATGAAGACAGTATCAAGTGATACATATGACAAATATATTGTATAAAGAGAGCTTTGTGATTTGTAAGGTTCCACTTAAATGTTGCATAATAATTATTTTTATACTGATTATTAGACAAATGACTATGTTTATATTTTAACCTTGTTTCAGAAGGGCATCATACTTTTCCTATTCAGGGAAATGTTTCAAACTGGGCAGAAAAGACCATTGTACAGTAGAAATCTTGTATGTGATAGAAATACATTTAAAATTCACTTTAAATAATTATAAACAATCACAGTGTGAATTACATATGCAAACTTATTTATGCTGAAATTATAGCTGCATTTCTACATAATCAGATTTTTTTTTTTTAAGGAAGATAAACTAGATATCTGTTTCTCTTATCCATTCATCATTTAACACAGTTTTGAGTGAACAGTTTCACCTTATTGTATAGTAATAATAACAACATGAGCTTCCCCTGTGGCTCAGATGGTAAAGAATCTGCTTGCAATGCAGGAGACCCAGGTTCTATCCCTGGGTCTGGAAAATCCCCTGGAGAAGGGAATGGCAACCCACTCCAGTATTCTTGCCATGGACAGAGGAGTCTGGAGAGCTACAGTGCATGGGGTCTCAAAGATTCAGACATGACTGAGCACCTAACACTACTGCTAATAGCAACAGTTAACGTGGGGGGATTGTTACTAGGAATCATATGAAGTAGTTCTCATGGTCTCAATTATTTCACCACAACCTGTGGGGAGTATTACATTCATTTTACAGGTTACCAAAAAAAGGCATGGAGAGGTTAGGTACTTGTGCTGAAGTTCATAAAGTTGGTAAGGTGATGGACTAGGATTCACATCTCCATCTTTATTTGAATTGAACATTTCTGCCTGTGTCTTAATGATGATTATATTGCAGCATAGAGGAGGCAAAATGTTCTGTAGCTGGGCCTGTAAATTAAATCGACAGAAGTCAGAACAGAAGAAAAGGCATACAAATTCCATTGATGGCGGTATTTTTTTTTTAATTTAGTATTTTACATGTTAAATAAGCGTGTTTTTATTGGAGCATCACAGAAAAGAAGTGAAAACCAAAAGAGGTGGTTAGACTCAGCCCAGGGATGTGTATGTCTTAGGTGCCGAGTCCAACTCTTTGTGACCCTATGGACTGTAGCCTGCAGGCTTCTCTGTCCATGGAATTCTTCAGCCCAGGGATGTATATATCATTTTATTAACAACAAAGGACAATAGACTGTGGAGACACAGCTAGATAGAGGAGAAGTGTGTTGGGTTCTTGGGGCTGATAAATGGTGGGACGGTCCCTGGGAAGTGGCTAAGAGTGTTTAGTAAGGTTTGCTGACTCATTGATGAGTGGAGTTTAATGTCACCTTTACAAAAGGAAGTTTAGGGGGAGGACAGCTGTATGTGCTGTTTCTCAGTTGCCTTCAGATCAAAATAATCCTCATGTCAAAGTGGCATATTTTGGGGTGGATATTCTGAGCCCTTTCTACAGCACCATGTATATTGAGGGACAGTGCAGGAAGTTTTTTACAAAGTTCGTATTTCAGTTTACATGCTGAAAGAAAATAGATGTTACTGAGATCAGTTCAGTCGCTTAGTTGTTGTCCAACTCTTTGCAACCCCATGCACTGCAGCACACCAGGCCTCCCTGTCCATCACCAACTCCCGGAGTTTACTCAAACTTATGTCCATCAAGTCGGTGATGCCATCCAACCATCTCATCCTCTGTTGCCCTCTTCTCCTCTTGCCCTCAGTCTTTCCCAGCATCAGGGTCTTTTCCAGTGAGTCAGTTCTTCCCATCAGATGGCCAAAGTATTGGAGCTTCAGCTTCAGCATCAGTCCTTCCAATGAACACCCAGGACTGATTGCCTTCAGAATGGACTGGTTGGATCTCCTTGCAGTCCAAGGGACTCTCAAGAGTCTTCTCCAACACCACAGTTCAAAAGCATCAATTCTTCGGCACTCAGCTTTCTTAATATTCCAACTCTCACATCCATACATGACCACTGGAAAAACCATAGCTTTGAGTAGGTGGACCTTTGTTGGTAAAGTAGTGTCTCTGCTTTTTAATATTGAGATAAATGAAGAATTTTGTTTGTTTAAGAGAAAGTATGCTGTGTTTTATGTCCCCAAGGCATTGTTGGGTGGGTATTCCACTGTGTGAGATATGTGATTACTTTAGATTCCATTCTGCCATCCCCTTTTAGGATACAAAAGAGGGAGTCTTCAAGTAGTTTACAAATTATGAGAACAAACCAAGAGAAAGGTTAAGGTGAGATCTCAGTAAGAGGACAGTGTTGCATCAAACCCAGGTCTGCTGAAAGCTTTCTTTGTGCAACCTAAACGAGCTTGTTTGACTGGAGCAGAGCTGTAACCAGTGTGTTTCAATCACAGTGAAGATAATCAAAGAGCATTTTTATTGTCTGTTAAGTTAATAAAATTAAGAAAACATTGTTATTTTTCTCTGGAGGGATTTTACATGAGTTTTAAAAAAATGGATGAACCCCAAACTGAACACTTGTAATGAACCTAAAATTACTCAGAAACTCAGGAAGAACCGAAGCAGCCATGTTTCCCACACGCCTCGTGTGAGCAAACTACCTGCCAGTGAAGTGGCTGTGACTTGAAACGCACGCTCTAGAAGACTCGCAGAGTGAGCCCTTCAGTCAGTCGCTGGTGTCTTTAGAGTATGTGTTTATGCCCCAGCTCTTTACCGTTGAAAGTGAGGCGTAGCTTTATCCACTTGTGAGAAATACAGGTGCGGCGTATTGATTCAGTGAACATCTGTTGAAAAGCATCTGGGTGCTGGGCTCTGGGCAGAGAGATGAGGCTCTGAACAGGGATGAGGTCCCTGCCCCTGAGGAGCTTGTGGGCCTCAAGGGGAATGTGATGTAAGCTAGAAATAGGGGTACACAGGGCGACAGGGTTTACTGTGATGCAAAAGGGGGAGTGATGAATCTTGGGGTCCAGCTTATTAGAAGGCAGGAGGGCTTCCTTGAGAAGGTGAATAAATGGTGTGAAAAAGCTGATCTAAGATGACGGCAATGAGAGCGCGCAGGTGGCTTTAGGTAATCATAGAGTCATTTAACAGTGTATGTGTATGGGTATTTTGTAAGTTATTATGAATTTTTTAAATTTGGGAAACCCTTTTTGTTGTTTTAGTTGCTAAGTTGTGTCTGACTCTCTGTGACCCCCATGGGCTGCAGGCTTCCCTGTCCTTCACTATCTCCCAGAGTTTGCTCAGATTCATGTTCATTGAGTTGGTGATGCTGTCTATCCATCTCATCCTCAGCTGCCCCCTTCTCTTGCCTTCAATCTTTCCCAGCTTCAGGATGTTTTCAAATGTCAGCTCCCATCACTTCAGGTGGCCAAAGGGGATTGGAGCTTCACCATCAGTCCTTGTAATGAATATTCAGTGTTGATTTCCTTTAGGATTGACTGGTTTGATCTTGCAGTCAGAGGGACTCTCAAGAGCCTTTGGTACACATACACATATATGTGGTACATAAACTTTACAATCATGTATTCCTTTCCTTGGCTGATCAATATTTGCTTGAAGTACTTAGTAATCAGCATCTATTGCAGTAAGGTTTGCAGTTCATCATTTCACTTACTTTGCTTTTAGAGCTTTTAAATTTTCAAATATTAAGGGCAGTTCTTTGTAACTCTCATTTCTGTTGAATTCCAAACAAGTTATAGTGACAAATTAAAAAAAAAAAAAAAAAAGGCAATGAATCCAAATACCTACTTTGAGATCCTAACTCATGTCAGAGGCTTACCATCTTCTTTTGCATCTCAACTGGAAACAGCTTTTATTTCAGTGAGATGCACATTGAAGAATAATCTTTAAAAGTATGAACTATGCGTTTATTTTCCCTTTGAATTAAGATTTTGTTCCTTTCACATTTTGCCCATCTGTTTTGCCCACCAGAATTTGTTACTTATCTTACTTTTTCTAGATACCACTGAAGATCTGTTTCTAAACACTGGACCTGTTGAACTTTAACAAACTACATTTTGAAAATGCCAGTTGTTTGGAAGCTATTTAAGGATGGGGGAAATTAGTGAGCCTCAGGGAAAGCAGAGGTGGCTTTCCTGCAAAGCTTTTGGGCCAATGGTTGTATCTATAAACAAAAGTAGGAAACTGATGTTTTAAGGCCAGTGTGGTATATAGTATGTGGACTGAGCCCAAGTAGTGAAGGTGTGGGATCTTCTTAAGTGGTGCTGTTGACTCGTCACGGGTCCCTGCGCAAGGCAGCTTGGTTGGCCTGTGCTCGGCCCGCTGCCGAGCGAGGCTGTGGTGCTGGACCAGATGACGGCCAGACGCCACTCTGCTGCCGCTGCGCGTAGTAGCCATTTGCCCTTCTGGGGATGGTTTGTCATGAGACTAGATGGCTGTGCTTCTGTTTGTGGTTTTCTTTTCACCCTCACCATGCTTGTTTTATTTTAAAGTGGAATATATTTCATTTTATAGGAAATAAAGTTTGCAGTGCTATGTTTTCTGTATGATTGATAACTATCATCCTGTGAATACCCATTATTTGAATTTTTAAGGTTATTTTTGACACACAAAAGTTTTACCTATTCACGTTATTCATTATGATGTTTGTTATAAGTATGCATTATGAAATGACTACCACAATCAAACTAAAAAAAAAAAGAAATCCTTTTAATACCTTGTTTGTCAGCTGCCTTCAAAGGCTGTAGTCTCTTAATGAAGTGAAAGGGAAGGAGAGTCCCCCTGGGTGGCTCAGTACAGCCTTCAGCCTGAGGACAGGCAGGTTTCCAAAGAGTGGTTTTCAGACTGAATCAATTAAACCACAGCCTGTCATTGTGAGTATTCTGTCCAAGGAAGTCAAGCCAGAAGTTCTCTTTCACAGTGCTTTGAACCCAGTGAGTCCTACCTGGAGGTCCCAAAGCAACTCTGGGTCATTGCTGAGAGGGTGGATCACTCACAAACTAGGACTCCACTTTTTAACCTTGCATGGATCAAGTCATTGATCTTGGTTTTTTGTTTTGGTGTTGATAAACTTTATTAATAGAAAATTATTGAGCAAGCAGCTTGGTGCTCTGCGATGACCTAGAGGGCTAGGATGGTGAGGGTGGGGGGAGTGAGGCTCAATTTATATTAAAGAATTACTGAGCAAATATTTAAACACATATTACCCACATAGACTGAAGGCAGGAGGAGAAGGGGACAACAGAGGGTGAGATGGTGGGATGGCATCACCGACTCAATGGACATGAGTTTGAGTGAGCTCTGGGAGCTGGAGATGGACAGGGAGGCCTGGCAGGCTGCAGTCCACGGGGTCGCAGAGTCGGACACGACTGAGCGGCTGGGCTGACTGGCTGACCCAGTTTTCTGGGGAAGATGATAGAGATCTCATTCTGAGTCCCTGGTCTCCAGAACTCTGTCATCTAACTACATTTATCTACAGAGAGAGTCCTTTGTTTGTTCTGTTGTTAAGATATTAATGAGTAGTGGTGTATTCAAAAGACAATCTCTGCGACTGTCTAAAAGGATAGTTGTTGCTCAGTTGTTTTGTAAGTCCTGTCCGACTCTTTGTGACCCTGTGGACTGCAGCACACCAGGCTTCCCTGTCCTCCGTGTTCTCCTGGAGTTTGCCCAAATTCATTTGTCCACTGGCTGGCTGATGCTATCTAACCATCTCATCCTCTGCCACGCTCTTCTCCTTTTGATTTCAGTCTTCCCTAGCATCAGGAAAAAGATCGATCTGTAGCTAATTCATTGAATAATCCATGATGACAAGATATGGAAACAGAAATGCCCTGAAGAAAAAAATTACACTGTTAGGAGTCATTTTCTTTGAAGCCTTTAAAAATATACTGCCAGTTTCTTTAAATGATTGATTATGAAGTATTTCAGACATGCAAAACTATAGAAGACTCCTGTAAGGAGCACCTGCGTACTCTTCTCCCCCCCCCCCCCCCCCCCCCCCGTTAAAGATGTAAAACATGAATGCTGGAGTTGAAGCCTACTGTGTACCTCTTCCCCTTCTTGCAGCCCCCCTTCCTAGGGATCACTTGAACTCCATCCAGGGAGTTCAGTATGGAGTCGTAATAGAGTCCTAATCAGGATCCAAGTTTCCCCATTACTTCCTGGATAAAGTTTTCGTCCTTAGCTTGGTTTTCAGAAGACACTGCGTTCTGGCTCAGCTCTCGCTCCGGTCCTCCCGCGCCAGCTCCCTGACTGCGGGCAGCCCCGGTTTGGCCCAGACCCTGCCAGGTGCACCCGTGCTGGCCCCAGACGCTGCCACTCCATGCCTTGGCTCCCCCTTCCTGACCATCCCTTCATCATCTCCCATAGTGTTACCACACCTAACAAATGCTACTGCAGCTCTGCAGTTGACAGTTCTTTAAAATAGACTGTATTTTCATAATATTTGCGTTATGTTTCATCACGGTTGCTGTGTGCACACCGGTGTCTCCCCCTGTAGGCTCTTTGAAGGACGATATACCTTATGAACAGGGTTTCAGATATTGTGAGAAATCAGTAAAAATTCCGGAGGATGACTGATCATTGTTTCTCTTAGTGACCATTAACCCTCCCTGTGCTCAACTTCTTTCTAGTCATGTGCTGTTGTTGATGGCCTGTAAGGCTCCTAAGAGAAGTCTAATAGCTGGTAGTCATGGATGACATATTCATGACATCATGTTTTTGTCAGTGTTTTGCATTGTCATATTTTATATGTTACAGTAGAACATGTTTTAAAATATCAAAATAATGTTTCTCTTTTTATCTTTTAGATATTGCTATATGGAGATTTGCCAAAAAATAAAGAAAATATAATATATTTAGCAAATCATCAAAGCACAGGTTTGTATTTCATTTGCATTAAACTTGGGTCTCTCCACACACAGTAGAGAAGTAATTCAAAGTAATGTTCTGATATATTTAAATGGATTTTTTGTTGTTAAAACTTGAATTTTCAATGCAGATATTATATGTGACCTTGTATTTTTGTAATTTTACTGTTTTGGAAAAATAGGACTGTGAAAGCTATGAAATTTCCTTGTCCCTCTGCTGGGTGTATATAAGCTATTTTCTTTCCTTTTCTCTCTTTCTTTGACTGTCTCTTTAAAGACTCCTGTATTCTCCCTTTTTAAGTTTTGTTTTTAGAAAAAACAGAATGTTTGTGAATCATACTGTATGAACATTTCAGATTTTTTATTGTTAGGCTACAGAAAGGTTGTACCAATTTGTATTTACTCCTAAACACAGTATTATTTTCTGATGTCTGCAGTTCCTTTTGCTTCTTCAGATGTTTTGGTTTAATTGCAGCTTCCTTTTCTTTCAGAAGAATCACAGAAGACTCTGGTCTCCAATATAGCAGGGTGTACTTTAAATTAGGTCAAGGTGCTTTAAAAAAAAATTTAAAAGCTTTTTATATTGAAATAATTGTAGATTTACAAGGATTTGCAAAAATAGTGCATAGACTCCCGTGACTCCATTGCCAAGTTTCTCCCAAAGGTGGCATCTTATATAACTGCGCTACAGTATCCAAACTAAGCAACTCAGGTACTTTTTAGTTCTCCAGTACTCTAGTCAAAAAGACATCTGACTTCATTAGTTTTTCAAAGCTGTAACTGCTCTTGATGCACACTTCCTAAATTCCATTTTTATTACTTTTAAAAATATAGTAAGCAGAAGTTCAAGGCTGAAAACAGACTAATGAATGATTAACACCTGACTGGGAAATCACTGATGCCCGTGGCTGTCCTTTATCTTCATCCTGTCAGCTATGTTTCTTCATAGTTGCTTTCATCACTACCTATACCTTCGGAAAGGTTATGAGAGATGCCTTTTTCTCAACTTAGCTTATTAATAGTTACACTCAGTTTTCTAGGTCAAGAGTTGATGTTACAAAGTGAATAGGAATTTGATGTATTTGTATTTCCCTAATTTTATTACCCTAACTGCTAAGACATTTGACTTTAGGAAAGCAACCAGCCCTATGGTCAGAGTCTGTTTCTAACTCTGGTCTATATAAAGCAGCCTGACTTCCTCCTTTATTTTCATGCTTTCTCCAGTCACACTGAGCTTTTTATTAGTGACACAGTCTTGCTATTCTGGTCCTGCTACTGATGGCCAATCTTTACCAAGGTTCCAACATCCAGATAAAAAGGATTTCTGGTTCTAGGACAGGGAGTGGCTCATTTAGCCCATTTTACTTTCTATTGAACCCCTGGTTAATTTCACTTAGAGCTAGCTTTCTATTTAAGAGGTCTCTCTTAAAATTCCTTGTTCAGGTTCCCTGCCAACTTGCCTTTTTCCAGACTTCAATGGAAAGAGTGTTCTAGGGACAGAGCCATGGGCCTAGCACAAACTTGTAGAGTGAGGACTCTGAACATTTCCCGAGGCCGCTGCTGTCCTTGGTGTGCTCACCATGCGCTGGCCTTTATATCCCTGACTCCCAAGTGCAGACTTCGGAGACTGGAAGGGTAGAACGGGAAGTGTGAGGGCGGCAGTCAGTGCTGGCTGGTGGGAAAAGCTGTGCGTCTCATGGCGAGAGCCCGGGCTGTGCATGCCCTCACCTGACCTGGGTGCTGGCCCTGCACCAGTCAGCCGTTAGGAGTTGGGAGGGTTGCTTTTTGAGTCCTTTAAAAAATCCAGGGAATCCCCCGACAGTCCTGTGGTTAGGGTGCTGCACAGCGAGGGCCGGGGTTCAAGCCTTGGTTGGAGAGCTAAGATACTATAAACCGATGGCATGGCCATGAGCATGAATAAAAAACCCGTAGCTTAGGAACATAACTAGACAGCGATTTTAAATTACTTTAGAATTGCAGGCTTCAGTTAGAATATGGGCACGTAAAATTCTGCCTATGTCTGAGGTTCTGCAGACCCCTTGTTTATCCAGAGACGTGGGTCCTGGGCCTGCTATGTCTGGGTGCCCTTTATGAAACCCTTTTGAGACCCTGAAGACCACCATCAAGTAAACTGAAAATGTCAGAAGAAGAAAGAACATTTTAAAGACTGCTGTTGAGCTCAGACCTCGCAGCTCATGCTCTCCCAGGCCTGCCGGCGTGCAGGAGGCCTTTCTTGGCTGGGCTGGCCGCTGAGCTGGCGTCTCAATCTGTCCCTCTGCTCCTTGGCTTCACTTGTGGTGAGCCCTTGCCATCTCTGCGTTCTCCGTCTCTGTTGACTGACTTTTCTCCAGGGTCAGCAGGACTGCTGTGGCCGCTGTTCCTTTCCCTCCGCCTTCCTTAACTCTCTGCTTTGAACACTCTGGATCTTTTTAATCTCATGAAACATTCCCTTCCCTTGGTCTGGGTGACATTTTCCTTAACTAACAGCGTGAATGGTGAGTTTCACTTTCACTGAAAGGCCTGGGCTGTGGTGCCAGACCCCAGTTCATATGCTGTTCTACAGCATGCTGTGTGTCTGTGGGCGATGACTTAGCCTTTCTGAGCCTGGTTGGTCAGGTGTGAGTTGTGTCTACTGGTCAGGGCTTTTAGGCAGTTTCTGTAACCTGGCTCTAATCTCAGAGAGAGCCTGGCTCAAGGGCAGCCAAGCGTAGGAGTGATGGTGTTGATGACGGCTAATCCCCAGGTCACCTTGCATCCATGATAGGCGAGTACTTCACGTGCAGGGTCCCTTTCAGCCAACACTGTGCCCTTAAGAACTGGAAACTCTTGTTCCATAGAAGCACAGTTGAGAAGCGCCTCACTTCTCTTGCTGCCTCTCCTCTGCCCTTCCCTCCTCTCTTCCAAGTTAATAATATAAACTGAGGCACTGCTTGGGCTGGATCACCATGGAAGAATTCTTACACAGCCGCATTTCTTGATCTCTTACTTAAGTTATTCATGCCAGAACACAAAATGTGATAGATATTAAGGTAATATCCCAGCCATCAGTAACTCAGCTGTAGTCTGGTGTCTTTTATCTGAAACCTAGTTGAGAATTTTTTAAAATGTAAAATAAGATAATTGACTTGAAGAAATTGGAGGCACCAAGCTTGTGTTTTCACTACTTAAATGAAAGTCACACAAGTCATATCTGACTCTTTGTGACCGCATGGAATGTATAGTCCATGGAATTCTCCAGGCCACAATACTGGAGTGGGTAGCCTTTCCCTTCTCCAGAGGATCTTCCTGACCCAGGAATCAAGCCAGGGTCTCCTGCATTGCAGGCGATTCTTTGCCAACTGAGCTATCAGGGAAACCCTTTGACTACTTACGTTAGTTCCTAAAACTTTTTCACTAAATGTTTCAAAAGTGTAAGGGCATAGCCCAGGAAGGTTCATTACAAACATAACGTATTTTGTAAATTTGAAACTTTCTCCTTAGAGTTATTGGAAGGTGTATCTAGGCCATAGTATAGCCATGTGTGTTTAATATAAAAATGCATTTTTAAATTCCTCCAAATTTAAAAAAATGGTTGTCCCCAGAAAAGATACCAAATGTTGTTTTTAGCCTGCACCAAAATTTGTTACAGAGTATTCTGTAGTCTGGAAACAGTACACTGAGTTCTCCATGTATTCTGAGTCTCTACTTTCACATTAGGTACAGTTTTAACAAACTTGATTATTTAGTTTCTATGACGTGGTTAGGAAGAAATCTGTTCATCAGTGCGTGTTTAATTGATTTGAATTAGAGGGGAGCGGGTAAGGAGACGACTTCTAAGGGAAGGTACACACTTTGGAGAAAACTGATCATTGATGATCAGTAGAGTAGGTGTTGCTGCCTGACAGACACAGACGCTGGGGATCGTTCATTTGCTGTAGGGGACATCTTTCAGTTCAGCTCACTTCAGGCGCTCAGTCGTGTCCGACTCTTTGCGACCCCATGCATCGCAGCACGCCAGGCCTCCCTGTCCATCACCATCTCCCGAAGTTCACTCAGACTCCCGTCCATCAAATCAGTGATGCCATCCAGCCATCTCATCCTCTGTCGTCCCCTTCTCCTCCTGCCCCCAATCCCTCCCAGAATCAGAGTCTTTTCCAGTGAGTCAACTCTTCGCATGAGGTGGCCAAAGTACTGGAGTTTCAGCTTTAGCATCATTGCTTCCAAAGAAATCCCAGGGCTGATCTCCTTTAGGATGGACTGGTTGGATCTCCTTGCAGTCCAAAGGACTCTCAAGAGTCTTCTCCAACACCACAGTTCAAAAGCATCAATTCTTCGGCGCTCAAGTCTTCTTCACAATCCAACTCACACATCCATACATGACTGCTGGAAAAACCATAGCCTTGACTAGATGGACCTTAGTCGGCAAAGTAATGTCTCTGCTTTTGAATATGCTGTCTAGGTTGGTCATAACTTTTCTTCCAGGGAGTAAGCGTCTTTTAATTTCATGGCTGCAGTCACCATCTGCAGTGATTCTGGAGCCAAAAAAAAATAAAGTCTGACACAGTTTCCACTATTTCCCCATCTACTTCCCATGAAGTGTTGGGACCAGATGCCATGATCTTCATTATCTGAATATTGAGCGTTAAGCCAACTTTTTCACTCTCCTCTTTCACTTTCATCAAGAGGCTTTTAGTTCCTCTTCACTTTCTGCCATAAGGGTGGTGTCATCTGCATATCTGAGGTTACTGATATTTCTCCCAGCAGTCTTGATTCCAGCATCTGTTTCTTCCAGTCCAGCGTTTCTCATGATGTACTCTGCATAGAAGTTAAATAAGCAGGGTGACAATATACAGCCTTGATGGACTCCTTTTCCTATTTGGAACCAGTCTGTTGGTCCATGTCCAGTTCTAACTGTTGCTTCCTGACCTGCATACAGATTTCTCAAGAGGCAGGTCAGGTGGTCTGGTATTCCCATCTCTTTCAGAATTTTCCACAGTTTCTTGTGATCCACACAGTCAAAGGCTTTGGCATAGTCAAGAAAGTAAAAATAGATGTTTTTCTGGAACTCTCTTGCTTTTTCATGATCCAGCAGATGTTGGTAATTTGATCTCTGGTTCCACTGCCTTTTCTAAAACCAGCTTGAACATCAGGAAGTTCACGGTTCATGTATTGCTGAAGCCTGGCTTGGAGAATTTTGAGCATTACTTTACTAGCGTGTGAGATGAGTGCAATTGTGTGGTAGTTTGAGCATTCTTTGGCATTGCCTTTCTTTGGGGTTGAAATGAAAACTGACCTTTTCCAGTCCTGTGGCCACTGCTGAGTTTTCCAAATTTGCTGGCATATTGAGTGCAGCACTTTCACAGCATCATCTTTCAGGAATTCAATAGGAATTCCATCACGTCCACTAGCTTTGTTCGTAGTGATGCTTTCTAAGGCCCACTTGACTTCCCATTCCAGGATGTCTGGCTCTAGATGAGTGATCACACCATCGTGATTATCTGGGTCGTGAAGATCTGTTTTGTACAGTTCTTCTGTGTATTCTTGCCACCTTGTCTTAATATCTTCTGCTTCTGTTAGGTCCAGACCATTTCTGTCCTTTATCGAGCCCATCTTTGCATGAAATATTCCCTTGGTATCTCTAATTTTCTTGAAGAGATCTCTAGTCGTTCCCATTCTGTTGTTTTCCTCTATTTCTTTGCATTGATCGCTGAAGAAGGCTTTCTTATCTCCTCTTGCTATTCTTTGGAACTCCGCATTCAGATGCTTTTATCTTTCCTATTCTCCTTTGCTTTTCGCCTCTCTTCTTTTCACAGCTATTTGTAAGGCCTCCCCAGACAGCCATTTTGCTTTTTGCATTTCTTTTCCATGGGGATGGTCTTGATCCCTGTCTCCTGTACAATGCCATGAACCTCATTCCATAGTTCATCAGGCACTCTATCTATCAGATCTAGGCCCTTAAATCTATTTCTCACTTCCACTGTATAATCAGAAGGGATTTGATTTAGGTCACACCTGAGTGGTCTAGCGGTTTTCCCTACTTTCTTCAATTTAAGTCTGAATTTGGCAATAAGGAGTTCATGATCTAAGCCACAGTCAGCTCCTCGTCTTGTTTTTGTTGACTGTATAGAGCTTCTCCATCTTTGGCTGCAAAGAATATAATCAGATTTTGGTGTTGACCATCTGGTGATGTCCATATGTAGAGTCTTCTCTTTTGTTGTTGGAAGAGGGTGTTTGCCATGACCGGTGCAGTTTCTTGGCAAAACTCTATTAGTCTTTGCCCTGCTTCATTCCGCATTCCAAGGCCAAATTTGCCTGTTATTCCAGGTGTTTCTTGACTTCCTACTTTTGCATTCCAGTCCCCTATAATGAAAAGGACATCTTTTTTGGGTGTTAGTTCTACAAGGTCTTGTAGGTCTTCATAGAACCGTTCAACTTCAGCTTCTTCAGCATTACTGGTTGGGGCATAGACTTGGATTACCATGATTATTGAATGGTTTGCCTTGGAAATGAACAGAGATCATTGTGTCGTTTTTGAGATTGCATCCAAGTACTGCATTTTGGACTCTTTTGTTGACCATGATGGCTACTCCAATTCTTCTGAGGGGTTCCTGTCCGCAGTAGTAGATATAATGGTCATCTGAGTTAAATTCACCCATTCCAGTCCATTTTAGTTTGCTGATTCCTAGAATGTCGACGTTCACTCTTGCCATCTCTTGTTTGACCACTTCCAATTTGCCTTGATTCATGGACCTGAATTCCAGGTTCGTATGCAATATTGCCCTTTACAGCATCAGACCTTGCTTCTATCACCAGTCATATCCACAGCTGGGTATTGCTTTTGCTTTGGCTCCATCCCTTCATTCTTTCTGGAGTTATTTCTCCTCTGATCTCCGGTAGCGTGTTGGGCACCTACTGACCTGGGGAGTTCCTCTTTCAGTATCCTATCATTTTGCCTTTTCATGCTGTTCCTGGGGTTCTCAAGGCAAGAATACTGAAGTGGTTTGCCATTCCCTTCTCCAGTGGATCACATTCTGTCAGACCTCTCCACCATGACCTGCCCCTCTTGGGTTGCCCCATGGGCATGGCTTAGTTTCATTGAATTAGACAAGGCTATGATCCTAGTGTGGTTAGATTGACTAGTTTTCTGTGAGTATGGTTTCAGTGTGTCTGCCCTCTGATGCCCTCTTGCAACACCTACCATCTTACTTGGGTTTCTCTTACCTTGAGCGTGGGGTATCTCTTCATGGCTGCTCCAGCAAAGTGCAGCCGCTGTTCCTTACCTTGGACGAAGGGTATCTCCTTACCGCCACCACTCCTGACCTTCAACGTGGGATAGGTCCTCTAGGCCCTCCTGCGCCCGCGCAGCCACCGATCCTTGGACGTGGGGTTGCTCCTCCCGGCGGCCGCCCCTGGCCTCGGATGTGGTATAGCTCCTCTTGGCCGCCGCCCTTTGGGCATGGGGTCCTCCCGGCTTCTGCCCCTGACCTCCGACGTGAGGCAGCTCCTCTCGGCCGCGCTTAGTGCTCGCAGCCGCCCGCAGTTAGTGCGCCGGTCGCAGCCGTCCGCGCTTGGACATCTTTGCTTCCCTCTATTTAAAGGGGGAGAAGGAAATGGCAACCCACTCCAGTATTCTTGCCTGGAGAATCCCGGGGACGGGGGAGCCTGGCCGGCTGCCGTCTACGGGGTCGCACAGAGTCGGACAGGACTGAAGCAACTTAGCAGTAGCAGTGACAGAACTTAGAGATGTATTAGTTGTACCTCTGAAATCATCAAGAAAGTTAAATGATGAATGATTTACAAAAGGAAGATTTGTACTGATTGATAAAACATTTTTCCAGAAGGATAATTTTGAATGTTTGAATTGGCTAAATCTTCTGTGGCGTACTCTGTCCAGCGTCGTGCTGTGCGTAAAGGATTCCACACAGCGGGGAGCTCATCCTCCTGTGCTCCTCAGAGAACTGTCCTTTTTGGTAGAAACTTGATGATAACGATCCCTCTTGGCTTCCCCCTTTTTATACTTCCCATCTCCTCCTATTGGTTGTATCCTGTGCAAAATAGAGCTTTCCTGCCACCCATCAAGAAAGGGAATGCAAATGGTCATACACTCAAGGCTGGTTGACAGTTGCAAGTTACAAAACCACAGGCTCTGTTGTGCCTGTCTTTCCACATTCAGTCTGTTACAATCAGATGTATTTGCGTATAGGATATTTATGAGCCCTTAGCCGGCCCCTAGCTTTCTAAGGTTACTTGAGGAAGCCCCGGTGGTTAGTTTGTACCCCTGTGTGCCCAGGGGGCGTGTGCAGGAGTTGGAAAGTTCTCTCTGTGAGCTCTCTTGGTTGTGTCTGGGTTGGGCTTTAGAGATCAGCTTGCATCCTTTTTGGCTAGGCCACCCCTCATGGCTCCTGCGTACCTTCCTACCTAACAAAAACATATTTCTCCAAGAATCTATTCCTTTTGCTCTCATTCACCTGACCCTGAATATACCTGTAATCCTGTGACTGAATCCTTTCACAGATTCTTATCAATGTTTTTTCAAGTATACCTATCTTCCAGTTCCTCTGTAGATACTCGAACAGTCTCCCTCACATTTCATTTTTATCACTTTCATTCTTATGAAAAAATAGAATAGTTTGCAGCCATTTATTTTCAAATCGGATTTCTCTGGTCTTCAAGACTCTACTGTTTGCTGTCTTAACTTCATTTCATTTTCTCTTAATCTCTTTAAACCATCTCCTGTTGGGCATCTTCTGCACCCTTTGCTGGTCCCTGTTTCTTTGCTTTGAGAAGGAAGGGCTAGTTTCTCTGTTCAGAATTTGTTCTGCTGGAAAGATCAATTAACAGCGTATCTCTTCCTACAAGTTTTTTGGGTTTGGTATTATCAGCTCACTAGTGGTTTTTTTTTTTTTTTTTTAACTCCTGCCTTCTTTTGTTTTTTACCTTTTAGTAATAACATATCTACATAACTAGAGTTTTTTACATAGTGAAAAGAATACATATGTGCCCAGCATAGTTGTAAACTTTGAGACTTCTTTGTTTTGAATTCCGTTATAGCCTGTGATTGTGTCCTGAAAGTCATTGGTGAACATAAAACGTCCTTGCCTTTTGTTGAGCATATTAGTCTATATGGAATATTTTCTTGAACGTGACAGCTTCATTTGGCCAGTCTCTGCCTATCATTTCCTGTTTTCTAGACTTTAAGAATTAGGGAGGCTTATCTGATTCTTTGTTCCTGCATCATTTGTGTTACTTTGATGGTTTATGGTTTTTGCATATATCCCTGAAATAAGAAGCTTTTAAGAAATGTAAAAACAAACCTGAAAAAACCCACAGAATTTGTATTTTTCAAATGTCTGGGGTTGATTTAAAGAAATTTAAAAATTCTACTAGTAATATTTTCAAAGCACGTCTTTGTAACAGTCTTGAGAAGAGGCTCTGCTTCTGTGTCAGGGATCACTTAGGACTGATGGATTCTGTCTTTGCAGTTGACTGGATCATTGCCGATATTCTGGCCGTCAGGCAGAATGCTCTCGGACATGTGCGCTACGTGCTGAAAGATGGGCTCAAGTGGCTCCCGCTGTATGGCTGTTATTTTTCTCAGGTACTTTTTTCCATGCTTCTTTCTATATGTATGGATGTTCTAAGTTTTTTGGGTTTATTTTTAATGGGTTTACCAGTTCATTCTAAATTAATGTGGTTCTACTTGGCATTTTTAATGGTGTGTATGTATATATATATATATATATGTCTGATTACCCAAATTGTTAAATAAAAATTGCAAATGTACCAAAATCATATAAAAAATTTTAAAGATAAAAAATGTGATGGACCCTTAATAAATTAAAAAGTAATTATCTGTAGGATATTAAAAAAATAGTGGGCTATATATGTAAAGTACCTAGCATGAATGTCAGGTACATGATAAATATTCAGTACATGTTATTTTATAAAAGCCCTTTAAAATCACATCATAACCATCAGGTCATGAAACTATACAATAGGTTCTTTAATATTCAGAAGGGGATTACTAGCATTTTTCTATGCCTTTTCTGAATAAATTATGCAGTTTTCTGGGGGCTTCTGCAGTGGCTCAGCAGTGAAGAACTTGCCTGCAGTGCAGGAGACACAGGAGACATGGGTTCAATCCCTGGGTCGGGAAGAGCCCCTGGAGGAGGCTCTGGCACCTCTCCAGTGTTCTTGCCTGGACAATCCCATGGACAGAGGAGCCTGGTGGGCTACAGTCCATGGGTGGCAAAGAGACACGACTGAGTGACTAATACGGATACACTTGGAGTTTTCTAAATGTTAAGAATGAAATTTGTATGGAAGACATGCTTGATAATAAGACTTTAATACTCGATTAAAGAAGAGAGGCTAAAGTTATGGTAAGCCCTGGAAAGATAGAGATCCGGAGGTCACCCCTGGACAGTCCATGCTGCCCACAAGTCCCGAGATCAGAGTTCCTGTGGTGTTGGAGGTTAGAGTCTTGACTGTCCATTTCCTCTTTCTTTTCCTTATTTCCTTCTAAAGGAAAATAAAATCCAAATATATTTTGATAAAAGTACTTTAAACTATTTCGTTCACGTATAAATGGGAATAAATTAAAAAGTGGTGGACTTTGTGTCACCACTCTGTTGCGTCCGACTCTGCAGCCCCATGGACTGCAGCCCACCAGGCTCCTCCGTCCACGGGATTCTCCAGGCAGGAATAGTGGAGCAGGTTGCATAACTTTATGCCAGGAAGTGAGATTTTCTGTTAAGCGGACTTGTTTTTTACAGTCTGTATGAAGCAGAAATAATGCTGTCCAAAAATAGTTACAAGCAGAATGTGAGGAAACAGTCGAGTTTTCTTTTTATTTTATCCGTGGTGGTGGTGTATTTTAAATGTTTTGTTGTTGTTCAGTTGCTCAGTCCTGTCTGACTCTGCAGCCCGTGGACTGCAGTACACCAGGCTTCCCTGTCCCTCACAGTCTTCTAGAGTTTGCCAAGTTCATGTCCATTGAATCAGTGATGCCATCCAACCATTTCATCCTCTGTCATCCTCTTTAATTTTAATATATAGATATTCAGAAAATTAAACATTTCTAAACCACCAGCTTGTGAACATTCACAGGTGTAGTTTACCTTTGAAATTCAGAACAGAATCCTCTCTGCTCCCTCGTCCCAACAAATGCAGATGTTTTGGGACCCTTACTGTTGTGTTAAAAAAAAAAAAATCGAAAAGGCACTAGAGAGCTTTTGCTCATTTAAGCCCTGTGAGTGTAACTAGAGATATGTGTGACAGCTGTGACTGACCTGAGCTCTCTACGCTTTCTTCCACTCTGCTTTCAATTCTGACCATCTTTATTGTAACACGTATCCATTCTCTTATATTACACTCGTGTCCATATTCTGCTTCATCACTAATCAGGGAGTTCCTAAGGGAAAGATAGCTGGTCTTCACTTCTGTAGCTTCCGTATACCTGGGAAAGAACTCAGATTTTTTTTTTCTTTAATGAAAATTGAGTTTAATAAGCACATTAAGTGATTAGTAGGAAATAGTGTGTGAAGAGGAGACATAATGTCATTGAAAGCTTGGGGAAGTTTCACATTGCAGTACATGTTTCCTTCGGCTCTGATTCTAAAGAGTTTGTGAAGAATGACTTTATCCTCATGGGTTCTCTCAGTTTGGGTAAGTAGTACCCAAACTACTGCTTACTTACTTGGGTAAGTACCTGCACTCTGAGAGCACTCGGAGTTTCTTTTCTGTACTCAGGCAAGTCAGCTGATGTGTGAAGGAACCACGTTCAGAATCTAAGGCCACCCTTCGCCTCCTCTATATCCTGTCCCCTCCTTGCTTCTCTTTATTTCCTTTTACTCATATTCTTGATTAAGACAAAATCAAATTCAGCCAGTCCGTTAATTTTACAGATGAGCTCGAGTTAGCATAGAGGAAGACAAAAAAAGACTGACCTGATGCAAAGTTTCAATGACGTGCACATATGAGGGTTAATTGAGGTTATCTTAAACTTTATGAGGACCTCCCTGGTGGCTCAGCGGTAAAGGATCTGCCTGTCAGTTCAGGAGACTTGGGTTCTGTCCTTGGGTTGAGAAGATCCCTTGGAGAAGGAAATGGCAACCCACACCAGTATTCTTGCCTGGGAAGCTCCATGGACAGAGGAGCCTGACAGGTTACAGGCCATGGGGGTCGCAAAGAGCCGGACACAACTGAGTGACTAAACAGTGTTTATGGTGGTGTTTGTGTTAGCCCGCCGGGACTCCCATAATAGAGTGCCACGCTATGAGTTAGACTACAGCAGAGGTTCATTTGCTGCCAGTCTGGAGGCTGGAAGTTAAAGAGGTTTCTCTTGAGGCTTTGGTTTGCAGGTGGCTGTCTTTTCCCTGTGTCTGTCCTTTACGTGACTTTGTGTCCTAATCTCTTCTTACAAGACACCATTCCTATTGGATCAGGGCCCACTCTTATGACCTCATTTAACCTTAATTATTTTCCTAAAAACCCCATTTCCAAATATAGTCACATTTAGGGGTTAGGGCTTCAACGTAAGTCAGTGGAGTAACTGAGAGCTAAGATCCATCTGATTGAATTTTTGATTCGGAAAAAGAAAAAAGTGTTTTTAAGGTAAGAAAGCATTTTTAATTGACAGCAGAAGTAAATGTTTGTGAAGTTTCCTATGATAAGCCACACCTGGTTTTATTTGAATTGTATTGAAAACACAGAATTCAGCTAATGTTATTTAAAGGCTACTATTTAAAAGTATTCAATATAACTTAATTCCTAAAATGTAGTTTTATTCTTCACCCCAAAGTTAACCCTTTTGATGGCTGGTCATTGGACATTTTAATAGTAAATATGTTTTTGCCCTCTTTTTTTCTTTTTACATGGCAGCATGGTGGAATCTATGTAAAAAGAAGTGCCAAGTTCAACGAAAATCAGATGAGGAAAAAGCTGCAGCGCTACATCAGCGCAGGAACTCCAGTAAGATTATGCTCAGTTTTATTTTTTTTATCAACTCTCAATTTGTAATTTAAGGATTAAAGTAGCATTTAAGAATTGTTTTGAAAATCTATTATCCCATGTGTAATAAATAATTCAGGGTTTTTGAGGCAGCAAAAAACCTTCGAAACATAGGTAAGCAGTTATTTTTGGCCGTCAGAAAGGTTGCTGCAGGTGATCCGATCCTTTCCGGGTGGTTGTCAATATTGACCTTAAAGAGGAGTAAGGAGAACATTTGGTGTCTTTAGTCTATAAATAGCAGCAGAACTGCCCTTGTAACGTTACACTTGAGCTACTTAGGAGCTCCTCTGACTTTTCTTCAGCCTCAGGTGGAGTTTTAGAAGAACGACTGTTTTCTGTCAGTATGAATTTGGGTTCCTTGTATCTACTGAGTTATTTGAAAAGTCAGAAAAAGTATGAATATCTGCAATTGAAGAATCATTGCATGTAAACATTATTTTATGAAACCTTGTTGCCCACAGAAGAAGCCTCAGCATTCTCCTTGCAGAATGCTCATTGCTTCCCTGTGGCTCTCCACTCCCTCTGAGGGCAGGGCCGCAGGGGAGCCATGCCTCCCCGAGCCTCGTTCCCCGGGGCCCTGTGTGGTTGTCTGTCCTGGTGCTCAGAAACGTAGCTGACAGGTTCAAGTTCTCTCCTTTTTTCCTTCCTCACCGCCTCTCCCCTCCTCCTCCCCCCCTCTTCCCTCCTCCTCCCCCAAGGTGTCCTCTCCTTCCACTTCCCTCTCTCTTCTCTGTGGCTCATGGTGCCTCCTTTCCCTGTGTGCTAGGTGATCTTTGTTTGCTCTTGATTGTATTTGGAAAAATTATTTGCAGAAATCAGCTCGAGCATAAGATGAAAGACAACACTGGCGTTTGTTTTAGCCCCGTCTCTGGAGGCACCTCTCCCTTGGGCCCACCCAAGCCCATCCTGAGCTTGAGGCTGCCTGGACCACCCAGGCCGTGCCGTGAGACAAGACCCTCTGAGACCTGCGTGACTGCCTGGCTTGCTTTTACCCCAGGAGTGTGGCCCTTTTGGTGCTCCCTTCACTTCTGTTTCACTCACTGTTTCTAACAAGATCTGTGGCCTTAAATTTTTGTTCCCTCACTTTTTGTATCTCTTAGAGCTGAATTCTTCTCTGGGCTTACTTCTGCTTTTCTGAGTTTGCTTTAGTTTTGATCTTACATCTTGTCAGCTCTTGGATGCTCTTAGGATGATGTTACATCCAGCTTTCTAAATTGTTTTCAATAGGAAAGTCAGTGCAAAGAGCCTGCTGTGTGCTGTGCTTAGTCGCTCAGTTGTATCTGACTGTTTGCAATCCCATGGCCTGCAACCTGCCAGGCTCCTCTGTCCTTGGGGATTCTTTAGGCAAGAATACTAGAGTGGGTTGCCATGCCCTCCTCCAGGGAATCTTCCCAACCAGGGATCGAACCCAGGTTTCCTGCATTGCAGGTGAGTTCTTTACCAGGAGCCACCAGGAAAGCCCAAGAATACTGGAATGGGTAGCCTATCCCTTCTCCAGGGAATCTTCCCAACCCAGGAATTGAACCAGGGTTTCCTGCATTGCAGGTGGATTTTTTACCAGTTGAGCTATGAGGGGAGCCCTCAGATAACCTAGCCTTTCACTCTGGGCTCCCCGAGAGCATTTCTGTTTTTCAGGGGCAAGAGTCTAGTGTTTTGGTGGTCATGCAGTGCTGCTGAGTGATGGATGCCAGGCTCATGAGGCAGCACAAGTGGCTGTCCCTTCAGGTCACTGCAGGGATGAGGCCACTTTCATAGAATCTGGGTGGTCGCTTCACTGTTTAATATTTAAGTGCTGTGAAACAGATACGTATTTCTCAGACTCTTTATTAGGCTCTTCTGTTTCTGAAAGTTAATCACATAATCGGCAAGGTAGAATATATTTATAAAGTCAACTTCCATGTGACTTAATATTCCTCACTGAAATCAATGATTAATGATTAAATCAGCTCTTATTCACCAGTAGTAGTATTTGAGAAAGCTTTCCAGGCGGTGCTAGTGGTAAAGAACCTGCTTGCCAGTGGAGAAGACATAAAAGACATGAGTTCAATCCCTAGGTCGAGAAGACTCCCTGGAGTAGGAAATGGCAACCCACTCCAGTGTACTTGCCTGGAGAATCCCACGGACAAAGGAGCCTGGAGGGCTATAATCCATGGGGTCGCAAAGAGTCAGACACAACTTAGCACACATGCACATTATTTGAGAGATTGTAGGATTTTTTTCCCAAAAATTACTAAGAAATATATCTTCTGAATAAACATTGCTATGTGAATCTTTTGAAATACGAATATCTATTACCTTTTATATTATGGAGATTTATATATTTATATATGGTTTCCATCAGATGAGGTGTACTTAGGGACCCTGATGTCTAAAATTTACACCTTTTCAAAAGTGATTTTGCAGAATCTTAGTAGGGGGAACCTCTTTCATTAATGAATTGAGGCTTTGTATGAGTCAGCATTTCATGGAAAGCTTTTAAATCAGTGAATATTAGCATGTAATTAGAAATGTTGGCACCCCACTCCAGTACTCTTGCCTGGAAAATCGCATGGACAGGGGAGCCTGGTAGGCTGCAGTCCCTGGGGTCGAGAACAGTCGGACATGACTGAGCGACTTCACTTTCACTTTTCACTTTCATGCACTGTAGAAGGAAATGGCAACCCACTCCAGTGTTCTTGCCTGGAGAATCCCCGGGATGGGGGAGCCTGGTGGGCTGCCGTCTATGGGGTCACACAGAGTCGGACACGACTGAGGCGAGGCAACAGCAGCAGCAGAAATGTTGTTAGATTATTAATGACTGACATCTGAATAAATATAAGACTGCATTTCACATATATTCTATGCTGTGTCATGACTTAATTGAATTTGTGCATTTTGGTTGTTCTGCTTGAAATAAAGGTCATAGGTAATTGAATTTTTTTTCACCACCATGGGAAATACTCTTAGGATTTACAGGGTTATCATCGGTAAGTTAACAGTGACAACAAAAACACTCACATAAAACAAACCAAATCTTTATGTCTTCACAGATGTATCTTGTAATTTTTCCAGAGGGAACAAGATATAATCCAGAACTAACAAAAGTCATTTCAGCTAGTCAAGCATTTGCTGCTCAAGAAGGTAAGTAAAAAATTGACTACATTTGAAACTATTATTTTTAAATGTGTCTAAGAGTAAATTTAAGTGCTTGCTGTATATGTATTCTGGTACCATAGATTCAGGTAGAATCTATCCAGGGACATGATTATTTAGATGGAACCTTTGTTTGCAGTGTGGCTTCTCTGTGATGGACAGAGTTTCTGTCCTGTAGGTTGACAGACCTAGACTGGAATCTCAACTCTGACATTTATTAGACGTATGGGCACAAGCTGCCTGATGTTACTGAGGATCAATTGGCCCACCTCTTAAAAAACATGTAGTCAGCCTGCCAGATCTGTGGATTCTACATCCATGGATTCAGTCAACCACAGGTGGAAAATATTTTTTTAAACTTTTTTCAGAAAGCTCTAAAAAGCAAAATTTGAAATTGCCATACTGGCAACTATATACATAGCATTTGCATTGTATCAGTTATTATAAGTGGTCTCAGTTCAGTTCAGTTCAGTCGCTCAGTCGTGTCCGACTCTTTGCAACACCATGAATCGCAGCACGCCAGGCCTCCCTGTCCATCACCATCTCCCGGAGTTCAGTTGATTTAAAGCATATGGAGGTTGTGCATAGGTTATATGCAAGTACTCGGCCATATTTACATAAGGGCCTTGAGCATCTGGGGATTTTAGTATCCAGGGAGTGGATGGGGATACTGGGGTGAGGGGGGGTATGCTTGTTCCCATCAGTTCAGTTCAGTTCAGTCGCTTAGTCATGTCCAGCTCCTTGCGACCCCGTGAACTGCAGCATGCCAGGCCTCCCTGTCCATCACCATCTCCTGGAGTTCACCCAAACTCATGTTCATCAAGTTAGTGATGCCATCCAGCCATCTCATCCTCTGTCGGCCCCTTCTCCTCCTGCCCCCTAATCCCTCCCAGCATGACAGTTTTTTCCAGTGAGTCAACTCTTTGCATGAGGTGGCCAAAGTACTGGAGTTTCAGCTTTAGCATCATTCCTTCCAAAGAATACCCAGGACTGATCTCCTTCAGAATGGACTGGTTGGATCTCCTTGCAGTCCAAGGGACTCTCAGGAGTCTTCTCCAACACTGCAGTTCAAAAGCATCAATTCTTCGGCACTCAGCTTTCTTCACAGTCCAACTCTCACATCCATACATGACCACTGGAAAACCATAGCTCTGACTAGATGGACCTTTGTTGGCAAAGTAATGTCTCTGCTTTTGAATATGCTATCTAGGTTGGTCATAACTTTTCTTGCAAGGAGTAAGCGTCTTTTAATTTCATGGCTGCAGTCACCATCTGCAGTGATTTTGGAGCCCCCCAAAATAAAGTCTGACACTGTTTCCACTGTTTCCCCATCTACTTGCCATGAAGTGATGGGACCAGAAGCCATGATCTTAGTTTTCTGAATGTTGGGTATACCTAAATCTGTGTAAGGATTAAAGATATGTGAAGCTCCTAATGGAGAATATTACACAGTTAGTCTACAGTACTTAAAGCTATTGATGTCCCTAATAACGAAGATGTTCTTAGCATCCATCTTTTAGGGACCTGGATAGCTGATACACCGGTCAGTGTACAGTTTCGCCGGGTGGGCTGTGCTCCCAGAGGTGTCTGGGAGGCTGGCTGGATCACGTGCAGTCTGTCTGAGTGGGTGCGTTGTCGAAGCACTGGCCGGGGCCTCTGTGGTGCTTCTGAGGATCTGCTGTGTCTCTGCTCTGACCCCTATACAATGAGCAGTTGAAATGGGCTGGTGTATCAGAGAAAGAGTGTTTGCTTCTAGTTAATTTTGGCTAATCGATCATGCTTGGAGGTGGAATCCTTGGTGCTTACTAAAGTTCTCTCCTGAGATTTCTGTCGCGCTCGTCTCCTTTCCTCCCGCCTTCCCGGCACTTCCCACTAATCTCCTCTCTGTCCTCTTCTGCTTCATCCTTTCCTGTTTCCTGTGCTGTTTCCCGTGTCTCACTTGGGTCTTTTTCATTTATTTCGCTTTCTGTGTTTTTCACGGTGGCCTTCCTCTAAATCCATAGCTGTCACCACCATTTATTTGACTGCTGATGCCTCACAAAACTCTGTCTCTGACCCACACGTCTCTGCCCGACTCTGGACTTCCTGTACAGCTGCGCAGTAAAGAGTTTCACTTGCTTGGCTCAAAGGCATGACCCACACTGGCTGTGTCAAATGCACTGCTTCTCTTCCCACGCACACACCCTGTCAGCTGGGCCTCTCTCTGCAAGGTTCGCTCAGCTTTTCTTTATGGTGTATATCAAGTATCCTTCTTGAACCAGTGTTTAGTCTTAGATGAACATTAGCTTTGGGCTGCATTCTCAGGCATATATTATTCATATAACCTTAGACAAGTTGCTTTATTTTTTGGTCTGTTTTCTTATTTGTATCAGGAATTATCCTCATAGGGCTTTTGTGAGGTTCAGTGACATAATGTTTATAGAAAGTCTGATATATGTATATGTATATTACATATACATACATTTACTAAGTCATTACTTCTAACTTAGAATGTGGAGATTTGCCACAGGTGAATCTATTAATAATGGCAAAAAGCTATAGCTGATCCTAAGGGATAAAATAGAAAGACTGATTCCTTTAAGAAATACTTACTTTACAAAGCGGAGGAGTCCTTATGCAGATGGTGGTGAGGACACATGTTTGTGATGTGTAAAGAGATGAGACGGGAGAAGCACAGTCAGCAGTCCGTGGGAGTTGAAGGGAAAGAGAACCAGCTGGCAGAGGGTGTCCATCGGAAAGGCAGAATTAGGACCGACACGCGTGGTGAAAGGAAGGGATTCTAGGTATGAGAAACAATAATAACAAAGACCTGGAGTTAATGAGCAAAAAGTTTGATGTCTTCAAGCCCAGGATGAGCGAAGAAGAGCTGTGTGAGTCCAGCCACCACAGAAGACTCTGAATTCTGTCTGGGCGTGGTGGTCTGCACTTCACTCCAGAGCTGAAGCCACTGAGCAGTATTCTTTTTTAAGTAGTTCATTGTGTTTTATTTAAGAAGTCACCATCTTAATTCCCTCGTTGTAAAAGCATGTAATGACTGAGCCTACAAGAGTTTGCAGGGGACAGGGGGAAAGGGTTCCATGTCCAAGTGGGTTTAGAGAATGTTGCATTTATATCCTTTCCTTGGAGAGTTTTTCACATTCGTATGTATTAGTCTCAGAAAAGTTCTATTGTAAAAATGTCTTCTTTTGTTTAAGGAGCTGTTTACTAAATTTATATAAGAAAGAAAACAATGACCTAGAATTGTTACACAAAATTTGGGGGTTTTATGGAGTAAATTCTTAGGATTTCAGAATATTGCAGCTCTCCTAAATTTTTCCTTCTCTAACGATTCTACATTGCTGAGCCCTGACTGTAACAAAATATATATTTTACTCTTTGAAGCTTAGAAGAGTTTATAGGTGAGCTTGTTTGAGACTCTTCATAAAGTCTCGAGTTATGAAGGCTAATAAACAATATAAATTTTCAGAAATTCTTATGTGTCATCTCATATCCACTTAAATTCTGTTTGGGAATTAGAATTTTATGTTAGATGAGATGAAAGAGAAACAATAAAGTTAATATTTGGGAATTTTTTTATTGTTACTTTTCATGTATCTTGTAAAATCTGGTGCATTTTGTTGTGATTAAGGAACCAACTACGTCTTGGAACATGTGTTTTTAATGAGTTGATTTAAGTTGAACTTGGGAGAAGTTAACCTAGAGCGCTTTAAGTCCTCATAGACTGCTGATTTCATTTTTGATTTCTAAATATGTAACACAGTCTGCTAAGGTGGTACAAGTAGCTGTATAATGTCTTTCAGAAGTTTATGATTTAATAGAAGAGAGAAAACATGATTGTGTTTGTTATTCACTGATATATAACACATTATCCCAAACTGTAGTGACTTAAAACCACAAACGTTATTATTTACGTTATAAATTTACTAGCTTATATATAACTACTAAAAATTACTTATTTTTAAAAATCCAAACTAATTTTATAATGCTAAAGCAAGTGCTTGTAAGTAATTCTTAAAATAGCATAATAATGATATATACTATAGCTTTTTAAATCTGATAATACCTTGGCCACCAGTAACTGACCACCACTGGTCTGCCATTTTTCTGCGAGTTACAGATCTTTCTCAGAAAAATGGATAATTTTTCTCATGGATAACAATTTTTACCTGCTAACTGACTATTCTTTAAATCCTGTAACTGGGAAAACTCGCTATTTGTTAAAAATATATTTTCTTATAACTCTAATGGTAATTGTTTTCCACTGCACACAAAGGAAATTGATTTGTGAACAGTATAGCTAGAGTGTTTCCTGTTTTCTTTCCTCTTTGCTCACAACTAAATGACATTGCTTGAAAATAAAAACAAATGAACTCGTTTTTCCAGCTGTTAAGCTAATTTTTCTTCGGGAAAATTGAAACTTAATAGCACTTGTTAGTTTGCTGCTTTGCTTCGAAACATTAATTTTGCTCCTAAAGTACACCTTTATTTGAATCTGACTTAGTAAACAAATAGAAAAACAAACCAAAACCAACCTTTTTTAATTTAGAGTTTTAACATTTGGCACTTGTTTGCATGTTGAGGTCGTTACATCACATACCACTGATGTGGTGATGGCTGGTTAAGAGGTGGGCGTGGTGGGTGTGGGTGTGTCTGTCTGTCTAGTAAATCCTAAATATTTCAAGGCCCTGTCTATCACTCTTTCCTAGAAGTATTTTCCTTCAAAAATATGTTAGTCACAAAATACATTTATTTATAATTAGAGTTGTTATTTAAGGTATGTCTGCATTAGAGTGTCATGAGTTCTTACGTTGTTTTATTGGATTGTAATTGCTGTACAAAGTTGCATTAGTTTCTGCGAGGTAACAATGTGAACCATCATCCATCCCCTTCCTCCTGCGCCTGCGGGAGCCCGCAGCCCACTTGTCTAGGTCGTGGCAGAGCCCTGAGCTAAGCGCCCTGTGCTTTGAGCAGACTCCCTCCAGCTGTCTGTTTTATGTGTGTACCGCAGTGCTTCTCTCTCCACTCATCCCGTCCTCTGCTTCCCCCTCTGTGTCTGCAAGTTCCTTCTCTGCGTCTGCATCTCTCCACTTTCTGCCTTGTACATAGGTTCATCTGAACCATTTTCCTAGAATCCATGTATATGCGTTAATATACGATACTTGTTTTTCTCTTTCTGACTTACTTCACTCTATATGACAATGAAGACTCTAGGTTCAAATCTGTATCTCTATAGATGACCCAGTGTTACTGTCTACTTCATAGATTGTTAGATTAATGATCTCTAAATTCCGTTTTTACTTGAAACTGTTAGTCATTCCTTTAAAAAAGACTTATTCATATTTCCAAATAAATTAGTTCACCTTTGGTCCTCTGTCCATTGGGCTTTCCCCCACTTTCTGCCCTGCAGGCCTCTATCTTGGCCTCTCTCCAGCATGCCCTTTTTCCTCAAGCTTTTACCAGTTGGTATGAGTAAGTGAAAAAAATGTTTAAGTGTGAGTAATGTTTTTATGTTGGGCTTCCCAGTTGGCACAGTGATAAAGAATCCATCTGCCAAAGCAGGAGATGCAGGTTCAATCCCTGGGTCAGGAAGATCTCTGGGGAAAGAAATGGCAACATGACCTAGTGACTACACACACACACACACACACACACACACACACACCCCATCCCACTTGACTCCCGAAAATTAAGTACACGTCCTCAGAATGCGCGTGTGTGCGCTCAGTCACTCAGTCATGTCCAGCTCTTTGCAACCCTGTGAAATTTAGCCTGCTGGGCTCCTCTGTCCATGGGATTTCCCAGGCTGGAGTGGGTAGCAGTTTCCTTCTCCAAGGGATCTTCCCAACCCAGGGATCGAACTGGTGTCTCCTACTTGGCAGGAAGATTCCTTACCACTCAGCCTGGGAAGCCCTGTGTATGTCTGTATGTATAGATATAGCAGTATATATACATAGATATATATTGTAAAATTTCCTGCTTGGATCAATAAAGATTTTCCATTCAGTGGTATCATTTATTTAACAACAAAATTTCAGTTATATGAAGCATCACCCTGTTGGCCCTCAGGGTGAAGTTTGGTCAAGGGTACGCTAGAGTATTGTTAGTGCCAGCTGGGAGTCAGGAGGTCTGGAGGTGGAAGCAAGGCAAAGCAGATACTAAAACAGAGATTAGATGTTGACCAGGAAGAATTAATTTAATTAGCTAACATTTTCCTGTTCCAGGCTCAGGGGTTTTCTGAGTTCCCTAGAGGCAGTGTGGTGGGCTCAAGCTCAAGTAGTTAATTATGAATGCCTATTGTTTGACTCTGTACTGAAATTCCAACTGGTCTCTATAGTGTTATTATGAAATTAGTTTTATAATAATGACCCAGGGTTTGGGGATAGTGGAGTGGCCCCATACCTTCCACAGTGAGAACATTCTGACTTCACTTCTTCACCTACTAGTGATGGGTGTTTCTTATTCATCTGCCAGTCAATTTTTCCAAACCTTTGTTATAACTCATTTTTAGGGAAGTGTTACTTTTCTGTCTTCTTACCTTCTTAACGACTTACTTAGATTCTAATAATTAATTGCCACAGGGTGATACTGTGGAACTGTGGACTTCATAAAGTTGGGTGAATTCCAAGAGCGGAGAAGGAAGTATTAACTAATTTAATTGACAAATGTTTCCCAGCCTGGTATACTGTTCAGGTTTTTGTTATAAGTTTGTGAATAAATTAAACTGTTTCTGCCCCAGGGACTCAAGTCAGATATGTGGATGTGGGAATCTTTTTCTTTCCCACACCACTCTGCATTTTAAAAATTCTTCTGCAGGAAGATCCCAACATGCTATAGCTGCTCTTTCTTATGCAGCTAATTTTCCCTGGAGAGAAGCAGTAGAAAACCCAAATTGAGGTTTTTTTTTTAATGGTTTGTTTTCATGTCACTTTTTCAGAGAGCTACACTTTTCTGTTAAACTGTCGATAAATATTCTAAACCAGGAAGCGGGGTGGCGGTGGGGAGCGGGGAGTAGGAAACGGGAAGTTCAGTTGAGTTGCTCAGTTGTGTCCGACTCTTGGAGCCGCCATGGACTGCAGCACACCAGCCTTCCCTGTCGTTCACCAACTCCTAGGAAATAGGAAGGGAAAGGAGCAAATTCTTAACACTCACGGGAGCACTAATGAACGTGTTGAATTAGTCTATATAAATGATAGTATTTTCCCACTTAAAGAAGCTTTTCAAAGTGCATGTGTGTGTAAATAATTGTACTTTCATACCAAGACTTGTGTGCACTATTCATATGCAGTTTACATGGGTGTCCATAGCTGCGTGACTCGTAATAGCCAAAGGGTGGAAACAACCCGGACGTATGTCGGTGCATTAACACTGACTGGTATATCCATGTAATAGAGCATCATTCAGCCATAGTGAGTAATAAAGTGCTGGTGTACACGCCAGACACAACAGTCCACATGCTTCGATCTCGTTTATATGATTTGTCCATAATTGGGAAGTCCATAGAGACTGAAAGTGGCTTTGTGGTAACGGGGAATGGAGTGGGTATCTTCCTGGCCGTGTCTGCCAGGGTGAAGGGTCTTTGGAGTAATGAAAACGGTCTGGAGTGTAATAGTGGTGATGGTTCTAAAGTCCTTTGAATAAACTAAAATCAACAGAATTGTATACTTTACAGTGGTGAATTTTATGGTCTGTGAATTAGATTTCAGATTTTTTAAAAAAGTTTACTGAGAAACTAGTTTCTTTAGTTACCCTAAAAGTTTTGAGTCAGTATTTCACAGCAGCTCTCAGTTCAAGTGTTGTACACAGTGGGGGTTGTTTGGGTAGTTGTACTTCATCTCTATTTGAGTAGACATAGAACTAAAAGACTCTTGGACTTGGAGTCAGGAATTAGGAATTTTACTCCTGAATCTTGAGTGACCACGGGCAAGGTACTACCACTTTTATTCTGTCGCCCGAAATGAGGATTGTATGTTTGCTTTTGTCTGAGTTTTCCAAATTGGAGGGTTTCTGAGAGGCATAAGCTTTTTGAGGGCAAGTTTTCTAACAGCTTCCTGCACGGTCTTGTACATGTGGGTGTGTGGTAAGTGCATTAAATGAATGTTGGTTTAAACTGAGAAAGGCACACGAAAGTGCGGTCTAAAGTTTCCTATAAAAACAGTTTAGAAGTTACAGTCTGTTGCCAAGGGGTTTTGTAACTAATACACAGCCACGCTGACTCAACTTCTCTTCTAGGCCTTCCAATATTAAAACATGTGCTGACACCAAGAATAAAGGCAACTCACGTTGCTTTTGATTCTATGAAGGATTATTTGGATGCTGTTTATGATGTTACAGTGGCTTTTGAAGGGTCTGTGGATGATAAAGGGCAGCGGAAGGAAGCACCATCCATGGCTGGTAAGTTTGTTTTCAAGTAGTAAGTCATATATGTTTCTGAATGTGGGATATATTTTTTAAAAGGGTAAGTGTGTTCTATTGTGTTACATTGATATATTTTCAAAATATGTACCCTTGATGTATTTTTTATTAATCTGTAACGGCAGTAATTTCGTTAGCTCTGCTTGGCTGTCCCATTAGTTCTTTGGATTTGCCCAGTATCGTTAACGTGGCCTCTTTCTGCCCAAGGTTCATACACAGAAATGGAAAAGCTCCATAAAGCAAAGGAAGGAGAGATCAGGGAAAATGCTAAGCGAGCAACGCTGAGTTGTGCCCTCGGTCACTGTTCTCTTTATGTGTGTTTTTCATGCAACATTTGTGAACTCTGGTATCGCAGACAAGGAGAAGGACCGTCACGCATGACTTTTTCTTTTTCAACCATGGCCTCAAGTATTAAGGACCTGTGGGCCAGGATTTTAAGTGGGCAGCATGTTTTAGTTCAATATAAGCGCACTCTTGACTGTTGGAGACCTCTGGATGTGGGGCTGGGCAGTGGGAAGCATGTGTTTTCTGCAGCTGCTGGATTTGGAACCGGCTTGTCTAGCGCATCTCAGCAGGATCTCTTGAAGGCAAATGTTCAGAAGGGAGAGTGACTCCCAGAGGAAGGAGGGGAAAGAGGACAGGGGGGTGAGCAGAATGCGGCTGAATGGTGGGAAGTGGCCGGCGGCGGAGGAAGGGCACCCGGGGGGGCCCCATCTGCGGGCTGACCGCTCTCCTGACCCGCCGTCACCGCAGAGCAAAGTGGGAGCTGCAGCAGAAGTGTGCGGGCTTGTCTCTACCAGGCCCCATCCACTTGCTCTCCCCTCCACCGGCACCCCTTGTCTTCATCGCTTGTCTATTGTAGGTACAAATTTAATTTACAAACAAAAGGCAACATATAATACTTTTTACTCTTTTTGAACCATTGAAAGAGTCCTTGACCGAGTTTCACATTTGAAGACGGACATACATGTAGTTATTCAACAGTATTGCCACGAGTTTATCAAGCATTCTTTAGAAAACAAGGCTGAACATATTTTTTTGTTTGTGGAAACCAGATGTAATTCCCATAATAACCTTTTTAGAAGGCTGCTTTTATTAAGTCGAGGTCCCATGGTAAGAACCGTGGGGCGGGCAGGGTCCCCAGGGCGCTGCTGGCCAGGGCCTCGGTGCCCAACCCCGAGCTCCTTCACGTCGTCGCCGCCTGCTCAGGGCCTTTGGGGCTGCTGGTTTCCTGCCCATCACGGAGACCCTCCTGCTCCGCCTGCGGTGGCTTCTCAGACTCGGGGCGGTGTGTAGGCCAGGCCACCTTCCTGCCGTCGCCCTCATCCGAGCTGTGGCCTTGTCCCTGACGAAGGCACCCCTTCGTAGCTCACAGAGCTTTTGCACTCCCAGGGCACAGCGTGTATAGAAGGCAGTGCTTGGTGTTGGTGACTCCATCTCCTCACAGTTAGGCCAGAAGTGCCTTTTGGGGGCACACGTCTTAGGGCTGGGTTTCCCAGGCCTGGCCCTTCCTCCCGGTGCTCCGCTTGTTCAGCACCTTAGCTGGCTTTGGGTTGTCTGGACACAGGGCCTCTAGTTTTGAAAAGGTTGGTTTTTCTCTTACGTTCAGAAGCCACGTACAAAAAAAAATTATTTCATTTCAGTCAGTTAAGAATAAATATTTCTTCAAGCAAAAACACACCAGAGTAGAACCAGAAGACTGAAGACAAGGGGTAGGGGAAAAAAGCTAATTTCCTTAATGTACAAAATGTACCTATAAACTGATATGATCGGTCACTCAGTAGGAAAATGAGTAAAGGGTAAGAACAGCCAGTTCACAGAAAAAAATGTTCAAAAAAAGTCAAAAACCATATTTTGCTATCAAACTGGCAGAAGCCTCAAATAACAGGTTAGATCCCATGCCTGTGGGTGAGTAAAGTGTCCCAGGGACTTTTGCACTTTGTTGGTAGGAGGAGTGCAGCACTTTTTTCCATAAAGTTTCCAGATGGTTCATTGATGTGCCATAGGCCAGTGTGGCTCCCAGCCCTGCAGGGGAACTGCCTCCATCCGAGTTCCCTGGGGTGCCTCAGCCTGGCTGCTCACAGGCTGTCCTGAGCGGGGGCGGGGCTGTGTGCCCGTGACCCTGCAGGGATGACCCTGCCAGGACCCTCCTGGTGACCCGAGTCTGGCAGCCGGGGCCTCCCAGCAGAGCGGGAGGCTGCAGGCAGTGAGCCGTGTCCTTCCCATTTCATGGTCTGTTCCGCTCAGGGCCCATCAGGGGGTCCTCCTGCGCTTGCCTGCTTTTTCCAACAGTATCCAAGTGCTTCTGTGGACAGAGTCCATTGGGCAGAGGTGAGACAGGGCCACTTGAGTGTGATTGATTTATAACTCTTGTTTGTAAAATGAGTGTTACACTGGAAGAAATTGTGAGCTAAAGGACGACAATTGATATTCTGTTCAAGTATTTTATATAGTTCTCGGGTAACTTTTTCTTTTAATATTTTCTTATATGAAAATAAGATATACTTGAAGGGGAAAATTACAGGTAACTCAGAAGGAAAAAAACTACAAACTCACCTGTTCAGATACAACCCCAGATAACACCTCAGATATTTTTCTCAGAGTCTTTTGTAATGTCTGTATGTTGGTGTGTATATCTGCCTGTATGTATTTATATAGACATACATGTATATAAATGTGTGTGTGTGTGGTTCTTTTTTTTTTTTTTGGCTTAAGAGTGTCATGAAAATCTTTACATGTCATTGTATACACTTAACATGATTTTTTTAAAGACTACATACTGTTCATCGGTGTGCACGTATAACCGTTTACCTACTCCGTTTTTTGTTGGGTTCAGGTCGAATTGTTCTGCTCTTGGTTTTTCCCAGAGGGACAGGGGCGGGTTATGAGCCAGGCAGGGCGCAGAGGCCCCTGGGTTGCGCCCCGCCCCTCTCACCCGGCTCCACAGGCACAGAGCAGTGCGACTCGGTTACTCCGGAGACTCGGCCTTGTGACCTGTCTAGAGCCTTGGAAGACTTCCTGTGCGGCCCTGGAATACAGTATACTGTAGGGACCTGCTGGGAAAGCTGTAGTCAGAAAAAAAATCACACCTTAATTAGAATAATTTTCCCTACATTCCCTAAATATTATGGGGTAATTTTTGCTCATGCCCTGTGAAATGTGCCCCAACTGAAATAGTTTTTACTAAAGTAGACATAGGAGCTTATGAAATACTGAAGAAAGTATTTCCGTCACTCATTTCTTGTCTCTGGTGGGAGTACCTCCTGGATGTCGCTGGCACTGATCTGAGCTTGTATGGTCTGTATCTGGATTCCTGACCACAGGGACTTGGCTTGACTCCACTGCTAACAACGCTGGGCCTTGCTTCCTTCACCCCCACAAAAGAATGATAGTCCTGGCCTGCAGAGGTGCATGAAAGGTCAAGTGAAGTGACATGCACAAACGTGAGATGTAAATACCAAAATACTATGTACATTCTTAGGTTTTCCTGATGGTTCAGACGGTTAAGAATCTGCCTGCAATGCGGGAGACCTGGGTTCAGTCCCTGGGTTTGGAAGATCCCCTGGAGAAGGGAATGGCAACCCACTCCAAAATACTTGCCTGGAGAATTCCGTGGACAGAGGAGCCTGGCAGGCTACGGTCCACAGGGTCAAAGAGTCGGACATGACTGAGCGACTTTCACATGTACCTTCTAGGTGAGAGAAAGCCAAAAGTGTCCAGGGGACCTTCAGGGTCCTTTCTCACACTGGCGTCATTAAGGATGGGTGACACGCTCCAAACACTTGAGTTCACATGCATTCGTTTCTGACCCCACAAGTGCAGCTGGTTTCGTATCCTTGCAGATTCTGTATACCTGTGCCCTGGGACTCGGGGGACATCCAGGGTAAATGCAGTGTCAACCAGATACCTGCCTAATTAAGGGGCAGGAAATGTTAGGGGCAAGTGTAGATGATTAAGTGAAGGCAGGAAAGTTGGTGCCAGCTCCTGCATTTTTACGTATCAAAAATAGAAATAGGGTGAGGTGAGGAGCCACGTGCAGCCAGCAAATTCCAATGACTGACACTCCACACATGTGTGTGCTGGGTCCTGTCCTGCCCCATCACCCTCACGACAGCCTCCTGGGCCGGGTCTGCTACTGTCACGTCTTGTGGACGGACACACGTGGAAAAGTGTGCAGAGAGGCTGCACGCTGAGCTCTGCCCAGGCTGGTGAGGGGTCAGAGCCCAGGCCACCTGACTCACTGTCTGTGCTCATCACCCGTGCACAGTTCTGCTCCTGAAAGCACTTCCTACACTGAAGTCTTCGATTTAAAGAAAACGGAACTTGAGGAAAAGAAAGAAAAGTATTGTAAAAGTGCAGTCTTCCTATGGCAGTGTTTTGCACATTTATCAACAAGGCTAGTTCACTTCTAAGAGTATATAAACAATAAGATAATTTTTGATGACTGAAATGCGTTACTGAGGCTTGACACCAGAAATGGAAGAAAACAGTTGCAGAGAGAATTCACAAGAAGGGCTGAGTGCAGGGTCCAGAGGTGGAGACTTTAAGGATCAGCTTCCTGTCTTCCTCCAGCTTTACAACACACCAGCCACTGTTTCCTGAACACACCTGTGAGCACATTCCAACTTGAGATAAACGGTCTTGTCCCCCTACTTGCATGCCCACCCAGGGAACATAGTTGTCTCTTAAATCTCTTAGCAATATTTCCTTCTTCTCCAGGAATTTAAATATGCTAGCATGGTCATGTCCTCACAGAAAGTCACATCCAAAAAAGGAAATTTCCGGGCTCAAAGTTCTTTCTTATCTTGGAATAAGTCCTGACCTCATCCCTTGTGCAACCTGGGCTGAAAAAAAAGACTTTGCTAATTTTTAGGTTAGCATTTTTTAGGAACTAGCTGTTGAAAGGCCCACAGCTATTCCACAAAAAGAAATTTGGTTCCCAGAGCAACTGGAATACGTTAAAATATGGCAAGGATCAGGGAAGCAAGGCGCACCAGTGAGTAGACACCACTGGCAACTCACGGAGTTGGGGGTGGGCGGAGGCCTGTGGAGCCGTGGCAGAGCCACGAGTCAGTGCTGGGGTCTGAGGGGTAGGGTGGCTCCATGTGCCCAGTGCTTTCCCAGGCACATCCATCCGGTCCCAGTGACCTGTGGCAAGCACTCGGCCCCATGAAGGCGACTGGTGGGGCTGAGGGTGGTTGGCATACGGGGATCCTTTAGAGGGTGGGTGCATACTTCTGGTCCTGACCTGGGCTGCCTGTACAACTTACAACACTTGTTGTATGAGAAGTACCATCTGGTTGATTAAACTCATGACCTAGGGAACTATGGGAGACTTGGAACTTATACTGCTTCAGCCTGAAACCCCAGACCACCAGTTTGTAATCTTTATTTTTGTTTTGTCTTTGCTAAAGAAAAACTCTGAACTTTGTTTTAAAACTTTTTTAAACCTCATTTCGTTAGTATTTTATATAACTGAATTCTAAACTAATAAAAATGAAATATTTTTGTTTCTTGTTAGAATTTCTCTGCAAAGAATGTCCAAAAATTCATATTCACATTGATCGTATAGACAAAAAAAATATCCCAGAAGAACAAGTATCCATGAAAAGATGGCTTCATGAGCGTTTTGAAATAAAAGATAAGTGAGTAATGATAGTTCTCGCCCTTCAAATATGTTGGCTCAACTTGGTCACTATAGTAAACAATGTGAAATGAGTGTAAACAGATTACTGTCTTAAGAATGCTTTTTACAAACTCAAATCTCATTCCATGTTTTGTCTCTTCATGTTTTAATCTTGACAGTTACAAGTCACTATGAAAGATCTTGTTATGGGGGCTGTCCATCATTATTTACCACATTTCAGTAATTTGTGTAAGATGGAAAGTGTTTTTTACAAAAAGAGACACTCAGAAAGCTTCGCATTGTGATGCTTCAGGCCTGGGGGAGGGTGTGTAGCCTGAGGGCCAGCGGGGCGTGGGGAATCCAGCCTAGGTGGAGGATGGTGCCTCACATGTATGTGGAACTGACCCCAGGGCATTTGTTGGAAAAACAAGGGGCAGTTGACATTTTTGTGACCAAAGTGTCATTTTGCTGTTAGTGTTTTGGGGCCTAAACAGTTTCTGGGGTTGACCTGGTGTCTCTCCTGCTAATAACATGACTTTGGAGCAAATGTTGAGTGTTACTCTGAGTACCAGGTGGGGGCCTCTCGGGATCGAGGGGAGCCTGTGAGGCTCCCTGTGATTTACACAAATTCCTAAAAGTAGAAGTTTTAGAATTTTGTTTTTAGGAAGATAAAAACTGAGTTAACTTCAGGATATATTATTACTGTTTGTTTTGCTATCAGTGGATATTTTTTCTGTTTTTTTAAAGCTGTGTTTTAAATATTGATGCTTTTTTCCCTCTTCTTGAAAAAACTGGATCCATGAGTTATAGGATGTACCATTAAAATGACTTTTTAATGTCTAGAAACTCCAATTAAAGCAACTCTTTGGGTATTTCCTTATAAGGACTTGTAACTTCTCTAACAGGCACCCAATAAATATTTGTTGAATTAAAATATTTAAATGACTAAATCTGAAAGTTAAAGCAATTTTCTTTTTTCATTCTGGCCATAGATTGCTTATAGAATTCTATGATTCACCGGACCCAGAAAGAAGAAACAAATTTCCTGGAGAAAGTGTTAATTCTAAGCTAAGTCTCAAGAAAACCTTACCATCATTCTTGATCTTAAGTGGTTTGACTGCTGGTTTGCTTATGACTGAGGCCGGAAGGAAACTGTATGTGAAAACCTGGATCTATGGAACCTTGATTGGCTGCTTGTGGGTTAGTATTAAAGCATAAACGAGTAGCTGTCTCCAGGTGGTGGGATGCGCTGCGCTGTTTCTTGTTGGTGGCTGCGCGTTACATCCGATTGCTCCTGAATTTAATAAGAAGTGTAAATAAAGCCTTGTTGATTGAACATTGGATAAAATAGAATTTCTGACTAAAGCCAATATTCAGTTGGTCTTGGGCAAACATACACAGTTTTGCAACTTCAGTCCAGAAGCTGTTGGAAAGGGAAAAGGTAAACAGAGTTTATATTATTCTTGGCATTTCCTGTGAACTAATGTCAACTGCAGAAGATTGTTAGGATTGTATAATTTGTGTTGTATCAAATAGTGGCATTCATGAACATTAATTTGCAATATATTTTGCTGTATTCATTTTCAACTTTTTAAAGACTTGACTGGGCCAGCTCTTATCACTAAAGTACTTAGTGTCTTGCAGCTGTGAAATATTTTGCCTTTTGTTTAATTTCTCCAAGTCAATGAAAGAAATTGTAGTTAATCAAGAAGGGCACAAGGAAAGGGCTGGGGAGTGTTGGTGGGAGAAGCTCTGTGTTAGCACGGGCTTTTATTGTATTATGTTGTTAGCTAATTACACTTGGTATTTGCAAAGTAGTATTTCTAATATTTACTGAAACAGCTTCATTTGCACACCCTGTACTCTATACAAAAGAATAATGTAAAAAAAATGAGAAGTTAAAATTGTGATCCAGATTCATTGTAGCAGAACTTGAAATTGCTCAGCTTTTTGAAGATTTAGGCTAAGCTCCTAGAACTTCATGACATTTGTGCCATAAGTACTTGAAAACCTTAAGATTTCCTGTTATTTTTTTATGTTGAAATAATCAGTGTGAACCTTTGTTAGACCTGAGTCCACAGATATTTAAGACGGTGGGAGCTCTCAGACACCTGACTAGACTTACTAGCATGTGCCTTTTGCCTGTTACCCTTGGGTTCAGCGAAATGTCTAATCCAAAAATCATGTTTTTATGTCATCATGGTTGGTTTCCGTTCTACTCGAGTTCCTTTCCTCCAGATCATCAGCAGAGGTGCTGCCTACAGCGGACATGGGGCCTCACCGGAAGCACTGTGTCCTGACGCAGGCCTCACCCGGAAGTGCTATGTCCTGACGCAGGCTTCAACCGTTTAAGCTCTTGTGAGCCAGCCCACTGCCCGCGGCAAAGGCTTTTTGTGGTGTTTTACGTCAAGAAGTCGCCTTCCTCAAGCCAGTAAATACAGACTTAATCCATCAGGACAGAGTGAGTTTGTTTAGTTCCCGTTAGTGTTAATGAGGCCACGTAATTCATCAGAGTCACCTGAAAAGAAGAGTGATGTTTCAGGAACCATGTCACACAATTTTCAGTCCTGGAACAACAAACCCTCAAGAAGAGGACCTTTTAAAGTGTGATCTGCTCTACTTTTATGTTACAATTCAAGCTCGATTGCCTATTAGTCCCTTAAGATACCCATTTCTGCTTCCAGGTAATGAGTTTTTGCTGTAAAATTGTATCAGTGCCCCAGATGAAATACACCTCTTAAATCACGATAAACAAAATAGAAATAATAAGAGAAATTTTGTCTGGTTTTCCAGAAGCAGAGTAAGTTATTTCAAGAAACCCCTCTGAAGAGTTGGGTCGTATGAACTGGTTCGTGCATAGTTTAGTATGTGTATGTATGTACACAGATGAGTGTGTGATGTGTGTGCACACATAGTCCCACAGGATCCCATCGGCCTCATTATAAATGAAGGTGCAGGTAAAACTTTTGTTTTTATGCCACATTGCAGTTCTCTTACCCTCTAAAGCACAATTATGTCAATGCCATGTCTTTGTTAAATACTCTCTTTCAACAGTCCTAAACTTAGGAACTATTTCTAATTTGATCACAATAAATGTAAGTTGTGTAACTTATTTTGAATGTCATGGATATGCTCTAAATTTAAATTTTAAGAAGCAATACCACTGGAATTATGTTGACTATAACTGATTTGAAGAAGGCCAAGTGAGCTGCACAAGATCACTTGAACAGCATGTTTCTTATAACTACCCTTATATTCTTCTCACAAAAGGTCTATAAAATGTTTAAATTTTTTTTGTATCAAAGTATTTCAAAAATTAGAAGCTTCTTTTTAACATGTATTGCTATGACTTGAATTTTCTGAAATTAAGAACTCTATATACCAGTAAATCATTTCACATAATATCATTTAAGGTTTTGTTTATATTATTGTTGACTTACGGCTTAGTACTTGTTTTTTCTTTAAAAGACTGCAGTCAATGTGCATGCTTTTATCTTTTTCACAAAAGGGTGTGTTTCGATGAAAGTAAAAGAGATAATAAAATCTTTCACTGTCTCTGATGTCTGTGCTATTTAACATTTTGTGACCCAAAAATTCACCAACGGTCTCTCTTTACATAAAATAGGCCTTATGGCTGGCCCTGCATTCTGAAATAGTATTGAGCAATTTTTTTAAAGTACATTAAAATCTTCAAAATTGTGATACAGTGTGTTAATTTGGTTATATAAGTTCATCCATATATTTTATAAGATTTATGAATGAATGTTAGTAGCTCAGTTGTGTCTGACTCTTTTGGCCCCAGGGACTGTAGCCTGCCAGGCTGCTCTGTCCTTGGGATTCTCCAGGCAAGAATACTGGAGTAGGTTGCCATTCCCTGCTCCAAGGGATGTTCCTGACGCAGGCAGATTCTTTCCCGTCTGAACCACCAGGGAAGCTTATAAGATGTATGGTGATTATTAATTGTTTGACAGTTTTGAAATTACTAAGATACCACACTGAAACATGTCAGATGCTTAAAATTAGCCAGGTTGGTGAGTCAAGAGTGAATCCAACTGATCCTTACATCACCCATACTGGTGACTTCTTTCATCTGTATCATTTCCGTGTAATTTTTTTTTTTCATGGTACAATTCTCCTTTATATCCAGATTCAGTTCAGTTCAGTTCAATTGCTCAGTCATGTCTGACTCTTCAACTCCATGGGCTGCAGTATGTCAGACCTTCCTGTCCATCACCAACAGCCAGGACATACTCAAACTCATGTTTATCGAGTCGGTGATGCCATCCAACTGTCTCATCTTCTGTCATCCCCTTCTCCTCCCTCCTTCAATCTTTCCCAGCATCAGGGTCTTTCCAAATGAGTCAGTTCTTCGCATCAGTCCTTCCAATGAACACCCAGGACTGATCTTCTTTAGGGTGGACTGGTTGGATCTCCTTGCAGTCCAAGAGACTATCAAGCGTCTTCTCCAGCACTACAGTTCAAAAGCATCAATTCTTCCGGTGCTTGGCTTTCTTCACAGTCCAACTCCCAGATCCATACATGACCACTGGAAAAACCATAGCCTTGACTAGACAGACCTTTGATTTCAAAGTAATATCCAGGTTACATAAATTTTATTGTTTCTTTCATAATGTTATATGGTTTATACTTACCTTCATTGAATAAGTCCATATCAGTAAAATGATCTGACTAAGCTGACCATTAAAACTAAGAAATGTTGTATAACCTTTGCCCATGAAGCATAGGTGCAAAGTAACTGCCAGATGTATAGCAGACTCACATTTGAGAAAATGGAGAAATGTCTATCCTGGGATTTCATGTGTACAATTGCAAATGTATACAGTAAAAATAAACTGTAATCCTAATAAGATTTGTTCTTCAAGTGTTAGCTTGAGGAAGAGGTTTTCTTGGCACATATTCCAGATACCACCTTGTAATAACATATATCTTTGCTTATAAGTAGGAATTTGAAGGAGGGGCAATCTCTGTTATGAGTTACACCTACTTTTAAACTAAACATTGGCTAACTTGGAATCTTACGTTACGATTTAGTATAACTGTCTTTATAAACACAGTAACTGAACCTAACACCTTACACAGGTAAAATCTCCATGGACTGAATCTAAAACTTTTTTTATTCAGATGTTTTGATGTGCCATTTGGCAGTCACTTATCTGTGTCAGTTTATAGTTACAACATCACATTAGCCCCAAGATTTCACTGATGTTTTTTCAAATTTGTGGATAATTAAGTAAATTCGTTACTTCTGCTAACTGGGGAAACATTCTGGGACTATTTATACGTGAGGTCAAAGAGAGAGTTCAGTCAGTCAGGTCCGACTCTGCGACCCCATGAACAGCAGCACGCCAGGCTTCCCTGTCCATCACCAACTCCCGGAGCTTGCTCAAACTCATGTCCATTGAATCGGTGATGCCATCCAACCATCTCCTCCTTTGCCATCCTCTTTTCCTTCTGCCTTCAATCTTTCCCAACATCAAGGTATCAAAAAATATAGGTTTCAAAAAATATTAAGTTTTCAAATATTAAGTTTCACTCTCCTATTTCACTTTTATCAAGAAGTTCTTAAGTTCCTCTTCACTTTCTGCCATAAGGATGGTGTCATCTGCATATCTGAGTTTATTGGTATTTCTCCCAGCAATCTTGATTCCAGCTTGTGCTTCATCCAGCCCAGCATTTTGCATGACATAGGTTAAATAAGCAGGGTGACAATATACAGCCTTGACTTACTCCTTTCCCAATTTGGAACCAGTTTGTTGTTCCATGTCTGGTTCTAACTTGATTCTTGACCTGAATACAGATTTCTCAGGAAGCAGGTAAGGTGGTATGGTATTCCCATTTCTTGAAGAATTTTCCACAATTTGTTGTGATCCACACAGTCAAAGGCTTTGGCATAGTCAATAAAGCAGAAGTAGATGTTTTTCTGGAACTCTCTTGCTTTTTCTGTGATCCAACGGATGTTAGCAATTTGATCTCTGGTTCCTCTGCCTTTTCTAAAACCAGCTTGAACATCTGGAAGTTCTCTGTTCATGTATTATTGAAGCCTAGCTTGGAGAATTTTGAGCGTTACTTTGCTAGCATGTGAGATGAGTGCAAATGTGTGGCAGTTTGAGCATTCTTTGGCATTGCCTTTCTTTGGGATTGGAATGAAAACAGAGATTCTTGGTTATTATCCTGAGCGGGGAGAGGGGTGGGAAGGAGCCTGTTTTTCAAAGTCACCCTAAATAGAAAGCTCAATAACTTTTCCTTTGTTGAAGAAAATCTGATTTGTGCAGCAAACTCTGAATAAATGTTTACTGATGGTGGGAAAACAGCTCAGTTATTCATCCATATTAATGATGATTCATGATTTTATCTGTGACTATGTAAGAAAGACATGTTCTGCAACTTTATTTTTATAAATCTTTATGTCTAAAAAAGAATGCTTATTTACTAAAAGTCTAGTCTCCTTATAGTATGTTCGGAATAAATTCTGACTTACATTCTTGGGTTTATTGATGCTTCATTAGTTCAACCAAAAAAGGGAAACTATAAATCTCAAAAAATGAGTTACCTGGCAATATGCATGGGTGCATGCTAAGTCCCTTTAGTTGTGTCTGACTGTGTGACCCTGCGGACTGTGACCCACCAGGCTCCTCTGTCCATGAGATACTCCAGTCAAGGAGACTGGAGTGGGTTGCCATGCCCTCCTCTAGGGGATCTTCCAGACCCAGGGACCAAGCTGGTGTCTCTTTTGTGTCCTCCATTGGCAGGTGGGTTCTTTACCACTAGTGCCACCTGCGAAGCCCCTCCTGGCAATATATGTGATGACAAAGGCTGTGTTTGGAGATAGTTATTTCATATATATGTGATGTAGGTATGTTGCATCGACAAATATAATTATAGAGTATTATATGTTACTTTTGAAGCTCACTTTCCTTTGGTTCTTCCTGAGACATGCTTACTGTCTGGTGGGGCTGTGTGCTAATCCAGGGGCACGATGTCTCATCTGATCCCCACAGCAAGGAACCAACTGTTGGCTGTTGAGAGTGAGCAGGCACCAGATGGACTGCCAGGTTTTGGGTCCCAGATTTGCCACTTGACATTTGACCTTGGGCAAGTTAAAATGGTTTTGTCATTTTTCCAGTGCTTATGTATGGATGTGAGAGTTGGACTGTGAAAAAAGCTGGGCACCGAAGAATTGATGCTTTTAAACTGTGGTGTTGGAGAAGACTCTTGAGAGTCCCTTGGACTGCAAAGAGATCCAACCAGTCCATCCTAAAGGAGATCAGCCCTGGATGTTCATTGGAAGAACTGATGATAAAGCTGAAACTCCAGTACTTTGGCCACCTTATGCAAAGAGTTAACTCATTGGAAAAGACTCCGATGCTGGGAGCGATTGGGGGCAGGAGGAGAACGGGATGACAGAGGATGAGATGGCTGGATGGCATCACCGACTCGATGGATGTGAGTCTGAGTGAACTCTGGGAGTTGGTGATGGACAGGGAGGCCTGGCGTGCTGCGATTCATGGGGTCGCAAAGAGTCTGACACGACTGAGTGACTGAACTGAACTGAAGTTAAATGTAAAGTTTCTGTGACCCAATTTTTAAAAATCTATTAAACAGCCGTAACAATCGTGTTTACCTCAAAGGCTGGCTGAGGTCTCAGTAAGTCAGTGCATCTGAAGTATTCTGTGTAGCACGTGGGATGTAGCAGTACTAAATAAGTCTGGTTCTTCAAATCCTCCCAGCCCTGGTTCTACAGATGAGGAGATTCAGGGTTCAAATAAAGTACACGAAAGTCACTTAACTAATACTTCTGACAGAAAAAAGCACTCCTGCTTCATGAAGATGTAATGCAGTATTTCAAACTTTGTAAGTACCTTTAAAAAGTGGATGATGATAACTCTGATCATAGTTATTTAAAGGTTACAGTGGTTTTTAAAATCTAGATAAAAGAATATAGAGATTAGAACAGGGGAGATTCTCCATCTTTCATAAGAAAAACTCCTGATCTTTCCAGACTGACCCCACGTTGGTCCTGAAGGCTGAGGAGTGTCTGTCCCCTCAGACTGGCAGCACAGACTGCTTCCGAGGTCGGTGAACGTGGTTGTAACAGCGACCTCAAAGGGCTTTCCGTGCAGTGCCGTGTGCGCGCGTGTGTGTGTGTGTGTGCGCGCGCGCGCGCGTGTGCGTGCTTGCGTGCTCAGTTCCTCAGGCGTGTCAGACTCTGCACATTGACTGGCTGTAACCGGCCAGGCTCCTCTGTCCATGGTGTTTTCCAGGCAGGAATACTGCAGTGGGATGTCATTTCCTCCCCCAGAGGATCTTCCCCACCCAGGGATCGAACCTGAGTCTCCTGCATTGGCAGGGGGCTTGTTAACCGTCTGAGCCACCACCGGGGGAGCCCCAAACGACCCTGTATACTGCGTCTATGTATATGTCCATAAGCAGTTCTGCTTTACGCTAGAACTAGCAAGTTTCTTGTTTGAAGTTTTTGGTATACTGTTCTAATTTGGCACGTGACAAGACTAAACTTGATACTGTGAAATGAAATAAAGTATATTTTAAAGGATCAAGGCAACAGTTTATTCCTTTCTTCATGTGTGCTAATGTCTTTATCCTTTTTTTTTTTTTTCTTTTTGCCTCTGTATTCCTTCCCCATGGAGAAGGCAGTGGCACCCCACTCCAGTACTCTTGCCTGGAAAATCCCATGGGCGGGGAAGCCTGATAGGCTGCAGTCCATGGGGTCGCTAAGAGTTGGACACGACTGAGCGACTTCACTTTCACCTTTCACTTTCATGCCCTGGAGAAGGAAATGGCAACCCACTCCAGTGTTCTTGCCTGGAGAATCTCAGGGGTGGGGGAGCCTAGTGGACTGCTGTCTCTGGGGTCGCAAAGAGTCGGACGCGACTGAAGTGACTTAGCAGCAGTTAGCAGTCCTTCCCCATCTGTTTCTAGAAGTTGAATAAAGGACTTTAGGTCAGAAGTAACTCCACACAGAGCACCCTCCCCCGGCCCTTCTCTCAGGGAGCTCCAGGCCCCGAGCTTGTCTGACACGCTTAGCTCCTGTGCCCACGCTGGTGTCTGCTGGCTCCCGGTGTCGAGTGTGTTGCTTTGTTTGCTGACACATTTTATTTCTAACTGCTGGCCCGGCTCTAACCTGCATGTGTTTCTGGCATTGTCTTCTGGTGGGCAGACTGGTCTACAGGATGACAGAAGTCGGTTGGGGCTTGTGGGTCCTGAGATTCCATCCCAGTTCCTGGCATACTAGGTGCCCAGCGTGTTTATTTACCTCACTCGATAGATACAGTGAAACTGAAAGGAGCTCAGTCATGTCCGGCTCTTTGCGACCCCATGGAATTCTGCCAGGCTCCTCAGTCCATGGAATTCTCCAGGCAAGAAGACTGGAGTGGGTAGCTATTCCCTTCTCCGGGGGATCTTCCCAACCCCAGGGACTGAACCCAGATCTCCCACATTGCAGGTGGATTCTTTACTGTCTGAGCCACCAGGGAAGGCCAAGAAAACTAGAGTAGAGTTTTCCAAGGAAAACTGAGTTCCTTCTCAGGGGAGCTTCCTGACCCAGGGACCAAATCAGGGTCTCCTGCATTGAGGTTGATTCTCTACCAGCTGAGCTACCAGAGAGGCCGATTTAATTCAGATGATCATTATATCTACTACTGTGGGCAAGAATCCCTTAGAAGAAAGGGACTCGTGCTCACAGTCCACAAGAGTCTGAAATGCAGTACTTGGGTATAATCTCCAAAATGACAGAATGATCTCTGTTCATTTCCAAGGCAAAGCATTCAATATCACAGTAATCCAAGTCTGTGCCCCAACCACTAATTCTGAAGAAGCTGAAGTTGAATGGTTCTGTGAGGACCTACAAGACCTTGTAGAACTAACATTAAACTATGTCCTTTTCATCAGTGGGAACTGGATTGCAAAAGTAGGAACTCGAGAGATACCTGGGGTAACAACAGGCAAGTTTGCCCTTGGAATACAAAAGGAAGCAGAGCAAAGGCTAACAGTTTTCTTAAGAGAACACACTGGTCATAGCAAACACCCTCTTCCAACAACGCAAGAGATGACTCTACACTTGGAAATCACCAGATGGTCAATATAAAAGTCACATTAATTATATTGTTTGCAGTCAAAGATGGAGAAGCTCTCTAAAGTCAGCAAAAACAAGACCGGGAGCGGACTGTGGCTCAGATCATGAACTCCTTATTGGCAAATTCAGAATTAAATTGAAGAAAATAGGGAAAACCACTAGACCATTCAGGTATAACCTAAATCAAATCCCTTATGATTATACAGTGGAGGTGACAGATAGATTCAAAGGATTAAATCTGATAAAGTGCCTGAAGAACTAAGGATGGAGGTTCGTGATGGAGGCAGTGATTAAGACCATCCCCAAGAAAAAGAAATGCAAAAAGGTGGAATGGTTGTCTGAGGAGGACTTACAAATAGCTGAGAAAATAAGTGAAAAGAAAAGGAGAAAAGGAAAGATACACCTATTTGAATAGAGTTCCAGAGAATAGCAAGGAGAGATAAGAAAGCCTTCCTCAGTGATCAGTGCAAAGAAATAGAGGAAAACAATAGAATAGGAAAGACTAGAGATCTCTTCAAGAAAATTAGAGATACCAAGGGAACATTTCATGCAAAGATGGGCACAATAAAAGATAGAAATGGTATGGACCTAACAGAAGCAGAAGATATTAAGAAGAGATGGCAAGTACACACAGGAGAACTATACAAAAAAGACCTTAATGACCCAGATAACCATGATGGTGTGATCACTCACCAGGAATCAAACATCCTGGAGTGCCAAGTCAAGTGGCCCTTAGGAAGCATCACTACAAACAAACCTAGTGGAGGTGATGGGATCCCAGCTCAGTTATTTCAAGTCCTAAAAGATGATGATGTGAAAGTGCTGCACTCAATATGCCAGCAAATTTGGAAAATTCAGCAGTGGCCCCAGGACTGGAAAAGGTCTGTTTTCATTTCTATCCCAGAGAAAGGAAATGCCAAAGAATGCTCAAACTACCACATAATTGCACTCATCTCACATGCTCAAAATTCTCCAAGCCAGGCTTCAATAGTATGTGAACCAAGAACTTTCAGATGTTCGAGCTGGATTCAGGAAAGGCCAGAGGAAACAGAGATCAAATTGTCAACATCTGCTGGATCATCGAAAAAGCAAGAGAGTTCCAGAGAAACATCTGCTTTATTGGCTACACCAAAGCCTTTGATTGCATGGATCATAACAAACTGTGGGAAATTCTTGAAGAGATGAGAATACCAAACCACCTTACCTGCCTCCTGAGAAATCTGTATGCAGACCAAGAAACAACAGTTAGAACCGGACATGGAACAACGGACTGGTTTCAAATTGGGAAAGGAGTACATCAAGGCTATATATTGCCACACTGCTTATTTAACTTATATGCGGAGTACATCATGCAAAATGCTAGGCTGGATGAAGCACAACCTGGAATCAAGGTTGCCAAGAGAAATATTAATAACCTCAGATATGCAGATGACACCATCCTTACGGCAGAAAGCAAAGAGGAACTGAAAAACTTCTTGATGAAAGGGGAGAGTGAAAAAAAGCTGGTCTGAAACTCAACATTCAAAAAATTAAGAACATGGCATTCAGTCCCATGACTCCATGGCAAATAGATGGGGAAACAATGGAAACAGGGACAGACTTTTTTTTTCTTGGGCTCCAAAATCACTCCAGATGGTGACTGCAGCCATGAAATTAAAAGATGCTTGCTCCTTAGAAGAAAAGCTATGACCAACCTAGACAGTGTGTTAAAAAGCAGAGACACTAGTTTGCCTACAAAGGTCTGTCTAGTCAAAGCTGTGGTTTTTCCAATGGTCATGTATGGATGTGAGAGTTGGACCATAAAGAAAGCTGAGTGCCGAAGAATTGATGCTTTTGAACTGTGTCTATCCTAAAGGAAATCAGTCTTGAATGTTCAGTGGAAGGACTGATGTTGAAGCTGAAATTCCAATACTTTGGCCACCTGATGGGAAGAACACACTCATTGGACAAGCCCCTGATGCTGGGAAAGAATGAAGGCAGGAGAAGGGGAGGACATAGGATGAGATGGTTGGATGGCATCTCCAACTCAATGGACATGAGTTTGAGCAAGCTCCGGGAAGTGGTGATGGACAGGGAAGCCTGCTGTGCATATCCGAGGCTCGATGTTGCACAGTTAATCACTGGGCCAACAGATCAAATATCAGTTGAAGTCTTTCTAAAAAGCAGCTGTGTCTCACTTTTACAGTCTGAAGTCAACAGATTCTTTTTAAAAGTCGATGGCATCACCAATATTTAGCAAGTGATACGGAAGTTATGGTTTGGGAAGGTCATCCAGGAATGGATGGTGATGAAGACAGAAAAGCACAACCAAGGAAGCCAATGTGAGGCAAACACGATGCTACTGAAAGGCTTTCATTCTGGGTTGGGCTTCGAGTGGCTATCATATCTCGTCAGTTTCTGTATGGAGGAAGGGGGGTAGGGTGGGGGGTGGGGGGGATTTTTTTGTGTATCTTCAAGTTTTTCCAAATTAAAAACTTAAATTGACTAAGCACATAGGTTATTTTGTTTAGCACTATTATCAGAACATAATTCCATAGGGTATCATGACTAGTAGTAATTCAGTAAAGTCTTGAAATCTGCAGTATTTGAAAAATCCTCTCTCTGGTTATCTCTAAATGAATCCAATCACTTAATGTCGTGTGTTACAGTGACTGCAAATAATTATTGGGAAATATCTGTGTGCTGCTGCATCTGCCTCTAATGAGAAGCAAAGCTCTCGTTACTTGTCTGTTCCTTTCATTCTTTCCAAAGGGAATTACTTGGGATGAATTGTGTTGAAAGGCAGTATGTTTATAGCAGCCTCAGAAGACACATTAAAAATGCTGACAGCAAAAGAATGAGACTTTTTATTTTTAACAAGGCTGCAGTTGATTTTGAGAAGTGCATAGGAAACAAGATAATTCCCCTAAGTTGTTAGAACAGTCTTGTAATATTGTGAATAACGTCGCACTGTGTGTGCATGCTCAGTTGCTCAGTTGTGGCCGACTCTGCAACCCCATGGACCGCAGCACGCCAGGCTTCCCTTATCTCCCAGAGTTTGCTGAGACTCACGTCCATTGAGTCGGTGATGCCATCCAACCATCTCATCCTCTGTCATCCCCTTTTCCTCCCGCCTTCAGTCTTTTCCAGCATCAGGGTCTTTTCCAATGAGTCAGTTCTTTGCATCAAGTGGCCAAAGTATTGGAGTTTCAGCTTCAGCACCAGTCCTTCCAATGAATATTCAGGGTTGATTTCCTTTAGGATGGATCTCCTTGCTCTCCAAGGGACTCTCAAGGAGAAATAGGTAGGGGTCCCCAAATGTCCTGTTCACAACAGTGAACATTTATTACCTTTTTTTTTTTTTAAATCTCATCCCAAAACAGAACTGGGCCCTAAGAGATGTGTGACATTTGCTCCATAGACGATGTAACAGGTCTGTGGAGACAAGGCCAGTCGGAAAAACGTCCCCTGTCTCAGGGAGTCTAGGGGTTTACAGAGTAAAAGCCACTGGTCATTTCTTTTGAAACTGTAAACATGTAAGAGCAGAAGATAGTTCGTTGATAATATTGCGTAATACTTAGATTTTCACATTAAAAGCTCCTTTGAAGCCTACGTCCAGATACCCCATGGGAGCCGGGGGTTCCCCCGTGATCATGGACTTTGGGGTGAAAGGCACGTTTGGAGTGTAGACAGAATGAGCCGGAGCCCCCACCCAGGCGAGGAGAGCAGGAGGAGCAGCCTGGGTCTGGGGGCGGGAGAAGCATGTTCGGTGGAAGCACGGGGCAGTGGGTGGCGGGGGCGGGGAGACGCGGAGAGGAACCAGCAGGCCTCACTGGAACGCGGCTCTGGGCTGGGGACCTGAGCTGCCTCACACGCCCATCTGGTACAAGACTCCTGCGTCACGGCTGAGGCCCATGAAGCCCACCCAGACTCAATAACTTAGGCAGAGTTCCTGAAGAGCCAGGGGCGGAGCCAGGTCCGAATCCGTGCCTGTGAGCCCAGCACCTGGGACCGCTCGTCCCAGCGCCGGCGTCCCAGCGCCTCCAAGGAGGCCTCTAGACCCCCCGACGGCCGGGACGAGGGGCAGCCCCGGCCTGGCCTCTGCCAGCGTGGCGGGGGCCCCCGGCTCCCTGGGGAAGTCAGCAGCCCTCGGTCACCGGCAGGGCTCTGTCATCTAGAAGGTCATCGCGACCAGCGCCTACGTGGGAAGCTCTCTGGCTGCACAGCGCCCGCCCAGGAGGCCTGGGAGAGCTGGCGGGCACAGCCCCGTGTGATCGCGGAGAAACCCAGGGTTTCCTCCCCACCCACCCCTTTCTCCAGAACTGCACGGCAGGACTGAAGTTGGCCTAGGCGTGCGTCTGATTCTCCCTGGGGTCAGACTTCTGCCTTCTTGCTGTTCTTCCGTTGATGAAGTTTCTGCCTGCAGGTGAGCCTTTGACAACGTGACCTCTTTGAACCGACCCAACCAGGAATCAGAAAGGACAGGCTGTCATGAGCCGCCGCCTCCGCCAGGGTTTCTCAGCTTCTCTGTACTCTGGTTTGGCTCCTTCAGACCCGTTCATGCCGTTCATGCCGTCTGTGTGTCGGGGGAGGGGGCTGGGGAGGCGAGGTTCTCGTACACAAAGTGAGGCTGGCGGTGGGCTCCGTCTGTAAATGCTGAGGGTGACTCCGGAGCGAGGAGTGGATTTGGGGTGGGGAAGAGTGAACGCGCGCGCGCTGCGTTTGGGTGTCTGTCTGTGGGGTGCCCCTTCTCCGTGTGGACTGTCAAGGAGAAGCCTGGGGGACACAGCTGGTGGACATTGGGCAGGTGTTGCCCCAGGAAGGAGTGTCTGCCCTCTCGACCACCAGCCTTGTCCGAATTCCCAGCCTGGCCCATCCCAACCCGCAAATCTTCCTGTTCTCAAAATGCCGCTCATATCTAATCTGGGCAAATCCACTGTTGACCTGTCAGCTTTCTTTCCCAGGGCCCAGCAGTGTCCAGTGGAAGCAAAATGACCGATTGGTTTTGTGAATGAATACGTGTCAACCTGCCCCCGCCTCCAGGTGTGAAAGTAGTGTGGGCTTGATTCTGGAATCACGGGGATTGTTATTCAGGACCTCAAAATGTGACTGGTGTTAGAGAGGTCTTAAATGGTGATTACAGTAAAGTGAGGTCATTGGGTTGGGACCCTGATCCCAGTGGACAGGTGTTCTTTCATTGCTAAGTAATATTTGACTCTTTTCGACCCAATGGACTGTAGCCCACCAGGCTCCTCTGTCCATCGGATTCTCCAGGCAAGAATACTGAAGTGGGTTGCCATGCCCGTCTCCAGGGGATCTTCTCGACCCAGGGACGGAACTCGGGTCTCCTGCATTGCAGACAGATTCTTTACCACTGAGACTCCTGGGAAACCCATCTTAGAGAAAGAGATGCTAGGGATGTGTGTGCAAAGGAAAGTCCAGCAGACGGAGTGGGAAGGCGGGCCTGGAGCAATCTAGGAGGTCACATGGTTTAAATTTAGGGCCTTATTATTTCAACTCATTTTACTTCAGAGGCAGAAGCCAACAAAGGTCCTCTTTGAGGAGGCCAGAAAAAGCCCCCATACCGTGGGTCATCAGAAGACTCTTCTCAAAGGTAATGGATGCGAAGTTCAGGGGAGCCCAGAGCATGGCTTGCTCCTCCCTCTCTGCAGGCCTTCCTGTTTGTCCTGGGACCGCAGCATTGGCGGGTGCGGACCGCAGAGGTTGTTGGGGTCACAGACCAGCACCTCCATAGGCCTGAGGCTCCCTAAGTCCCCGGTCAAGGTCACAGCCGCAGGCCTGGGAAGACAAGTCTCCTCGGGACAAGCCTCGAAGGAGGCAGCTTTCTGCGGCAGGGACCAGCCTGCCCGAGGTACTGAGGGACTCACAGTCCGCCTTGTGAACACAGCGAGGCCCAGCCCAGCCGGTCCTGTGGACCCCGAGGCCCAAACAGCTCCGGTTTCCCCGCAAAGGATGGAGAGGCCGGAAGGGCCAGACTGATGGGAAAACCAAACCAACAGCCGGCTTTTCCCGCCGCATCCCGGGGAGACCCCGCCTGCGGCTGGAGACCGGGAGTCAGGGGGGCCCGTAGGCGGCCCGTGGCCCGAGCGAGGCTCCCTAAGCGGCGGGGGCGCGGGTCCCGCGTAGGACGGAACCTCCGAGGACCTGAGATGAGGATTCCTAGGTAGCGCATCTCAGCTTCCGTGACCCGGGAAATATTTAGGCTCTAGGCTTTTTTCTCCCAGACGGGCTTCCAGATTTAGTACATTTGCGCTTGGCTCTTTTTTGTTGTTGTTTTTGAAAACCCCGCCTAGATTAGACTTCCCTGCGCGTTTCTCTACGCAAAGCCGCGGCCCAGGGGAGCGGGCGCTGGGCCGGGCTCTCCGCGGACGCGCGTCGCAGAAAGGGCTGGCGCGCCATCTCGTGGCCAGCGGAGGGACGACAGTTTGGCCACTGGCTTCGGCCCACGTCCTTCAAGAATGAGTTTGGGAACCAAGACGCAGAAAGCAAGACAGCGGCTTCAGGGCTGAGTCATCCTGTTAACACCGAGGGACGCTACGTACGTAGCTGCCCTGCAGCCAGGCCAGGCCTCGGTTCTTTCCCGGGCTGTCGCTTGCTCCCAGGTGATTTGCTCCAGGCACCCCGAGTCCCTCCTGCGTCCTGAGTGCCGGGAGAAGGTGCCCAGGGGCGCTGTCTTCCGTGGGGAGGACACCCCGCCTGCCCAAGCGCCCAGAGCCCTCGTCAGTGACCCCTGCCTCGCCGTGCGGGGACAGAAGGTCCCTCCTGTCCTGTCGGCCTCGTGCGTCCAGCTGGACCCTCCCCCTTTCACACCAGTCTCGCACATGAGGAAAGTGGGGTCAGCTCCCAGGTTAGGACACAGTCCTGCCTTTGGGGCTTCCTTCTCCCAGCGGGGGAGGCCCGCTGTTGCTGGCGTCACTGGTGGAGACCCAGCTGCCATGTGCTGGAGAGACTGGATTTCCCTCGTGCAGAAGACCTAGAGACAGAGAGGTCAGCTCTCTCTTTGGACACCAGGAAAGATCTTTGCTGCAATCCTAGAAGCAAGGGGACAGTTTCCAAAAGCTGCAGGGCGGGGTTCACAGAGAGCCTGGCCTCAGAGGCCTGGGGCGCCCTCCGGGATGTCTGAAGTCAGGAGATACGAAGGAAACAGCCCTCTGTAGTTCCCTTTCCGTGGCTATTGTTCAGTCACTCAGTCGTGTCTGACTCTTTGCAACCCCGTGGGCTGCAGCACGCCGGGCTTCCCTGTCCTTCACTGTCTCCCGGAGTTTGCTCAAACTCATGTGCGTTGAGTTGGTGATGCCATCCAACCCTCTCATCCTCTGTCACCCCCTTCTCCTCCTGCCCTCAGTCTTTCCCAGCACCAGGGCCTCGACTAGTGGAAAACTGTGCCCCTAAATGCGCGCAGAGAGGTCTGAAGAAGGTCGGGAAGACATGCCTTGTGGGATGTTACTAAACGGTGAGGGGCCCATGTATAACCTGCAGCAGGTCATAATTTTTCTCACTACTGAAATGGGTTCATTTCCAGACTGGACACAGCTGGCACGGACAGGGGGTCGTGAAGCGTGGGTTTTTGCTCCAGTGTCTATCGGTCATGGTATCCTGGAACTCCTGCCCCTACTGAGTGTCTCTGAGGAAGTCTCCTTGAGTCCTGGTTTCCTCATTTGCAATCTGGGAACAGGCAAGAGTTCCTTCCGTCTTGGGTTGTTGGTAGGACCAGGTGAATCAGTGCATCAGGGCTGGCATATAGGTGTTTGATAAATGTTTGCTATCATAATCTGAATTCCTGTTAACTCATTCAAATAAATCCAAGGAAATAAACATTAATTTTAAGCTGGTATATTTTTCTGTGACTAGAAAAATTGGCTAAAAAATTGTTGTTTAGTCACTAATTGTGTCTGACTCTTTTGCGATCTCATAGACTGCAGCCCTCCAGGCTGCTCTGGCCATGGGATTTTCCAGGCAAGAATACTGGAGTGGGTTCCCATTTTCCACTCCAGGGGATCTTCCCAACCCCTGGATCGAACCCATGTCTCCTGCATTAGCAGGAAGATTCTTACCACTGAGACACCAGGGAAGCTCCTGGCTAAAAAATAGAACCATATTATTTTTCTTTTTTTGGTTTGGTTTTTCATGAAAAAAAAAAAAAAGCCTCTCCGCAAACTTAAATGAGCAAATGAACTAAAGGAAATTTGCCGCTATGTGGAGTCATTAAATTTCAAGGCCTCCCTGGGGGCCTCGGAGAAGCCATCACTTCATGATTCCAGGCCATGGAATCATTTGAAAATGCCCTTCCCGGGACTGGATAAAATGATGCAGGCTGATTTTCCATCTGCAGGGCTGTGAGGATGGTTCCCCCTGGGTCCTGACCCATTTGAGGCCTGTGACTAGGTGACTGCTTTCTTTCCACATGGAAAAACTGCCTGTAATGGGAGAGATCATGATCATGGAACCCTTTGTGTCTCATGATGGACAGCGTTTCCTAGTTCATTTCATTTCCCTTGACCACCAGAAGGTGCTGACTCTGTTGAAAACATGAAAGGCTATCTGCTTTAACTAGCCCATCCCCAAACCACAGCCATTAGCCTCAAGTTGGAAAGCATTTTCCTCCTGGGGTTGCTGCCTAGGTTTGAACAGGAATGGACTTCACACAGGCAGCTCATTGAAAGAGGGATGGATCCAGACAACCTGGTCTTACATCCTAACATTACTTACCGTGTGATCTTGAGGAATCCTTCTTTCTCAGTTCCTGTGTATTCATCAGTGAGGAAGGACGGATGCTAACGCTGAAGCTCCAATACATAGGCCACCTGATGCGAAGAGCCGAGTCACTGGCAAAGGACCTGATGCTGGGAAAGACTGAGGGCAGGAGGAGAAGAAGGTGGCAGAGGATGAGGTGGTTGGAAGGCATCACCGACTCAATGGACATGAATTTGAGTGAACTTTAGGAGATAGTGAAGGACAGAGGAGACTAGTATAATGCAGTCCATGGGGTCACAAAGAGTCAGACTCAACTTAGTGATTCGGTTCAGTTCAGTCGCTCAGTCGTGTCCAGCTCTTTGCAACCCCATGGACTGGAGCACGCCAGGGCTCCCTGTCCATCACCAACTCCTGAAGTTTACTCAAACTCATGTCCATTGAGTCGGTGAGGCCATCCAACCATCTCATCCTCTGTCATCCCCTTCTCCTCCAGCCTTCAATCTTTCCCAGAATCAGGGTCTTTTCAAATGAGTCAGTTCTTCACATCAGGTGGCCAAAGTACTGGAGTTTCAGCTTCAGCATCAGTCCTTCCAATGAATATTCAGGACTGATTTCCTTTAGGATGGACCAGTTGGATCTCCCTGCAGTCCAAGGGACTCTCAAGAGTCTTCTCCAACACCACAGTTCAAAAGCATCAGTTCTTTGGCACTCAGCTTTCTTTATAGTCCAACTCTCACATCCATACATGACTACGGGAAAAACCATAGCTTTGACTAGACGGACCGTTGCTGGCAAAGTAGTGTCTCTGTTTTTTAATATGCCGTCTAGGTTAGTCAAAACTTTTCTTCCAAGGAGGAAGTGTCTTTTAATTTCACGACTGAAGTCACCATCTGCAGTGATTTTGGAGCCCAAAAGAATAAAGTCTGTCACTGTTTCCACTGTTTCCCCATCTATTTGCTGTGAAGTGATGGAACCAGATGCCATGATCTTAGTTTTCTGAATGTTGAGCTTTTAAGCCAACTTTTTCACTCTCCTCTTTCACTTTCATCAAGAGACTCTTTAGTTCTTCTTCACTTTTTGCCAAAAGGGTGGTGTCATCTGCATATCCGAGGTTATTGGTATTTCTCCCAGCAATCTTGATTCCAGCTGTGCTTCATCCAAGCCCAGCGTTTCTCATGATGTACTCTGCATAGAAGTTAAATAAGCAGGGTGATAATATACAGCCTTGATGTACTCCTTTTCCTATTTGAAACCAGTCTGTTGTTCCATGTCCAGTTCTAACTGTTGCTTCCTGACCTGCATACAGATTTCTCAAGAGGCAGATCAGGTGGTCTGGTATTCCTATCTCTTTCAGAGTTTTCCAGAGTTTGTTGTGATCCACACAGTCAGAGGCTTTGGCATAGTCAACAAAGCAGAAATAGATGTATTTCTGGAACTCTCTTGCTTTTTCCATGATCCAGTGGATGTTGACCATTTGATCTCTGGTTCCTCTGCCTTTTCTAAAACCAGCTTCGACATCTGGAAGTTCACGATTCACATACTGTTGAAGCCTGGCTGGGAGAATTTTGAGCATTACTTTACTAGCGTGTGAGATGAGTGCAATTGTGCGGTAGTTTGAGCGTTCTCTGGCACTGCCTTTCTTTGGGATTGGAATGAAAATGGACCTTTTCCCGTCCTGTGCCACTGCTGAGTTTTCCACATTTGTTTAGTGACTGAATGACAACAAAGAAAAGAAAACCGAGGAGTGTGGCGTTTTGTTATATGATGCTCAGATGAGGCATAGATAGTGGCTGTGTATGAGGACGTGGGTGGGAAAGGCTGGTGGGCTGGCGAGGATCAGGTACCCGAGGGACTGCGGAAACCCTAAGAGCGAGCTTGAGGGACATTGGTAACCATATGTCAAAGGCAGATAGTTATTTATTCGGCAGGACAGGTCAGCACCAGGTAACTCGTCCAGTGTGTGTTCAGGAGGAAAAAGTCTGTTTCCTGGAGACTTCCAGAGAAGTCTCTGAAACAGTAGGTGCGTGTGATATATTAAAAATATATAAGCCCTAGCTGTATTTCACAAACACAGTGATAAGCACACACGCAGTGGGAGGACAGTGTGAGCACGGGAGACACACGGTCCTCCACGTGAAGCCAGTGGGTTGGAGACAGGCCCCTGTGAGCCAAGGAACAGCAGCAAAGCACCAGCAGCCACAGAGATGAGAGGCTCCCCGAGGGCTTCAGGGGAGTGGGGCCCTGCTGACACCCAGAGTCTGGACATCCGGCCTCCAGAACCGAGATAATACGTTTCTGTTCTCTCCCTGTGAGGGCATCAAAGCCCACAGCTTTGCTTTGAGGCAGCTCAGGAGGAGACACAACTGTTACAGAAAGATGATCCGAGAGACGGTGCCCTCCTGGAGGGGGCGGAAATGCAGCTCCGGGCAGGAAACTTTCCCAGAGAGAGCAGCTGATGGAAGTTGAGACAAGGCTGGGGTAAGCCAGCCTGGAAACGGGCCTCCTGGTGTCTTGAGTGCTGGGGACGCTGCCATGTCCCTTCTGGGAGCATTTTCATGTACCTTTTGATGCTGCTGTTTTGACCAAAGGATAATATATTTTTAATGATTAAAAGCCAGTGTGCAAGCAATCGACTGGACTTCACCCAACAGCAGCAATGGTTAAATGGCTTATTTCTCCCCACAAGGGGTATCGACTGTCTCATGTGGCTATCTTATTTGTTGTTACCCTTTCCTCCATTGTTTTTAGTTTATGACTTAATTTTTAAACTTTATTGACATGTCACTGACGTCAAATTTATGTGTATTTAAGGTGTACAACTGGATGTTTTGGTAAATGTATGCATTATGAAAACGTCACTGCAGTCAAGCTAAATAACTTATCCATCACCTCTGCACAGTTACCCTGTGTGTGTGTGTGTGTGTGTGTGTGTGTGTGTGTGTGTTGGGGGAGGGTGATCACTATTATGTGCACACCCTTTTCATATATAAAACACAAAAGCAGTAACATGGGGAAAATTTCTCCAGCCTAGTAGTTTTCCACACTGGCTCGGAGGTGAGCTGTAAATGGTACAAATCACTGGAGGACTTGGCTGATGTTCCCCTGGTTTTGTTTCAGGAAGTGACTACCCCAAGCTCGGTGGGGGGCAGGTGGGGCAGAGAGGGCTGTGGGGTCTCTTCCTGTGAGCCCTCTGTCCCCTGGAGACCACTGGGCCTGCAGGAGCCGTGCGGTTCAGGTTCTGCCGGGGACTGGAGTCCTTCCAGGGAGGCAGCCCCAGTCTCTGTCCACCCTGGAGGGCGCCATCGGGGCTCACCATATCTGCGTGTGTGCCAAGTGGCTTCAGTCGGGTCCGACTCTGTGATCCCGTGGACTGTAGCCCACCAGGCTCCTCTGTCCATGGGATTCTCCAGGCAAGAGTATTGGAGTGGGGTGCCATTTCCTCCTCCAGAAATCTTCCCAACCCAGGGACTGAACTCACATTTTGTATGTCTTCTGCATTGACAGGCGGATTCTTTACCACTAGTGGCACCTGGGAGTCCCATCACATGTACTTATATCTACAAAGAGACAGATGGATGGATGGATCATTTCTTTATCCACTCGTCCAGGTTGCTTCTGCATCTTGGCTGCTGTAAGAACGCTGCCATGAACACGGGGGTACAGACACCTTTTCGAGTTAGTGGTCTTTTCCTTCAGATAAATAACCAGAATTGAAATCGCTGGATCCTATGGTGTTCTATTTAGTCTTTCAAGGAAACTTTGTATTGTTTTCCGCAGTAGCTGCACCAATTTACATCCCCACCAACAGTGTACAAGGCTGCCTTTTCCCCACATCCACCCAACACTTGTTCTTTGGGGTCTTTTTGCTGTCTGACAGGTGTGAGGTGCTGTCTCTTTGTGGACTTGATTGCATTTCCCTGATGACTAGTGACACTGAACCTCTTGTCATGTACCTGTGGGACATCTGTATGTCCTCACTGGAAAAATGTCCACTCACGTCCTCTGCCCATGAGAGGAAATGAAAAATGAGATTTTTTTTTTCTTTTTCGCTATTGAGTTGTGTGAAAGTGAAAAGTCAAAGTGAAAGTCACTCAGTTGTGTCTGACTCTTTGTGACCCCTGGACTACAGAGTCCATGGAATTCTCCAGGCCAGAATACTGGAGTGGGTGGCCTTTCCCTTCTCCAGGGAATCTTCCCAACCCAGGGATCGAACCCAGGTCTCCAGCATTGCAGGCAGATTCTTTACCAGCTGAGCCACTGAGGAAGCCCATTGAGTTACGTGAGTTCCCTTTTAACCATTTTAAGGGTAGAGTTCAGTGGCATTAAATGTGTCCACACTGTTCTATATCAGTTATTACTTCCCACCTCCAGGGCCTCCCAGGCGGCACTAGTGGCAGAGAACCCGCCTGCCAATTCAGGAGACATAAGAGATGTGATTCGACCCCTGGGTCAGGAAGAGCCCCTGGAGGAGGGCATGGAAACCCCCTCCAGTACCCTTGCCTGGAGAGTCCCGTGGACAGTGGAGCCTGGCGGGCTGCACACTGAAGTGACAGCATGCACACATCCACCCCTGGATTTCACCCCGTTTAAACAGACTTCATATTGTTAAGGCTGCTTTCGGTTCAGAGTGAAATTGAGGGGAAGGCACACAGAGTCTCCACAGCCCTGGGCTCCGTGAGCTCTGCAGGGCAGCTCTCTCACTGCCCGCAGTCAGGGGTGACCCCTCCAGTCGACGCCCTTCCTCCTGGGAGCTGCCGCGGTCCCAGCGCAGAGGGCTGTGCTCTGGCAGACACGAAGACCCCACCAGGGGATTCGGGTTAGATTTCAGGAGAGGAATTCAAAGGCCTCTACAGGTTTATCTGGCTAAGATCCCAGGCCTCGTGGAGGCCTTTTAAACTGGGGTCCTGGTGAAGAATGAAGCCCCAGAGGCAATTACCTACCTGCAGAGGTGAGGCTAACTGATTAGACAGCCCAACACACAAATCTGTTTATACCTGGCTTTTTTGTTTGTTTGTTTGTTTTAATTTCTAGTTGGGAGAAATGACATCAAGTTTGTATGCAGATGGGAATAAACCAATGGAGACTTTAACAATTAGTATATTACCTAATGTATTGACCATATATATTTGCCCTTCATCTAACAATCTGAATTTACAAATGCATTTCCCGTAGAAACTGGTTATGTATTTCTGATTCTCATCTCTCACTGTCAATACTTCCCCCAGGAACTTATCATCTTAGTAATTTGATTGATGATTAAACTCTTTCCTGGTATTTTCTAGAGCCTATAGTAATCATGCTTTTCAATAGAAATTTGATTTCCTTTAAAGAGCTTTACAAATAGACATAAAACAGAAATTAGCTACCATTATGTTTTAGCGGTAAGAAAAATCACTACTGATATAAAAAATGAAAAGGAAACTCATGTCCAGGGCAGACTGAGTCCTCTCCTGATACTTCAGCTACTATTGATTCAACTATTGATTGAACTCGGTGTAATTGTTTGCAGTTCCAGTGATTGAGGCCTGGTCTTGATGCTGACCAGGTGGGACATCACTGTGGAAGCTGTGTTTTGTAGCAGGCATCTGGCTGGGGGAAAGACACGCTAAAACCTACCCAGAGGGGGCAGATTTTCCTGCCATGTAGGAGGGGTTGATGGGAACTGGTGGTGGCTCAAATGCAAGTGCCTGCCAAATCCACCTGCCAACACAGGAGACGTGGGTTCGATCCCTGGGTCAGGAAGATCCCCTGGAGGAGGCCATCACAACCCACTCCAGGATTCTTGCCTGGAGAATCCCATGGACAGAGGAGGCTGGTGGGCTACAGTCCATGGGGTCACAAAGTATCAGACACGACGGAACACACCCACGCACACCCCACAGTGAGGGCAGGGGACATGAAGCAATGCAGAGGGCCGACCGTCAACAGAGGGGAAAGAAACCAACAGTGTGGAGCCTTACTGCAACAGGATTTCACCTTAATTCCTCTCTTTCTTCCCTTTTTTGGTAGCTAATATTTATCTTGAGTCTCACATGCCAAACACCATGGTAGGCAGGATCCTTGTGTGACCTCAGGAGCACTGATGAGCTCCGTGCAAGACAGGCGCTAGCATCTGGCCCACTTCCTGGATGAGGAGACTGAGGCGTGAGGCAGGACCCCTGCCAAGGTCACGGCAGGCCCACTTGATGCAAAGCCAAGCCCTGCCCTTTGCCTTTGGCTGCTCCTCATGGAGATCCAGGTCCTGCTGCTCAACGATTCATTTATTTTTCACCCCAAGTTTATAGACTTGTGTACATGTTCAGATAAAAATAGACTCTTTCTGGGAGGCAGCCAAAGCTGATGAGAAAGTATCTTGAAAATTGCCAAGTGTTACAAAGAAGGTTTTTTAAACAACCTCATTATACATTATTGCACAAAGTGTTACTGTTTCTATTATTAGTGGACATGTCCTAGAATCGCTTCTTTGTTTTTCTGCAGAGGGACTGACTTGGGGATATGTTGGAAGGGAAAGAAAAAAAAAAGGTTTCTCTGACCAGCACTCCAGATAGAGCATATTTGAGTCTTATGCAGCAGATACCTGTACTGCAGATGACACCCCCCTTACGGCAGAAAGCGAAGAGAGACTGAAGAGCCTCTTGATGAAAGTGAAAGAAGAGAGTGAAGAAGCTGGCTTAAAACTCACCATTCAGAAAACGAAGATCATGGCATCCGGTCCCATCACTTCACAGCAAATAGATGGGGAAACAGTGGAAACAGTGACAGACTTTATTTTCTTGGGCTCCAAAAATCACTGCAGATGGGTGACTGCAGCCATGAAATTAAAAGACACTTGCTCTTTGGAAGAAAAGCTATGACCAACCTAGACAGCATATTAAAAAGCAGAGACATTACTTTGCCAATAAAGGTCCACCTAGTCAGAGCTATGGTTTTTCCAGTGATCATGTATGGATTGTGAGAGTTGGACCATAAAGAAAGAATTGATGCTTTTGAACTGTGGTGTTGGAGAAGACTCTTGAGAGTCCCTTGGACCGCAAGGAGATCCAACCAGTCCATCTTATAGGAGATCAGTCTTGAATATTCATTGGAAGGACTGATAGTGAAGCTGAAACTTCAATACTTTGGCCACCTGATGTGAAGAACTGACTCATTTGAAAAGACCCTGATTCTGAGAAAGACTGAAGGTGGGAGGAGAAAGGGATGCAGTTAGGATTAGCCTCCAAGAGAGCCTGGAGGATGGAGGTGATGTCAGTTGATGGAGTTGGAGTTGGCAAGGTGGCAGGGAAGGGAAAGGGTGGTCCGAGGAGGCAGCGGGACTGGGGAATGTTTTGAGGCAACATTTGTTTGAGTGGACATGCAGGTGGGTGTGGAATCTTAGCAGAAGCACCTGGAGAGAGAGGTGGTGGGGATAACTCACCTAGGAAGGTCAGGAGGGAACAGGAAGGGACGGAGGGGCAGGGGTGGGAGATGGTATTTTGTAAGGACAAGGACCGGAGATGGCACAGAGGCTGAGCAAAGATCCCAACCCCTTTCAGCAAGAGGACATGGGAAGCCAATGGGCTTGCTTCCCTTCTGATGGGGTCTATCTTCCCAGTTCAGCTGGGAAGCACGGAGAAGACCCTCAGGATCAATGCTGTGGGCACCATTGCAGGGAGGAAGGGGAGGTGGGGAAAGTGATTGTAGACACACAAAAAGCCCGGATCAAAGCTAAGAGGGTGCATCAAAGCAAAGGGGCTCTCTCCTGCTTTGTGGGTTTTCTCCCAGAGCCTGGATAATGGCTATCCCTGTTGAGTGTGAGCTGAAGTTGCCATCAAACCTCTCGAACTTCTGAGTCATGGGCTGGCCTGTGGGGGCCTGGGGGAGCTGGGGGGAGCTGGGGGACTGCGGTCCCTCAGTGGCTGCACACACCCCCTCTGGGGGTGGGGGGGCACTTCCAGGGCCCCTCTCCTCAGGCTCCTCTCCTCAGGCTCTGTAGATGCTCTTCACTGGGGGCTCATGGTGACCAGAGGGCCAGCTGGAGCCTCCTTGCTGTGCCACTGCAGAAACAGACACTGAAGACCCTTCATTCCATGAGCGTGTCTGACTACTCAGTGTTAGAGCCGGGCAGGGTCCTAGGTTCCGGGCTGCAGTGAGGAGCGAGGGGGCCTGGCCGCTGCCGGGGGCTCACGTTCTGTTCAGTTCAGTCACTCAGTCGTGTCCGATTCTTTGCGACCCCATGAATTGCAGCATGCCAGGTCTCCCTGTCCATCACCAACTCCCGGAATTTACCCAAACTCATGTCCATCGAGTCAGTGATGCCATCCAGCCGTCTCATCCTCGGTCATCCCCTTCTCCTCCTGCCCCAAATCCCTCCCAGCATCAGAGTCTTTTCCAATGAGTCAACTTTTCTCATGAGGTGGCCAAAGTACTGGAGTTTCAGCTTTAGCATCATTCCCTCCAAAGAAATCCCAGGGCTGATCTCCTTCAGAATGGACTGGTTGGATCTCCTTGCAGTCCAAGGGACTCTCAAGAGTCTTCTCCAACACCACAGTTCAAAAGCATCAATTCTTCGGCGCTCAGCTTTCTTCACAGTCCAACTCTCACATTTATACATGACCACTGGAAAAACCATAGCCTTGAGCTGATGGACCTTTGTTGGCAAAGTAATGTCTCTGCTTTTTAATATGCTGTCTAGGCTGGTCATAACTTTCTTTACAAGGAGGAAGTGTCTTTTAATTTCATGGCTGCAGTCACCATCTGCAGTGATTTTGGAGCCCCCAAAATAAAGTCTGACACTGTTTCCCCATCTATTTCCCATGAAGTGATGGGACCAGATGCCATGATCTTCGTTTTCTGAACGGTGAGCTTTAAGCCAACTTTTTCACTCTCCTCTTTCACTTTCATCCAGAGCCGTTTTAGTTCTTCTTCACTTTCTGCCATAAGGGTGGTGTCATCTGCATATTTGAGGTTATTGATATTTCTCCCGGCAGTCTTGATTCCAGCTTGTGCTTCTTCCAGCCCAGCGTTTCTCATGATATACTCTGCACATAAGTTAAATAAGCAGGGTGACAATATGCAGCCTTGATGTACTCCTTTCCTGTTTGGAACCAGTCTGTTGTTCCATGTCCAGGAGACCACAAATGCCAGGTCCACAAGGGACCACAAATCCCTGTGCGAAGAAGCAGCACCAGGGAACCAGAACCTTCTGCCGATCTCAGCCCTGCGGCACCGAGAGACCCGTGCTGCTCAGAGAAGACTCGCGGAGGCCCGGGGCCTCCACTCACACCCGCGGGCCCTGGCTGGGGTCTGGATGGAGCCGCTGTCCGACGGCGGGGCCCGGGAGTCTGTGCTCCGCGGTGAGGGGCGCAGGCGGGCGGGCACGCTGCCGCTGTTGGCATACACGGCACCCAGACTGAGACAGCACCTGCCCGTGGAGTTGGATGCGCGACCCGACACCCAGGGTGGCTGCTCTGCGGCAACCTGGAGCAATGGAGGGGGTGGGGAGGGGGCGTTGGGAGGGCGGGCAGGAGGGAGGGAACACGTATGTGCCTGTGGCCGACTCACACACGGCTCGCAGGGGCCATCACAGTATTGTAATTACGCACTTCCCTGGAGGCTCAGACGGTAAAGCGTCTGTCTACAGTGCTGGAGACCTAGGTTCGATCCCTGGGTCGGGAAGATTCTCTGGATAAGGAAATGGCAACCCACTCCAGTACTTGCAAAGAGTCAGACAATTTTGTAATTATTCTCCCATTAAAATAAATATATATTAAAAAAAAAAAAAAAGAAACAACCTTTCCTTGAAGAAAGGGGATTGCTGCTCCGTGCAGCGCCTTTCCGAATGCTGAGGGGAAGGCTCCGGACGTGCAAAGCCAGGAAGGCACCAGGAGCCCCCATCACCTTAACCCTGGACTTGGACGGCTGGTGAAAAGCCGAAAAGCCATCGCTTCCCAGCCTGGATGGTAACCAGCCTCGGGGGAGCCGGGTTGAATTCCCGGCTGTGTTGCCCTTGACGCCCCTGTCTGGGCAGGAGCAAAGAGGTCTGGGATGCAGGGGGCGGGGTGGAGGCTGGAATTCAGCCCAGGCCCCGGGACTTAGCGTGTCTTCCTCTGACCCTGCTGCGGCCCGCATCCCCGGACGCCTCTAGTCTGCAGGCTGTCTTCTCTGGGATGGCCCCTGGGGACTGAGCTTTCTCCCAGGGCTGGAGGACCTTCCTCTGCGTGCGCTCTGGGAACATCCCAGCTGAGGGCAGTGGGGGGTGGGGGTGGACCCCCAGGGCCCTCCTGTCCTTCCCCGCAGGCCCGGGGAGGTGTGGTCCCTGCAAACCTGCGGCTGGGGCCTCGAGGAAGCAGAGAGGAGAGGCCGCCTTCAGCGCTGGCTCGCGGAGGACAGAGAGTTTCCTGTGCACTTCGCTGGGCATGTTCTGCGAGCCTGGTTTGCATTCAGTGGATATTTTTCTTGGCTCCTCACCAAAGCACAGCTTGCCTGGAGGTGGAAGAAACCAATTTGTTAACAATCCTCAGAAAAAGAAGAGGCCGGGTGGGTAGCAAGAGAATAGAATCCAGAGGCAAAATCCCAGCCAGCCCAGAGAGAGGCCTGGGTCCAGGCTCTGCTTTTGCCTCCTCCTCTGGCCCCTCACCCTCACCCCTGCAAGTCCTCCTCCTCCTCCAGGAAGCCTTCGAGCCCTTCTCCTGGTGATGTGCTCAGCTCTCTTTGCTTCTTTGCAGGAGGCATTCTGCACAGCCACGAGCTGGATGCATCGCTTTGGTTTGCTTTTATGCTTGTTAAGATGGCACAACCCTGCTTGGAGTTGTCTGCTCTCAGGCCACTGGGTTCCATGTTTCCTAAGTCCAGGACACCTGTGACTCGGTTTTGTTTCTCTTAATAGTCTTCTTTTTTTTTTTTTTAAGCAGTTTAGGTTCACAGCAAAATTGAATGGAAGGTGCAGACTCCCCATGACCCCTTTGTACCATGGCCTCTCCCAGGAACCACATCCTGAACCAGATGCCATATTTGTTTCAATCAATGAAACTCCACTGACGAATCTTAGGGCTCACTCTTGGTGTTGTGCATCCTATGAGTTTGGACAAGTGTAAAAGGATGTGTACCCATCACTATAGCATCATTCAGAGTCTTCTCATTGCCCTAGAAATCCTCTATGTTTCACCTCTTCATCCCACCACCCCTCAATCTCTGAAAACCACTTATCTTTACAGTCTCTATAGTTTTACTTTTTCCAGAATGTCACAGAGTTGGAATTACGCAGCATGGAGACTTTTCAAATTGGCTTCTTCCACTTTGTCCTATGCGTTTAAGGTTCCCCCATGCCTTTTCATAGCTTGATTTTATCATTGAATAATATCCCATTGTCTGGAGGAACCACAGTTTCTTTAGCCATTCACATTCTGAGAGACACCTTGATTGCTTCCAAGTTTTGGCAAGTATGAATAGAGTTAGTAAAAATATCTATGCGCAGATTTTTGTGTGGACCTAAGTTTTCAACTCCTTTGGGGAAATGCCAAGGAGTATGATTGCCGGATCATGATTGCCGGTAAGAGTATGTTTAATTTCTAAGAAAGTGCCAAAGTGGCTGTACCATTTTGCATTCCCACCAACAATGAATGGGACTTTCCTGCTGTTCTACATCCTCACCAGCCTTTGGGGATGTCAGTGTCCGGGTCCAGTTATTTTCCTAGGGGTGTGGGGCATCTCCCTACTGCTTAAATTTGCATTTCCCTGATGACATCGGATGCAAGGAGCATCTTTCCATGTGTTTATTTGCCATCAGAGCATCTCTTCTCCCACACAGGGACAGGGTCGCGCTGGGCAGTCACTGGGTTCTGAGCATTGGACTTGGCCTCTCATTCCTTATGCTTGAAGTTAGGAAGAGAGCTTGCCGAGGGCAGGGTGTCTCCCAGGTCAGACCTTGACCCTGGAGAGTCTGGGCACTGTGGGGTAAGAGGACATCTGCTTGTGTGATCACAGAGAGGCTACATCACCCACCTGAGCCTCAAGCTCATCACCTGTGAAATGGGGAGAGGCCCAGGACCTTCGTTAGAGAGCTGTTTCCAGTAGTAAACCTGCTGCTGTATATAGCATAGCTCTGAGCCTGGCACACGGGCAACCCCAGGAAAGATTAGAGAATGGTGACCGAGACTGTTCCGCTTGCATCTTGGAGGAAGGACCAGCTTCCATTAGCTCAGATAACAGCTGAGGTGGGACAGGGGAGCTGGAATCATTCTCAGTGCCAAGAAATCGGAAGCCAGCTGCCAGGCTGCCTTCTTGTGTTGTCTCATTATGAAGATTTTTATTTTTTCTAAAGTAGGTGCCTAGGAGTTTGGGGTGATGAGGAGGCAGAAAAGGTTAAGACAAAGCCACCATGCCATGGTTGCAGCTTGATAAACTTCAACTCCCGGAGCAAGTATTTGGCTGGAAACACATAGTTATGACTTGAGAATTAAATGTAAAGATTAGGAGACATTACCTAATATGGGGATTCACCCAGGAGTCAGGCTGAGTTATCAGCAAAGGGGTGAGCTGGTTAACAGAAAGCTAGTTCCTGGGGTTCCTCACTCACTTTCCTGGCTCCAGCCAAGGCCAGTCCTGGCCTGCCCTCTCCTCACACCATCAGCACACAATTAATGAAATGCTGGAACGGACCCAGACGAAAAACTTGTTTAGAACACTTCCTCCCCACTTCACCGGCACACAAACATCTATTCTGGGTTTGGGCTATTTTCCAAGTTGTGTTACATGATAATAAACAAGCTTGGTTTTTTTTTTTTTTTTTTATGACTGAAACTTTAACTGGGTACTTTGCAAAACACAATTAAAAACATTATTTGGAGAAACTAGTAAGTGGAAAAGTTCAAGACGTAAAGAATTGCATGTGGGTTATAAAAATGTTTTTCTCTAAGCTCTGTTTATTCCTTGCCATTTGGAAAGACCTGCTTGGACACATTTCTGCCCAGGAATATGTGCTTCCCATAGATGTTTGGACTTTTTTATATAGGCTATCAATAATTAGCTATCTTATTTTAAGGATAAAAAATGGGAAACGTTCAAGAAATTGATGAGCGGGCTTAAATTTGCTGAGAAGCTTAGAATTCATGACTGAAATTTACAAAGTAAATCAACACACTGTGAAGAAGTAAATTAACCCAGAATGACAAAATGAAGGGATGGTTCCCATGTAACCTCATAAATTTCCTGCTTGATGCATTTCAAGTCTCTGATTTCTAATAAAATTCTCATGAGAACATACTATTGCTCCATAAAAACTCCTGAACTCTCCCCATGAGAACCAACTGGTTTATAAGGGCACAAGGGTTCAAGGCTGTGGTTTATTTATTAAAAAATTCTCAGTAAATAGATCATGGTCCACTGGAGAAGGCCCCACAATTATGGGGCAGCCGCGTGTCATTCCTCCTGTCCCCAAGCATGAAGAAAAACAAGAAGAAACACGTCAGAAACTCTGAACCAGGAAAAAATTGTAACCTTCCCCTGCCCCCCTTAAAGAAAGTTCTATGTGAGTTGCTCCAGGCTTTTATCCTAGGTGCAAAGGATAGGGGAAACTCTCACGGGAGTTTCCTCTTTGCCTTAGGGGAGTGTGGTTGACAGCCAGCCCTCAGGCGCAGAGTGGAGTCTTGGTGTCCTTTCCCTTTGGGGAGCACCACCAGGGCACCCCTCCTGGGACCACACAGCAGACAAAGGCTGTCAGGTAGGTCTGCACAATCTGAGAAATTCCAAATGTCTCAGAGAAGAGAGGTTTTAATATATTTAAGTGTGGTCATGAAGATAAGGAGTTCGTGGCATATTCACCTCCTCCCACATGCCTACCACCTGGGAGAGTAATCTCTACTAACCTTGTGTTTTCATCTGTGCCAAATACTTGGTGAAAAGCTGTATAGGGGACCTCCCTGATGGTCCTGTGGTTAAGACTCCATGCTTCCCATGCAGGGGGCATGGGTTTGATCCCTGGTCGGGGAACTAGGATCCCATGTACTGGGCGGTGCAGTCAAAAAAAGAGAAAGCTTTATATTAGACCTCACTCGATTGTACACACAATCCTGTAACAGAGGCTGTTTCTGTCACACTGATTTCAGAGCCCTGAGGGAAACTCCGCACAGAAAGGTTAACTCAGCTCACGAGGGATGGAGCAGGGACCCAGACCCAGTCAGGCAGACTGAAGTGCTGACTGCTAACCACCCGACTGGACTTGGAGGAAATGCCCAGCAAGGAGGTGTCATGACTCCTGGGCCTTTCCAGGTCTCAATCAGCTCGCCCAAGATGCTCTTTTAACAGACTCAAAGGTTCAGGTATAACAGCTGCAAAGCACCTTATCGGGTTGAAAACTGTGCTGAGCTCCTCACAGGTGGGCTGTGTCTGACGCCCGCAGCCCGCGAGGGAGACACGCCCTCTGCCTTTTGTGCCGCTGTCTTCACCGGACTGCACACTCCAGAGCTGGACCTTGTGTTTCCAGCGCTTGGCGAGGGGCCTGGCACAGATAGGTGCTTGATGAAATGTTCTGAGAGATAAAAGTAGGTTTTGGCTCATGGCTGAGAAGAGAGGATAATTGAGATTTAAAACAACGGAGTGCTTTTAAATTGCAACCTTAGATTCACAGCAGAATTGAGAGGAAGGTACAGATTCCCAGATATCCCCTGTCCGACCGAGGCATCACCTCCCCCATCGTCAACATCCCCACCAGATGGCACATTTGCTGTGACTGATGAACCGACGGATGCACCATCACCACCCAGGGTCCACAGCTTCCGTCAGGGCTCACTCCTGGCGCTGTGGCCTCCATGGGTTGGGACAAGCGTGTGACTGTGTGTATCTATCATTATAGCATCACATAGAGTAGTTTCACTGCCCGAAACATCCTCTGTGCTCCACCTGTTCATCCCCCTGCCTTCTGCCCCCAAGCCTTGGCAGCCACTGACCTTTTTACTGTCTCCATATTTGCCTTTTCGAGAACGTCACAGAATTGGGATCACACAGGACGTGGTCTTTTCAGATCGGCTTCTTTCTCTTGTGTGTGCTGTTACCAGGCGCCTCTGTCCGTGGGATTCTCCAGGCAAGAACACTGGAGTGGGCTGCCACGCCCTCCTCCGGAGGACTGTCCTGACCCAGGATCAAACCTGAGTTTCATGTCTCTTGCATTGGCAGGCAGGTTCTTTACCATTATTGCCACCTGGGAAGCCCAGCTCTGCTCTTAACAATTATCTCAATAAACCCTTAAGCCCACAGCTGATAAGGGCAGGGCCTCAGCTGGCTGGGAGACGCAAGGGCCACGTGTAGCTTTTCAGAGCTCGAGCTGCCGCCCATGCAGGGTGTTTGCGAGCATGACTGAAAGCAGCGGATTAAAATCTACCAACTAAACTTGTGCATAAATGGATGAAGGATGGAGCGGGCTGATGGAGGGGCAAGAGCGCCACCTACTGAGCCCACGCCACCCTGCAGGTGCGGGGAGCCAGCCTGAGACTGCAGTGAAATCCCTGTCAGCTGCCCCTGCTACGCAGGGTTGGGGATTATGTGATGCTAGCGCTTGCTCTTAAAACACGGATGTATAGTATGCTTAACTCCATAACACACATCTAGTAACAGCCCCACACAGCACGTCTTCATTACAAAAGTAAGCAAGATCTATGGCCATTTAATGCATTAACATGTCAGGGGATGCTCATCTCTGCACAGAACGGGCTCTTTGCAACTTAGAATTATGGCTAAACCTTGTCATGAATTAAGCGAGAGGAGAAAGCAGTTGGCCATTTATTTCAAACCCAAGTCAAAACGAAGCCAGATTAAACTTTTTAGCTGATAGTTATTTAAAATAAATGACCTGAAATCCTAAAAGTTTGTATAACCTTACAAAATGCAACTTGGACCTTTGTCCACCTAACTCCATTACTCAGATTAATCACATTGCTTCCTGACTGCTGAGAAAAAAATCTTGACCTCTAAATTCTTCAGGCGTTTGAGAAGGGAAAGTGGGGTCTGAGTATCTAAGGAAATATTTATCCCTCGATTTGCAATGGCTGTGATTTAAAGCAAACACAGGACCGGCCACCAGAACCAATCTCTTTTCCTCTGGTGTTCCTAGAAGTCCAGGGGCTTTTAGAAGGGGAGGCTGGGACTGAACATTTCAGGAATTCCTGTTTTGTTTGTCAGTTGTTTCTAAGGGTCAGTTGATCATTTCTAATGACCACCCGATGAGCCCACAAAGCCTGAGAAGGGTCTCTGCCCTCACCCTACAGGACTCTCGCAGGAGGCTGACCTTGTGACCCCCCACGAGGTTATAAGACTGTGGCGAGATGCCCTGAAGTGAGTTTATGGCTTTGAAGCAATTACTGTAAAACGTTTTAAGTCAAAACAAGCTTAAGTCTCCATGAGGACCCAGGATGCACTTGCTCAGGGGTACGTCAGCGTCCTGCAGGTGGTGGTGTCCCCTTTCCTCCATGGTCTGGGGAACAAAGCACCCCCAACCGCATGGAGTGACTCAGGCTCCACCTTCTCTGGAGGGCAGCCGGGACACTGGGCTTGGGAGAGGGGGTGCGCAAACTGAAGGGCCCTGCCCCGGAGGTGGGCAGGCCATCTCCGCTGGCCGTGAGGCCGTGCACAGGGATTCTGTGAGGCAGCCAGGCTAGCTCAGCATCTGATTCACAGAGGAGGAACCCAAGGCTCAGAACCCTGAACTGACTTCTGTCCAGTCAGACTTTAGCTGGAGAAAGAGCAGAAGAGAGCCCAGGTCTCATCTCCTATAGGGATCTCCCACCTCAGAGCTTCCCTCAGAGGTACAGTGCACCAAATCTCATCTCTTCCAGGCATTAAAAAAAAAAAAAAAAAAAAGTGAATCTCCATTCTCCTACCAAATATTACATCTTTTAAAGTAAATTAAAGGCCCATATAGTCAAAGCTATGATGTTTCCAATAGTCATGTCCGGATATGAGAGTTGGACCATAAAGAAGGCTGAGCGTCAAAGAATTGATGCTTTCAAATTGCAGTACTGGAGAAGACTCTTGAGAGTCCCTTAGACTGCAAGGAGATCAAACCAGTCAGTCCTAAAGGAAATCAATCCTGAATACTCATTGGAAGAACTGATGCTGAAGCTGAAACTCCAATACTTTGGCCACCTGATGTGAGGAGCCGACTCATTGGAAAAGACCCTGATGCTGGGAAAGATTGAGGGTAGGAGGAAAAGGGGTAGACAGAGGATGAGATGATCGGATGGCATCACTGACTCAATGGACGTGAATTTGAGAAAACTCCAGGAGATGGTGAAGGACAGGGAAGCCCGGCATGCTGCCGTCCATGGGGTCACAAGGAGTCAGACATGACTCAGCAACTGAACAACGAAAAGAAAAGACAAAATACACCTTGAAATCCAAAATTCTCAGGTCTGGATGTCATTCTCAGTAACACTGGTTATTTTTTGGTTGGTCTGTGTTCTCTTAGTTTCAGCTTGAAGGATACACTAAGAACAAAAATCCATATTGTTTTTGCTGTTCCCCTCTTCCCATCCCCCCACCCCCAGCCTTGCCAATTTGTAAACAAATCAGAAAAAAAAAAAAAAAATCCCCAGTGGGCTGGAAACCTGTCCATGGTTTGCTCCAGCTGGAAAGAATTGCGTTCCACCAAGATTTAGACCCCATTTATAATGGAAACCCTGACGGGCAGTGTTGTAATTATAGTCTTGCCGTAATGAATGTATCTCTGTGGTCAGTCGTGGATTTTTCCATGGTATTTTTCCATGGGAGATTTCCTCCCTGGGAGATGTTAACTTAAAATCTGGACTATAGCTTTGACTTCAGAGCAGACTTCTCCTGGCATCAGCGGAGCTTAAAGTCAACCATCATGTTGGCTTTGGTAGACAGCATTAGCAAGGGGGACATTAGTCAAGTTGAGTTTTGCAAGATTGATGGGGCTGGGGGACAAGGGTTTGGTGCTGGAGGACTGTATTTTGGGAACCTTGCATTGTTGCCCAGATTTTTAAACCAGAGACTGTTTTCTCTGCTGAGTGGCTACATGAAGTAGAAAAAGTGTCTAGAGTGGACAGGTATCAAGGCGACCAGCCATCCCAAACGGCCCGGGAGACTATCTGGTTTAACTCTAAAGTCTCACATCTCAGGAAACCCCCAGTCTTAGGGAAACCAGGATGGTCGGTCATCTTAAAAAGTGGGAGAAATGGAATCAAATTCTACAACTGAGCTGAGTTTTAAAGTAAAATCCTTTCTGTGTGTTTAAAAAAACTCAAGTGTCATCAGCCCTTAGCATGAGAACTGAACTGGGGGCACAGGAGCGGGGTCTCAGAAGGAATAAGGTCTCAATCTCATGCTTGGCTCGCCACAATATAGTATGAAAAACCCAAGACACCACCATGCTGTTTAACGCTTTCTTACACTGACTGATCCCACTCTGGAGGTGTGAGCAGGACAAGGGGCTCGAGGGTATGCTGGCCGTCCCAGGAGACACTGCTGGGGCCCACAGAGGGAAGGATGCAGGGGCGAAGGCATCAGGGCTGGCGTGGAGCCGGGGTGCACCCTCTGGGCCCCGACTCAGTGCCCTGGCCCGGAGGTGGCCTTCTGGGTCTCTCTCAGTTCACTCTGATAGCCTTTTCCAAGGACTGCAGAAGCCTCTGCCTTTTAGGGACTGGGAGGCTGACTGGGGTAGGAAGAAACGGAAGAGTAAGGAATCAAAGCCTAGGCAAAAATGGCCAACACCAGGGACTTCCCTGGCAGTCCAGTGGTTAAGACTTTCCAATGCGGGGTGGATGCAGGTTCGATCCCTGGTCAGGGAACTAAGACCCCACATGCTTTGGGCCAAAACACCAAAACGTAAGACAGAAGCAATACTGTAACAAATTCAATAAAGACTTTAAAAGTCACCCACGTTAAAAAAAAAAAAAATCTTAAAGAAAATGGCCAACACAAGATCCCAAAACATGAGGGAGCTCTGCACAGGGGTGAGAAGATACACGTGTCAAACCTCCTTCTGGCTTCTAAAAGCAGGCAGCTTGGGACACAAATATTAAACCCATCTTTGGGGTTATAAATGCTGAGGTTTTGGGGTAGGAATAGAAGCTGTTTCTATAAGCTCAGAGCCTTGGTGGATGTGTGTTATCTCTGCTGTTGCAGATTCTATAGCTCTGAGGTCTAGCATCGAGATGGAGAAGCAGGGCACACTTAAAATGGCCATATCCCTGCTTGGGGGCAACTGGTTTGGGGGCAACTGGTTTAGGGGCAAGCGCGCTACAGTTTGCGAAAGAAGCTGAGAGCACTGCTAGGGGGAACCGGGCGGTTACTTTCAGCGCCCCCCGCCCCAGGCTGGCCTCCAAAGCTACCGGGCTCAGGGCGCCCACTTTTGGAGAGTTCGTGTCCTCTGCCTTCCCTTTCTGGCAGTGGCGGTGGAGAGCGGGCCTGGGGCATTCACCCCCGTGGCCTCCTGTGGCCTGCTCGCTGTGGGTTGGCATTGGTCCTTACCAGCACCAGCAGCACAGCACACCCAGGGCGCCACTGCAGCGAGAGGACCCTCTTGGGGCTGGTGCAAGCCCCTCCTCCTGCAAGCTAGGGTGCTCTGGTTCTTGGGACCCCAGCCAGAATGCTGTACACCACCCCCTGGGTCAGACTGTCGACCAGCCTGTGAATGTAGGAGCCACTTGTGCTCCAGGAGAGCAGGGACCTCAGCAACAAAGGCAGGCGCGTGCAACTGTTTTTAGAAAAACCCCCTCCCCAGATGGTTATTTAGAGGCTTTTCTTACGACCGGCGCAATCTCTAGTCCTTCAGAAAAATCTAGAATTTAATTCCACTTAGGGGTGTTCACTGTGTGCTGTAAACTGTCTGCCAGCCAGGCCTCACCAGGCAAACAGCTGAAGAAAACAGCCTGTCCCAAGGAGCGAACCATCAGAGAAACAGTTGTGGAGACCCAGGCGTGATTTCATCAGCTTCTGGAGAGCCCGCTTTCCCTTCTTTGTGTGGGACGTGCGGGCAGTCGGTAGCAGGCGATCCTGCAAGTCCTTGCGTTGCTTCCTATGCAGCTTCAAGGGAGAAGGGAGTGAGGTAGGCTTAAAAGAAACGAGAAAAGCTTGTGCGACAGCACATTTGAGATAAATGTCCTCAAGCAAATATCCGGGGGCAGCCTGTACTTTCAAGGTTTGGGTGACGGCCTCTCACTGAAGCAGGAACATCAACAGGATACATCCAGTACGTGACTTAGCCTAACAAACAGCCGTGCAGCGACTACCGATATTCCGAGGGAGCAGAGGGCAGCCCCCCAAATCTGGGAGCTCAGGGGATGCTCCCAGCCGGGCTGTGCGTGGTCATTCACAGGGTCTCACAGGTTATCAGCTTCAGAAGAGGCCACCTGGAGACGGCGATAGAGAAAAAGCATCACCGCACCTCGCAAGATGCACCGCTTCTAGCCAAAGGGGCAACGGCTGGCCCGGTTTTCAAGTGTGGCTTCTTTCCCAGTCTGGTCTAGCCTCTGCAGGTGAGCGTGAGTCTCTGCAGGTGCAGAGGCCAGGTCACAGAACTGCACCCGAATCAGACCTGCTCCCCAAGGTCCTTCCCAATTCCCACACCGCGGCCCCAGCCTCGGTCCGTCCTCAGACTCGTCCTGAGATGCGCTGCGGGGCTCATTCCCCATCACCGTGATGAGTCCTGAACCTGCTGGTTCCAGCTCAGGTGGCTCGTGGTGGTCCTCCCCTGAGGACACGTGCAATGCCATCTCCAAACATCACGCTCAGGCAGTGCGTGTCCTGACCATGGAGATCCAGACGAGGAGGAGTCGGGTAGGAAGCTCCCTCCAGTGACCGCTTTCTCAAGGTCACACAGAGCATCCAGTTCTTGCCGAGCTTTCGATGTGGAGGGGAAAGGCCAGAAGCCCTGGGTGGAGCCACTGATGCTGTTCTCCGCGTCCTCCTGACAAAGATTCTCTTTGACCAAACCCTGCTCAGGCTCCCCTGAACTTTCCAGCCAAGTCCTCTTCTGTGTTCCTCTCTGCTTTGTCCAGTTTTAGCATGAATCCTCCTAAGTCAACTTGGCCAGAAGCCCCCACCCTCAGTATCTGATCACCTTCTACACCCGATCAGGTTCCTCAGTCACCGGATCCTCCGACCCAGGATGTCTGACCTCACTGGCCTGCCTTCAGCAAGCTTCCTGTTACACTGGTTTAGCCAGAAGCCCCCTAACCCCAATGTTTCCTCTCTATAATTTTCCACCCACTAAGCCCCACCTGCCCCTTCTGCTGTAAACCCCACTTGTCCACACTGAGTTAGTTGAGTTGAGCCAGTTCTACACAGAGGCCTCATCCCCTATTGCAACAGCTCCTGAATAAAATGTTTTCACCAAGTCAACTCTGTCCAGCTCTGGCTTTTCTCAACTCTCCTTCTACGGGACAGAGGCCTGAGGTGTCCTGAGGCTTACAAGGGATTTCACAAAATAATGCAGCTAAAATACATTTAAAAGAAGAATGATTAACAACCACTTAAGTGTTATTAACAGAATAAAATAGGACTCTGGGTTTTACCCTTGAGTTTACTGGGGAAGCCACAGGAAGGATCATAGAGTTTGTCAGGGGCTTCCCTGATGGCTCAGATGGTGAGGAATCTGCCTGCAATGCAGAGTCGGGTTCAACCCCTGGGGCAGGGAAGATCCTCCGGAGGAGGGAATGGCTAATCAGAAGCAGGCGATTGGAAGGAAGCTTTGTCGTCGCCTCCCTCATGGTGTTCGAGCAGGACTCCTGTGCCAACGTGTGGCGGGTGGTGCTTGCAGGGACCTTAGAAACAATCTAATCCGGTTCCCTCGTTTTCAGGCTGAGCGGCGGACGTCGGAGGGGCTGTGGCACACTCACGGGTGGAGGTGTCGGAAGTCCCCACCCCAGCGACCAGCCTGACGGGCCGGCCTGTGGGTCACCCACTGACCGTGCTCAGCGGGAAACCCGCCTCGGCCGCCAGCCTCGCCCTGCGGCCGCAGTCCCCGGCGGGGGCCGTGCACTTGGGGGTGGACGTGAGGCAGGGCGCGTCCGCGGGCCTCGGGCGGCCCTCGGGCAGCGGCCTCTGGGTACCAGCCGCGACGGGGCGACGCGGGGACTCCCGCTGCCCCCGGATCCCCGAGCCGCCCCGGGCCCGGCCGCTGGGCTGTAAGCGTCCTCCGGGGCCTAGGATGGGGCTGATGTCGGCCACGCTGAGGGGAAAGCGCTCGGAGCTGCCCGACCCCAGCCCCTTCCCGGAGAGGGACGTCGGCTCCCCGGGGGAGGGGAGCCCCCCTTCGGCGGTGGCGGTGGCGCTGAAGTACAGCGTGGAGCCGGCCTGCCCGCCCCCGCCCCCCGGGCGCCCCCCTGCACCCTTCACCCCCGCGGCGGCCCCAGCTCCCTCCTCTGAGCCGCCCTCCCGCAGCTGACGGCTTGCAGCTGACGGCTGCTGGGCTGGAGCTCGGTCAGGACTCTCGATGGCAAAAGACAGGTAACTGGAGGTCTCGTCAGCCTCTGCTTTGGGCACCACTGGAAACTCAGAGCCTTCCTCTGAGGTTAGAGGGTCCTGGGGTGATGAAGGGGGCTCCTGCTGCGGGGGTGGGGGCGTCCTCCAGCCGCTGCGGTGTTGGCTCAACCCCCACTCAGGGGAGCAAAAGCGGGCCAGGCCATCTTCTCCAAAGACTGCATTGATCTTTGACACGTTCCCCGTCTTCAGAGCGAGCTTCACCAGCAGCCAGTGGTGGTGGCTGAGGAAAGAGGCCTCTCCCACCGTCTGGCTTTCCAGCCCAGCCTCTGGGGGCGCCCACTGTGGGCTGGGGGGCTTTCCCAGGCTTGGGAGCTCATCGCTTTCCTCTGGGCAGGGCCCCACGCTGTCTGGTCCCTCCCCTGCCGGGCCCAGGGCTTGTGGAGAAGAGTCTTCTTCTGCTTTATCACCCTCTGTGGGGCCCCGCCAGATGTCTGTGGATTTCGGATGCAGCAGGCTGTAGTAAACGACCAGAGAGACACTGCCTGCAAAACAAGGGAGGAGAAAAAAGCGCAAGGTTACGTTCTCTGAAGTCCCGCATCCTCCCTGTGGTTTGCAGAATTCCGGCTTCTCCAGTTTTGAGTAGAGTGATATCTGGGATCCAAAACAGGACTCTTGTTGGAGCATCAGAAGGGGTATTTGGGGGAATTTAGGGCTTCCCAGGTCGTGCTGCGGTAAAGGATCCGCCTGCCAGTGCAGGAGACGCAAGAGACGCAGCTTTGATCCCTGGGTTGGTAAGATCCCCTGGAGAAGGAAACGGCAACCCACTCCAGTATTCTTGTCTGGAGAAATCCATGGACAGAGGAGCCTTATGGGCTACAATCCACGGGGTCGCAAAAGAGTCAGACACATCTGAGTGACTGAGTGTGCATCCATACACACACATACACACATACACAGTTCCAATAAGCTGCAAATGTTTCTACTGTTAAAAAATGTAAGAACAGAGTTTAAATCTTAGAGATTTTATGACTTCTTCCTTGAAGGAGGCTCCAACCGAGTCCTTTAGATGTATGCGAGCATGTGTGTGAGACAGAGAGAGAGGTTTGATAGAAAAGGTAATTTCACTTTCAGAAAACCGGGTCAAATACCCAGAACACAACCAGCCACACACTGATTGATGGATTCCAAAGTGAAGGCAGAGAGAGATAATCATTTCAAAAACAAGACCCAAGCAGAGGTTAAACATACCCATCAAAACCCCCATATCAAGGAATTTCCACGAGCAGCAACAAAACTTCCTTTGTGCACAAACATCTGAATCACATTGTTGTCAGCTTCATTTATTTTGATCAGAAGTGTTGACTGCGGCAATAATTTATTTAGCAGAGCATTCCAGTAATCCTCCCACGTTATTTCCAGTTTCCTGTTGTACTGGACCAAGCGCCGGGTTTCAGGGAGCTCGTAATAAACAGTGTGAAGCCTGATATGGGGGCGGGGGTTGGGGGGTGGTGTGAGCTTCGGCAGGGCCAGGAAACGCAGCAAGGATGCAGCTAGAAGGAACAGACGTCCCTTCGCCTGCTGTCAGCATCTCTGGGGGAATGGGCTCAGAACTCCTAACGGAGGGTCACCCGGTGTTGTCTCTGCAGGGGGCACGGCTCAGGCCATTTCCACCCAGTGTCTTGAGTCCTCACGGTCAGTGGACAGGAGGGATTGTCCCCCTTCTCCTATGAGGAGCCCCCCGAGACCAAGAAAGGGGAGCTGACCCCATCCGCACCGCAGTCACAGGGCTGTGTATGTTCAGTGAAGACAGACTTTCCTCAAAAGCCTGCTGTTTAACTGGTTTCTTGGTGGCAGCCCCAGGCTGGCATGCAGTAGACACTCAATAAATGTTTATCCAGGCAGCTCGAGATGGAAGCTGGAGCTGCTGCTTTATAGCCTGGCTCCACCTCCCCGCTGAAGACTCTAGTCCAGGGCACTGGACAGTCGGGGTTCGCTGCCCCCGGAAGCTGGGGGGAAGGGCCAGCCAGCCTGGCTCTGCCTGAGCCCCACCCCGGCCTCACCAACAGGCCACCTCTGGGGCGGCCCCTGCTTGGCTTGCGGCTCTGAGCACCACCGAGCAAAGGAGACAAAGGCCGATCCAGGCCCTCACGCCCGGGGGCGTGGCCTGGCCACCCTCCTCGAAGGCCCCGGCCCTGGTCTCCATCCAGCTGCTTCCGAGCCCCAATTCCTACCCCTGGAGTGAGCTGACCGCAAAGAAGCAAGTTGTGGGAGGTGGGTAGGGGACGGAGGGGGGCAGCGAAAGCGACCTCGGGGCTCACCGATCAGAAATCCAGACAAGACGCCTGCAATGGCCCCCAGGCTGGTCCACGAGGCCCCCTGGAGAAAGTCCGTCGCCAGCAACACGAGGATGATATTTTCGAGCAGCATCACCTGTGAGAACAGGAGAGTCAGCACGCCCGGGCAGTGCACACAGCCTGGGCACGCTCCCGCCTCGTGATCTCCTGCAGCCCCTTCAGGGCTGGGGGCTCCCACTGCTGACTGGGCCCCCCTAGCAGCAGGGCAGGGCTGAGCGAGCCTCTCCCGCCAAGGGGGCCCTCCTGTTCCCACTGCAGCTCGCCAAGTGTCTGCAGAGGCAGAAACACACGGGAAGCGGAAGGGCACAGCTCACAAGGCCGCAGGGGTCCCTTTGGTGAGTGGGGGTGGGGGGGCTGACCGGAAATTCTTTGTTGCTTTATCTGTTGCATAGTCTCATGTTAATTGCATACATGTTAGTTTTATCATGCGATAATCAAAAGTACCTGCAGAGCTCACAGTGACACTGGATCCCAGTGAGTCACAAACATTGATAACAATTTCAGAATTTTTTTTTTCCCCCAAATATTTGCCCGAGACACCCATCTCCTCCCGTCCCTGGGGACTGGAGCTCATGGTTCTTGGTCTTTTGGGCCTGGACTGAATAATCACCAGCTTCCTGGTTCTCCAGCTTGTGGAGGGTGACTGTGGGACTTGGTGGTGCTGTAATTGCATGAGAAAATCCCTGTAACACATTACTTATGTATCTAGACACATCTCACTGGTTCTGTTTCTAGTGGTTGCATTTGTCAGGGCCCTCCAGAGAAACGGAACCAACAGGATGTGAATGCAACCACTTTCCACTGACAAAGATGCTCTTCTGGACCAAACTTGACTCAGACGGGCTCTCTGAGCACTCTTCTTGGCCTATAACAACTGCAGACCTGAAGCCGAAATGACTGTTTGAAACCAACACTAACGTACTTTCTAATAGCTCAAGCCTGCATCCCTAGCGTGGTGACCCAGCCCCAAAGAAGTTCCTCCCGAGAAAACTCGGTGCTGCCTGGAGAACTTACTGTTTGTTCTGGAAAAAACCTGGTCATAATGCAAAAGTGGCCCAGACCCCCCCACGCAGGGGAGCTACTTTAGAAAGCCTGCAATTACACAGATTCTCTCTGCTCCTCTGAAATGTCAGTCTTTTACAGCCCAGAGCCGTCTTCTCCAGGACCTGGGAACCAGCCCTCGGAAACACAGACATCCCAGGAGACGGCTCTCCCAGCTCTGTGTGTCAGTTGCTCAGGCATGTCCGACTCTTTGTGACCCTATGGATTATGGCCCGTCAGGCTCCTCTGTCCTTGGGATTTTCCAGGCAAAAATACTGGAGTGGGGTGCCAGTTTCTTCTCCAGGGGAGCTTCCCGACCCAAGGATTGAACCCGGTTCTCCCACACTGCAGGCAAATTCTTTACCATCTGAGTCACCAGGGAAACCCAGCTCTAAAGTGTGTTCACACTGCCTCCCGTCATGAATACGTGGGAAGTGTGTGAACGATGGTGTGCAGATGGTGTGCAGTCACTCCCCGACTTTGGTGGAGACCACACTGTTCCCTGCCCCCTGTTCCCCCTTTAAAACGTGCAGTCGCCTCCACATAAATGGAGGTGAGGGGTCAGTCCATGCGGGACCCCTCTCCTTGCTGCAGTTGACTTAGCAGCATTTGCGTCCCTCGCCTTTCCTCCGTGTCTGGATCTGTTATCTCAGCACCATCCACACGCGCTCTCCCTTGGGCACCCCCCAGCTTCCACAGCCTACACTGTGATTCTGCAGCTTCTCCCCACTTGACACTTCCGCAGTGTCTAACCTCTGCCTCTCCTGCTTGATCGCTCTGAGCTCAGTGGTCCAGCACCTAAGACGGCTGGAAAGAAGGAAGCATTTCCCCCCCGTCCTTGTGTGTGCGCATGTGTGCTCAATCACTTCAGCCATGGCTCTGGGCAGCCCCTGCACTGGGGCCCGCCAGGCCCTCGGTCCATGGCACTCTCCTGATGAGAACACTGGAGTGCGTTGCCATGCCTGCTCCAGGGGATCTTTGGGACCCAGGAGTTGAATCCGAGTCTCTTGCTTCTCCTGCGTGGCAGGCAGATTCTCTACCCGCGAGCCACCTGGGAAGGCCCCCTTCCCGTAAAACTCCCGGGACACGAGCTGCTGATGAGGGTGTGAACGTGACAAGAGCAAGCAGAAGCAGCAAACGTGAAACGCCTCCTCATCTAGTTCTGCTTCTCAGGGCGCCTCTGGACATCAGCACGTGAGCGCCCACAAACGGACAATGAAATTCACCCTCTTTTACTTGCAGTGTGTGTGGGCTGGGCTGGACCACACGCCCAGCCCTCAGCCCACACAGTGTAAGGGGCCTGGTTACTCCCAGTTTCCAGATGTGGAGACTGAGGCTTGGGGTGACTCACCCAGTATCGTGGGTCCTCTGTGGGCCTGTGGCCTCGGGGGTCAGCGAGCTCTACAGGGCTCTCCTAAACCCAGAGGTGACCACGCCATCACCTGCCCTGGACCGGACCTGCCTCCCTGGCTTTTCCCTTCACTCTGGTCTCCAACCTGAAGCACCGGCACCTCTGAAAGTCTCAACTTCTATTTTCGGTAAAGGCCACTCTTGGTTGCTTATTTCAGCCCAAGTTTATTATTTTATTTACTCTTCACAGGGACCCGGAAAAGTAGGTGGGTATTAACATTATTCTCTCAGCGACACCAAGAGGTGAGTTTCTGATGCGCTGATGAAAAAATAGGTCCAGAGAGTCTAAATTCTCAGTCACAGTTGGTAACAGTTAATGACAGAGCCAGGGTCCCATGGAAGCCCTCTGGTTCCAAAGCCTCAACTCTGAAGCCTGTGGCTGATCCAGGCTCTCCTTTGCCTCCTGCGATACAGCTCAACTTCCTGCCTCTCGTCAAAAGTGTCCCTGGTCATCCGAGCAGGAAGTGATAATCCTATGCGATTCAGACACTGCTTTCTCTGCTGGCCTTGGTCCACTTTCTGCCTCTTTATTATTACTTGGGTACAAGCTTATTTCCTCTAATGCACTAGAAGCTGCCTACAGATGAGCATTATGTCACCTTTGTGCTTTTCACGCTAACTATGACCACAGCTGTAACTCAGCAATTGAGCTGATTGACAAGGATGTCACGCATATGACAAAGAATAGAACTGTGGTTATCTTTATCAGATGGGCTGATGTAGAGAGTTGCTGAAAAGCATTCACCAAATACACCACAATCCTCGCTCTGGTAACTACGTGGAAACAGACATCCGGTTGCTCCTTTCAGAGGTCATCATCCCTGCTCAAGACTATAATTCCTTTCATAGTTTCTCCTAAAATCAAGCTATTGCTTCACAATAGATATTCGTGCACAGTTGTATACATGCACACACACACGCATGCACGCCCACATTCCACGCATACAGTAGAGTTAGGATCACTTGCCGTGTAGAACGTGGCCATCCTGTTTCTGGAGGGGCCGTCCCAGAGGTTGAGGTAGCAGAGGATGAACACGGCACCCACGAGCAGGTTGAAGAGCCTCCAGCAGCAGGTGCTGTCCACGATGTCACTCTGCTGAGCCACGAGCCAGAAGGTCATCACCAGCCAGTGGGCACCTGGAGAGAGCAGCCCCAGGAGTCAGGGCCCAGCGAGGGGGCAGGGCTTCGGGAAGCAGGAGGGCTGGGGCAGGGACTCGGAATCCGGGGCCGTAACCCTCCTCTGTTCTGACTGCGTGTGACTTGGCATCCAAGGAGACGGACGAAAACCCAGGAGAGATCCGAGGGACACAAAACGTTTAATGTCACGTGAGCCTTCGTGCATTCCTCTCTCCCTGGACACTCAGGGACACTCAGGGTCTCCCTCCACATTCCTGAACCTGGGCTGGCCGAGACTGCTTTGCCGGGCAAAATTCAGCCGGAGTCGTGCTCATCCAGGTCTGGGCCCGATTTAAGAGGACTGGCCGCTCCCACCCCCTTGCTCTTGGAATTCTCAGCTGTCTCGTCTGAAGCCAGCTGCCTCGCCTGCATGGACAGGGTGGAGGGGCCCCGGGTGCAGGATGTCTGAACAGCCAGCCCAGGGAAGCCCCTAGGTGGGTCCAGATACCTGCGAGCCTATAGGGATGGTGTGAGGACCCTGCAGGCAGGAACCCCCAGCAAACCCCGGTTGGCCCTCAGAGGCCTGGTCGTTGCTCACCAATGGTTCTTTTCAGGCATTAAGCTCTGGGGTTGCTTGTCGTGCAGCCGTAGACGGTTGGGACAGCAGCTCAGCTTACCTGTGACTACCAGCACCCAGACACCGTAAGCCCGGAAGAAGAGAACCAGGCTGAGGACGCGAGCCCCAACCATGCCCATCCTCCAGAGCTGCTGGCAGCCGAGGGCCGTCCAGGGTGCGGAGGGGTGGTCCGGCTTCATGGAGCCCAGGGATCGGGCATAGCACACCAGGGCCCAGGACAGCGTGGTCCAGGAGCACAGGGCACTCACTCCTGGAAGGCAAGCGGGACCCCATGACTGCTAACCGACAGAACCTGCCTTCACAGAGGGCATCGCCACCTCTATGCAAACATGCAGGCCTGTCTCCATGCAGAAGAAACGAGGACTTGGGTACTCCTCCCTGCCAAGGCAGGCTGGGCTGTCCATGGGTTCACACTTAAGGAAAAACGCTCAAGGGCTTCCCTGGTGGCTCAGGGGTAAAGAAGCCATCTGCCAATGCAGGAGGCATAGGTTTGATCCCTGGTCTGGGAAGAAGATCCCATGTGCTAGGGAGCAACTCAGCCCGAGCACCACGACTACTGAGCCTGTGCTCTGGAGCCCGGGAGCCGCACCTACCGAGCCCACCTGCCATGACTACTGAAGCCCCTTCACCTGGACCCTGTGCCCAGCAACAGGGGAAGCCACTGCAACGAGAAGCCCGCACCCCACAACTAGAGGGTAGCCCCCACTCAAAGCAACCAGAGAAAGGCCCGCACAGCAAAACGAACACCCGGGGCAGTCAATAAATAAATAAATAAAATTTATTAAAAAAAAAAAAAAAAAGGCAGCCCAGCCACTGCCCCTCGGGCACCTCTGGTTTATGACGAAGCAGCTCTTAACGGCTCTGAACATGGTATTTCATGTCAGTTGTACTTTGCAGCTCAACCCATACGCGTGCATGTATGTTGTGTCCAACTCTGCAACCCCTGGTGAGCCATAGCTCGAAAGGCTCCTCTGTCCGTGGGGTTCTCCAGGCAAGAATACTGGAGTGTGTGGCCATGTCCTCCTCCAGGGGAATCTTCCCGACTCAGGGATCAAACTCACATCTCTTCTATCTCCTGCACTGGCAGGTGGATTCTTTACCACTTGGGCCACTAGGGAAACCCTCAGTCCATACAAAGGACCAGATAAGACCAGAACAGCAGGGGGTGCCAGGCCCGGAGGAGACACCCTGAGCCCTGGCCTGAGTGCTAGTGCCTCTGCCGGCGCCCGAGGTGTTGATCCCACTGCTCTCAAGGGGTGAGGCTCAGGCTGCACGGAGTTAGTCCCAGGAGAAACGGAACACTGATCTCACAAGGGGCAGCGCAGGCCTCCCCAAAGTGCTTTCAGGGTCCTCTCACCACCTGCAACTTTCCTCTCACGGACCGACCCCCACGAAGGAAGTCCACCCCCTGGGAACTCACCGCCCCAAACAAAAGCCAGTTTTAACCGTCACCTTGGGCATCGTAGGTAACATCCCTGGTGGCTCAGATGGTAAAAATCTGCCAGCAATACAGGAGACCTGGATTTGATCCCTGGTTTGGGAAGATCCCCTGGAGGAGAAAATGGTGACCCACTCCAGTGTTCTTGCCTGGAGAATCCCATGGACTGAGGAGCCTGGAGGGCTAAAGTCCATGGGGTCGCAAAGAGTCGGACACGACTGAGTGACTCAGACTTTCACTTTTGTGCACTGTAGTGAGCTTGGGCTGCCCTAACTCTGCCTAACAGAGGACATCTTAGGTTGCCAGGGTTTGCTAAACAAGGCGTTAGCTTCTGTCCCCCATGAGAAGTCAGGCAGTCTGCGGTCGGGGGTAGAAGTCACTCACCTGGCATGGGAGCAGTGAAGTCAGAGGCGAGGAAAATGTATGTTTGGACCAGCAGGTGGGGCCCGACTTGAAGCAGGGCTTCGAGGAGGCGCAGGGCTGCCAGGTCCGCCTCCCACAGCAGCAGCGGGGCCTGGGGGGCGGCTTGCCCTTCCTTCCAGAGGCTGGCGGACACAGCGTCCCAATGCCTGGGACAGAGGAGGGCCAGGACTCAGAACCGCACTACGAGGGCTCAGTCGGACCCCTCTCCTGGCGTACCACCTAGAGACCGAGAGCCTTCTAGGGCCTAGCCCGCCACGTCCGCACCCCAGGTCCCTAAGCCCTGACTCTAGGCTGTGGGTGGCGCTCCTGTTCCCAGTGTGGGGACCCTGACCAGCGGACCTCACTCTGCCCACAAGTGGAAGGGCCACTGGGTTGGGAGCTGGGAGCAGACAGGTTTGCTGGGGGCTCTCTCTGAGCCCTGCGAATCCTGAGCTTAGCCTGAGCCCTGTTTCCGACCCTGGGGCCGCCAGTGTCAGTCGCTCTGTGTGACCCCTGGATTGTAGCCTGCCAGGCTCCTCTGTCCATGGGATTCCCCAGGCAAGAATATGGGAGTGGGTTGCCATGCCCTTCTCCAGAGCCTCTTGTGATGGGAATTAATGCAGTCCCGTTGAACGGCAGGGAGGGCAGGGGGCTACTAGGGGGTCTGCAAGACCAGGCTGGCCCGGGCACAGGGATACACTGGCTCCTCCAGTGGGGGCCACCTGCCTCACGTCCAGGAAAAGGAGTGAACACAAGAGAAAAAAAAAAAAAGTCAGTAAATATTCCTGTTTCATTCTGCTTCTGATAAACCCATCCTCGAAACCTTTCCTGATGCTTTAGTCTCATGCAAGCCCACAGGAAGTGCCATGGACCACCGTCTGTGCCACCTGGACGGTTATGCATGTATAAAAATGTCACTGCAGGCTCTAAGGACTTCAGGTTTTCACAGCAATTTCCCCCTCACCCTCCCAGGGGCAGGAACAAGGTAATCCCTACACCTGCCTGCAGCGGGGGCAGGCGTGCCTGCCAAGTCCACAGGCGATCGCAAACTTCAGTCCTATCCAAGTTAAGAAAAACTGGAAATCATTTAAATTTACTGATTCCTGAACCAGAGCTGGGTGTGCCTTTCAAGTTACCCCAAACGCCCTCTCCCTCTGATCTCCGGCCAGCGTTTCTTCAGCCAGAACAGGAGGGGGTCCTCTTTGAAATGTTCTTAATCAGGGTACCGAGAGCCCAGGAAAGGGGCTCAGGAGAAAACAGCTTTCCTTTTTCATGACTTGGATCCCGGAGTGAAGTGATTTCTCACTGAGTCTTTGAAGCTGTGATCTCTGACCCAAACAGAATGTTAAGAAAAAGCAGATGAAGACAAACCTGTAGCTGCCCTTTGGGTCCTGAATCCTCAGTTCTGGGGACACCCCAGCCCCCTTCCTGCCCTCCCAGCTGCCCCCGTTCATTCAGCAGGCATCTCTATGGGCTGCCCCCACCTGCTGGAGACGGCAGAGGCCACCAGAGAAACTGAAGATGCTCTCTAGAAGCCCGAGATTCAGTTATGGAAAGAATGCCACACACGCTCGAGTTTTAAGCAGGAAGAAAGATGTGCCAAAACGAGAGGGATGAGAGGGGTCCTGGGGAGAGAGGACAAGGTGGGCATAAAGGCACCCAGTGGCATGGTCGTGGTCCCTTCTCCCCAGCCCTGGCCACCCCCCTTCTAATTTCTCTCTCTCTGTTTCCAGCTACTCTAAGCACCTCATGTCTGGGGCCCAGTAGCTCAGACGGTAAAGTGTCTGCCTACAAGGCGGGAGATCCGGGTTCGATCCCTGGGTCGGGAAGATCCCCTGGAGAAGGCAATGGCACCCCACTCCAGTACTCTTGCCTGGAAAATCCCATGGACCAAGGAGCCTGGTAGGCTACAGTCCAGGGGCTCACAAAGAGTCAGACATGACTGAGCGACTTCACGTCACTTCAAGCACCTCATGTAAGTGGAATTATCCATGTGCCTTACTGCATCATGTCCTCGAGACTCATCCATGTCACAGCGTGTCACAGAATTCGCTTCTGTTTTCCATTGCATGTAGAGACCACACTTTACTTATCCTTTCATCTGTTAATAGACACTTGGGTTGCCTCATGTTTTGGCTATCGTGAATGATGCTGCTACGAACATAGGTGTACGAAGATCACTTCAGGACACTGCTTTCAACTTGTTTGGATATTTACCCAGAAGTGGACTTGCTGGATTATATGGTAATTCTGTGTTTAAGTAATTGAGGAAGTACTATACTGCTTTCCACAGCAGCTACACTATTTTACACGGTCACCAACAGTACACAAGGGTTCTAATTTCTCCACATCCTTGCTAACATGTTATTTCCTGTTCTTGGTTTTTTTTTTTCTTTTTTTGTGGTGGTGGGGGATAGTAGCCATCCTAATGGGTGTGAGGTGGTATCTCATTATGGTTTTGATTTGCATTTCCCTAATGGTTAGTGAAGTTGAACATCTTTTCATAAGCTTATTGATGGGAATGTACATTACAAACTTTTAAATGTTAAATTTATACCCATCAATATTAAGCTTGCCTTACATATCCTTAAAGCTCATCTCAACTATCTTTGTAATAATTTTTCCCTTCCACTAAACAAATATTTTTAACCGAAAACACAGGCTCAGGATGAGATGGTTTAGGTATTCTTCTATCATCTCATGCTGTGTTTACAAATGCATTTACAGGCTTAAAATTTTTTTTACTCGGTGGTAACATGGAAAATCCCATGGACAGAGGAGCCTGGTGGGCTGCAGCCCATGGGGTCGCTAAGAGTCGGACACGACTGAAGCAATTTAGCAGTAGCAGCAGCAACATGTAGCATTAGAGTAGAAATATAAAAACAAAATGTAACTGACTTTGTTTAAACAAGTAGTTATTAATGTCAAGTTCTTTGGAACAGTCAGACTTAACATTATCGGTACTTTTTGGAATTTTTAAAAAATACATGGGACTTCCCTGGCAGTCCAATGGTTAAGACTCTGCACTTCCAATGCAGGGGACACAGATTCAATCCCTGTACCTGGTGGGGGGACTAAGATCCCATGACATGTGGCTGGATAAAAGAAAAAAAGGAAAACATTTATGTATTAACTCCTTGAACTTTTTATAAGCTACTTTATGTCAGGAGGTTTTTGTTTAATTGGTTTCTCTGTAGTCAGTACAGTCTTCTGCATTGTATCAAGCCTCATGTGTGCTAGGTCATTCAGTCATGTCTGACTCCTTGTGACCCCATGGACTGTAGCCCATCAGGTTTCTCTTTTCATGGGATTCTCCAGGCACGAAATGGAGTGGGTTGCCATTTCTTCCAGGGGATCTTCCAGACCCAGTGATCAAACTGGGTCTCCTGCATTGCAGGCAGATTCTTTACCATCCTAGCCAGGATCCCATTTTAAAAAGGTAAAACCATAGTCAAAGCTATGGTTTTTCCAGTTGTCATGTATGGATGAGAGTTGGACTATCAAGAAGGCTGAGCGCAGAAGAATTGATGCTTTTGAACTGTGGTGTTGGAGAAGACTCTTGAGAGTCCCTTGGACTGCAAGGAGATCCAACCAGTCCATTCTAAAGGATATCAGTTCAGAATATTCATTGGAAGGACCTATGCTGAAGCTGAAACTCCAATATTTTGGCCACCTGATGTGAAGAGCTGACTCATTTGAAAAGACCCTGATGCTAGGAAAGATTGAAGGCAGAAGGGGATGACAGAAGATGAGATAATTGGACAGCATCACCAACTCAAAGGACATGAGTTTGAGTAAACTCCGGGAGTTGGTGATGGACAGGGAGGCCTGGGGTGCTGCAGTCCATGGGGTTGCAGTGTTGGGCCCAACTGAGCGACTGAACTGAACTGATAGAGAATTAGCAAACAGAGTTCCTTTGGCTCCACCTAGAGGCGCTTTTACTGAACTGCAGTTTGCTGAGAGGCTTCTTGACTGACCCTGATTGGGAGTCCATTACAAAATTCCGTGTGGATTTGCTTCAAGACAGTTCATTATCCAGTGTCTTCTCTGTGAAAGCCAGATATGCTGGTTTCAGGATGAGAAACAGATTTGTTTTCTACTTTAACTTTCAAAGCTTTCTTCTAAGGAAGTAGATTTCCATTTGTTCAATTTTTTTTTAAACACAGAAACACTGCAAACCACGGAGCTTCTTATGTTAACAAAACTCAGACCCAAATTTATGGTTCACCTCGAGTAACTGCATTTTGCCATTACCTTCTTTTCCAACATTCCCTTCCGCTTCCTGAGTGTTCTCATTTCTTTTCTTTCTTCTTGCCTTTTTTTTGGTCCTTTTAAATTATATATATATATTTTAGTCACCTTAACTGACTTTTAAAATAAGAAGAGATATAGATGACTATTTGTTTTTCCTAGTTTCTAATCTTTATGTATCTCTTCATTTATTTCCATTAAAAAATGTATTTAGTATTCATGACATCATTGGAGAGACTTGGGGAAGAATAAGGGGGTCAGTGTTGGACACCAGCATGAAAGTGGACACGTGACCCTGACCCTGCCCCACTTCTGAAAAAGGTATTGGATCAGATGGGCTGGAGGGTCCCCACAGGACCCCAGAAGGCAAACTTATCTGACAATTATTCAGGAAGCTTCTCTCAAGTGACTGGCGCAGACTTTACTCTTCTTCTGAGCTATGACATGTTTGCTTACGGGAAAGCTGATTCATTTTTTTCAAGAGGTGGTCTGTCTTTGAGGTCACATGCTTGTTGGCTATAATGTACCAGGTGGTCCCCAGAAGGACTCGAGCCCTTAATGGTTTTCAGACCAAGCTGGGCTGAGAGAAGCATCTGCACGCGTGAGTAGTGCCCACGACAGGCTCCAATCCCCTCCGAGCCAGAAGGAAAAGCCGCCTCTGCTCTCTCCCCACTGGTCAGAATCTCATCTTTTCAGAGAAACCACACAGCTTGAACACAATGGCCCACCATTAGGCTAAATTGGTGTGGCTGAAAATGCTTTTGGTGCCTTTAGAGATGGAGGGTTCCAGCTCAGAGAACCACAGTTAAATTTGGCTAGCTGCATGATATCTTTATAGGAAGCACCCTCTGGGGTATTCCCAGGCAGTCTAATGGTTAGGACTCCGGGCTTTCACTGCAGAGGGCCCAGGGTTCGATCCTTGGTCAGGGAACTAAGATTCCACATGCCTGGCAGCAAGGCCAAAAACAAACAAAAAAAAGCACCCTCTGCCTCCAACTTGAGATTCACTTCCTCCTCAGAGTCTGCTGGGACACCATAAAACTCACTTCAGTTCCTCTAAAGAAAGCCTTGGGCTACAGCTTGAGGGCATAAAATACCCAGCAGCAAGCCTGAGATCTGAGACTAGACAACCACTCCTTGAACGGCCTTCCCACCCTGGCGCCTTCCTGCACCCTGAGGGAAGGGCTGCACTGGTCTGGTCTCCCACAGGCCAGCCCACTGAGCACTCGCCTGTCCAGGCTGCCTTTTATGAGAAACTTTGGCCCTGGCTTGCTTGGAAAATCCCATGGATGGAGAAGCCTGGTGTGCTGCAGTTCATGGGGTCGAAAAGAGTCGGACATGACTGAGCGACTTCACTCACTCTTGGTCCTGGCACTCAAATGGTTTCTTCTCGCAATAAAAACTTAATACAAATGTCACCATGCAACCTACTCCGCTGCTTCAATCTGTGCCGCCCTCCTGGGGTGACAGGGTAGGGTTCACACGGGCTGCCCCGAACTGACTCACTTTCTATGGCTTTCTATGTGCAGAACGACTCTCTTATCTCAGGTGTGAAGTCACCCAGCGGGGTGAAAGGGGCTGTCTGTTCTTACCGCTTCCACACGCCGAGCTGGAGGAGGTGCAGGACCACCAGCAAGCAGCCACCTTGACGTCCATCTTCTCGGAACCAGAGATAGCTCAGGCCCTGGACCAAGAAGCCAGGCAGTAGCACCGAGAGGACCAGCCAGGCCCAGAGGAGCCGGCCTGTGGTGAAGTAGTAAACCACAGTGCAGAGGCCTGGGGCCGAAGAGGAAGGACCAGAGGATTAGTGGGAGGCTGGGGGCGAGGGGCGCCTGCGCAACACTGCATCCCCAGAGTTGTCTGGGCTGCCTGCTAGACCCAGCCCGGGGGGCCGGCAGAGCCCACAAGCAGCCTAGATGGGAAGGAGGTTGAAAGGAAGGGCCAGAGCTACCCAAAGGATCAGACACCACGGTCCAAGGAGACTGCTGGATCGCATAGGGCAGCGTGCACAAAACACTGGATACTTAGCATGTGCTAAGAAATGTAAAACCTTCCCTCTGGGGACAGAAGATCCTAAGACAGGGTCGGGTTTCCCAGGTGGTTCAGTGGTAAAGAATCTGCCCACAATGCAGCAGACATGGGTTTGATCCCTAAGTTGGGAAGATCCCCTGGAGGAGGACATGGCAGCCCATTCCAGTATTCTCGCCTGGGAAATCCCACAGACAGAGGGGCCTGGTGGGCTACAGTCCCTCGGGTGGAAGAAGGGTTGGACATGACTTAGCGACTAAACAGCAACAAGTAGAAGACAGGGTCAGGTAGCGGAAGGAGCTTGACCAATCTAATTTGGATCTGCCCTCCCTGATGAATGACAGTAGAGGTGGGTGCCGAGGACTCACAGGAATTGTTTGATACGACTGTTGCTTGGGTTTCCCAGTGTTAGAGTTTAACATGGATTTATGGGTGCATAAGGCTGTGAATTGCAGCAGCAAGAGGGTACCAGCCCCGGGTACAGACAGGAGCCCTGCAGGTCTGGACTGAGAAGCTTGGGCAGCCCCTCCTTGGTCCACAGGCTCTGTGTTTTGTTGAGTCGCTAAGTCCTGTCTGACTCTTTGAGACCCCATGGACTGCAGCACACTAGGCTTCCCTGTCCTTCACTGTCTCCCAGGGGTCTGCTCAAACTCATGTCCCGTTGAGTCAGTGATGCCACCCAACCATCTCATCGTCTGTCGCCCTCTTCTCCCGCCTTCAATCTTTTCCAGCATCAGGGTCTTTTTCAAGAGTGAGCTGTTCACATCACATGGCTGAAGTATTGGTGCTCCAGCTTCAGCATCAGTCCTTTCAGTGAATATTCAGGGCTGATTTCCTTTAGGATGGACTGGTTGGATCTCCTTGGTTCGGTCCCCTGCTCTAATCATCCGGCACACAGAGCAAACCAGGGTCCCCCAGGCAAAAAGCGTCTGGTGGAGTCACAGCCTCCCCAAGCTGAGGAATGCCCAAGCCCTGGCTGGGAGGGAAGGAAGAAGCTGGTCTGCGGCACCCCCTGGAGTGGGTGCTGGGACTGGGGTCCTGTCTCACAGGGGGCGCTGGCCCCGGGCGGGAGTTTAGGTGCAGATCTCAGCCTGGCGCCTCCTCCGTGCACCTTAGAAACCTCAGGGGAACTGCACGGACCGCAGTCCATAAGGGCCCCGCTAACACTAGGTCGGGGGCAGGGGTGGGGGGTGACGGGCAACTCGCTCCAGGGGTCAAGTTCAGGGCCGGCACTCAAATGTGGTGCGAGCTGGGGAGGGGCGAGGAACCCTGGGGGTCTCGAAGCTGGAGCCCCATCAAATCCACTCCGCACCCGCCATCCGGGGGGACCCCGCGGAGGAAGAAGAGCTGCAGGGAGCGGGGCAGAGAGCGGCGGAGGCCTCGGCGCCGGCACTGAAGGAGTTACACGTTCAAACTGGAAAGGCGCGAAACCGCTCCCCGCGCTCGCTCCGCCGCGGCTGCGGGACCGCGCTCAGCACTCGGCCTCGGGGTCCCCAACCGGCCGCCTCCGGGCAGGAGGTGAACTGTCCTCCAGAGCTCCGCCGACGTCGAGCTCGGTCCCACCCCAACCCGGCCCCAAACGGGTCCCCGCGCCGCCCGGACCCCAGGCGGGCGAGGGAGCGGGCAGGGACGAGCAGGGCGCGCCAGGCCCGCGTGCAGCGCCCCGGCCCCGCAGCACCGAGAGGCCTTCCGGAGGAAGGCGGGGGTGCGGTTCAGAAGTTCCCAGACTCCCGGCGAGGATCGCCCGTCCGCTGGGGACGAGGGCTGGGGCTGGGGGTCGGGGAGAGGATTGTGCATCCGCAGGGGAGGGGTCTCAGGCACCCGGAGGACCGTGCGTGCAGCGGGGCGGGGGTCCATGCATCCTCAGGGGGATTTACGCCTCCCCGGAAGGGTCACGCGTTCGCGGGGATCCCCGAGGGGCTGGGCGGGGGTGCGGGGTGCCCAGGGCTAGCACTGGCGCGCAGTGCTGGGGTGCAGGCTGCCGCCGTGGCGGGGCGGGGGTGAGGGTTCCCGGGCGTCAGGGTGGGTCGGAGGGGCGAGCGTGGCCTGCCCCGCACTCACGCGCGCTCTGCTCGGCCGCCAGCAGCAGGGCAGACAGGCCCAGAACCCCTGCGTGCATCCTCCGCGCCGCCCGCCCGCCTCCTGCGCTCCCGCCCCTTCCCCTCTGGCCGACCAGGGACTGGGAGGTTTCCGGCCGGAGACCCCACTGCAGGTTGCGTTTGTACTGGGCTCTTCGGCTCAACGTTTTTTCCCGGGTTTCTCTCGGGTTTTTTCCCGGGTAACTAGACGGGGCGGAAGGAGGGAAGAGAGGCAGCTTGAGTGGTCTGGTTGCTAAGTCAGGTAAAGCACGGATTACGCCCGGCCTCTGGATGTGCGCAGCGGCGGACCCCCAGCCCTGTGACCCGCCCTGGGACGGGACCCGGTGAGTGTTAGGGCCGCGGAAACCTGCCCCGCCTCGAGCCGCTGAGCGGCAGTCTGGTGAACCACTAGTCTGAGAGCACACGGGCGTCTGTGGGAGGAGCTGACTTGGAACCGTTAAGGAGTCTTTTCGAAACCCTGGAGGGCATGAAAGCTGGCATCTTCCCGGTTTCTCACTCTTAAATCCACCATGATCTCTGTCCGCACAATGTTTTTTTTTCCTCCCTACATGGACTTGACGGTTAATCAAGATTCCCACGTGCGAGAAGTAAAACTGCTCTTTGGAAACACCTTCCCCCACGTGGTACGACCAGTCTTGGCCTTCCGCAATCTGCAGAAATTAGTAGAGGGCAGAGGAGACATTCAGGCAAGGCTTTACTGGGGCTCCTGGCTTCTTCCTTGTTTGGGGTGAGGGTTGGGGTGGGGTCAGGCTGGAGGGGTGGCTTAGGTGGTTTGCCCGCCTCTTTGTGGTGTTGAGAGCAGAGGGTGCTCAGTACCCTACTTTTGTTCTGACACTCAGTTTTTGCTCCTGGCTCTCCAGAAATGACGGCTGAGTTTGTTTTTGTCTTTGTGTGTCTTTTGGGGTGAAGAATTCACCCCAACTGCACATGCATGCCGTTATTTTCAGTCTCCTACAGTTTCTTTGTATTTTGTAGGGTGCAAGCATTCCAGCACTGCAGCAAAGTGTCTCAGTCCCAGGCCTGTCTCACCAAGTGAAGTGAAGTGAAGTCGCTCAGTCGTGTCCGACTCTGCATCTCCAAGGACTGTAGCCTACCAGGCTCCTCTGTCCATGAGAGTTTCCAGGCAATAGTCCTGGAGTGCATTGCCATTTCCTTCTCCAGGGGATCTTCCCGACCAAGGGATCGAACCCCGGGTCTCCTGCATTGTAGACAGACGCTTTACCGTCTGAACCACCACATCTATCTATCTCTGTGTGTGTCTTATCTGTCTATCTAACTAGCTGTAGTTTAAGGAAGAAGTGATATTTAGGCATGGTGATGCTGATGATGCAGGTGGGCCGTTTAACTTTCAAAGTGGGCAGTTAGCCAAACTATTCCTCCTTTTTGGGCTTCCCTAGTAGCTCAGATGGTAAAGAATCTGCCTGCAGTGTGGGAGACCCAGGTTTGATTCCTGGGTCGTGAAGATTCCCTAGAGAAGGAAATGGCAACCCGTTCCAGTATTCTTGCCTGGAGAATCCCATGGAAAGGAGCCTGCAGGCTACAGTCCATGGGGTCGCAAAGAGTCGGACACGACTGAGTGAGTAACAGACACGCACACACGCATGCACACACACACACACTCCTCTTTTTAATTTGGGAGAGTTTTCCACGTGCATCCTTAAGTCGAGGATTTGCCACTTCCAAAGGACCTTGCTATGCTGACCCACTGGTTTAATGAGATAGTGTACCCGCTCCTTCCCTACAAACGCCCTACACTAGAAAATGCCCCAGCTGAAGAACTTGTATTTTGAAGGGAAAAAATTGAGGGGGGTGACCCAGGTGACCCTGTAAATCAAGTGAAGCTACAAAACATAATTATTTTTTCATTTACCAAAATAAAACTGCAGAGTCAGACATCTTTGATTCTTCCTTACTGTTTGGATGCAGTTCTTTAAAAAAATGCTTTATTTCATTGAAGGTAATGCATTTGGCTTCCCTGATGGCTCAGTGGTAAAGAATATGCTTGCAGTGCAGGAGATGCAGGAGACTCTGATTCAGTCCCGGGTGTGGAAGATCCCTTGGAGAAGGAAATGGCAACCCACTCCAGTATTCTTGCCTGAAAATCCCCAAGGACAGAGGAGCCTGGTGGGGTACAGTCCAGGAGGGTGCAAACAGTTGGACATGACTTAGCAACTGAACAGCAGTGTGTATTTATCCCAAGAGGCTTCCCTCCTAGTTTTCCACTCACTTTTCAATGCATTTCTGGATTTCTCATCAGAATTCTGGTCTTCTAGGTCTATCCCCATTTCAGAGTCTCAGTTCTGTGATACAGATGTTCAAACCCCTTGTAAACCTTTGGCAACGCTTCCCTCAGGGCGTCCCTTGTGGCTCAGCTGGTAAAGAATCGCCTGCAATGTGGGAGACCTGGGTTCAATCCCTGGGTTGGGAAGATCCCCTGGAGAAGGGAAAGGCTACCTACTCCAGTATTCTGGTCTGGAGAACTCCATAGACTCTTTGGTCCATGGGGTCACAAGAGTTGGACAGGACTAAGTGACCTTTACTTTCACTTTCCCTCTATATCAATGCAAGGGAGCAGGTTTAAGATCTGGGTTGCTGTATTATGTTCGGCTTCATTTTCACCAAAACCGCCATGTTTAAAGGCCCACTCCCTTTGGCTGACTACTACCTCCCCTTTTATTGGCTTCCAGTCCCCAAAACCTCCTTTTCCTGGTTGTCCAAAAGGAAACATATCCAAAAGGAGTATGTCATAATGTGTACACATTGGGAACAGGACTCTCCTCCTCTAGAAAAGAGATGGAAAATTGAAGTCACTTACAGAATTTGGAATTGGGAGGAAAGGAATCATTGTGGTATTCCATACTTTCCTCAGTGTTTCAAGTTTTGGAAAAAAAGAATGTTTCCCCGAATTCCTAAGTATTATTGGAGGCATAAATATGTATCCTACTTTCATATGTTAGAAAAAAATCCAATGATTAAAGGTTTGGAGGAGGGTCTTACTCCTGGGACAGCAGCAGATTGAACAGGAGCTACAGTGAATGTCTTGGGCCCTGAAGCTGTGGGAGGGTTTTTGTGAGGAAGAAGTTATGGATGTGTGTCAAAGGATAACTTTCCAAGTCCTTCAGACAGAGTGGGGAGATCTGCTTTGTGACAGCATTTTTTGAGGGAGGAAAAGTACATTACGCTAATTGTTTTAAAAACCTGCTTGTGTGATGGCTGGTAGCTTTACACATTTTATATTCCTGCAGATTTATTCCATGAGCTTATCCTGTTTAGTGAGACAACTGTGTGCATAATTCAGGAATCAGCTGAGTAAGTTAGTATGATCATGGAAGGAACCCTCCATCCACTTGGCACAGTTCTGAGGCTTTGGTACAGAATAACAGAGATTTCTGAGGTCTGGGAGGGCAGAGACGTCTGTCTCTTGAGCCCCAGGTGGATTCTCTCTGCAGACATAGGTTGAAGGGCCTCAAATAATGTAGGACCAGATGTCTCTGAGCCTCCCCCAGGACCTTGCCTGAGCAGGTTGTGACATTCTGGGAAACCTGGCCAGTGAAGCTGAAGATCAGAGCTGTGTCACCCCCAGGACCTGAAGGGTAGATGCGGGGGCGGTGGGGGGGTGTTGGAATGAGTGGATCCGAGTTGTAAGGAAAGAGCAATGGAGAAAGGGGGACTCAAGAGAGTGGGGCTGAGTCTCTGCCCACTTTCCCAGAGTGCAGACCTGCACCCCTGTGCTAAGTCTCTTCAGTGATGTCTGACTCTGCAACCCTGTGGACTGTAGCCCACCAGATTCCTCTGTCCATGGGGATTCTTCAGGCAAGAATACTGGAGTGGGTTGTGATGCCCTCCTCCAGGGGATCTTCCCAACCCAGGTATTGAACCTGTGTCTCTTACATCTACCTGCATTGGCAGCCGGGTTCTTTACCACTAGTGCCACCTGGGAAGCCCATCCCTGTGTTTACAGGGGTCCAAAGAAACCAGACAGCAACACTAAGCTCCTTTAGCCACAGACTTTATTGTTTGAATATTTTCAACTATGACTTTTTTGGACAGACTTTAATTTTACAAAACCCTACATTCCATGTTGCTGGGTCACTTCACTCTCCATGTGATACCACATTTTCATGAAGAGGTATTTCCCTCAGTCAAAAACTGCCTGATTCTTTTAGGCAGTTTAGGATTCTTTATAGGATTCTTTTAGGATTCCCCTTACCACACAGTATCTTTTTTTCTTTTTCTGATATGAAATCTAGCTGTAGATTCACTTTTGATTTTAGGATTGCTGCATCCTCAGTGTGAGAATTTAATGTTGACTGAGAAATGAAAGTGATCTCTGAAGTCTTCCCTTCTGTCATGACCCTGAGAGTGTGTTCTATAGACTGAGCATGTGTGAACTGGGAGGGTTGCTCTATGGAGAAAGAATTTCTCATACATTTCCATGAAATAACTTCTCTAGGATGAATTATTTAAAAGTATGCTTGGTGTTGCTCAACCTCCTTTGGTATCTTTCAAGAGTCTTCATCTTTGTTCTTGTGTTTATTTTTTTCTCAAGGTTTCTTGTGCACCTCAACTGAATGGTTGTCAACAGTTATTACAGTCTTAGTGGTTCTCTCCATGGAGTTGGTTCACATTGATCAATAATTATCGAAGAAGGGGTTGCTTATCCTCTGCTCATGTCCTCTAAGGTCTTTAGAGTTGGGGGCTGTTGCTGGAAACACCCATATTGTGTTTGGTGAGTGAGTTCTGTTAAGTTACACGAGGTCAGGCTAATGACTAAAGGCTTAGGCACAGAGATAGCACACGTGTGGATCCACACCCACAGGCAGCGCCTGTCTGTACTGCACAGCACAGTGCCTGAAGGAACCTCCATATTGATTATGTCACCTCAGGTCAGAATGTCTACCGAGGGTGTGACTGGTTTTCTCTCCTGTGCTGGGTTCCCTTGTGTCGTCTAACGGAAGAGGCACGAGTGAAGTGTCCTCCACAGAGCTGACATTCATAGGGCTTCTCTCCGCTGTGGGTTCTCTCATGTTCCCTCAGCTTAGCATATTTACTGAAGGCCTTCCTACACACAGAGCATACGTATGGTTTCTCTCTAATGTGGATTCTTTTGTGCACATGAAGCCCCGAACTATGAGTAAAGGCCTTCCCACACTCAAGACATACATGTGGCTTCTCTCCAGTGTGGACTTTCTTATGCGAACTGAGGCCAGAGCTTTGAAGAAAGGTTTTGCCGCACTGATGACATTCATATCTCTTCTCTCCTGTGTGAATTCTCTCATGTTGTTTCAAGGAGGAATTTTGATTGAAGACTTTCCCACACAGATGACATTTGAATGGTTTCTCTCCAGTGTGAATCATGCTATGTCTCCTGAGGCTGGCACATCTACTAAAGGCTTTTCCACACTGATGACATTCGTAGGGCTTCTCTCCTGTGTGAGTTTTCTCATGTACCTTCAGGGAGAATCTTTGATTGAAGACTTTCTCACACAGTCGACATTTGAATGGTTTCTCTCCAGTGTGAATCATCTTATGTCTGCTAAGGCTAGAGCATCTGTTAAAAACTTTCCCACACAGAGCACATTCACATGATTTACGTTTAGTGTGAATGCGACCCTGTCCGTTGAGGGATGACCCTTGACTAAGTGATTTGCCATGCTGTTTGCTGACATTATGTTTGCTTCTGAAGGGAACTACTGGATATTGAAGTGAAGATGTAGGAGTAACTTCATCTCTCAAATCAGCGCATCCAGCAGGATCCCTTTGTGGGTGAGAAACCTGCTTTGAGGGGAGGAGATATGAGGCTGTTACTGGTTTGCCCATGTCCAGGTAGACACTCATCGTCTACATATTCACCCTAGAGCATCAGCCGATAATAGTCTCCTGCCGGGGGCCAGCGTGAGGAATTCCGCCCATGGCAAAGGTCATGAGGAAGGAGGCTTGGCATACGCAAAGGCGTGATCAAGCCTCAGGAAACCCCCTGTTCCTGAGCATCTAACCCCAAAACCAGAGTCTGTTTTATGCTCTCACCTACACCTCTGACTTTACGGGGGGCTCTCCCCCATAACTGTTTCTCTAGGAGAAGGAGTAAACGTGCAGCTCCAAGGCAATAAAAATTCCTGGGCGTGACAAGAGTGTTTCAGCTTACAGACTCCTCTGAAGGTTATCTAGCCCACTTGTATAGGTTTGTCCGGCCACATGTGATTGTTTACAGCCTCCCAACCTGAGAGGCACGAGATGTTTTAGACTTACTAAAGGCAAAATCTTTTGGGGAGTTAGAAATTATTAGTATAGTTGGTTAGGAATTATATTGGTGAAGGGTCTCTTCATTTGTTGTGTCAATAATTGCTGCTAATTCCCTGCTCTGGGTGGGACAAAGCTGTCTCAGGTCAAACCTCTCTGCTGACAGACTAGCTTGTGTGACAGGATTATCCTTACTGCTGCCACTAGGCACATGATTGTTTGCTACCTCTCAACCATAAACAGCACAGAGAGTTTTGGAGTATTTTGAGAGTCTTAATTAGCATAGGACTTTTTCTTCTTGTTGAGTCAATGATCGCCGCCAGGCCTCTATATCCTTAGATACCTGGGAATATATTAATCAATGTATTTGGAATATAGCGAAGGAAATATGGTAGTTTTTGATGTTAGCAATACTAGACTTTTTGAGTTAATGGATTTTCTCTTTTGTAATAGATCACTGTACTTATATATCACTGTGTCCTTGCTGTGTAAGAATGTAACTTTATCATATCTTAAGACTAAATAGATCTTAAGGGGAGCATTGGTGAAAGGATTTTCATTTGTTGGGCTGATGTTTGCTGCTAAATCTCCATGTTCCCTACTCTTATAATGAATATAACTAGCATATAGGAAGAAATAAGTATTAACCTTTAAGCATATAGGAGAAATAAGTATTAACCTTTAAGATTAATCATGTTAACCTTGGGTTAAATAAATTCCTTTCTTGATTGTAACTCACTACACCCTCACCCTATAGGAATGTAACTTTATTTGGAGGGTGGTGCCTGGTTTAAGAAAAAAACACCCTTGGAAGAAATAAGTTTTTGGTTATCAGAAAGAAAGCATCATAAAATGTCAGCAGGTCTCACTCATGGCCAGAAGATGATGTACCTTTTTTTATACATTTATGTGAAGCACCTGATTTTGATAAAGGTCAGGACTGCTGACCCCCGCGTGACTCTGTATTCATCCCTATGTGTAACAAAAGGTATATAAGCAAACCCAAAAATAAAGAAATCGGATCAGTTTCCGGAAAGACTGATTCGCTCATGTCGTTCTTTTCTGCTCCCCATTTTTCGGGCTGAATTCCCATCTGGAGCGTGGGTGCCCTCCAAGTCTACTTATTCGCCCCGGTTTTCAAGACCACGTGAGAAGGAGCCCAAGGAGGGGCACCTTCCGATATTCAAGTGGCACCGGTGGCCCAACGTAGATGGTGCAAATTCCTTGTCTTGGAATTTTATTGGTATCCCACATAAACCAAGTTATTCAGCCCCCTTTTTTCTCTCCTACTATTTTCTGGCCGAATTCCCATCTGGTACATGGGTACCCGCCAAGCCTACTAATTTTGCCTGGGCTTCTAAGATCGGACCGGGGGGGGCCTCAGTGCCACCTCTCCTTCTGGAGAACGGGAAGACGCCTGCGGCCTACGTAGGTGGTGATTGGTATCCCATGTGAACCAAGTTATTCAGCCTCTTTTTCTCCGCTAATCTTCTAATCCCTTTCTATCTGTAATTAAACAAGTTATTTCCAGAGACGCCGACTCGTCCCCACCTTCGAATCACCCTGGATCCACCGGGGCTGGACCCCGGCAGTCTCCTGTTAAAGTGTCTCCAGGGTTGGCTGCAAACACATGTTGTGTTACTCCCCTGCAGGCACAAACATTCTTTTATAGTTTCCTGACCACAGATATCAGATTAATTTTGAAGATTTCGTTGTGTTTTAAAGACTATAAGATGAGCAATGTTTCTGCAACGTTTTTTTCTTATATTATGGTTTTGAGCTCATACTATCTTATTAAGTAGCTTCATATATCTAAAAATTTGCCTAGAAAAGGCTCAATTTCAACTTACATACAGGAAATTGTGCTCAGTTACCAACTTATCTCATCACTAGGTCTTTCAGCTGATGCCTGGACTTCTCACCTATGAAACTTACCATTGTCCTGGTTGGGGATGTGTGCTTCCAGTAAACACTTTGCCTTAATATCATTTCTTGTTGTCTAAAGAGACTTTCACTGCCTACAGAAATGGAAAAAATACAGATTTTAGAATGGCATTAGAGAAATGAAAACATAGATAAATACCAAGGTCCATGTGCCTGTGTTTCAAAAATTGGTACTTAGATGGAGAAACTGTGTATAACAAAGAAATACTGAGGTAGTAGAAATACTTTAAAGGTAATTGTCTAGGAGCTTCCCTGGTGGTGCAGTGGTTAAGATTTCACCTTCCAGTACAGGGAGTGTGGACTTGATCCCTGATAGGGGAGCTGAGATCCCACATGTCCTGTGACTGAAAAACCATAAAACTGGAGAAATATACTAACAAATGCAATAAAGACTTTAAAATGGTCCATATTAAAAAAAAAAAAAATATATATATATATATAGGAGTCGTTGTCTATTAGAAGAAAACCAGGATTAAATATAGAAATGTTATGTGGTGAAGAGACACTGGGTCAACAAATGATGGAAAAAACATTAAATGGGAGGATCAGGACAAGAATCACTATGTAGAAGTTTTAATTCAGAAAGTCCAAAGTACTTTTTCCCTGAAAGAAGAGGAAGTGGCTGGAAGGAAGCGATATGAATTGCGGTGATAGATGCACAGGATGATAAGAATCTGAGGAATATGCCCAATGTCCTCACTTCCATGTTAGGATATGTCCCTCCCTTCACTTCCATTTGGTATCTCTAAGGATGCTCACCTGGACTCTGACCTTGGAGGCCTCCTGCTGCTTCCGGCCACAACTCTTTCCCTTGTTCCAGTTGGAAAATCACATCTGATTTGCTGATCTGATAGCCTGTTTGATTAAAAAAAAAAAAGCTGTGGATGTTGAGTCCAGGCTAATTACTCTTTGCTGTGCTCAAAACAGGTAAGGTACTGAGGAAAATAAAGAGATAATTGAAGGTCAGTGCAGGCAGCAACATCTTTACCAGACAGAACAGTGGAGGTCCTTGAGCAGACCAGGAAGAAACCCAGAGCAGCAGCAAGAACAGTGAGGCTGTCTAAGGGCTGATGCCCCTGCACCAGTTTAGAGAGAGGCCACAGAATCTTTTCCAAATGGGAAAGATCAAGAGACTCTACAGTGGGCTGAATATTTCTGTCAAACAGGATCCAGGAGTGATTCACCTTACAGGAAGAATCAAAATTAAGTCATATACAGACATATGAATATGACATATACATGAACTCTGGTCTCAAGCCTTCATGCAGTGACAGGAACAAAAGAATTATTTTTAAAAATATTTCATCCTTTATCCTATTATTTATGTATTACAATATCCATTGAATCCTCAGCTCTGTTCTGAATGTTGAGACTGAGTAGCAACAAATATATGAAACCTGGCCAAGATACCCCTTCCGTGTGGTAATAAAAAGTACCTAGAAAGGAACATCTTCCTTTTATGTAGTTAGGAGGACTAGCAGAGAATCAGGGAGCAGCTGGAGTGGGACACAGGGAAGCTGCTCTAAATGCTCGTTCAGTGAGTGAATGAACAGAATGGACACAGGAGCAGGCACATCCCTGTTGACAGACTGACCTACAGAGACCAGGTGGGTGACAGTTTCCAGCATCACATTTCTGAACAGGTTTTTCTGGGACTTGTCTAGCAGGCTCCACTCTTCCTGGGTGAAGTCGACGGCTACATCTTCAAATGTCACCGATTCCTAAAACATCAGGATGTTCTGGTTTAGACAGAGCAGCCCTCCTGCTGTCCAGAGTGGGCAGCTGAGCTGAGGAAGGATGGGGACTGGGTGCAGCGTCAGGAGGAAGCACCCCTACTCACCAGGGGCTCCATGCTCAACAGCTCAGTCACCGGGAGCCTTTCTCGGGATCTCACTCAGCCGATCAGGCACTAGGCAGGCCAACCTGAGGATGGAGAAGCCACGAGACTCCAGGCCTGTGCTCCCAGACCCACCTGAATTCAAGCCCCCAACCTTCACCTGGGTGTAGCCTCAGCCCAGCACTCGGGAACCGGTGGTGCGTCCAGGGAATACTATGCAGCTTCTTCTCTCCCAGATCCCATGTGAAGAGCTAGAGCTGTGGCTGCTAACACAGAAAGTCAGAGTCTGCAAATAAGGACGTGCTAAGCACTGACTTTGTTCATCTGCCTGTGGTACCCAGAATCTCTCAGTGTCCTCCCTCATTCCGGCCCTCGGCGACCCTGACTCTCACCAGAGTGAATGGTGGTTACTGCTGTAGGTAAGCGCTCTGGAGGCCCCCAGATCATCCCCTGCCTTATGCGCCCACAGTGCTTCTCCAACAGCCCTGGCAGTCCTCTGGAAACACACTGCCTTCCAGCTTTCCCTCAGCCCTGAGGTTAGTTCTGTCCCCCATGGATGTGGATATCAATTACCCTAGGATGGTTTTTCCAGTAGTCACGTATGGATGTGAGAGTTGGACTGTGAAGCTGAGTGCTGAAGAATTGATGCTTTTGAACTGTGGTGTTGGAGAAGACTCTTGAGAGTCCCTTGGACTGCAAGGAGATCCAACCAGTCCATTCTGAAGGAGATCAGCCCTGGGATTTCTTTGGAAGGAATGATGCTAAAGCTGAAACTCCAGTATTTTGGCCACCTCATGAGAAGAGTTGACTCATTGGAAAAGACTGATGTTGGGAGGGATTGGGGGCAGGAGGAGAAGGGGAGGACAGAGGATGAGATGGCTGGATGGCATCACTGACTCGATGGACGTGAGTCTGAGTGAACTCCGGGAGTTGGTGATGGACAGGGAGGCCTGGCGTGCTGTGATTTATGGGGTCGCAAAGAGTCGGACACAACTGAGCGACTGAACTGAACTGAGGACCTCCTCTTTTAGGATGGAGTTAAATGGAGGACTTTTTCCATTTGGAGGGACCATAGCACCCACCCTGCCAGCCTTGTCCTTAATATCCCCCGCACCAGAAAGTAGCGGGAGTCCAGGAGTCACAGTGTTACTGTCCTAGACTATCTCAATCCTCCTGGTCAAGGATGGTTGGAAATATGGAGGTTTAGAAGGAAATTGTTTAGCAATTTACAGTGGACACCCAGAGGTTCCAAAATCTTTAATATCTGACAGGGTTCCACTAGAGGAAGGAGCAGCTGTCATTAATTTTGCTCAGTCTGTGTTTTGTGATCAAATACATTTAGCCTAACAAAGATCAATAGGTTTTACCTGTAATATGACTTCTAACAACAATACAGAAGAAACTCCTGTTATTTCTCCGTATTTATCGCTTAGTTTGGGGGGAATGTCTCCATATTTCCAAAGCCAATCCCCTCACCACATCCCCTCTGTCTTGAAAGAGAAGTCTCCCTGGAGATATTTGCTCTCAGTCTTCTGTTCTCGGATCCTCCCTTCAAAACCAAAGTGAAAGCCTAGGTGTCATTTCCTATCAGAAATGAATTCCTGGATCCATGCCTCTGCTCACTGTGGAGAGGAATCTAGTGTCCAGGACAAAGCATAGATCCCAAAATCCACTCAAGAAAAAGGATTGGATTAGTGATTAGATTATACAGAGCACCTGGGGAAACCCAAGCTGGGAGGGACTGTCTAGGAAAACCAATCCCGACTTGACCGTGGATTGCCTTTGGTTTCGATTCTACTTCAGACAATTTCCAAAGTGAAGTGAAGTGTTCTTTTTCACTCTTAGAATATTTCTTCTACTGATAATAGGAAGAGGTAAATTACTATGATATCCAGGGAAACCCCAGGCATAGGTAACAGGCTGCCTACAATAGAAAGAAGATGGAACCTAGGCAACTTTGGCTATGTCCAACTTAGATGCCATAAGAATCAAAGGAGGTTAATATATATTAATTTTTTGGAAGAATTAAAATAAGTATTTCAAGTGATTTATTCCACCTTGAGATAATTATTTCAACATAAAAATAGATCTCAAGACACATAAGAAATACAGTGAGGAAAATCACCTGATGAAATCCTTTAAAGGAAATTAATTCAGAGAAGCAGAAAATGAAATACTTAGAAGATAATTATCTAAATATTTAGAAACAAATATTTTAAAACATCAGATGTAGATCAATGACCAATAAAACTTTTCAAGACGAAGGACATACTCTGTATCTGCATCGTGTGATACAGAAAGTGTCACACACGTGGGATGAAGTCTGGCTGGCAGTACCAATGGCTGAAATTTAGCTATTTAATTGGATTAATTTAAATGTTCAAGGCACATGGTAGTGTGTTTGAAAGCACAAGATTAGGATCTTAGGTTAGGCGAATAAATAGATTCAAGACAGAAATGTTGGAGCTGAAAAAAGGGATGTGAACAGTCAAAGGTTGGAATGACAGTGGCAGAGAAAATGTTGACACAGTATGATTCAGAGACCATGACGTGTCTAGAGACAGGTAAGACATAACATTAAAGGAAGGAAGCACACTCCTATCTCACAGTTTGGAGCACTCACCAAAATCCTAAATTGGAGGAGTGGGTCAAGCCAAGTGGATTCTAAGGACTCCATAGCAAGCAGCTTGTTCCTCTTCCTCCAACCTCCTAAACAGTCCAGCTTCTTCTCTGAACAAATGCCTACCTCCCTCTGTCTGTTTGACGTCCTTTTAAACCTGAATAGCAGTTTATAACCCAACCTGATCCACCCTATCAAGATCCTGAGCTTAATAGGGTTTTAGTCTGTGAGCCACACCCCGTCCGGTTTGAAAGTCTGGATTTTCCAGATTAATTGAAATTGTAACCCACACCCAGTGTTGGAGAGCAAAGATGTAATGACATCGTCCAGGGACCGTGAGAAGATCCATCATTCTCTTCTTCATTCATAAATACTTTTGAGTTCATTCTCTGTACTGTCTTCAAATAACAAGGCATCAGACACACTGGGATTCTGTGGAAATGAAGCTGGGGTTCCCTGGGAGAAATTTGGAATTAAAAGTAAAATACAAGATGAAGAACTATGAACATTTGAAATATAAATAATGAGGTGACAACATAGAATCTATTGCTGGGCTGCAGAGTACTGACGACACAGTACCTTCAAGAACATGTTAAGACTCTATTAAGGCAAAACCAATACAATATCATAAAGTAATTAGCTTCCAATTAAAATCAATTTATATTTAAAAAAAAAAAAAACAGTGCTGGGATGGGAAAGCAGGAGGGATGTCAAATGATACCCTCCATCTTTAACGCTCCCTTGATGGAAATGACAGCCTTATTTGTTTTGTTAACCAGTGCATAATTAAAAGTCAATATTCAAGATCATAATAAAAATCTGTATAACTACTCATGTTGTGAGACTGAGGCTTGGAAGGAAAATCCATTAAAACACAGCCATGTGTAATTTACAAGAAATCAGTAATAAAATGTTTGCTCTCAAAAAAAAATCTATTAACTGTGTAGAGAAAATGGGAAGACAACTTTATACTTTGCTTCTTGGTTAGTAGGAAAATCCATACAAGTGTCCCTACATGTTAAACTATTACAAGTAATTTTATTTCCATGTTATGCACATGTTATGTTATTTAAACATTTGAGTGGAAAGCTTATGGATGTGGAGATGGCTCTTTAAGCTTAAAATTCCTGGTTGCCAAGTGGAAAAAATTTAATCAAGGGACACAGTATTTCACTGTATCCGAGAACATTTTTTTTATACCTCATACAATGCCTGGTGATCCTGTTATCTTGTGCATTTCAATTCCATCTCCCATATTCATTAAAGAATATTTCACCTGAAACTAGTATATTAAGGTAAATCCACTGTACTTCAATTTTTAAAAAGAATATTTTAAACTTATGCCATAACCATTCAGTCTCCATGGACTCATCCTTTTCCTTTACATTCATCAGATTATGTACAGACTGTTTCCAAAATGAAATAGATAATTTTGAGTGTGGACTCTTTCTACCACAAGATTTAAAGAACTCTTGTAGGTTTATGTATTAACTATGCCATCTCCCCAATGTAATGAAAGGAATTGCCTTTCATCTAAGCTTGGGAATTTATTTCTACACTTGTATTCTTTCCTGTTTTCTCCTGGCACATTAGAATGTATGTTTTGACTCAAAACGTATACACTTTATTTTATTTTCATTTAATTTTTAAAGTATAGTTGATGAACAACATATTTGTTTCAGATATACAACTTAGTGATACAGTATTTTGTACAGATTATACTCCTCTTGAAATTATTATAAAATATTGTATGTATTCCCTGTGTTTACCACATATCCTTGTAGTGTTTATTTTACATATGGCAGGTTGTATCTCTTAATCCTGAACCCCTAACTTGCCCCTCCCACCTCCCCCTCCAAATGGTAACCACTAGTTTGTATTGTATACCTGTGAATCTGTTTCTGTTCCGTTATTCTTTTTTTTAGATTAACATATATATCATACCATATAGTATTTGTCTTTCTCTGACTTATTTCACTAAGCACTGTATGCCTAGGCTCATCCCTATTGTTTCTAATGGCAAATTTCATTCTTTTTCGCTAAGTAGTATTCCATTCTAATATATACCACGTCGTCTTTATCCATTCATCTGTGGATGGACACTAAGGTTGCGTCCCTGTCTTGGCTCTTATAAGTAATAATTCTGTGAATATGGGAAGTGCACTGTATCTTTTGGCATTCTTTCCTTTTCTTCAGATATGTACCCTGGAGTTGAATCACCTTTGTTCCTTGAGGGTTTTGACAGATGATTTTTCTTCTGAAAATATTATGTAGCTTAATATTTTCTGTCAAGTATGTATAATGAGCTTTGTGTTGCCCCCCAAGTTCATATGTTGAAGCGGGAACACTCAGTGCATCAGAAGGTGACTTTACCTGGTGAGCCTGCAATGAGAGCCAGGATTAGATTAAAGTGATGGCCTTCTGGTGGGGCCCTAATCCAATGTCATCTGTGCCCTTAGAAGCAGGAGAAGACACCAGGGGTCTGAGCGAGAGGAAAGGCCCTGTGAGGACACAGTGAGTTGATTCCTGTCAGCTGTACATGGACACAGGCCTCAGGGACAAAGAAATCCATCTGTGCCTTGATCTGGGAAATTCTGGATCCAGGAAACCTTGATGGAAACTAATGCGAAACTCCAGACTAGGGTAGGAGGGAATGCGCTATTTCACACTAAAGACTTCAGAACATTTTCCATGTCTTTTGTCCATTCCCTCAGGAGGCAGAGACTTAACATAGAGCTCTGCTCGGGGATTTCATAAGACCAGAATGTGGTCAGTGAGGATGAAGGGCTTAGGAATTCCGTGAAAAGAACTTCAGGATGCTGTGTACATCTAACGTCTATATAATGTCAACCTAGGTACATTCTTTCTCATTCTTCATTTGTCATGAGTTCTATTTCACACATCTTGAAATGATGTATAAATTCAAATAATTTTTTAAAAACATAAATCTTATCTCATACTTTCAATTTTTCAAAATATATTGTCATTACACATTTTTTGTTATCTTTCTTCCCTAGGCTATTTAAATGACTATTTTTGTTTTGAAAGTAGGAAATTGTTGGACCCCTCTTTGCTTATTCTAAATATTTTGGGTCAAGTGTGGCTAAAGAGCTGTGTGCCATCACCTGGGCAGATGGAGGACGACCATCTTCTCACAGCTGACAGCATGTGTTCTGATGGAGCCCAGATCTGTGCCATCTCGCTAAAATCGTCCTGTGTCCTGAACCCCTGCCCCCTGGAGGTGCAGGCTCAAGAATATCAGCCCATCTCTAATAATTCCAATCTCATCTGGCTTCTGTGACAGACTCCTCTCTACGCCTGTGATGCTCAGAGGATTCCATAAAATAGAGCATTCTTAGGCCCATTCAGAGCCTTTGAATTGACAAAGTTGAAGATCAGATGATGTTTTCTTTTGTGAGAATCTAAGAATGTAATGAGGAGGATTTAGGTCCTGAGACAAGGGAGTAAAAGGAATAGGCTGTGACCCAGGTCACAGAGAAAGACAGTCTCAGAAGTTTGGGGCGGTTTGGGCCCAGCCCCAGCGTGCCAGCTGTCTCCCTGACAGTTTCATCCCCTTGTGCCTTCAGCCAGTGGCTCCCTGCCCTTGAGGTGCAGGGCTCTGCAGAATGAGGAGATTCCCCCAACCGCTGCTCTGTAGGAAGGAAGGAGCACAGTTTGCTCTTCCAAGGAAGTCCTCTCCACGTGGCTCAGTGGCTGTTCTTGGACGTACTCAGGTCTTTTCCTGCTGGAGAAGAGAGGCAGCCAGGGAGGTGGGTGATCTCTGCCCAGCACCTCCAGTGCTTCTCAAACCCTGCTGCTCGTCTGATGACCTCAGCGCAGCGGCAAGCCCGGTGCCCAGGCCTCAGAACAGACAATGAGCTCTACCTGAAAGGAGGATCCGGGCGTATGTACTCATTGCAACTCACCAACTGAGTCCAGTGTGGCCAGAGTGAGAATAAACCAGTACAAATGCTTATCATATTCTCTACGCACGACACTCACACGGTGCATTGTCAATGTGCATATGTGGGGATCTGGGAGGGCCTGATTCTGTGTTTTTAATAAGGTCCCCTGAAGCTCCTCTTTCCCTCAATTACAAAATCTATCTTGAGTAAAAATAATATTCAGATCCTCTTCAAGACTTAGAGATAAAAACCACATAAAACATGTCTTCTATGGTAGAACTTTATTAAAATTGAAAGAAAATGTTTATTCTATGGTAAATTTTATAAAATTTTTGAGAGATATTATATCAGTCCTAGCAAAATCATCATTAAAAAGGAAGGCAGGAAAAAAAAAAAGGAAGGCAGGAACTTGCAAATTTGATTTAGGGAACAGGAAGGCCCTGCTAGGGCTGGGTTCAGGGCCTGCCTGCCACAAAATGCTCTTTCTACATCTCTTGATATGATTGTATAGTTTTTCTTATTTATTCTATAAATATAGAAAAAATTTAAACAAAGCTTTATAGTAACACCCCTGGTGGCTCAGAGGGTAAAGAATCTTCCTGCTACAGGAGACTCAGGGTTGATACCTCAGTCAGGAAGATCCCCTGGAGGAGGGCATGGCAACCCACTCCAGTATTCTTCCCTGGAGACTCCCCATGGACAGTGGAGCGTGGCGGGCTACAGTCCATGGGGTTGCAAAGAGTCAGATATGACTGAGCAACTAACACTAATAAAACATAATAAACACAGCCATGGGAAGGTCCCCCACCATGATTTACAGTGAAAGACTCCAGAGAGTCCATGAGTCTCATCTCAGGACAAGGCACTGCTGACCTTCTGCAGAGCAGAGTCAGGCCCTTTAGGCAGGTTCCAAATGTTCAGATACAGATACTACCATCAAATACAGATACTACCATCACTTCCTGTCTACACAATGGTTTCAAGTCACTCCTAGAGTTTGCCTCAATTGCTTATAATCATTTTAGGTTGACAGCTTGCCATCCGGTTGGATAAGCGCCATGGGACAGACTGGGGTTCCATGAGGAGACAGGGCAGTGTGTGCAGCTGTGTATCCCCAGGGAGGTCCGGTCCCACTGCTGTCTCACCCACCAGGGTGGGGAGTCTGGCTTCACTGGGAACAGCCACTCCCTCTAACACCCAGTCCACCCCCCAGAGTCACAGTCAAGTCAGGGCACCAGGCGCTGGAGGATGAGTCTCAGTTGCCACCGGTGTCTGCGTCCCAGTCACTCTCTTTGGAGGAAGAAGACACCTGGAGGTCATCGTAGAGGACGCTCCGGGGCCCGGGGACAGCGAGTCCCTCGGGCGCCTGGTCAACGGACGGGCTCTGAGCAGGAGGGGCTGGCCGCTCCGTAAGCCCCAGAGACGGGGGCACCGTGTACCGGCAGCTCCAGCAGCCTTTGGCATCTCTCAGGAAGTGCATCCTGAGAGGCTGGGCCCGAACGAAGATGCTGATGGGCGGCGGGTGAGCTGCGGGGACCCCGCGCACGCTCTTGGAGGGAGATCTGTCCGCGTGAGGCTGGAGGTCAAAGCGTTGCCCCTGGGCAGGTGTCTCCCTGGATGCACGGAAGGCCATTCTCGGTCCACATCCAGCTGTGCTGGGTGGAGGAGGGAGATTGAGGAAGGCCCCCAGATCTGCTGTAGGAGTGCTCTGCTGGGGGGTCTGGACGGGACTGAGTCTAGGTTTCTTTGGGGGGTTCACACATGTCAGAGTGGGGTCGGTGGGGCTCTGAGCCCATCTCTTGCCTGGAGCTTTGATGCAGCCCTTGGAAGCCTGGACCAAATTCTTGCCGATGAGAGGCACTGCGGGGAGGCTGGATTTCACATCATCTTTCCTGGTGGGTGACCCTCTTGAGTGATCTGGATCCTGGACGGATTTCCTCTTGGATGTGTGGATAAGCAGGGGCATGTTTGAGTGCTGTAAGAGAAGAGCACACAGAGAGGCCAGGTGTGAGAATCTCCTCTCCCTCTAATAAAACACCTCATAGGAATTAATTTTATATGATAAGATAGTCAACATCAGGTTTGTTTATAAAAAAGAAAATTACAGTATGACCTTGATACATTTATGGATCAAATAGGTAAATGGAAATGTTATAAAAATATCTCTCATTAAGTAAGGGGAAGCAAGCTTTTGGTATACCCTCTTCTTAGGACTATATACAGCTTGCTGTTTTGCAGGCACCTTGATGGCAAAATGAGTTTCCATGGTCATGGAAGATGAATCACAATTCACAGATTCCTGTTCTAACTTAAAGGATTCGACTATGGAAGCTACTGAATGCGGTCCACTGGAGAACGGAATGGCAAGCCACTTCAGTAGTCTCGCCTTGAGAACCCCATGAACAGTATGAAAAGGCAAAATGATAGGATACCAAAAGAGGAACTGCCCAGGTCATTAGGTGCCCAATACGCTACTGGATATCAGTGGAGAAATAACTCCGGAAAGAATGAAGGGATGGAGCCAAAGCAAAAACAATACCCAGTTGTGGATGTGACTGGTGATAGAAGCAAGATCCGATGCTGTAAAGAGCAATATTGCATAGGAACCTGGAATGTCAGGTACATGAATCAAGGCAAATTGGAAGTGATCAAACAAGAAATGGCAAGAGTGAACGTTGACATTCTAGGAATCAGCGAACTAGAATGGACTGGAATGGGTGAATTTAACTCAGATGACCATTATATCTACTACTGCAGGCAGGAATGGAGTAGCCATCATGGTCAACAAAAGAGTCCGAAATGCAGTACTTGGATGCAATCTCAAAAACGACAGAATGATCTCTGTTCGTCTCCAAGGCAACCCGTTCATTATCACGGTAATCCAAGTCTATGCCCCAACCAGTAACGCTGAAGAAACTGAAGTTGAACGGTTTTATGAAGACCTACAAGACCTTTTAGAACTAACACCCCAAAAAGATGTCCTTTTCATTATAGGGGACTGGAATGCAAAAGTAGGAAGTCAAGAAACACCTGGAGTAACAGGCAAATTTGGCCTTGGAATGTGGAATGAAGCAGGGCAAAGACTAATAGAGTTTTGCCAAGAAAATGCCCTGGTCATAGCAAACACCCTCTCCCAACAACACAAGAGAAGACTCTACACATGGACATCACCAGATGGTCAACACCGAAATCAGATTGCTTATATTCTTTGCAGCCAAAGATGGAGAAGCTCTATACAGTCAACAAAAATAAGACCAGGAGCTGACTGTGGCTCAGATCATGAACTCCTTATTGCCAAATTCAGACTTAAATTGAAGAAAGTAGGGAAAACCGCTAGACCATTCAGCTATGACCAAAATCAAATCCCTTATGATTATACAGTGGAAGTGAGAAATAGATTTAAGGGCCTAGATCTGATAGATAGAGTGCCTGATGAACTATAGAATGAGGTTCGTGACATTGTACAGGAGACAGGGATCAAGACCATCCCCATGGAAAAGAAATGCAAAAAAGCAAAATGGCTGTCTGGGGAGGCCTTACAAATAGCTGTGAAAAAGAAGAGAGGCGAAAAGCAAGGGAGAAAAGGAAAGATAAAAGCATCTGAATGCAGAGTTCCAAAGAATATCAAGAAGAGATAAGAAAGCCTTCCTCAGCAATCAGTGCAAAGAAATAGAGGAAAACAACAGAATGGGAAAGACTAGAGATCTCTTCCAGAAAATTAGAGATACCAAGGGAACATTTCATGCAAAGATGGGCTCAATAAAGGACAGAAATGGTATGGACATAACAGAAGCAGAAGATATTAAGAAGAGGTGGCAAGAATACACAGAAGAACTGTACAAAAAATATCTTCACGACCCAGATAATCACGATGGTGTGATCACTCATCTAGAGCCAGACATCCTGGAATGTGAAGTCAAGTGGGCCTTAGAAAGCATCACTATGAACAAAGCTAGTGGAGGTGATGGCATTCCAGTTGAGCTGTTTCAAATCTTGAAAGATGATGCTGTGAAAGTGCTGCACTCAATATGCCAGAAAATTTAGAAAACTCAGCAGTGGCCACAGGACTGGAAAAGGTCAGTTTTCATTCCAATCCCAAAGAAAGGCAATGCCAAAGAATGCTCAAACTACTGCACAATTGCACTCATCTCACATGCTAGTAAAGTAATGCTCAAAATTCTCCAAGCCAGGCTTCAGCAATACATGAACCGTGAACTCCCTGATGTTCAAGCTGGTTTTAGAAAAGGCAGAGGAACCAGAGATCAAATTGCCAACATCCGCTGGATCATGGAAAAAGCAAGAGAGTTCCAGAAAACATCTATTTCTGCTTTAGTGACTATGCCAAAGCCTTTGACTGTGTGGATTAAAATAAACTGTGGAAAATTCTGAAAGAGATGGGAATCCCAGACCACCTGACCTGCCTCTTGAGAAATCTGTATGCAGGTCAGGAAGCAACAGTTAGAACTGGATATGGAACAACAGACTGGTTCCAAACAGGAAAAGGAGTCCATCAAGGCTGTATATTGTCACCCTGCTTATTTAACTTATATGCAGAGTACATCATGAGAAATGCTGGACTGGAAGAAACACAAGCTGGAATCAAGATTGCCAGTAGAAATACCAATAACCTCAGATATGCAGATGAAACCACCCTTATGGCAGAAAGTGAAGAGGAGCTAAAAAGCCTCTTGATAAAAGTGAAAGAGGAGAGTGAAAAAGTTGGCTTCAAGCTCAACATTCAGAAAATTAAGATCATGGCATCTGGTCCCATCACTTCATGGGAAATAGATGGGGAAACAGTAGAAACAGTGTCAGACTTTATATTTTTGGGCTCCAAAATCACTGCAGATGGTGACTGTAGCCATCAAATTAAAAGGTGCTTACTCCTTGGAAGAAAAGTTATGACCAACCTAGATAGCATATTCAAAAGCAGAGACGGTACTTTGCCGACTAAGGTCCATCTAGTCAAGGCTATGGTTTTTCCTGTGGTCATGTATGGATGTGAGAGTTGGACTGTGAAGAAAGTTGAGTGCTGAAGAATTGATGCTTTTGAACTGTGGTGTTGGAGAAGACTCTTGAGAGTCCCTTGGACTGCAAGGAGATCCAACCAGTCCATTCTGAAGGAGATCAACCCTGGGATTTCTTTGGAAGGCATGATGCTGAAGCTGAAACTCCAGTACTTTGGCCACCTCATGAGAAGAGTTGACTCATTGGAAAGACTGTGATGCTAGGAGGGATTGAGGGCAGGAGGAGAAGGGGACGACCGAGGATAAGATGGCTGGATGGCATCATGGACTTGATGGACGTGAGTCTGAGTGAACTCCGGGAGATGGTGATGGACAGGGAGGCCTGGCGTGCTGCGATTCATGGGGTTGCATAGAGTCGGACAGGACTGAGTGACTTAACTGAGCTGAACTGATGGAAGCTACTGATAAAATCACTCCATGTCCCTGCCAGCTTCTCGCCAGACATGGGAATCAGAATGCAAAATCAAAGGCACCACGAAAAATGGCATCTGAAAAATAAATGCTGACATTGGTCAGGAAAGAACATGACCGGTTTCCTCCCAGAGACAGGACTGAGGCCAGTCGATTAAGGAGGGGGCCCGAGAGACTGACCCTCAGGCAGAGGCCGGGCTCCGGCTCCTCCTTCCAGCTCTGCGGCTGCCGGCTGCCGAGTGCGGGGCCTCCTGGGAAATCGCTGCAGGAGCTTTCTCTGCTGCTCCTCTTTCCTGCAACACGAACAGGTCAAGTGTCAGAACCCAGTGTCCTTGTCACCGTTGGGACCGACGGTGCTGCGGCCCAGCCCCTTTCCTCATTTGGGGGTGACACCGGACCTGAAGCCCTCTGCCTTTGTGCAGACCCCCCATGTCCTTCCCCGACTCCAGAGGCCCCTGCAGGGTCTCCCAGGAAGTCCTGTCTCTTCATCTGTATAGCCTGGGGGCCGGTCCGGTGCAAAGCGGTGTGTGTTCCCCACTCTCCTTAGTGACTTCAGGGCCTGGTGTGAGCCCCTGAGCGTGGCCCCTGAGCACGTGGCTCCTGTCTCTGTGTCCCCAGTTGCCCTGTCCTTTCTAGAGATGGCTCAGCACAGTGTCGACAAGGAGAGGAACCGCCTCCAGATTTCAGCCCCGACCTTGGGTCCCACCTCCCCGCCGCTCACCTCTGCCTTTCCTCCTCCTCTCTCTCAGCCGCATTAGGGGTCCCTGGGGCTGGTGGGTCCTGCAGCTTCCACGCCAGGTTCTCCTTACCGAATCTGGACCCCAAGGGCAGGGGCACCAGCGCCCCTTGCCAGCGCTTCATGGGGCACCTGAGGCTCCTTGCTGTGTGCCCAAAGGCTCCACAGTCCTTACTCTTCACCTGTGGGTGGAGGAGAACCAGGTCAGAGAGTCAGCAGAAGCCACAGGCACGAGTCCAAAGGGAATGCAAGGACGGATGGAGAGGGTTGAATGCTGGTTCTGGAGAAAGGACGCGGTTCCTCACGTGCCGAGATATTTACAATATTGTGGTTCCCAAAGCCCTCGTCAGGAGTATCAGAGGAGGAGAGGCTGGCGGTGTAAGCTGAACAGTAAGAGCCCACTGAAAGATCTGGATGAAGCCAGGGCAGACATAACCCCAAGGAGCCCAGGCGGTTCCTCCAAGGCTCTGAGTGGCCCAAGCTGCTGGGGAGGGAGGTCGAGGCAGCTATCTTTGGATGCAAATGTACTAGTGAGTTATGGACCCAGAATATTCCAGGTCTAAACCCTGTCTCTGCAGTCCCTGCCACCCACAGATTCCCGGCGGGTCCAAGCCTCCACTCACCATAGAGTCTTTGTCCTATGGCTAGGGAGCCATCTGCCTCCCAGGTCCCGGGTTTTGCTTCCTTACTTTCTGGTCTTGAAAGAGTTGGCAGGCTCTCAGCCATCCGTACTGACCAGCCATCTTCCACACCTACTGGAGATTCTCCTCAATCTTAATTTTTGGATTTCCTCTGTGAAAAGAGGAAATATTGATGCAGAGACACAGAGACATCCCTGCCTTATCAACCCTAAATGGGGATCATGACATCGCGACCGGGTTTCTGACAATTTGACTTCTTCTGCCTGACAGTCTGTTTTCTGGAACTTTTGTCCTCAATGTCTCATTTGTACCTAGCTAAGAATTGATGCTTTTGAACTGTGGTGTTGGAGAAGACTCTTGAGAGTCCCTTGGACTGCAAGGAGATCCAACCAGTCCATTCTGAAGGAGATCAACCCTGGGATTTCTTTGGTAGGAATGATGCTAAAGCTGAAGCTCCAGTACTTTGGCTACCTCATGTGAAGAGTTGGCTCATTGGAAAAGACTCTGATGTTTGGAGGGATTGGGGGCAGGAGGAGAAGGGGATGACCAAGGATGAGATGGCTGGATGGCATCACGGACTCGATGGACGTGAGTCTGAGTGAAGTCCCGGAGATGGTGATGGACAGGGAGGCCTGGCATGCTGGGATTCATGGGGTCACAAAGAGTTGGACACGACTGAGCGACTGAACTGAACTGAACTGAATGTGAAATACATGTTTCAACCAAGGGTGAACAAATAATGTTTTTGGCTTTCAATAGTATGCATATTCAGTGGAAATCTAATCAGCCATAAAAAAAAAAAAGAAAAAAGGTTGAGATCTTATTATTTTCCAGAACATGAAGAGACATTACTGTTATGATGCTAATGAATTAAGTCAGAGGCTTAACACAAAAGGACTTCAGTCCTGGGTAGAACAGTGAGAGCAAACATAAAAGTAACAAATCAACAGATCGATAAACAAACCAGAAGACAGAGGCAAACATACAGATACGCAGAACAGTTAGCGGACAATAGGGAGAAGTTTCCAACATCCACTGGCTCATCATAGAAGCAAGAGAGTTCCAGAAAAACATCCACTTCTGCTTTATTGACTATGCCAAAGCCTTTGACTGTGTGGATCACAACAAACTCTGGAATATTCTTAAAGAGATGGGAATAGCAGACCACCTGTCCTGCCTCTTGAGAAATCTATATGCAGGTCAGGAAGCAACAGTTAGAACCGGACAATGAACAACAGACTGGTTCCAAATAGGAAGAGGAGTACGTCAAGGCTGTCTATTGTCACCCTGCTTATTTAACTTATATGCAGAGTACATCATGAGAAATGCTAGACTGGAAGAAGTACAAGCTGGAATCAAGATTACCAGGAGAAATATCAATAACCTCAGATATGTAGATGACTCCACCCTTATGGTAGAAAGTGAAGAAATAAAGAGCCTTTTGATGAAAGTGAAAGAGGAGAGTGAAAAAGTTGGCTTAAAACTCAACATCCAGAAAACTAAGATCCTGGCATCTGCTCCCATCACTTCATGGCAAATAGATGGGAAACTGAAAACAGTGGCAGACTTTATTTTCTTGGGCTCCAAACTCTCTGCAGATGATGGGTGCGGCCATGAAATTAAAAGCCTCTTGCTCCTTAGAAGAAAAGCTATGACCGACCTAGACAGCATATTAAAAAGCAGAGACATTACTTTGCCAACAAAGGTCCATCTAGTCAAAGCTATAGTTTTTCCAGTAGTCAAGTATGGATATGAGAGTTGGACTATAAAGAAAACTGAGTGCCGAAGAATTGATGCTTTTGAACTGTGGTGCCGGAGAAAACTCTTGAGAATCCCTTGGACTGCAAGGAGATCCAACCAGTCCATCTTAAAGGAGATCATACCTGAGTATTCAATGGAAGGACTGATGTTGAAGCTGAAACTCCAATACTTTGGGCACTGATGTACTCACTGGAAAAGACTCTGATGCTGGGAAAGATTGAAGTGGGGAGGAGAAGGGGTTGACAGAGGATGAGATGGTTGGATGGTATCACTGACTCAATGGACATGAGCTTGAGGAAACTGGGAGATGGTGATGGACAGGAAAGGTTGCCCTGCTGCAGTCCGTGGGGTGGCAGAGAGTCAGACACGACTGAGCGACTGAACTGAACTGAGGGAGGAAGCTTCAGGGCAGAAGGCAGGATAGTGACTGTGGTCAAATGTGTAGTGGCAGCGAGAGAGGGAAGTCTGGGTGGTGAGGCTGTATAAGGGTCAAAATGCTGGAATGTAATAATGTACAAAAGGGCAGAGTCGCTGCAGTCCCCATGACGCGAGGTGACCAGCAGGAGCTTGCTCGCCAGAAGAATAAGAAAAGGCAGAGCCGCTCGGTGAAGGGAAGGCACTGAGCTGCCGGGGCGATTGTCCCCCAAGCAGAGGGACACCCAGATCATGCAGCAGAAGCTGAGAAAGGCAAAAGGGAAGGGGGAAGCCAAGTAGCTTTGGGGCTTCGTGTGCAACCCTCTTGCCCTTGGCCTGTGTGCCTGAAGCCAGTGCCCCCACGCTGGGGTTTCCTGCCGCAGGGCTCCCAGGCCCCAGGACCGATGGCGTTCCCTTTGCCCTGAGTCTGCAGCGGGTCCCTTTTGTGCCTCCTTCCCCTTGGGTAGCCTCTCTCCCTTTTGGCCACTGCCAGAGGGTGAGGGGGTTATCCTTTCCCAGTCGTTTTTATTCCTGTGGGGTTCACCTCAAAGTTTTAAAATTAGCTTTGTAATTGAAAAAAAAAGGACAAATAAACATGTAATATTAACATCAACGTTTACTCAATTCAAAAAATAAAATTATAAAGTTCAAGACACCTTACCCTATTGCCAGGCCAAATCACTACATAAGTTTACGATGGACTTTTGTTCTGAGCGATATGGTGAACGCCAGCTTTAAAAAGCAAACCATCCTAAACTCCAGCTGTGCTCCTCTTCTCTGTAGGAGATGATCAGAGAGGTGGGGGAGGAATGCCCTCACTGAGGGAGATGCAGCTTTGATGGTGCCTGAGGACCAGTCAAGAAGGAATTTCCCTTTCCCAGCTGACCTGAGGCTGCTCCAAGATCACATGACCTCATCGAGAGTTTCTTAGCCAAGTGACATCATCTATTCCCTTTGGTCTAACGACTTCTGAAGACTTGTTAAGAGAAATTATTCACAATGTCACTCATGTGTGGAACACAAAAGACAAAAAGAAAACAAGTAAACAGAATTTTAAAGAAGACAAGGCTGACATGATGGCAAATACAAAGGTACACAGACCTGAGTAAAGGGAATCAGAAGAGGAGCCGCAAAGAAAATGGGGCAGCAGATAGTCACAGAGGAAGCCTGCAGTTTTTGGTGCTGAGAAGGTGTGTGGTTCACAGAAGCTGAAATGTATGGCAATGCACCTAAAGTTTCACTAAAATTACAATGGGATAATATCAAAACTTAAAACAATTAAAAGTCCAAAGAAATTAGAGAATCGATCCCCAGCTGCCTAAAGCCACATCACTACATAACTTTCCTCTTGTCCCGTTTGCCTGAGGCACTAGCCAAACACCAACTTTAAACCACACAACCTTAAATTCAGCTGTGAGCCTCCAGTCTGTCAGCAGATGCTCAGAATCATGAGTGCTGGACACTCCAGCCGAGGAGATGCAGCTTCCAGGGTGGCTGAGGATGGTCAGAGGGGAAATTTCCCTTTCCTGACTTTCTACTCCCCTCAGGTCACATGACCTTGATGAGGTTTCTTCCCCCCGCCCTTTTTTTTTTGATGAGGTTTTCTTAACCAATCAATGTTATGTAGGCCACAGTCCAGGGGGTCACAAGGAATCAGACACAGCTGAGCGACTCAACAGCAGAAATCACCAGCAGAGGACACTCGAGAAATACCTTGTGCATTCACTTCCATGTGGAACACTAAACACAAATTTCAAAAGCAAATAAGTCAGCACAAAAAGCAAGGAAAGCAAATGACACAAAAGCAAACATTCCCATAGAGCAGAGCAGGGTGTGTCAGAGGATAGTGCAAGGCGACGGCCGACGAGTGAAACGGGTCCACAGTTGGTAACAAAAACACCTAAGTTGTTGGTGCTCATCAATTCTATGATCTACTGGAATTGAAATAAATTTTTGTACATGTAAAACTGAGCTAACATTTTCACTGAATGATATCCTACAAGAATAATTAAATTAAAAAATTAAAATATTCCTGCCCATGGCCTAGACTACATTGGTACCTATTTTGTCTACTGTCTCATTTCTCTGATGGACAAACTGAACATCAAATTTAAATCAACCTGAACCTTAGTCACATGCCTCTTACCTGTCAGTAGATGCCCAGAATGCTGGGTGCTAGGCACTCTGCACCTTTGAAGGTGACTGAGGAGGGCCAGTGGGATAACTTCCCTTTCCTGCTGCCTTTGATTTGTCCCCAAGGTTACCTGACCTTGATGAGGTTTTTCCTAATCCAATCAAGGTTATATATCACCTTTGGTCTAATAATGTCTTGTAGATACCTTTAGAAAACAGAAATACCTGATGAATTCATTCATATATGGAACACTAAATACAAGGAAAAAGAGCAAATAAGTGAAAACAAAAATTAAGACAGCAAATGACATGCAAATAAACACATTCACAGAACAGAGCCATGGATATCAGGGGGTACCAGCAACGGAATGGCTGCTGAGTGAAATACGTCCACAGGATGGTAAAAGAAAAAAACTTCAACGTTTTTGGTGCAGGTCAGTTTTATGGCATACTGAAATTGAAATGTATTTTATGTAAATAAAACATATAATATTGTAACCAAATGAATGATACTCTAGAAAAATAATTAACGGCTTCCGTGATGGCTCAGACAGTAAAGCATCTGTCTGCAATGCAGGAGACCCGGGTTTGATCCCTGGGTCGGGAAGATCCCCTGGAAAAGGAAATGACAACCCACTCCAGTACTCTTGCCTGGAAAATTCCATGGGCGGAAGAATAATTACGTGAAAAATTATCCATGCCTCAGTGCATAAAGCCATATGTGTACATATTTTGTCTATGTCTTTTTTCTCTGCGGGATACACTGAACACCAAATAAAGCCAAACAACCTGAAATCCAGCTGGGTGCCTCCCATCTGTCAGTAGATGCTCAGAATGGTGGGCGCTGGACACCGTCCACTGGAGGAGACGCAGCCTTGGAGGCAGCTGAGGGTCCGTGGTGGAAGTTCCCTTTCTTAGCTGACTTGTTACTGCTCCAAGGTGTGTGACCTTGTTAAGATTTTCCTGACCAATCCAAGTCATATATCAGCTTTGTTCCCTCTGTGTCTGAAGACAGATTCAGAGAAGAGAAACACCTATTGACTCTACTCATGTGTGAAGCAGGAAGAAACCAAGAAACCAAAAGAAAACAAGTGAAAAAAAAAAAATTAAGAAACTAAACAAATGACCCAAGAACACATACACAGAACTGAGTGGTGGATACAGTGGGGAACTGGCAGGCGGGAGGGCCCAAGGGAAACACAGTCACAGAGAGCAAAGGAGGGAAGATAATGTGTTGGTGCTGGGCAGGTGCACGGTATGGCGGAGCTGAAATCCACTTGTAAATGTAAAACTCATCTAATATTATAACAATGATAGCTCAGTATAACATAGAGATGAAATTAAAGAAAATTAAAGAACCTTTACTCCATTGTCTAAAGCCACAACACTACATATTTTGGCTGCTGTCCTATTTATCTGGGGGTTTAGCTAACACCACATTTATTTCAAACCAACCTTAAATCCAGCTGCACTCCTGTCTGTAACTAGAACCACAGAAAAGTGGTTGCTGGACAAACTCCACTGGATGAGATGAAGTTTCAAGGAGGCTGAGGAAGTGTCCATGTGGAGAGCTGTCCTTGCAAACTGACCTTCATACTGCTCCAAGGTCACATGACCTTGTTGAGCCATTTGTACCCACGGAATGATACATGTCACAGTAGACAGATAATAGAATTGGTTGCTCATCACCTTCACCCAGGACTTGTTTTCCCATCTTGACTGCCCCCAGAATTCCTTGTGGAAATTTTGAAAACCAGTGATGGATAAGAATCCTCCCGTCAAAGTGGGAGACACAGGTTTGATCCCTGCCCTGGGAAGATCTCACGAGCAGCTAAGCCCCTGTGCCCACAGTTGAACCTGTGCCCACTGTTGAGCCTGTACCCACTGTTGAGCCTATGTCCTAGAGCCCCAGGAGCCCCAGCTAGGCTCCAGGAGCCTAGAGCCGGAGCTCCGCAGCAAGAGAAGCCACTGCAATGAGAAGCCACTGCAATGAGAGAGAAGTTCCTGTTTGCCGCAAGTGGAGAAAAAGCCCTCCCAGCGATGAAGACCCAGCAGAGCCAAAATTAAATAAATTTTTTTTAATTAAAAAAAGTCATTATGGATCAGTACCATCCTTGTGTGTGTTTCTGTGAGTGGACTCAGGCCTTGGTTGGGAAATTGTACTGCTTTGACAGGAACACACCTCATCCGAGTGGATATCCGGGAAGACTCTCTCTGGAGATATGGGTTCAATATAGATGTGTGTCAAAGGATAACTTTCCAAGTCCTGCAGACAAGAGGGGAGATTTGCTCTGTGACAACATTTTATTTGGAAAAAGACATTGTGCTAATTATTTAAAAAACCTGCTTGTGCGATGACTGATAGTTTTAGGCATTTTATATTCATGCAGATTTATTTCATGAGCTTATGTGGTGGTAACAAGGCAGGGTTCCTGTTCAGTGAGACGGCTGGGTCCAAAATTCAGGAATCAGCTGAGTAAGATAGAGAGTCCCAAATCCCAAAACTTTGTCAGTGGGATTTTCCAGACAAGAATACTGAAATGGGTTGCCATGACCTCCTCCAAGGGATCTTCCCGACCCAGGGATGGAACCTGAGTCTTTTATGTCTCCTGCGTTGGCAGTCAGGTTCTTTACCACTAGCACCATCTGGGAAGCCTGCAGACATAGGTTGAGCAGCTCAAATAACATAGGACCAGATGTCTCTGAGACTCCTCCAGGACCTTGCCTGAGCAGGATCATGACATTTTGGAAACCTGGCCAGTGGAGCTGAAGATCAGAGCTGTGTCACCGCCAGGGCCTGAAGGGGTGGATGGGGTTGGGGAGGCCGCTGGAATGAGTGGAGCTGAGTTGTGAGGAAACAGCAGTGGAGAAAGGGGAGACTCAGCGAGCGGGGGTGTGTCTCTGCCCACTTTCCCAGAGTGCAGACCTGCGTCCCTGTGTTTACAGGAGCCCAAAGAAACCAGACAGCAACACTGAGCTCCTTTAGTCACGGACTTTATTGTTTGAATATGAACAATTATTATTCTATACACACATTTTAATTTCTTACAAAACTCTACATTCCATGTTGCCAGATCTCTTCATGCTCCGCTTTATGCCACATTTTCATGAAAAGGTATCTGCCTGATTGTGTGTTTGTTGTTATGGTTGTTGTGGTGTAGTCACTAAGTTGTGAACCCATCGATCATAGACCCCCAGGCTCTTTTGTCCATGGGGTTCTCTAGGCAAGAATACTGGAGTGGGTTGCCATTTCCTTCTCCAGGGGAACTTTCCAGACCAGGGATTGGACCCATCTCTTGCCTTGCAGGCGGATTCTTCACCACTCAGCCACCTGGGAAGCCTGATTGTGTGACAGGTTTCTTTTGCAGGCTTCCCCTCCTGCACAGGGTCATTTTTTTCTGATATGAAACCCGTCTGTAGCTCCACTGTGACTTTAGGATCGCTGCATTCTCAGTGTGATAATTTCGTGTTGACTGAGAAGTAAGTCCCCATAGACTTCCCTTCCTTCACAGCACCGAGGGTGTGTCATACAGACTGAGCACGTCTGGAGCAGAGTGGTTGATCTACGCAGAAAGAATTTCTCAGAACCTTCCATGAAGTCACTTTGCTAGGATAAATTATTTCGAAGTATGCCCTGGTATTGCTCAACATACTTTAGTATTTCTCAAGGATCTTCCCCTTTGTTCTTGTTTTAGTGTTTATTTTTTTCATTGAGTTTCTTGAGCACATCAAGCCTGGGGCTCCACTGAATGTTAATAGTGATTACAATCCTACTGGTTTCCTTCATGGAGTCGGCTCATGTTGAACAATTAATTATGAAAGAACTAGGGGTTGCTTATCCTCTGCTCATGACCTCTAGGTACTCAGGGGCTTCAGAGTTGGGAGTTGTTGCTGAAAACACCCATATTGTATTTAGAGGGAGTTCTGCTAAGTTACCTGAGGTCAGGCCAGTGACTAAAGGCTTTGCCACAGAGACAGCGCACATGTGGATCCATGTCCACAGGTGATTCCTGTCTGGACCGGGGAGTGCGATGCCTGAAGGAGCCTCCATATTGGTTACAGACAGTTACTTTACTGAGTGTGAACTTGGTGAGTTTAAAGGCTAACGCTATGGCTGCTGTTCCTCCCACGTTCCTCATGTGTGGAATGTGGAGGGAACAGCGTGTCACCTCAGATGAGAAAGTCTACTGAGGGCCTTCCTGGTTTTCTCTCTGGTGCTGGGTTCCCTCGTGTCGTCTAAGGGAAGAGCTGTGACTAAAGCACTTCCCACAGACCTGACACTCATAGGGTTGCTCACCGGTGTGTGTTCTCTCATGCCTCCTCAGCTTTGCATATTGACTGAAGGCATTCCCACACCGCTGACATTTATAGGGTTTCTCTCCTGTGTGGGTCCTTTTGTGCCGAGTCAATTCAGAACTCTGACTGAAGGCCTTCCCACACACAAGACACACGTGAGGTTTCTCTCCAGTGTGGATTCTCTTGTGCTGACTAAGGCCAGAGTTTTGGCTAAATGTTTTTCCACACTGATGACATTCATAGTGCTTTTCTTTGGGGTGGATTTTCTCGTGTTTTCTAAGGTAAGAGATTTGATTAAAATTTTTCTCACACAGACGACATTTGTAGGGCTTCTCTCCTGTGTGAGTCTTCTCATGTTGTTTCAGGTAGGACCTTTGACTAAAGAGTTTCCCACACACATGACATTTAAATGGTTTCTCTCCAGTGTGGACCCGATTGTGGTTTCTAAGGTCAGAACTTTGAAGAAAGCCACTTCCACAGAGACCACATTTGTATGGTTTCTCTCCAGTGTGAGTCATCTTGTGTTGTCTGAGGCTAAAGCAATTGCTAAATACTTTCCTACACAGAGGACATTCACAAAACTTGCCTCTACTGTGAATGTGACCCTGTGCATTAAGGAATGACCCTTGACTATGTGATTTTCCACACCGTTTGCTGACATTACGTTTCCTTCTTAAGTGAATTGATGAATGTTGAGGGAAATATCTAGAAGGAACTTCATCTCTCAAATCCGTGCATCCAGCAGGATCCCCTTGCGGGTGAGAAACCTGTTTGGAGAAAGGAGATATGAGGCTGTTATTGGTTTGCCCGTGTCCAGGTAGACACTGATTTGTCCATATGCTCACCCTAGAACATCAGCTCAAAATAGTCTCCGGTTAAAATGTCTCCAGTGTTAGTTGTAAACACATGTTGTGTTATTTCCCTGCAAGCACGAACATTCTCTTTTATAGTTTCCCAATCCAAGATAGGGAAACAGTGGAAACAGTGTCAGACTTTATTTTTTGGGCTCCAAAATCACTGCAGATGGTGATCGCAGCCATGAAATTAAAAGATGCTTACTCCTTGGAAGAAAAGTTATGACCAACCTAGATAGCATATTCAAAAGCAGAGACATTACTTTGCTGACTAAGGTCCGTCTAGTAAAGGCTATGTTTTTCCTTTGGTCATGTATGGATGTGAGAGTTGGACTGTGAAGAAGGCTGAGTGCTGAAGAATTGATGCTTTTGAACTGTGGGTGGAGAAGACTCTCGAGAGTCCCTTGGACTGCAAGGAGATCCAACCAATCAGTTCTGAAGGAGATCAACCCTGGGACTTCTTTGGAAGGAATGATGCTAAAGCTGAAACGCCAGTACTTTGGCCACCTCATGCAGAGTTGACTCATTGGAAAAGACTCTGATGCTGGAAGGGATTGGGGGCAGGAGGAGAAGGGGACTACCGAGGATGAGATGGCTGGATGGCATCACTGACTTGATGGACGTGAATCTGAGTGAACTCCGGGAGTTGGTGATGGACAGGGAGGCCTGGCGTGCTGTGATTCATGGGGTCGCAAAGAGTCAGATACGACTGAACTGAACTGAACTGAATCCAAGATATCAGATTAATTTTGAAGATTTCAGTATGTTCTAGAGACTAGGAGATGAAAAATGTTTGTGCAACGTATCTTTTTCTCTCTTACATTATGGTTTTTAGCTCATGTTAACTTCTTAACCAATTTCAGAGTATACAAAAATTTGCTCAAGAAGAGCTCAGTCTCAACTTACAGGCAATTGAGCTCAATTACCAACTTATCTCACTGCAGGTCTTTCATTTGGATAACTGGGGTTCCCACCCATGAAACTTACCATTGCCATGGTAGGGGATGTGTGTGTCCTGTAGACACTTTGCATGAACATCATTTCTTGTTGTCTAAGGGGTCTTTCACTGCCTAAAGAAATGTGAAAAGTATAGATTTTAGAGTGGCAATAGGGAAATAAAATGTAGACAGATACAAAGGTCCATGTGAATATATTTCAAAAATTGGTACTCAGAGAAACTGTGTATAACAGAGAAATACTCAATGTAGTAGAAATACTTTAAAAGTCATGTCTATTAGAAAAAAGCCCAGGCTTAAAATATAAAAACATAATGTGGTGAAGAGATATTGGGTCAGAAAATGGTAGACAAAACTTTTAAGTGGCAGGATTAGGACAGGAATCACTATGTGAAAATTGAAGTGTGGTACAGTCCACAAGCACCTTTTTCCCTAAAGGAGAGAAAATATCAGGAATATGAATCATGACGATAGGGGCCCAGAATGATAACATGAGGATTATGCCCTAATGTCCTCACTTCCACTTTGGAATATATCCCTGCCGTCATCAGACTTTCATCTGGTGTCTCCAAGGACTTAACACACAGGCTGAAACTGTTTTGCCCTGAAGCCCAGGCCCCTGACGCTCACCTGGACTCTGACTTTGGAGGCCTCCTGCTGCTTCAGGCCACAGCTCTTTTCCTTGTTCCAGCTGGGAAATCACATCTGATTTGCTGATCTGATAGCCTGTTTGATTAAAAAAAAGAAAGGTGTGGATTTTGAGTCTAGGCTAATCAATCTTTGCTGTGCTCAAAACATGGGTAAGGTACTGGGGAAAATAAAGAGACAACTGAAGGTCAGTGCAGGTAACAATATCCTGAACAGGCAGAACAGTGAAGGTCCTTCAGCAGACTGGGAGGAAACCCAGAGCAGCAGCAAGAACAGTGAAGCTGTCTAGGAGCTAGCTGCCTTTCTGTCAAACAGGATCCAGTAGTGATCCACCTTACAGGAAGAATCAAAATTATGTCATATATAGAACTCTGCTCTCAAGCCTTCATGCAGTGATTGGAACAGAAGAATTAGTTTAAAATATTTGATCCTTTTATTTATGCATTAAAATGTCCATAGAATCCCCTGTCCTGTTCTGAACGTTGAGACTAAGTATCAATAAATATATGAAACCTGGCCAAGGTGACCTTTCAGTGTGGTAATGAAAAGTGCCATGAAAAGGAATGTCTTCCTTTGAGTAATTAGGAGGACTAGCAGAGAATCAGGGAGCAGCTGGAGTGGGACACAGGGAAGCTGCTCTAAATGCTCGTTCAGTGAGTGAATGAACAGAATGGACACAGGCGCAGGCACATCCCTGTTGACAGACTCACCTACAGAGACCAGGTGGGTGACAGTTTCCAGCATCACATTTCTGAACAGGTTTTTCTGGGACTTGTCTAGCAGGCTCCACTCTTCCTGGGTGAAGTCGATGGCTACATCTTCAAACGTCACCGATTCCTAAAACATCAGGGATGTTCTGGTTTAGACAGAGTAGCCCTCCTGCTGTCCAGAGTGGGCGGCTGAGCTGAGGAAGGATGGGGACTGGGTGCAGCATCAGGAGGAAGCACCCCTACTCACCAGGGGCTCCATGCTCAACAGCTCAGTCACCGGGAACCTTTCTCGGGATTTCAGTCAGCCGATCAGGCACTAGGCAGGCCAACCTGAGGTTGGAGAAGCCACGAGACTCCAGGCCTGTGCTCCCAGACCCACCTGAATTCAAGCCCCCAACCTTCACCTGGGTGTAGCCTCAGCCCAGCACTCGGGAACCGGTGGTGCGTCCAGGGAATACTATGCAGCTTCTTCTCTCCCAGATCCCGTGTGAAGAGCTAGAGCTGCGGCTGCTAACACAGAAAGTCAGAGTCTGCAAATAAGGACGTGCTAAGCACTGACTTTGTTCATCAGCCCGTGGCACCCAGAATCGCTCAGTGTCCTCCCTCATTCCAGCCCTCGGGGACCCTGACTCTCGCCAGAGTGGATGGTGGTAAGCGCTCTGGAAGCCCCCAGATCATCCCCTGCCTTATGCGCCCACAGTGCTTCTCCAACAGCCCTGGCAGTCCTCTGGAAACACACTGCCTTCCAGCTCTCCCTCAGCCCTGAGGTTAGTTCTGTCCCCCATGGATGTGGATATCAATTACCCTAGGACCTCTTTTAGGGTGGAGTTAGACTGAGGGCTTATTCCATTTGGAGGGACCATAGCACCCACCCTGCCAGCCTCGTCCTTATCCCCCGCACCGGAATGTAGCAGGAATCCAGGAGTCACAGTTTACTGTCCTAGACTATCTCAATCCTCCTGGTCAAGGATGGTCAGAAATATGGAGGTTTAGAAGGAAATTGCTTTACTTACCGATTTACAATGGACACCCAGAGGTTCCAAAATCTTTAATATCTGACAGGGTTCCACTAGAGGAAGGAGCAGCTGTCATTTCATTTTGCTCAGTCTGTGTCTTGTGTTACCCAAAACACCTTTAGGGTAACAAAGATCACCCAGATTTTACCTGTGATACAGCCTCTAACGTTAACAATCAGAAGCAGCTCCTCGTTACATGTCTCTTTACGACTATTGCCCAGTTTGGGGAGAACCTCTCTATATATTCAGTCGATCCCCTCATCACATCTCATCTATCTTGAAACAGAAACCTTCCTGAATATATTTGCTCTCTGGTTTCTGCTCTCCAGTTCTCCTTTCACCGTCAAAGTGAAAGCCTAAGTGTCATTTCCTATCAGAAATTAAGTCCTGGATCCATACGTCTGCTCACCGTGGAAAGGAATCAAGCGTCCAGGACAATGAACAAACCCCAAAATCCACTCAAGGAAAAGTGATTGGATTGGTGATTAGATTATCTGGAACTGGGGAAACCCAAGTTGGGAGAGACTTTCCAGGAAAACCAATCAAGACTGGGCATAGATTGCCTTTGGTTTAGACATCAATTTGTGCATGAAGTGAAATGCTCTTTTTCATTCCTAAATTGCTTCCTCTATTGATAATAGGAATATGTAAATTCCTATGATATCCAGGGAAACCCCAGGAATATGCCAAAGGGCATTCCTACAATAGAAAGAAGACAGAACCTCAGCAACCCTGGCGATGTCCCACTTAGAGGTCATAGGAATCAAAGGAGGTTAATATTAAATTTTTGGAAGAATTAAAATAAACTTCAGCAAAGCAGAAAATGAAGTATTTAAAAACAAATTAGTAAAAGCATAGTTGTAGATCAATGGTCAGCAGAACCTTTCAAGATGAAGGTCATGCTCTGTATCTGTATTGTGTGAACAGATAGTGTCACATACAGAATACCTGAAATCTGGCTGGCACTACCAAGGAAGTGAAAATTAGCTGTTCAACTGCATTAATTTAACTGTGTTACTGTATTGGAGATCACAAAATCTTAGTTTAGGGATATAAAATAGATTCAAGACAAGAATGTTGGAGTTGAAAAAAATCGTGAACAAAGTTTAGAAATGAGAGTGGCAAAGAAAATGTTGACACAGTATGATCGAGAAACCATAAGAGGCTGCTTTGACTCCAGTGTCTAGAGACAGATAAGACTTATAACATTTAAGGGAATGAAACACTCCTATCTCAGTTTGGAAGACTCACCAAAACCCCAAATTGGAGGAGCCAGTGAAGTCAAGTGGATTCTGAGGACTCCACAGTAAGCAGCTGATTTCCCTCTCTTCAAGGTCCCAAACAGTCCAGCTTCTTCTCTGAACAAATGCATCACTCTGTTGGTTTGACTTTCTTTTATACTCGAATGGCCGTTTATAACACAATCTGGGCTACAATCCACCCTATTGGACCTTGAGCTTAATAGGGTTGCAGTCTGTGAGCCACACCCTGTTCAATTTGATTGGATTTTCTAAACTAATTTGAATTTATAACCCACACCCAGTGTTGAAGAGCAAAGATGTAATGACATTGAGAAGATCCATCATTTCCTTCTTCATCCATAAACACTTCTGATGGATGTATTACTGTATTGGAGATCACAATACAGTGCTGTATTGAGAACCATTCAATGTCTTCAAATAACAGGGCATCAGACACCCTGGGATTCTGGGGAAGTGAAGCTGGGCCTCTCTGGGAGAAACCTGGAATTAAAAATAAAATGCAAGATGAAGAATTATGACCATTTGAAATATAAGTAACTGAGTGACAACACTCAACTTGCTGGTCTGCTGAGCGTGACTCTTAAAGCACTGGCTACGCAGTACTTTCAAGAATATGTTAAGACTCTATTAACTGTGCAAAGAAAATGAGAAGACAGTTTTACACTCCAATATTAATTAGTGAGGAAATGAACACAAACGTTCCTACATAGTGAACTATTGTCAATTATTTCACCTCCATGAGTCGTGTACAGTTGATTTAAATATTTGAGTGGAAATTTTATAGGTGTGGTGACAGCTCTTTAAGCTTAAAATTCCTGATTCCCAAATGGAAAAAAATTTAACCAGAGGACACAGTGAGTATTTCATTGATTCTGAGGACATTTTGGTTATACCTCATACAATGCCTAGTGATCCTGTTGTCTCATGCATTTTAGTTCCATCTTCCATATTCATTAAAGAGTAGTTCGCCTGAAACTAGTATATTAAGTTAAATCCACTGTACTTCAATTTTGAAAAAAAGAGTATTTTGAACTTTCATCATTATCATTCAGTCTCCATGGAATCATCCTTTTCCCTTAAATTCATCAGATTATGTGTAAACTATTTCCTAAATGAAACAGATCATTTTGGATATAGGCACTTTCCACCACAAGATTTAAAGAACTCCTGTAGGGTCATTCATTACTTATGCCATCTCCTACATAGCAGGAAAGGAATTACATTCATCTCAGCTCAGGAATTTTTTTTTTTCCCCTATTCTCTCCTGGCACATCAGAACATATGTTATGATTTAAAACATGTGCACTGTCTTTTCATCTAGTTTTTAAAAATATAGTTGATGTACAATATTGTATTTGCTTCAGGTGTAAAACACTGATACAGTATTTTATAGATTATGCTCCACTAAAGTTATTGTAAAATATCATCTGTATTCCTCGTGTTTTGCAATATGTTGTTGTTGTTGTTGAGTTGCTGAGTCATGTCCAACTCTTTGAGACCCTATAGACTGCAGCATGCAGGCTCCTCTGTCCCTTGCTTTCCAAGGCAGGGAGTGCAGGTTCCATTCTTGGTCGGGGATCTAAGATACCACATGCTGCAAATTGTGGCACCAAATTAAAAATAAATCAATAGAACTTGAAGAGACCCTGATGGGGCTGTCTCTGGTGACTCTTTGTGATCACATGGATTGTGGCCCCTCAGGCTCTCGGTCCACGGAATTTTCCAGGCAAGCACACTAAACCTTCCTCCGCAATCAATGCAAAGAAATAGAGGAAAACAACAGAATGGGAAAGACTAGAGATCTCCTCAAGAAAGTTAGAGATACCAAGGGAACATTTCATGCAAAGATGGGCTCAATAAAGGACAGAAATGGTATTGATCTAACAGAAGAAGAGAATATTAAGAAGAGGTGGCAAGAATACACAGAGTTCAGTTCAGTTGCTCAGTCGTGTCCGACTTTTTGGGACCCCATGAATCACAGCATGCCAGGCCTCCTTGTCCATCACCAACTCCTGGAGTTCACTCAGACTCACATCCATCGAGTCAGTGATGCCATCCAGCCATCTCATCCTCGGTTGTCCCTTCTCCTCCTGCCCCCAATCTCTCCCAGCATCAGAGTCTTTTCCAATAAGTCAACTCTTCGCATGAGGTGGCCAAAGTACTGGAGCTTCAGCTTTAGCATCATGCCTTCCAAAGAAATCCCAGGGCTGATCTCCTTCAGAATGGACTGGTTGAATCTCCTTGCAGTCCAAGGGACTCTCAAGAGTCTTCTCCAACACCACAGTTCAAAAGCATCAATTCTTCGGCACTCAGCCTTCTTCACATTCCAACTCTCACATCCACACATGATCATAGGAAAAACCATAGCCTTGCCTACACAGACCTTAGTCAGCAAAGTAATGTCTCTGTTTTTGAATATGCTGTCTAGGTTGGTCATAACTTTTCTTCCAAGGAGTAAGTGTCTTTTAATTTCATGGTTACAATCACCATCTACCATGATTTTGGAGCCCCCCAAAATAAAGTCTGACACTGTTTCCACTGTTTCCACTGTTTCCCATTTATTTCCCATGAAGTGATGGGACCGGATGCCATGATCTTCGTTTTCTGAATGTTGAGCTTTAAGCCAACTTTTTCACTCTCCTCTTTCACTTTCATCAAGAGGCTTCTTAGTTCCTCTTCACTTTCTGCCATGAGGGTAGTGTCATCAGCATATCTGAGGTTATTGATATTTCTCCCGACAATCTTGATTCCAGCTGTGTTTCCTCCAGTCCAGCGTTTCTCATGATGTACTCTGCATATAAGCTAAATAAGCAGGGTGACAGTATGCAGCCTTGATGTACTCCTTTTCCTATTTGGAACCAGTCTGTTGTTCCATGTCCAGTTCTAACTGTTGCTTCCTGACCTGCATACAGGTTTCTCAAGAGGCAGATCAGGTGGTCTGGTATTCCCATCCCTTTCAGAACTTTCCACAGTTTATTGTGATCCACACAGCCAAAGGCTTTAGCATAGTCAATAAAGCAGAAATAGATGTTTTTCTGGAACTCTCTTGCTTTTTCCATGATCCAGCGGATGTTGGCAATTTGATCTCTGGTTCCTCTGCCTTTTCTAAAACCAGCTTGAACATCAGGGAGTTCACGGTTCATGTATTGCTGAAGCCTGGCTTGGAGAGTTTTGAGCATTACTTTACTAGCATGTGAGATGAGTGCAATTGTGTGGTAGTTTGAGCATTGTTTAGCATTGCCTTTCTTTGGGATTGGAATGAAAACTGACCTTTTCCAGTCCTGTGGCCACTGCTGAGTTTTCCAAATTTTCTGGCATATTGAGTGTAGCACTTTCACAGCATCATCTTCCAGGATTTGAAATAGCTCAACTGGAATGCCATCACCTCCACTAGCTTTGTTCATAGTGATGCTTTCTAAGGCCCACTTGACTTCACATTCCAGGATGTCTGGCTCTAGATGAGTGATCACACCATCATGATTATCTGGGTTGTGAAGATCTTTTTTGTACAGTTCTTCTGTGCATTCTTGCCACCTCTTCTTAATATCTTCTGCTTCTGTTAGGTCCATTCCATTTCTGTCCTTTATTGAGCCCATCTTTGCATGAAATGTTCCCTTGGTATCTCTAATTTTCTGGAAGAGATCTCTAGTCTTTCCCATTCTGTTGTTTTCCTCTATTTCTTTGCACTGATCACTGAAGAAGGCTTTCTTATCTCTTCTTGATATTCTCTGGAACTCTGCATTGAGATGCTTATATCTCTTCTTTTCTCCTTTGCTTTTCACCTCTCTTCTTTTCACAGTTGTTTGTAAGGCTTCCTCAGACAGTCATTTTGCTTTTTTGCATTTCTTTTCCATGGGGATGGTCTTGATCCCTGTCTCCTGTACAATGTCACGAACCTCATTCCATAGTTCATCAGGCACTCTATCTATCAGATCTAGGCCCTTAAATCTATTTCTCACTTCCACTGTATAATCATAAGGGATTTGATTTAGGTCATGCCTGAATGGCCTAGCGGTTTTCCCTACTTTCTTCAATTTAAGTCTGAATTTGGCAATAAGGAGTTCATGATCTGAGCCACAGTCAGCTCCTGGTCTTGTTTTTGTTGACTGTATAGAGCTTCTCCATCTTTGACCGCAAAGAATATAATCAATCTGATTTTGGTGTTGACCATCTGGTGATGCTCATGTGTAGAGTCTTCTCTTGTGTTGTTGGAAGAGGGTGTTTGCTATGACCAGTGGGTTCTCTTGGCAAAACTCTATTAGTCTTTGCCCTACTTCATTCCGTACTCCACGGACAAATTTGCCTGTCACTCCAGGTGTTTCTTGACTTCCTGCTTTTGTGTTCCAGTCCCCTATAATGAAAAAGACAGCTTTTCTGGATGTTAGTTCTAAAAGGTCTTGTAGGTCTTCATAGAACCGTTCAACTTCAGCTCCTTCAGTGTTACTGGTTGGGGCATAGACTTGGATTACTGTGATATTGAATGGTTTGCCTTGGAAACGAACAGAGAATACTCAGAAGAACTGTACAAAAAAGCTCCACGACCAAGATAATCATGATGGTGTGATCACTCACCTAGAGCCAGACATCCTGGAATGTGAAGTCAAGAGGGCCTTAGAAAGCATCACTACAAACAAAGTTAGTGGAGGTGATGGAATTCCAGTGGAGCTATTTCAAATCCTGGAAGATGATGCTGTGAAAGTGCTACACTCAATATGCCAGAAAATTTGGAAAACTCAGCAGTGGCCACAGGAGTGGAAAAGGTCCGTTTTCATTCCAATCTCAAAGACAGGCAATGCCAAAGAATGCTCAAACACCCCACAATTGCACTCATCTCACACGCTAGTAAAGAAATGCTCAAAGTTCTGCAAGCCAGGCATCAGCAGTACGTGAACCATGAACTTCCTGATGTTCAAGCTGGTTTTGGAAAAGGCAGAGGAACCAGAGATCAAATTGCCAACATCCGCTGGATCATCGAAAATGCAAGAGAGCTCCAGAAAAACATCTATTTCTGCTTTATTGACTTTGCCAAAGACTTTGACTGTGTGGATCACAATAAATTGTGGAAAATTCTGAAAGACATTGGCATACCAGAACCCCTGACCTGCCTCTTGAGAAACCTGTATGCACGTCAGGAAGCAATAGTTAGAACTGGACATGGAACAACAGACTGGTTCCAAATAGGAAAAGGAGAATATCAAGGCTATATACTGTCACCCTGCTTATTTAACTTCTCTGCAGAGTACATCATGAGAAACACTGCACTGGAGGAAACACAAGCTAGAATCAAGATTCCCTGGAGAACTATCAATAACCTCAGATATGCTGATGACACTACCCTCATGGCAGAAAGTGAAGAGGACCTAAGAAGCCTCTTGATGAAAGTGAAAAAGGAGAATGAAAAAGTTGGCTTGAAGTTCAACATTCAGGAAACGAAAATCATGGCATCTGGTTCCATCACTTCATGGCAGATAGATGGGGAAACAGTGGAAACTGTGTCAGATTTTATTTTCTTGGTCTCCAAAATCATGGTAGATGGTGATTGCAGCCATGAAATTAAAAGACGCATACTCCTTAGAAGGAAAGTTATGACCAACCTAGATAGCATATTGAAAAGCAGAGCTATTACTTTGCCAACAAAGGTCTGTCTAGTTAAGGCTGTGGTTTTTCCAGTGGTCATGTGTGGATGTGAGAGTTGGACTGTGAAGAAAGCTGAGCACTGAAGAATTGATGCTTTTGAACTGCGGTGTTGGAGAAGACTCTTGAGAGTCCCTTGGACTGCAAGGAGATCCAACCAGTCCCTTTTAAAGGAGATCAGTCCTGGGTGTTCATTGGAAGGGCTGATGCTGAAGTTGAAACTCCAATCCTTTGGCCATGTCATGTGAAGAGTTGACTCATTGGAAAAGACTCTGATGCTGGGAGGGATTGGGAGCAGGAGGAGAGGGGATGACAGAGGATGAGATGGCTGGATAACATCACCAACTTGATGGATGTGAGTTTGAGTGAACTCTGGGAGTTGGTGATGGACAGGAAGGCCTGGCGTGCTGTGATTCATGGCGTCACAAAGAGTCGGACACGACTGAGTGACTGAACTGAACTGAACTGAACACTGGAGTGGGTTGCCATTTCCTTCATGTCTATGGAGAAGGGGCAGATAAAGCAGTGCTTAGGTCAAAGTCATGCCTTCATCTCAGCAGACAGGGCCCTTAGAAGAAAAGCAAGAGACCCCAGAGTCTGAGGAGGGGCAGGCCACTGGAGGACGCTGAGGGTGGGTGGTGGTCACACTCTGAAAACAGAGGCCTCAGGAGAAAACACAGCAACTACACCTTGATCTGGAAACTTCATGCCCTCCTTCATTCTGGAGAGGTGATCTGACCCCAGAAGGACCTGGTTACTAGCTTCCACAGATATAAGCAGGAAGATGCCCACGAGTTTCTGATGCTCACTCTGGACATCATGCAGCAAGAGTGTCTGAATGCCTATGAGCTGTTAGACCATCCCTCTGAGACAGCACCCTCATCTGTCAGACCTTTGGAGGGTCCTGGAGATATCTCAGATCCAGTGTCTCCACTGCCTTGGTGTCTCACACACTTTTGACCCATGTCTGGACATCCACTGGATATCATGGCAACTCAGAGTATCAACCAAGCTTTGAGAGAGCTGGTGAAGCCCAAGAAGCTAGATGGTGGAATGCTTATCATTGTAGCATATGTCTCCAGAAGGTGCTGGCCACCAAGAGGTTGACTCTGTACCACGCCCCCCCAAGGTCCTGATCGTCATGCTAAAGTGGCTCTCAGATTTCACAGGTGACAAAATGCACAAGCAAGTGAGATATCCTGTATGTCTTGATGCGCCACTGTACATGTCTGAGCAGAAAGTAGAACCCCTGGATTATGTGCTCTATGCCATGCTGGTCCACTCTGGGAAGAGCTGTCACCAAGGACATTACTTTTGTTGCGTGAGAGCTTGAAACGGCCAGTGGTACAAGATGGATGATGCTAAGGTTACCCCTTGTGCTGTGGCATCTGCCCAGAGTGCCTACGTCCTCTTCCAGAAGAATGACTGGAAGGAGGTGATGGAGGTAGCTCCAGGAGGTCCCTGGGGGATGACCCCACAGGCGTGGATGCAGCCCATAGCGAGCCTGCAGGAGATGCCAGCCTCGGAGCTCCTGGGTCAGAGCTTAAAAACCATATGATTATCTCAATAGATGCAGAGAAAGCCTTTGACAAAATTCAACATCCATTTATGATAAAAATCCTCCAGAAAGCAGGCATAGAAGGAACATACCTCAACATAATAAAAGCCATATATGACAAACCCACAGCAAACTTTATCCTCAATGGTGAAAAATTGAAAGCATTTCCCCTAAAGTCAGGAACAAGACAAGGGTGCCCACTCTCACCACTACTATTCAACATAGTTTTGGAAGTTTTGGCCACAGCAATCAAGAACAGAAAAAGAAATAAAAGGAATCCAAATTGGAAAAGAAGTAAAACTTTCACTGTTTGTAGATGACATGATCCTCTACATAGAAAACCCTAAAGACTCCACCAGAAAATTACTAGAGCTAATTAATGAATATAGTAAACTTTCAGGATATAAAATTGCCACACAGAAATCCCTTGCATTCCTATACACTAACAATGAGAAAACCGAAAGAGAAATTAAGGAAACAATTCCATTCACCATTGCAACGAAAAGAATAAATTACTTAGGCATATATCTACCTAAAGAAACAAAAGACCTATGTATAGAGAACTATAAAACACTGATGAAAGAAATCAAAGAGGACACAAACAGATGGAGAAATATACTGTGTTCATGGATTGGAAGAATCAATATAGTGAAAATGAGTATACTACCCAAAGCAATCTATAGATTCAATGCAATCCATACCAAGCTACCAATGCTATTTTTCAGAGAACTATAACAAACAATTTCACAACTTGTATGGAAATACAAAAAACCTCGAATAGCCAAAGCAATCTCAAGAAAGAAGAATGGAACTGGAGGAATCAATCTGCCTGACTTCAGTCTCTACTACAAAGCCACAGTCATCAAGACAGTATGGTACCAGCACAAAGACAGAAATATAGATCAATGGAACAAAATAGAAAGCCCAGAGATAAATTCATGCACCTATGGGCACCTTATTTTTGACAAAGGAGGCAAGAATATACAATAGAGAAAAAACAATCTCTTTAACAAGTGGTGCTGGGAAAACTGGTCAACCACTTGTAAAAGAATGACACTAGAACATTTTCTAACACCATACACAAAATAAACTCAAAATGGATTAAAGATCTAAACTTAAGACCAGAAACTATAAAACTCCTAGAGGAATACATAGGCAAAACACTCTCAGACATAAACCACAGCAGGATCCTCTATGATCCACCTCCCAGAATATTGGAAATAAAAGCAAAAATAAACAAATGGGACCTAATTAAAATTAAAAGCTTCTTCACAACAAAGGAAACTATAAGCAAGGTGGAAAGACAGCCTTCAGAATGGGAGAAAATAATAGCAAATGAAAGTGAAAGTGAAGTTGCTTAGCCATGTCCAACTCTTTGTGACCTCATGGACTGTAGCCTACCATGCTCCTCCATCCATGGGATTTTCCAGGCAAGAGTACTGGAGTAGGTTGCCATTTCCTTCTCCAGAGGATCTTCCTGACCCAGGGATCGAAGCTGGGTCTCCCACATTGTAGGCAGACGCTTTACCGTCTGAGCCACCAGGGAAGCCATAGCAAATGAAGCAACAGAAAAAGAATTAATCTCAAAAATATACAAGCAACTCCTGCAGCTCAATTCCAGAAAAATAAACGACCCAATCAAAAAGTGGGCCAAAGAACTAAACAGATATTTCTTCAAAGAAGACATACAGATGGCTAACAAACACATGAAAAGATGCTCAACATCACTCATTATCAGAGAAATGAAATCAGAACCACAATGAGGTACCATTTCACACCATCGAATGGCTGCAATCCAAAAGTCTATAAGCAATAAATGCTGGAGAGGGTGTGAAGAAAAGGGAACCCTCTTACACTGTTGGTGAGAATGCAAACTAGTACAGCCACTATGGAGAAAAGTGTGGAGATTCCTTAAACAACTGGAATAGAACTGCCATATGACCCAGTAATCCCACTGCTGGGCATACACACTGAGGAAACCAGAATTGAAAGAGACATGTATACCCCAATGTTCATTGCAGCACTGTTTATAATAGCCAGGACATGGAAGCAACCTAGATGTCCGTCAGCAGATGAATGGATAAGAAAGCTGTGGTACAGAAACACAGTGCAGTATTACTCAGCCATTAAAAAGAATTCATTTGAATCAGTTCTAATGAGGTGGATGAAGTGAAGTGAAGTGAAGTGAAGTGACTCAGTCGTGTCCAACTCTTTGCGACCCCATGGATTGTAGCCTACTACGTTGCTCTGTCCATGGGATTTTCCAGGCAAGAGTACTGGAGTGGGTTGCCATTTCCTTCTCCAGAGGATCTTCCTGACCCAGGAGTCGAACCCAGGTCTCCCGCACTATAGGCAGACACTTTACTGTCTAAGCGAAACTGGCCTCTGGAGACACCACTGTTTTCTGTCAAAGCCCTCGTACCCTCAGTGACCCTGGAGGGCACACCCTCTGAGTCCCGTGGCCTTTCCTCTTTGATGACTCTGTGTTCTGCTTTGAGCAAAGTGACTGGAGTGAGAAGCTCCCATAAAAACTGAGATGTGGTTTTCTGCCCCAAATGACTGAGGAGGGGCAAACACAGGGCATTCACTGCTCTGTGTGTGAGCAGAGGAAGGAATGTGGACTGACATGGGAGGTAGACACGCCACACAACCTCTTCTAATTGTGGACGTTTCTGGAGAAAATAACATGGAACTTATAAAACTGGCATAGGAAAGCTTTTTTAACTAAAAAAATTTTATCATGAGGTAATCTGAGTAAACTAATTGAATAGGAATTTAGTTGGAAACAAAGAGCTTTGAAATTAGTCTGAATTTGGGGAAACTCTGGTTAAAGGACTGAGCTATGGGCTCTGTGTCTTTTAAGAGTTGCCCTGTCCTGAGATAAGAGTTTTGTTTTATAAAAATGATTGTAATATCTAGTGAAACTACATGTAACTTTGTTCCGTATTTTCCAAGTCTCCTGTAAATGTGTTATCATACTTTCATCATTTAAAAAATTAAAAAAGAAGGGAAAAAGTTTTGTTTTATAGAAGATGAGAGTTTTGTCTCTCTGGAGGTGTTTTATAGAAACCAGTACATTTTGTTATTCAATAGCACTGTGTTTTAAAATGTCTTTCAATGTTACTAAATCCACAAAATATGATATACCGTGCAGGTATTTTGATTTCTAAGTTGTCACCAGTTGACTTTAGGTTTTATTTATTAAGTTTATGTTACTGATATGTTCATGTGCTTGGTCGTGTCCAACTGTTTTGAAGCCCCATGGACTGTAGCCCACCACGCTCCTCTGTCCATGAAAAATTTCCAGGCAAGAATACTGGAGTGGGTTGCCGCTTCTTTCTCCAGGGGATCTTCCTGACCTAGGGATCAAACCCGCATCTCTTATGTCTCTTGTATTGGCTGGAGGATTCTTTACCACTTCGCCACTTGGGAAACCCATATTCCTGATTGTAGGGTAAGGGAGTTAGAGAAGGCAAAGTTCGGAAAAAGAAGGAGACCGGCACTTTACAGGAACAGATCACCTTTAATGAGTTGAGAAGGGGCAGCAGTCAGATTAGTAAACTGCTGCACCAACCCAAGAAAAGAGTTAGCATATATAGGCATAAATGTGGAAATCTACTGTCTTAAGGGGGCCATTCTTCTCCAAGGTTGTTTGGAGTAGTTATCTCTTAAACAGCTGGGGCAAGGAAGTCTGGAGATCTGCCCAGAGGCTGGGGCCAGCTGGGAGCTGGGCGTAATCAACCTTGATGTCCAGTTTTTTCTTCCGGTGAGAGAATTCTTTGTTTTGCATAGAATGGTGGGGAGGACCTGAAGGGGAGTTTCAGCTCCAGGCTATTTTGAGCCCTGTAACTTCCCTTCACTGATATAACCTGTGGCTTAGTAGAAATGCAGTCCTTTGGGTGTCCAGGACTCAACTCTAAGAAAATGAGATTCCGCAAAGCGGATGGACCCAGGAATTTGCATTTCTAGCGAAGCTCTTAGGGATGCTGAACATGGTCCCCAGACCTCCCTCCAATGAGCACTAAGGTAAAGGGCAAGCACAGCACCACCAGTCTCTGAGACCCACTAAGTACATCTTAACACAGGACTTCTTGTTCCTAGGGAGACCACCATCACTTCTCAGATAGAATACAGCTTGCACTGAGCTAACCAAGCAAAGACTGGAGGGGAGAAGGGGGTCAGTTCTGAGCAAGGCGGCATCTGAGCAACACCCAACCTTCATTCAGTAACACCAACTGCACTGAGCAGCTATTCTGCTCTCCTGGGTGGGCTGGGGGCCCTCTACGCTGGGCCCTGTGCTGGGAACCACAGTTCATGATATGAGCGCATGGTCATGCACTGCAAGTGGTCACAGTCCACTTACACACTGGAGTGGAAACCTTCGGATGTGCAGATGGCCCATTCAGCTTAAAATTCCTGATTCCCAAGCAGAAATAATTAGACCAGGCGACACAGTGTTTCACTGTATCTGGACACTTTGCTTATTCTTTCTCATAAAAGGCCTGGAAATCTTATGACAGCAAGCATTTCAGTTTCATCTCCCATGCTCAGTAAAGAGCGTATCTCCTGAAACTAAGATAAATCAACACACTACTTCAGTTTAAAAAAAAAAAGATTATTTGAAACCTTCACCATTACCACACAGTCTCCACAGACTCATCCTGTTCTCTTACTTTCATCAGATTATGTGTAAACTATGTCACAAGTGAAATAATTAACTTTGGATGCAGGCACTTTCCACCCCAAGATTTAAAGGACTCCTGTAGAGTCATTATTTATACCATCTCCCACATAACAGGAACAGAACTGTCTTTCATTTCAGCTCAAGAATTTATTTCTACACTTGTGTTCTTTTCCTATTCTTTCCTGCCAGGTCAGAATGTATGTTATGATTTAAATTGAATGCACTTTTTATTTTTTTAAGCATGGTTGATTTACAATATTATAGTAGTTTCAGGTGTACAACATAGTGGTTTAATTATTTACAACATTATACTCCACTTAAAGTTATAATAAAATATTCCCTGTGTGGTATAATTTATCTTTGTAGCTAAATTTAAAAATTTTTATACATAGTAGTTAGTATTCCTTGATCTCATGTTTTCAGTTTGCTCCTCCCCTCTTCCTTCTTCCCTTTGGTAAGCCCTGCTTTATTCTCTGTGAGTCTATTTGTTTCCTTATTTCATTTGTTTCTTTTTTTCTTTTAGGTTTCCCATATAAGTGATAGCATACAGTATTTGTCTTTTTGTGTCTGACTTATTTCTCTAATTATAAGACCCTGCAAGTCTGTCCATATTGTTGCAAATGGCAAAATTTCTTTTTTACAGCAAAGTGATATTCCATTGTGTATATACATCATTTGTTATTTACTCTGTTGATGGAGATGTAGGTAGCTTCCATATCTTGACTTTTGTAAACAAAGTACTTGTGGACATTGGGGTGCATGTATCTTTTCAAAATAGCATTTTTTGCTTTCTTGAGCTGCACACCCAGCAGTGGGGTTGTTGGATCACAGTAGTTCTATTTTTCACTTTTAGGACCCTCAATACTCTTTTTCATAGTAGCTGTGCCAATTTGCATTCCCACCAACAGTGTGCTAAGGTTCCCTTTTCTCCATACGCTGGACAATCTTTTCCAGTTGTAGAACTTTTCATGAGGGCATTGAGGCAGGTGCCACGTCACAGCTCATTGTAGATTTGATTTGCATTTCTCTGATGATTAGAGGTGTTGAGTATCTTTTTATGTGGCCATGTGCATTTCCTCTTTATGAAAACGTCTATTCAGATCTTCTGCCTACTTAAAAAAATATTCATTTGTTTATTTATTTTTGACTGTGCTGGGTCTTGGTGGCTGCCCAGGCTTTTCTCTAGCTGTGGCGAGTGGGGGCTACTCTCGTCCCGGGGCCACCGCTTCTCATCCCGGTGGCTGCCCTGTTGCAGAGCACAGGCTCTCGGTGCTCGGGTTTCGGTCTCCGCAGTTCCTGGGCCCTAGGGGACAGGCTCAGCAGTCAACGCACAGGCTTAGTTGCTCCATGGCACGTGGGAATTCCCCAACCAGAGACTGAATCCCGGGGTTGCCTCCAGGAAAGTGACTCACCTCCAGCCGGGGCGGGACTCAGCATCCTGCCAACATCAATGCTGGGACTCAGCTCTAAGAAAATCGTGGGCTCCAATTGCCTAAGGCTGCGAACCTCAGGCCTTGTTGCTTCTCCTACAGCATCTCACTCCTTCTCCCTGTGACCGGCTGCCGAGGGCCCCGGGAGAGGGGCTTCCCACACCCCCGCCCAGGATACCGCGTTTCTGGGGGTCTGTCTAATCTCTGCACTCAGCTCTGTGCAGAGAGGCAGGCGGTCCCGCCCGGAGCAGCCCCAGCCCTCGGCCCTTGTTCCAGGGGACCGGTCCCTGCGGGGCCACCACGAGGGGAGGCTCGGATCTCCTCTTGGTCAACAGAAACGTGCCCCACGACCACACCCCCGGAGGCTGGAGCAGAACAGACCCGGGGAGACCTCCCTGACGGCGGGACCGCGGTCCAGACAAGTCTGTGGCCTTCAGACCTGACCTCGGGAATCCATCATGTCCCTCAGCCGTCTGAAATACGTTTCCTCGAGGTCCTGAACTACAAGAGGTTTTGGCAAGTTGGAAAACGGAGACTCGAACAGTCAGAGCGCTGGCTTTGAGCCACTGAGAAGGTCCTGCGCCGGAAGGAGCCAGCGGCCCTGGAGCCCGCCCTGCCGTGCGCGCCACGAGGCGGCGCCGGAGAAGGGCCCGGGCGGCTCCAGGCTCCGGGCGTCAGGCGGGACCGGACTCCTCCTGCGCGCGAGTCTGCACAGAGCCGGGCAGACGGCCTGTGAGCCGAGACGCAGGTGCGCACTGCCGCGGCGGAGCGAGCGCCGGGCGGAGCTCGAGAGCCGCGGTCCTCCTTTGAAAAGTGCGAGAGGCGGGCGCTGTCCGCGGGGAGCCGGGCGGGGGGCCGGGCGGGGAGCCGGGGGGTGCGCGCGGAGCCCGACGGGCGCCCCGGGCGCGGGGCCCACACTCCGCGGGGCTGCACGGACGCCCCGGGCGCGGAGCTGACACACCGCGCGCCTCCCGGCAGCGCTCAGCTCCCCCTCCTCTTCTTGGTGCAGCGGAGCCGGGCTGTTCACTGGGAAGAGCAGAGAGCAGGAGAGGACTCGCAGACTCACACCCAAACCCACGGGGACGACCGGGTTCCGGGGAGCAGGCCCCGCCAGCAGCCCTGCGCTCCGCTCCCGGGACGGGCGCGCCCGGACCTGCTCCCCTGCTGACCTGGGGGCTCGCGGCGTCCTCCTCGCACGACGGCGCCTGAGGGACGGGGCTGGGGGCGGAGGTGACCCTGCGGCTGAAGGGGCTTCAAATGCGCACAAACCTAAGGAATCCCAGTATTCCTATTTCCTGGCTTTGGTGTTTCTCAACATTTTACAAAATTTTCAGCTCTGTATTTTCATGTCTTTATTTCTCTCTTCCTTTTCTTTCTTTTTTTGACTGAAATGGGAAGTGTTTACTCTTTAACTTTTGTTTATGTATTCATTTATTTTTCAGTTGGCCTGGCGTTACAACGTTGTTAGTCTCTGCTGTCTCTGTTAGTCTCATGCAGTGAGTCAGCTGCATGAATACACGGATCCCTTCTTTCCTGGATTTCCTTCCTACTGAGGTCACCACAGAGCATTTTCCCTTTCTTTTCTTTTTTGCTAGACTGTTTTGAAGCAAATCCAGCCTACCGTGTCATTTCACTGCTCAGCCCTTCAGTGAGCTTCTTTAGCTGAGGAGGCCCTTTCTCTTCCAGCATAACTGCCTCATTGCTGGCACTCTAATGACGTCAGTAAGAAGCCTCTGATACTACGAGTCCATATTCAAACTTATCTGGCCCTCTTAAAATTGTTTTCTTGCAACTGGTCTCTGATACAGAATCCAAACAAGGCCCACCATTGGTTGTTTTGCCTCTTTTCTCTCTATATAATTGTAATCCTTCTTTCTCCTCAGGCCATTGGGTTGGTAAAAAAAATTAGTTTGTTTTTCCTAACTAGCATCTCATGTCCTGAGTTTGACTTAATTGCTTCCTTGAGCAGTTGTTTTACTTGTTTCTCTAACTTTTGCATTTCCTGTAAATTGTTAGATGTAGAAACTCCAGTAGTTTCAGGTTCAACTGCTGGTGAGCCCTGAGGGAACTCAGGAAGGAAACAAGAAATACCCACTATCTAGTAGCCATCAGACTGTAGCCACCCCTGATGGTGCAGCTTGAGGAAACTCAGGATGAGAAAACACAGGATCCTGGCCCCAGAGAGCTGAGGAATGATTTCAGTTCAGTTCAGTTCAGTTGCTCAGTCGTGTCCGATTCTTTGTGACCACATGAATCTCAGCACGCCAGGCCTCCCTGTCCATCACCAACTCCCAGAGTTCACTCAGAGTCGCATCCATCAAGTCAGTGATGCCATCCAGCCATCTCATCCTCGGTCGTCCCCTTCTCCTTCTGCCCCCAATCCCTTCCAGCACCAGAGTCTTTTCCAATGAGTCAACTCTTTGCATGAGGTGGCCAAAGTACTGGAGTTTCAACTTTAGCATCATGCCTTCCAAAGAAATCCCAGGGTTGATCTCCTTTAGAAAGGACTGGCTGGATGTCCTTGCAGTCCAAGGGACTCTCAAGAGTGTTCTCCAACACCGCAGTTCAAAAGCATCAATTCTTCAGTGCTCAGCCTTCTTCACAGTCCAACTCTCACATCCATACATGACTACTGGAGAAACCATAGCCTTGACTAGACGGACCTTAATCGGCAAATTAATGTCCCTGGTTTTGAGAACCTGGGTCTCCTGCTTTGGAAGCAGGCGCTTTAACCTCTGAGCCACCAAGGAAGAATGAATATACTATCTAGGTTGCTCATAACTTTTCTTCCAAGGAGTAAGCGTCTTTTAATTTCATGGCTGCAATCACCATCTGCAGTGATTTTGGAGCCCCCCAAAATAAAGTCTGACACTGTTCCCACTGCTTCCCCATCTATTTCCCATGAAGTGATGGGACTGGATGCCATGATCTTCGTTTTCTGAATATTGAGCTTTAAGCCTACTTTTTCACTCTCCTCTTTTACTTTCATCAGGAGACTTTTTAGTTCCTATTCACTTTCTGCCATAAGGGTGGTGTCATCTGCATATCTGAGGTTATTGATATTTCTCCTGGCAATCTTGATTCCAGCTTGTGTTTCTTCCAGTCCAGCGTTTCTCATGATGTACTCTGCATATGAGTTAAATAAGCAGGGTGACAATATACAGCCTTGACGTACTCCTTTTCCTATTTGGAACCAGTCTGTTGTTCCATGTCCAGTTCTAACTGTTGCTTCCTGAACTGCATACAGATTTCTTAAGAGGCAGGTCAGCCCAAACGCTTGCATCTTCCCATCCCTAGAAAAGTGCTAAATTCCTTAACTGGATATCTCTTTTTCTTTTATTAACAGTAACCTTTTGTTCTGAGTACATGTTGTTATTGCAAAAACTCCTATATATCCTGGCATATATGCTGGCTTCCCCATTTCCTCTTCCAAACAGTTTTATCTGAGAGGCTCTCTCCCTAAAAATGCCTGCCGAATAAACATAACTCTCAACTTGTAGGTTGTGCATTTTTTTTTCAGTGGACATGCTTTTGGTCAGAGTATTTCTTCGGTGGTGGTGTGCCCTTCTCTGAATCACAATAGGAGGTCCATGAACCTCTGATCCTGTCGCTTACAGTGAGGACAAGGTTGATTATTGAGTTTAGTTGGTCTCAGCCATAATTCTTTATCATGAAATACTTTGCCAAGCTTTCCAACAGATATTTTAAAGCCATCCATTGACATTGTTTTAGATCTATTGTTTCATTCAGGGGTGCAAAATGTGATTTTCCAATTCTATTATCCATTCTTCAATTATCTGGAAATTTTCTATAAATATTTCACTCATATAATGGTTTACTATAAAATACAGTTTCTACAAGAAGGGCAGAATAAATGCTTGATCTTTTCTCCTATAATCCGATTTCCAGAATAAGTTGGAACCTTAACAAACCTCAAGTATAAATAATACTGTTTTTTAAGTATCAGTACGACCTCATGGATTTTTCTATACTTGATGTGTTTAAAATATAATTCACTGTTATATTTTAGTGTATTTAACATGTTTATGTATTTTATATATTTAATCAGTGGTGGTCACAGCTCTCTACCAGGATGGAAAGTGCTCCATCCTAGCCTAGGGAGTCCCCCTCAGATTGGAGCCAGTGTTTCCTGGACACTCACCAGCCTTTGATGGCTTCTCTACTCTCTAGCACAACGAGATACCCCAGACTCATCTTGTCCATCTCAGGCTCTGTGCTTGGAAGCTGCTGCTTCTGTGAGACATCCTGGTTCCTTCTAGTGGGAAAGGTAACGACCCATGGCCTGGGTGCTAGGGGTGCTCATTGCTACTTCATTGTCTCTGCATTTTAGGGGTGGGGCTGAGAAATATACACTTGTTAAGAGGGGGAAAGTCAGGATTTTATACTAATACATTCAATTCAAAGTTAAGGCTATAGGATTTTAATATAAGCTTTTAATTTTATATGAATCTTCTCTTACGTCAAAACTCTTGGTTCTGATGATGATTTTCATCCTCCTCCCAACCTGACTTTCATCTTGAGAAGCTTCAGATGGACACACAGACAAGATTAGTACTATGCGTACCCATACAACCTCCGTCTCGATCCACCAGTTGTAATCGCTTTGCAAGTTTAATTTGCCTTGAGTGACTACATAGGAAGTTGCCAGCTTTGTGACATTTCAGCCAGCCCTAAATGCTTCAGCTCCTACGTCCTAGGAATAGGCTGTTCTTCGGCAAAATGTCAGTGCAGGAAACAACACAGATGCAAATCTCACAGACACTGCTCTGAGGGGGGCGCTTGTCCTGGTGTGTTCAGGTGACTTTGGCTTTTCCATTGGACAACAGTCATGTCTTGCATCTTCAAAATATATATTCTATACTCTGCATACATTTTATACAAATATACATGTATTTTGTGAAAAGGAAATTCTTCAAAAGTACTTCTAACTGGAAGCCACTGCCTTTCACTGCTCCTCTGAATGACATGCTTACCCCTCTTATTTTCACTTATCAACTTTAAACACCATCTGTTGTCTCATAAACCACAAGGACTTAGTTGATACTACCCACTCCCCTAACCACTGGACCACCAGGGAGTTCCCCCACGTTTTTATACTGCTTGACTTGTATGTGTGCTTGCGACTGATCCAAGTGGAATGTGGACTTGCTCTTGCCAGATGAAGGAGAGGACAGCGTGTGTATCATCAGGAGTTGTAAGAAATTTATTGGAGAAAGGGGAAGGCATCCCTCTCTCTCCCATCAGTGGGTGTCTACAGGCCTTGCGGTGCAGAAATGACAAAAGGCAGGGACAGTGGTCCTGGAGAATACTTCTGTAAGTGATTGTAAGTAGACCATGTGACCGTGCTGGAGTTAGAAATGGTCCTCCAGGAACCAGCTATTAGGCCTCCTGACTCGGGATAGTTTTATGGTCCTAATAAAAGTTCTCAAATGCTAAGGTTAACCAACCCACAGCCCACTGTCCCGGCCCAGGGAGGAGCAGGGGCAGCAGTTCTGGGCTCAGCAGATGGACAGGCTGCTGAGATCGCTGGGTCTGGGATGAGCTTCTGCTACGAATGAGGGGGGCCTGAGGCTGGGTCGTCACGTGCTCTCGGTCTCACCTGGACCCCCTGCATCGCTCACCTGTAGATCTGGTGATAAATCAGAGTGGAGGTGGCACGGCTCACGGCCTCGTCAGCATCCCCCAGTCCCGTACTCGATAGGCTTTGCTGCCTAGCCTGTCTGCCCTTTCGAACTTCACACTTTCTTAATCTCTTCCAAAAGGAGACACACGACTCATTCTGGTCTCGAGGACGTACGCCTCACAAAATCCTTTTATTAAAACAATGGTTACAAGGACTTCACATGGCTCCTGAGTCCTCTCTGCCGTCGCTCCCAGCTCAGAGTCAACGGATGCAGCACTTGGCTTTGCCCTTGTAGCAGGTGCCTTCAATCCTGCTGTAGAGGGGGCAGGGCGATAGGTTGCAGGTCCCCCCTTTCCTGGCACATATGTAGCTGTCAGACCGCTGGCCGAGAGCCGTAAGCTGGCCGGCACCTGAGACAAGGGAAAAGCAACCGTGTCAGACTCCTGGCCTGCGGCACAGGGATTTCAGGGGAAAGCAGGACAGACAGCCCTTTGCAAAGCACATCACAGGGGTTTCCCTTGCAAGAGCTTCACACCAAGCTGACCTGTGGAGCTGCTCGTGAAACACGGCACCTGAAGAGCCCCCTCAAAGCTGGTGGGTTGGTGTCTCCACCCTTAGCGAGCCCTCATTTTTTGGCATTATCTTTGAAGCTTCAGTACATTATAGGGCCCAAAAGGAATAGCAACATATCTCATCAGAGTGCTTTGGTTACATTCCTTATTCTAGAGTGTGTCTGTGTGATTTTTAGCAAAGCACTCAAACATTCTGAACCCCAGTTCTCAAATTTAAGGAGACTAGGTTATGTGATCTCAATCATTTTCAAGATTCTGAGGCTGGTCATCTATCTTTTGTGGGGAAATAGCACTTTTATGGTTACTTTCTTTGTAATTTAGATTTTTTATTTTATATTGGAGTATAGCTGATTAACAATATTGTGATAATTTCAGGTGGACAGCAAAGGGACTCACCTTTGGATATACGTGTATCCATTCTCCCCCAAATGCTCCTCCCATCCAGGCTGGCGAGTAACATTGGGCAGACTTCCAAGTGCTATACAGTACGTCCTTGTTGGACGTATAGCATTTATATATACCATTTTATATATAGCAGTGTGTACATGTCCATCACATTATGGCTGTATTTAATTCTCTAAGAAATGTATCACTTTTTCCTAACTAAATGACAGAGGAATTGAGATTAAATGTTCTCATTATCTAATCAGTCAATGGTTATATTATGTTAAAAGATGCAGAAAAATATTGGAAAAAATTCAACATTGATTCATGATTTAAAAAAAGAAAGAACTCCTACCAAATAAGGAACTGGAGGAAACTTCCTTAACCTGATAAAGAGTGCTTACAGAAGCCTGCAGCACAGTGTGCACTTCATGGTCGAGCACTGGAAACATCCCACGAGACTGGCAATCAGACGAGCATTGCTGCCATTTCATCATCACCCCACACTGTGCTTGAGGTGCTAGCCAGGGGAATGAGACCAGGAAGAAAGAAACAAAAGGTACAAGCGTTGGAACGGAAGACACGAAACTGTCTCTGTTTGCAGATATTATGATTAGATGTAGGCAGTCTGAAAGGAAAACAGGAAAGCTTAGCAAATTTGCTGTCCATGAGATCACTACACAAAAAGAATAAGAATTTTACTTCTGCAATCAACAGGAAAAAAAAATAAAAGCACCTTATAGAAGAGCATAAAACATACTTGGTTACAAATCTAAAAAATAATGTGCAATATCTCTATCTGTAAAGAGTATAGTTTTTTTTTTTTTAATTTAAAGAGGCCCTAAATAAGTAGAAATGCCATGCTTAAGCATTGGAGCATTAATTATTTTTAAAATGTTAATTTCCCCCCAATTAAGCTGCTGTGCTAGCCCCAAACCATGAAAATCTCAGGAGATTCTTTCAGTGACACTTGATGAGCTGATTTTAAAATTTTTGTGGCAATTCAAAGGACCAAGAGTAGCTAAGGCAGTCTTAGCAAAGAAGGCAGGAGAACTTGCTTTACTGGATTTTGAGACTAATTATAGAGCCACTGTAATTAGACCAGATGGTGAGGATACAAACCTACCAATGGACTAGGGCAGAGAAATACACAAATAGAATAGCGGGAGACGCCCGAGGAGGTCCCTGCAGACACTGAAAGCTGAACAACAGTCGCTCAGCATAAGAGTGGAGGAGATGGTCTCCTCCGTGCTTGGTTCTGGAACAATTAAATATTCATAATGGAAAAGATAAACCCTTTATCTTTAGTCGCACCACACGTGCACATTAAAAATCACTGCCAGATGGTTATAAACCTGGATGTGAAAGGAAAACCAATAAGCCCTCAGAAGACACACTGAACACGCTTCATGCCTTTGGGCTAAAGAAGACTTCTTAAGGCATCACAGCACTAACCCTAAAGGAAAAACTATGACACGCTTAACCACCTTAAAATAATGTGGAAAATTCAGAGAGTGAAAAACTAAGGCACAGGGTGAGGGAAGATATTTGCCATGCTTACAACTGACACGGCTGCTATGTAGAATATATAAAAACTGCTCCAGATTACAGGGCCTCTCCTCCGACCAGCCTCCACACCCAGGAGACCACTCACTTACAGGAGCCATGTCTGGGGCACCCCTGGTGGTCCAGTGGTTAAGAATCTGCATTGCAATGCAAGGGACATGGGTTTGATCCCCGGCCCAGGAAGACCCCACATGCCTCAGAGCAACTGAGCCCCACGTGCCACACTCCTGAGCCTGTGCTCTGGAGCGTGGGATCCGCAGCTACCGAAGCCCACATTCCAGAAAGCCCATGCTCATCCCCCACAGGAAAAGCCACCACAGCGAGAAGCCTGCACACCCAGCACAGAGCAGCCGCGCTGCAGAACTAGAGAAGGTCCTCACATCAGCGAAGACCCAGCACAGCCAAAATGAACAAGTAGATCCTCACCAAGAAGAAGCAGCCATGTTTGATTCTGTGACTCTCTGCTTTGAAAGCCTCTGGGGCCCACCTGAACACAGATGGGGTCTCCTACTGCCTCAGGCCTGACTGACCTGTGCTTCCCTACATCCCTGACCCCTCTCCTGACCCCTCACCCTGGTCCCAGGACGCTTTGTGCAGTGTTGGAGCTGATGGCCTGGGTTTGAGTCCCTGCTCAGTCTGTTACCAATCATGTGACTTTAGCCAAGTTATTAAGCCACAGAATGGGGGTGATGATTCTTCCTCCCCACAGCGGAGCTGGGAGGACTAGAGTGAGAGTGAGAGCTCTGTTTGTTGTTGTTGTTTTAATTTATCTGGACGTCTGGGCTTTCAAGGGGATCCCCTGGTTGCTTAGATGGTAAAGAGTCTGCCTGCAATGTAGGAGACCGGGGTACAATCCTGGTGGGGGAAGATCCCCTGGAGAAGGAAATGGCACCTTACTCCAGTATTCTTGCCTGGGAAATCCTATGGATGGAGGAGCCTGGCAGGCTACATGGGGTAATCCATGGGGTCACAAGGAGTTGGACACGACTGAGTGGCTCGCCTACCTACTTGGCTTTCATACCAGCTCTCCTTCCCATGTGGCTTGTCCTTGCCATCTCTCGTTTTGATAGAGGCAAAGTGAAGAGACAAAATCGGTGATTGAATAGTTAATCCCACTAGGGCATTGCAAGTAGAAAAATATGGGAGACCCGTGTAAGGTAATGATCACTTGAGGGAGCAAGTTTGCTTAACCACAAAACCCAGCAGGCTTGCTTAGCAACAAAACCGAGCAACAGAGGCATGAGGCAAGCCTCAAGGCAGTAAAACAATGGCGGCCTGAGAGCCACAGCCTGCACAGTGAGCTCAGCAAGTCAGTGAGCCCAGGACATGCTCTCTGCACACATGATAAAGCTAATTTGTGGACCTAGCTTGAGCAGGAAGGGACGAGAAAACGCCCCTGCTCAACCTGGAGGAGGAGCAATGTTGGAAGCATGATGTCCACCTAAGAAAGTTGAAGAAGTTCTTCTCCCACCTCCTCACTTTTCCATTGTTTATAAAAGAAGCCAGTAAGTTTTTGGGTGGTGGCTGCATGGGCGCTGGAGGGCCGGCCATGAGGAGGTACCCCTCATCCAAGATAATGAGCAGCAGCTGTGCTTTGCAGGAGCAGCTGTGAAGAGATACCTCACATCCAAGGTAAGAAAACCCAAGTAAGATGGTAGGTGTTGCGAGAGGCATCAGAGGGCAGACACACTGAAACCATATTCACAGAAAACCAACCAATCTGATTACACCGACCACAGGCTTGTAAACTCAATGAAACTAACTCATGCCGTGGAGAGGTCTGACAGAATGCGGTCCACTGGAGAAAGGAATGGCAAACCACTTCAGTGTTCTTGCCTTGAGAACCCCATGAACAGTATGAAAAGGCAAAATGATAGGATACTGAAGGGGGAACTCCCCAGGTTGGTAGGTACCCAATATGCTTCTGGAGATCAGTGGAGAAATAACTCCAGAAAGAATGAAGGGATGGAGCCAAAGCAAAAACAATACCCAGTTGTGGATGTGACTGCTGATAGAAGCAAGGTCTGATGCTGTAAGGAGCAGAATTGCATAGGAACCTGGAATGTCAGGTCCATGAATCAAGGCAAATTGGAAGTGGTCGAACAGGAGATGGCAAGAGTGAACGTCCACATTCTAGGAGTCAGCGAACTAGAATGGACTGGAATGGGTGAATTTAACTCAGATGACCATTAGATCTACTCCTGCGGGCAGGAATCCCTTAGAAGAAATGGAGTAGCCATCATGGTCAACAAAAGAGTCCGAAATGCACTACTTGGATGCAATCTCAAAAATGGTAGAATGATCTCTGTTCATTTCCAAGGCAAACCATTCATTACCACAGTAACCCAAGCCTATGCCCCAACCAGTAACACTGAGGGAGCTGAAGGTGAACGGTTCTATGAAGACCTACAAGACCTTTTAGAACTAACACCTAGAAAAGCTGTCTTTTTCATTATAGGGGACTGGAACACAAAAGCAGGAAGTCAAGAAACACCTGGAGTAACAGGCAAATTTGGCCTTGGAATGCGGAATGAAGCAGGGCAAAGACTAATAGAGTTTTGCCAAGACAATGCACTGGTCATAGCAAACACTCTCTTCCAACAACACAAAAGAAGACTCTACACATGGACATCACCAGATGGTCAACACTGAAATCAGATTGATTATATTCTTTGTAGCCAAAGATGGAGACGCTCTTTACAGTCAGCAAAAACAAGACTGGGCGGGAGCTGACTGTGGCTCAGATCATGAACTCCTTCTTGCCAAATTCAGACTTAAATAGAAGAAAGTAGGGAAAACCACTAGACCATTCAGGTATGACCTAAATCAAATCCCTTATGATGATACAGTGGAAGTGAGAAATAGATTTGAGGGACTAGATCTGATAGAGTGCCTGAGGAACTATGGACGGAGGTTGGTGACATGGTACAGGAGACAGGGATCAAGACCATCCCCATGGAAAAGAAATGCAAAAAAAGCAAAATGGCTGTCTGGGGAGGCCTTACGAATAGCTGTGAAAAGAAGAGAAGCCAAAAGCAAAGGAGAAAAGGAAAGATATAAGCATCTGAATGCAGAGTGCCAAAGAATAGCAAGGAGAGATAAGAAAGCCTTCCTCAGTGATCAGTGCAAAGAAAGAGAGGAAAACAACAGAGTGGGAAAGACTAGAGAGCTCCTCAAGAAAATTACCCTACAAACATCATTAAATCTAAGCATTAAAGTATCCGTGCCCCACTGCCTAGACCGCATTGGTACCTCTTTTGTCTGCTGTCCCATTTCTCCGATGGACACACACCAGCAAATTTAAATCAGCCTGAATCCCAGCCGCATACCTCTTACCTGTGAGTACATGCTCAGAAGGGAGGTGCTGGACACTTTGTGCACCTTTGAAGGTGGCTAAGGAGGGTCAGACTTTATTTTTTTTGGCTCCAATATCACTGCAGATGGTGATTGCAGCCATGAAATTAAAAGACACTTACTCCTTGGAAGAAAAGTTATGACCAACATAGATAGTGTATTCAGAAGCAGAGACATTACTTTGCTGACTAAGGTCTGTCTAGTCAAGGCTATGGTTTTTCCAGTGGTCATGTATGGATGTGAGAGTTGGACTGTGAAGAAGGCTGAGCGCCGAAGAATTGATGCTTTTGAACTGTGGTGTTGGAGAAGACTCTTGAGAGTCCCTTGGACTGCAAGGAGATCCAACCAGTCCATTCTGAAGGAGATCAGCCCTGGGATTTCTTTGGAAGGCATGATGCTAAAGCTGAAACTCCAGTACTTTGGCCACCTAATGGGAAGAGTTGACTCACTGGAAAAGACTCTGATGCTGGGAGGGATTGGGGGCAGGAGGAGAAAGGGACAATAGAGGATGAGATGGCTGGATGGCATCACTGACTCAATGGACATGAGTTTGAGTGAACTCCGGGAGTTGGTCATGGACAGAGAGGCCTGGCGTGCTGCAATTCATGGGGTCGCAAAGAGTAGAACACGACTGAGCAACTGAACTGAGCTGAACTGAACTGAACTGAACTGAAGGAGGGTCCGTGGGGTCGTTTCCCTTTCCTGCTCCCTTTGAGTCTGCTCCCACATCACCTGACCTTGACGAGGTTGTATTAATCCAATCAAGGTTAAGTATCACCTTTGATCTAACAACGCCTTGTAGACACTTTCCGCAAAGAGAAATATTTTATAAATTCACTCATATATGGAACTCTAAATACAAAGAAAAAGAGGGAACAAGGAAAAAAAATTATTAAGAGACAGCAAACGATGGTAACGATAACCCTGTATGCAAGACAGCAAGAGAGACACAGATGTATAGAAGAGTCTTTTGGACTCTGTGGGAGAGGGAGAGGGTGGGATGATTTGGGAGAATGGCATTGAAACATGTATAAGAAATGAATTGCCAGTCTAGGTTCAATGCAGGATACAGGATGCTTGGGCTGGTGCACTGGGATGACCCAGAGGGATGGTACTGGGAGGGAGGACGAAGGGGGGTTCAGGATGGGGAACACGTGTACACCCGTGTGGGATTCATGTTGATGTATGGCAAAACCAACACACTAAGGTAAAATAAAAATAAATAAATAAAAGTGTAAACACACACACACACACACACAAAGAGACAACAAACGACAGAAAAATAAACACATTCACAGAGCAGAGCAGTGGGGGTCAGAGGGCAGCAGTAAAAGAGGTCCGCAGGCTGGTGAAAGCAAAACCTAGTTTCTGGTGTTGGTCAGCCTATGGCAGGCAGAGTTGAAAGCTATTTTTATACAAATAAAATATGTACTTTTGTAACCCAAAGATACCCTAGAGAAAGAAATACTGAAAAATTACATTTCTATGCTTTGGTGCATCCCTTGTGACTCAGTGGGTAAAGAATCTGCCTGCAAAGCGGGAGACCTGGGTTCAATCCCTGGGTTGGGAAGATCCTCACTCCAATATTCTGGCCTGGAGAATTCCACAGACTATGCAGTCCGTGGGGTTGCAAAGAGTTGGACACAGCTGAGCGACTTTCTCTCACTTCACTGAGAGACAAGGGGGTGGTGACCCTCAGCCTGAGCAAGGATAGATAAGTGCCTGGTTGGTCAGGGAGTTCTTAAAACACTCATGGTGGCCTCTGCTGACCCTGTGGTCCAGGAACAACAGTCCCTGACACTTGCCTCTAGCCCCCTGCTGAGATACCCAGAAGCCTGCTGTCTGGACTCCCAGGTTCTGGAGGAAGAGTTGTCACAGGGCACCTGAGGATGAGGGCTGAGGTGATTCTGGGGCTTCCCGTGGCTGTAGGCAGTGCACAGGCTGACCACTTTCTCCTTGCAGGGGACTCACACGGGGGCGTTGTTAACGTGCATAAGTGGCCCCGGGGATCTGGGAGGCCCTGATTCTGTGTTTTTCATAAAGTCCTCCCATGCTCCTCTTTCCCCTCCATTACAAGATCTATCTTGAGTCAAAATAGTATTAAGATGATCTTCAAGGCTTAGAGATAAAAACCACACACAAAATGTTTTATATGGTAAAACTTTATTAAAATTCAAACTTTTTCATTGGTAAATTTTATAAAATTGGTGGGAGACATTACATCACTCTTATGAAAATGATCATTCAAAAGCAAGGCGGCAACTGATTCCAACTGGTTTTCCATACCAGTATTACATAATAGGGCTTCCCTAGTGGCTCAGTCTGTAAAGAATTTCCTGCAGTGCAGGAGACCTGGGTTCTATCCCTGGATTGGGAAGATCCCCTAGAGGAGGGCATGACAACCCACTCCAGGATTCTTGCCTGGAGAATCCCCACGGACAGAGGAGCCTGGCAGACTGAGGTCCATGGGGTCCAAAAGAGTTACACACGACTGAGCCACTAAGTGTACCTTTCCATGATAACAAAATCAAATAATACTTAATAACAAAATTAAAAATACCATTATGATCATAAATACAAAAGATCTTAATAAACTACTAGCATATTAAATCCAACAGTATGTAATTATATATACATATGAAATGGATCTTGACCTATTGGTGATTTGATTTAGGGCTGAAGGAAGGCCCTGCAGGGCCTCGGTGCAGGGCCAGCCTGGCCAGGGTATTGACTGTGACAAAATGATCTTTCTACATCTCTTGAGATGACTGTGTAATTTTTCTTGTTTCTTCTGAATACACAGAAAGAAAATTTTTAAAACAAAGCTTTAGAGTACCATTTAATGACACTTGATAAGCACAGCCACGAGAATTTTCCCCACTGTGATTTATAGTGCAAGACTCCACAGAGTCCACTAGACTTATCTCAGGATGGGGGTCGGCTGACCTTCTGCAGAGCAGAGTCAGGCCTTTAGGCAGGTTCCAAAGGTTCAGATACAGCTGCTACCATCAAATACAGACACTACCATCATCAGTTGCAGATACTACCATCACTTCCTGTCTACACAGTGGTTACAAGTCACTCCTAGAGTTTGCCTCAATTGCTTATAATCGTTTTAGGTTGACGGCTTGCCGTTCAGTTGGATAAGTGCCATGGGACAGACTGGGGTTCCATGAGGAGACAGGGCAGTGTGTGCAGCTGTGTGTCCCCAGGGAGGTCCAGTCCCACTGCTGTCTCGCCAACCAGGGTGGGGAGTCCGCCTTCACCGGAAACAGCCGCTCCCTCTAACACCCTGCCCACCCGCCAGAGTCACAGTCAAGTCAGGGCACCGGGCTCTGGAGGACAAGTCTCAGTTGCCACTGGTGTCTGCGTCCCAGTCACTCTCTTCGGAGGAAGAAGACACCAGGAGGTCATCGTAGAGGACGCTCCGGGGCCCGGGGACAGCGTGTCCCTCGGGCTCCCATTTGACGGACGGGCTCTGAGCAGGAGGGGCTGGCCGCTCCGCAGGCCGCGGAGACGGGGGCGCCGTGTAGTGGCAGCTCCAGCAGCCTTCGGCATCTCTCAGGAAGCGCATCCTGAGAGGCTGGGCCCGAACGCGGATGCTGATGGGCGGCGGGTGGACTGCGGGGACCCCGCACACGCTCCTGGAGGGAGATCTGTCCGCGGGAGGCTGGAGGTCAAAGCGTTGGCCCTGGGCAGGTGTCTCCCTGGATGCACGGAAGGCCACTCTCGGTCCACGTCCTGCTGTGCTGGGTGGAGGAGGGAGATTCAGGAAGGCCCCCAGATCTGCTGTGGGAGTGCTCTGCTGGGGGGTCTGGACAGGGCTGAGTCTAGGTTTCTTTGGGGGGTTCACACATGTCAGGTTGGGGGTCTGCGCACATCTCTTGCCTGGAGCTTTGACGCTGCCCTTGGAGGCCGGGGCCACATTCCTGCCAATGAGAGATACTGCGGGGAGGCTGGAATTCACATCATCCTTCCTGGTGGGTGACCCTCTTGGGTGATCTGGATCCTGGAAGGATTTCCTCCTGGATGTGTGGATAAGCAGGGGCATGTTTGGGTGCTGTAAGAGAAGAGCACACAGAGAGGCCAGGGGTGAGAATCTCCTCTCCCTCCAGAAAAACGCCTCACAGGAGTTAATTTCACATGGTAAGATCCTCAACATCAGGGTGCTCGTGTGACCTTGACACATGTGTACATCCAATGGCCAATGGAAATGCCCTACAGTGTCTCTTGCTAAGGAAGGGGAAGAGGCTTTTGGTAGACCTTCTTCTCCAGACTGTACACAGATTGGTGATTTGCAGGCGCCTTGATGGCAAAATGAGTTTTCAGTTCCAGTTTTGGAGGATGACTCACAATGGACAGATTCCTGTTCTAACTTAAAGGATTTGACTATGGAAGCTGCTGATAAAATCACTTCCATGTCCCTACCAGCTTCTCGCCAGACATGCGAGTCAGAATGCAAAATCAAAGGCACCGCGAAAAATGGCATCTGAAAACTAAATGCTGACATTGGTCAGGAAAGAACATGACCGGTTTCCTCCCAGAGACAGGACTGAGGCCAGTCGATTAAAGAGGGGGCCCGAGAGACTGACCCTCAGGCAGAGGCCGGGCTCCGGCTCCTCCTTCCAGCTCTGCGGCTGCTGAGCGCGGGGCCTCCTGGGAAATCGCTGCAGGAGCTTTCTCTGCTGCTCCTCTTTCCTGCAACACGAACAGGTCAAGTGTCAGAACCCAGTGTCCTTGTCACCGTTGGGACCGACGGTGCTGTGGCCCAGCCCCTTTCCTCATTTGGGGGTGACACCGGACCTGAAGCCCTCTGCCTTTGTGCAGACACCCCCATGTCCTTCCCCGACTCCAGAGGCCCCCGCAGGGTCTCCCAGGAAGTCCTGTCTCTTCATCTCTATGGCCTGGGGGCCGGTCAGGTGCAAAGCTGTGTGTGTTCCCCACTCTCCTTAGTGACTTCAGGGCCTGGTGTGAGCCCCCGAGTGTGGCCCCTGAGCACGTGGCTCCTGTCTCTGTCTCCCCAGTTGCCCTGTCCTTTCTAGAGATGGCTCAGCACAGTGTCGACAAGGAGAGGAACCGCCTCCAGATTTCAGCCCCGACCTTGGGTCCCACCTCCCCGCCGCTCACCTCTGCCTTTCCTCCTCCTCTCTCTCAGCCGCATTAGGGGTCCCTGGGGCCGGTGGGTCCTGCAGCTTCCACGCCAGGTTCTCCTTACCGAATCTGGACCCCAAGGGCAGGGGCACCAGCGCCCCTTGCCAGCGCTTCATGGGGCACCTGAGGCTCCTTGCTGTGTGCCCAAAGGCTCCACAGTCCTTACACTTCACCTGTGGGTGGAGGAGAACCAGGTCAGAGAGTCAGCAGAAGCCACAGGCACGAGTTCAGAGGGAATGCAACGACGGATGGAGAGCGTGGAATGCGGGTTCTGGAGAAAGGGCGCGGTCCCCCAGGTGCCGGGATAGTTACAACATTGTGCCTCCCAAAGCCCTCGTCACAAGCATCAGAGGAGGAGGGGCTGGCGGTCTTCGGTGAACAGTAAGGGCCCAGTGAAAGATCTGGATGAAGCCAGGGCAGACATAACCCCGAGGAGCCCAGATGGTTCCTCCCAGGCTCTGAGTGGCCCGAGCTGCTCAGGAGGGAGGTGGAGGCAGCTATCTTTGGATACGAATACACTAGTGAGTTATGGACCCAGAATATTCCAGGTCTAAACCCTGTCTCCGCAGTCCATGCCACCCACAGATTCCCTGTGGGTCCAAGCCTCCACTCACCATAGAGTCTTTGTCCTGTGGCTGGGGAGCCATCTGCCTCCCAGGTCCTGGGTTTTGCTTCCTCACTTTCTGGTCTTGAAAGAGTCGGCAGGCTTTCAGCCATCTGTACTGACCAGCCATCTTCCACACCTACTGGAGATTCTCCTCAATCTTAACTTTTGGATTTCCTCTGTGAAAACAAAACAAAACAAACAAAAAAAAAACCACCTGTCATATTGATGCAGACACAGAGACATCCCTGCCCCATCGACCCTAAATGGGGATCATGACATCGCGACCAGGTTTCTAAAAATTGTCTTCTCCTGCCCAAATCTTTCTCTTCACAGAAAGTAAAGCAGAACAAAAGAGCCTCTTGATGAAAGTGGAAGAAGAGAGTGAAAAAGTTGGCTTAAAACTCAACCTTCAGAAAACTAAGATCATGGTAAATGCATACGGAAACAGTGACAGACTATTTTTGGGGCTCCAAAATCACTGCAGATGGTGACTGCAGCCATGAAATGAAAAGACGCTTGTTCCTTGGAAGAAAAGCTATGACCAATCTAGACAGCATATTACAAAGCAGAGACATTCCTTTGCTGACAAAGGTCTGTCTAGTCAAGGCTATGGTTTTCCAGTAGTCATGTATGGATGTGAGTGTTGGACTATAAACAAAGGCGCATGCCGAAGAATTGATGCTTTTGAACTGTGGTGTTGGAGAAGACTCTTGAGAGTCCCTTGGACTGCAAGGAGATCCAACTAGGCCATCCTAAAGGATATCAGTCCTGAATATTCACTGGAAGCACTGATGCTGAAGCTGAAACTCCGGTACTTTGGCCACCTGATGTTAGGAACTGACTCATTGGAAAAGACTTGATGCTGGGAAAGATGGAAGGCAGGAGGACAAGGGGATGACAGAGGATGAGATGGTCAGATGGCATCACCGAGTCGATGGACATGACCTCGAGTAAGCTCCCAGAGGTGAAGATGGACGGGGAAGCCTGGGGTGCTCCAGTCCATGGGGTGCCATAGAGTCAGACATGACTGAGTGCCTGAACTGAACTGCCCAGACATTTCTATATTCTCCCCTGATTACTGACACACAGATTAGGACCCAGATTAACATGCATTTGGATTTGCATCCTCGGAAGACTAAATTTAGAGACTTGGGTTACATGTATCACAATCTAGGAGATAAAAGATCTCCCCACATGTACACAAATATTTGTTCTAAGGGAAAGCTACACTTAATATTGAAGAATAGGCATTTGAAAATAAAAATTAAGTGTGATGAATTTTGAAAACTGGACTCTCCCATTCGGCATCAGGGAAGGCAATTTTCAAGTACAAATTCACTTCAAATTATCTTCCTCTCTACTAGATTAGATGACTCACGGCTAAGGGTCTGTTTTCTGGAACTTTTGTCCTCAGCGTCTCATTTGTACCTCGCTAATGTGAAACATATGTTTCAACTAAGGGTGAACAAATAATGTTTTTGGCTTTCAATAGTATGCATATTCAATGGAAATCTAATCAGCCAGAAAAAAAGAAGACAGAAAAAAATTTGAGATGTTATTATTTTCCAGCACATGGAGAGACCTTATTGTTATGATGCTAATGAATTAAGTCAGAGGCTGAAAGCAAACACAAAGGACATCACTCCTGGGTAGAACAGTGAGAGCAAACGAAAAAGTAACAAATCAACACAAATAAACAAACAGAAATAAACAAACAAAAATCAGTAAACAAACCAGAAGACAGAGGCAAACAAACAGATACCCAGAAGAGTTAGCGGACAATAGGGAGGAAGCTTCCAAAATCCACTGGCTCATCATAAAAGCAAGAGAGTTCCAGAAAAACATCCACTTCTGCTTTATTGACTATGCCAAAGCCTTTGACTGTATGGATCACAACAAACTCTGGAAAATTCCGAAAGAGATGGGAATACCAGACCACCTGACCTGCCTCTTGAGAAACCTATATGCAGGTCAGGAAGCAACAGTTAGAACTGGACATGGAACAACAGACTGGTTCCAAATAGGAAAAGGAGTACATCAAGGCTGTATATCGTCACCCTGCTTATTTAACTTACATGCAGAGTGCATCATGAGAAACGCTGGGCTGGATAAAGCACAAGCTGGAATCAAGATTGCCGGGAAAATATCAATAACCTCAGATATGCAGATGACACCACACTTATGGCAGAAAGTTAAGAACTAAAGAGACTCTTGGTTAAAGTGAAAGAGGGGAGTGTAAAAGTTGGCTTAAAGCTCACCACTCAGAAAACTAAGATCATGGCATCCAGTCCCATCACTTCATGGCAAATAGATGGGGAAACAGTGGAGTAGTGCAGAATTTATTTTTGGGGGGCTCCAAAATCACTGCAGATGGTGACTGTAACCATGAAATTAAAAGACACTTGCTCCTTGGAAGAAAAGTTATGACCAACCTAGATAGCATATTCAGAAGCAGAGACATTCCTTTGCCAACAAAGGTCCATCTAGTCAAAGCTATGCTTTTTCCAGTAGTCATGTTTGGATGTGAGAGTTGGACTGTGAAGAAAGCTGAGAGCTGAAGTAGTGATGCTTTTCAACTGCGGTGTTGGAGAAGACTCTTGAGAGACCCTTGGACTGCAAGGAGATCCCACCAGGCCATCCTGAAGGAAGTCAGTCCTGGGTGTTCATAGGAAGGACTGATGCTGAAACTGTAATCCTTGGGCCACCTGATGCTAAGAAGCGACTCCCTTGAAAAGACCCTAATGCTGGGCAAGACTGAAGTCAGGAGGAGAAGGGGACGACAGAGGATGAGATGGTTGGATGGCATCACCGACTCAAAGGACATGAGCTTGAGGAAACTCCGGGAGTTGGTGATGGACAGGGAAGCCTACCGTGCTGCAGTCCACGGGGTGGCAGAGAGTCAGACACGACTGAGCGACTGAACTGAACTGAGGGAGGAAGCTTCACGGGAGAAGGCAGGATAGTGACTGTGGTCAAATGTGTAGTGTCAGCGAGAGAGGGAAGTCTGGGTGGTGAGCATGAATAAGGGTCAGAAAGCTGAAATGTGCCAGTGCACAAAAGGGCAGAGTCGCTGCAGTCCCCATGACGCGAGGTGACCAGCAGGAGCTTGCCCGCCAGAAGAATAAGAAAAGGCAGAGCCGCTCGGTGAAGGGAAAGCACTGAGCTGCCGGGGCGATTGTCCCCCAAGCAGAGGGACACCCAGATCATGCAGCAGAAGCTGAGAAAGGCAAAAGGGAAGGGGGAAGCCAGGTAGCTTTGGGGCTTCGTGTGCAACCCTCTTGCCCTTGGCCTGTGTGCCTGAAGCCAGTGCCCCCACGCTGGGGTTTCCTGCCGCAGGGCTCCCAGGCCCCAGGACCGATGGCGTTCCCTTTGCCCTGAGTCTGCAGCGGGTCCCTTTTGTGCTTCCTTCCCCTCAGGTAGCCTCTCTCCCTTTTGGCCACTGCCAGAGGGTGAGGGGGTTATCCTTTCCCAGTCTTTTTTATTCCTGTGGGTTTCACCCCAAAGTTTTAAAATTAGTTTTAAAATTGCAATTTGTAATTGCAAAAAAAAAAGGACAAATGAAACATCTAACATTAACATCAACATTTACTCAATTCAAAAAATAAAATTATAAAGTTTAAGACACTTTACCCTATCGACAGGCCAAATCACTACTTAAGTTTACTATGGACTTTTGTTCTGAGCGATATGGTGAACGCCAGCTTTAAAAAGCAAACCATCCTAAACTCCAGCTGTGCTCCTCCTCTCTGTAGGAGAGGATCAGAGAGGTGGGGGAGGAATGTTCTCATTGAGGGAGATGCAGCTCTGATGGTGCCGAGGACCAGTCAAGGAGGAATTGCCCTTTCCCAGCTGAGCTGAGGCTGCTCCAAGGTCACATGACCTTGTCGAGTTTCTTAGCCAAGTGACATCATCTATTCCCTTTGGTCTAATGACATCTAAAGACTTGTTAAGAGAAAGAAATAATTCACAATGTCACTCATGTGTGGAACACAAAAGACAAAAAGAAAACAAGTAAAAAGAATTTTAAAGAAGACAGTGCTGACCTGATAGCAAATACAAAGGTACACAGACCTGAGTAAAGGGAATCAGAAGAGGAGCTGAAAAGAAAATTGGGCAGCAGATAGTCACAGAGGAAACCTGCAGTTTTGGGTGCTGCGAGGGTGTGTGGTTCACAGCAGCTGAAAGGTATGGCAACGCACCTAACACTTCACTAAAGGTATAATGGGATAATTCCAGACCTTTAACAATTAAAACATAATTCCAAAGAAACTAGAGAATCGATCCCCAGTGGCCTAAAGCCACATCACTACATGATTTTCCTCTCATCCCGTTTCCCTGAGGGACTAGCCAAACACAAAATTTAAACCATACAACCTGAAATTCAGCTGTGAGCCTCCAGTCTGTCAGCAGATGCTCAGAATCATGAGTGCTGGACACTCCAGCCGAGGACATGCAGCAGCGTCCAGGGTGGCTGAGGATGGTCAGAGGGGAAATTTCCCTGTCCCGCCGACTTTATACTCCCCTAAGGTCACGTGACCTTGATGAGGTTTTCTTTCCTTTTTTTTTTTTTTTGGATGAGGTTTTCTTAACCAATCAACGTTATGTAAGCCACAGTCCAGGGGGTCACAACGAATCAGACACAGCTGAGCGACTCAACAGCAGAAATCACCCCATACCTCTCAGTGTCTCAAGGACCCATTTAGAAAAGAGAAATACCTTGTGCATTCACTTCCATGTGGGACACGAAACACAAATTTCAGAAGTGAAGAAGTCAGCACAAACAGGAAGGAAAGCAAATGACATAGAAACAAACATTCCCACAGAGCAGAGCAGGGCGTGTCAGAGGATAGTGGCAAGGGGACGGCCAATGAGTGGAGCGGGTCCACAGGGTGGGAACAAAAACACCCAAGTTGTTGGTGCTCACCAAAATTATGATCTACTGAAATTGAAATATATTTTTTGTACACTTGAAGTTTCATCTAGCAAATTCACTGAATCAGTTCAGTTGCTCAGTCATGTCCGACTCTTTGCGACCCCCTGAATCACAGCACCACGCCAGGCTTCCCTGTCTATCACTAACTCCCGGAGTTCACTCAAACTCATGTCCATCGAGGCAGGATTGCCATCCAGCCATCTCATCCTCTGTCGGCCCCTTCTCCTCCTGCCCCAAATCCCTCCCAGGGTCAGGGTCTTTCCAGTGAGTCAACTCTCCTCATGAGGTGGCCAAAGGATTGGAGTTTCAGGTTCAGCATCAGTCCTTCCAATGAACACCCAGGACTGATCTCCTTTAGGATGGACTGGTTGGATCTCCTTGCAGTCCAAGGGACTCTCAAGAGTCTTCTCCAACACCACAGTTCAAAAGCATCAAGTCTTTGGCACTCAGCTTTTTTCACAGTCCAATTCTCATATCCATACTTGACCACTGGAAAAACCATAGCCTTGGCTAGGTGGATCTTTGTTGGCAAAGTAATGACTCTGCTTTTCAATATGCTATCTAGGTTGGTCATAACTTTTCTTCCAAGCAGTAAGCGTCTTTTAATTTCATGGCTGCAGTCACCATCTGCAGTGATTTTGGAGCCCCCAAAAATAAAGTCTGACACTGTTTCTACTGTTTCCCCATCTATTTGCCATGAAGTAATGGGACCAGATGCCATGATCTTAGTTTTCTGAATGTTGAGCTTTAAGCCAACTTTTTCACTCTCCACTTTCACTTTCATCAAGAGGCTTTTTAGTTCCTCTTCACTTTCTGCCATAAGGGTGGTATCATCTGCATATTTGAGGTTATTGATATTTCTCCCGGCAGTCTTGATTCCAGCCTGTGCTTCTTCCAGCCCAGTATTTCTCATGATGTACTCTGCATAGAAGTTAAATAAGCAGGGTGACAATATACAGCCTTGATGTACTCCTTTTCCTATTTGGAACCAGTCTGTTGGTCCATGTCCAGTTCTAACTGTTGCTTCCTGACCTGCATATAGGTTTCTCAAGAGGCAGGTCAGGTGGTCTGGTATTCCTATGTCTTTCAAAATTCTCCACAGTTTATTGTGATCCACACAGTCAAAGGCTTTGGCATAGTCAAGAAAGCAGAAATAGATGTTTTTTCTGGAACTCTCTTGCTTTTTCCATGATCCAGCAGATGTTCGCAATTTGCTCTTTGGTTCCTCTGCCTTTTCTAAAACCAGCTTGAACATCAGTAACAGGAAGCTTGAACATCAGTAATTTCACAGTTCACTTACTACTGAAGCCTGGCTTGCAGAATTTTGAGTATTACTTTACTAGCATGTGAGATGAGTGCAATTGTGTGGTAGTTTGAGCATTCTTCGGCATTGCCTTTCTTTGGTACTGGAATGAAAACTGGCCTTTTCCAGTCCTGTGGTCACTGCTGAAATTTCCAAAGTTGCTGGCATATTGAGTGGAGCACTTTCACAGCATCATCTTTCAGGATTTGAAATAGCTCAACTGGATTTCCATCACTTCCACTAGCTTTGTTTGTAGTGATGCTTTCTAAGGCCCACTTGACTTCACATCCAGATTTCTGGATGTCTGGCTCTAGGTGAGTGGTCACATGATCGGTGGCCGAGAGAAGCAACCAACATCCAAGGAGCAGCACCTGCGCAGGCACAGGAGGGCCGAGAAGAGCTACTCCACCTTCAAGGTCAGGAGGGGCGGCCATGAGGAGATAGCCCTCGTCCAAGGTAAGGAGCAGCAGTTGCCCTTTCTGTAGCAGCTGTGAAGAGATCCCCACGTCCATGGTAAGAGAAGCCCAAGGAAGACGGTAGTTGTTGTGAGAGGCATCAGAGGGCAGATACACTGAAACCATAATCTCAGAAAACGAGCCAATCTGATCTCACTGACCATATCCTTGTCTAACTCAATGAAACTAACCCGTGCCATGAGGGGTCACCCAAGATGGGAGGGTCATGGTGGAGAGGTCTGACAGAATGTGGTCCACTGGAGAAAGGAATGGCAAACCACTTCAGTATTCTTGCCTTGAGAACCCCGTGAACAGTATGAAAAGGCAAAATGATAGGATACTGAAAGGGGAACTCCCCAGGTTGGTAGGTACCCAATATGCTTCTGGAGATCAGTGGAGAAATAACTCCAGAAAGAATGAAGGGATGGAGCCAAAGCAAAAACAATACCCAGTTGTGGATGTGACTGCTGATAGAAGCAAGGTCTGATGCTGTAAGGAGCAATATTGCATAGGAACCTGGAATGTCAGGTCCATGAATCAAGGCAAATTGGAAGTGGTCAAACAGGAGATGACAAGAGTGAACGTCGACATTCTAGGAATCAGCGAACTAGAATGGACTGGAATGGGTGAATTTAACTCAGATGACCATTAGATCTACTCCTGTGGGCAGGAATCCCTTAGAAGAAATGGAGTAGCCATCATGGTCAACAAAAGAGTCCGAAATGCACTACTTGGATGCAATCTCAAAAATGGCAGGATGATCTCTGTTCATTTCCAAGGCAAACCATTCATTATCACGGTACCCCAAGCCTATGCCCCAACCAGTCAGGCTGAGGGAGCTGAAGGTGAACGGTTCTATGAAGACCTACAAGACCTTTTAGAACACCCAGAAAAGCTGTCTTTTTCATTATAGGGGACCGGAGCACAAAAGCAGGAAGTCAAGAAACACCTGGAGTAACAGGCAAATTTGTCTGTGGAGTACGGAATGAAGCAGGGCAAAGACTAATAGAGTTTTGCCAAGAGAATGCACTGGTCATAGCAAACACTCTCTTCCAACAACACAAAAGAAGACTCTACACATGGACATCACCAGATGGTCAACACCGAAATTAGATTGATTATATTCTTTGCAGCCAAAGATGGAGACGCTTTTTATAGTCAGCAAAAGCAAGACCGGGCAGGAGCTGACTGTGGCTCAGATCATGAACTCCTTGCCAAATTCAGACTTAAATAGAAGAAAGTAGGGAAAACCACTAGACCATTCAGGTATGACCTAAATCAAATCCCTTATGGTGATACAGTGGAAGTGAGAAAGAGATTTGAGGGACTAGATCTGATAGACAGAGTGCCTGAGGAACTATGGACGGAGGTTGGTGACCTGGTACAGGAGACAGGGATCAAGACCATCCCCATGGAAAAGAAATGCAAAAAAAGCAAAATGGCTGTTGGAGGAGGCCTTACAAATAGCTGTGAAAAGAAGAGAAGCCAAAAGCAAAGGAGAAAAGGAAAAATATAAGCATCTGAATGCAGAGTGCCAAAGAATAGCAAGGAGAGATAAGAAAGCCTTCTTCAGTGATCAGTGCAAAGAAAGAGAGGAAAACAACAGAATGGGAAAGACTAGAGAGCTCTTCAAGAAAATTACCCTACAAACATCATTAAATCTAAACATTAAAGTATCTGTACCCCATTGCCTAGACCACATTGGTACCTCTTTTGTCTACTGTCCCATTTCTCCGATGGACACACACCAGCAAATTTAAATCAGCCTGAATCCCAGCCGCATACCTCTTACCTGTGAGTACATGCTCAGAAGGTAGGTGCTGGACACTTTGTGCACCTTTGAAGGTGGCTAAGGAGGGTCCGTGGGGTCGTTTCCCTTTCCTGCTGCCTTTGAGTCTGCTCCCACATCACCTGACCTTGACGAGGTTGTATTAATCCAATCAAGGTTAAGTATCACCTTTGATCTTACAACATTTTGTACACACTTTCCGAAAAAAGAAATACCTTATAAATCCACTCATATATGGAACTCTAAATACAAAGAAAAAGAGGGAACAAGGAAAAAAAATTATTAAGAGACAGCAAACGATGGTAACGATAACCCTTTATGCGAGACAGCAAAAGAGACCCAGATGTATAGAAGAGTCTTTTGGACTCTGTGGGAGAGGGAGAGAGTGGGATGATTTGGGAGAATGGCATTGAAACATGTATAATATCATATAAGAAGTGAATCGCCAGTCTAGGTTCGATGAAGGATACAGGATGCTTGGGCTGGTGCACTGGGATGACCCAGAGGGATGGTACCGGGAGGGAGGAGGAAGGGGGGGTCAGGATGGGGAACACGTGTACACCCGTGTCGGATTCATGTTGATGTATGGCAAAACCAACACAATATTGTAAAATAAATAAATAAAAGTGTAAACACACACACACACACAAAGAGACAGGAAATGACACAAAAAATAAACGCATATTCACAGAGCAGAGCAGTGGGGCTCAGAGGGCGGCAGGAAGAGAGGTCCGCAGGCTGGTGAAAGCAAAACAGTTTCTGGTGTTGGTCAGCCTATGGCAGGCAGAGTTGAAATCTATTTTTATACAAATAAAACATGTACTTTTGTAACCCAAAGATACCCTAGAGAAAGAAATACTTAAAAATTACATTATCCATGCCTCAGTGCGTCCCTTGTGACTCAGCGGGTAAAGAGTCAGACTGCAATGCGGGGGACCTGGGTTCGATCCCTGGGTTGGGAAGATCCTCTAGAGAAGGCAAAGGCTCCCCACTCCAATATTCTGGCCTGGAGAATTCCACGGACTATACAGTCCATGGGGTCGCAAAGAGTTGGACACAGCTGAGCGACTTTCTCTCACTTCACTGAGAGACAAGGGGGTGGTGACCCTCAGCCTGAGCAAGGGTAGATAAGTGCCCGGTTGGTCAGGGAGTTCTCAAACCACTCGTGGTGGCTTCTGCTGGCCCCTGTTGGTCCAGGAACAACAGTCCCTGACACTTGCCTCTAGTCCCCTGCTGAGATACCCAGAAGCCTGCTGTCTGGACTCCCAGGTTCTGGAGGAAGAGTTGTCACAGGGCACCTGAGGATGAGGGCTGAGGTGATTCTGGGGCTTCCCGTGGCTGTAGGCAGTGCACAGGCTGACCACTTTCTCCTTGCAGGGGACTCACACGGGGGCGTTGTTAACGTGCATAAGTGGCTCCGGGGATCTGGGAGGCCCTGATTCTGTGTTTTTCATAAAGTCCTCCCATGCTCCTCTTTCCCCTCCATTACAAGATCTATCTTGAGTCAAAATAGTATTAAGATGATCTTCAAGGCTTAGAGATAAAAACCACACATAAAATGTTTTATATGGTAAAACTTTATTAAAATTCAAACTTTTTCATTGGTAAATTTTATAAAATTGGTGGGAGACATTATATCAATCCTACCAAAATGATCATTCAAAAGCAAGGCGGCAACTGATTCCAACCAGTTTTTGATACCAGCATTACATAATAGGGCTTCCCTAGCGGCTCCGTCTGTAAAGAATGTGCCTGCAGTGCAGGAGACCTGGGTTCTATCCCTGGGTTGGGAAGATCCCCTGGAGGAGGGCAGGACAACCCACTCCAGGATTCTTGCCTGGAGAATCCCCACCGACAGAGGAGCCTGGCGGACTGAGGTCCATGGGGTCCAAAAGAGTTACACACGACTAAGCCACTAAGTATACCTTTCCATGATAACAAAATCAAATAATACTTAATAACAAACTCAAAAATTTCCTGATGAGCATAAGTACAAAAGATCTTAATAAACTACGAGCATATTAAATCCAACAGTATGTAGTTGTATTTACATATGAAGCGGATCTTGCCGTATTGGTGATTTGATTTAGGGCTGAAGGAAGGCCCTGCAGGGCCTCGGTGCAGGGCCAGCCTGGCCAGGATGTTGACTGTGGCCAAATGATCTTCTACATCTCTTGAGATGACTGTGTAATTTTTCTTGTTTCTTCTGAAAACACAGAAAGAAATTTTTTAAAACAAACTTTATAGTAACATTTAATGGCACTTGATAAGCACAGCCCCAGGAATTTTCCCCACTGTGATTTATAGTGCAAGACTCCACAGAGTCCACTAGACTTATCTCAGAACGGGGCGTGGCTGACCTTCTGCAGAGCAGAGTCAGGCCTTTAGGCAGGTTCCAAAGGTTCAGATACAGCTACTAGCATTAATACAGACACTACCATCATCAACTGCAGATACTACCATCACTTCCTGTCTGCAGCTACTATTGTAACCCAATGGTACCCTGGAATATCAATACTTGGAAGTTAAATTTTACATGGCTCAGTGCATCCCTTGTGACTCAGCGAGTAAAGAATCTGCCTGCAATGCAGGAGTCCTGGGCTGGGAAGATCCCCTGGAGAAGGGAACGGCTACCCACTCCAGTATTCTGGCCTGGAGAAGTCCATGGACTGTACAGGTCATGGTGTCACAAAGAGTCGGACACAACTGTGCCACTTTCACGGTGCGTAAAGCCACACGTGTACAAATCTTGTGTGCATCTCTTTTCTCTGGGGGATACACTGAACAGCAAATAGAAATAAACAACCTGAAATCCAGCTGGGTGCCTCCCATCTGTCAGTAGATGCTCAGAATGGTGGGCGCTGGACACCGTCCACTGGAGGAGATGCAGCCTCGGAAGTGGCTGAGGGTCCTTGCTGGAAGTTCCCCTTCTTAGCTGACTCGTTACTGCTCCAAGGTGTGTGACCTTGTTAAGATTTTCCTGACCAATCCAAATCATATATCAGCTTTGTTCGCTCTGTGTCTGAAGACAGATTCAGAGAAGAGAAACACCTATTGACTCTACTCATGTGTGAAGCAGGAAGAAACCAAGAAACAAAAGGAAAACAAGTGAAAAAAAATGAAGAATTAAACAAATGACCCAAGAACACATACACAGAAACACAGAGCTGAGTGGTGGATACAGGGGGGAGCTGGCAGGCGGGAGGGCCCGAGGGTAACACAGTCACGGAGAGCAAAGGAGGGAAGATGGCGTGTTGGTGCTGGGCAGGCGCACGGTATGCCGGAGCTGAAATCTATTGTTGTAAACCTGAAACTCATCTAATATTATAACAGAACACCTCAGAAAAATAGAAATGAAAATTAAAAAAAATTAAAGAATCTTCACCGCATTGTCTAAAGCCACATCACTACATATTTTGACTGCTGTTCCATTTCTCTGGGTGTGTAGCTGAACACCACATATATTTCAAACCAACCTGAAATCCAGCTGCGCTCCTCCTATCTGTCAGTAGAATCTCAGAAAAATGGCTGCTGGACAAACTTCACTGGATGACATGAAGCTACTCAGGAGGCCGAGGATGTGTCCATGAGGAAAGCTGTCTTTGCAAACTGACCTTCATGCTACTCCAAGGTCACATGACCTTGCTGAGCCATTTGTACCCAAGGAATGAAATGCATGACAATAGACAGACAAGAGAATTGGTTGCCCCTTACCCTTGCTCAGTTTTACCACCTGACTGTCCCCAGAATTCCGCTTGGAGACTTTGAAAGCTAATGATGGAGTTTCCCTGGTAGCTCAGTGGATAAGAATCCACCTGCCAATGCAGGAGACATGGGTTCGATCCCTGGTCTGGGGAGATCACCCATGCTACTTAGAGCAGCTAAGCCCATGTGCCGCTACTGAGCCTGTGTTCCAGAGCCCGGGAGACACAGCCGAGGCCACGCACCGCAGAGCCTTCGCTCTGCAGCAAGAGAAGCGCTTGCAAGGGGAAGCCTGCACAGCGCAACCGGAGTGGGCCTGGCTCGCTGCAACTAGAGCAAAAGCCCTCAGAGCAAAAGAGACCCAGCACAGCTAAAATCAAATAAATAAGCAAGAAAAGAGGTAATGAGATATCAGTACCATCCTTGTGTGTGTTTCTGTGAGTGGACTCGGGCCTTCTTGGGGAATTGTGCTGCTTTGGCAGGAACACACCTCATCCGAGTGGATATACGGGAAGACTCTCCCTGGAGATTTGGGCTCCGTATGGATGTGGGTCAAAGGATAACTTTCCAAGTCCTACAGACAAGAGGGGAGATTTGCTTTGTGATGACATTCATTTCTTTCTTTGGAAAAGGACATTGCACTGATTATTTTAAAAACCTGCTTGTGTGATGGCTGATAGTTTTAGGTATTTTATGTTCTTGCACATTTATCCCATGAGCTTATGTGAGGGTAACAAGACTGGGTTTCTGTTGAGACTGCTGTGTGCATAATTCAGGAATCAGCTGAGTAAGATAAAGAGTATGATTATGGAAGGAACTCTTCATCCACTGGGCTCAGCTCAGAGATTTGGGGACAAAATACAGATTCCTGAGGTCTGGGAGGGCAGAGATCAGATGTCTGTCTCTTGAGTCCTAGGTGGTTTCCATCCACAGACATAGGTTGAAGGGCCTCAAATAATGTAAGACCGGATGTCTCTGAGACTCCACCAGGACCTTGCCTGAGCAGGTCATGACATTCTGGGAAACCTGGACAGTGGAGCTGAAGATGAGAGCTGTGTCAGCCCCAGGCCCTGAAGGGGTAGATCGGGTGGGGAGATGCTGAAACGAGTGGAGCTGAATTGTGTAGAAAGAGCAGTGGAGAAAGGGGGGCGCAGAGAGTGGGGCTGAGTCTCTGCCCACTTTCCCAGAGTGCAGACCTGAGTCCCTGTGTTACAGGGGCCCAAAGAAACCAGACTTCCCAGGTGGCACAACTGATAAAGAACCCACCTGCCAATGCAGGAGACATAAACAGACATGAATTTGTTCCCTGAATTGGGAAAAACCCCTGGCAGAGGGCTGGAGAAGGCAGTGGCACCCCACTCCAGTACTCTTGCCTAGAAAATCCCATGGACGGAGGAGCCTGGTAGGCTGCAGACCATGGGGTCCCTAAGAGTCGGACACGACTGAGTGACTTCACTTTCACTTTTCACTTTCATGCATTGGAGAAGGAAATGGCAACCCACTCTGGTGTTCTTGCCTGGAGAATCCCAGGGACGGGGGAGCCTGGTGGGCTGCCGTCTGTGGGGTTGCACAGAGTCAGACACGACTGAAGCGACTTAGCAGCAGCAGTAGCAGCCTGGCGGAGGGCATGGGAACCCACTCCAGGATCCTTGCCTAGAGAATCCTATGGACAAAAGAGCCTGGCAGGCTATGGTCCATGGGATCAAAAAGAGCTGGACACGACTGAAGCGACTAGCATGCACACAGGCAAAGCAACCAGACAGCAACACTGAGCTCCTTTAGCCACAAACGACTGTTTGAATATTTACAACTATTATTGCACACACAAATTCTAACTTCTTACAAAACTTTACATCCACGTGGCCAGGTCTCTTCATTCTCCATTTCATGCCACGTTTTCATGAATAGGTCTTTCCCCAAATCATGATGTACTCACGTGTTTGCTGTTGTTCAACTGCTAGGGTGTGACTAACTCTGCAACCCCATGGACCGTACCCCCCAGGCTCTTTTTTCCATGGGTTCTCTAGGCAAGAATGCTGGAGTGGGTTGCCATTTCCTTCTCCAGGGGATCTCCTGGACCCAGGGATAAAACCCATGTCTCCTGCATTGCAGGTGGATTATTTACCACTGAGCCACCAGGGAGACCTGACTGTATGTTACAGGATTTTTTAGGGGCTTGCACAAAGAATCTTTTAGGGGTTTGCCCTGCTACACAAACAATCTGCCTGGAATACAGGAGACCTGGGTTAGGAAGATCCTCTGAAGAAGGGAATGGCAACCCACTCCACTGTTCTTGCCTACAGAATTCCATGGACAGGGGAGCCTGGTGGGCTACCGTCCGTGGGGTCACAAAGAGTCTGACACGACTGAGCGACTAGCACTACGCCTCCTCCACAGGATTTTTTCTGCTATGAAATCTGGCTGTAGCCCCACTGTGCTCTCAGGATCACTGTATCCTCAGGGTGATATCTGTGTGGACTGAGAAATGAGTGATCACCGAAGACCTCCCTTCCTCCATGACACTGACGGTGTGTTATACAGCCTGCGTACATGTGGACCAGAGGGGTTGCTCTATGGAGAGAGAATGTCTCAGAACCTTCTGTGAAATCACTCTCTGGGATAAATTGTTCAGAAGTATGCTTTGGTGCTGCTCAGCATACCTTAGTATTTCTCAGAGGTCTTCGTCTTTGTTCTTGCTTTAGTGCTTTTTTTTTTTTTTTTTTTCCCCACGGAATTTCTTGCGCACATCAAGCCTGGGGCTTGGCTGAATGTTTGTTGACAGTTATCAAAGTCCTAGTGGTTCTCCACATGGAGTTGGCTCATGGTGAACAATACTTATGAAAGAAACACTAAGCATTCTTATCCTCTGCTCACATCCTCTAGGGTCTTTAAGAGTTGGGAGTTGTTGCTGAAAACACCCATATTGTATTTAGAGGGAGTTCTGCTAAGTTACCTGAGGTCAGGCCAGTGACTAAAGGCTTTGCCACAGAGACAGCGCACATGTGGATCCATGTCCACAGGTGATTCCTGTCTGGACCGGGGAGTGCGATGCCTGAAGGAGCCTCCATATTGGTTACAGACAGTTACTTTACTGAGTGTGAACTTGGTGACTTTAAATGCTAACGCTATGGCTGCAGTTCCTCCCACGTTCCTCATGTGTGGAATGTGGGAGGAACAGCGTGTCACCTCGGGTGAGAAAGTCTACTGAGGGCCTTCCTGGTTTTCTCTCTGGTGCTGGGTTCCCTCGTGTCGTCTAAGGGAAGAGCCGTGACTAAAGCACTTCCCACAGAGCTGACACTCATCGGGTTGCTCACCGGCGTGTGTTCTCTCCTGCCTTCTCAGCTTTGCATATTGACTGAAGGCATTCCCACACCGCTGACATTTATAGGGTTTCTCTCCTGTGTGGGTCCTTTTGTGCCGAGTCAATTCAGAACTCTGACTGAAGGCCTTCCCACACACAAGACACACGTGAGGTTTCTCTCCAGTGTGGATTCTCTTGTGCTGACTAAGGCCAGCGCTCTGGCTAAAGACTCGCACGCTGACAACAGTCATAGTGCTTCTCTTTGGGATGGATTGTCTCGTGTTTTCTAAGGTAAGAGATTTGATGAAAACTTTTCTCACAGAGACGACATTTACAGGGCTTCTCTCCTGAGTGTTTTCTCATGTGTCAGGTAGGAACTTTGGAGAGTTTCCCACACACGTGACATTTGAATCGTGTCTCTCCAGTGTGGACCCAGTGCCGGCTTCTCAGAGACTGCATTTGTATGGTTTCTCTCCAGTGTGAATCATCCTGTGTCATCTGAGGCTAAAGTAATTATTGAAGACTTTTCTACATAGAGGACATTCACCTGCTTTTCCTCTAGTGTGAATAGGACCCTGTGCATCAAGAAATGATCCTTGACTACGTGATTTTCCACACTGTTTGCGGACATGTTTCCTTCTCAAGTGAACTGATGAATGCTGAGGTGAAGATCTAGAAGCTAATTCATCTCTCAAATTAGTGCATCCAGCAGGATCCCCTTGCTGGTGAGAAACCTGTTTTGGGAAAGGAGATATGAGGCTGTTACTGGTTTGCCCGTGTCCAGGCAGACACTCATTTGTCTACATGTTCACCCTAGAGCATCAGCCAGTAATAGTCTCCTGGTAAATGTCTCCCGTGTTAGTTGCAAACATGTTGTGTTACTCCCCTTCAGGCACAAACATTCTCTTTTATAGTTTCCAAACCCCAGATATCAGATTAATTTAGAAAACTTCAGTGTGTTCTAAAAACTAGGAGATGAACAATGTTTGTGCTATTGACTTTTTTCCTTACATTGGTTTTAAGCTCATATTCACTTAACCAATTTCAGACTATCCAAAAATTTGCTCTGAAAGAGCTTTATCAACTTACTCACAGGCAACTGTGCTCAATTACCAACTTATCACACTGCTGGGTCTTTCATTTGAATGACTGAGGTTCCCACCCCTGAAACTTACTACTGACATAGTAGAGGATAGGTGCTTTCTGTAGACACTTTGTATGAATATCATTTCTTGTTGTTTAAGGGATCTCTCACTGCCTAAAGAATGGAGAAAAAATATAAATTTTAGAATGGCATTAGGGAAATAAAATGTAGATAACCACCAAGGTCCATGTGAGTATATTTCAAAAATTGGCACTCAGTTGGAGAAACTGTGTATAGCGAAGAAATACTCAGTGTAGTATTTGAAAGAAATATTTTTTAAAGTCATTGTGTATTGGAAAATGAAAACAGGATTAAAATATAAAAATGTAATGTGGTCAGGAGACATTGGGTCAGAAAATGGTGGAAAAATCATGAAATGGCAGGATCAGGACAAGAATCACTATGTGAAAACTTAAGTGCAATAACTCCATAAGAACCCTTTTCCTTAAAGAAGAGAAAATGGCAGGAAGTAATATGAATCGTGATGATGGGGGCCCAGAATGGTGACAACGCGAGGAATATGCCCCAGTGTCCTCGCTTCCACTTTGGAATATATCCCTGGCTTCATCAGACTTTCATCTGGTATCTCCAAGGACTTAACACACTGGCTGAAACTGTTTTGCCCTGGAGCCCAGGCCCCTGACACTCACCTAGACTCTGACCTTGGAGGCTTCCTGCTGCTCCAGTCCACAGCTCTTTTCCTTGTTCCAGCTATGAAATCACATCTGATTTGGTAATTTGATAGCCTGTTTGATTTAAACAAACAAACAAACAAACGTGGATTTTGAATGTGGGCTAATTACCCTTTGCTGTGAGTCATGGGTAAGGTGGTGAAGACAATAAAGAGATAACTGAAGGTCGGTGCAGGTAACATCTTCACCAGACAGAACAGCGAAGGCCCTTGAGCAGACCAGGAGGAAACCCAGAGCAGCAGCAAGAACAGTGAGGCTGTCTACGGGCTGATGCCCCTGCACCAGTTCAGAGAGAGGCCACAGAATCCCCAGTTTTTTCCAAATGGGAAAGATCAAAAGACTCTACTGTGGGCTGAATATTTCTGTCAAACAGGATCCAGTAGTGATTCACCTTACAGGAAGAATCAAAATTATGTCATATGCAGGACTCTGGTGTTAAGCCTTCATGGAGTGATTAGAAGAAAATAATTATTTTAAAAATATTTGATCCTTTTATTTATGCATTAAAATGTCCATTGAATCCCCAGTCCTATTCTGAATGTTGAGACTAAGTATCAATAAAGATATGAAACCTGGCCAAGCTGACCTTTCAGTGTGGTAATGAAAAGTGCCATGAAAAGGAACATGTTCCTTTTATGTAGTTAGGAGGACTAGCAGAGAATCAGGGAGCAGCTGGAGTGGGACACAGGGAAGCTGCTCTAAATGCTCGTTCAGTGAGTGAATGAACAGAATGGACACAGGCGCAGGCACATCCCTGTTGACAGACTCGCCTACAGAGACCAGGTGGGTGACCATTTCCAGCATCACATTTCTGAACAGGTTTTTCTGGGACTTGTCTAGCAGGCTCCACTCTTCCTGGGTGAAGTCGACGGCTACATCTTCAAACGTCACCGATTCCTAAAACATCAGGGATGTTCTGGTTTAGACAGAGCAGCCCTCCCGCTGTCCAGAGTGGGCGGCTGAGCTGAGGAAGGATGGGGACTGGGTGCAGCGTCAGGAGGAAGCACCCCTACTCACCAGGGGCTCCATGCTCAACAGCTCAGTCACCGGGAGCCTTTCTCGGGATCTCACTCAGCCGATCAGGCACTAGGCAGGCCAACCCGAGGATGGAGAAGCCACGAGACTCCAGGCCTGTGCTCCCAGACCCACCTGAATTCAAGCCCCCAACCTTCACCTGGGTGTAGCCTCAGCCCAGCACTCGGGAACCGGTGGTGCGTCCAGGGAATACTATGCAGCTTCTTCTCTCCCAGATCCCTTGTGAAGAGCTAGAGCTGCAGTTGCTAACACAGAAAGTCAGAGTCTGCAAATAAGAACGTGCTAAGCACTAACTTTGTGTTCATCAGCCCGTGGCACCCAGAATCGCTCAGTGTCCTCCCTCATTCCAGCCCTCGGGGACCCTGACTCTCGCCAGAGTGGATGGTGGTTACTGCTGTAGGTAAACGCTCTGGAGGCCCCCAGATCATCCCCTGCCTTATGCGCCCACAGTGCTTCTCCAACAGCCCTGGCAGTCCTCTGGAAACACACTGCCTTCCAGCTCTCCCTCAGCCCTGAGGTTAGTTCTGTCCCCCATGGATGTGGATATCAATTACCCTAGGACCTCTTTTAGGGTGGAGTTAGACTGAGGACTTATTCCATTTGGAGGGACCATAGCACCTATCAGGCAGCCTCATCCTTAACATCCTCTGGACCAGAATGTAGCCGGCATCCAGGAGTCACGGGGTCCCTGTCATAGACTGCTGCAGTTCTCTAGATCAAGGATGTTCAAAAATATGGAAAAACTGAGGTTTAGGAAGAAACTGCTTTATTTACCAATTTACAAATGACACCCAGAGATTCCAGAAGCTTTAATATGACCGAGTTGCATAGAGGAAGGAGCAGCTGCATTTGATTTTGCTCAGTCAGTGTCCTGTGATCAGATTCCTCTGGGGAAACAAAGGTCTCCCTGGTTTACCTGTAATACGACCTCTAACATGAACAATCAGAAGAAGCTCCCTGTCATCTCTCTTCACCTTTATCACCCAGTTTGGGAGGAACCTCTCCATACATCCGCAGTCGATCCCTTCACCACACCCCCTCTGTCTGGAAACAGAAATCTCCCTGAAGACACTGGCTCTCAGGCTGCTGCTCTCCAGTCCTCCCGTCACGATCAAAGGGAAAGCCTAGGGATCACTTCCCACCAGAAATGAATTCCTGGATCCATGCCTCTGCTAACTGTGGAGAGGAGTCAAGTGTCTAGGACAAAGCACAAACCCCAGAATCCACTCAAGAAAGTGACGGAATCACTGATTGGATTATCCCTGGGATGGACTGTCCATGCGTGCTTGCTAAGTCACTTTAGTCGTGTCCAGCTCTGCAACCCCATGGATCATGAGGGGCTGTCCAGGAAAACCAATCAAGCTTTGCCTTTCATTTTGACTTAAAGACAATTTCAGAGTGAAGTGACATGTTCTTTTTCACTTAGAATTTTCCTTCTACTGATAAGAGGAACAAGTAAGTTCCTATGATATCGAAGGAAACTCCAGTCATATGCGAAAGGGCAGTCACACCACTGGAGACATTTCAAGAGACATTCCATCTTGAAATAATTATTTCAACATAAACATCTATCTCAAGTCACATAGAAATGAAGAAAATTGCTTGATGAAACCCATAAAAGGAGAGTAATTCAGAGAGGCAGAAAATGAAGTATTTAGAAACAAATTAGTAAAAACATCAGATGGAGACCAACAGCCAGTAGAACTTTCCGAGACGAAGGGCATGCTCGATCCCAGCGCTGCGTGATACAGAAACTGCTGTGCCTCACGTGCGTCATGACAAAGGACTTGAAGTCTGGGTGGCGCTACCAACGATGTGGAATGTAGCTATTCGGTTGCATGAATTCAAATATTCCAGCCACATGGGGCTGTATTGGAGAGCACATGGCTAGGATCTTCAGTTAGGCAGACGAAATAATTAAATAGATTTAAGACAACAGTGTTGGAGCTGAAAAAAAGGGATGTGAACAGTCAAAGTTTGGAAATGAGAGTGGCAAAGAAAATGTTGACATGGTATGATTCAGAGACCATAAGAGGCTGCTTTGACACCAGTGTCTAGAGACAGATAACACTTATAACATTTAAGGGAAAGAAACACACCCCTATCTCAGTTTGGAGGACTCACCAAAACCCCAAATTGCAGAAGCCGGTGAAGCCAAGTGGATTCTGAGGACTCCACAGCAAGCAGCCAATTTCTCTTTCTTCAAGGTCCCAAGCAGTCCAGCTTCTTCTTCTCTGAACAAATGCATCCCTCTGCCTGTTTGACTCCCTTTTGTACCTGAATAACAGCCTACAGTCCAATCTAGCGATGCTTCACCTGATCAGGAACCCTCTTCAATTTGATCAGGTTTTCCAAACTAATAGGAAAGTATAACCCTTAGGCATGCTGAAGGGCAAGGATGTAATGGCGTTGTCCAGGGACAGTGAGAAGAGCCATCATTTCCTTCTTCATCCACCTGAGTGCGTTTTCTGCACCGGGAACCATACTATGTCTTCAAAACCAGCACGACGTCAGACACACTGGGATTCTGGGGAAATGAAGCTGGGATTCTCTGGGAGAAATTAAAAATAAAATGCAAGATGAAGGACTATGAACACTTGAAAGATAAACAACGAGGTGACCATAGAAGACCTACTGCTGGACTGCAGAGCATGACTCATTAGAGCACTGGCCACACAGGGCCTTCAAGAACATGTTACAACTTTATTAACTGTGCACAGAAAACAGGAAGGCAATTTTATACTCAATTTCTTGGTTAGTGGGGAAGTCAACAAAAAGTTTTCCTGCGTAGTAAACTACTGTAATTTACTTCACTTCCATGCCATGCACAGTTGATTTTTATATTGGAGTAGAAATATTACTGGTGTGGCAATGGTTCTTTAAGCTAAAAGTTTCTGGTTCCCAAGTGGAAAAAATTAGACCAGAGGACATAGTGAGTAGTTCATTGTATCTGAGGACATTTTGCTTATACCTCATATAATGCCTGGGAATCCTATTATTTCATGCATTTCAATTCCATCTCCCATGTTCATTAAAGAAATTTCATCTGAAGCTAGTATATTAAGGTAAATCCACTATATTTTAATTTTTTAAAAAAAGAATATTTTAAACTTTCCCCATTACCATTCAATCTCCAAGGGCTCATCCTGTTCCCTTATGGTTCATCAGATTTTGTGTAGACCATTTCCTAAATGAAATAGATCATTTTGGGAGTGGACACTTTCCACCACAAGATTTAAAGAACTCTTGCAGGGTTATTCATTATTTATGCCACCTCCCACATAAAAGGAAAGGAGCTGCCTTTCGTATCACTCGGGAATTCATTTCTCTACCTGTGTTTTCCCTATTCTCTCCTGGCACATCAGAACGTATGTTATGATTTAAAACGCATGCACTGTATTGTATTTTCATCTAGTTTTTAAAGATAGTTGATGTAAAGTATGATATTCGTTTCAGATGTAGTATGGTGATGCAGTATTTTATAGATTATGCCCCGCTATAGTGTATTGTCTGTATTCCCTGTGTTTTATAATATATACTGGCAGCTAATTTATTTTATACAAGGCAGTTTGTTCCTCTTAATTTCCTACTCCTGACTTGCCCCTCCCAGCTCCCCTTCCCCAGTGGTAGCCACTACTTTGCAGTCTCTATCTGTGTGTTTCCGATCACACACAGAAATGGCAACACGCAGTATCTGTCTTTCTCGGAGTTATCTCACTTGGCGTGATATGCAGTATTACTCAGCCATAGAAACGTGTTGGAGATTACGAGTGAAATGACACAGAGCAAGACACACACACGAGACAGATGACATGCATACTCCGGCCAGAGGAACAGAACTGGGCAAAAAACTAATTGCTGTTTATTATAAAAGCCCCCTAGGCAGAATTCCAGACTGCATGAATAAACCTTTTCAGCACAGTGCAGGTGCATATATGTTATCCTATAGCAAAGGGGAGTAAAATCTTAGTCTACTGCAGAGTCTGTACAAAGCCCTCTATTCCTTCTTTGTCACAAGAAGGGAATGCTCCCTCGTTTGCAAGGGACCATCAAACTCAAGGCTGTGTCCAGACTCTGGCAGAACGCCTCGTTTGCAAGGACATCCAGCCCTAGCAGAGAGGTATGTTTGCAGGCACATCTCTGCTACCCTATTAACCCTTCAAAATGAAAGCAGTTTGCCATTTGCAGCAGCAAGGCTGGACTGGAGGGTACTATCGGTTCATCCACAGGCGGACACTGCGGTGCTTCCATATCTGGGCTCTTGTAAACAATACAATGTGAACATGAGAGGCGCCTGTATCTATTAGAATTCATGTTTTCCTTTCCTCAGATTTTACCCAGGAGAGGAGTTTTGGATCACACAGTAGCTCTGCCTAGTATTCTGAAGAACCTCCATACTGTTCTCCACCATGGCTACACCAATTAGCACTCCCACCAACAGGGTAGAGGGTTCCCTTCTCTAGCCGGCACCCGCTAGCCGTAGAATTCTGATGATAACCCGGACAGGTGTGAGGTGGAATCTCATTGTGGATTGGACTTCCAGTTCTTTGATTAACATTGTTGAGCATGTGCCTGAGGCCAAGCGTGTTTCTTCTTCACAAAAATGTCCGTTCAGACCTCTGCTCAATTGTTATTTGGTTTGTTTGTTTTTTCTGACATTGAGTTGTATGAGTTGCAAACCAACGATATATACTTTAAACCGCTCCTTCTCTCTGAACCCTCCTCTTGGCATTTAAATATGTTATGGCATCACCCGATCTGAAATTTGAAATGAAACAAAAAAAGATAAGCAAACAATTTGGATTCCTTTTATTTCTAATGGTTTCCCTCTCATACCCTCTTTAATCCAGGTTAAGGGTAGAGCTTATTAGCATTTCTCCCCACCTCAAACAATCTTGTTTTCTCCCCATTAATTCATAGATATGATTCTTGCCACCAAAGCTCACGTCTGATCAAAATTCAAGTCTCATGAGATGCCATCAGTCTTCATGCTATTTCCATCCTGAGAAGAAGCTGATTCCTTCTGTTGTGAGCCTGATTTTCCCTGGAATCTTATCACTTTCGTCATAGTTTTGGATACCAGAGGACAGAGGATATGAAGTTTCATGTGCTGAGTATTTATTCGGGAGTGATCTCAAAATAAACATGTTGGGAAAGGATGAGGAGGAAGAAATCCATGCAGGAAGCCCGGCTTCACCTCAGCCCGACAGCAAGCTCTGGCCGAGCACCCTGTGACCACTGCGCCTACATGGCCCTTCGTGTGTGTCCTTAGTCAGACCAAAATGTCCAGGGCTGGACCTCCATCCCTGTGGTCAGCCCCATGAGGGAGGGTGTCACCTTGAGACAGGTGGCACTTTGCTGATGCGTCACCCTCTGTGTGTGCTGACTGGTAAAGTCCCCCGGGGAGTGTGGGCCCCATCACCCTGCAGCTCAGAGAGCTGTGAGGACAACACCCTCCATTCTCTGTGGCCAGAGCAGGCAGTCTCGACTCAGACCCTTGCAGGCCCAGTCAGGGCAGGTGGCCGGAATTCAGCCGCGATTAGCGGGGTGGGGAAAACGAAATGGGAACTGCGCGTCCCAGGAGGCGGCCGCCCTGCCAGCCAGCTGTCCTCACTCCAGAGAGCTGGTGGTGTCCTGTGGGGGTCCCGGACCAAGCCTCTCTGTGCCCAGAAGCCCCTCCTTCCATGGCTGGCAATAGGGTTAGTGCCCCATGCCCTCCTGTGGACGTGGATTCCTTTCTCTTTCTGCTCCTAGGCTTTGCCCCAGAACATATTTCCCTGTTAAATCTAGACCTCTGCTGCCCTGAAGACTGATATCACGACCTTGTCACGCACTCAGGGAAGCCTGTCCCTTCATCCCCTTTGCTATAGGTTTATCACCATTATTAATATAATAAGCACATCTCCCTCCACACATTCATCATGGTCCTCATTATTGTTAATCTTCATTATTCCCATTATTCCTATTACTGTCTATTATAGTACATTGTGGTTGTTAATATGCAACAGTGAGGGGACACGCTCTTTGGGGAAGTGCTTCCAGCTGTACCACATGGTACTTTTCTCCCGAGGAGCTTCCTGAAATATTCCAAATTGGCCTCCAGGGGCACAATCTACACTCGATTCTACTAACAGATAATCAAGGTATAAAACAGGTATGAAACAGATAGCTAACAGGGATGCAATGCACAGCATAGGGAATATAGCCAATATTTTATAATTTTTCTATATGGAGTATGATCCATTATGGACTCCTGAGAGTCCCTTGAACAGCAAGGAAATCAAACCAGTCAAATTTAAGGGAAATCACCCTGAATACTCGTTGGAAGGACTGACGCTGAAGTTGCAACTCCAGTATTCTGGTCATCTGATTCGAACAGCTGACTCATTGGAAAAGTCCCTGATGCTGGGAAAGATTGAAGACAGAAGGAAAAGAGGGTGTCAGAGGATGGGATGGCTGGATGGCATCACCAATGCAATGGACCTGAACTTGAGCAAACTTCGGGAGATGGTGAGGGACAGAGAGGCCTGGCGTGCTGCAGTCTATGGGGTCACAGAGTCGGACATGACTGGGCAACTGAACAGCAACATGATCCATTATCATCAGCCAAATAGCAAAGTACTAAGTTGTACACCTGAAAGTAATATCCTGTAAGTCAATTGTACTTCTGCTTTTTAAAAAATCAATAAAAAATAAGAGCAGGTTTAAAAACAAACCAAAAAAAAAAAAACCACCAAAAATGAATGAACTTTATAAACTGGATTGTGTCCCCTCCCCAAAATTCGTATGTTGAATCCCTCACGTTGAAGAGATCAGAATGCAACATCCCTGACGGGGGATCTAGTGGTTAAGACCCCGCTTCCCCGTGCAGAGACAGCAGGTTTGATCCTTGCTCAGGGAACTAAGATCTCACATGCTGCAGGGTGTGGCCAAAAATTAAAAATAAATAAAGATTGAAGAGACCAGAATGGGGCTGTCTATGGGGAAGGGGCAGATAAAACACTGATTAGGTTAAAGTCGTCCCCTGAGGGTGGGGCCCTGGTGCCCTTGGAAGAAAAGCAGGAGACCCCAGAGCCTGAGGAGGGGCAGGCCGAGAAGGACGTAGCAGGTGAGTGGTGTCCACATGCTAAGGATGGCGGCCTCAGGAGAAAACAAACCCACCTACACCTTCATCTGGAAACTTCCTGCCTCCAGGACTGAGCCTCTGGCAGTAGTTGGAAACTTCTTCATGCTACGTGCTTAAGTCGCTTCAGTCATGTCCGACTCGTTGTGACCCCATGGACTGTAGCCTGCCAGGCTCCTCTGTCCATGGGGATTCTCCAGGCAAGAGCACTGGAGTGGGCTGCCGTGCTCTCCTCCAGGGGATTCCGAACCCAAGGATCAAACCCGGGTGTCCTATGTCACCTGCATTGGCAGGCGGGTTCTTTACCACTAGTGCCTCCTGGGAGATCCACTTTATTTAGCTGGAAACTAGAGCGTGCACCTCTAAATTCAGCCTGGGGAAGGAGCAGTTTCACATCAAACCCCTCAGGATACATTTTCCATTTCTCTGGCCCAGAACGACCTGGTTCTTACTGGCCTCTCCTTTCCAGGAGAACTCGTGTCCCAAGGACGCACAGGTAACAGTGACAGAGGAGACTGACCCATGTGTATCATGGTCTTCGAGCTGACAGTCAGCTTTTCCCACAGTCAAATAGCCAAACAGACCTGCTACTGTTGCTGCTAAGTCACTTCAGCCATGTCTGACTCTGTGCGACCCCATAGACGGCAGCCCACTAGGCTCCCCTGTCCATGGGATTCTCCAGGCAAGAACACTGGAGTGCGTTGCCATTTCCTTCTCCAATGCATGAAAGTGAAAAGTGAAAGTGAAGTCGCTCAGTCATGTCCGACTCTTAGCGACCCCATGGATTGCAGCCTACCAGGCTCCTCCGCCCATGGGATTTTCCAGGCAAGAGTACTGGAATGGGGTGCCATTGCCAAACAGACCTATTAGCTCCAAAAAGCTGGAGGAAGGTGAGCTCTCTATTACATTCATTGTTAAACAGCCTCCAGGAATACCAGAAACTGTATTTTTTCCCCTTTGACCATGTGTGAACGAAAGGTCTGTTTCTTGGGTGGGTAATTATGATAGCACAAGTTTTAAAGTGAAGTGGAAAGTGATCTCAGCCCAGGCTCACAGAGGAGGAGTATATTGTCAAGGGCAGAGCAAGGTCACCGAAGGCAAGGGCATGTTTTTTACATTCTTTGCAATTTCACGTTTCATATAATAAGGACGCAGGCTTGCTGTATGGAATGACAGTCATCCTCACGCCTGGGGTTTCTGCCCTGAAGTCTCCACCCCAGCAGGAATGGGGCCACTTTCCCCACTAAGAGGAGCAGCTCAAAACTGCTGCATCAGGCAAAGTGCCCAGGACACTCCCTTTGGGCACGTCTGTGGGGCCTCACCTGGCTTGGGTCAGGCGTTTCCACGTGCGAGGAAGCAGGTGCCCCTGGGTCCAGAGAAGAGCGGCTCACCTCTGTGAGGGTGAAGGGTCAGTGCAGGAGGGAGAGGTCTGGGCAGGTCTGTGTTCATGCCTCTGGCTCTCTGGAATGTGCTAGAAAGTCTCTCAGTGAGCATGTAGATTTGTAGATAAGTTTCCTCTTAGCAGCAAAGCATGTTTCTGGTCAACTGATGTGTGGACCACAGCCAGGCATGGCTGCGGGTGGGCTAGGTCGGCCCCCGGGCCTGCCCTGGATCCCTGCGCTCTGAGGCCTCCCCTCCCACGTCGGGTGAAAGCATCTGGACACTAGGTTCATATCACAGTGTGGTTTGGAAATTAAACCAGAAGAGGTGAGAGGTGAAAATCCTTTATAAAGTCCTTCTATAGGATAAAAAAAAAAAAAGACTCAAATAACAGACCTGTACTGCTGCAGGCCCCTAGATCCAGTTTAAAAGGTTTTTCAACTTGCTCTAGAGACTGCAGACAGCAGGGTCCAGAAAATGGACAGAAATGTCTGTCAACCTCTGTTTTAAGAGTCTGCAGGTGGCCGTGATCAAGGCCTCACACAGAACCAGCCTGCAGGCCGACTGAAGAGGTCAGTGCCAAGTGTCCCCTGGGCCAGTGTAGGCAGCCGGTGACACACAACTCAGCAACGGGAAAGAAGCCTGGAATTTCAAGGGGAATCACACACACACACACTCACATGCACACATATTCACACACACACCCTGCACGCAGATCTGTGCATGTATACCCACACTCACACATATACCTGGGCACACGTGTGCGTGCACACACACACACACACCTGGAGCACACAGATATGGTGTGTATACCCACATGCACACGCACACACATCTGCGCACACCCTGAACTTACATTTTTCTGTTGACTAGTAGCAGGGCTGTGGCAACCCACTCCAATACTCTTGCCTGGAAAATCCCATGGACGGAGGAGCCTGGTAGGCTGCAGTCCATGGGGTCGCTAAAAGTTGGACACGACTGAGCGACTTCACTTTCACGCATTGGAGAAGGAAATGGCAACCCACTCCAGTATTCTTGCCTGGAGAATCTCAGGGATGGGGGAGCCTGGTGGGCTCCATCTATGGGGTCACACAGAGTTGGACACGACTGAAGCGACTTAGCAGTAGCAGGGCTGAGACATCTATCATGGAAATCTGTTTCCACGCAGCTGGATTAGGGCTAGTCTACTTTCTGGGCCGCCGCTCAACCCAGGGAGCTTTCAGGGTTCAACCTTTAGATTCAGTTGAGTTTGCCTGTCTCAGCTGTGCTGGCAAGAGGGGTCCTTTCCAGGGCCTGTGTTTGCGGGGGGCGGGGGGCGGGGTGGGAAGGGGTCTCCTCTCTGGCCAGACCTGTGTGTCCCTTCTTCCCTGTTGATCATTCTCTGGGTCCTAGTGACCCCAGAGTTGCTGATCACCAAGAAGAAAGCACACTGTCTCCGTGGAGGAGCGCAGGAGACCCTTGGAGTGATGTGTGGTCTGGAGGGTATGACAAAAGGGAGGGGGAGCCAGCCAAGACCCCGGCACTCCTGTCCTGGCCCATCCAGAGGGACTTTCAGGAGTCCTAGGACTCTGTCCCACCTGGCTCTCCGGGTTGTGTGGATGTGCCTTTGTTCCGGTAGGGGGAAAGGACAGGACATAGTTTATTCAGCAGTTTAATTTATAAAATAAGTATTAGTCACCTGTCACAGGAGCCGCTGTCTGTGCACTTCCCAGAGCGCAGGATTATTTGGGGCACTGGGTTTCCTCCAGGGAAAGTGACTCACCTCCAGCCGTGGTGGGACTTCCTGCCCTCATCAATGCTGGGACGCAGCTCTAAGAAAATCGTGGGCTCCAACTGCCTAAGGCTGCGAACCTCAGGCCCTGTTGCTTCTCCTAGAGCATCTCACTCCTCCTTGTGACCGGCTGCCAACGGCCCCGGGAAAGGGGCTTCCCACACCCCCGCCCAGGATACCGCGTTTCTGGGGGTCTGTCTAATCTCTGCACTCAGCTCTGTGCAGAGAGGCAGGCGGTCCCGCCCGGAGCAGCCCCAGCCCTCGGCCCTTGTTCCAGGGGACCGGTCCCTGCGGGGCCACCACGAGGGGAGGCTCGGATCTCTTCTTGTTCAACAGAAACGCGCCCCACGACCACACCCCCGGAGGCTGGAGCAGAACAGACCCGGGGAGACCTCCCTGACGGTGGATGCGCGGTCCAGACAAGTCTGTGGCCTTCAGACCTGACCTCGGGAATCCATCATTGACCCTCAGTCGTCTGAAATACGTTTCCTCGAGGTCCTGAACTACAAGAGGTTTTGGCAAGTTGGAAAACGGAGACTCGAACAGTCAGAGCGCTGGCTTTGAGCTACTGAGAAGGTCCTGCGCCGGAAGGAGCCGGCGGCCCTGGAGCCCGCCCTGCCGTGCGCGCCACGAGGCGGCGCCGGAGAAGGGCCCGGGCGGCTCCAGGCTCCGGGCGTCAGGCGGGACCGGACTCCTCCTGCGCGCGAGTCTGCACAGAGCCGGGCAGACGGCCTGTGAGCCGAGACGCAGGTGCGCACTGCCGCGGCGGAGCGAGCGCCGGGCGGAGCTCGAGAGCCGCGGTCCTCCTTTGAAAAGTGCGAGAGGCGGGCGCTGTCCGCGGGGAGCCGGGCGGGGGGCCGGGCGGGGGGCCGGGCGGGGGGCCGGGCGGGGGGCCGGGCGGGGGGCGCGCGGAGCCGGACGGGCGCCCCGGGCGCGGGGCCCACACACCGCGGGGCTGCACGGACGCCCCGGGCGCGGAGCTGACACACCGCGCCTCCCGGCAGCGCTCAGCTCCCCCTCCTCTTCTTGGTGCAGCGGAGCCGGGCTGTTCACTGGGAAGAGCAGAGAGCAGGAGAGGACTCGGAGACTCACACCCAAACCCACGGGGACGACCGGGTTCCGGGGAGCAGGCCCCACCAGCAGCCCTGCGCTCCGCTCCCGGGACGGGCGCGCCCGGACCTGCTCCCCTGCTGACCTGGGGGCGCGCGGCGTCCTCCTCGCACGACGGCGCCTGAGGGACGGGGCTGGGGGCGGAGGTGACCCTGCGGCTGAAGGGGCGTCAAATGCGCACAAACCTAAGTTCTGTTCAGTTCAGTTCAGTCGCTCAGTTGTGTCCGACTCTTTGCGACCCCATGAATCGCAGCACACCAGGCCTCCCTGTCCATCACCATCTCCCGGAGTTCACTCAGACTCACGTCCATCGAGTCAGTGATGCCATCCAGCCATCTCATCCTCTGTCGTCCGCTTCTCCTCCTGCCCCCAATCCCTCCCAGCATCAGAGTCTTTGCCAATGAGTCAACTCTTCGCATGAGGTGGCCAAAGTACTGGAGCTTCAGCTTTAGCATCATTCCTTCCAAAGAAATCCCAGGGCTGATCTCCTTCAGAATGGACTGGTTGGATCTCATGAATCCCAATATTCCTATTTCCTAGCTTTGGTATTTCTCAACATTTTACAAATTTTTTCAGCTCTGTATTTTCATGTCTTTATTTCTCTCTTCCTTTTCTTTCTTTTTTTGACTGAAATGGGAAGTGTTTACTCTTTAACTTTTGTTTATGTATTCATTTATTTTTCAGTTGGCCTGGCGTTACAACGCTGTTAGTCTGTGCTGTACAGCACAGTGAGTCAGCTGCATGAATACACGGATCCCTTCTTTCCTGGATTTCCTTCCTACTGAGGTCACCGCAGAGCGTTTTCCCTTTCTTTTCTTTTCGCTAGACTGTTTTGAAGCAAATCCAGGGTACCGTGTCATCTCACTGCTCAGCCCTTCAGTGAGCTTCTTTAGCTGATTAGGCCCCTTCTCTTCCAGCATAACTGCCTCATTGCTGGCACCCTAATCAAGTCAATAACAAGCTCTGATATGACCTAGTCCATATTCAAACTTATCTGGCCCTCTCAAAAATGTTTTCTTGCAACCGGTCTCTTTGATACAGAATCCAATCAAGGCCCACCACTGGTTGTTTTGCCTCTTTTCTCTCTATAATGACAATCCCTTCTCAGGCCACTGTTTTTGTAAAAAAAAAAAAGTTTGTTTTTCCCGTGCAGCATCTCCTGTTCTGACCTCGACTTATTGCTTCCTTGAGCAGTTGTTTTACTTGTTTCTCTAACTTTTGCATTTCCTGTAAATTGTTAGTTAGATGTAGAAACTTGATTAGTTTCGGGTTCAACTGCTGGTGAGCCCTGAGGGAACTCAGGAAGGAAACAAGAAATACCCACTATCTAGTAGCCATCAGACTGCAGCCACCCCTGATGGTGCAGCTTGAGGAAACTCAGGATGAGAAAACATAGGATCCTGGCCCCAGAGGCCTGAGGAATGATTTCAGTGAGCCCAGACTTACATCTTCCCATACCTAGAGAAGTGCTAAATTCCTTAACTGGGGATATCTGTTTTTCTTTTATTAACAGTAACCTTTTGTTCTCACTACGTGTTGTTATTGCAAAAATTCCTATATATCCTGGCATATATGCTGGGTTCACCATTTCCTTTTCCAAAGAGTTTTATCTGAGAGGTTCTCTCCCTAAAAATGCCGGCCGAATAAACATAATTCTCAACTTTTAGGTTGTGCATTTTTTTTCAGTACACATGCTTTTGGCCAGAATATTTCTTGGGTGGTGGTGTGCGCTTCTCTGAATCACAGTAGGCGGTCCATGAACTTACAGTCTTGTAAGCTTACAGTGAGGACAAGGTTGATCACTGAGTTCAGTTGGTCTCAGCCTTAATTTTATATCATCAAATTTCCTGCCAGGCTTTCCGGTGGATGTTTTAAAGCCATCCATTGACATTGTTTTAGTTCCATGATTTCATTCAGGGGTGCAAAATGGTGATTTTCCAATTCTATTATCCATTCTTCATTTATTAGCTGGAATTGTCTATAAATATTTCACTCATATAATGGTTGTTTTTTGGACTGCAGCCATGAAATTAAAAGACGCTTACTCCTTGGAAGGAGAGTTATGACCAACCTAGACAGCATATTCAAAAGCAGAGACATTACTTTGTCAACAAAGGTCCGTCTAGTCAAGGCTATGGTTTTTCCAGTAGTCATGTATGGATGTGAGAGCTCGACTATAAAGAGGGCTGAGCGCAGAAGAATTGATGCCTTTGAACTGTGGTGTTGGAGAAGACTCTTGAGAGTCCTTTGGACTGCAAGGAGATCCATCCAGGCCATCCTAAGGGAAATCGGTCCTGGGTGTTCATTGGAAGGACTGATGTTGAAGCTGAAACTCCAGTATTTTGGCCACCTGATGTGAAGAGCCGACTCATTAGAAAAGACCCTGATGCTGGGAAAGATTGAAGGCAGGAGGAGAAGGGGACAACAGAGGATGAGATGGTTGGATGGCATCACCGACTCAATGGACATGAGTTTGGGTGGACTCTGGGAGTTGGTGATGGACATGGAGACCTGGCATGCTGCGATTCATGGGGTTGAAAAGAGTCGGACACGACTGAGCGACTGAACTGAGCTGAATGGTTTTTTACCCTAAAATATAGTTTCTACAAGAGGGGCAGAATAAATGCTTAATCTTTTCTCTTCTATACCAGTTTCCAGAGTGATAAGTTTGCACCTTAACAAACTCCAAGTATAAATAATATTGTTTTTTAAGTATCAGTACTACCTCATGGATTTTTCTATATTTGGTGTTTAAAATATAATTTACTGTTATATTTTTGTGTATTTAATGTGTTTATACATTTTATATATTTAATCAGTGGTGGTCACAGTTCTCTGCCGGGATGGAAAGTGCTCCATCCTAGCCTAGGGAGTCCCCCTCAGATTGGAGCCAGTGTTTCCTGGACACTCACCAGCCTTTGGTGGCTTCTCTGCTATTTAGCACAACGAGATACCCCAGACTCATCTTGTCCATCTCAGGCTCCGTGCTTGGAAGCTGCTGTTTCTGTGAGACATCCTGGTTCCTTCTAGTGGGAAAGGTAATGACCCATGGCCTGGGTGCTAGGGGTGCTCATTGCTACTTCATTGTCTCTGCATTTTAGGGGTGGGGCTGAGAAATATACACTTGTTAAGTGGGGGAAAGTCAGGATTTTATACTAATACATCCAATTCAAAGTTAAGGCTATAGGATTTTAATATAAGCTTTTAATTTTATATGAATCTTCTCTTACGTCAAAACTCTTGGTTCTGATGTTTTTCATCCTCCCCTCAACCTGACTTTCATCTTGAGAAGCTTCAGATGGACACACAGGCAAGATTAGTACAGCGCATACCGTACACCCTCCCTCTGGATTCACCAGTTGTAATTGCTTTGCAAATTTAATTTGCTTTGAGTGATTACAGAGGAAGTTGCCAGCTTTGTGACATTTCAGCCAGCCCTAAATGCTTCAGCTCTGACCTCCTAGGAACAGGCCATTCTTAGCAAAATGTCAGCGCAGGAAACAACACAGATGCAAATCTCGTAGACACTGCTTTGAGCCGTGGGCACACACTGGTCCTGGTGTGTTCAGGCGACTTTGGCTTTTCCATTGGACAACAGTCATGTCTTGCATCTTCAAAATATATGTTCTATACTCCGCATACATTTTATACAAATATACATGTATTTTGTGAAAACGAAATTCTTCCAAAGTACTTCTAACTGGAAGCCACTGCCTTTCACTGCTCCTCTGAATGACATGCTTACCCCTCTTATTTTCACTTATCAACTTTAAACACCATCTGTTGTCTCCTAAGCCACAAGGATTTAGTTGATACTACCCACTCCCCTAACCACTGGACCACCAGGGAATTCCCCCACGTTTTTATACTGCTTGACTTGTATGTGTGCTTGTGACTGATCCAAGTGGAATGTGGACTTGCTCTTGCCAGATGGAGAGGACAGCATGTGCATCATCAGGAGTTGTAAGAAATTTATTGGAAAAAGGGGAAGGCAACCCTTTCTCTCCCATCAGTGGGTGTCTACAGGCCTCGTGGTGCAGAAATGACAAAAGGCAGGGGCAGTGGTCCTGGAGAATGCTTCTGTAAGTGATTGTAAGTAGACCATGTGACTGTGCTGGAGCTAGAAATGGTCCTCCAGGGACCAGCTATTAGGCCTCCTGACTCTGGATAGTTTTACGGTCCTAATGAAAGTTCTCAAATGCTAAGGTTAACCAACCCACAGCCCACTGTCCCGGCCCAGGGAGGAGCAGGGGCAGCAGTTCTGGGCTCAGCAGATGGACAGGCTGCTGAGATCGCTGGGTCTGGGATGAGCTTCTGCTACGAATGAGGGGGGCCTGAGGCTGGGTCATCACATGCTCTTGGTCTCACCTGGACCCCCTGCATCGCTCACCTGTAGATCTGGTGATAAATCAGAGTGGAGGTGGCACGGCTCACAGCCTCGTCAGCATCCCCCAGTCCCGTACTCGATAGGCTTTGCTGCCTAGCCTGTCTGCCCTTTCGAACTCTTCCAAAAGGAGACACACAACTCATTCCGGTCTCAAGGACGTATGCTTCACAAAATCCTTTTATTAAAACAACGGTTACAAAGACTTCACATGGCTCCTGAGTCCTCTCTGCCGTCGCTCCCAGCTCAGAGTCAACGGATGCAGCACTTGGCTTTGCCCTTGTAGCAGGTGCCTTCAATCCTGTTGTAGAGGGGGCAGGGCGATAGGTTGCAGGTCCCCCCTTTCCTGGCACATATGTAGCTGTCAGACCGCTTGCCGAGAGCCGTAAGCTGGCCGGCACCTGAGACGAGGGAAAAGCAACCGTGTCAGACTCCTGGCTTGTGGCCACAGGGATTTCAGGGGAAAGCAGGACAGACAGCCCTTTGCAAAGCACATCACAGGGGTTTCCCTTGCAAGAGCTTCACACCAAGCTGAACTGTGGAGCTGCTTGTGAAACACGGCACCTGAAGAGCCCCCTCAATGCTGGTGGGTTGGTGTCTCCACCCTTAGCAAGCCCTCATTTTTGGCATTATCTTTGAAGCTTCAGTACATTATAGGCCCAAAAGGAATAGCAACATATCTCATCAGAGTGCTTTGGTTACGTTCCTTATTCTAGAGTGTGTCTGTGTGATTTTTAGCAAAGCACTCAAACATTCTGAACCCCAGTTCTCAAAATTAAGGAGACTAGATTATGCGATCTCATTCATTTTCAAGATTCTGAGGCTGGTCATCTTTCTTTTGTTGGGGAAATAGCACTTTTATGGTTACTTTTTTTAAATTTAAACTTTTGATTTTATATTGGAGTATAGCTGATTAAAAATATTGTGATAATTTCAGGTGGACAGCAAAGGGGCACACCCATACATATACATGTATCCATTCTCCCCCAAATGCTCCTCCCATCCAGGCTGGCATGTAACATTGGGCAGAGTTCCATGTGCTATACAATACGTCCTTGTCCTTGACGTATAGCATTTATATATGCCATTTTATATATAGCAATGTGTACATGTCCATCCCATTATGGCTGCATGTAATTCTCCAAGAAATGTATCACTTTTTCCTAACTAAATGACAGAGGAGTTGAGATTAAATGTTCTCATTATCTTATCAGTCAATGGTTATATTATGTTAAAAGATGCAGAAAAATATTGGAAAAAATTCAACATTGATTCATGATTAAAAAAAAAGAAAGAACTCCTACCAAATAAGGAGCTGGAGGAAACTCCTTAACCTGATAACGAGTGCTTACAGAAGCCTGCAGCACAGTGTGCACTTCATGGTCGAGCACTGGAAACATCCCTCGAGACCGGCAATCAGACGAGCATTGCTGCCATTTCATCATCACCCCACACTGTGCTTGAGGTGCTAGCCAGGGGAATGAGACAAGGAAGAAAGAGACAAAAGGTGCAAGCGCTGGAACGGAAGACACGAAACTGTCTCTGTTTGCAGATATTATGATTAGACGTAGGCAGTCTAAAAGGAATTAACGGGAAAGCTTAGCAAATTTGCTGTCCATGAGATCACTACACAAAAAGAATAAGAATTTTACTTCTGCAATCAACAGGAAAAAAAAAAATAAAAGCACCTTATAGAAGAGCATAAAACATACTTGGTTACAAATCTAAAAAATAATGTGCAATATCTCTATCTGTAAAGAATATATATATTTTTTTAATTTAAAGAGGCCCTAAATAAGTAGAAATGCTATGCTTAAGCATTGGAGGATTAATTATATTTAAAATGTTAATTTCCCCCCAATTAAGCTGCTGTGCTAGCCCAAAACCATGACAATCCCAGGAGATTCTTTCAGTGACACTTGATGAGCTGATTTTAAAATTTTTGTGGCAATTCAAAGGACCAAGAGTAGCTAAGGCAGTCTTAGCAAAGAAGGCAGGAGAACTTGCTTTACTGGATTTTGAGACTAATTATAGAGCCACTGTAATTAGACCCGATGGTGAGGATACAAACCTACCAGTGGACTAGGGCAGACAAATACACAAATAGAATAGCGGGAGACGCCCGAGGAGGTCCCTGCAGACACTGAAAGCTGAACAACAGTCGCTCAGCATAAGAGGGGAGGAAATGGTCTCCTCCGTGCTTGGTTCTGGAACAATTAAATATTCATAATGGAAAAAATAAACCTTTTACCGTTAGTCGCACCACACGTGCACATTAAAAATCACTGCCAGATGGTTATAAACCTGGATGTAAAAGGAAAATTAATAAGCCCTCAGAAGACACACTGAACACGCTTCATGCCTTTGGGCTAGAAAAGACTTCTTAAGGCATCACAGCACTAACCCTAAAGGAAAAAATACGACACGCTTAACCACCTTAAAATATTGTGGAAAATTCAGAGAGTGAAAAACTAAGGCACAGGGTGAGGGAAGATATTTGCCATGCTTACAACTGACACGGCTGCTATGTAGAATATATAAAAAACTACTCCAGATTACAGGGCCTCTCCTCCGACCAGCCTCCACACCCAGGAGACCACTCACTTACAGGAGCCATGTCTGGGGCACCCCTGGTGGTCCAGTGGTTAAGAATCTGCATTGCAATGCAAGGGACATGGGTTTGATCCCCGGCCCAGGAAGACCCCGAGTGCCTCAGAGCAACTGAGCCCCAAAGCCACACTCCTGAGCCTGTGCTCTGGAGCGTGGGATCCGCAGCTACCGAAGCCCACATTCCAGAAAGCCCGTGCTCATCCCCAACAAGAGAAGCCACCACAGCAAGAAGCCTGCACACGCAGCACAGAGCAGCCGCGCTGCAGAACTAGAGAAGGTCCTCACATCAGCGAAGACCCAGCACAGCCAAAATGAACAAGTAGATCCTCACCAAGAAGAAGAAGCCATGTTTGATTCTGTGACTCTCTGGTTTGAAAGCCTCTGGGGCCCACCTGAACACAGATGGGGTCTCCTGCTGCCTCAGGCCTGACTGACCTGTGCTTACCTACATCCCTGACCCCTCACCCTGGTCCCAGGACGCTTTGTGCAGTGTTGGAGCTGATGGCCTGGGTTTGAGTCCCTGCTCAGTCTGTTACCAATCATGTGACTTTAGCCAAGTTATTAAGCCACAGAATGGGGGTGATGATTCTTCCTCCCCACAGCGGAGCTGGGAGGACTAGAGTGAGAGTGAGAGCTCTGTTTGTTGTTGTTGTTTTAATTTATCTGGATGTCTGGGCTTTCAAGGGGATCCCCTGGTTGCTTAGATGGTAAAGAGTCTGCCTGCAATGTAGGAGACCGGGGTGCAATCCTGGTGGGGGACAATCCCCTGGAGAAGGAAATGGCACCTTACTCCAGTATTCTTGCCTGGGAAATCCTATGGATGGAAGAGCCTGGCAGGCTACAGTCCATGGGGTCACAAAGAGTCGGATACAACTGAGCAGCTCGCCTACCTACTTGGGTTTCATACCAGCTCTCCTTCCCACGTGGCTTGTCCTTGCCGTCTCTCGTTTTGATAGAGGCAAAGTGAAGAGACAAAGTAGGTAATTAAATAGTTAATCCCAGTCGGGGATTGCAAGTAGAAAAATATGGGAGACCCCTATAAGTTAATGATCACTGGAGAGAGCAGGTTTGCTTAACCACAAAACCCAGCAGGCTTGCTTAGCAACAAAACCGAGCAACAGAGGCACGAGGCAAGCCTCAAAGCAGCAAAACAATGGCGGCATGAGAGCCACAGCCTGCGCAGTGAGCTCAGCAAGTCAGTAGCCCAGGACATGCTCTCTGCACACATGATAAAGCTAATTTGTGGACCTAGCTTGAGCAGGAAGGGACGAGAAAACGCCCCTGCTCAACCTGGAGGAGGAGCAATGTTGGAAGCATGATGTCCACCTAAGAAAGTCGAAGAAGTTCTTCCCCCCCCCTCACTTTTCCATTGTTTATAAAAGAAGCCAGTAAGGTTTTGAGGTGCAGCACCCCATTGCCTGCCCACTTTTATACCTCACAAATGTCGTATCCTAATAAATCACTTCTATCACTTTGCCTCTCATTGAGTTCTTTTCTGGGCTGAGATATAAAGAAGTTTGGTACGGAGCTCTTCAGAAACACCCCCGGCCAAAAATAACTCCGAACAGTTTCACTTTCACTGGTTTAGTTAATTGGGGCTGAAAATCCAGATTCCCATCTCAGCCAGGCAGATAACACAGCTCTGTGAAATGGGCTGAGGGGGGCAGTAGGGACTGCTGGGGTCTGCGGCGTCCTGAGGGGCGCATCCTGTGTGGCGGCAGCGGCACTCTTTAGCGCAGCTCACTGTTGCCAGGCAGGAATCTGCCACATGTGCTGTGCCCTTAAGAGAAGAGAACACGTACACACTGCTGTATTTGATGTGGATAACCAAAAGGGCTTCCTGGTGGCTCAGCACGTAAAGGATCTGCCTGCAATACAGGAGGCACAGGAAACCTAGGTTCAACCCCTGGGTCAAGATCCCCTGGAGGAGGGCATGGCAACCCACTCTAGTATTCTTGCCTGGAGAATCCCATGGACAGAGGAGCCTGGCGGGCTACACTCCATGGAGTCGCAGAGACAGACTTTGACTGAAGCCACTGAGAACGCAACCAAAAGGACCTACCGAATAGCACAGGGAACTCTGCTCAATATTATGTAACAAGCTAAACTGGAAAAGATTTTGAAAAAAGAGTAGATACATGTGTATGTACAACTGAATTATGTTGCTGTACCCTTGAACATGACACATTTTTAATCAAGTATACTCCAATATAAAATTAAAAGTTAAATAAAATTTTAAAACTTTTTAAAGAAGTTAAAAATCTGATTTTTTTGTGTGACATATCCTGACTTTTAATTGGGAGAGAGTTAAAAGAAATATTATTTTGAAAATTCCATGAACTCAAAAATGACTTTCATCATTCCCTCACTTCTCAGCTTCCTCAGCAAAGCCTTTCCGGCCCCTTGAGACCCCCTCTGCTCTCATCGTCATGTGTTCCCCTGGCACTGTGCCCTTAACAGCATTTCACAGCACAGCTCTCTTTAGCTAAGCAATTCTGTTGGCTTGTGCTCTGCTTCTCAAATGTGCGGCCACGGATTCCGGGGCTGCTCCCCGACGCGGCCCCTCATCCTGGGCAATGCCTGCCTGCAGCAGCTCTTCCCTGGATACTCCTTGAACAGCGAGGACACAGCCTCAGCCTTTCTCAGCACCTCTGCTGGCCTCCAGCTTCTGCAGGGACCTGGGTGGCCTTGCCACTGTGACATTCCATGTTCACACAAAGACTATCTGTGTAAGCTAACAGTGGGTGACACAGGCCTTTTTCTCTGACCGGGAGGAAAACTGCTCAACACCAAGTCTTAGGATCTCCTGCAGTGACCACAAAGCGCTGGTTCCCCGGGGCCTCACGGGCCTCGACTCCTCACCTGTGAAATGACCCGGTCTGAGGGCTCTTCTAGAAAAGGAGTAAATTGACCCTGCAGGGGTTCAGGGTGGCTGAGCAGTGCCGCCTCCCTCCCTGCACTAGCCCCAGGCCTCCAGCGTCGGGGCAGCCTGCTGGCAGGGTGGGTATTGCAGGGGTGGCTGCTGCAGCTGCAACAACCAGTACACAGCAACGAGGACGCAACCACAAGGAGCGGAAGCAACCCAGCTGGCGCCTGTGCGCAGGGAACCTCGACCCTGGGGACAGGCTGGGGACCCCAGTGTGTTCTGATGCAGGAAACACCTAGGCTCTTCCTCCCCTCCAGACGTTTCTACATTCCCTAGAAAACGTGATGTCGAGCTTGCCTTCCCTGCAGCCCCTTTTCCAGGTGTGAGCATCTCAAGGCTCAGAGAGGGTGCTCAACCTGCAGGGACCCTGCAGCTCAGGCACCCCCTAGCTCCAGCCCAGAGGTGGGGAGGACCCCACTCCGCCCCTTCTAGAAGAGGAGTTGGGCTCAGTGAGCAGTCCTGAGGGGCCCCATCCTGAGGCCCTCTTTACTGCTGCTTCTGTGCAGTCAGGGCTTGCCTTTCATTCAAGGGCAGTATCTAAGCCAGTCCAGTTTACGCTGGGCCCTCCATCATATCAGCTGCCATTTCTGTAAGAAGTGATTAGTAAGTTCAGTTCCTCCTGCGTGCCCCCGGGAACACTCTTTTTCGAGGCTTTGGATGAGATGCTTGTAATCCTACTTAGATGTCACAGACTGAAAACAACTCTTCATGTTAATATAGTGGCTTTCAAACATTCTGAGTGTGAACTGAGCTGTGGTAAGAGGCTTTGCACGGCTGCTCATGAACACACGTGCTGTGAGATGAGTACGATAACAGCAGGACGCTGCATGGATTTCTCTGCCTCCCTTAAGGGTCCCGACTGGAAACATTAAAGCTCTGCATTGGAATACTTCGGAACCCAGCTGTCCGAGGGGAGCCCTGAGGAACCCCTGGAGTAAATGAGGCCCAAATGCACAACGAGGTGCTGCCCTGGAGGAAAGCACAGCGGGGCTTGCAGAGAATTCCGGAGCCTAACGCTCTTAGAGCCCTCTGCCGCAGCCCACTCACTCTGCCAACGAGGAAACTAAAAGCCAGAAGAGGTGACTTGCTGGGGATGACCTGGGAGTGAGTGGCGGGGCTGGGATAAACTGTGTTCTTGACTCTTCTGGCAGGCAGGGGCTCGCCTTCTCTTACACCAGGGGCATTGCTGCTTTGACCCCGAGGAACTGGCATCCCCTGGCCTGACACAGAGCTCCCCTGTGGTGCACTGGGGAATGGGCCACCCTGGAGGATGTGAGCGGATTTCTCAAGGAAGGTGGATCCCTGAGTGCCTGCACACGGGTGAGTCAAAGACTCTGGCGGAACTGGTCTTGTGGGCAGGGCAGGTGGCACCTGCTTGCAGGAGAACAGCTGGGAGGACCCGCCCCGGGCCCTGGTGAGAGACGGGGTGCACCTCTGGGCTGGCTGGGACCCTGCGCCTCTCGGGGGTAAGGGGGCATCTTGCAGATGGGGGTAGGGGTCCCCTTCACAGAGGATACTTTCTGGATGCCCAAGACAGAGACAGGGCTGGGGGTGTGGGGGCTGCCTGCCACCTGACATCCCCGCCAAGGGCAGAGGGAAGGGAGCCCTGAGGGAGAGATGAGAGAGAGACTGGAGTCCGGCCCTCCTGCCGCTCAGCTGCCCTCAGGCTCCTGGGAGAACTAGCCCGGGGAGGCTCTAGGCAGGCGGGTGCACTCCTCGCACTCGGGATGGCCTGGACCCCTCGGTCGGACCGCCCCGCGCCATCTGCCCCCGACAGGCCGCTCTGCCCCAGAGAGGCCTTCCTGCTGCCCCGGGCTCGGGTTGCAGAGGCGGCCAACCTCAGACGCAGCCCCGAGTCCCAGCCCCGGGTGCTGCAGGGTCCCAGCTCACCTGGGCCCAGCTGGGAGAGGAGCAGGCTGAGGGCCAGCAGCAGCAGGCGGAGGACCCTCATGGTGGCGGCAGGTGGCCGGAGCCCCAGGGAGGGAGGCTCAGGGGAGGCCGGGCTCCAAAGGCTCCAGAGGCTCCAGAGGCGGCAGGGTCACCGCCTTTATGGGCTGGAGGATTGCACAACCGCACACACCGACGTGAAGGGCGGCGTCCAACGCCAGGGAGAGATTCTAATAAATAACCTTTCACATCAAGCCCTGAGTCGTCGGGGAGTCACGTGGACGCCCGTCTCCCTCCGGCTGCAGCTAGATCCGGCGCTGGGCCTGCAGGCCTGGAGGCGGCTCCTCCTCTCTGCTCTGTCCTAGGTCCCCGAGGAGCCGCTCAGATGGAGTTCCCGGGATGGGAGTGCACGCTGGAACCCCTCCCGCCAGAGGCTCTGGGAGCAGGAGAGGTGGCCCCAGGGGCACTGAGCCAGGTGGCTGCCCTGCTGGCAGCCTGTGTCAGGCCTTTAGCTGAGCTGCACTCTCCACGCTGTGCCCCGGACTTCACCCTTGTCCCTCACAAAAGCCCTGCTGTTGCCTTTTCTCCAACCATTAGGGATGGAATTTTCTTCTGGCCCATGGTTGACTAATACTAGTCTTTCTAGTTTCTGGCTGGTGTTGCTTTTTTTTAATCAAAATATCTCTCAAATCTTTTATAATCTATGAGCTTCTTCTGACAAACTTTTTTTTTTTTTTTGGTCAAGACAAATTTTTTGGAGCAGTTTTAAGTGCACAGGAAATTTAGGGGAAGGGACAGACGGTTCATCGTATTCAAACATTTACCCTTTCACTCACTGATGCAAGTGTGCATGTTTGGTTCCTGTTGTGCGCTGGGTGATGGTTGGGGTCTTGGGGTGCAGTGAGGAAACAAGATTTATGTTGGTTTCCTGCAAAAGTCTAGCTGAGGAGATGGAAGAGCAGACAGGCCGTTGCCATGGCACTGGATAGGTGCTCTGATTGGCAGCAAGCGAGGACCCGGGAACAAGGCTGCGATCTGAGGGAGTGTGTGTGAGTTTGGCTTTGCTTTCCTCCTTAGGCAATAGGGAGATCTCGGAAGATTTCAAACAGGAGAAATACACAAGCCAGTTGCCATTTTAGAAACCACCTCAGGGAAGTGTGTGTGGAGAAAGGCAAGACTGGACTTGGGAGGCCAAGGGAGGAGCTGGTGGAGCAATGAGGGTCTTAACTAAGGTTGTGAAGGGGGAAGAAAGGAGACATGGATTCAAGGGATGTTAAGAAGGAAAAGTGCCTCAGACATGGGAGACAGATTGAGCTAGATTCCTGGCTCCACCTAAGTAAAAGGTGATGCCCCGGACCAAGGTAGCATAACCAGGAGCAGGAGGTGATTCAGGGAAATGGTGGTGAGTTGCATAAACATTTCCGCGGAAGGAGTATCTCGGTTTCGGTTTCCCGAGATGCAGAATGTGAGCCCAGATCATGACTGAAGGTGGAGAGCTGGGAAAGTAAAGAGTGGGGGAGGCGACTGGGTGAGAAGGAAGCGGACGTGCGCCTCCAGCCCGAGGTTCCCTTCCTGGTCAGCGGCAGGGCTCCAGGCTCCCACTTTCTCTGTGGAGCCACCGGGCCTGGCACCGCAGCCGGGACAACCTCTTGGCTGGAGCTGTCCCATCTGTGAACCGGGGAGATTCAGACAGAGCCCGTCATGTCCGCACAGCTGGCGTTTGGGGTGTTTACACGGATCAGGGGAGGGACTGGGGTGCACCTGTGTGCGGCGCTCCTGAGAGTAAGAACAGCCACTTTCACTGACAGCTCACGGGCCCCAGGCCAGCCCACGGGCCCTGCGCGCCTACTGAGCGTGGAGCGCTCTGCAGCAGAGACGGAGTGGACTGCATTTCAACGATATTCATGACATAACCACCATGTGCTGAGCACCGCAGCAGGGCTGGCGGCACCTGTGGGTGAGCCTCTCTCTTGTTTCCCAGCCACCTGCTCTGAGAAGTCATCCCTGACCTCTCCTCTTCCTAAAAGTGGCTGTTACTTCTGGGCTGCCTCCTTCCTGTCGAGTTCTTGGCATGCTGGCTGCTTCCCCCGACATCAGTGAGGTCTGAGGGAGGGGCCGCATGGAGACCCCCATCATCTCCCCTCCCAGGAGGGTCTGGTGTCGGTATAGATGACCAGTTGCTGGAGGAAATGAATGAAATGAGTGCTGCCATGGACTGAATGGTGTCCCCCAGTTGCCCATGTTGAAGCCCTGTGTTTGGAGGTGGGGCCTTTAAGGAGGTAATTAAGGCTGAAAGAAGTCACATGGCCCCATCCCTGTAGTCTTATAAGCAGAGGAAGAGCTTCACTGCTCTCTTTGCCACACGAGCACACGGTGAGAAAGTTGCCTCCAGAACCACGAGACGAGAGCTTCTGCCCTTCAAGCTCCCATCCTGTGTGTTTTGTTACAGCAGCCATCCTGACTAATACATGTGTCTGCACCTTGGTTAACTCTCCGTCTCCTAGGACCCCAGAACTCCCTGGATTCCACTCCTGAGAGCTCCCCAAACTCTTGGCACCCCAGCGATGGCCCTTCTCTAGATGCCACAGCCCATGTTTGTCAAAGGATTTCAATCTGAAATGGAACCGGAAGATATAAAATGGAAAATCTCATGCACATGCCCTCAGAAAAATAAAACTTCAGGACTAGAAACAGAGTTTCTGTAAATGCCTGGTTTACAGAAAAGTGATAATATTACAGTTTTCTTAAATGAGAGGGCCTTGGTCATAGGTTGCCTCATATCAGCCTTGGAAGGTTTGCTTATGGTTCCAGAGGTGAGAAAAAGAAATGACCTGGGTTAGGCTCATCTGAGCTTTGTTTGCCTGCCTGGGCTTTCAGGCCTGGTCTCTGTACTTCTTTCAATTGATTTTTATTTTAATAGACTAACTGGACTTTCCCTTCTTTACATTTCCTGGCCATAAACATGGCCTACCCCACACCTTTTATTGACTCACCTATGGCTTCTACAGTTTGTGTGCCCTGACGCAATTACGGCTGTTCCTGAATAAACTCATCTTTTTGACAATTTTGAGCTCGCCTTGGTTTACCTCTTCATGTGGTCCACGGTAGCTATTTCCACTCCACTCTGCTGTGTCTGAAAACAGACTCAAGGCCTTGTTTATAGTTTGGGGCCTCGTTAGGAGGGCCTGCATCCCTCAATGCGTTCCGGGGGCGGCGATCATTAACATTCTTTGCCTGAGAAAGCTCGGGTCAGGGTCTATTCAGGGAGAAACTTCAGTTTTAAGCACATTTGCATGGGGTAAAAGAAAAAGGAGATCTGCGTGTGTGCACATCCACATATGGAATCGCAGGGGAGAGCCCGGAGACTCACAGAGAGTCACCAGCTGGAAGCAGTCTTTGTGAGAGGGGCAGGGGTTTGGAGGGACAGGCCGGGGAGAAACCCTCCGTGTTCCCGCGGCAGGTTTGCGTCCTGGTTATTCAGTTAGTGGAGCTCACGTGGTGGTCAGGGGTGGCACGTGCCCCGGAACTCCCCGCACTTGACCATTCTCTCCCTGGCGCCTGACCTTGGCCGCAGCCAGCTGGGTCCCGTCCTCGCCTGCTGGTCTCCAGGGCACGTCCACCTCACGGGCCGCGTGGCCGGCCACTTCCCGGAGGCAGGAGTTGTTTGCATCAGGTGTTGATCACACCTCCCGGATGAAGAGGAGGGGGCCTCCTGAATTAGGCCTCAGGTGCCACTGGGTGTGGATGACCTCAGGTGTCCCAGGCCACCTGCCACCCTCACATTCCCATCTAGCAAAAGAAGGCGGTGAATTCTATGGGGTTTTTTAGGGGTCAGTTTCCAAACGAGGCAGCCCATCAGAATCACCAGGGACACCGTCACGAAATAACTCCTGCTTGAAAATTGCCAGCAGTGAAACTCTAGAATATGTCTTTTATTTTGGGCTGTGCTGCACAACTTTGAAGGATTGTAATTCCCTGACCAGGGGCAGAACCCTTGCCTTGGCAGTGAAAGCACTGAGTCCTAACCACTGGACGCCAAGGAATTCCCTGGAATCTGTCTTTTCAACACAAAAAAGACTCAGGCAATGCCCTGTGCTCTGTGCACAGAAGGAAGAGCTTCCTGCAGGCCTTGTGGCCTCCAGACTTCCCGCCGGGCTGGCAAAGTGAAGGCAGCGTTTGCTCTAAAGTTGTGGACTCACTGGGCCTCCAGTTTGGCTACCGGATAGAGGAGGGCCCTGTGCGGGCATCAGGATGGGAGGCGGGTCGTCCTGGCCCACCCACAGGCCCCCTGCCCCCACCCAGATCCACCTGCAGATTTCACCATCCGACTTCCTTGCAAAGTGCTCAGAACTAAAGCAGGTTTTATCTTTTAACAGCATCGACAGTGACTGTGTCAGAAAGATAATGGAGCAGCTGTCTTAGCAGGAGAAAAGGGGGTGCACTGACCCCAGCACCCCGTCCCCACACACCCGCCTCCCTGTTTACTGAGCCCATGGAAGGCCAGGGTGGGTACTAACCCTGGGTGCTGGCTCCTCTGTGAATCATCACACGCCCACAGTCAGTGCCCTGGCTCTGAGCCAAACCTTTTTCTCCTTATTTAACAAATATCACAGTGTCTGCCTGTGCCAGACGTTATGCCTGAGCATAAGGAACACCTTGTTGGGCCTGACAGCCCTCATATTATGTGTTGCTTATTCGTAGACAGAGATGGAAAAGTGACCAAATTCTTGTGATTTGAATATATATGTCCAAATTCCTTGTGTACCACCTGCTTGTTATCCAGGAACTTTCTCATCATGGGAAACTGCTTGTATTTTCTCCAGACAGATGCTGCTGGGTGCTCACTGCCATTCAAGAAAACCAAGAGGCCTCTCCAGCAGGGGCCCAACCAGAGTCCTCACCAAGTCCCTTCCTGGGCCTTGGTTTCTTGCTTATTAAGAATGAGTTTATAAAATAGAAAACAAATTTATGGTTACCAAAGAGGAAAGAGGGAAGAATGAATTAAGAGTTTGAAATTAACATATATAAACTACTATATATAATAGATAACCAACAAGGACCTACTGTATAGTACAAGGAACTATACTTAATATTATACAATAACCTATAAGAGAATGTAAGAATGATTCTCTATTATATATAACTACATATGTAAATATAATTGACTCACTTTACTGTACAACACTGTCAATCTACTATATACCAATAAACATTTTTTAAAGGAATGAGTTTATAAGATAGATAAACAGGGCCCTTCTGTATAGCACAGAAAGCTATGTTCAATATCTTATAATAACCTATAATGGAAAAGAATCTGAAAAAGAATATAGATATACATATGCATATGGGGCTTCCCAGGTGGCACAGTGGTAAAGAGTCCACCTGCTAATATAGCCCCAGGAGAGCGAGTTTCCCTCCCTGGGTCGGGAAGATCCCCTGGAGGAGGAAAATGGCCACCAACTCCAGTGCTCTTGCCTGGAGAACCCCACAGACAGAGCAGCCTGGCCGGCTACAGTCCATGGGGTCCCCGAGCTGGACACCACTGAGTGAGCACACACGGGGCACCCCCCACACACGCATTTAAAACGGAATCACTGCTTGCTGGGGTCCAGCCCCGGTGGATCCAGGGAATTCGAAGGGTGGATGGCGTCGGCGTGGAAAGACTTGTTTATTTATTAATGAAAGATTAGATTAAGAAACTATAGTGTAGTAAGAAGATTAAGTGGAGGAAGAGGGCTGAATAGCTTGGTTTACGCGGAAGGCCAATAAAATTCCAGACAAGGAATTTGCACCATCTACGTTGGGCCACCAGCGCCCGCTTGAATATCTAAGGGTGCCTCGCCTTAAGCTCCCTTTCTCGCGGGTCTTAACAGCCAGGGCAAGTAAGTAGACCTGGCGAGCCTCCGAGCTCCAGGTGGAGATTCAGCCTGAAGTTAAAGTAAAGAGCAGAGAGAGGGAAAGGGAGAGAAGAAGAAAGAGAGAGAGAGACACGGGGGGAGCCAGAGTCCCAAGAAACCAGGCCGGGAGACTAGTTAGAGAAGCTGGTCCAAGTAGCTGGCCCCTGGCCCCTGGCCCCCTGGCCCCAGAAGCTGGCCCCATCCTTTATTGTTCAGAAGGCCTTTTATACTTTTGATAAAACACAGAGATCAATGGGTAACACAAGATTATGTAGCGTTCGCAGCTCAGGCTCTTTCTATACATCATTTGGTATACAAAAGGTCTCAGGTGATTTACATTATCTTCTGGCCAAGAGGCTTGTTAACACTTTTGGCTCTCTTCCTTAATGAATGTTAATCTTGTTTCCCCTGAAGTGTTTTTCTTTAATCTACATCTCCTTAAAGCATTAACATTAAAGTTACATCTCTATAGAACAAAGGTGCAGTGGGATATAACAAAGAAGGTACTTAACTCAAAGATCTAATGTTGCTAACACAAGGTCTACTACTTGTTTTTCTAACTATATCTACAACTAAAGGATGTGAAAATTTGGCAGCAAATATTGACTCAACAAATGAAACCTTTAATCAGTCCTAAAAAGATTTTGACTCCTCGGAAGCTCCTACATTCCTAGGATGTTTTAAGCTTCCTGTGCCTCCTGCGGTCAGGAGGCCTCAAACAATCACATGCGCAGCTGTAGGAGTCCTGCAGGCAGGCTAGAAAGCCATCAGAGGGTTTTTTGGATTGAAACACTCTTTCAAATGCAGAAGACTAAAGCCCTGAATTGACTTTTTCCAGAAAATGTCAGAAGAGTGGAAAAGCAGAGCACAAAAGCCAGCAGATTTTTGTTGGGGTACATGCTTAGGAATTTCCAGAGGGGTCCCTGAAGTCTGAGCACGCCTTGCGTATGTCAGCTTCCTTCCTCATGACCTTGTCACGGGCGGGATTCCTCACACTGGCTCCCGGCAACTGCTGTTTCAGAGAAATGAAAATGGAGTCTTGTTCGAGCTTCAGAAGCAGGAGAGCAGGCCTCCGACTGGTGTCTGGTCTGCCTGGACTACATGCCTGCTCGCAAACACCCCAACTGTCGTCAGCAAGTCGGGCAGCACGTTTGCTAAGAGAGGGTTGTGAGTCTTGGAATTTTCTCAAGCCCTTGGAGACCTGTCCAGCCCCCGGGGTCCAGAAAAAAACTCACAAGATGAAACAAACAGCCTTGTAAAGGTTAAAGTTAAGCCAGAGCTGCATTTTTGTGGGCGAACAGATGATGGTATCAGTGGGAGGCCTGGGATTAGGTGGCTCAGACTGTAAAGCGTCTGTCTACAATGCTGGAGACCCGGGTTCGACCCCTGGGTTGGGAAGATCCCTTGGAGAAGGAAATGGCAACCCACTCCAGTACTATTGCCTGGAAAATCGCATGGACAGAGGAGCCTGGTAGGCTACAGTCCATGGGGTCGTAAAGAGTCGGACGTGACTGAGCGACTTCACGTTCAGTTCCCAAAACTGCGATCTGAAGTCTCGCCCTTGCGGTGGATGCACCACGGCATTCTGAGTCCCCTGAGGTTTTCCTCCAGGCAGCCCTGATGTTTCCTCTTCCCTCCTCAGAGCTTGTGTTTCCAGAAACGCTCGATGGGATGGTTGGACCTGGCATCCCCGTGCCACCCTCCCGTTCCTGACCAGGGGGACGTTTGGAAATTTCTGGGGAAATTTCTGGTTTTTTCCTAACCAAGGTGAGGTGCCCATGGCATCTGGTACACAGAGGCCGAAAGGATGGCTGAGCATCTGGGCATCATCCGGTGCAGGAAACAGCCCTCTGGACCAAGGACCGTCCTCCCAAAGGGCCCGCGGTGCCGAGGCTGAGAACCTGGGTGAGAGATGGTCAGGCCTTCCTGCCCCACTGCTTATCATCCTGCTCCTGTTGTTGCTATGACCACATCACCTGCCGTGGGCCTGGGTTCCAGGAACGAGTATTTATCGTGAAATCAGTGGAACAAACTGGTATGCTGTGGGCTTGATCTTATCAAAGATAATTGGCAGGAGAGCGGACCACGATCGGGTTACTCATCAGGCCACAACGGCGGAGCTTCTAGTCCCGGGGGGGGGCGGGGCGGTGATCCAGTCCTGCAGTCTGACACCCGCGGGCGGTGAGCGCGGGAAACAGGGTCTGCGCAGGACCGATCGAGAAACCGGCCCCGGATGCCCCGCTCTGCTCCGAAGTTCTGAGTCATCACCAGTTTCACAAGCAATCGCGGGGGGAAGCACTCCAGGGCGGGCGCACACTGCGTTCACAAGAAGCCTTTCTGTTAAGAATAAATGTGCCCTAAATTACTCTTTAATAGCCAACACCATTTTGAGTTGTTGGAGGTTTCAGTGTCCCAGTGCACTTGGATCTAAATATCCCTGGTCCCTTACGGGGTGCTCCGTTCCTCCCACTGGGTGACTGCTTGTCTGCTGTGTGTCTGGGACCCTCTTGCTCTGGGGTTGGCCATGGTAGACGTGCTGGTCTCTCCACGGGCACTGTCACCCTGTCCCTTCACACGTGGGCCTAGGTCAGCTTGCCACCGTGGAGAGCTAGTGGGAGATCTGGGGCCCGAAGTCTGGAGACTGTGACTCTAGGAAGATGGGGGCCCTTCTCGGACTCCCATGAATGAGGCCTCTCCCACCTCCAGGTCCAGGCTTGCAAAGGATCTGAGGCTGGGGTCATGGGCTACAGCCCAGCTGGGGACACCCCTGCAGGGCCCGCTGTTTGGACAGGTGCTGACTCTCTCTGATTCAACTCGGAAGATTCAAGGACTGCAGGGTCCTTGATGCTAGAACTTTTACTTCAGTGGATGAGGGGGAGATGGACAAGAAACACAAACAGTGCACACACGTGTCTGAGCGTATGGACGAATCAGCTCATGAGCAAAAGGAGGCAGCAGGAAGGATGAGGGGGCAGTTCAGAGGGCGGGGGGGGGGGGGGAAGTGTCTGAGGAGGGAGCCTGAGGCCTGCACAGGATGAGGCGGCAGCTCTGTGCGCGCCTGGGGGCAAGAGTCCTCTTGTTACTAGTTCCCAGTGAGGCACACACTCCCACAGGCAGGTACACACAGTTGCACACACATGCCAGCAAGTGCACACACACACACCACACACACACCACACAGACACACACCACACATTTTATAAGAGGTAGAAATAAAATTGTCCAGACTGTTATCCCTTGACTCTTGCCAGTACAATTCAGCCAGTGTTTTCTGAGCTCCCGCGGTGCGCCTGAGAGTTGGTCACTGAACAAAAGCATCTCAGGAGCAGGAACGCGGTTTCAGAAACAGCTCTGCTACTTCTCCGCCTTCAGGTGAAGGACGCGCCAGCAGACCTCAGATTTGCTGATGGCTTAAAAGGCTACATCAAGGTCAAATGAACTATGTGATTTAGAAAACTTTGCTTAGCCAAAAAAAAAAACCAAAAAAAAAAAACAAAACAGAAGCCAAATCCAGAAAACATGTCTTATGAACTTTATGCAGGCACGTGGAAAAGCAAAATGATGACATAGTTTGAAATTTTCTTTTTAAAGAAGGTAAAAAGAGCAGAAGCCTAGAAACTCTCAAGAGAGGTTATTTAGTGAAGAAATCTGCCTTGTACTCTGGAATCATGTATGTTTGCTTATGTATATGGTCCTCAGATCAGAGAAACAAGTCAACCTGACATCACTTTCCAGAGTTAATAATGGCATTTTTCTTACATTAAATGAATGATTCCTCTTTCCTCAATGGCCATGAGTCGCACTCTCCCTTTCAGCTCCCTGAGAGGGGACGCTGGCCTGTCCAAAGTGGCAGAAGGACCCACTCCTTCCTCCTCTCTGAAAGGAGGTGGGGTCTCTCTCCCTTCAGGAAAATCTGCATTATTTCACTAGAGATGCAGCCTCATCCAGACCAGTGTGGTAAATCTGAGATGATGATTTTTACAATCTGAGGATCTCAAAGATCATGAACAGCTGTCTCTGCATGTGAATCACAGGAAGAGTACTGTCGAAAACGTTTAATCAGTGACACTTCACTTTTCTCTGAGTTAAAAACAATTTTAGTCACAGTATTTTACAACTGCCCATTGACCAGCCAGAACTGCTTATTCCTGGTCAGGCAATGTTCTCAATGACCTTAACACTTTCAGGTGATAAAGTCATGAGACCAAAGGGCAGAGAGGAAAGTTAGACACTCGCAAGACAGAGTTCTGCAGACCCTGACGGCATGCGCCACAAGTTACCTGCCCAGCAGCAAACAGGGATCACTGGACAGCTTCCGATGGAGGCAGAATGCTCACATTCTAAATCCCTTCAAAGAAGATCCATATGCAGGAAGTGCAGACCCAGAGTCTGTTTCTTTCATGGAAGAATAATCTGCATGAAACCATTGCTTGTTGGAACTGAGGAAGGGGTGAAGACAAAATCTAAAAACATAGAGTCATTTCCTTCGTTTTGTATAACAGCTAAACATAGATTCTGAGTTAGCTGAAGAGTTTGTTTTTAACATTCCTTCTTTCGTTTCTGTGGCTGTCCAGGTGAGACTGTTTTGCCTCATTAAGAGTCTCTGAAGCAAAGCACAGAAATAGTGTAGATATTATATGCAGTGCTGCCTGCCGGCGGCAGCGTCACCAGCCTGGTTTGGTGGTAGCAAGCGAACGGCAGACTTTAACTCGAGGAGACAGTTCTCTCAGCATGTTCACAGGCCTTTCCTATGCGGCGATCCGTGTCACGCCTGTGATTTCTGTTAAGTATCCATTAAGGAAGGACAGAAAGACCAAACAGAACAGCGACTGTCTGTGTTCAGTGCCTGTAAGCTCACCTCCAATGGACAATGTATGTGGTTCATTTTCCTTTTTATTCTGTGTGGTTTGTTCCACACAGATTATGTTTATTGAAATGAAATGATTGTTGATTCTAATAATAAATATAGGACTAATAATTTGTACATCTTTAAAAAATGCACAGGCTGGCATACACAAACATAATAAAAGTTTTCACCAGGAAACATCTGGGAAGCGTTGCTCTGAAGGATGTGGTTGCGTGGGGTGGGGGAGAGGTGAGGTGAGATGATGGGCAGAACCCCAGTTCTGACCACAAGGGAGATGGGGTGAGAGTTGCCAGCTCTGTGTGCATATTTTGACCAACCTGAGTTTCTTTCTGGGATTTAGATTTGTTTTCTCTGAAACGGCTTTCTCTTTTAAAAGAGTGTAGTGGTTAAAAAAACAAAAGCAAAAACAACCTGGGATTCCTGGCAGGATGCCTAGAAGGACCATTTGCACAAGCAGAGGAACTGCCAGGCCTGGGAGGTCCAGGCGCAGGACGGGGCGAGCTGCCGCCCTCTAGTGGTCAGACAGAAACTTGCGCGCACCCCACCTGCCGGAGTTAGCCTTTCTCTTAAGAAAACTGCCTGCCCCCGCTTTTATTTTACAATGTTCTTTTTTTAAAAAAACGTTTTTAGTTTTTAAATTATTTTTGGAGTATAGTTGATTTATAATGTTGTGTTAGCCTCAGGAGTATAGCAAAGTGAATCGGTTATACATATACATATCTCCACTATTAGATTCCTTCCTCTATAGGCCATCATATTGAGGAGAGTTGGCCTGTAGAGCTCCCTGTGCTGCGCAGCAGGTTCTTATTAGTTATCTATTTTCCACAGAGTAGTGTGTATGTGTGTATGTAGTGTGTATACGTAGTGTGTAGTTTGTATATGTAGTGTGTAGTGTGTATATGTTAGTCCCAATCTCCTAGACCGTCCCTCCCTCACCCCCACGACAGCCTCGTAACCATAAGCCTATCTTCCACATCTGTGACTCTTTCCGTTTTGTAAATAAGTTCATTTGTACTCTTTCTTAGACTCCATTCCTTTTGATAAACATGAAAGCCCCACACTTACAGTCCTCCCCTTTTTCACCTAAAGATTCCTGGGGATGCTTGCCAAGAATTCATTCAACTTGCTACATATTTTCATCAGCTAAGAGTCGTTCCAATCTTTCTTGAAGCTTGTAACACAAAAATAATATGTCAAATGTAGATAATATTGTAACCCTGAGTATACTCAGGTAAACAACTCCCCTCCCCTCGGCAAGATTCCTGTTCTCTCCTGGAGCTGCACGTTCCAGGACGATGCTCCTTGCTTTAGTTCCTGCTGAAGATCCCAGTCCCTTCGAGCTTTCCTGTTGTCTTCCTGCACGTTTCAGGGGCAGTGATGCCGGTTCTATGAGCAGTTTTCTGTCGCTCTGGCTCCTTTTGCTTCCCTCCCTTTCCCTCCCCTCCTCTTTCTCACCCTCTTTCTATATCCTCAGCCTGTCTCATCTTGTGGAGGGAAAATGCTGAAGGAGAGGTAACCCAGCTCCAAGCTTGTGTAGACGGTGGTTTCAGTGAGTTACTTGTATCACCTCATTTATTTTACCCAGCAGCTTCAAGCAGGAGGTAAGACCTTAGGAACGGGAGCTCTGTCCACTCTGCTCAGAGGGGCTCGGGAGTGGAGGTCTCTTCTGATGGACCATGGGAGGAAGGAAGCAACGGAAACCACACAGCCGCTGGTCAGCGGGGCTTCCCAGAGACCCGCCATCATCACTCAGGGTCTGCGTAGCAGCTCTTCCCTGAGCCTCCCTGGCTCCCCAGTCCTCTGCCCACCCCCAACCCCCACTCCCGGCTTCCTGGCCCTGGCATTTGGGGCCACCCTTCTTGCTGTGTGTCTCTTAGCTTCTGTTTCTCCCACCAGCTGTGTCTGTGTGTGTCAGTTATGTGCAGGTTTGCAGAACCAAATGATCCACATCATGCTAACTCAACCTCAGCTACAGCCTGTGGCCAAGTTTCAGTAAAGAGACTTAGAAATTTTCTAGGACTGTCTTGTGTGTGTGTGAGGGGCGGTTTGCTCTCAGAAGATTCTGAGACCCAGGAAAAGTTCCTCCAGAGCCTAGACCGCCACAGCCCATCCCTGTGGGGCTCTCTGAGGGGGCCTCCCATCTTCTTCCCCCTTACTTGTTCAGATCTGTTTGTGAATCAGCCAGGGTTCTCCAGAGAAATAACCCATTTCTTTAGTTTAAGGAATCGGCTCATACCATTGTGGAAGCTTGCATTCACGCTAAGTCACTTCAGTCGTGTCTGACTCTACGACCCCATGGACTGTAGCCCACCAGGCTCCTCTGTCCATGGGATTCTCCAGGAAAGAATACTAGAGTGGGTTGCCATTTCCTCCTCCAGGGGTTCCTGACAGGGATCAAACCTTCATCTCTTATGTCTCCTGCATTAGCAGGTGGGTTGTTTACCACTAGTACCACTTATGAAAGCTTGGTGAGTCCATCCAGTGTGGTAGACCAGCAGGACTCAGGGAGGAGCTGATGTTGGAGTTCAATTCTGAAGGCTGGCTGCAGGCTCAATTCCTTCTCTTTGGGGAGAAGTCAGGCTTCGTTCAGGCCTTCAACTGATTGGATGAGGCCCACCCATATCACGCAGAGGTAATAATAACCTGCTTTACCGAGGTCCACTGATTTAAATGTAGGTCTCATTTCCAAACATCCTCACTGGAACATCCAGAATGATGTTTGGCCAAATATCCGGGCAGCAAGGCCCAGCCACGTCTATACGTAAGATGAAGCACCACAAGGAGCTTCCCAGGTTCGCTCTTCTCTGTCTTCTGTCTCCCCCTTTCCTCACAGTGTGGGTTTCCAGCAGTTAGAAGCTTTGAGATGGATAGCATTTGCAGTCTGTTAGAAATGCCATCCCTACCCCTGGTCTTGAGTCTGGACACTTGTGTCCTGCGTCCTATTTCACACTCAGACGCTCTGTCACATCAGGAAAGCATTTGCACTTCACAAGCCTCATTTACAGAACAGGAAATTTTATGTTGCTCTTGCAGGTTTGTGTAGAGAAGGAAATAAGGTGGTATAAAAGGGGAGAATCTTTTAAATAGTTCAGCACAAAAGTCAGTATCATAGGTTGTAAGCACCCCATCCTTTTTGAGAGATGGCCTTCCCTGCTTGCTCACTGCCAGGTCTGGTCACATGAAAGTGTTGTTACCAAAAGGTGGGGTCTGGCTGCTCACCACTGGAAATCCAATAAACAGGCCAGGTTGGTGAAAAGGAAAGTTTGCTTTATATCAGATGGTGGCAAGTGGGGGGCAGTGGGAAGGTGGACATTTGTCCAAAGGCCGACCCTCCCATCACTGACAGTCAGTGGGGCAAGAGCTTTTATAGACAGAAGGAAGGTGCTACACGCAGAAACAGCACAGTCAGCTCTGACAATCAGCTTCACACTGACCATCGGTGGTCTGAGCAGCATGATCTTGATTCTTTTAAGTACAGTTAACTTTCAGTTACAGGGTTTGTTCACTCCCATTTCTTCGAGGCCAGCTCTCAGAATTTTGGTCACTTATGTCACGGCTACACTTTCGTCATCATATAGTTAACTTCTCCCACCTCGTTGAGTTTCAGTGTCTATAAGACAGCTCACAAGATATGCTCAGAATATTATCTATATCCCTTGAGGAAAAACAAAAGGTCCTTGACCCTACTTAATGACTACATTAATATTATTTGGTCTCCTTTGACTGTTTTCCCTTTGTTTCTGCATGCTCTCATTTCTCTGATTAAACGTATTCTTTGATTAAAGTTTTCCCCCAGACAAGAGGCAGGCGGAGGACATCGAGGTGGGTGGAAGGACTGTAGAGTTACGCTCCATTTCAGCATTTGGCCAACACGAGTTAAGTCTCTGGTGAGAAGGCGTGGTAGGGAGGGGAGTACACAGCTCTGTTTGCACAGGTGTGTCTGGCTCAGCTGGAGACTGGGGTGCCCCGAGGGAAGTCTACCTTGCCGGGGCTCCTGCGTCTCCTCCCACTCCAATCCGGCTGTTGTGGGGCAATGCCAGGGATGGGCATCATCACCTCTGGCTGCATCTGGCCTGGCAAGTGGAGACAAGACACTACTTTTGTTATGCCCAGAGTCCGAGTCCCCAAAACTGAGAGAATAAGACGTCCACAGCAATGCAAAAGCATGAAGGGGTTTTATTTCTAGCTCAAGCTAGGGCTCCCGCCACATCCAACGCAGTGGAGTGGAGCAAGGAGCCCCGAGCCCAGATTTACAGCAGTATTTATAGGTTTTAGAACAGAGAGTTGGCAAGGGCTGATTGGCTGCAGGAGTTTCCTAGTATTTACTAATTGGCTAATCTTTATTGGCTGCAGGGGTTTCCTGGTATTTACTAATTGGCTATTGGCTGCAGGGGGATGTCTTTTACGTCCTGATAAACTCAAACCAGGTTACCGGGAGTATGCTGATTAGACAAGTCCTGGCATCCGCGGGGATGACCTCACTGGGCAATGACTCAGCCTTTCCTGTGAGTCCTATCTTAGTCCCTGAAGCCTATCATGGCGTTTGTTAGGTCCCAACAGGAAGTTCCCTGGAGAAGGAAACGGTAACCCACTCCAGTACTCTTGCCTAGAAAATCCCATGGATGGAGGAGCCTGGTATCTATGGGGTCGCAAAGAGTTGGACACGACTGAGCAACTTCACTTTCACTTTTTTTAATAGACTTAAAAAAAAAATTACAAAGCCTGCATTTTGTCTTTGCTAATTTTTAATTGAAGCAGAGTTTGCAGAGTGAGGAGCACAGATCCTGAGTGTTCAGCTGGAACCTGCATCCCCATCAAGCTATGGGATGGCTCCATCCAGCCCCAAGTTACCTTGACCCCCTCCCCTCCTCCTCTCCAACACTCTCCTGCTCATCCGGCCTGCAGAACTCTGTGGAATCTGGGTGGTGAGGTCAGGACACATTCGTAGCAGTGTAAGAATCCCCAGCTTTGTATTCCAATAGTTCTGATATGTTTCCATAGTTCTCATGCTTTGCAGGCAGATTCTTTACTTTCTGAGCCACCAAGGAAGCTAGTTTAGTGCCAGTGTTCTTAACTCACATAGCTTTTCATTGTTCAGTTCAGTTCAGTTGCTCAGTCGTGTCTGACTCTTTGCAGCTCCATGGGCTGCAGCACACTAGGCTTCCCTGTCCATCACCAACTCCTGGAGCTTGCTCAAACTCATGTCCACTGAGTTGGTGATGCCATCCAACCATCTCATCCTCTGTCATCCCCTTCTCCTCCTGCCTTCAATCTTGCCCAGCATCAGGGTCTTTTCTAATGAGTCAGTTCTTTGCATCAGGTGGCCAAAGTGTTGGAGCTTCAGCTTCAGCAACAGTCCTTCCAATGAATATTCAAGACTGATTTTCTTTAGGATGGACTGGTTGGATCTCCTTGCAGTCCAAGGGACTCTCAAGAGTCTTTTCCAACACTACAGTTCAAAAGCATCAATTCTTCAGTGCTCAGCTTTCTTTATAGTCCAACTCTCACATCCACATATGACTACTGGAAAAACCATAGCGTTGACTAGATGGACCTTGGTTGGCAAAGTAATGTCTCTGCTTTTTAATACACTGTCTAGGTCAGAGAAGGCAATGGCACCCCACTCCAGCACTCTTGCCTGGAGAATCCCATGGATGGAGGAGCCTGGTGGGCTGCAGTCCATGGGGTCACTAACAGTTGGACACGACTGAGCAACTTCACTTTCACTTTTCACTTTCATGCATTGGAGAAGGAAATGGCAACCCACTCCAGTGTTCTTGCCTGGAGAATCTCAGGGACGGTGGAGCCTGGTGGGCTGCCATCTATGGGGGTCACACAGAGTCAGACACAACTGAAGTGACTTAGTAGCAGCAGGTTGGTCATAACTTTTCTTACAAGGAGCAAGTGTCTTTTAATTTCATGGTTGCAGTCACAATCTGCAGTGATTTTGGAGCCCCTCAAAATAAAGTCTGTCACTGTTTCCCCATCTATTTGCCATGAAGTGATGGGACCAGATGCTAAGATCACAGTTTTCTGAATGTTCAGCTTTAAGCCAACTTTTTCACTCTCCTCTTTCACTTTCATCAGAGGCTCTTTGGTTCTTCTCCACTTTCTGCCATAAGGGTGGTGTCATCTGCCTGTCTGAGGTTATTGATATTTCTCCTGGCAATCTTGATTCCAGCTTGTGCTTCATCCAGCCTAGCTTTTGCATGATGTACTCTGCATATAAGTGAAATAAGCAGGGTGAAATATAAAGCCTTGACATACTCCTTGCCCAGTTTGGAACTAGTTTCATTGTAGTTTATCTTTAAATAATATTTACCTCTGATTTTCACTGGATGGTGGGCATTAGTCTCCTGGGAGAAGGAAGGGACCATGAACTTGCCTGTGTTTGGCTCATGACAGAGACTCAATAAAGTCTGTTGTATCTGTGACTAAAGAGTCAACACTGAGAACAAAGAAGGGTTTGGTCATTTACTTGGCTCAGGTCACACGTGTGGCCTCTGAAGTCAGGAGCTGGCCATCACCAAAGTGGCAAAGAGAAGCCCAAGATATCTTGTGCTGTTTTCTGCTGATCTCAGCCTGTCAATCACTGGTTGTGGTCAAACTGCCCTTTGTGGGTCTTATGATTGCAAGATGCTCTCAACTACAACCATAAGGGAGTTCTGAAAAAAACAAAAAACAAAAAACAAAATGGAGGCTTTTTGCTTACCAGACCTAGAAATTACACAGCACACCTGGAGCCATGGTGTCAGGCAGAGAGAGAGAGCACACGGGGCAGAAGCCTGGAGTTTTACTTTTATTCAGGTCTAAGATCCCCTGAAGAAGGAAATGGCAACCCACTCCAGTGTTCTTGCCTGGAGTATCCCATAGCCCGAGAAGCCTGGTGGGCTATAGTCCACGGGGTCGCAAAAGAGTAGGACAAGACTTAGCAACTAAACAACAACAACAGCAAGGATGGGGGCCTAGGTTTGGGGCTCACTTGTTATTGGTGAATTTAAAACATCAGAGCAAGAATGTAAAGTCTGGGAATAGAAACAAAAAACCGTGGAGCCCAGGGGTGGTCCTAAGATAGTGGAAGAATAGGACGGGGAAACCACTTTCTCCCCCACAAATTCATCAAAAGAACATTTAAACGCTGAGTAAATGCCACAAAACAACTTTTGAATGCCGGCAGAGGGCATCAGGCACCCAGAAAAGCAGCCCATTGTCTTCGAAAAGAGGTAGGAAAAATATAAAAGACAAAAAAAAGAGACAAAAGAGGGAGGGACGGAGCTCTGTCCCAGGAAGGGAGTCTTAAAAAGAGAGAAGTTTCCAAACACCAGGAAACACTCTCACTGCTGAGTCTGTGGCGAGCCTTGGAAGCACAGAGGGCAACATAACAGGGAGGAAAAATAAATAAATAATTAAACCCACAGATTACGAGCCCAAGGGTAACTCCCCCAGCGGAGAAGCAGCGCAGACGCCTGCGCCTGCCACTAGCAAGCGGGGGCTGGGCAGGGAGGCGTGGGCTGCATTGCTTAGAGTAAGGATTGGCCGAATGCCCCGAGTGTAATCAGAGCAAACTAACTTGGGCTAGCAAACAAGACTGTGGGATAGCTACCACGCGAAAAGCTCTAACATAAGACACTGCCAAGACCGTGCACAGAACAAAGGATGGAACAGAATTAGCCAGCTGCAGATCATCCCCCTCTGGTGACAGGCAGCCAGAGCCAGAAAGGCCGGAAGGGGGCAATTGCAGCCCCAGAGAGACATTATCTACCAAACTGCAAGCAGGCTTCTTTGCTAACTAAGACTTCTTGGGGTTCTGGACAGTCATCATCCACCTGAGAAGGTGCACCAGGTGTACACCCAGAAAACCAAGCAGCAGGGACGGGAGAGGCAATAAGTCGCAGCAACCACACTCGCCAAACACCTGAGCTACTCAGACCTGGGAAGGGCACAAAATGCAGGCCCAGCTGAGTCTGCGCCTCTGAGGGCTACATGAGTGCCTGAGCCTGAGCGGCTTAGACCTGGGAGGTGCATGCAGCCCAGGGCCAGCCTCGGATGGTGAATGGGGCAGGCCCAGCGTGCCTGAGACACTGCGAGCACACGCCAGTGTTATTTGTTTGTAGCGTCCCTCCCTCCCCACAGTGCGACTGAACAAGTGAGCCTAAAAAAAGTGTCCACCCCTCTTGTATCAGGGCGGAAATCGGACACTGAAGAGACCAGCAAACAGAAGAAGCTAAAACAGAGGGAACCGCCTTGGAAGTGACAGGTGTAATAGATTAAAACCTGTCGTTAGTACCGACTACATAGGAAGGGGCCTATAGATCTTGAGATATATAAGCCGGACCAAGGAACTATCCGAAAATGAACTGACCCCACACTGCCCACAACAACACCAGAGAAAGTCCTAGATATATCTTTACTATTTTTATGATCATTCTTTTTTGTCGTCTTCTTTTCTTTAACTTAAAAAAATTTTAAGTCCTCTATTACTCCTTTAATTTTCATTTTTATAACCTACTATTACTTTTCAAAAAGAGACCCTATTTTTAAAGCAAACTTCATATATATATATATTTTTAAATAATCTTTGTGACTTTGGTTTTTTTTCTTCTTCTTCTTCTTTTCTTTAATATTGTATTTTTGAAAATCCAACCTCTACTCTAGACTTTTAATCTTTGCTTTTTGGTATTTGTTATCAATTTTGTACCTTTAAAAACCCAATCTTCAGTACCCATTTTTCTTGGGAGTAAGATTGCTGGCTTGACTGCTCTCTCCTCCTTTGGACTCTCCTTTTTCTCCACCAGGTTGTCTCTGTCTCCTCCCTCCCCCTTTTCTTCTCTAGCCAACTCTGTGAATCTCTGTGTGTTCCAGATGGTGGAGAACACTTAGGGAACTGACTACTGGCTGGATCTGCCTCTCTCCTTTTCACTTCCCCCTTTTATCCTCCTGGCCACCTCTGTCTCCTTCCTGCCTCTTCTCTTCTCTGTATAACTCCGTGAACATCTCTGAGTGGTCCAGACTGTGGAGCGCACATAAGGAAATGATTACTGGCTAGCTTGCTCTCTCCTCTTTTGATTCCACCTCATCTCATTCGGGTCACCTCTAACTCCCTCCTCCCTCTTCTCTTCTCCATGTAACTCTGTGAACCTCTCTGGGTGTCCCTCACTGTGGAGAAACTTTTCATCTTTAACCTAGATGTTTTATCAACGTTCCTGTATAGAAAGAGAAGTCTTGAGACTACTGTAAAAATAAGACTGAAAACCAGAAGCAGGAGGCTTAAGTCCAAATCCTGAGAACATCAGAGAACTCTTCAAATGCCTCCATACCTACACTGAAACCAACCACCACCCAAGAGCCAACAAGTTCCAGAGCAAGACATACCATGCAAATTCTCCAGCAACACAGGAACACAGCCCTGAGCTTCAATATACAGGCTGCCCAAAACCACTGACATCTCATAACTCATTACTGGACATTTCATTGTACTCCAGAGAGAAGAAATCCAGCTCCACCCACCAGAACACCGACACAAGCTTCCCTAACCAAGAAACCTTGACAAGCCACTGATAGAACCTCACCCACAGCGAGGAAACTCCACAAAAAAGAGAACTCCACAAACTGCCAGAATACAGAAAGGCTACCCCAACGCAGCAATATAAACAAGATGAAAAGACAGCGAAATACCCAACAGGCAAAGGAACAGGATAAATGCCCACCAAGACAAACAAAAGAGGAAGAGATAGGGAATCTACCTGATAAAGAATTTCAAATAATGATAGTGAAAATGATCCAAAATCTTGAAATAAAAATGGAATCACAGATAAATAGCCTGGAGACAAGGATTGAGAAGATGCAAGAAAGGTTTAACAAGGACCTAGAAGAAATAAAAAAGAGTCAATATATAATGAATAATGCAATAAACAAGATCAAAAACACTTTGGAGACAACAAATAGTAGACTAACGGAGGCAGAAGATAGGATTAGTGAAGTAGAAGATAGAATGGTAGAAATAAATGAATCAGAGAGGAAAAAAGAAAAACAAATTAAAAGAAATGAGGACAATCTCAGAGACCTCCAGGACAATATTAAATGCTCCAACATTCGAATCATAGGAATCCCAGAAGAAGAAGACAAAAAGAAAGACCAGGAGAAAATACTTGAGGAGATAATAGTTGAAAACTTCCCTAAAATGGGAAGGAAATAATCACCCAAGTCCAACAAACCCAGAGAGTCCCAAACAGGATAAACCCAAGGCGAAACACCCCAAGACACATGTTAATCAAATTAAAAAAGATCAAACACAAAGAACAAATATTAAAAGAGCAAAAGAAAAACAACAAATAACACACAAGGGGATTCCCATAAGGATAACAGCTGATCTTTCAATAGAAACTCTTCAGGCCAGGAGGGGATGGCAAGACATACTTAAAGTGATGAAAGAAAATAAACTACAGCCCAGATTACTGTACCCAGCAAGGATCTCATTCAAATATGAATGAGAACTCAAAAGCTTTACAGACAAGCAAAAGCTGAGAGAATTCAGCACCACCAAACCAGCTCTCCAACAAATGCTAAAGGATACTCTCTAGACAGGAAGCACAAAAAGGGTGTATAAACCCAAACCCCAAACAATAAAGTAAATGGCAACAGGATCATACTTATCAATAATTACCTTAAACGTAAATGGGTTGAATGCCCCAACCAAAAGACAAAGACTGGCTGAATGGATACAAAACAAGACCCCTATATATGTTGTATATAAGAGACCCACCTCAAAACAAGGGACCCATACAGACTGAAAGTGAAGGGCTGGAAAAACATATTCCATGCAAATAGAGACCAGAAGAAAACAGGAGTAGCAATACTCATATCAGATAAAATAGACTTTAAAACAAAGGCTGTGAATAGAGACAAAGAAGGACACTACATAATGATCAAGGGATCAATCCAAGAAGATATAACAATTATAAATATATATGCACCCAAAATAGGAGCACCGCAATATGTAAGACAAATGCTAACAAGTATGAAAGGGGAAATTAACAACAACACAATAATAGTGGGAGACTTTAATACCCCACTCACACCTATGGATAGATCAACTAAACAGAACATTAACAAAGAAACACAAACTTTAAATGATACAATAGACCAGTTAGACCTAATTGATATCTATAGGACATTTTACCCCAAAACAATGAATTTCACCTTTTTCTCAAGTGCACACAGAACCTTCTCCAGGACAGATCACATCCTGGGCCATAAATCTAGCCTTGGTAAATTCAAAAAAACTGAAATAATTCCAAGCATCTTCTCTGACCATAATGCAGTAATATTAGATCTCAATTGCAGGAGAAAAACTATTAAAAATTCCAAAATATGGAGGCTGAACAACATGCTTCTGAATAACCAACAAATCACAGAAGAAATAAAAAAAGAAATCAAAATATGCATAGAAACGAATGAAAATGAAAACACAACAACCCAAAACCTGTGGGACACTGTAAAAGCAGTGGTAAGGGGAAAGTTCATAGCAATACAGGCATACCTCAAGAAACAAGAAAAAAGTCAAATAAATAACCTAACTATACACCTAAAGCAACTAGAAAAGGAAGAAATGGAGAACCCCAGGGTTAGTAGAAGGAAAGAAATCTTAAAAATTAAGGCAGAAATAAATGCAAAAGAAACAAAAGAGACTATAGCAAAAATCAACAAAGCCAAAAGCTGGTTCTTTGAAAGGATAAATAAAATTGACAAACCATTAGCCAGACTCATCAAGAAACAAAGGGAGAAAAATCAAATCAATAAAATTAGAAATGAAAATGGAGAGATCACAACAGACAACACAGAAATACAAAGGATCACAAGAGACTACTATCAGGAATTATATGCCAATAAAATGGACAACGTGGAAGAAATGGACAAATTCTTAGAAAAGTACAACTTTCCAAAACTGAACCAGGAAGAAATAGAAAATCTTAACAGACCCATCACAAGCACGGAAATTGAAAGTGTAATCAGAAATCTTCCAGCAAACAAAAGCCCAGGTCCAGACAGCTCCACAACTGAATTCTACCAAAAATTCAGAGAAGAGCTAACACCTATCCTACTCAAACTCTTCCAGAAAATTGCAGAGGAAGGTAAACTTCCAAACTCATTCTATGAGGCCACCATCACCCTAATACCAAAACCTGGCAAAGATTCCACAAAAAAAGAAAACTATAGGCCAATATCACTGATGAACTAGATGCAAAAATCCTTAACAAAATTCTAGCAATCAGAATCCAACAACACATTAAAAAGATCATATACCATGACCAAGTGGGCTTTGTCTCAAGGATGCAAGGATTCTTCAACATCTGCAAATCAATCCATGTAATATACCACATTAACAAATTGAAAATAAAAGCCATATGATTATCTCAATAGATGCAGAGAAAGCCTTTGACAAAATTCAACATCCATTTATGATAAAAACTCTCCAGAAAGCAGGAATAGAAGGAACATACCTCAACATAATAAAAGCTATATATGACAAACCCACAGCAAACATTATCCTCAATGGTGAAAAATGAAAAGCATTTCCCCTAAAGTCAGGAACAAGACAAGGGTGCACATTTTCACCACTATTATTCAACACAGTTCTTGAAGTTTTTGCCACAGCAATCAGAGCATAAAAAGAAATAAAAGGAATCCAAACTGGAAAGAAGAAGTAAAACTCTCACTGTTTGCAGATGACATGATCCTCTACATAGAAAACCCTAAAGACTCCACCAGAAAATTACTAGAGCTCATCAATGAATATAGTAAAGTTGCAGGATATAAAAACAACACACAGAAATCCCTTGCATTCCTACACACTAATAATGAGAAAGTAGAAAAGAAATTAAGGAAACAATTCCATTCACCATTGCAACGAAAAGAATAAAATACTTAAGAATATATCTACCTAAAGAAACTAAAGACCTATATATAGAAAACTATAAAACACTGGTGAAAGAAATCAAAGAGGACACTAATAGATGGAGAAATATACCATGTTCATGGATCGGAAGTGAACATGAGTATACTACCCAAAGCAATCTATAGATTCAATGCAATCGCTATCAAGCTACCAGCAGTATTTTTCACAGAACTAGAACAAATAATTTCACAATTTGTATGGAAATACAAAAAACCTTGAATAGCCAAAGCAATCTTGAGAAAGAAGAATGGAACTGGAGGAATCAACCTGCTTGACTTCAGGCTCTACTACAAAGCCACAGTCATCAAGACAGTATGGTACTGGCACAAAGACAGAAATATAGATCAATGGAACAAAATAGAAAGCCCAGAGATAAATCCACATACCTATAGACACCTTATCTTCAACAAAGGAGGCAAGAATATACGATGGAGAAGAGACAATCTCTTTGACAAGTGGTGCTGGGAAAACTGGTCAACCACTTGTAAAAGAATGAAACTAGAACACTTTCTAACACCATACACAAAAACAAACTCAAAATGGATTAAAGATCTAAACGTAAGACCAGAAACAATGAAACTCCTAGAGAAGAACATAGGCAAAACACTCTCCGACATAAATCACAGCAAGATCCTCTATGATCCACCTCCCAGAATACTGGAAATAAAAGCAAAAATAAACAAATGGAATCTAATTAAAATTAAAAGCTTCTGCACAACAAAGGAAACTATAAGTAAGGTGAAAAGACAGCCTTTGGAATGGAAGAAAATAATAGCAAATGAGGCAACTGACAACTAATCTCAAAATATACAAGCAACTTATGCAGCTCAATTCCAGAAAAATAAATGACCCAATCAAAAAATGGGCCAAAGAACTAAATAGACATTTCTCCAAAGAAGACATACGGATAGCTAACAAACGCATGAAAAGATGCTTAACATCACTCATTATCAGTTCAGTTCAGTTCAGTCGCTCAGTCATGTCCGACTCTTTGCAACCCCATGAATCGCAGCATGCCAGCCCTCCCTGTCCATCACCATCTCCTGGAGTTCACTCAGACTCACGTCCATCGAGTCTGTAATGCCATCCAGCCATCTCATCCTCTGTTGTCCCCTTCTCCTCCTGCCCCCAATCCCTCCCAGCATCATAGTCTTTTGCAGTGAGTCAACTCTTCGCATGAGGTGGTCAAAGTACTGGAGCTTCAGCTTTAGCATCATTCCTTCCAAAGAAATCCAAGGGCTGATCTCCTTCAGAATGGACTGGTTGGATCTCCATGCAGTCTAAGGGACTCTCAAGAGTCTTCTCCAACACCACAGCTCAAAAGCATCAATTCTTCGGCGCTCAGCCTTCTTCACAGTCCAACTCTCACATCCATACATGACCACAGGAAAAACCATAGCCTTGACTTGAAGGACCTTAGTCGGCAAAGTAATGTCTCTGCTTTTGAACATACTATCTAGGTTGGTCATAACTTTTCTTCCAAGGAGTAAGCATCTTTTAATTTCATGGCTGCAATCACCATCTGCAGTGATTTTGGAGCCCAGAAAAATAAAGTCTGACACTGTTTCCACTGTTTCCCCATCTATCTGCCATGAAGTGATGGGACCAGATGCCATGATCTTCATTTTCTGAATGTTGAGCTTTAAGCCAACTTTTTTGCTCTCCTCTTTCACTTTCATCAAGAGGCTTTTAGTTCCTCTTCACTTTCTGCCATAAGGGTGGTGTCATCTGCATATCTGAGGTTAGTGATATTTCTCCCGGCAATCTTGATTCCAGCTTGTGTTTCTTCCAGTCCAGCGTTTCTCATGATGCACTCTGCATATAAGTTAAATAAGCAGGGTGACAATATACAGCCTTGATGGACTCCTTTTCCTGTTTGGAACCAGTCTGTTGTTCCATATCCAGTTCTAACTGTTGCTTCCTGACCTGCATACAGATTTCTCAAGAGGCAGGTTAGGTGGTCTGATATTCCCATCTCTTTCAGAATTTTCCACAGTTTATTGTGATCCGCACAGTCAAAGGCTTTGGCATAGTCAACAAAGCAGAAATAGATGTTTTTCTGGAACTCTCTTGCTTTTTCCATGATCCAGCGGATGTTGGCAATTTGATCTCTGGTTCCTCTCTCTGCCTTTTCTAAAACCAGCTTGAACATCAGGGAGTTCATGGTTGACGTATTGCTGAGAAATGCAAACCAAGACCACAATGAGGTACCATTTCACACCAGTCAGAATGGCTGCAATCCAAAAGTCTACAAGCAATAAATGCTGGAGAGGGTGTGGAGAAAAGGGAACCCTCTTACACTGTTGGTGGGAATGCAAACTAGTGCAGCCATTATGGAGAACAATGTGGAGATTCCTTAAAAAACTGGAAATAGAACTGCCTTATGACTCAGAAAATCCCACTGCTGGGCATACACACCGAGGAAACCAGAATTGAAAGAGACACGTGTACCCCAATGTTCATCGCAGCACTGTTTATAATAGCCAGGACATGGAAGCAACCTAGATGTCCATCAGCAGATGAATGGATAAGAAAGCTGTGGTATATATACACAATGGAGTATTACCCAGCCATTAAAAAGAATACATTTGAATCAGTTCTAATGCGGCGGACGAAATTGGAGCCGATTATACAGAGTGAAGTAAGCCAGAAAGAAAAACACCAAAACAGTATACTAATGCATATATATGGAATTTAGAAAGATGGTAACGATAACCCTGTATGCGAGACAGCAAAAGAGACACAGACGTGTAGAACAGTCTTTTGGACTCTGTGGGAGAGGGAGAGGGTGGGATGATTTGGGAGAATGACATTGAAACATGTATAATATCATATAAGAAATGAATCGCCAGTCTAGGTTCGATGCAGGATATAGGATGCTTGGGGCTGGTGCACTGGGATGACCCAGAGGGATGGTATGGGGAGGGAGGTGGGAGGGGGGGTTCAGGATTGGGAACACGTGTACACCCGTGGCGGATTCATGTTGAAGTATGGCAAAACCAATACAATATTATAAAGTAAAAACAACAACTGTGGAGCCCAAATGGCCAGTTAGAGAAAGCAACCAAGGTTTCTAATACAAAGGAGCCTGGGGAGGCGACCGTGGCCTGGCCCTCCCTCTGGCATTTTCTGTAGTTCTGTGAGTCAGTCTAGTAAATCGTACAATATGAAGGGGGAGGTACTGGGAATTCCTGAGGTAGCCAAGTTGGGCAGAAGTGTGGGGGAGCTGGGGACCCAAGAGTTGGTATCTGAGGTGGGGACAGTCTTGTGGAACTGGGATCATACCTGTGAGGCTGATCCTCCTTCTGGGGTGGTTAGTGTCAGAACTGAGCTGAAGCCCTGGTGTCAAGAAGGGAAAACACACAAACAAAATCCTCTCAGCCAGGACCTGCGAACCCTCTGTAATCTGTTTTAAGCACCCTCTCTCAACTTCCACCTCCTGTCTTTCTGGCTCAACCCTTTGTAGATGAAGAACCTAGAATCTTTCACCTGATGCTGCTAAGCCCCTTTGGAAGCCCCCGGATTCAGCCTGTTTTCCCGATGCCTCATGCACAGCGGGTCCTGTCTCCCCACTGGCCCTGCTTGGACGCCTCCTTTCTTTCCGCTCGCCTTCACTCCCCACAACTGCTTCACGTGGCACCTTCTCCTCCAAAGCTCCCGTCAGCTCCTCACGCCTGCTCTCAGCTGAGAAATCATGACAGGTTTTCAAAGAAAATCAAAGCAACCAGAAGTGAACTTCCCCAGTTGCAGACCCCAGGTGTATCTACCTCTGTGCCCACATGTGGCGTGTGATTCTCTCCAAGCTCTCTGCACACCTTCCTATCTCTTCTCTCCACTCCACCCCCACCCCCACCCCGCCGCCCCCCAAGCCCTCGGTCCCTACCACCTCCTTTTTCTTTCAGCATCTTTGGAGAGATTCTGAATGGTTTCTGTTTGATGATGACTCATCTTTGTCTAGGTGAAATATTCCTGTGCTATTTTTCTTAATTTATTGTATCTAACTGCTTGCTTTATACTGATTCTTTTTTGTTTTGTTTTTTAATTTGTGCCAGCTGTTAGCTGTTGCATGCAGAATCTTTAGTTGTGACACTTGAAATCTTGTTTGTGGCATGTGGGATCTAGTTCCCTGACCAGGGATTGAACCTATGTTCCCAGCATTGGGAGTGCAGTCTTAAGCACTGGACCACCAGGGCTATCCCTGCACGATCTACTTTAAAGAGATTTTGTAGGGGAGTAGAAAAGACTCTGATGCTGGGAGGGATTGGGGGCAGGAAGAGAAGGGGACGACAGAGGATGAGATGGCTGGATGGCATCACCGACTCGATGGACGTGAGTTTGAGTGAACTCCGGGAGTTGGTGATGGACAGGGAGGCCTGGCGTGCTGCAATTCATGGGTCACGAAGAGTCGGACATGACTGAGCGACTGAACTGAACTGAACTGAGACAGAACTGTGTTCCAGGCTACAGGGATTTCTCCCTATGATGCATGACTGTTACTATGAATACCTTCTTTCAATGGGTAACCAATGAGAATAACACAAATGGACCATCCACATTCTCATAATCAAATTCACAACTACTGCCTCCTAAGCAGACTGCTTCCTACCAGTGTGGTTCCCTCATGTGATGGTTAAGTCAGCACATCTCTTCTCCTTCCTGAAGCTGAGCTTCCTGTGCTATACAGCAGCTTCCCACTAGCTAGCTGTTCTATATATGGTGGGTTTATAACAGTCCTCTACCTTCCCTTCCTGAATCCAGTCTATATATGGCTACCAAGTTGTTTCCAGATTGCAAATTTGGCAATGTTATTTTCTCATTTAAACTCCTTCAGTTTCTTCTCTTTGCTTACAAGACAAATTCAAATATCCAAACCTGAGTGTACATATCCTACAGTCTTTCCTTTTTCTTCAGCCAAAGGATACATGACTTCCCAAATTCACATTGAAATCTACGCCTTTCTATCTTTGCCTATGATCTTCCTTTTTCCTGGACTGGCTTCACCACTGTGTGTCTGCCTCATAAATACTGACTCATCTCTTAGACCATAATCAAAAACTGACCTCATAGCAAAGTTTTCTCAACTTCTCCCCCTGCTCCCACCCCCACACCATAGGAACAGGAACAGCTGTTCCTTTCTTTAAGACCCCTCCTCCTCACTGCAGTGAACAGTGATGAACTGTTACAGTGTGGATCTGTTTGATCCAGCGGAAAGCCCCTGCCATTCCGGGAGCACATTTTGCTCATTTTGTACCTGATTCTGGCTAAGTAACTAGAAATTGTGGGAGCAGAGGAAATGGGTCTCATGAAGATGGTGCTGAGCCAAGCTGCCCTGTGCCTGGAAAGGGGGCCAGGAGAGTACTAGAAACTGAGAACCAGGTGACGCCTGAAGGGACCCATCTGACTGTTTCCTATCTTTGTATAATTCCTCACTTGAGTGCTTTGCCCAGAAACTTCCAGGATGTTAGATTACTATATTCGTGTACCATGAAGCAGCTGAATAAGCCTACATTTTGAGTAACTCACTTCCTTTTATTACGCAGGAGGGACAAACATATTTTCCCCAGAGGCAGATAATTTGGCTTTTACTTAGTGCAGGAAGTATCTTTTTGCTGAGAAACCATTCATCAGAGCCTAGTGTCAGCAGGTGCGAGCCCTGGGCTCCGATGCTGTAGCATCTCAGAGTTGGAGGGACCTAAGTGACCATTGCAGTTTCCAGATGAGAAAACTAAGGTCCAGAAAAGAGAGGCTATTTCCCAGGGGTCCAGAGGCAAGTGGCTTCTCTGGAGCCACAGCCTAAAATCAGAGCCACAGACTCTAAAATCAGTGTTTTCTCAGTTAATCCTAAGACTCAGTAATGACACTTTCATGGAGGAAATGTCTAGAGTTGTGAATAATAATCAGAAGAGAAATCGGAAAATAAAAGGAGATTAAAAAAGTGAAATTAAGCAATATTGTGCTATTTCCTTTTATGGACACTTAATAATATTATTCCCAAATGACTTTTGTCGTTTTCAACCTAAACCAATTTTTGTCTATTTCAAATGCATCTGATGAAGCACCCTCCACAGACCAAGGTACTGAAGACCCCAAGACTGTTCACCTCTTCTCAGCTGAGTTCGTTGCTTCCCTGCCGCTGCCCCCTACTTGCCCGCTGATGAGATGGTTAAAGCGCATGTCTGCTGCTGCTGCTAAGTCACTTCAGTTGTTTCCGACTCTGCGCGACCCCATAGACGGCAGCCCACCAGGCTCCCCCGTCCCTGGGATTCTCCAGGCAAGAACGTCTAGGTATGATTTATTGCGTTGTCTCCCCAGACAGGTTTTCTCTCTTTTTCTTGCTTGGCATGCCGCCCTATTTCCTCTTGATTTCCTCCCTTCTGCAGGGGGATCAGACCATCTGAGCCCTAAGGCCGTGCCATGGTGTCATAGAGAGCTGTTCTCCACCTTCTATCTCCTCTCGTCCTCAGTGTTCCTGGCACTGCAGCAGCGCTTGGACCCTCCGACACCCTCCACTCGCCCAGCAGCTCAGCTCTTGGGGGTCGGTGGTGACTGGCTCCTGAGCTTGCTGAGAGGCAGGGGCAGTGACGAGCCCCCCGCATTTTGCAGCCTCACGTCCCCTCCAGTCCACCCGGAGCCAGGCCCGGGTACAGAGGCCCCGGGCGCCAGGTGCTGGCTCTTGGGTCCCTGCCAGGAGGCGCCGCGCGTCCGCAGGTGCCCACTCAGTGATTTCTCTGGTTCACTAGTGCCCAGTGATGGGAACACGGCGGGCCGTCAGGGCCTGAAACAGGCTAGAAACAGGCCCTGGAGGACGAAGGAGAGGCTCCTCAGGCCCCGCTGCCCGCAGGAGGGAGAGGAGGTGAGTGAGCGAAGCTGAGGGCCCGGGCGGACGGCGTCTCGGCTCCGGGGACCCCAGGAGGGAGCCCGGAGACCATGCGAGAGGCCGTCCTCCCACGGTCCCCCCTCTGCGTGGGGCCCCCGCGCCTCTCGGAAGCGCCTGGAGCCACGGGCCTCAGAACCGGCGGGCCTGGGGGTCAGCTCACCCAGCTCTGGCATCTCGCCGACGAGGGCGCGGAGGCGCCGCGAAGGGCCGTGACCTGTAGTCGGAGGCGGAGCCGGGACCGGAGCCCGGGGTCCGAAGCCTCGGTCCAGCGTCATCTTTCCACGCGACATCCCAGACGTGTCTGAGGCTGCTTCTGAGGGAGCGAGGGGGCTGCGGGACGGGACACGCGCGGTGGCGGGGCCCGGCTCTGCGTCCACCCGGGGCTCAGTCCTCCTGACCTCGGTGTGGTCCCGCTCCCCGCGGAGGGAACGGCCGCTCGAGGACGCCCCCGGGGGCCGTCTGAGGCCGCACGGAGGGTCCCAGCGCACTCCGCACGGAGAGGGTCCCAGGATGCTCCGCGCGAAGCCGGCGCGGTGCCGCCCGACGCCCGACGCACTTCCGGGCGCAACCGACGCTCTTGGCGGCCGAGGGCGGCCCGAGACCCAAAGCCGCCCGTGCGCACGTGGGATGGTGCGTCCCCCAGACCGACCTGAGGCAGAGCGTCGGGGGCTTGAAGGGCCCCTTCTTGTTCTCACTGGAAGCAGGACCCCGAGACTGGAGTGTGTACAGAGGCGGGCAGGCCGGGGGCCGGGGGTCCTGAGGCCCTGAGTCAGGAGCGATGAGTGAGCCCCCTCGGGGTCCAGCGCGGAAGGCGTGGGAGCCTGGGCTCAGGTGGGAGAAATCTGGGCACAGACGAAGGAGAAGAATCCCATGTTCCTATGGTTCTGTCAAAGGTGCTTCCTGTTTCCAGGCTCGAGTTAGTCTCCGTCTGGTTCACACCTAAGGGCTCAATGCTGAGGAGACTCTGTTGGGTTTTCAAGACCTCGGAATCTTGTAGGTGAAACAAAGTCGACAGGTAACAGGACTCCCAACTCATTCATGACGACAAGGACGTCATTCTGTTTCTCTAGGGAGAGAACGAGGGCTCAGAAGGAGGCCTGTCCTGTCAGAGTGGAGTCAGTAAGCTCCTCCGGAGAAGGCGGTGGCATCCCACTCCAGTACTCTTGCCTGGAAAATACCATGGGCGGAAAACCTGGTAGGCTACAGTCCATGGGGTCGAGAAGAGTAGGACAGGACTGAACGACCTCACTTTCACTTTTCACTTTCATGCATTGGAGAAGGAAATGGCAACCCACTCCAGTGTTCTTGCCTGGAGAATCCCAGGGACGGGGAGCCTGGTGGTCTGCCGTCTGTGGGGTCACACAGAGTCCGACACGACTGAAGCGACTTAGCAGTAGCAGTAGCAGTAAGCTCCTCAGAGCAGAGCCAAGTGGGAACAGAGCTGCTGGCATCCTATTTTCTCCTCAAAGAGAAGAGATGTGCTAACCCAGGGCCACATGCTCCCAGGCCTGCTCTACTGGAGGAGCACATGGGGAGCAGACTGGGGCCTTTTATGGCCCCAAAACTGAAGAAGAATTTTGAGATTCTTGTGACTGCTCTCTCTCCCTCCCTTCTTCCCTCCATTTCTATTTTCTGTCCTTTAAAGTAGCAACCATCCTTGCCTTGGACAATTGCTCTCACAGCCCATACATCCTCCAGAGATTTCACTCAGGGCCCATAATCAGAATTAGCCCACATTACTAGACCCAATGTGGATTTTTATCTCCCTCTAACTTTTCAAACAGAAATCTTGACATGAACTCAGTCATCTCCATTTTGACCCCACCAGAGTGGTAGACTTAATCCCAGGGTTGCAGAAGCACTGGGTGTTGGTGTTGTCATTAAAATTCCCTCCATTTCTTCACTGGACACAGTCATTTCTGACCACCCAAGGACATCTTGGCTGAAACTACTACTTGTGCTTCATGCATGAGTTGAAATTCTTCATCAAGCCCTGGAAGAAAAATCAAAGGTTTTTACAGAAGAAATCACACATAAAGAAAAAAAGATGGAAGTATCTATTTGAAAAACAGCAACTGTCTTTAAAAACTGTTTTTGAAAAATCTTGTTTCGTTTTTGGAGATTGAGGAAGTTGATCTTTGACAGGAGAAAGAAGGGATAAAAGAAACAAGAAAACAGGGGAAATGGATAGAAACAAGTTAATTTTTGCATTGTCATAACCAAGAAAGAGTTTGCAGCATAAAAGACATTTACCAGAGGATAACCACTAGACATGATTTTGACCTTGTTTGGCCAGTTTCCTCTTCTGTAAAGTAAGGAAGTTGGCTTCGAGGATCTCTGACAGTTCCAGCCATTGTGTCAATGCCTTTCATTGAGAGCAGAAAGGAAGAATCCTACACTTCAGAATCAAGGAAGTTAATGATAATTCTTACAGACCTATAATTTTAGAACTGCAAAACCAGTGAGAAGTAACCACAAAAAATCTAAATGAATAAGAGTTCAACTTGTGGCCTAGTGATGCATTATTATCCCAAATCCACAGCTTTTCTAATGCAGACAGTAGCAGTTATAAAATGTAATGAAAGAAGAATGTGGCTCAAAAAGAAAGAAAAACCATGAAATATCTAGGAGTCAATTTACAAAAACACTCTGAAGGACCCTGAAAGAAGCTTACTGAAGGACACAAAAGGTACTAAGAGGAGGCGAAAACATCTAAAGGGAAATCTAGTTCTTAGATTCAATCACCCACATATCATTTTCTTTTCTTTAGTAAAACCTGTAATTTCAATGAAGTGGTAGCATTGTGTTTAACTTGATGGAATGATTTAAATGTTATTTGGTAATAGAGAATCACTGAGCGTAGCTATGGACTCTAAAAGAGACTGAAGAGGGAGATTTGATTATCTTGAACTTGAGGAGCTGTGTCATTAATAACTCAGATTACATAGTGCTGCCTCTGGTAGAGACAAACAGAAGAGCAGAAGGAAGAGAACCGTCTCTGACCAGGACTAGGTAGGTGTCAGGCAGGCTGTGTGGTTTAGGTGCTCTGATGGGTGTACAGAATGTGTCCCCCCATCCTCCCCCGGACGGCCTGCTGTACTTGGATCACGAGGGTGGCCCTGATCATTTTCAATTCCTTCTAACCATGTATGAGCTTGTTTCTCTTTTACGCAAGACTCGGTTTCCAAAGAGGACAGAGACATGAGCTTAGACATGAGCCTTCCATATGAGACACGTGGGAGTGAGGGCATGTCTGTGGGCTCAGGAAATTCATAGTTCTGGATGGTGCAAGAAACAGTTCTCAGGTCACTGCTGGTGAAGGAGGAAACAGACAGAGCTGGACTCCACCTTAGGCCAGGCTGCGAACATTAGGCTACATGCATGGTCACCCTCCCAGTGGACTCTGAACTTTGTGCCCAGTGTCTGTAGAAATGGCATACCAATGGAAAACCAGACCCCCGCCCCCCCCCGGATAAAAGAGCCTCAGGACTTGGACTCTCTGTTGCCTAAAAGAATATGCTAATTATCTCTGTAACAGAACAAAGTCATACATTCCATTATGTTTATTGGGATATGACCACAGGCCTATTGATAAATGTCCACTGTTTAGCTATCTAGGCTTATGACACATGAATCATGGGTTAACTTTGATCGTATCTCTCTTTTACTCTGTCCAGACTAGTTTCAAGGAATTTGGGGAGATGGGTTTGAGCAAGTACACTTAGGGTATATAAGGTTTTCACAAAAACTGGTCAGGGTCCTTGGCTAAGAGGAGACTCTGCCTTGGGCCCACGGTGTAATAAATTGCACTCCACTATCTGCATTGTCCTTCTGAGTGAGTTTGTGTCCCAGAACATGTGGCTACCACACTGGGGACTTGTCTGTCACAGCTTTTCAGAAGAGCCTCTATTCTAGGGTTGATTAAGGATGAAACTGATTGGGAATACAGATAGAATTAGGTAAATATACAAACAAATATCTTTAAGGAAATTAAACATGAGCAAAATTAATCACTGAGGGTACCTATAAATTTCAGCTATTAGATGAGCAAGCACAAATCCAGAAACAAGCCAGAAACAATTTTTGCAACACATATAAGAAAGGATTAATGATTTTAAACATACACGGGATTCTTAGAAGTCAGCAAGGAAAGATGAATAGAAAAATAGAAAAATGGGTAAAGTGTAAGAGACAAAAATGACCAGTGAACATTCAAAAAATGTTCAAAGTCAGAAACAATTTTTAAAAGATATATTAAAATAAAAAAGGAATATTTTTCACTCATTTAATTTGCAAAAATTGAAACAATTCATAAAAACCAATATTAATGAGAATATTGAATGTCAAATATACTTTTTCACATTGTCAGTAAGAAGATGAATGGTACAACAGTTTCTAGCATGGGCAATTGGGCAAAACCCTTTAAAATTTGAACACTACATATATATTGAGATTCCACTTGTAGGAATTCATACAAAAGTAAGTGTTACATACATTTCTCAAGATATATGTGTAGTCATATAAATATATGAGGCAAATTTATTTGAATAGATATTAAAAATTTTCCTAGATAATATTTAAGTGGTAAAAACACACATTGGCATTGGTTGTGAAATAAGATGCTGTATTTTAAATTAAAAAGAAATATTTACACAATTTCATTTGCAAAGGAAAAGAGCTGAAATACTCTGAATTGTAGGTAGTGATTATACCTGAAGTGTGGGGCTATGGGTTTTTATTAAATCTTCCATTTTTGCATTTCTTTTTGACCTGAAATTTTGTTTTTTTAAGTTGAAATTTTCTGATATGTATTATTTTTTATAATCAGAAAGACTATGATAGATTTAAATGGAAGTAAGCACTGAAATTCAATTCCAGAAATAATTAGGCATATTTCTCCACTGATTTTTAATCAATATGAACTCTTTCTTCCGTTAACATGGATTCTCCAGGAAGGTTATAACCCACCACCATTCTGGATCTTCCTTTCAAGTAGCCCTAAAGATCCAATCAACTGAGCTCTAAATCTTTTCTAATGAACCTCCTCACCCAGGAGGAGCTGGCCTTACCCTCCTTTTGTAACAGCTGGACTTCCGCCCTACCATTGGCTTTGGATGCTCCAGCTTCTGCCTCATGAGGACACTGCCTCCATAGATGTGGGCACAAGAGGGCCTCAACCCCAGATCTGAAACCCCAGGTCTGAGCGAATCCAAGGCGAGCGACAGCTGGGGCTCAGGGAGCAAGAAAGGACGGAGCAGTCACACTCCTCCTCCCGAGGCAGGTGCAGGGCCCCGGGGTAGGAGGTTGTGTTTGCTTTGGTTCTGGAGGCCCTGAGCTCCTCGGACTTCTGACTGTGTCCTTGATTCTTCCCACCAGGCCTCCCGGGACCTCAGTTCCAGGACAATGAGGCTCCTCTGTGTCTTCCTCACCGCTCTCTCGATCCTCTTCCAGGTACTGCCCGGTAAATACCTGCCACAATGCCCTTTCTTATCATTACTTGGTTTTTCCATCCCTGAGTCAACCATCATCAGAAAGTAAAGCGTGACAGAGCTACTAGTAGGTCACTTTCACACCCAAAATTAGGCATCGAGTGATGAGAGAATTCTTCCAAAGCATGTTGTTGTGTCTTCATGACTTTAAATGTCTTGTTGGTGGTAACCTTCTCCCTCTTCTCCTTTCCCTGCAATGAGCTGGATGATTTGTGAACTAAGTCAGTTGAATCACTTGGTTGGTATAACCCAGTATGAGACAAACTTCCTTTATTCAGCCCCAGACTGGAGACCTCTTGCCACACATCAGGGTATGACCTTGAGTTCCACTGGACAAGGCCTCCATCTGACAAGCCTGTGAGAGCTGGGTGGGTTTTGCATGATGGGGAGGTGGGGTCACTGGTGAGGCACAGAGGGCAGTGGTTACTGACCCTGTGGTTAACACCCAGGTGTTCCTGTGGCTGGAAGGAGATATATATATACATATATACATATATATATATATATATATGTATATATATATATTATATATATATTTTTTGGCTGCGCTGGGTCTTCGTTGCTGCGTGGGCTTTCCCCTAGTTTTGGAGAGTGCAGGCTACTCTCCAGTTGCAGGGCACAGGTTTCTCATTGCAGGGGCTTCTCACTGTGAAGCCGGGCTCCGGAGCACAGGCTCACAGTGGTGTCTCAGGCGCTTAGTTGCTCCCACATGTGGGATCTTCTCGAACCAGGTTCATCAGCAACACTGACATCTTACGTCAGAGCAGAGGGTGAGGGATACGAGGGGGATGTTTGCTATTGGTGTTTAGCTGGGAAAGAAGGGGATCCCAGTCAGGTGGTGAGACCCCCAGATTTCCTCATGGGACTTCCATGAGGCTTCATATAAATGTCTTTTCCTTTTCCAGATAGCACTAGGGCGCTCAATTTTGAAAGACCCTGCTATCTTCGGGGTGGAATCTGCCTGAAGCAAGGGACGCCGAGCTGTGAGCCCTTCAGAGGACCTTGCCGGGCATTCACCGTTTGCTGCAAAATAAAGCCGAGCTGATGGAGGCAGCCCAGCTGAGGAACCCAGGGAGAGACCCAGAGCAATCTCCTCTTGTGCTAATAAAAGCAGACAGTTCTCACATCTACACAATCAACTATTTTATCATTAGGACTGATTAAAGTTGTTTTCAGGGTAGGCAGGGTAGGCAATGGGAGGGAAACAGTTATAAGAATTAAATTTATATTATGCTTTAAATGTTGCAAAGTGTTTCATTCACAGAGCAAATGTGACCCTTAGGCCACTTTGGCCCGAGGCTGGAGTCCTGAGAGAGGTGCGCTCATTTGGTGTCTTCCTTGTTCACTTGTTTTGTCCAAGGCATGGCCCCTGCTGTAGTTTGCTGAGTAGGCCGCCTCTCCATATGGGTGTCACTCTCCTCCCTCTGGGGAGGGAGCAGGTCTTGACAGGACCACAGCTTTCTGCAGTTTACAGAGCAGGTTTAGGGCGGGAGGACGGAGACAGGATGCAAGGTGCCCAGGAAGCAGGGGACAAAGAGGACAAGAGACACAAGTGTTTTTCCAAAACCTGAACAATCTCACGGGAAAGAAAGAGTGTGACTGGCATTGCGGCGATGTGACGAGGACCAGTTCTATAACTGGGTCCCAATCAGTGAATAATTAAAGATAATTCAGAGCAGGCTTGCAGATGAACAATGGGCAATGACCAGTGTACATCCGTGTCTGTAAAGATATCCAGAAACAGATACAAATGTAGTTTCTCCAACTGTTCTCCCTGTATGGTCTGCCGGCCGAGGTCATCACAGAACTTTGAGTATGCCTTGTGTCTGCGATGTTGGCCCACTGTATGCTCTATCAGAACAGCTTATCTTCCATTACTGGAACGGGCTTCTAATTTTTCCATAAAACAAATAATGCATACTGACTCTTTACAAAATATCCTGAGTCTAAAAATTATATTTAACACCCCATTATAATCCAGTTCATGCTTCCTTTAAAGCATAAAATAGTTTTTCTCCAAATAGATCATCAATCAGCTCTGCATGATTTATTAAAGGAACAGCTCGCTTCCCCTCCTCCCCCTGCCCCTGCCACTCATGTAAAGGTCACTTTTTATCATAAACTAGCTGTCAGTGTCTGCATAGTCTGTTTGTGACTGCTGTTTTTTGTCTCAGGGATTCTTTTTTAATTCCTCTGCCAATGCCACGTATTTTGAGCCTAGCCATCATCATAGATTGTAGAACTGGTAGTGAAAGTCACCATGTTGCTCTTTATAAACAATTTTATATATTCTTGCACACATTTTCCTTTTACAAGGAATTTTAAAGCCAACACATTAATATAAACATCTTTATTTTTAAATCCTAATTTCTAGATTATCACTAGTCTATGAAAAGTCATGAGCCAATTTATCAGTTCTAAAAATGTATAATAATTTTCACTTGATTCTAATACCTAATCCTTGAGGAAGGACATCCTGCAATAATCAAGAATTCAGAATCTGGAGTTAGATTCCTGAATCCAACTTTGATTTCACCACAAACTTGAACACCACACTGAATATCTCTAGTCTTGTTTTTCCTCATGGATACCATTAGGGATGATATTAGAATCTGTGTAAGGTAAGACTAATTTTTTTTTCTGGTTGTATGAAGACCATCACAATCACCTTCAATACACTTCACTTGATTCTGACTAATTACATAAATGTAGGATGAGTAATCAGCCATCATCTTGGGGTGAGAGGGAAAGTATGAGAATCCTTGAGTCAGTCACTCTGAAGACTTTTTTTTTTTTACAGAAAATGCTTCATTCAGAATAAGGGGGATCATTTCTTATGAGAAGCCCAAGATTTTCTGGGTGAGAAAGAAAATGAAATCCCACACTCAGCCTCTGAGACTCTAAGTTAGGAATGGCTCAGCCAAAGCCCGGGGACAGAGGAGAGAAACAGCAGGTTAAGGAAAACCAGGAGGAGGGTGCCTGGATGTCTGTTAGCATCACTGATGCCATCCTGGGCTCGTGCAGCTCCCGCCGTCCTGCTGACCCTGCCCGGAACTGGACCGTGCGGTGCATCACATCTCTGTCATCAGGGTCTTGTAGTTAATAGATATTGTTTAATAACCATTAGGACCAGGCAGTCTCTATGCTCTGTTAGTCCCCAAACGATGATGAAAACCTTTCCTGGCGTATTCCCATGTGACCAGTTACCCTTTCACAAATCTTAACTTAGGAAAACACATTCCTATTTTCAACCTCCAACCATACACCAGGTTAGTGATAGAATGGTCCCAGTGTCTCCTTGGAGGGTGGAGTGAGCTGTGAATGATTTGGAGTCCTGCTCTGTAAGTAAGGTGCTCCCTGCCCCCCACCCGGTAATCAACTTACTCATTGATTATACTCAGTGACCTCATTTTTTGGTCTCAAGATGCCTGGTCAGATTGGTGAGCTGTTTTCATTCCTTCCATCCTCCAACGGGGCTCCGAAGCCCCTCCCTCAAGACAGAAGAGCTGAATGTACGGGACAGCTGAGGGGACACTCCAGCTACCTGGATTTGGGGGAGCAGAGTGGTTGGTGTGGGTGAGCACCAGGAGGGGCTGCAGTGTCCCTGAGAGCCAGCGCCTGGCCCCCTGCAGGGAGTCCGCCATGGTCTTTTGCTGCCATGCTCTGCTTTGTGCTCACCCACCTTCCTTCTCTGTCTCTCCCTCACTCTCGTCTCCCTCCAGTGGTAAATACACTCATCTGAACAATGATTCCTCTCCTAGCTCTCACTGCTCAGGGCTCCCCATGCTTCCCAGGGTGTTAGCTCACAACACCTGACAGATAATGAGCTAAGCGAGCAGGGGCTGGATGGATACAGTAGCTCCCCCGATGCTCATCCCCAGACTCCGTCCTCTGTCTGCTTCTGGTCAACAAGCCGCTCTCTGCTGTGGGCCCACTGGGCACAATCATCGCTTCTGTGGCCTCACTCAGATGAGTGACCCCAAGTTAGTTTCCTCACTGGGCTAACTTTCAATCAGAGAGAAGGGGACTGGGCTTTTGGGAAGAATGAAGAGAGAGCCACAGAAATGCTTGTGGGAGATTCTCGGCGCAGCGCTTGTACACCGTGGGTCCCAGCGATGGGCAGTACAGGGGTCAGAACTCCTGGGTCACAGCTGCTGTGATGAAGCCCAGGGTGGCATGGGTGGGCATCAGGACAGCCTCCATGATGTGGCACAGGGCTGGGGGTGCAAGGACCCGTGATGAGCAAGCTCCCTGCTAGAGGCTGAGTGCTAGCACCTTCCCTCCAGCCTGTGGGAAAATGGGCAGTTCAAGAAAGTGGAAACAAGGTTGACGTTCCTGAGTGGGCAGAGCAGGGAATGTGAGCCTGCTGCCAGCCCTGGCATTGACCCCACAGGGCGTTGACCCCTCAGCAAGCTGAGGCCAATGAGAGCCAGCCCTCTGACCACTCAACCTGGTTTCCCAAGTTGGTGACCTCTACAAATGACTCAGAGTGGACAGGCTGGACTTAGAGGGTCCTTTTCGGGCCCTTGCTTATCTCCCTGGGAGAAGGCAATGGCACTCCACTCCAGTACTCTTGCCTGGAAAATCCCATGAACGGAGGAGCCTGGTAGGCTGCAGTCCATGGGGTCGCTGGGAGTCGGACACGACTGAGCAACTTCACTTTCACTTTTTACTTTCATGCATTGGAGAAGGAAATGCAACCCACTCCAGTGTTCTTGCCTGAGAATCCCAGGGACAGGGGAGCCTGGTGGTCTGCCGTCTATGGGGTCGCACAGAGTCGGACACGACTGAAGCGACTTAGCAGCAGCAACAGCAGCTTATCTCCCCCACCTCCTAAGAGGCAGGAAAAGCCACCATTTTTATTTTTTAAATTTTTGGCTGCATTGAGTCTTTGCTGCTGTGCCCAGGCTTTCTCTAGTTGTGGTGACTGTGGGGTTCCTCTCTAGTTGTGGTGACCGGGGGCTCCTCTCTAGTTGTGGTGACTGGGGGCTCCTCTCTAGCTGTGGTCCTCAGGCTTCCCTTGTTGCGGGTCCTGGACTCTAGATCGCAGGCTCAGCCGTTTGGCACATGGGGCTTGGGTGTCCCGGGGCATATGGGATCTTCCAGGACCAGGGATCAAACCCGTGTCCCCTGCGCTGGCAGGTGGACTCCCAGCCACTGGGCCACAGAGAAGTCCAAAGCCAACCTTAGTCCTGGTTTGGAACCATGCAGGCTATTCCTTTTTCTCTTTTAGAAACCTCTCTCCCCTCAGCTGGTGCCCTGATCATTCTAGGCCCTTGGGGCCATTCTAGGTCCTAGGTCCATTCAGGGTCTTAATGTTTAAATCTTTAATCTTAATTGTAAGACTTATCTGAGAAACCCTGAAAGCAGGGGTATGTTCTTAGCCTGGGAATGGTGAGTGACTTTCAGAGCATTGCTGACACTTTTCAACCGCGTGGCATACTGTGTGAGTACGTTTACACATTTTAGTAAGTATCTGAGGGCTGCGTTGCCATCTTATTTTTGGTGGGATCCCTTTCCAAGAGGATAAAAACATAAACTTATGAAATTTTAATGTGTTTCCGACAGACATTATCTGAGAACTCCACAATGGCCCATCTCAGAGGGCACAATGGCAGGCTGTAAATGTCGGCCCAAGAGAGATGTTTAAAGTCTCTGATCCCAGCTTCCAAGTTGCAGCATAAAATTTCTGTTTATAACAAACTCTTGAAATCTGGCCTTGTCCTTCAGCTTAACAAGCAAGTAAATAGAAGGGGCAAAGTGAGGGAAAAGCAGTGCATAAGACAGAATACTTTCCTGACAGTATATTTTGGGGATTCCTGGTTGGACTGAATTATTTCCTCCCCTGGACACTGATCTCAAGACTTTCTTCCAAAAACAGACATTTTTGTTCTTTCTGCAGGTTGTGGACACAGTAGTAGAATGCTAAACTTGTGTGACTGAAATAAATTGTCTTATTCCCACGCCAGGGGTGTGCCCTGGTAGGAGCTTCTGCTGTTTAAGGAGGAACTGAAGGACTCATGTTTGATGGAACTTCCTGAATTAAGTGAACTGAAGAATTCACATTTAATGGATCATCCCTGAATTATTGGAAAGCTAAAGCCTCATTCTATCATTTTCTTTATTCATTGACTCTTCTGTCAACATCTATTGAACACCTACTATGTGCTAGAAACTGTACTGGTAGCTGAGGCCATGGGAACAAAGTCTATCCTCTTACTCAAGTTGGGTGAATGAAGGATGTCTTCGCAGTGAAGGCCATGTGTGAGCTGAGACTGTAAAAAGCGAATACAAATCAGGCAGGGAAAGTCGGAGGACAAGTAGCTGAAGTGAGTTCCAGTGTGAGGAGAACACAATACGCCAGAAAGACAACTGACGCTGTGTCAGGGGTTAGTTTGAGAACCAGGCTGAGATAAGATGAAATTCGAGAAAGTATGGCCAACGGGTGAAGGACTTGAGACATTAGAGAATTTGTCCTTCATCCTTTTAACAGAGAAACACGGAGAATTTTACATGAAGGTGTGACGAGGGATGGGAACATGGAGAGACTGGGAACTCAGAGGCCACTGAGATTGTCAGCAGCGACCACAGCTGCTTCAGAAAGCAGTTTGCTGTCTCTTGGGAAGTTAAGCACATGTTGACCACGTGGAAACCCATAAGCCAGGGGAAACACAGACGTCCTTCCACAAAGGGACACAAAACCTCCGTGACTTTTCATAGTATAACACACACACACACACACACACACACACACACACGCACACTCAAAGCTCTTTCCCCCAGTCCATACATTTGTAGACATATATTAACAGGTTGGCTTTCCTGGGGCTCAGTGCTAAAGACTGCCTGCCAATGCAGGAGACACAGGAGATGCGGGCTCAATCCCTGGGTCAGAACGATGTCCTAAAAAAGGAAAGGACAACCCACTCCAGTATTTTTGCCCGGAAAATCGCATGAATTGAGGAGCCTGGTGCCAGGCTCCTCAGTCCATGGCGTCACAGAAGAGTCGGACATGATTTAGCAACTAAACCCCACCACTAACAAAATTAGGCTGCGGGGAACATCCATTTCAGCAGTCACAGGAGCAGAGACTGAGAGTTAGGAAAGGCAAGGCCTGTCCAGCGTGAGTCAGCTAACGAGTGGTGTGACCAGACTTCCAGCCAACCTTCCCATCCAGTTCATGACCTCGTGCACTCAGAAAGACCCCACGGGACCCAAGTGAGCAGCGGCTCTTTTTAAACAGGACTCAGCGGTGGGGAGTGTCTCGTGCTGCTGTGGACGCTCCGATGCTGAAACTAGAGTCTGCAGCAGTGTTTCTTCCGACTCCGGCACTCTCCAGGCAGGATGACACACCCATGGGTGTTCTGATACCTGCAGGCACCACCCATTTTCTCACAGTCAAGGTTTTTCTTTTTTCCTTTCCCTATAAAGGAAGGGGAGGTGGAAAAGAAACAAATAAGTAAGGCATGTGTAACTAAAGCTACCAGAATTCATCTTGTACAGCAAGGAACTCCAAATTACAGTCCACAGGGACACAACTGGCACCCTCCTTGGTTTGGTGTGACCTACCAGCTTAGAATGTTTTCCCACACTTTTTTAAATTGTAGAAAAGTTGAGAAGGGGCCATAAATTGTTCTATAGGAAGGTGATCGTGTTCATTCATTTAAACAGGGTCTATGGGGCTTCCCTGATGGCTCAGTGGTAAAGAATCCGCCTGCCAGTGCAGGAGACATAGGAGGCGCAAGTTCGATCCCTGGGTCAGAAAGATCCCCTGGAGAAGCGAATGGCAACCCACTCCAGTATCCTTGCCTGGAGAATCCCATGGACAGAGGAGCCTTATGGGCGACAGTCCATGGGGTCGCAAAGAGTGGACCACAACTGAGTGACTAAACAACTGGACCTGCTTGGTTAATGAATTCTGAGCGGAACTGATGTTTCCCTTCAGGGCTGGGGCCTTTAATCGCCAGCACAAGAGTCCTGAGAGCACCTTGCTGGGACACAGGACCCGCAGCGCCCGCAGTGGTGGCTGACTCCTCGGGGGTGGGGGGTCTGATCAGAGCACGCGGGCCCTCCCGGGTTGGCATCATTTGAGCAAGAATTAACTTTGGCTCTTTTAAGATGCTAAGATCTGGAGGCCCTGTCACCATAGCACAGCTTGGAGCACGCTGTCACATGAGGAGGGTTGCAGGGAAAATGCAGGACACCCAGTTTAGCTTGGATTGCAGGTGAACAACAAATAACGTTGTAGGATAAGTGTGTCCCAAGTGATGCACAGATCACACTCAAGCTAAAGTATTTGTTGTTTATATATAAACAAATATATAAAATTATATATTTATATATATAAACATCGGAGAAGGCAATGGCAACCCACTCCAGTACTCTTGCCTGGAAAATCTCATGGACAGAGGAGCCTGGTAGGCTGCAGTCCATGGGGTATATAAACAAATATATAAATTTTTTGTTTATATAATTCAGTAAGTAAATTTGTTTTTTAAGATTGTTGAATGTTTAATAAAAATGTGGTCTTTGGAATCAAACCCACTTGGGCTTGTGTTAAAGTCCTCCCTATACACAACCGGCACAACTTTGAACAAATTACTGTATTTCTAAATCCCAGCTGTAAAACAGGGCTGAAAACACCTATCCCATAAATACTGCTATGAGGAATACATTTGGGATAAGACATTAAAAGTTTCAGTGTCTCAGTAAAGAGGAAGGGGTCAATATCATTTGCTATTACTATTAGTGTTGCTGTTAGTCACATGGAAATGATTTGTAAGCTGTAAAGTCTATCTATCACCATTACAATTTATGGACTTAGTACCAACTAGTTAAGGGCAATCGTGGGAGACTATTTTTCACTTTAAGCTTCTCTTTCCTTATTTGAAAAATGGAGCATATTGTATATGCATACTTCTTTCAGATATATTTTTCAGTTGTTATGTACTTCAGTATATCACTGAATGAGGAATCAGCCTGACTTTCCCTACTCCAGGCTTCAAGTTTGGAGCCAGCTGTAGCCGCCAGTTACCTGATATCGTCTGGATAAGACATATGAGTAAGAGGAAGAGAAGGTACAGGAGCCTCATGATGGAAGAGGAGCTTTCTGGATTCCAGGTCGACCCGGCAGTGTCTGATGGCACACCTGAATCGGGCAGGTGATCTGGGAAAGAGTTTGAAAAACAGGTAGCAAGAAAAGACTTGTATTCCAACTGGTGGTGGTACTGTGCTCAGTCTGGTTTGACTCTTTGCAGCCCTATGGAATGCAGCCCACTAGGTTCCTCTGTTTATGGAATCTTCCAGGCAAGAGTACTGGAGTGGGTTGCCATTTCCTACTCCAGGAGATCTTGCTGATCCAGGGATCAGATCTGCGTCTCTTGTGTTTCCTTACCACTGCGCCACCTGGGAAGTCCCTACTAGAGGTGTTCAGTTATGGCCTGGGAGTAATTTGAGGGTGTTTCATCTATGGACACAGGGTCACAGACCCAAGTGTCTGCTTTTTGTAAAGGAAGAGGTTTGCAGGAAGTCAGGGTTTCCACATTGATTCTCACTTCTGCTTATGGCTCTGAGGTTTGGGGCTTTTTTGTTTTGAGAAAAATCTTTAAAAATTGAATTCTGTTAACAAATTATTCATCTATTTATTCAGCTTTATTGCATATCTCTGCATCCATCTCTTTCTCCTTTCAGAATAAATACTGTCCCCTCCACCCTCCACACACACACCTTTTCCAATTAAAAAGTAAAAAGAATTTTGGAAACAGAAATGATCTTCTCTCCTTTTGCACTCTCAACATATTTCTTGCTACCATTTCCAGAGAGACTGATCCATCCTAAGCAAGCTTACCAGGCCATCTCTTGCATAGACCACAACCAGGTGAGGCTTTACAGGCTAGAGTATTTCTTAATACAGGTATTACATCAACATATTCTTAAGTTAAAAGCATAGAAGGGTTCTAGCTGTGAGGCTTCCCAGGTGGTCCTAGTGCTAAAGAGCTCACCTGCCAATGCAGGAGATGCAGTTTTGATCTCTGGGTCAGGAAGATCCCCTGGATGTCAAACAACTCACTCCACCATTCTTGCCTGGGAAATCCCATGGCCAGAGTGGCCTGGTGCGCTGTAGTCCGTGGGGTTGAAAGGAGTTGGACATGACTGAAGTGACTTAGCACACACGCATACCAGGTAAATAACTGAAAAATTTCTCCATCTCTTCCTTCTCTCCACTCAGTTTTGCTTTACAGTGTTCATATCTCCCTTTTTCTTTATATGTAAATTTCTAAAGCAACAAGTCCTGTTTTATTATCTCATGTTCTCAGCACCTAGAACAGTTCCTGGTATAGAGCAGATAGTCAGCCAAACGTTTGTATGAACAGGTCCTAGTATGGAAAAGTCAACCTGTGGGTGAATGAATAAGTGGATGAATGGAGGGAGTCAGGGAGGGGAGGAGAAAAGGAAGGAAGGCTAGGGCTTAATCCTTAGGGTTTTGAGGGTCTGGAGAGAGCCCATTAAGTTGCTTTATCGTTCCCGAGCACAAGCACCCACGCACCCATTCCCAACAGAACAGGTCAAAGCAGGTCATAATACGTCATGGTCTGTAGCCTTCACTCACCCACCTCTCTTCCATCTCACATGAACTATATGTTCTGACGTTTTTCTCTCTGTCCTGAGGCAACTTAGCAATAAAATGTTTTCACTTTTAATCTTTTGATCAGCATTTGAATCTTTCACTAAGTGGAGATCTATTTTAGTTTAGTGACATCAAGGTAAAAATAGAGTGAGTGTTTGCAGGAAGCTGTTTAAATAAGTCTTACTTAATTCTGTTAAATAGCTGTGAGGGTTTTACTTCCTTGGTCCCAGCAACAGTACTTTTATAATAATAGAAAAGAAAGTATAAACTAAAAGTATTGGGTCACATTTCTCTCTTGTACTTTTATACTGAAAGTGATCCTTGAAACTGACTCCCTAAATGTTACACATCTATTCCTACCCCTTCTTCAACCACAGATGTCTCTCTCTCTCTCCTGAAAACCTACCTTGCAGTTGGTTCCTCTGCCCTTCTCAGGTGCACTGCGACCCGTCCACTCAGGCAGAGACACCTGAGAGCCCCTGTCCACGGCTACACAATTAGAGGCCAGGTCAACAAAGGGCAGAAGAAGGGGTGAGTGAGGTCACACAGGATGCCTTGTGATCCCTGTTGGCAGGAGTCATTCTGGGGGAGGAGGGCGACCAGCCAGACTTGATGGTACCAATCCTCCTGAGAGTGATGAGAGGAAGTGGGGGCTGCAGACACTCCTTCCAAAGAGTTTTGCTGAAGAACTAAGTGCAAAGAAGACTGAGCTGATTATTGCTATCATGTCAAGGAAGAGCTGTTTCGTTGTTTTAGGTTTTTTTTTTTTTTTAAAAAAACATGGCTTTTGGGGGTGTTTTTTTGCTTGTCTGTTTTATAACTTATGGCCTCTCCTTTAGCATGTGGAATCTTAGTTCCCCAACCAGGGATGGAATCCAGCCCCCTGCATTGGCAGAATGAAGTCTTTAACCACTGGACTGCCGGGTAAATCCCTGCTTTTAGTTTTTATAGATTCAGTGCTATTGCTGCCAAGTCGCTTCAGTCGTGTCTGACCCTGTGCGACCCCATAGACGGCAGCCCACCAGGCTCCCCCGTCCCTGGGATTCTCCAGGCAAGAACACTGGAGTGGGTTGCCATTTCCTTCTCCAATGCATGAAAGTAAAAAGTGAAAGTGAAGTCGCTCAGTCGTGTCCGACTCCCAACAACCCCATGGATGGCAGCCTACCAGGCTCCTCCGTCCATGGGGTTTTCCAGGCAAGAGTACTGGAGTGGGGGCCATTGCCTTCTCCATAGATTGAGTAGACGGGGGCAAGAGGTAGAGCCGATTTGGGCCTCACCCACAAGTAAGCAAGAGAAATGAGACCCAGGACCCCGGTGGAAAGGTTGGCCTTAGACCAGGGGGGGAGCCTGTTTGGTTCATGAGTCACATGGAAAAGCCATCCTCTTCTTGGTGCTGAAATTAGAAGAGCATTCTTCCCACACAAGACTCCAACACGACACTCAGAAACGTTATGGCAATAAAACATCAGCAGATACATTTAGAATAAAACTTAAAAAGTTAAGCAAAAATTAAAAATTGAAATCCCAATAAAAAATATGATAAAAGTTTAATAAACAGTACCACCAAACCACAGTCAATATCAGATAAACTTTCCATGATAATAAAATTAAAAATAAAGGATTAAAGGGATATAAGATATATGAGGTGTAAGACAGTCCCAAATACAACCTTTGAGATGAAAAGGAGTTGGCAGATGCACCATGAGCATTTCTGTAAAAACAGAAATATAAAACTGAATAAAATGTTATCATTTTTTTTCTCCATTAAACACATGCAGGTTTGGCTCTTTTAAGCTGCTAATTTTAGGCTCAAGGCATGATTTTAAGCTACTGCTGTATTGTTTTTCTGTTGCAGCAGTAGAAAATTGCCACAAGCTACGTGGCTTAAAGGAACACATACTTGTTATTGTGGTTCTGAGGGTCCAAAGTCCCAAATGGGTCTTTGGGAATCTTAGAAGCTGCCTTCCCTCCTTGGCTTATGGCCCCTCCTGAACATCAGTGTGAGCCGGGGCTGGTTTACCCTCTGAGCGCGCATGTCTCTGACATTGGTCTGTATCCCTCCTCCACGTCGAAGGCTCCTTGTAATGAGATGACATTGGGCACAGCAGATAATCCACGTCATTTCCCTATCTTAAGGCCAAATGATTCAGTTCAGTTCAGTTCAGTTCAGTCACTCAGTCGTGTCCGACTCTTTGCGACCCCCTGAATCGCAGCACGCCAGGCCTCCCTGTCCATCACCAACTCCCAGAGTTCACTCAGACTCACGTTCATCGAGTCAGTGATGCCATCCAGCCATCTCATCCTCTGTCGTCCCTTTCTTCTCCTGTCCCCAATCCCTCCCAGCATCAAAGTCTTTTCCAATAAGTCAGCTCTTCACAGTTGAGGTGGCCAAAGTCCTGGAGTTTCAGCTTTAACATCATTCCTTCCAAAGAAATCCCAGGGTTGATCTCCTTCAGAATGGACTGGTTGGTTCTCCTTGCAGTCCAAGGGACTCTCAAGAGTCTTCTCCAACACCACAGTTCAAAAGCATCAATTCTTCAGCACTCAGCCTTCTTCACAGTCCAACTCTCACATCCATACATGACTACTGGAAAAACCATAGCCTTGACTAGATGGACTTTAGTCGGCAAAGTAATGTCTCTGCTTTTGAATATGCTATCTAGGTTGGTCATAACTTTTCTTCCAAGGAGTAAGTGTCTTTTAATTTCATGGCTGCAATCACCATCTGCAGTGATTTTGGAGCCCCCCAAAATAAAGTCTGACACTGTTTCCACTGTTTCTCCATCGATTTCCCATGAAGTGATGGGACCAGATGCCATGATCTTGCTGTAATTCTCGCTTGTCATGTGTCTTCCCTTTCAGGCTACTGAAACAGAAACACCATAGGCTAGGTAGCTCTTTCTTTGCACTTTATTTTTTAACTGAAGGATGATTGCTTTACTGAATTTCATGGTTTTCTGTCATAGATCAACAAGAATCATCCATGGGTTCACCCATGTCCCCTCCCTCCCGAAACTTCATCCCATCTCCTTCCCCATCCCACCCTTGTAGCTGGTCTCAGAGCCCCTGTTTGAGTTCCCTGAGTCACTCAGCAAATTCCTGTTGGCTATCTATTTTGCATGTGGTATTGTAATAGGTGGCTTACTAACAACAGACCCTTACTTCTCAGTTTTGGAGGCTGGGAGCTCCACGATCAAGACAGAGCAGGTGGCTGGTGGACAGCAGTCTCCCTGTGTCCTCAGAGGGCACAAGGGGTGAGCCGTCTCTCTGGGGTCTCTTTCATAAAGGCCCTCATTCCACCTGGGAGGGTCCCACCCTCATGACCAAATCACCTCCCAAAGGCCCTGTCTGCTAACACCATCCCCATGGTGACCTCAGCTTGCACTGAGGGAAGAGTTAGTGCAAAGACCAGAGAGCTGCTCACACGTACAGCGTGCACCAGCAAGGCTCTTGGTTTAAGGAGCAAACCCTCTGAAGAAACTGCACGCAGGCTGAGGTCAGCATGCGAGCCACCCCCCACCCCCGCACCGCCGCGGTCTCTGTGTTCCTTGCTGTGTTGTCTTCATTGAACTGTGCTTTCCGCAGGACTTGTTTTTCCGTAGCATCTAGTTGCATCATATATCCACACAGAGAGGCATGCTTTGTCCACGTCAACTCTGTCATTCAGTTGATGACAATGTGTGAAGCAATGTGTCATCTCAACGCCCAAGCACATACAGGAATAGGGCAAGTCCATGCCTATAGCGATCTTATAGCCCAAAAGGGAATCAGAAGGGTATCCACGAGCGCACAAGGCAGGAGTAAGAAGCACAAACCAAATGGAAGTGAGGGCTGCAGGGGGACAGAGGAGGGGGGTTTCCTCTTGGAGCAGGGGCAGGGGGTTTCCTACGGGACTGGTGTGCTGGTGATTCTGGACCCCTGGGGTGTATGTTTGAGGGGAGACACAGGGCAGGTCAGGGTGCCCTGGGCCGGGAAGCAGGAAGGACAACAGGCAGAGGGGCTGGGGAAGGTAGGCCCCCATGGAACAGGGGGCCACACCTCTGGGAGCACAGAGCACCCCATCATAATTCCCCAGCGGTTCCCGTGGGGAGCTCAGAGAGCATCTTCAGGGATTTTGGAATTCACCTGGGATCAGACACCACACAACAACCTCAATGACCAGTGGGCAAGATTCTTTAACTTTGAACAAAATTTATTCTGGTTTAAATTTTAGATGCTCTGTCTAAGGGCGCAGTTTCTGACTCCACATCGGTCCTGGCCGCGTCTTCGCCTTCTGTTACTTCTTTCTGCAGCATTTTACTGGGGGCCCGCGACAGGTGCCAATCTGTCTCATGTGTCTAGGGCACCTGCTCGGCACACAGACGCCTTTATTCCTATGGCAGCTTAGACGATTTCTTACTCCTTGAGTAAATCCTAAAAAGAGAACAAAGAGGGATAAACGTGTCAGCAGGAAAACGGCATCTCGAGAAGGCCAGCTGTGTCCCCTCTGAGCAAGGCCCTGGGGCTTTCTGTGCTGAGATGCGGACACGGCTTCATGACAATAAGATGTGAGTCCAGGACCCCGTGGCTCAGCTTCCAGACAGACGCTGACCCTGCCCAGGCTCTGGTGGATCCTCATGTTTCCAGAACCAGAGGCCGAGGGACTGGGGCGTGAGGACCCCGGTTGTGTGCGGGGTCAGCTCCACCACGAGGGCAAAGACCGGGAAGCTCTGCTGCATCCACCCTCCCGCCAGGAGTCAGAAGCGGCCCGCGGGGGTCTATCTTCACCCTTTAGTTTTCCACCTCATGGAGTCAGTCAAGCAGTGGAGCTGAGATAGGAGGAGAAGATGCCGCTGAGAGTGTAAGAACTGTTTAAAGAGAGCTTACTCTCACAGGAACTTACAGCTGACGGTGACGATGGCTCAGAGAAAAAGTTTTGTACCATTGTCTCCACTGGCTCGGATCGCTCCCAGCGCTGGTGCGAGTCAGCCCCTCTCCTCCTCCCCGTGTGGTTTCCTCCTGGCCAGCCGCCTTCCCGTCCTCCTCACACCCCTCTCTCTCTTTTGGCCACAAGGCGCCTCTGGTCCCTCTCTAGTTCCTCCCCGAGGGATTGAACCCAGGCCCCGGCCACTGAGAGGCCGTCTTCCTTACTCCCCTGTCCTCTCTCCCTGCCACTGTGCTAAGAGCTGGGTTACAGCCATAAACAACACTGACCAGACAAGGGCTTTTCAAGTTGATTTCTGACACTTAATCAGGTGTCTCAGTGTCTCCGCGTCCTCTCCCTCCCTCCCTCCATCCCTCCCTCCTTCCTTCCTACATATTTTCATCCAATTTCTGGAAATATCAAGGGTAAGATGAACATTAGACAGCCGATCCTGCACACTGCTTTGGATGCGCTGCCTCCCAGCTGTGGAGTGAGGGTCGCATCTTCAGCGACGTGTCCTGGAGGAGACTCAGCCCGGAGCGTCTCAAGGGCAGCCTCTGAAGCCCAGGCTCGGCCTGACTCTCCTCTGGACTTCTCCCGTCGCCCAGAGCCACCACCCTTCAAATAGATTTATAAAGCGACATTCTGCGCTTCTGTCATGGGACAAAATCAAATATCTTGCTTTTATGAAAAAGAAAAAAAGGAGAGTCACTTATCAGAGGCATCTTCGGTTTCTTCCTCATGAAACCAGTGAGGAGACGGGCTCAGAAGCTTTGGCTCACTAGAGTGGCTTAGAAACAGCCAGGAATTTTGCAGGACGGTTCTCAGACCCCTCTCGCTACTAAGGACTCAGCGCTGGCTTCTCAGAAGCATCAACTGCGGTGGGTTTAGTCTGACCACGTGTAGATGAGGGTAGCAGGACAGAAGGAGGTAGAAACAGGAGAGAGAGAGAGCCCGCGGCTCCCTCCGGGGCTCCCACGAGCTCACCTGACCCAGCAGACAGGACCACGAAGAAGAGCACGAGGAGCAGGTGATGGAGCCTCATGTTGGCGTCACGAGCTCTGCAGCTGATGCTGGAGAAGAGGCTGCGCTTGCCGCTTTATAAAGGTCCCAGGTTCCGGGAGGAATTCCGCGCTGGCTGTGGATTTGGTTATTAGGAACTGGTTAACTGAGCCTCTTCCCTGTGTGTCATGGGAGTGGCGTTTGTAGAACAAAGCAGGGTCAGTCACTGTTATGCTAATGAGGCTGTCGAAAACCCCAGAAAAAGCTTTCCTGCTGCCCTTTTGACCAGAAGCTTCTCCCTGGCAGTCAGTTCAGCTGATGGGCAGGGGTGTGGCAAGGGGCACAGACTTCTTGCTGAACCTTTGCTTACCCGCTCCCCAGCCCCACCCTCGCCCCTCCAGGGCTTTGAATCTGCCCACTGTTTTCCTGTGCAGAAGGAACTGGCAACCCACTCCAGTATTCTTGCCTGGAAAATTCCATGGATGGAGGAGCCTGGTGGGCTATAGTCCATGGGGTTGCAGAGAGTCAGACACAACTGAGAGACTTCACTTTCTTTATTTCTATAGTTCCTTTTGGAGAAGGAAATGGTAACCCACTCCAGTGTTCTTGCCTGGAGAGTCCCATGGACTGAGGGGCCTGGTGGGCTGCAGTCTACCGGGTTGCAGAGAGTCGGACACGACTAAGCAACTAACACATACACTGTTTCCATGAAAGGCTGTTTCAGGCTCAAATAGGGACTAACTCGTTCAGAGGCAGTTTCACTCCCTGGGCAAGACTTGCTGACTCCCAGCATCCGCAGAGACAGCCACGCTCTTTCCAGCCCCTGGAGCACTGAGGGAAGAGACCCAGTGGTCCCAACCTGCTCCCCACGCCAGCTAGCCTGGATGGCAGCAACAGTCTCTGCCAAAATCTTGGTTTCCTTTGCCCACCAGATCTGAATAAAAATTGTGGAGACAGAGTTTGGGGCAAACGGAAAGATGGCTTTAACCCTTAAGCCAGCAGAAGAGAGAACACAGTAGGCTCCCACCTCAAGGAGCCCGTCTCCCCTCCATCAGGAATCCAGGGGATCAAACAGTCGGGGCTCACAGTCAGGGGTGGGAGATACGGGACAAAAGGTGTAGGGGTCCTGAATTCTCTCTGTCTCTGTTTGGAAACAGTCAATATGCCAGTGTCAGGTGGCTAGGTATTTGGATCTGGCAGTTGGTCCCGGTGGTTGGGTCCATTGTCCTTTGGGGATTGCCTGGTGACTTTCTTCCTGTAATACAAAAGGGGGAAAGCAAACCACTACGGGGTGGCTTCAAAGAGAGCGCACCATAAAGTTAAGCATCAACATGAGGTTAAAATAGAGCAGAGAGGTAACAAACTACAAGGGGAGGTTTATGATGCCATAAAGTTAAGTATCAGGATGTGGCTAGAATACGTTAAAGGATAACAGATGCAGAATGTGGCTCCTGCAGAAATGGAGGGCCATAGGTGTCAGGTGTAGTTTGCATAATAGGTTAGTTTTCTGAAAAGAAGAGACTTGGTTATCAGTGCAGACTGTACGTTAGGAACAGTTAAAGTGGAGAAAGACACGAAAGGGAGAAAAGAAAGAGGGGTAAAAAAAAAAAAAAAAACCGTTTCTTAATTCACTGCAACACAATCACACACCAGTCTCATGAAATCTCAGTGGGACACATGATGGGCAGATGGGTGCTCCGTTTCCTTTCATCAGAGACAGAGTGGGAGGATGACGTTGCCATTGAACGCATCTCCCCACCCTAGTATCACAAAGCAGGTCCAGCAGTGGGGACCCGTTCACTGGGTTAAGGGGGACCTCCATCACTAAGTAACATCCCTCACTTGGTAACACCCATCCATCTCAGTGTCGGAGAGACACTGACCTGGCTTTTCAGAAACGCTAAATCTCAGGATGGAACTTGCCATGCAGCTCTGAGTAGAACTCCAAGCCCTTTAGAACTGTGGGTACCCAGGGGGACCCCATCCTGAAGGAGCCCCCGGAGCTTCAGTCCTGTTCAGGTCCCTTGCTGTAGCTCAGAGTCTCGCATCTGAGGCTCGGCAAAGCCATGGAGGCTGCCTCGAGCAGACAGAGTCCCTGGCTGGCACCCAGGGAGAGGATTTTTCTGATGGAAAATAAGTCGTCTTGATCATGATTCCTTCTGCTTTAGCTCTAAATGATATTTGAGAGAGGTAGACAGCATCTACTTATACATATATATAATTATCTATACATAAGATATATGTATCTGTTTATTTATGGACCTTGCAGGCAAAATCTATACTACAGGGTCAATTTACATACATACTATAATACTACACTGGAGAAAGAAGTGAGACTGAATCATTGTCTACTGTGTCTCTTCATTGAAAAATGCTGTTTTTCAGGGAACTCTGCTTAATGTCATGTGACAGCTTGGATGGGAAGGGAGTTTGGGGGAGAATGGATACATGTATATGCATGGCTGAGTCTCTTTGCTGTCCACCTGAAACTATCACATTATTAATCAGCTATACTCCAATTCAAAGTTTTTTAAAAAGTAATTTTTAAAAATGCTGTTTTATGGGACTTCCTTGATGGTCCAGTGGGTAAGACTCTACTCCCAAGCATAGCAGGTCAGGGAACTAGATCCCACATGCCACAACTACGACCTGGTGCAGCCTAAATAAATAAACAAAATAAAAATTGGTGTGTTTTAATGATCTATGGTTTTCAGCACAGCAGATTTTTTTTTTTTCTTTTAAGGAAGCTGATGACGCAGTTTTATGTGCAAGACCGAGCATGACTTTTCATAGAAGGGAGTTTTCAAAAGGCTGGTCAGGTTGTCATGGTGAGTTTCAAGGGAGTTTCTTGCCATGGTTCCTCACCAGTGGGACACGGCCCTTGTCAGGAATTCCACAATTGCAGTTGCTTATTTTTCCTTGGCAAGGTCTAAAGATGACTCCTTTGCAGCTATGTTAATCCTAGAGATAAAGCCTAGGGGCGTCTCTGTCCATCAGGGAAGGGTCCTGTTGCTTCAGCAAGGAGGTCACACACCCTAGAAACCATGGAGTGGCTCACCAGAAACCAGAGATGAGTTCAGATAGGATAGCTGCTACTGCTGCTGTTAATTTGCTTCAGTCATGTCCGACTTTGTGCGACACCATAGACGGCAGCCCACCAGGCTCCCACATTCCTGGGACTCTCCAGGCAAGAGTACTGGAGTGGGTTGCCATTGCCTTCTCCACATATAGGGTAGAGGAAAGGGTTAATTTTAGGTCAAGTCTATATGAATTATTAGTTTTCCCAGGTTCAAAGCCAAACAAGGCCAGGTGGATTGTGGTTGCTTCATGCCTGTGCTGAGAGGTAACTCGTGGTTTCATTCTTTAAAGGGAAGATAAATGCTGTGTCCCCAAACCCTTAACCTGTGAGTAGGAAACTGAGGCAGGGTCTTTCCGGCAAAGCGCCTCAGTTCCTCAGGCAAGAAGGTGTGTCCCAGTCCTACAGATAAGGTTTTGAAGAGCAAAGCCCTTCACATCTGTGACTCCACAAACAAGTGTTCTCAGCATGGAGCCCTGGGTGTTAATGGGCAGAGGCCACTGTCGCCAGTTCCCTTCTGTGGACGGGGTGGGCGCCATGGCTTCTGACAGTCATGTGGGGACCTGCCTTCAGAAGGGGACCAGGGCTGGGTCTAATGCTGTGCTCCCCCACTGACACTTTCACTAGTTTTTCTTTGAACTTGTCCCACGATCATATTTTGCAATGAGCCTTGCTCAGTAGCTGGCCACTTTTATTCAAATTATCTCTTTGAATTCCCCTAAACAAACCCGTCAGGTAGGTATGACCCAAGGTTCATACAAGACGGTCCCGAGGACTAGAAAGCCATGTCTGAGGCCACAGGCAAAACTGACTTAAAAAGTTGATTAAAATTGGCTGCAAATCCAACAAAAAGATGTGTCCAAGGCCGCAGTCTACTAAGTGGCAGTAGCGTAACTTGGAGCAAAATCAACCTCCCTTCCAATGTTCCTGCCTGCCTCCTGCAGTCACCAGTGTCCTGAGAGCTTTACCAGGACATTCTCCTATAACACGAAAGCTCGAATAGTGCTGTCAAATGCCAGCTCAGTTCAGTTCAGTTCAGTCGCTCAGTCGTGTCCGACTCTTTGTGACCCCATGAATCTCAGCACGCCAGACCTCCCTATCCATCACCATCTCCTGGAGTTCACTCAGACTCATGTCCATCGAGTTGGTGATGCCATCCAGCCATCTCATCCTCAGTCGTCCCCTTCTCCTCCTGCCCCCAATCCCTCCCAGCATCAGAGTCTTTTCTAATGAGTCAACTCTTCTCATGAGGTGGCCAATGTACTGGAGCCTCAGCTTTAGCATCATTCCTTCCAAAGAAATCCCAGGGTTGATCTCCTTCAGAATGGACTGGTTGGATCTCCTTGCAGTCCAAGGGACTCTCAAGAGTCTTCTCCAGCACCACAGTTCAAAAGCATCAATTCTTCGGCGCTCAGCCTTCTTCACAGTCCAACTCTCACATCCATACATGACCACAGGAAAAACCATAGCCTTGACTAGACGGACCTTAGTCGGCAAAATAATGTCTCTTGGTCATAACTTTTCTTCCAAGGAGCAAGAGTCTTTTAATTTCATGGCTGCAGTCACCATCTGCAGTGATTTTGGAGTCCAAAGAAATAAAGTCTGACACTGGTCTACTGGTGCTAATGAGACTGGAATCAGGCGGGGCACAGCCTTTAAAAGAATGACAGGGACTTCCCTAGTGGTCCAGTTGTTAAGAATCTGCCTTGCAGAGCAGGGGATGTGGATTCAGTCCCTGGCCTGGGAACTAGGATTCCACACGAAGAAAGAAAGTGAAGTTGCTCACTTGTGTCCAGCTCTTTGGGACCCCATGGACCTTGGCCCACCAGGCTCCTCCGTCCATAGAATTTTCCAGGCAAGAATACTGGAATGGGTTGCCATTTCCTTCTCCACATGCCATGGGGCCACATGCCGTGGCACACTCAGCCAGTGTGCTGAGATGAATATCCTGCATACCGCAACTAAGACCTGAAGTAAATATATTTTTTTAAATCCCTTTGTAACACGGCAGCTAGGTGACACACCCAGAGGCGCCATGACAATTCCAAGGCTGACCAGAAAGGTCAAAAAGTGGGTGTTGACCCAGTTCCTGGAAATCCCCACCCTTTCCGCAAAATAGCTGGAATACTCCTCCCACTCATTAGGCTATGAAATGACCCACCCCTATAAACACTGACAGCCCCATACCTTGGTGTTGCACTTGCCTTCCAAGATGGCCCACACTCTCTGCGTAGCGTGTTTCCTCCCTGGATGGACCTTCCTTCACTTCACCGTGACTTGCTCTTGAGTCCCTGCCTGTGCAAAGCCAAGTACCCACATTCGGCGGCCATCCCAGGGACTCGGATGTGACCTGGGATGCGACCATCCTCTCTCAACCCACTCTCTTTCCCGCAACACTGCTGCCATCTCCTCCAGCCTCAGAGATCACTGGAGCGTTAAAATATCACCGTCTTTTCAGTTTGGTCACTGTTTCCTTTGCTGTGCAGAAGCTTTGCAGTTTGATGGATCCTACCGTTTAGTTTTGTTTTTGTGGCTTTTGCTTTTCATGTCAAGCTCAAAACCATCCTTGTGGAGACCCATGCCAAAGAACTTTCCTCCTATGCTTTCTTTTAGGAGTTTTGTGGTTTCAGGCCTTATGTGTAAACCTTTAATCTATTTTGGGGTGAATTTTCTATATGGCATAAGAGATTTTAGTTGCTCAATCAGGAATCGAACCTGTGCCCCCTGCATTGAAAGCTTGGAATCTTAACCACTGGATTGCCGGAAAATTCCAATTGTAATTGTTAATTTGTCTATTTCTCCTCTTATTCCTGTAAGTTTTCTTTAAGAATTTTAAAATTCCTTTGCTAAGTACATTCTGATTCAGTATTCATATGTATTCTTGATGAATTAAACATTCTATCATTAGGATAAATACCCCTCTCTATATCTGGTCCTTGTCCTAAAAGTTACTTGATTGTGCTATGCTTAGTCACTCAGTCATGTCTGACCCTTTGTGACCCCATGGACTGTAGCCTGCCAGGCTCCTCTTTTCATGCCGATTCTCCAGGCAAGAATACTGGAGTTGGTTGCCATGCTCTCCTCCAGGGCATCTTCCCGAAACAGAAATCAAACCCAGGTCTCCCGAATTGCAGGCAGATTCTTTACCATCTGAGTCACCTGTCAATTAACCAATACAGCCTACCATGTTTTCTTTAAATTAATGTTTCCATAGCATATCTGTCGGCTCAACAGTAAAGAATCTGCCTGAGATGCAGGAGATGCAGAGACATGGTTTGATCCCTGGGTCGGGGAGAATCCCTGGAGGAGGGCATGGCAACACACTTCAGTAATCTTGACTGGATGATTCCATGGGGGTCTCAAGAGTGTTGGACATGACTGAGGGTCTAAACAATGACAACAGCAGATCTGTTTCCATCCTTTCATTTTAAATCCATTTGCCTTTATATTTGATATCTCAAGTGGGTTTTTTATAGCTAATTTATATCTGATTCTTGTTTTTTGTTTTTTGTTTTTTTTTTTTTTACTGAAATGACCATCTCTCTCCTTAAGATAGTGTCTAGAATCTTAGCATCACACTTTATGTCATCATGCTGAACCAAAATTCCATCTAGTATCTTAGACTTCATTCTTCCGAGCAGTTTTAGAACTGAATGAAAAGCGCAGAGTTTTTAGGCAGGCTACACAGTCAGGCTACAGTCCATGGGGTCACAGAGGGTCAGCAACTCCACAGTCCACAGAGTGGCAGAGTTGGACACAACTGAAGCGACTTAGCACACAGGCACACACCCCTGATCCCGACGCCCATTGCTGGTTTTCTGTCCAGAAGTGAAGATGCCTGCACTCTCTGAACTTTGACCCCACTCTCTTCGACTCAGAAGAACTGTTGGTCTGTTTGGGTTCTTGTTCCCTATGCTTTAGGCCTGGAAATCTGTAGAGGCTAGAGATGCCATAAGTCTCACTTCACTTACTTTCTTTTCTTTTTTTTAAAAATGGTTGAGCACAGACATTTTAAAAATTTAATTAGCTAATTCATTAATTTGGTTGCCTTGGACCTTAATCCTGGCAGGCAGAATCTAGTTGCAACATGTGGGATCTAGTTCCCTGACTGGGGTGGACCCAGGCCCCCTGTGTTGGGAGCACAGAATCCCAGCCACCAGACCATCAGGGAAATCCCTCAGCTCACTTGTTTTCCTCTCTCCTCAATTATGGTCCTGTACGGCTTGTGCCAGAGTCTGACTCAGTAGTTTCACGGGTTTTGCCTGGTTCCTTAGTTGTGTACTGTAGGAGGGCAGTATGCAGTCCCATCACAGTTCATTTTTTTTTGAAATGCTGGATTGTGGGGTCCAAGCTCTTGTCTTTGAGTGTGTTCCGTTTCTCCTTGAGAATCTAGTGCCTTCTGAGAAGCTAGTGACTAGGGGCACGAGTAGAGGGTGATGGGCCTGCCACTCCATTTGCTGGAATTGTTCTGTGTCAACCTCAAGAGACCAATAGATAGTTACAGTGCAACACTTCCAAGGCCTTGGAATGTTCTTCAACACACTAAATTCTTGCAGAGCAGCTTTTGTGTCAAGACGCTTAGGCCAGAAGTGATGAAATGATGAAGTGCCCTTCAAAATCCTGCAACCACATACGGAGATTGGAAATATGCAAATGTAATGAATGTAATGAACTGAACTGACCTGAACTGAGTGAATGTAAAAATCAAGCGGGACTCATAGATGGAGCACTCAGGTCAGAACCCTTTTAAAAGGAAAGATCATACTTGTTGGCGAAACCAGCTGTGTTTTTAAGAAGGAGGTAGAATTTGAGGTGCCCCTGAGAGATGGGTTTGGAGACATAGCTGGAGGAGAGATTTCATCCAGGCCTGAGGTCAGTCAGAACAGAGGCAAGAGTGAGAGGAAAGCTGAGGGCAGGGTCGAGGAGGAGCCAGGTTCCCCGTGTCTCTGAGCCATAAAGTGCTCAGAAGGACCTGGGAAGACCCTCAGGGATGCCCTGAAGTTTCAGAGACGGATTTGGTGGGGAGATGCTATGACAGATGGACAGACTGCGAAGCTCAGATGGGTGACAGAAGGCAAAGGAAGTGTTTCAGAAAGAACAAGCGGTCCAGTGTCACTGGGGGGTGAAAGCTGCGAAAGAGGAGTAAAATCTGACAATCTTTGGAACATCAGTTTGGACCCTCTTGTGGCTTCACTAGGAATTATACTTTATTTGAATTAAAGGTGAGTCATTAACACTAAGTTGCCTTTTTGGTAACAACTAGCACAATAAACAATGCTAAAAAATAATAATGATAATAATCAAGCTTCTAATTTTTGGTAAAAAGTCTTTAATTTGATTTGGCTTCTGGAGTCTTCAAGGAAGCATTTTCATGCTTTGCGACATTCTCCTTGTGTTTCTGGAGTTTTCATTTCTTCTTCCGGCAGCATTTTCAGCCACATAGGGAACAGCGGCCTATCTGTTTCTCCTTTTGAAGGCAGCCAATCAGAGCACACCGGCCGCTTCTCATTAAGCAATAATACTTGTGTAACCTGCTCGTGATTCCGCCATTGCCTGCAGGAAAGAAACGGAGCACACGGGAAGGGTTTAGGAAGGCCGTGGTACAAGTCTAGGGCTTTTGGAATCCCTCTAATAAGTTATCTGGTGCCTTTCTTTTATTTCTTTTTTCTTTTCTATACCATCAGAAGTAAAGGAGAAGGTGAGGCTAGCAACTAACAACATGTCTGTGAACACAGCTCAGCCTCAAAGGCAGTGTGATCATGGTAGCCACTTCTTCAACTGTTTTGCTTTGCTTCAGTGATTCTTTTAAAGAATTCAAGATGTAGTCCACAGGTTGGTAACAGAAACCGATTTATTATGTATTGAGCCTAGTACAGATCAAGGATCAAAGCAAAAGGAAAGAAGTGAATTTACAATAGCACTTAGCAGATGAATCTCACCCGTCCAGGGGAAAGCACCTTCATCTGGCTTGCAGCAGCTGGGCAGTCGCTGTGGTCAGCGCACCAGAGTCCCAGTGGGAGCACCATCCACTACAAGTGTCCATGCATGGGGGGGACCTCGCCGTGAGTCTGGGTATGTGCCATTTTACAACTTACAAAGTTTTTTGTTCTCAAAGGAGTTCAAAGAGTTTGCACATGAGGGAAATGGGAAAAAAAAAAAAAAAAACCTGATTGGCCCTTTGATTGGCCAGATCAAAGGGGAAAAACAGTATTCCCCAAACCCTACTGTTCCTGATCTTTATCTACTGTTGATGCTTTTCCCCTTTCTTGGTGGATGTTTTCATGATGCTCCCATTCTTCGTGATGTTTAAGTACATAAGATGTTTAAGTACAAGTAATGTCTAAGTACTTTGGCCACCTCATGTGAAGAGTTGACTCATTGGAAAAGACTCTGATGCTGGACGGGATTGCGGGCAGGAGGAAAAGGGGACGGCAGAGGATGAGATGGCTGGATGGCATCACTGACTCGATGGACGTGAGTCTGAGTGAACTCCAAGAGATGGTGAGGGACAGGGAGGCCTGGCGTGCTGCAATTCATGGGGTCGCAGAGAGTCGGACACAACTGAGTGACTGAACTGAACTGAACTGAATGTCTAAGTACACATGTTGTTTGGGTACAAGCAATGAACACAGTACATCAGGTCACCATCTGGTACATGCTTCATCAAAATGGTGACTGAATGGTACAGTAACATGAAATTACTAGCCATTGCACTACATTTGACCCTCCTGTTACAAGTTACGAGGGAGTCAAGTATTATAGTAACTGTAAGCATTAACAGTAACTGTGCATGTGACTTGATAAACATTGCATAGCACAACAACATACAATTAACAAGACAGTAAGTATGATTAGAAAAACCAAAGCATGCATTATCCAATGTGAAGGTGAGGAAAACCATGACAGCAAAGAGTCCCATATAGACACATTAGGGTTGTTTAACTTATTGATCACTTCCTTCATATGTTGAAGATAATCTGACATATTAGCACTATGATCAAGGATGAACACACAACATTCTGTGTGAATTATGGCACAAGTTTACTGCGCTGCTGTTTATGTATATAATGCCATTCTATTCTGAAGTATGGCTTTGCACATTAAAGCTTGTTTTGTAAAATTAGTCAAGGTTTTACTATGAGCATTATGTCAATGGTGCCAACTGATGGCACAAATATTGTAGCTAAGTAGCCATACTTCTGGAACACAGATCATGCCTATCTTGCCTGTGCTATAGGGAAATTGCCTGGGGTGTGTGGTAATTCATTTAAAATTTGACCACGTGCAAATACAGACCCAGGGTACATCTTCCAGTCCATCCTGTGGGTAACGAGGGCCAAAGATTAACCCCACATATCCAATGAGTTCCATTTGGGGCTAAAATCACATGCCTGGGTTGTTTATCCAATCAGTCCCTGGCCATATGACTGAATCTGATGAATTCATATGATTCACTGCTCCTGTTTGATTACACAAATTTAATCAAGATGTTACACAAGATGTTGGTAGGAATGCTAGAGATTTAGTACTATTAGGATACAGTTTGGTATGATTATTTTGTTCCCAGCAAATGGGGGCTGCCTTGATCAATTGCCCCTTTTCTGAAGTTACCCACTTATATTGGTCCCAAATTTGGCATATTTGTAGGGTAGCTTTGGTTTCTCTATGTGTATGGCTAGCATTGGTCCTTTCTTTCATATAATAGTCACAGGCAACTCTTTTTGCTTGATCATAATCAAAATGCAAATTGTATCCTAATCCATCAGTATTATTACACCAAGTTAACAAGTCATAGTAAGGACATTTAACTTCTGGTTTGATTTTGATTTTCTTGAATAAAATGACATACTTCTTAAAAGTCAGGTCCATTTAAGAGTGACACCCACCAAGGCAGTCCATGAGTGGAGGATGGTGATAGATCTCTACAGGCCCAACAGTATGACTGGCTCTGGAAGTTTGCATAGAAGCAGGCCCAAGAGAGGGAGACACTGTCCTGTGGGTCGGCCTATGTCCAAGCGACAAAGGTTCTCAGGAAAAGATCTATTAGGCCAGTTTCTGTGATAAACATTATATATATTTTAAGGTTCTTGAGCATAGCAATATTGTAAAGGGATATGGTTAGGTGTTTCCATTCCCGTAGTCTTAGCAACATTTACATTTTTGGGCCTTGGGCTATAGCTTCAGCTGGTTCTGGTTTATTCATATTGGGTAACTTAAACCATATTTTAGCCCCAGGACATGTTAGATTAGAGGATCCAAAACGCTTTGTCTCCCCGGAGGGTTTGCAAGGCGAGGGACATTCCAATAGATAACTCTAAATGTAAATAGGGCAAAATGAATAATTGTGCAATCTGGTCTGGAGCAGCAGTTAACACCAGGTGGTCCCCCCATTTTGTAAAATAACCTTAATTTCCCCTTGATAATCATTGTCTATTACTCCTCCCAAGACTTGTATACCTTTAATGGCCAGGCTAGAATGGCTTTTAATCAAGTCAAGAAGTTTCGGAGTTAATTTAATTCCAATTCCTGTAGGAAGCACTTTAGTATCTGAGGGATTTAAATGAGTCTGTTCAAGAGAATATAGATCCAATCCAGCTGCTTCAGGAGAGGCTTTAAAAGATTTCATAGCTCCTGGTTGCATTTCCTAATACACTAAGGTTATACCCCATCTTGAAATAAGGGCCACAGATAAACTAAGATTAGGACTCATCATTCTCATCAAGAGGGTTTCACTTTGTCCAATAGGTCTATTATTTAATTGTTGCAAGGCTTCAAATAAATTATCTTTCCATTGTTTATATTCTCCTACTCCTAACTTTAATAACTGTTGTTTTAAAAGTCTATTCATCCGTTCAATTAAACCAGCTGCTTGGGGATAATAAGGGATATGATAAATCCATTCTATATTGCTTGTCTGGGCATGGGTTTTAATTAACTTAACTATAAAGTATGATCCATTTTCACTTTGAATCTGAACTGGGGTACCATAGTATGGAGTAATAATTTCTAGAGTTTTAATCATATTTTGCTGATTTGTGTGTTTGTAAGCACAACCAACCAGATATCCAGAATAAGTATCTACTATTGTACATACCTATTGGCATTCCTGACTAACTGGTAGAGGTCCAGTATAGTCAGTCTGCCATATCTGGCCAGGTAATGTTCCTCGTTGTAACTGTCTAGTTAATCTTTGAGGAAGGGGGCACTTGGTTAGATGCTGATGTATTGGACCATGAGCTATTACCATTTTTATTAGATCTTGTGTTGTAGGAATACCATGATTTTGCCCCCTCCTCTGTATGTAGCCTTTTCACCAAGATGTCTGGCCTTCTTTTTTTTTTTTTTCTGTCTAACTGCCGTGGTCCAGCCCCAGTGGATCCAGGGAATTCGAAGGGTGGACGGAGTTGGCGAAGAGAGATTTATTTAATTAGAAATATAAGATTAGATTAGGAAAGAATAGTGTAGTAGGAAAAATTAGTGGAGATAAGAGGCTGAATAACTTGGTTTATGTGGAGAACTAATAAAATCTCGAGTCAAGAGTTTTGCACCATCTACGTTAGGCCACTGGTGCCCATTTGAATAGTGGAGGGTGCCCTGCCTTGGGTTCCCTTTCGCGTGGGTCTTAGAAGCCAGGGCAAGTAAGTAGACATGGCAAGCCTCCACGCCCCAGATGGGAATTCAGTGAGCGAGGCCCCAATAACTTTATTTTTTTAAAGGACTTTTATACCTTTCCCACAAATGATGTTGTGTACATTATCTTCTGGCCTTGGAGGCTTGTGAAACATTTTAAGACCCTCTTTTGATAAAGGCTGCTCAACCAGAAAACTTATTTTGCCTGGAAGTGTTTTTTCGTTATATTTCTAATCTATGTCAACCTCAGAAAGTATCAAACAAAGTTACATTTCCACGAAGCAAAGGTGCAGTAAGTTACAACAAAGAACCAATTAGCTCAAAAGTCCAATGTGGTCAGTTTCAAGGCTATACTTCTTTTTTCTTACATTCTAACTATGTTAACGAATGTGCTCCCAGGTGTACAGTGGATAAAAGATATGGGAACTTAGCAACAAGCATTGGCCCAATAATGAAATCCTATACCAGCACTACTCTAATAACTTTTAACTCTTTGAAAGGCTTTATGTTTTAGGCTTCCTGTGCCTCTCACAGTTGGGGGGGGGGGGTGGCTGTAACAATCACATGGGTAGTTGTAAAAGTCCGGGTAAGGCAAGTTAGAGAACCATCAGAGGGGTTTAAGCTGAAACACTCTTTTCAAATGCAAAAGACTGAAGCCGTAAGTTAACTTTTTCCAGAGAGTGTCAGAAGAGTGGAAAAGAACATTACAATAAAATCAGGCCAACTCTGGTTTCTGGGGGTAGATGTTCAGGAAATTCCAGGGGGAACCCCTGAAGCCTGCTCCCCGCCTTTGCGTTTTGTCAGGCTTCCTTCCTCATGACCTTTGCCACGGGTGGGATTCCTCACGCTGGCTCCCGGCATCTAACTTTTTTTTCCTTCTCAGTTGTATTTATTTATTTATTTTTTACTTTACAATATTGTATTGGTTTTGTCATACATTGACATGAGTCTGCCATGGGTGTACATGTGTTCCCCATCCTGAACTCGCCTCCCACCCCCCTCCCCATCCCATCCCTCTGGGTCATCCCAGTGCAGCAGCCCTGAGTACCCTGTATCATGCATTGAACCTGGACTGACGATTTGTTTCACATATGATAATATACATGTTTCGATGCCATTCTCCCAAACCATTCCACCCTCGCCCTCTCCCATAGAGTCCAAAAGACTGTTCTATACATCTGTGTCTCTTTTGCTGTCTCACATACAGGGTTATTGTTACCATCTTTCTGAATTCCATATATATATGTGTTAGTATACTGTATTGGTGTTTTGCTTTCTGGGTTACTTCACTCTGTATAATAGGCTCCAGTTTCATCCACCTCATTAGAACTGATTCGTATGTATTCTTTTTAATGGCTGAGGAATACTCCATTGTGTATATGTACCACAGCTTTCTCATCCATTCATCTGCTGATGGACATCTAGGTTGCTTCCATGTCCTGGCTATTATAAACAGTGCTGTGATGAACATTGGGGTACATGTGTCTCTTTCGATTCTGGTTTCCTCGGTGTGTATGCCCAGCAGTGGGATTGCTGGATCATAAGGCAGCTCTATTTCCAGTTTTTTAAGGAATCTCCATACTCTTCTCCATAGTGGCTGCACTAGTTTGCATTCCCACCAACAATGTAAGAGGGTTCCCTTTTCTCCATACCCTCTGCAGCATTTATTGCTTATAGACTTTTGGATTGCAGCCATTCTGACTGGCGTGAAATGGTATCTCATTGTGGTTTTGATTTGCATTTCTCTGATAATGAGTGATGTTAAACATCTTTTCATGTGTTTGTGAGCCATCTGTATGTCTTCTTTGGAGAACTGTCTGTTTAGTTCTTTGCCCCATGTTTTCGTTGGGTTGTTTATTTTTATGGAATTGAGCTTCAGGAGTTGCTTATATATTTTTGAGATTAATTCTTTGTCCGTTGCTTCATTTGCTATTATTTTCTCCCATTCTGAAGGCTGTCTTTTTACCTTGCTTAGAGTTTCCTTTGTTGTGCAGAAGCTTTTAAGTTTAATTAGGTCCCATTTGTTTAGCTTTGCTTTTATTTCCAATATTCTGGGAGGTGGATCATAGAGGATCCTGCTGTGATGTATGTCAGAGAGTGTTTTGCCTATGTTGTCCTCTAGGAGTTTTATAGTATCTGGTCTTACATTTAGATCTTTAATCCATTTTGAGTTTATTTTTGTGTATGGTGTTAGAAAGTGTTCTTGTGTCATTCTTTTACAAGTGGTTGACCAGTTTTCCCAGCACCACTTATTAAAGAGATTGAACCAGGAAGAAATAGAAAATCTTAGCAGACCCATCACAAGCATGGAAATTGAAACTATAATCAGAAATCTTCCAACAAACAAAAGCCCAGGACCAGACGGCTTCACAGCTGAATTCTACCAAAAATTTAGAGAGGAGCTAACACCTATCCTACTCAAATTCTTCCAGAAAATTGCAGAAGAAGGTAAACTTCCAAACTCATTCTATGAGGCCACCATCACCCTAATACCAAAACCTGACAAAGATGCCACAAAAAAATAAAACTACAGGCCAATCCATCCTAAAGGAGACGAGTCCTGAGTGTTCATTGGAAGGACTAATGCTGAGGCTGAAACTCCAATACTTTGGTCACCTGATCTGAAGAGTTGGACATGACTGAGTGAACTGAATTGAACTGAACAGGCCATCACTGATGAACACAGATGCAAAAATCCGTAACAAAATTCTAGCAATCAGAATCCAAAAACATATTAAAAAGATCATGCACCATGACCAAGTGGGCTTTATCCCAGGGATGCAAGAATTCTTCAATATCTGCAAATCAATCAATGTAATACACCACATTAACAAATTGAAAAATAAAAATCATATGATAATCTCAATAGATGAATAGAAAGCCTTTGACAAAATTCAACATCCATTTATGATAAAAACCCTACAGAAAGCAGAAATGGAAGGAACATACCTCAACATAATAAAAGCTATATATGACAAACCCACAGCAAACATTATCCTCAATGGTGGAAAATTGAAAACATTTCTCCTAAAGTCAGGAACAAGACAAGGGTGCCCACTTTCACCACTACTATTCAACACAGTTCTTGAAGATTTTTGCCACAGCAATCAGAGCAGAAAAAGAAATAAAAGAAATCCAAACTGGAAAAGAAGAAGTAAAACTCTAACTGTTTGCAGATGACATGATCCTCTACATAGAGAACCCTAAAGACTCCACCAGAAAATTACTAGAGCTAATCAATGAATATAGTAAATTTGCAGGATATAAAATCAACACACAGAAATCCCTTGCATTCCTATACACTAACAATGAGAAGAAAAAAAAAAAGAGAAATTAAGGAAACAATTCCATTCCACCATTGAAACGAAAAGAATATAATACTTAGGAATATATCTATCTAAAGAAACAAAAGACCTATATATAAAGAACTATAAAACACTGGTGAAAAAAATCAAAGAGGACACAAATAGATGGAGAAATATACCATGTTCATGGATCAGAAGAATCAATATAGTGAAAACGAGAATACTACCCCAAGCAATCTATAGATTCAATGCAATCCCTATCAAGCTACCAGTGGTATTTTTCACAGAGCTGGAACAAATAATTTCACAATTTGTATGGAAATACAAAAAACCTCGAATAGCCAAAGCAATATTGAGAAAGAAGAATGGAATTGGAGGAATCAACCTGCCTGACTTCAGGCTCTACTACAAAGCCACAATCATCAAGACAGTATAGTACTGGCACAAAGACAGAAATATAGATCAATGGAACAAAATAGAAAGCCCAGAGATAAATCCACACAGCTATGGACACCTTATCTTTGACAAAGGAGGCAAGAATGGAGATGGAGATGTCTGGCTTTCTGATAAGCCCATAATGCTAATCCTTCCAGTTCAGAATCAGGGACAATGGATGCATTGTTGATTTCAGCCAAGTGGTCGGGTTCCCTGTTATATTTTCCTTCTTCTGTTATCTCAGGTACATGTGCATCTACAGGAAAAACTGAAACATTAGTCTGTGAACATATTTCCCGAGTATCTTGCCACAATTCCTTTCCCTATATGTGTTTAGATCCAAGTTCCCAGTTATGTTTTCTCCACTGAGGCATCCAGGTTGTAAGACCATTAGTTACTGACCATGCATCTGCATAGATATGACATTCTTTAAAATCTTCTGCCCACAACACTTGGAAAACTACAAATAACTCAGCATATTGACTACTTTCCCCTTCCCCTTCAGTGGTCATTACTCTTTGAGTTGCGGGATTATAAGACACAGCTTTCCAACGTTGGGTTGCCTCCGCATATTTAGTAGAACCATGTGTAAACCATGCATGATGCTTTTGTTCCTTAGTTAACAGTTAATATTCTATTTCCTGTTTTATGGGTGATTTTTCTGTTGGTTTTTGATATTGTAATTGGGAAGATTCTTCATCAGAACAGTCAAACACTCATTCATGTAATAACAGAAGGCCAGATGGCCCAGGTTTTGCCTGGTCTTGAGTATACCATGTTCATTTAATTATTCTAGAGTCTTGAGCATAACCAATTCAGTGAGTTTTGGGGGTACTCATAACCCAAGTAATAATAGGAATATTTGGCCTTAATTGTACTTCATGATATAAAGTCATGTCCTCTCTGTCAATTAATGCCCAATAGCAGGCTACCAATTGTTTTTCAAAAGGAGTGCTGACATTAGGAAGTTTTTGTAACCAACATCCTAGAAGCATTCTTTCCCCTTCTTGTTTTAGCCATAGACTCCAGTTTGCATAATTCTCATCCATAGACACCTGTACTTTCATAGGGCCTTCTCTGCTGCTGCTGCTGCTAAGTTGCTTCAGTCGTGTCTGACTCTGTGCGACCCCATAGACAGCAGCCCACCAGGCTTCCCCGTCCCTGAGATTCTCCAGGCAAGGGGCCTTCTCTAATAGGCCATAAATCCAAAGCAGTTTGAATGGCTATTTTAGCTTGTTCAAAAGCCAAATTCTGTGCCTCTCCCTATTTGAAATTATATTTCTTCCTGACTACTTTATAAAGAGATTGTAATATCTGCCTGAGATGAAGAATATGATGCCTCCAAAAGCCAAATGATCCTATAAACTTTTGGGACTGTTTCTTAGGGTGGGGAGGAACAAGCTCCAAAATTTTCTGCTTGCCTTTAGGGAGTATTTCTTGTTTTCCTTTGTTCCAAATTATTCCTAAAAATTTTACTGATTGTCTTGGCCTTTGAATTTTCTCAGGATTTATTTCCCATCCTTTCATTTTTATGGGCTGGATAATTACATCCAGCTGAGTCCTCACTTGTTCTTCATCAGATCCTTCAAAGAGATTATCATCAATATAATGAGTAATCTGCATTCCTGTAGGTAGAGCCATCTCATCCAAATGCTTAGCAGCAATACCATGATAAATTGTAGGGCTATGAATATATCTTTGGGGTAGTGTAGTAAAGGTATACTGTCGCCCCTGCCACATGAAGACAAACTGATCCCACTGTTTGGGATCAATAAAGAAAGCATTAGCTAAATCTATGACAGCATACCAAGTACCAGCATGTTTCTGCACTTATTCAAGTTAACAACATCAGGGATGGCTGAAGTTAAAAGCCTAGTATGTTTGTTAAGTTCTCTATAGTCTACTGTCACCCTCCAAGATCCATCCGATTTCCTGACAGGCCATACAGGATTATTTCATTCCATTCGAGTAGGAATTAAAACTCCTGCATCAACATATTCTTTAATAGTATTAGTAATTTCTTTTTTCCCCTCTCTGGAATACAGTACTGCTTTTGTGTGACCACCTCAGTAGTTTCTGGGATGGTCACTGGAGGCTCCAACAATTTTCCCACTACCACTGGAACTACTAGTTTAATCATGTGCACACAAAATTGGTATTTTCCATCATCTAGGTTTAAAGTGAGCCCCTTTAAAATATCTATTCCAGTTATGTATTCCGGAATGGGAACTATCATAACTTGATATTCTCTCTTAGGTAAATAGCCAGTTTTCATGTATAATGAGGTTTGTACAGCTTTAGATTCTTTTCCTCCTAATCCTGAAATAATAACTGTCTGCTCCTTAAAGATCTTTGGATTTCCACCTCCACCCCAGTATCAACTAATACTTTAGTAATTGTTTTAGATCCATTTTCCCAAAATATCTGAATTTGCACATGTGGGCAGATGTCTTTAGTAACCAATCTGACTTGGAAAACTCCAGGGCTTGGCCTTCCCTTCGTTTGAGCAACAAATCTGAATATAACAGAAGAAGCAAGAGGAGAAATGACCTGGGAAAATGGGATTATTGTTACCAAGATCTTTAGTTTCTACTTCAGCCTTTTGGATATGAAGGCCTTTCTCTTTATGCTTCCTGGTGGTTCAGGCAGTAAAGAATCCACCTGTAATGCAGGAGACCTGGGTTTGATCCCTGGGTTAGGAAGATCCTCTGGAGGAGGGCATGGCACTCCAGTATTCTTGCCTGGAGAATCTCCATGGAAACAGGAGCTTGGTGGGTTACAGTCCATGGGGTTGCAAAGAGTTGGACACGACAGAGCAACTAAGCGCAGAGCTTTATACTTCTGCCATAATGCCACAGCTGTTTTTCCATCAATTTCTGCAAAAGACACTCCAGCTTTCAACAGTGCAGTAAACATATCTTTCCTGACATTTGGTGCTTGCCACTGCCATTATTTCCACCATTACCTTTTGCTTTGGGAGTTTCCCATTCTCCCAGATCTCCTAATTGCTGCACTTTCTCAATAACTTCCTGAATTGGGCTTCCAGTTTCAGAGAACAATGCTGCTTTTGCTGCTGAGTCGCTTCAGTCGTGTCTGACTCTGTGCGACCCCATAGACAGCCGCCCACCAGGCTCCTCCATCCCTGGGATTCTCCAGGCAAGAACACTGGAGTGGGTTTCCATTTCCTTCTCCAAAGTGTGAAAGTGAAGTCGCTCAGTTGTGTCTGACTCTTCGCAACCCCATGGACTAAAGCCCACTAGGATCTTCCGTCCGTGGAATTTTCCAGGCAAGAGTACTGGAGTGGGTGCCATTGCCTTCTCCACCAGAGAGCAATAAAATCACAATAATGTTCTTACATGCAGCTGGAGCAGTTTTAATAATTTGGTTACAGCTACTTGCATCCAAAGCAGTATCATGTATAGTAGCTGGTCCCTGTCTATCATATAGAGAAATTTTCATACCCTCTTCCTTCAATCTTTGTATACACTCCCGTAGTATATACCAAGATTTGGTGCAGGCTGGCCAAGAGCCAAGAGTAGGGTATTTAATTCCATGTCCCGCAGCACATAATTGTAGCAAAGCTACAGGTCCCTGCCGATGATTAATATTCTAATCACCAAAGGCTTGTTGAACTTGTGGGTCATGGAATATAGGGATAAATTTAATACAGTCTTGGTCATCTGGAACTATTCCATGACCCCCTGTTTCAGATAGTTGGACCAGCCAGGCTACAAGCGGCTCTCCGGCCTGTTGCATGCTATGGAATGGTATATCATTTATCTCTTTTGTATAATCCTTATATATAATTTTAGTCGTAGGAGCATGGCCCCCTCTTTGCTCCATCTTTCCACGTAAAGCCAGTTGTGCCTGACAAAGTGCTCCTTCTTTTGACTTTTCTACACTATCATCGTCATCCATGTATTCATCATCCTCCTCATTATCCCAGATATCGCCGTCCCAGGTAGCAGGGTCCCAATCAGGGCAGGCATGGGCCAAGACAACCTGTACCTTGAGTTGATTGACTCGCCCCTTGCGGTGAAGATAATTTGTATTTAGCCACATGCACTGCTGCTTTCTCTGACACTGTCTGGTATCTAGAAACTTGATCAGGTAAGACTCAATTTTGACATTGCAACATAGCCATGTGGCTTTGTAAATCCAGCATTTCTTTTTCTATTTGTACCTTTTCAGTTTCCACTTCTGCCTTCCTAGTATGTATTTTCCTATAAGCCATGAACAAACACCAACCTTGTCTTCCAAAAAAGAATCTGTTCCTTACTTTTCTTGAAGTTAACCATGGGAAGCTGTCCCAACATGTCCAGCGGCTCAGCACACCACATTACAGTGTCCCAATTTTCACATAGTCCAGCTCCCTTTCTCATTGCTGAGCTAAACTGCTAAAAGAAGGATCTTCCCATCCTGGAATAGGATCAACTTTCCCATGAAAAAGCAATAGCATCTCGAAACATGCTGACTATGCCGAAAACGTTTTGCTTTGCTTCAGTGATTCTTTTAAAGAGTTTAAGATGTAGTCCACAGGTTGGTAACAGAAACCGATTTATTAAAGTACTTAGGCTAGTACAGATCAAGGATCAAAGCGAAAGGAAAGAAGTGAATTTACAATAGCACTTAGCAGATGAATCTCACCCATCCAGAGGAAAGCACCTTCATCCGGCTTGCAGCAGCTGGGCAGTCGCCGTGGTCAGCACACCAGGGTCCCAGTGGGAGCACCGTCCACTACAAACATCCATGCATGGGGGGGACCACGCCGTGAGTCTGGGTGTGTGCCATTTTATAACTTACAAAGTTCTTTGTTCTCAAAGGAGTTCAAAGAGTTTGCACATGAGGGAAATGGAAAAAAACCTGATTGGCCCTTTGATTGGTCAGATCAAAGGAGAAAAACAGTATTCCCCAAACCCTACTGTTCCTGATCTTTATCTACTGTTGATGCTTTTCCCCTTTCTTGGTGGATGTTTTCATGATGCTCCCATTCTTCATGATGTTTAAGTACATAAGCTGTTTAAGTACAAATAATGTCTAAGTACACATGTTATTTGGGTACAAGCCATGAACATAGTACATCAGGTCACCATCTGGTACATA